>NC_049173.1:36749760-37974406 GCF_009769625.2 Cygnus olor
TTATTCTGAAATTCAGATAAGTGTCGTCTATGCTGTGTTGTCTAGGCCTTAGAGGAGCAAACACTGGAAAGATTCCCCTTGGACCCTGAAGGCTTTGCTCCTGAAGTGCTGTGGGATGTGTGTTGGACTCCCTCAGGCAGCAGTAAGCCCCTTTGCATTCTCTGAGATGTGCCAAGGGAACACTGTACAGCAGCTCCATGGATACGTGCCCTGTGTGGCCGCCACCTCGTTCTAAGCAGGGCTGCTGAGGGGAAGTAGCCGTGGGTGGCTGAGCAGATGTTCAGTGCTGAACTCTCAGAGCCTCAGCACCATGACAAGGACTGAAGTAATTAGCATGCATTGCTTGAGGAATGTAACGTTGCCTCTGCACAGCTTGATTTTCATGGATCAGAGTATTGCATGGTGCCTCTGGAAGAGCTCACTTAAAAAAACATACCTAAGTGTGTTGACGTAGACTTCTATGCATGGCCTGAATTGCCCCAATTTGCACAATCCAGCACAGCACTGAACTTATTGTATTCGCGCGTTTTCTTTTAGGATCCACAACTAATCAGCCATTCACCCTCTTTTGGAAGGGGCTCAGTCCATTAAGCTACCTCAGATTATGTCTAGTATATTTTAATAGCGTTCACAGAACGCGGCACATACCTTCTCCCTGTCTCAAAAGAGAAGACAGAGGAGGATAACAGCAGGCTGATTGCATTGTTCTCTGTAAGGCAGAAGACTCAGCTTCTTCGGTAGCTGGATGGCATACAAACCCGCGTTTCCCAGCTGCTAAATGCTCTCCTGCTCAAGGTAAAGCTTTACACGGAACTGTAAGGTCTTGCTGAGAAATAAATCCTAGCTCTTAGGGCACTTAAGGGAGGGAAGGGTCATGAGTTACAGTCCTTACACCCGGGGCTGTTTGTATGTTTTAACTAGGGTCTGTTTACTGCCAAATGGCATGGCTAAAGATGCTCAGAGGCTCTTTTTACACCCTAAACGAGCTGCTTCTTGATGAGTTGAAATCCCGGTGTGGATTTGACAGCTGTGCAGAAATAGCACCCGAACTGCCGGGTCCCGTTTCTCCCTCACATTTGGCTTCAGCCACGGATGTCTGAACTGCTGCTTCTGTTTGACCCAGCTGCATCTGCGGAGTCCCCTGCAGCTCCTGTGCAGTCCCCAGGAGCAGCTGCAGCTGTGGGAGCCCTGGCTGGCAGTCACAAGGTGCCGCTCAGTGGAAGCTGTGAGTACACGCAGCCTGCGCGGGGGCTTCTGCCTGAAGTGGGGACTGGTCTCGGCCAGCAAGCAGAAGCTGCACCCGCTGTCCCAGGGGCTGGATTTCAGTCTGTGGCAGTGGCTGGCTGTCTCTGTGGGGTGGGTGGAATAACTCACGCCTTCAGGCACCTCACAGAGCAGGAAGATGAGGAAGAGCTATGCTCAGCAATGATAGCTGGACAATATTCACAGGAGGTCTGCAGAGCTTAGGGAAACCCTGAATAGCCTGAGGTTTGCTGCTCATAGTCCAGCCTCTCCTGTACTACTCAGGGTTGCCCAACCCAAGCACTTATATGCCTCAGGTAAGTTACAACCCCTGAGCTACATTTCAGGCTTGCATCTCACATAAGCTTAGCCCTTCTGTGGCTCTGGTTGTTTCTTTAAAGTTCCTTCTCCAGTCAGCTGCATACCAAGAGGCTCAGCTGTGCATTATTCAGGTGTCAAGCTCAGGCTCTGCTGTAGCTGTGGTAGGTTTTCTGGAGTGGCCACTGGGTATTTCTGAAAGGGATGGTAGCAGGACAATTTGATAGGATGGCCAGGACGAGTGATTTCTGACCCATAGCAGCTTATCTGCTAAGTTTGACAGGACAGCTACATGACCCATCACAGGGAAGTTTACCCCTCTCAAAAGAGAAAAAACAACTTGGTTGTCAGGCAAGAAAAAACTCTAAAATGCCAAATTTCCAAGAACCTTAAAAAAATATATATATTCTTGTGGAAACAGTGGATGGTAAAAGGGTTCTGTAAGTTTATCATCGTTCCAGTGTGTGGTTTTCAGTTGAGAATTGCCTTAAAGAGCTGCAGTAATTTTTCTTTGGATTCATATGCAGTTGGAAAACACCCACTTCATCTTACTAGTGTTGTTTTATTTAAGTTCGGTTGGCTCAATCCCATCACAGTCAGGCTTACTTGATGCTTCTCCATGAGCCAAGTATGGCTGGATGATCTAGCATGACACACTCTATGGCAAGGAGCTGAAAACAGAGGAGAAGGTTATAGTGTTAGTAGAGTTCCCTGCAGTTGCCCTTTTGCTCCTGTTGAGCATTGTGTTTTGCTGTGGAATAGTAACAAGGCTTTGCTGACAAGAGGCAAGGGCAAACATGACTGAGGAAAGGGAAACCACTTTGACTTTATCATTATCCTTAAGCTTCACAAACAGCCCTTTGCTGATTGATGTCATGATGCCCACACATCTCTCAGTTCTTTTTATGGCTCCTCCTGGCCTCACTGATTCATTCTGGGTGAAGAAGTTCCCATAAACAAACAGCAAATGTTTCAGCACCACTTCCACATTTGGAAGTGCTATTTCATTTGCTAGGGAATCTGCTTAGGAAAGAGAGACAAATTTTAAAGCTGTATTTCCCTTTCAAGCAGTCTTACCTTGTTCCGTTCTATCGTTTCTGCTAATTTTCTGAAGAATCATACCCTGTTTTTGTTTTTCTATTAATATCTGAGGGGGAGAAATCTTTAGTAAGACCTATGGTTGCTTGAGATCTAAATTCACATGTATGCATGCATCACAAGGAGTCTGAACTGAGTCACTTTCTACACTGGCAATATGTTGCCTGAGTTCCTGGGCAGGAAGAAAGAGAAATGCTACAAAATCTAGAGGCAATTCTGCTGCATTTGTTGGTTTTGGCTCAAGTTCAATGTTCGAGTAGAAGATATTGAGTACAGTTTTAAAAATTCAGCAGTATTCTTATGAAAATGATCAGAGGCGTCTGATGAGAAAATCAAATAGATCAGCAAATTTTCTATGAATGAGTCTTAAATGCAGGTAGAGAGTGCCTGTGCTTATTGATTCAGGCAGTAGTTCTAGCAATGGAAACCAGGAATCCGGATGGGGATAAAGAATTGCTAGTGAAGGAACTGTCCACAGATAAAAAAAAAAAAGTATCAAAAATACAGATTCATATGGCTGTGTCTGAGGTTAAGTAAAATGCAGCACCATTAAGAACTGAATTAGAAGTCCTTGATTACCCTTGTAATTTACAGGGCATTGAGTAAAGAACAGGAGTCTGTACCTGAAAATAATTTAAGAAGCCAAATGGTTCTGCTCGTTCTCTGATGCCTAATGACAATGTCTTCATTTTCACACATTGATTTTTTAAACAATGCATGTCAAAATAAAGTTAGTTCAACAGTCAAATTAGCATGATCACAGGTTTGCTGCCTTCTCTGCGCCTTACTGGAAATTCCACGCTGTTGGAGTAAGCTAATTTCCTTATACTCAAGGTGACTGCCGGATTGGAGCTTAGATTGTTCTGGCCAGACCAAAGTACTCTTGAAGGACCAGCTGGCCATCAGTCCTAAGACCTGTCCAGCAGTATGGCCTATCCTATTTGCAACTGCTCCAGTGCTGCTCCCTGAAAAATCCCTTGAAACCTCTAAGCAAGGTTCCTGCATTTCCACTGTCAATAACAGACATCTCGCCAAATAAGCTCTTTAGTGGATTAGAGACAAACAACCTCTTAGTTTTTGCAGTAATTGGTATTAAATTAAGTGTAGTTTTAGACAGGAAGAAGGTGGGAGAGAAATGAAAGGAGCTTAGTATTCGCAGAAGGTGCAGCGTGGACAGCCCTGGAAGCACTAATCCACGTAAAGTACGGAACGAGGTCTGTGGGGTGGCATTTCCTCAAAATCTGTCTTGGAGACAGTGCTGGGTGGGAAGGAGACTTCAGGTAGTATGACCTGCCACAGACCTCAGGCTCTAGCATGCTGGTGTAGAGGTGCGCAGGCAGTGTATTTACCAAGGACAGATCCTTGAGGCTGGTAAGTTCCAGGTGTCTCTTCTGTGTCTGCTAGGGGAAATGGTGAAATGCAAAGGGAAATTTTCCTTATGTGGCCTAAGCCATATACTGCTACTAAAATCTGGCACCTGTGTGTATATGTGGTCAAATGCAGCAGAAGGAAGGGTCTGTGGTATGCAGCAAGGTGTTTTATTGTGCTGAATATGATACGACTTAGAAAAAGCGTCTGTGCTAGCAGAGTGTAACCCAAGTTGGGGCCAGCAGCATGTATGATGAAACACAGACCTAATGAGAAGCTAGTGTTTTTACATTTGTAGATCTCTTCCCTGCATTTAGGAAATGCTATGCAAGGAGAAATTAAAGGGTAACGTGACAATAGGAAAAGGACCCTTAGGTATTGTAACCTGACTGACCCGGTGTGTCGGCACAAGGAAGAAAAGTGAGCAGGAAGAGCAGCTTCTCAGGCATCTCTGGAGATCCGCCTAGTCAGGCTCAGCTTCTCGATTCCTAGAGTCTGCCCAGCAACAGCTTAAATCTTTTTCCAAAATTTCTGAACAATTTTAAAAATGAGTGTCATTGTCTTGATTGAGGGGCAGTAGTAGGCCTGTCCTTTAATCCATGGACTGCCTGGAGAACAGGCTGGCCAAAGATGTTGAGGGCCATGAGCTGTTTTCCCCAGTCACTGCTCAGATGCTGATACGGGCTATGGCTGTCAGGGTTGTGTGTGTGTTGAGAAGTCGCTGCGTGCTGTCATTTGCAATTAGAGCTGGTTTTGGCTGTAGAGGATGCTCCCTGCACTCAAACGGGTCTCTTCAGAGCAATGGGGAGCACACCAGCTGAGGTGATGGTGCAGATGGAGGTGACGCTACCACCACAGATGTGTTTGGGTACTATTAACCACGCTCTTGTTTGGTTTGCTCCACAGATCCTGTGCGGGAAGGAGATCCCCCGCTGGGTGAACCGCCTGGCCTACTTCAGCTCCTGCATCCCCTTCCTCCAGAGCTGCCTCCCCAAGGAGTGGCTGACCCCGGCAGCCCTGCAGAGCCACATCAGCCTCGGGCTCCACAAGGAGGAGCAGGGGGACACAACGGATGAGGAGTCCCCCTCCACCTCCGCCGCCCCCTCAGCCTCAGGCACCTCGCGAACCTGTAGGCATACCCGGGTCTAAGCTGTGCCCAGTATGCTCTCTAATAACATTCTCCTCTCTCCTGTACTATTTCTTCCTCACTCACCCTTTCACACACCTTGGTTTCTCTCTTTTCTTCACCTGACAACGCAGGGGAAGGAAGACCCCTGCTACTGAGGAGGAGAAGCTTCAGACCCTTTTCGAAGGGCTGCCATGACAGTTGTTTGCCAAAACAATTGTGAACTCCAACACTGAGCTGAGGAGTGTGGCAACTAAGCTGGATTTTCCTCCTGGGATCCTCATGCTCCTCGATCCATGGAGAACTGCTGGCTCTCAGGCACGAGAGCACATGTAGGAGCGGGGGGCACCATACTGTGACGTTCCTCCTCTGGAGCAGTTTTATCTTTTTATCTCTTCCCCCACCCACTTGAGCCCAGCAGCCTCCACTCTATTTTGGCTGGGGTTGCCATTCCCAAATGGCAAATTTCCTGCCCACACCCAGTGAAGGAGGCAGAGCCAGAACTCAACCTCATCTCTTAGACCAGCAACAAGCTCCACTCAGCCCCATCCCTTTTGTAATTATCAGGTTTCTAACTCACGTGAAGGACAAATGAAAGGTGCTGCTGTTCTACAAACACCAGTTTTCAGTACTCAAGTTTAAGAGCTCGAATGACAGTCCTGCTCTTGAAAATAATAACAAAGAGAACCTAGAAAATGAATGTGTTACTGTGGCTTTTCTTTGGGGTCAAAAAAAGGATGGGGCTAGTGCTTAAAGGCAGCTGCTAAGTAGGTGCAGAGATGACTGTTGACCATATTGGTGCTTTTTGGCACAGACTCCTCTCAGTTCCCCTATTTCTAGGCAGTGTTCCTGGTTTCCTCTTTTTCCCTTTCCCCAGGCTGGCAAATCTGTCTCCTAGCTGATGGTTGCTGGCTGTCTTTGGGGGAAATGGCCTTCTGGAGCAGTAAGGTGAGGAGAAGGAATCTGCTGGGAAGATCAGTACTTCCTTCAGCTTGTTCTGCACTCATGAGACCTAAAAGGTGTCTCCCAAGCCACCCTTTCCCAGCCTATTTTAGAGCCAACCAAGAAGGTAACGAATAAGTGGCAAACCCAAAGAATGTCAATGTGTTTCCTTCTCCTCCCTTTCTGGAGGTGGAGGGGGAAACCTAGGGCCACATCAGGAAAGCATGGATGACCCTTCCCATGCATGGGCCACCATGGTGCCTTCTGTTGTGTGCACTATTTCAAATGGCATGAAAAATGGGCAGAGCTGGCTCACTAGTCTCTCCAGGCCAGCTCTTGGCAAAAATCTGGTCTTTGGATGTTTTTCTGCTCATTCTGATGGCTGACAAGGAAGCTGAGGAGGGAGAAAAGGACACATACGCCAACTCTTGCACTCAGTTACCTCACTAGGAGTTCTATTCAGATAATGTGGGAGAGCATCAAAGGGGAAATCCAGACCCCACTTTCTCCCTTTTAGCTCCTCTTGGCCACACAAAGGAGGATGAAAAAGGAACAGGCCCAGGGTTGACAGAAGGTTTCCGTTTTAGAAATGCTGTTCTCAACAGCTGCTACCAAGTCAGGACTTCCTCCCTCCACCCAAAAAAACCTACAAGCGCTTAAGATGGGTTGTCTCCTTTCATTGGTTGCTGTAAGACCAAGAGTGTGCTAAGTCCAACTATCTGTTTCTTTAGCTCAGGTATACAGAAGTGTGTGCTTTCATGGCTGGCTATGCTGTACATTGTGTCTGCATGGGCAGTGCTTAATGGTTTGTTACATGTGCACACTCTTCATGAAGAAAGAGGCTTTGGCTTTGGTGAGATGTATCGTATGGAAATACAATGCACAGGATGGTCTCACTCCACTGCTTCCTGGAGTGATGTGTGTGTGTTTGGGCAACAAACCTTTTACAACACACCTCTCATTTTTATCATCTGAACAAATTGCTGCAAGTTCTGTACTGAACTAAAGTCATGTTCCTTACTAACCTTGGCTACTCACAGCCAACACTGCATTGTGAGCAATTCTGCAGCTCCTGGTATCCAATCCAGCACCAATCTTGATTACCCTGGCTTGTCCAGGGATGTTTAATAAGATTTCTATCCTATTCTCCATCCTGCTGCCCAGAAACATTACACAATGTACTGTTGTGTACTCTCTTCCCCTGGAGTCATGGTCACTGTAGCCTAAACCAGCAGCGCAAGCTCCATTTTTCTGAAGTTCCCAGGGTGCCTGCCAATAGCCAGCAGCACAGTACGTGCAGTGAATTTTCAAATCTCTTTTTAAAGTCCTTCTCTGGAGGGAAGTGCGAAAAGGCTTTTCCAGAGCTTCCATGCAGGCCAGGGAAACTGCAGTCAGAAACGCCTCGTTCCTGACGTGGCGCCAGCCAGCCAGCCAGCCCTTGGGTTTCCATTCAGCACCTGAGCTCCATGTAAAACTTCATGCACGTTTCATGAGGAAAGCGGCACGTTTCATGAGGAAAACCCTCTCACAGTATTTCACAAAGTAAAATGTTTAACTGGCTGTACTGTAACACAGACAAGAAAGCTGCACTCAACCTTCCTGGGGACATGACTATGTGCTTGAAGTGTTGGGAGTGACACTTGGGAAGAGCTGTCAGTGTCATAAAAAACAGATGTTTGTTTATCTACTTTTATGTTTGTCAGTCTGTTTATGGCAGTCGGGGTCATAACAAGGAGGCCTCTGTCATAACTGAAAAAAAAATGAAACCTCTGTCATAATTCAAAACCAGAATATATTCTAGTCTTCAAAAAGGTTCCTCCCCACCCCTCTCTGTTCAAGGTGATTGACCAACAATGTCAAGAACAAAGGCACACTGTGGAAATAAAATATATATTGGTGATAGCTTTATCTCTGTAATTTAACAGCATTTTAGATTATTAAAAATGAAAACATTTTTAAGTCTAATTTACTGCTCATCTCTAGCACAGCATGTTTGGTTTAAGCACTTGTCTTATCCTTCTTAACACAGAATTATTGCTATTATTATGTAATTATATAATATTTGCATTTAGTTTCATATTTACTTTCTCTGACTGTTTTAGATTATAACACCATGGAAAAATTTTAGATATCAGCAATTATCAGTGAAAACAAAGAGCAACTTATGAGTCTTGACAAGAGCACCCAATGGCACCAGCACAGACTGTTAACCCTTCTACTTACTGCCAGGAATTTTTGTGCCCTTTTTGAAGCTGGAAAGGGAGGGCACCAATGCTGCATGTGGGCATCAGCAGCTGAGGGTTACTTCTCTAGCAGAGAACTAATAGTCCTCAGGTGAGACAGTAATAATGAAGGTAAGGTTAGCCTAATGCTGTAGTATTAGAGTTACAAGACAAACTATTTTTATGGAAAGCTACAGTAAGAGAAATGAGGTAAGTAATAACCGCTCTTCTCAGCACTTCTGTATCTACAATAGCAATTCTCTTAATTTCAGATCTATTCCAGTGCTGATAGGAGTGCTCTGTGACGACTTCATCCCAGTCTGAACGCAGCCCAGAGATGAACACAGGCCTGTTCTTTTGCTCTCTTCACTCCCAGACAAAAGTCAGCATTTCTGGAATTCAGGTGTTTGAGGGGATGGTGGAACACATTAAATTGCTACCAGGAATGAATGACTGCTGGTTCTAAACCTCAGTAGATGATCCATTAATGCTGCTGTATCCAGCTTTGTTTTGATCGGATTTAAAAGTTTCTGGGAGTGCAATATGATTGGGATAAGGGATCACAGTGGAGGAAAATTGGCAGTATGATCATGGTAGTTTTATCTCCTTGGGAAACAAAATGAAAGACACAGCTAACAGCCAGACCCTGAGGACTGCGTAATCAATGAGATTTGATTGTAAGTCCAAAATCACAGAAGAAAGCCCGCAGGAAAGAAGACGTGTATTCACCTACAGAACCTATTGGGGTTTACACATTTTCCTTAACAGTGTTGAGCTGACTTGTCTTTTGTTGTAAGTAAGATTCAGCTGGCTATGTACTGGTCATCCACTGAGTGAATATTAATATGTCTCACTGGGAAGGGTAGAAGCTGTATAAGTTTAAATTCAGCGGTGCCCTCAGTGCTTACCAATCTGAATGGCAATGTTTCCTGCTGTCCTGCTTTCCCTGGTACCCCACTTGTAAACTATGGAAGCTCTTTGTCTCTCCATGCCACCTGCTTTCCTGAAACGCTCCTGATCTCAGCTCCACAAGCTGGCTTTTGAGATGGCAGTAAAATCCCCACGTTTGCTGATATTTAGTGAACTAGTCGTTCCTTTGCACTAGTCAGCATTTAATCATCATTCTGCAAAGTGGCACGTTTTGTTTTTGAGGTCCACTTAGCCTAGGCCAAGCCACTTTCCAAATGTCCTGCAGAAGCCCAAAAGGAAGTGCAGAACACAGAAGAATGCCGAGAATTTGAATCAAATCCCCTCGCTGAAGGGCTTTTTCACACATTCAACACCACACAGACAGGTGTGCTCAGAGGGGACTGTGACCCTTACAAATCTGTATTGGTGGAAGTCCTTACAAGGTGTGTACATATGCAGTGCTAAATCTTCCACAGTGCAGTACCTACAGCTCTGCAGGCGAGAAAAGGCAGTCCTCACCTTGCTGGCAGGGGGACTGCTGCTCGCTTCCCTGCTGGGAACGCTGTAGCAGCTATCGATTTTCACATGGATTTTTCTTCGTTACACAGAAACACGAGCCTTTGTTCCTTCCCAAACTATTCGCTGCAGGTTTTTCCTCTGCCTACTGGGGCAGATTTGTCTGCAGAAACACGTTCCTGCGTTCACCCCTGGGAGTCGAGAAGGGAACTTCTCCCGAGGGACATCCTGCCACAAACCACCTGGCCGCACGGTAGCTGCTCGTCAGCCTCGGGGTCGTGTGGAGAGTTTTTCTCTGTAGTTTTGTGTTGTTTACTCATTTTTGCAACTTCAACGGTGTCTTTAGCGAGGGCAAGCTCCTCTGCCATACACACCCAAAGGGAATTGCATTTCAGCAGGGTAAATCAGGGCGAAGTTTTGGGGACAGTGCTTTCACCTCCCCCTAACGACTATGCTGCAACGAGTAACTTTGAACGTCCACAGTCCTGGAAGAGAGCCCAAACTGCCCCTCACGCATGCAGTTTCCCTCAGACAACGACGCGGTGCATTCACACGGCACAGGAACGGGAACCGCAGCAGGGGCACGGCTCCGCCATTTTAAGCCTCCCCGCGGAACTCCGCCGCTGCGGCCGCGTTGCGCCGCCGGAGGGAGCGGCTGTGACGGCCCGGAACCGCCAGACACGGAGGGGAGGAGGGAGGGAGGCGCTGCCGGGGCCCATGGAGCGGCTCCGGCGGCTGTGGCGGGGCCGCACCATGACCTACGGCGTCCCCCTGTTGGTGAGCAGAGCGGGGGGCGGTGGGGAGGCGCCTGGCGGCGGGCTACGGGCGGCCCGAGGGGCCGGGGGTGCGGAGGGGGAGGGAGGGAGGCAGGCAGTGGGTGCATTGTATGCAGCCCCCCACTCCGTTTCCGCATGTGCGATTCTTAAAAGAGAAAGTAAGCGGCTTTCAAGGTGGAAGAAGAGTAGAGCAAAGGGTAGTTCTAATGTTTTTATAGTTGTTTTAGGTAAATGAACGAGATCCTCCTTAAATCTCCCGCAGCACACCTCTGAAAAGTGGGGAGGTCCAGAGAAAGGCAGTGGCGCTTTTTAGAGTTAAAAGGATTAAACGGTTTGAGGCTGTTTATTTCAGTGATGCAAGTAAGTGCCATTCCAGAGGTGTCCAGGGTAGGAGCTTTAAGTGGAAATGCTCATGCAATTGGACACGCTCAAGTAACGTTTTGTAAAATAATGATAAAGACATTTGTGAGAAATGAAAACAGGTCAAAAAACCCCAACAAGGTAATGTGATAATGACACAGCTGTATGAATCGTTTGCATCAGCCAGTCCAATCTCTGATACTGCAAACAACTTGGTGGTACACCTCTCACGAAGCGATCGAACATGACTCTAAAGCTGTCCAGCCACCCTGCTACATGCACGTGTACGTGGAGGGCTGTCCAGAGCTGCGCTTCTTTGGTGCTTAGACTGAAATTCCCTCATTTTTGAATGTTCTGATATTATTCTTGAGTTTAACAACACCTTTCTGAGATGTTTCAGGTTGGATGTATTTTTAGGTCACAGCGCTATTGTTTACCTGATTATTATTATTTTTTTTAAGGTTTGCTACTTACCTTTCAAAATGAAGAGAACTCAGTCTGCTTAATATTCTGCAGCTCAATTTTAACTCCATAAAAAGTTTAGGAAAAATACTAAATTATTAAATTACAGATATTTAGAAGTGGTACACTGGTGGAGAAAAATGTCGCCGTAGCTTTTCAATAACAATACATCTGGTTTGGTAGATTAACTGGCACAGTGAGTGAGGCGATGCAACTGGTGTGCAAGATCTTGACTTTGATAAAACTTTCAGCATTACTTTCCCTATGAGAAGAAGGAGCAAGTATGGCAAAGATACGCTTGTTATCATTTGTGTTCTCAAAGGATTGAAAAAAAATATTATAAAATGTAGTTATCAGTTCTCTTCCAAAGTGGGAGGGTATCCTGGGTGGGGTGGGTCCTGCAGAACAAATATGAGTTGTGGAAAAAACAGAAATCTTATTAGAAGACACAGAAACAAGAGTAAAGTAAAACACTTGTTTAAATAAATAATAAAAAAAAAAAACTTAGAAGAGCTTCAACAGCCACCTGTCAGCAACATCATATTTTCAGTTCTGCTCCAGTGCTGGAGCTAGGGCTTCAGCTTTCTGGGCCAGGGCAGACCTCTGATTGCCCTTCTGGGCCTTCTGCTGTTCTTGCATGGTTTGCCATCAGTCATAGCAGACATTTTAGAGACTTTTTTTTTTTTTTTTATCTTTGTACTGTTCAATTTCATTCCACTTTCCTTACCGCAGCGATCTTTCCTCCAGCAACAATATAATATTGAGAAATATTCTGTCATATCTCTTTCCGGGGTTTCATGTCTCCATGCCTTAAAATTAGTCTCCCCTGTGAATATTTCAGAATGTTTCTGTGTTGCTTCCCAAGGAGTAAGAAAAAGGAAACTTTTGTGAAGTTCTTTTCAGTTTCTCAGCTATCTGCATATCATTGAACTCTGAAAGCATCTCTGAAGCTGAGCAGAATATTCCTAAAAGATGAATTACAGCAGAAAAGGTGCTGAATCTGTGCACAGTCAGAGAAGGAGCGTGCCTTGGTAACCCTTTAAATTCTACTGAATTTGTTGATAGTACTGAAATGAAAGTTCTCTGTTAGATTCTTGCATCCTGTACATAATTTTTCACTATACAATGATGAGACTTTATTCTTCACTACTGCTGGGGGACACGAGCCCACTGCTGGACTTTTCATCAATACTATGTTGGCTTTTTAAAAATTCAAATCGATTTCATATCTTCCTTTCTTATACGGCATATTTGAATGAGAAGTCCCTGCACTACTCTTTAAAAAGAATCTAAGGTTGAAGAGATCATAATTTAAAAACAGATGAGGGTCTCACTATATACATGCATGATTTAATACATATTAAAAATATTTCTTCCTTTTTAGTGTAAGTTATCTTGACCCTTTTTTTTGTGTGTGTGTTCATTTGGGCTTGGGGCTGTTAGAATATTTCTATGCAGAAGGAATTTTCTTGGTTCATCTTTAAAACATCAAAATGACAACAGCTTTCAGAGTAAGATGCGTAAATCACAGTTTTCAATCATGCTTTTTCAGAAGATAAGACTGTTTCTTTGTGAGGACCAGGGAGACTGTAGGGGGCAGGAATTAATCTGCAGGAAACTTTGATTTGTCAACGTTTTCTTTAACTCCTTTTTTTCTGTAAACTTCTCAGGTTCTGCATGGTGTAAAACTGTATGCATGCGGAAGAGAGCAAAGTAACCTGGCATGGAATATCTTGACAGTTTGAGCGCTGCAGCTGCAGGGTGCGTAGTCGTAAAACACTGGTGAAGATGGCAACATCTGTGTAGATGTTGGGATGAGCTCAGTGACCTTACAGTTGTAGCTCTAAAATTTGCTGTTATGACAGGAGGGCCTTAGTGTGGTAATTTAAACATCTTTGTCAGCTGTATTGATGTCTCTTTCCTATCATGGTAAGTCAGGCTTGACATTAAAAGGAAAGAGTCTACAAGTCTTTGGGATGCTTGGCTCTGTTCCACAATCAACTCTACCAGCCCCAAAGGGATGTGTCCGTCAGCGTACTGCAGCTGCTGGGATGATTCTGTAAGATGTTGAGAGTGAGGCTCATTGGTACGACATCAGGTGGATCCATTGTCACACCTTTCTTACAAGACATGGATCATGTTAGGGTACCTCTGGTGCAGTTTGAACATTTGAAGGTTGCTGGAAGTATTTTTTTCAGACAAGTGTAAGTGGTGATTCCAAGACATTGAGGTAGTGTTTGGACTTCAAAATAGCAAAGCAGTTACAGGTTTTAAACACATGTTAAAAAATGTTATTTTGTATGCTCACAACACTTGCCAAAACTTGCATTTCTGTTTCTGTCTTTGGCTGATTCTAGACAAGGATCTTTTGTACTCTCTAAGCTGCAAAAGGAATGTACAGATCCAGTTCCAGTTCTGCTGTCAACATGTTACAAGGGAAAAATTAAATGCTCAGGATCTAAAGCAGCATCTTGGCAGACAGGAAATATGGTCTGTGCCTCACTTGGTGATTTTCATTGCACACCTAAAATAAGTGTAATGCTCTATATATGCAGTATTACAGGTTTCAAACGTTTAGCATGTAGTGACATTCTTCATGTCTATAGCTGTGGATTTTTACATCTTTTCATTCTGTTTTTTTTTTTTCCTTCTCTAGCTCTCTCTTTAATCTCCTCATCCTGTAATGACCATGTTTTTATAAGTACTTTCCTTGTGTATCTCCTCTTTCCAGATCTTGTCTTTGGTGTGCGTAGTGTTGCCAGAAGAGATGAAGGTAGCCTGGAACAGTGAAAGTTTTTCTCTGTGAATAAACATGTTCCTAAAATATATCTCCATCAGTGTTTATGCACACAGACTGTACTACATTGCCATCTACATTGCTGCCTTGAACAGTGCAAGTTTACTTTGATAAGCACTTTGTTAAGAGACAGTGAGAGTGCCTGTCACGTACAGGAGGAGAAAAAAGGTCAGATTAGAGAGAGCTGCTACCAGAGCTGCAGCAGTGCGGTCAGCGCTCCCAGGCACCATTAGAGAATGTCAGGGGTGTCTCAGGCCTTGTTAATGAACCCATTTTCTCTCAACTTTATTGACCTCCTCTGGCAAAGGAAAGAAAAAAAAGGAGAGGATATCAGGATATGAATTCACATGTATGCGGATTAGTTTTGTTCGCTGGTGAAGTCAGGGTCATCTAGAAGCCAAGACTGATGCTCAGAAATATTTTGTAAATTCTGGGAAGTGCTATCTTGTGCTGTGACTCACCAATATTGGAAGTTGTACTGGGCTAATGGGTAGGGAAAGTACATTTTTATCATTTAATGTATTTAAATAACCAAGTGTCCAAAGATTCCTGTAAATACAACATTCCTAATGCATTGCATAAAAAGCTGCTGAATTCTGAATCCTGGCATAAACTCTACACTAGGCATGCTTTTTTTTCCCTGCTGATTTTGGAGGATCTAGCCATAAAAGATAATATGAACACTTAGAAAAGTGAAAAATTCTTCTTGGGAGTAATCATGTTTTTGAGATCTATTGTTGCCATCAGTGTCTCTGTATAAAAACTGTTATTAAATTATCTTTTGGTATTGTGTGAAAAAGAATGACTACAATTAGCATTTTTTACTTCCAGGTATATCAGTGTTATTGTTAACATCATTTACATTATCACCTTGAACAATTCATAATATTGAATTGCAGGATTTTTATTGGTATATATTACTTCATGCAACTTTACATTAAAATTTGACATATACAGAACAGTTCATTTAAATGTTAATATGCTTTTGAGAGATGGATAGGAGTTTACATTTATCCATGATAAAAGAGTTCTGACTTCTAATATTTGTAGATAAATTGTGATTGCCTGTAAAAGCCCACAAGTATTAAATCTGTAGCCTAGAAAAGCAATAAATACAGAACAGTTTTTAGAGTTTTAAATTGGTAGCTCCAAATCATTGAGTTGGATAGTGTCATTTTTATGCTTTAATCACTTGTATTATAAATATTGTGTCTCTAAGATTATGATGGAATACGTCCATGACTTGTGCTGCACTTCTTTGCATCTCCTGTTCATCTATCTGAGTGTGTGTTTGAATCCACAGCAGAGTGTGGAGCTGTTCCAGATAAAACCACCCCCAGAACCGTTTGTGCCGGAGTGGAAGCCAGCATGTTCAAGCTGAATGGGCTTTTGTGGACTCCAGTTTGTGCAATCTGAAATAGCTGACATCCATCTTTCACTTGACTGGCAGATCTTAGAGTTTCTGAGCTCACCTTCTCAATCAGTGCCTTGAACTTTTATTTTTGATTCTAAATCTGAGTAGTATTTTCCAGATAAATGTTAGGTACTCTCTTGTACTCCAGGCTTGCCCTCTGTTTCATTTTAAAACAGAGGAAGTGTGCTTACGTTGTTCAATGCTGTTAGGATGGACTAATCTGGCTCTCAGGGATCTGCATATCCGTGCTGAGCCTAGGAACAGCAGCACAAGTAGAGATTTGCCTGTTCTCACACTGTGTGCGTAGTCCTGCTTTAAGATCCACCTTCTTCAAGGGGTGGTGAATGTAAGCGGGTAAAATTAACCCTACTCCATTGAATTTTCAGTCCCTGTCCAGCATTGTCAACCAGGGAAGTGTTTCCTTACTAGTAGTGGTTTGTTTTTATCTTCTTTAATGTAGATTTCGGTTTATTTTTCGTAGAGTGATCAGGTGACAAGAACCCCAGGTTGCCATAAGGTGTATAAACAGTTTCTCATTATACTTGCCTTGGCTAGATTTGAACATCTGAGTAATGGGAATACTAATTTTAATAATGAATCCAAATTTTGGCTTTTAGAAGCTTTGGAAGAAGGAGACGGTATTCAGCAACTGCAGCTTGGCCACCGTGGCAGACTCAGTTTTCAAACAGCTGCAGCTGCTGAATGAAATTCCTGTGTCATCTGCCCAGTCCAAGCAGTGGGTGTAATGCAAAGTGACAACGCTGGGGCTGAAAATGCCCCTTTTTTGCTAATGCTCACACTGAGGAACCTCTGGGTTGCTGTCCGCCCTGCGTTGTTTGAAGATTGGTTTCTACTAAATATGTTTTCTATGCTTTCCAACCTGCCATGAAATGGGCATTTTAATGAACCAAGTTTTTCTTTTTTTCTTCCTGAGACAGAATAGTAGCAGTGAAAGTTTGCAGACCATTTTTGTTGTGCCCTGCCTGTAGCCATTCATATTTACAGTCTTTAAAATCATTGCTTTGAACATACTCTATACTGAGCCAGTTCACCTGATGCGGTGGGTCAAGTTTAATGCTCTGCACAAAGTTCCACGTTCTGTGAAAGCTACACCTTGCTGCTTTATCAGTCAGTTATGGCTGGCCCCAGCTGATACCAGCTGCTGTCCAGGTTGCCAGCGTGGTACTGATGCGGTCGGCTATTGGCATGTTTCACCTGTTTCTGGTTGTAATGCAGTTCAGTCTGCAGTTTGTGAATTCTAGTATACGCATAGAATTGGTGCATGCTCTTACTTTGTCATGCTTCTGAATGAAATTAAGGAATTTTATAGTTTTGTTTTTCCCACAGAGGATGCCTCTGATCTGAACTGAAAATGATTTCCATTTGTTGCAGATGAGAAGAAAAGGCAGACCCTGTTTTGCTCCCATTGTGAGTGAGGAGAGGTTTTGGTTTCTGAGAAGATTCTGCCCTGTTTTTACCTCTTCTCAACAATTTCTGCGTTAGAGCCAAGTGCTGGAGTTGCTCTGGAAAATAAAATATTCTCGAGAGCTGGCAGAGGGGGGCGCTTCAGGTTAAGATGATCTGCCTGGCTCTGCTGTGGGGCTGGCAGCTTGAGCGCTACTTTCTTTAGGAACAAATAAGAGACTTCAGTCTTCTGTGCTGCCAAGTTGCTGTCTTTCACCAGTTCTGCACCGCATATATGACAGTTCTTTAAAAAGGAAACCCCCAAAACCTTTTGACTGTGATCACTGCATACTAAAATAAAGCCATTCACGACTGTTCTAGTTTTGAAGCTCATGATGAATAGCTGGAGGGTTTTGCTGCAGTGTTCTTAAAGAAGAGGCTAGAAAATTAGCACATTCCTTCTTCAGTGATATTTATGATAACATTTTCCTGCTTTCTTTACACTAGTGTGTAATATGTGTTGCCAGCACTAAATATAGTGATCTGATTAATTTAGGGATCTACAACAACTGTGAAGCAATTTAGTAATCTGGCTTTCACAATTGTTGCTATAGCAGGAATGAGGTTCTCTAGCAACAGGGATGCTTAGGATACTGCAAATTGCTGGTGCTGCCAGAGAAATTGTTTCCTGTTAGTTTGTTATACTCAAGGGACCGAAGGTTAATGGTGGGATCTGCTCTTAAGGCCTAACTTCTTGTGCTGTTACAAGTCCTCAGTGAACATCTCGCTGTTGGTGGTGACAAACACGAGTATTACCCTAAGATGCAGTTAAGTGATCAGGCTGATGCCATCCATAACTAATTGTGTAACACACTTCCCAATGGAGAAGTGAGCAAATAGAACTTTTAAAAGAATGGAAGAGAATTTTATGTCATTTTTTTACATAAGACATGTATTGAGGTTGCTGAGTATATGTGACAGATGGTGCTCTTATGTCACATCCTATCTTTCATTTTGTTTTGCAACATGCAAGTCTTCCATGCATGCATAATTGCATTACAACATCATAGGGTTTTTTGTGTACTCACTGAAACATAAAGGAATAATCCAGTGCGAAATCTTTAATGGGGGGATCGTGCTAGCTGTGCTGCTAAGCTGATTGCACCAACGTGCCGTAAGTGCTGGCTCACTGGGATGTCTCCCAATTTTGCCTTCTTAAGAGTAAACTTCAGGTGTAAGTAAAGGAAAAAGTGAAACCGTAGCATCGTTTCATAGATCTGCTGAAGGCATTCAAGTGACTAGACAGACAGTGTTTACTGTGTAGTAAAGTTTTTGCTCCGCATTCTGACACATTTAAATCTAATAGTTCCTCACAATGAAAGAATGCAGGACTGCAGGTGGAACGCATGGGACTTTGCTTCTGGCCTTGGCTTGCACTGGGCATGTTCATCCGTTGCACTGCTTTTTTAACATGCAAGGAATGTGGAGATTATCTGCATCACAAATTGCAAAGCTAGAAACATATGTGAGACATAGAGAATATGGAAGGCCAGTAAGCTAATGACATTGATGGAATTTTTAACATCAGTCTTGTCCCACTTTTGATTATTTTGATTGCTGAATCTTGATGTTTCATCGTTGTTTGTATGTCTGTATTTTTCTCTTTAAATAGAATTAACTTAAATGAAGATGGTGAGGGCACCTTCCCTCATAATGTAAAAGAGAAAGGAGAAACTTAAACCAAAGCTAATATTTCCATTAAACCAAAGCTAATATTTCCATTCAAGACAATGTCAGTCGCTGAGTCCTTTATTACCTCTACTGCTGTTATAGTTGTGTAAACTCATTGATACTTCCTCTATCATGGCTTTTATTGGCTTTTGAACATGGTTTAAAAAATATAATTGACTGAAAAGCTGCCCATTGCTGCTGTGGCATGTGTAGATAAAGGGAATTCATGCTCCGTGCTGTTGGCTAACTGTATTCACATGCTGTTGGCTGATTAAATAAGTGCTGAATGTGGCTGATTTAGGTCTGTTTTTGCAATGAAGACATCATGCTTGGTTCTTTAAAACATTGATCAAATATAATTGTAAATATCTTCTTCATATTTTATATATATTCAGTGCTTTTATATAATCTGAATCCTAACCTTCCAGCCTTACGCTGTGTAATATTTCAGTGTCAGTTATAGTTCCTTACAGCATCGATGGGCTTTGACTCTGACACAGCTGAGCTGATGTTTCATTGAAAGATCAATTCACCATTGCAGTATTGGAAATGTAAAGGCAACTGTGTTGGTAAGGAAGGTCTGGCAAGCAAAATGTCCAACTGGGCAGGCTGGCTATACTGCTTATGCTGTGTGAAGAGCAAAAGTAGATCAGAATCCAAGTGTTTTCTTTCTCTTCTTTTCCTTCCCTTTAGCAGCGTAAAGGAGTTCTGAGTAAAATTACAGTTTCAGGCCAAAACTTGTCTTAAGGAGGAGAGATGTGTGTGAGTATCAAATTTTTTAACGTGTATAGCTGCAAACATAAAATGTAGTGTATAATGGATGTTTGCTGTCAAACAAGTGATAGAATGTGATGAGACGAAATGCAAAATGAGTAGCATGACTTATTTCATGCAACAGCTATCTACCCGATTTCCCCTAGCTATGATGTACATTACATAGTTTTAAATTATCAAAGCTAAAAAAAAATATTTATTTTAGTTGGAGCATGGTTTTGTTCATGGTGCATCTCATAACAACATACTTTATGCAAGCCTGTTGTTGGATAAATTAATTTTGAAGTGATATCATAATTTCTACCTACTTGAACAACTGTGCACTGAACCAGTTCTAGTGCAGCTGTTTTTGCTCTACCACAGCCCCTCACTGACAAGACAAACATAAGCTGTAGTTTGTAACAGCCATAATCTTGTCTATACTACTACAGATTTCTGTTTGTTAGGACATGAAGTTTAAATTAACTCATAGGCTGTTAATTAACAGAATACTCACTAGGACTTAAAGAATCAGCATAGATTTTCATTAGCTGATAGGTGTCAGCCATAGTAACATTCAATTATTGTCTGATCCTCGAGACTTCCAGCATATGGTATGAAGATACCATACCTTCAGCTGACAAACCTGCTTTGACTGAATAAATCTTAATATTCACATTCTTTTTAACCATTTTGAATACTTTTTTTTTCTTGTTATTCTTTCTTACCAAAGTAGTTATACGTGAGGAAGACATTATTTTCCCTTTAACACTTTCTTCTCTATTATGTATATTGATGATTCAGTATCTGCAAGAGCAGCATTAATTCCTCAAACAGTGGAGGTTTGAGGTCCCTCAAAGTTGCTTGCTACTGCGTGATGATTTTCTCACCAGCTTTCTGAAATTGTAGCTTTGTGGCCTAGCAGCTGGATACTCATATCACAAAACTTTGGTCTGTTTGTTTCTACTCATCAGCTGCATTTGTAAGGTTGTCAAAAGGGCCAGGCCAGGAGACTGGAGCCTTTACCTCCTGGCTGTTGGCGAAGCATTCCCTGCACAGAGCACCTCTGTTCCCAGGAGCCCAGTCTGTAACCCACCTCTGCTCTGGGGATGTGGGGAGTACATTCACGTGCTTGTTTCTGAGTAGCTTTATCTGCTTGATGGAAAATCACATAGTCCTGCACCTTTAGAAAGAGTAAATGGAAGGAATAAATGTAGAAGGCTTGTTTGTTTGTTTTAATTGAATGCGTATGGCTTTGTGGCTTCAATGGCCTGAACTTGGGATAGCTACTGTCTGGAAAGCACATACATTTTTAACTGCCTGTGCAGCATAATTATAACAATTATTGGACACAAGCCATTGCAGCAAACCTAATGTGTATCAAGAAATCAACCATCGTTGCACAGAGAATGGCTACCAGCAGCAGCCTCTAATGAAGGACTGTAACAGTTAAAGGAGTTAAAATATGTTGGTCCTCTCCTCTTCCTTTTGCTTCTGCAGCCTTCCTTAAGATGCTCATCTGTAGATGTGAAGCCTTTCAGCCTGAGCAGAGAACAGCAGAAAAAGTCTGTCAGATCAGAGCAGCAGTGAAAAAACCTGATTCTTCCACAAAGTAGAGAGATTTCTAAGCTACTTTTTAAGTCCTTCATGGTGTTTCTTAACAATATTTGATCTTCTGGTTGATCTGTCCATTTTCAACGATAAAAATACATAGGCAATTTTATAATATCCCTCTGCCATAAGAAAGAATAATAATTTTTTTAATGCTGCTATGAAGCACTACCCACCCCCCCCCCCCCAAATCCCTGTATTGCTCTCTTTCATAAGCTTTGCAGGTGTGGAGGGAATTGCAAGACAACTAAGGAGGCAATAATAACGGTGCAGGTGTGCTGGATATGATTTCTTAGCTTAGTTGATAATGTATCACTGAACCACAGTTCCAGTGAGCCGGTCTGTTCAGAAGCGTAATTAGATCTGGAACACACAGACATCAGAGCCAGTCAACGCCGTATTGTTACTTCCCCACAGAGTTTGAAAATGATGGGAATAAATGCTGTGGCAGTAACAAAAGGTTCCATTGTTGCAGTTATGTCAGGAAGCCATATGGGGAGGTAAAAAAGGGGTAAGAGGAGACGAAGTTCTTAGAGAATGGGAGTTGTGATGCACCTGTTTGTATATGAAGGAAGAAATTTGTGAAATCCTGGCCCAAAGAGTGGAAGAAAAATCTCTGACGTTCCACATACTCCTGCTCCTGGATGTATGTTCCAGTTGTTTGTTTTCTTCAGTTCCTGGTGTTTCTGCTGGAAGAATAGCAGAGCACCTCGGTAAATGAAGGGGGTCAGTATGTGGATGTGCTTTTTTGTGTTAGTCCTAACTCGTATTTTCATTTTGTTGTTTTTCAGCTCTATCTTGTTGGGGGATCTTTTGGACTCCGTGAATTTGCTCAGATAAGATACGATGTCCACAAACTACATGGCACGGTACTTGAAATGTTTTTTTTTTCTTTACTCTTCATTTCATTTTGCGTATGTGCTGACTTATAAAGGATAGTTTGCTAGGACAAGCAAACTGTTAGTATTGGGACACATTAATGCCTTTCACCACTGAACCCTGGGCTACACTTGGGGCTCTTAGGCAGTGAGCAGTGTAGATAACAAAAGAGGCTGAAATAATGACAAATCTTTTTGCTGTCTCTGGAAACTGATGAAAATAAATAATTTGCTTCCTTATATTGATTATAAATGGCAATTCTGAGTCTGGAGAAAGGAAGTATAGCACATCTTCCTATTTCTTCTCTCCTGGGGCTGTTCATCCTGAAGAAGAGAAGGCTCAGGGGTGACCTTATTGCAGCTTTTCAGTACTTAAAGGGGGCTTATGAAAAAGATGGAGAGCCAACTTTTTGCTCGGGCAGATAATGACAGGACAAGGGGGAATGGCTTTAAACTAAGAGGGGAGATTTAGATTAGAGGTTGGGAGAGGTTAGGTTAGGAAGTTTTTATACCTAGTATAGACTAAGAAAACTTGATATTTTAGAAGGTGCACAATAATCTTTTGGTTCTGTTTTCAAACTGTTTGGTGTTGAGTAAATAGTGTTAAATTTTTGGGGAATGATTGGCTTCAAGTTGACTGAGATAAGCAGATACCTTTAACATTGTGCTACATCCTATTCTTTAAGCTCTGTGATAGAAACAGGAGCTAATCTTTACTCCCCATGGCAAAATGTACTATGTGGAAGAAGCCTTTCTTTAAATGTGCTGGAAACCTTTTGAATGAGAGAAGTGGCTTGTTTACCAGTGCTGCTTATGTCTTCAAGTGTACCATTAGTTCCAAATTATGTGTGAAATGATCTGAAAGGAGCATGCCAGTTAAGTAGGAAGTAATACTGATTTGCTGTATCTAACTTTGTAGTATGCAAACCTGCTGTTGCAATGCAGAGAGGCTTTGTGGTCTCAGTGCTGCTGACTTGCAGGTGACATGAAGCTTTTTTAAAGACTGTGTAGCACTTTGTGTAAGAAGTGCTTGTGTAAGACTCCAGACGCTCTGCTTAAGAGGTCCATGACAGAGTTTGTAACCTAGGAAAGAATGGGCTTACAGCGGCTTTCTACTGTGACCAAATCTTTCAGAACTTCATCTGTTCAGGGTTTGGAGACTCCCTTGTTTTGTCTTAGACCTTGTTGTGGGCCATTTAAATTACGTCAATTGCTCTCTGTTGTTCCTTGTGTTGCATACCTGATTATGGCCTTTGAAGCACCACGTGGCCCACTTCTGCTCAGTCCCATATTTGAGGTAGCCCTTAAAACAGGGGAGGGTGATCTTACAACTCTTTTCTACAGGGCTGTGTGCTGGGTAGTTATTTTCTCTCAGGCCTGGGCTTTCAGGACCAGCTGTAGCGAAGTTGTCCTCTGTCCAGATGGGGATCACAGCAGAGGCAAGAATTTGCCTGTTGTTTCTGTCAGTTTCTTGGTCAGATTCATACTCAGTGATTACATTTGGCCCCCATGATCTGGACAGTGACCACAGCCCAGAGAAAAAACACGGTAATAGATGTGTTTGTTCGCATCTATGGGGCTCTGTGTCCCAGCACGTATGATCAAGGGAAGCGTCACTGAATTAGGCAGTACATGAAAGCTCTGAGGGGAAGCTACTGCACCCTGGAGTTCTCTGAAAAGTTAAAAGAGGCCATCTGGATTCTGCTCCAGCCTGTACTAGTTAAGGCTGCAGCATCTCTTTTGTATTTTCTTCTTCCTTTCGTTATGATTTTGTTTAGGAATACGTGCAATTTAGATAAAGAGCAATGCAGTATTGGCTGAGAACTACCAACACTAACTTTGGGCTAGTTGTAGACAGACAGATTAAAGCAATGTGTTTTATTAGTTTTTGTTTCTATGCCCATAAAGAGTTAAGAACCATTCTAATTCACTAAGACAGCATAAGAGATTAGAATGTAGGCTTGTTTTTCATTTTTAGTTAAAATACTTTAAAATCTACATGAAACTCAGGAAAAGAGCCTTCATCTGAGTAATTTAAAAATGCTATTAAACATTCTGACAATCATAATATGTTTGTCACTGGTCAAAACCATGGTTTTTATGGTAGAGTAGAATATATTTTCTTAAGTAATACACTTTTAACTAGCATAAGCCCTTATCAGAAAGGGGACAAATGCTCCTTTTGGGGGGTTGGGCAGTTGTATGAAAATTGCAATAGACAATAACAGAAACAGGATTTTTTTTTTTTGGTTACAGTTGCTCCTTTTGAATAATAATGGTGCTTAATTAAATAATGCTTTTCCTATAAGGAGCTCATAACACTTTCACAGAATTTAAATGAGTTAAGCTTCACAGCCTTAGTGTCAGAAAATTATTTTATGATTTTATTTATTTATTATAATTATTTTATTATTTCCATTTTACTGCTGAAAAAAATTGAGGTTGCAAAAAGTTAAGCAAGCCATCCAGATGTAGGCTAGGATTTGTAATACCTGAGTGGCTATCTTTTTTGATTGTATATTAAGGATGTTGAAACTACAGTACACCCCCTTTTGTGAGCATGACTGCTAGATAGACAGGACTTAGATGCTCCTTTTGTGGTATATCTAGTACATTTAAAATGCTAAACTATTATCCCTTCCCTTTAAAACTATTTGTCCTTTTCCTTTTTCAGAAAATTAATTCCTATGTTTTAGTGGCTGCCACTTTCTCTTTGTATACTTGTAATTCAATGAGCAAAAGCTGCATTAGTGATATCACCTATGTTATTAATGTCAAACTGGTTTATCGTATAAAACAATGTTTTGAAGAGCATTCCTTGATAAAGAAACGAAAACTCAAGAGTGGTTTGGATTTAGGGGAGAATATGGTTTGGTGATGATGCCATGGGTTGGGAGTAGGAGTAGGGTTGAGAGAGAAACAGAGTTTAGAGCTCTAGCAGGAGTGGAGCTGGGAAGGGGCTACCAAAGGGTGCATTGCAAAAGGAGTTCTGTCCTCTAGGTCATCAGGGCCATGCCTTGGTATCTGGGGCTGAGGCTCGACTGATGACTGGGGTGAGGGTTGGTACGGGGACAGAGCTGCAGTTGGAGAGGGGCTGGTAGCAAGAAGAGATGTTTTATCCAGTTAGATATCAGGGCATTGTTTGAGTGCATCTCTTTCAAAAGCCAAAACAAAACAAAAAACCAACCAGACAAACAAACAAAAAACCGAGCATTTTGGGTATACCTTAATTTACTTGGGATACCTAGATCAGCTGCATTCCCTCAGGACGCCGGGTGTCCTGCATTTAAATCAAACTTGTGCTGAGGCACTTATTGATATAAATGCCTGTTTATGCCAGTCAGAATTCTTCTGAAGCTAATCAAGGATTTCTACATTATCTATTGTTGCCAAAATGTCCATTAATGGAGAAATCATTAGGTTAGGTAATTGTTTCTTTTCTGGGAAGAATTTATGCAAATTGAAATTGGGTATAGCAAACCAGGTATGCTTACAGGAAAATAACATTGGATTAATGGAAGAGAAATGAGTAGTTTTGTATAGGCATCTTTCCAAACACCTTTATTCTCAAACAGAAAACCAGGCCCTTTCTTTGTCCTACTTTAATGTCGTGTATGTAATTGACTAGTGATACTTTTTTAAGAAGTGTTTTAAAACAGAAAATGTCACTTCTGTTTAATAAACAGAAAATGTTTCAAGTATGTAATAATTTTTGTTTGCTTGTTTGTTTACTGTTGTCATTCAAGGCATGGTAGAGACTTGCTGTTTCAGATCTAATTCTGGATATAAGTATCTTGGACAAGAGTAATGACTTCATGGTTTGTATCGCTAGCTGATTGTTACTGTGAAGGGCTGAAGAGAAGCAACGTTTTAACTACCTGGGGAAATTTAGGCTTTCTTCAGTCCCTCAGCAAACCCTTTCGACTAATAAAACGGAATTTATATTTTTAAGTTGGTATGGCTTTGTTGAAGTGGAGTTATTGTGAGTCAGGTTCTCAGAGTACGGGGTGCAGGTAGGACTAAGCAAGTTCCTTCAGGGCACATTCAGCAGGAGCACTTCTAGGAAACCTAGAGTCTCTAGATCATTTTGTCAGGAAGCAAAACATCAATGGGCCTTTGAAGTCTGCAAATAGTTCCTATTGTGGAATATATAAGAGCATTACAGTACTGACTGACCTCTTCATGATTATAAGCTATGTAGATTCTGATTCACTTTTCCTTCTATTTTGTCCTAAACAAAGTGAGTGCACCTCTAAAGTAGAATGCTAAGAAATTCTGATAATGTTTTCTGTCTTATTGAGGTATTAAATGACTGTAGAAAGCAGTCACTGAATTTTAGTAGGTCTCACTTTCTCTGTAAAAGGAAGATAATTAATGCTGATCTAATTTACATAGAGAATAGGGTAGTTAATTAATTCAAATAGAATTATTTAAATTCAAATGAGTATTTTTTTTTTTTAAGTACTTAGGTGAGATCCATTAGTTCAAGTGTTTTGGGTCAGGGTGAAATATTTCAGGTGGAAATGGGAGCAGAGAAATGACCTGTTTCCATGAGACCTTTATATCAGGTGAGATCATAACTGGCATTTGCCTCAGGAATGTCCAGGAAATCAGTCCAGCATTTTCTTCTTATTGTAAGTGAATATTCAAGAAGGGGGATCTGCCAATTTGAATGCATTTGTGTGTGTGTTTTTGTTTTTGTTTTCCTTTTAAATAATATGTTTAATGCTAGGTGAAGATTTAAAAATAAAATTGCTTAAGACCCTGAATGGGTCTGTAGCATTTAAAATTCCAAAGGGAATGCAATTTTTTTCAAACTACAATTGTAGACTGTCAACAGAATGTCCCCATCATTAAATGTATTGTTACATCTACCTGAGCTAGATAGAGCTGCTTTACTGTAGCTGTCTTGTTCATCTTATTTGAGGACCTGCAGCTGTGTTAGAAAATACTATTTGCAAAGCTATCAAATATAGTAAGGATTTACTGGGATAGCAAACAGTATTTTAGTAGGATGTAAAGGTGTGATTTTCACATTTTTCTCCCAAATTAGCCAATTGACTGCAGATTGCAAGGTGTTTTTATTGCAGTTCTTAATGAATAAATATCCGTGCTTGAAATCGTATTATACCTTGGTGTTCCCAAAGATCATCAACTCTTGCCAAAACTTGAGTGACTTCACGATTTCAAGGAATAATCTGGATAGGTGAAGTCCTTGTAATTGGCTGGACTGGAGAAATACATGGTGTTGTAGTTCTTATGGTAACTAATGGGAGTGACTATTGCTGCCTGCTCAGGTCATACCATTTGCTCAGTTGTCTTTTATTTTCTGCAGATTTTCTGCTTGATTTTATTCCAAAATCATCCTCTAGACTGCCAGGTGTGTCAACACCCCCTTCCAGTGTTAAGGTCACGCTAAGTGCTAACAGCGTAAATTTAAAATAGTCTAAATTGGATTATTTGTATTATTAGAGTTATGTAAGTGAAATTAAAACATTCGGTATCTGCTCAGCTAACTCTAAATGTATGTTTGTGATGCCGTGCACTGTCTAGGATTCATCTTGCTTGTGTTTCCGTTGTCTCGAATGAAATGCCTAGTTTGAAATAGCTATCCAGACAGCTATTTCAGATAGCTAGGTGGTTTGAGACAGAAGTGCCTCCGCAATAAGCTTAATTCCATTTTCAGGTAGATGCTTGAGGAAGATGTTCTGTTTTGACTGCAGGAAAAGTAGAGGGATTGAGCTCAACGCTTTATTGTTGCCACATTTTAGTGAGGTGAGTTGCCATCCTTTGCATGTGAATATATTTAATTTGACCAGTGAATGGTAGGTGATATAAACATTTGCACGACTTCAGATGCGGAAGAGTTAGTTCAGTTTTTGGATGCATATCTTAAAAGTAGCATTTCTTGCCTCTAGAAATACCTATCTGTCTCTATTCAGTGAACTGTAGGAGGAGTTTAAACAGAATCTTCATGCTTCAGAGCAAAAGTTTAGATAGTTACAACTAGGTAAGATGAGGCTTGCCGTAAATGTTCTTTCCCTGGAGCTTCATTGGCAAACCAGTAGAAATGGGCTGGAGGTGAAGGAACTCTTGTTTCATCTGCTGATCCTGTTTGAGGTATAATGTGATTCTAGAGAGTTTCCTTCTGCCTCTCCCGTAATGCTGTAGGAGGTAGCGTTAAAAAGATCCTGTTTGATTCGAGTGTGGAAAAAAAAAACACATAAAAATCTCTTTAATTGATGCTTGATGGATTTTTTTTGGATGGGGAAGGTATCTTTTCTAAACGTGTCAGCAAGGAAATACGGAATCATTTTAGTGTCCATGTCTGTCACTGAACTTGGAGGAATAATTAAGTCTTCTCAACTAGCATTTATCTAGTATTTATTTATTTATAATGCACTTTCATGCATTTAATTGGTTCCAGTAGGCTAATTACATGAGCACATGGATTGATTTTTTTTTTATACTTAAGCAGGTCAGGGTGGCCTGAGTCACAAGTTTAATGAAGACAAACTAATTTGGCTAATTTCCTTGTGTAAGTTGATTTAGGTGATTTTCAGAGACTAAATTAATTAAAGAGCTTGGCCCTAGGTCCTCTAAAAATTAAGAAAATAAAACACTGAAGTGTTGCTTGGTTCTTTAGAGAATGCAAAGAGGCATACATTTATGATTGCTTATAGCAGAAGAAAATCTTTGCCCGTCATTTGTCTTTATGTAATGAAGAACATTTTGCTAAATTAAAGCAGACGTTGCTTTTAAGCATGGCCTGCTTAGCAGAGGGTTTTAGAATTGGATGTTAAGTGAAGCAGCCTGGCTCCTGTTGGCAAGGGGGAATTTGGAAATTGCTACATCTTTTGACCATGGTTCAGAATTATCCAAGGTAGTAATTTCAGTCCTACAATATGGCACAAAAATGAAGGGGTAGCAGAGCTTTTCATACTCTGTACTGTGGTGTTACCAGATGTTCAGACATCAGTTTTCTGCTGTTTCGGTTCAGTCCAGAGGGACTGTATGGAAATAAGCTCTCTATCCATGCTGTTCTTGAAGATTTTGAGGTTCAGCTGCTAATGTTGGGCTTCATGTATTTTTCATTGATTTCAGGAAAAACTAATCCATTTTGCTTGAGCTCAGATTACTTTCCCACTTCATCTATAAACAGCTGCTTGCTGAATTTGCTGTACCAGACAGGCACGTATATTTTCATTTTTCAGACATCCTTTTGGTTTAGCATATTAACAATCCACAAGCCAAATATGTAGTCAGCCTGATGCTCAATAACAGTTTTGTTGCTCCATTCTGAGGCTGATATTGTGTATATGCTTTAGAATGGCTTCCAGTGATTGGATCCACCTAGTCCCACTGATAATTGTCACCACAAACAGCTTAAAGCACTGCAGGACAGCCTGGAGATAATGTATTGCCTGCACCTGCCCTTTTCATATCATCAGGTTTCAAGTTGAAGAAAAATGAGACCCAGCCCATCTAGCCTGTTCTGATGAAACCAGGAGACCTGTCAATACCAGAAGACTTCTGCTAATAACCAGAAACAGCTATGGGTGCTCAGAACCTCACTACGGTTGTTAAAAGTTGGGGAAATCTCATTAAATCAGGATGTGATGATGATAATAATACAGTATTATTTCGTAATATGTGTTCACTGAGGAAGAATTAAAGTGGTACTAATTTTTAACTTTGAAATAACTTTTTTATTTTAATGAATATTTTGTTTCAGTCTGGTAATATTGTGCCAGCATATTTTTTGGCAATGAATGTGAAAATGTATTGTTAATGATACTGAGTTTGGCCACAGACCCTAAATAATAATCTTCAGAGTTTCCGTGATAAATTATTTCACTGAACCCTTGTCGAGCTTTTTTCATGGGTTTCTTTAGTGAAGGAAAGCCGTTACCTATTAGTGTCTGTGTATGCAATGACTACTACTAGTGTAGAAATCACTTTTTTTTTTTTTTTCTACCTAGGATGCTAGGATGTCATGCTGTCTCTCGTTTGTAAGGATACATTAACAGACATTATTTGAATGTTATAAAAATGTCTTTGAGAGGTTGAGAGGTGTTGTGTCTTTAACTCAATTTTCCCACTCTGCATAAAAGATTGAAAGGCTTAGTATCTGTCTAGACCTAAAGGTTTTTTTCCCTAAAACTTCCATTCCATAGCTGCCGGTGTATCACCATTGGACTGAAAATCTGTTATATCCCTAATACTCTGCTTTTGGCCAAGCTCTCTAGTACCAGAGCTTTCATGGTGCTGCATAGCTTGGCATCTATTAAATCTTTTAGATTTCATTAAATGGATATTCCTCAATCTGCATTAGTGAGATGTGATCTCCGCAAAGTGAGCTGATGATTACAAGCTATGAGGCTTCATGCAAAATGCCTGTAGAAGTATGGATGCTTTCTGGTACCTTCTTGTTCAGTCAGAAGGCCCTTGCCCAGGATGTGGACGAGAATTTAAAGGCACATTTAATTTTCCTGGGAAGCTCTTCAGCCTTTCCTGTTGTTTGTCTGTAGTTACTGCTGCTCCAGTTGCTGCCTAGCGTGTATCCCCCTTCTAGGCATCTCAATCTCGCTGCCTTTTTTATTTTTTTATTTTTTTTAAATTTCCAAGTTTAATTCATGCTGCGGATTTTGCTGTGCAACCGGGTGCTAGGTCCCTGTAAGTCTAGTTCTGAATCTTGAGATGTGTGCAGCAGCAATGTGACCATTGCTATGTTACTTGTCCTGAACTAGTAAATATCCTGGTGGCCCCATGTGCTGTTCCAGATTTCTTGTGTATGTATGCGTGTGGGTGCACTTAGAAGATTGCTGCGGAGTGAATGCTTCACGTAAGGGCTTGCTCAGTTTTCTGTCCAGGAAACTGGGGGCGCATTTTGGATCCTATCTGGCATATCTTACTCAGGAGTTCTCTGTAAATGCAGCATGCTGGGTGTGTTCTGCACAGCTGCACACAAGGTAACTCTGTTTATTTGGAAGTGTGACAGTCCCAGCACACGCACACATATTCTGCAGGATTTCCAAGCATCTAGCAACCGCGTCAGAGCTACTGCATGGCTATGCTGCCCAGCATCTGGAAATTCCAGGCAAATGGCCAATTTTCTCTTTTTTTCTGTCTGGACAGAATTTCTGGGTGGAAAAAAAGGGCTGCGTCTGGAGAAAGCTGGACATCTGGCAGCTTTACCTCAGATTACTGAGCTTCTCTGTGACAAAATTTGAAATAGAGTGCAAGTATTCTGAGTTCCTCATTTTTAAACAGAAGCCATTTTTCCATTTCATAATTCTTTATGGTGTTTCTTTTCTGTTGTCAAGATTAGATTCAGATGAAGAGAAGGCTATTAACTGGAGAAACTCATTCTGCTGCCATTGTAAGTGGAACTAATTTCAGTTTATAAAATGTTGATAGATTTCAGATTTTTACATTTTATACAGTACCAAGAATTCTGTTTGGTTGTTTTAAATCCTGTCACATTGACACAATTAATTACTAGTATTTCTGCCTTGCAATTGAAGTGATTACAAGTGTGCAATTTAGCTTCAGGCAGCTTTTAGCCAAAACATATTTAATATCCAGCTGTTTTTCCCCCTCACCTCCCTCAAGCACCAGAAGACAACTAGCTTTCCAGACTCCCGTTGTGAAGCTGATGGCACTGGTCTCAGCAGATTGGAGCTCGAGCTCAAGCTCAAGTACCGAGGTCCCAGTCCCTAGACCAGGATTTTCTGCTGCTTTTGACTTGAAGATCTCTATGTTTTTTACCAAGAAAGTGTTGAAAACACTTTGCCTGGGAATGAATGTTTCCATTTTAAGCGTGATCTCTGTCTAAGTGCACCTTTCCTTTCTTCTCCTTTGTGTTTTGAGGCTGGAAAGTCTCAAGTCAACTGGTTCTGTTCCAAGCTACGGTTATGTGGCAGTCTGAAACAGCAGAACCCAAACTCTTGTCTGGAGTGCAATCACTAATGAGAAGGGAAAACACATAATCTGTCTCTCTTCAAGTATCTGCCACTGCACAAGGCATTTATAGTTGTGCTTGTGATTCAATAGGCGATATATTTTCCCTGGAGTCAGCACTGAGCCTCCCGTAAGTTGTGTCAGGCAGTGCTTAACTGCCTTCTTTTGATGGGGCATAAAAATGAGACTTTGCTTTTAGAACCTTAATGAGTACTGAAATTAATGTTGTAGCTGGTGTAAGAGTGTGTCTTGCCTCCCTGGAGGGCAGCTTCAGGAGGGTAGAAGGCATTTGAGTTTGTTGTCCCTGTGCAGGTAGGCTGGCAGCTATGGGGCCAAGAAACTCATGAGCTCTCTTTAACAGTCTGTCCACTTTTAAACCCTCAAAGAATATGTATGCTTTTCATACAGCCTTCCATCCTCTGTGATGATTCAGAGCAGGAGGCTAATTTAGGTATTCCCAAAGGACTCTTTCTTTCTTCAATGATTATGGAGAGAATGTAGGAATGAATACAAGCTTTGCAGATACTGCATAGAGAAGAGAGAGATCTTGTCTTATTAATATCTTAAGTGTATGAATTAAAATGTTTTTTTCATTCATAATTCACACTGAACTTAGTAAAGTTGTGGGTGGTGGTTTTTTTTTTTTGGATGTTTAGCCCTTAAAAGTACAATAATAGCCAGAGGGCTTAGGGATCTGCTTTCTGATAGCTGTTGTTGAGTCTTACGGTATTTTTTTTTTAATACTGGGGGTATGACATATTTCTTTTATGGTGTTTTTGTTTGTTTTCTACAAATAGATATGTTACATTTGAAACAATACCTTAAGCAACAAGATCCAACTGATCAGAACACCTACTGGGAAATGGGAACTGCAGATTTTCACTTGGCATAATGGAAAAACAGTAACTTTGTTAGACATGTTTTAAGTTTAATTATCCCAGATCTTATCTTTATAACTTCCTCTAATATACCCCAGGTCTTATAATGATAACCTCCTCTCGTCAGAATCAACCTATACTCATCAGAATTTCTGGGACTCTGGCAGGTAAATGTGTTATTTAAAAATAGTGACAAAATATCTTTTAAAATAAAAGAGTGCATAATGTACAAATGTGCTACAAATTCTAGTGATTTTATACATAAGTTAGTAATTGAAATATGGCGAATTTGGAAGATGAAAAGCTTTCTGTGGGTGCAAAATAGAAGAACAGGATTTTTCTTTTTACTGTAAAACTTCACTAGATGTCAGTGTGGAAAGTATTTTTACTTAAGTGCTATGTAAGCTGTAGAGTGAGAAGCTTTCTTAAAGGCGATAATTCCTTTAGAACATGGAGATTTAGGATGGCAGTTATAAAAACTTGGTAGGTTTTTTTTTTTTTTTTCAAAACATAATTTATTTGCAGAGATGCAGTTTCAGGACAACCAAAGCAAATTTGCTAAGTTCACAATGAATTCCCCGAACTGTTTCTGTTAAAAGTGCCTTTAAAAAAAAAAAAAAAAAGTCAACATTGTTTCACTACTTAGAGTTTTGAGACTTGTATTGTCTGTGAAAGTGGCCTCCTAAAACATAACAAAAACAATTTTATAGGGTAAAAACCCTATACATATATATTAATATTGCTGAATGTATTGAGTCAGCAAAAGACAATGTATATTTTCTTGCAATTGGTTTGTGAAAGCTGGAGTTGTTTATATGAGGGTAGCTAGTATATTTTCTCTTATATATAAAGTTTGATTAAGGAAAGCATTCCTAATCTCTAAGTGTGCTTGTGCATGTGTTTAACTGTAGTATGTGTTTGTATGACATTTGAAAGTCAGCCCGCCTATGTTCCTACAAGGGAAAGTTTGTTTATTTGGTTGTTTTTCTGTTTTTATTGAAACTTTGGTGCCTTTTAAAGCTTCTCCTATGAAACGGTTACAATTTTTTTCTTTAAATGAGCTTCTTTGTGTTTCTGAACTGATACACAGTGCAAAAGAGGGCAGTATGAGTATTGTGCAGTGCCTTTGGTTTGGCTATATTATTTATGAGACTGCTACCAGAACTGGGTTACCAGGACGCATATACTTGAGCAGTAATGAAAGAATAAATGAAAGTAAGAAATGTACATGGGTATGGGTATTTCTCCTAAAGTACAGAACTGAGGAGGACACCCTCTTCCATCCAGATCTGACTGCAAGTACATTGATGGAAAGGTTGAGACCAGAGGAACATAGACTGCTTGCATGCTGCCTTCAACTACCAGTTCACAAATTCTCTCTTGAAGTTGCTTGCTTTTAACAGAAACTTAAGGGATCTTCCTGTTTTTTAGAGTTACCACAAAGAGGCTGATTTTGTCCAAGGCTAGCATACGACTAAGGGAGTGGGAAGGAAGATCTTAAACTGCATGTGTGGTATTTTCCCAGTTTTAACTTGCAGTGTAGGCACATAGCTGTCAAAAAAGCAATCTTTTCAAAATAAGGTCAAACATGGTGACTGCAGGAGTTGCATCCAGAAGACGTATCTTGTTGGTTTTAGTTCCAACCATTAAGTATCCTTCCCTTCACCAGCATCACAAACTCACGCTCTGTATGAGTTCTTACATATACCGTAGGTGCACCTTCAGTAGGATGTCTGTTGTGCTCAGAAACCTGGTGCAGATGGAACCAATTAACCCTATAATTAGCATATGGGAAATCAATTTTTAGTAAATATGCAAGAAGTCTTATTAAAGTTCTTTTCATATTTGTGCATTTTTTTATTCAGTGTGAAAGCTTTTGCTTTTGTCAGTAAAGACATGACTCTCAATGCAAGAGATCAATGTTTTCAGGTTAGAATGGAACGTGCCTTTTGCATATGCTAGTTAATTCTGTATTAATAATAACTAACACAGTGTTGGGCTAACCAAAATAGGCAGAAAACACACTCAAAAATGTAAATGTCAAATTATGTATTAACAGCAGAAGCATTGTAAAGAATTTTGACAGGTTTGTTAGGACGTTGCAAAGTGCTCACAGGTAAGTTAAGGTATGATGAAACCCATATTTAATGAGTTGAAATTTTTTAGTAGATCTTATGAATTTTTCATAAATTATACCCACTTTGAGGAAAATTGTTAAGTACTGCTTTTGTAGCATTTCCTTTTTCTGGACTGATACCTTAAGGGCATTTAGTTTGTGTCTTGTATTTCACAGTGTTTAAGTGGCTGTAACAGGGCAGGTATAGCATACTAAAGAGGCTTCACAAAGGCACCTTGAGAAATTATTTTAATATTTTTGAAATAGATGCCTTACTTCTCTTGCTGTTTTCCCTGGCAATGCCTTGTAATAGCCAATTCAACAAATCCTGCAATTCCATTCTTCCAGGTTAAGAATCTCCTGTTAGTGACCACTGGTCTGCATTTTGGCCCAGAGGCGAGGCAATGCCATTGCCTTGCTTTTCACCTCTTTCTTTGCTAATAGATTAAAGCATTAAATCCTTGGACAGTAAAAGCAGGCTGAGCCATTTTTGTCTTTCTTGCATAGTATAGTTTACGTTGGGGTCTTAAACATGGTTTTCCAATTCACCTGGAAGATCTTACACTTTCGTTTCTTGTTCTGAAGGAGCTAAAAAGGAGATCTGGGAAAAACTGCACACAATACTTGGCAAGTTCCTCCCCCTGTACTCTGGCTACAGGGGAACCAAGGCATAGCAAAGCTCAGGAGTGCCAGCCTTGAGATCCAGTACCAGAGAGATCTGTCATTCTGACCTCAAGGTGATAGCAGAGGTGGTTGGGTCTATGCCTAGAACTGATTCATCTTCATGCACACAGCAAGATGCCTGTTTTCTTGCAGGAACCTTTCACAAAAAAAAAAAAAAAAGGGGGTCTTGCTGTTACTTCTAGAGTTGTGGCCTTGTTTGTTTGTTGAATTTCCTGTGTTGGAATACTCAATTTTATACCAGAAAGAACATTTTTTGCACTGAATTTCAGTGTGAAATGAAATTAATGGTAGCATATGCAGAGCCAGGGTTTAAGGCACTAATTTATGTTTTATAAATCAAATAAATAAATGTGCACCTGCAAAATCAAGCAGGATGTGAAAGCATACAAATCATTGATTAAGTGCTTGAGTACTTTTTTCTCGGAAATGAGAGCTAGAGAACCCTTGTTAGTTTTGATGATCTTATATGAAGAAATCTAGATATACTTAAGTGCTTGCTGATGAAGGGGATGGTTTCGTCTTTGTATTAGCCTTTAACATAATAGCTTGCATTTCCCTTGGCATTATTACATGAAAACGTGTGGTCCGGAGTTTGGGATTGTAGGGTTTTTTTTTTAATCCATCTGGAAGCAAGTAGAAGAGTTGGATTTTGAGAGATCACTGGCACATCATGTACCATAACTGTGGGAACTGCTGCTGTAATAAGATTTTATATTGCTCCTTTGGAAATGTCTGCATTGATTCCTGTCAGAGGCTGGATGAAATATTTTTTTGTTTAACTGTCTGTGTTCTATGTAGATCTTAGGGAAGAGTCAAAGGACACAAAGTTGTAGATTTGGTCTCAGATGTCTCCCCAGTATTCAGAAGTATTCCTGTCCAAGCTTATGCAGCAGCCTTACATAAGTGTTTTTCATGTATTAAATATTAGGAATAATGTAGTTAAAGAATGCTGGGCATGAAGTTGCATGTAACAGTATGTTTTCTCTTGCACTTTCCTCTTACTTATGCTTTGACCTTTATTTTCTTAATTCATTCAGCAGAATGACACTTAGTTTAGCTTTTACGTGGCACTGCCCGAGTCCTGGGATTTATGCCTTCTTGTCTACAACTTCTCAGTCTGCTCATAAACCACAAGTTGCAATATTTATGACATAGACTTCTGTAACGACTTATGGGACTCTCTTCTCAAAAAGAAGATTTAAGTTGATCCACGCAAGATTGCTGATTTTCCATTTAGAGGAGCAGGCATGTGATAAGCGTATTCAAAGAAGATGTTTTATTGGGACGGCCCAAAGTGGTGGTGCTGGTTCATGCTCAATTTAAAAAATGGGTGGGGAGAACAAAATGCAGAATTTCACGTAAACAGTCATTCTGTGGACTGTCTGTGTTGTGGATACTGCAGGAGCATTGTGTCCCATCTGTTTGTGCTGGTGTGAGCAGGTGGGGGGGAGAGGGAGGAGGCTTAATTCACGTTCATTAAAGCCAATCCATCATCCTTCCTCACTTCCCAAGTAAAAGCTGAAATCTTTTAGTGGGATATTATTTTGTGGGGGTTAGGGTGTAAGAAAGGATACTCGCGTGTTTGTAAAAATAACTTCTTTGTTTTAGGGTAGAAACATCTACTGTCTTCTGGAAATGTTTGTTAGAGGGAAGGTTTTGTAAGACTTTGGTGTACAAATATTTGGTCAGGACATGCCAGTCTCTGGACATGAGTATACAGTGTACTGCACTGACTGATGTGAGAGGAGACTGTTAAAGCACTCCTCTCCTCATGACACGGTTGTCTCCTGACAGTTTTGTTGTGTAGCGTGAGGGAGCCCATAATTTTAGAGCATGTAATATACTCAAGGCTTGGTTTGTACTAAAGCCCATGGCTACAAATAGTAAGTACATACAGACAAGTAAAGCATAATGGTTGTAACTGAAAGAGTGGCTGCTTGTGAAGGTGGGCTACTGAAGTTGCACACCCAGGCGTGATAGGGATGCTACCCTGAAAATCAAAACATGAGTCAACCTGTTCCTCCTTTCTGAAGACTGAATGGGAGCGATGCTGCTGATCTGCTTCATATTCCTGTGCTTAACATTGAAAGGGGACAGTGGTGTTACTCTCCGGGCCTCTTTGTGAAAGAGCTATCCTTTACATATCCTTGAGGTAAAATTGGTGACATTCACAGATTTCACAGTCGCTCTCTGTCTACATTATTTACTTCTAAACCAAAATGAACTGTGGTCACTGAAGACCAGCGCAAAATTGTTAGGCAGAGAATTTTTAGTAGCGGCACATTCAGGTCTATAAATATGCCAGAAATATTTGTGTCACAAATAAAAATTTCTCTTTACCCAAGAGAGTGAAGGGAGGTTAACAGTTCTTCGCAGCACGCTGCAGGAGTCCCTGGTCTGGTGGGGGCTTCAAGCCCAAGGTATTCCTGCTTCGTTCTGCAGTGATGCTCCTCGTCTGCACCCAGAGGTCTGCCTTGGAGGGAAATACGTCAGCTGGTTCTAATGGAAAAAACAAAATGTCAGCCTTAAAATGAGAAGTGATGGCCACGTTTTAAAAGGATTTAGGATGCTTACAGCTTCAAATAGCTGCCTACTAAGATTTCTGAGAATATTTTTGGGCTTAACCCATATTACCTTTAGCCACCTAAGAATATTTTTAAAGTCATTCTCTCTGAGAATTTTGAGAACCTTTTGAAGTTTAGTAGGGGTAAGTCTGAAAGAACAGGAGACAAAAATGGGACAAAATTCTGATTTGATAACTTTTAAACTTTTTTTGAGGTTTGTCTGTGTACTTGCCCTTGCACTTCCAATTGACGTAATGTGAAGTAAGCCTGTATAGAGCAGAATACTCTGAGAATGTTTCACTCACTTTTTCTACAAGTGCTACACAATTGAAGTAGGGAGGGGAAAGTCTGCCTTGGAAAATGGTATTTTCAGTATTGGTGTCCAGGCCTTGCTGATGGCTTCTCATGAAAGCTGTCCAAATACTTGCATCAAGTATTCCAATAGATTTTCAGTAAGAATTTAAATTAAAGTTATGCTGTAGTTGAAAGAACAACATGGGTCTTTGAATTCCATATTTAGTGACAGAGCTTGAATTTAAATGGATCTTAAAGGAGCATCTGAGATTTTGCCCAACAAGCAGTAGTCCCCTAGTGTAAAGGGATGTTGTCTTCTGCTCCTTCCTGCCTCCTAAATAATGGTGCAGAGGGCAATGCTAAGCTGTGAGGGCATTTGGGCTTTGTGTGCTTCCCCCATCAGCTCTCATAACGGGGATTTGTATTCATAAGGTAGCTGATGATGTGTTTGCCAGCACACAGCTGAATACTTTTAGCTCATTCAGCAGTCTGCGTGTTGGCGCAGCAGTCCTAGTGGAAGCAAACTGTATGTGCTTGGGTTGGGATCTTGTGGCAGGTGTGTAATATAGAGAAGCTACCCCTTTGGGACAGGCACTTCCCTGGCTCAACCCACACCGTGTTCCCTGGTTATGGTCCGGGATCATGGCTCTTACTGATGTTCATCTGCCTTGACAGAAAGAAAATAGGACCATTTTGCTTTCCTTTTTTTGTTGTGATGTCGCAAGGATAGTGCAGCATGGTACAAACACCGTGAGAACAGAGCTTTATAACATACTTTTCATCAACTGCCATGTTAGTTCTAAAAATGATTTGTAACCTAGATTTGTCTAGATTTGGCAACTGAAAAGCGGGGGTTTGCAACCAAGGCTTTGGAACATGCACATGACTCAGTTTCTGTGCAGAGTCAAGTGTGTTCAAAATATTTTTCGTGGGTAAGAATGTACAGAACAAAAAAGGTAAAGACGAGAGGAAATACATATTTGTTCTCTGATATTTTAGTGCAACTTGAAGCAAAGTAACATATTCTGCAGATTGGACTTAAGTCTGTTGTGTGCTTGTATAGTAAATATTAAGAGCTTACCAACGTGTGCATAGTTTCCCCTCAAGATAGGGTTTAACTGCTATTTTTTCAGTAAGTTAATTTGCTAGATAAAGTTTGTGCTTCTAAGGAAGTACTTTCTCTTCATTTCTCATTTATGAGATAACTTTTTTTTTTTTGAGAAATTTAAACTAATCTCCTTCATTTCTGCATTTTTGTCAATATTACAGCTACAACATGAAACAGCTATGAGTCCCAGGATGCTGGGTCTCAGTTTTAGCTAGTCTTCTGCCTGTATGCAGGCAGGGGAGAATAAATACGCAAGGAAGTATGAGGACAGAAGGACTTGGAGGAGAAGTGGCAATAACTTCACTGCTTGTTTTCCATTACCTTATACAAATGTGGCAATGCAAACGCCACGCACTAAAAATTGCTGAAGTAAACCTTGATAATGGGAATATTGAGGTGCCTTTGTAAGCTAAATTATAGCTGTGGTTAATTAAGTAAAAATGGTGCTCCAACTGTGTTATCTTTGGCACCATCTTAAATGGAGAACGTAGGAGGAAATAAAACTCCCTCTCTCTTACTTCTTTACTTGCTGGAGCATTTATTTCCCCTTCCCCATATGTGTGCTGTGAGAACACTAAGCATAACAAATAGTGTTTGCATTTAGTTCTGAATACACTGAGGTCCGTGATCACTCTTATCTTTGTGAAAGCAAGCTCCAAAGCATGTCTGGCTGCCCAAAGAGGTCTCGTTTCTGCACGTGTGATGGATGGGTTCATTGATCTAATGAGGCATGGCTGTTGTTGGAGGTCGTGGTCACAGAAAGAGGGAGGCAATCTGTCTTTAATGAAGGGCACTTCTATGGAGCCCTTGAATACCAAAGCAGAGATGTGGCATCTAATTTTTTATTTGATGTAGGGGGCCAATATCCTGTTTTACAAAAGTTGTTATTGCAGAGGATGTGAGAGCTGCATCCTGTACAAACTTTAAATGTTTTAGATGTTTTGGCTTAGTTCCCGACTATAATGGGTTTGTAGGTTGCAAATGCATGTGTTGCAGAGGCCAGATCTCTGGTTGGATAGGGAAATGCACCCTCTGGCCATGCACGGGTGGTGCAAGGCTGGGCTGTCTGAGCAAGCTTGGGAACAGAGGTCTCACATGCTGTGTGCTACCTGGCATCAGCAAGGGGGGCATTATGGCTCAGGGAAATTTCTCAGAGCAATACCCCGCATTGTAGATGGTACGTATGTATTTTAAGTACCACTAAGGGTCACGAGCTAAGTGACTTTCACGTGCTTTTGTTGGGGTAGGATCTGAAGTTGGATTCTTTCATAGCCCAGACGAGTTCTATAACTTGTGTTCCCTCCTTTTTCTTTTCTAGACTGCTTATAGACATTCGAAGTTGACAGTGGCGGGGACAACTGAGTACTTTTCACTCAGATCAAGAAGCAGCAAATTAAGAATAACAACTTCTGTTCATTGAGCTGGTCATAGTTGGACTAGTGAACCATAGATGTAGAACTAAATACATTACCAATCCCCTTACACATCTGATTCATTTAGCACTGCTTGCATTTAAGGTCTAAAAATGAGAATGGTTTGTCATGGTAGATTTATTTAATATTTTAATTGATTAGCTTAAAGACTGTGCCTGAATACTGTATATTTGGCTGTTTCTCTTTGAGGAGAAGACGAAACACTTTCTCTGAGGATGAAGAATGCTAGTTTTTTCTCCTTGCTTCTGCTCTAAGGCCTGCGTGAGACAGAATTAGCAAGGGGAGGGATGACTACAGCTTCCTCTGGGCTCAATTATGTAAGATTCATCCACTGTGGTTCATTCAAATTTCCATTCTTAGGTTTGTTCTTTGACCACCTGAAAGGTGGCAGAAATCACCAGTGTTGTTGGTACAGAATCAAAACTAGGAAAGAGCAGTGTGTTCACCTGAAATTTGGAAGTGTGACTCAGGTATAGACTTTGTAAAGCAGAGTGTATTGTGTGCCTACTCACTGAGCATACCATTCAGCAGTAAAATATGTAAAGTGATGGCAATTTTCTCTTTACTGGTCCTCTTTTGTTTGTTAAGGCTTTGATTAGTTTGAAATCGCCAAACCAAGTGCAGGTTTAAATATTAGATGTAATGCAGGTACAGCGGTAGTTATAAATGTTTCCTTTTTGATTTGCTGACATGTCTCTTTTGAGCCCAATTCTTACACTGTGTTCATCATACTGGTGTCTGAACAGACAGCACATATACTCTTTTAGAATAGAGGAGGATTTACATATACCAATACTTTGTTTATCCGAGGTGAAGGTTTCTTTTAGAAGTTCTTAAAAGCAAATGTTTTTTGCTATGTTTTTGTTTGTTTTACAGGTTGATCCTGCTTTGAAAGAAAAATTAAAACAGAACAATGTGACGCTGGAATCTGAATATAAGGTAAAATAAATCTATTGCTTGGGGCTCATAACCTTGGCTACCCTTGATTACACTGGCCGCTGGCGGGGTGGATCTGTCCCTATCTAAAATTAGATCAGCCATCTGCCTTTGACTCACTGATGTCCAATAAAAACAAGGTTTTATGCAAAGAAAGGTTTTTGAACATGCAGTGCTTCTTTCTGAACACAGCTTTGCTTTGATGTCCAGGTGTCAAGTACAGTGGTACAAATAAATTCCACTATGTCCGTGGTTTACCTAGTCTATAAAAGTAGAGCTGATGTTGGACTTGGATGGAATATGTATATGTATGTATCAACACTTCTACCACATAGATTTTGATGTTCTGTACTCAAGCTAAAGATCAACGTACTTGACGTGCTGCCTGCTACTATTTCTCGCTTCTTAAAACTTCTATGTAGCTTTGAAACAATTGCCATTACTTTTTCATAATTTTAGAAAATTTTATAGAGAAATATTTCCTTCTTTTTTCAACAACTTTCTTCAAAGATTACAAAGCTCCAAAACAGCTATTTTGGCCAGTTTCATATCCAGAGTTTCATAAAACTTCAGGCCTACAAAAATCCTTGTTAGGAAAACTGAAAAAAAAACCCTCCCTGTATCCAGAAAAAAAAGATCAGAGGTAGTTCTGATAATTTTTAATGTTTTTAAATTACATGGATCAAATATCCAGGTAACACGTTATTTATCCCCATGGTCTTTATGTTGATCACAGATTTTTCTTTGTCTTCCCATACAACATTCCTGTCACAGGCCTTTCAAGATCTTGATTGTGATTGCATCCATAGCTCTCATACTTAAGTGTCTAAAGTACATGGTCTTGCTAATAAAACTTTTCTTTTACGTTCCTCTTTTGTGATTCGTCTGTGAAATAAAAATAAATTTTATCTCTTGCACTTTTATGTATGTAATTTTGCAGAACATCTACCTACCTCCCAGGTTTATGATAATGTTCTACCATTATTGCAAATAATTTTGGACCATCCTCGCTCTACAAAGAACTGTGTTGTATGGTGTTGGAAATCAAATATTTGATCTATGAGTACATGTGGGAAGCTCAACTGGAAACACAAAACACACACATCCATTAAGTTCTGATCACCTCTGCAGTTACTCTGTATCTCACTTCCCATATAATGTACTATAAGGCTATTCTGATTTATTTATATGGAAGAACCACAAGCTGTAAAAAAAAAAAAAACCACACCCCTCTGTTTAACTCACTACCTAACCACAAATTCAACTGATCTGTATTCAGATATGGTTAGCTTTCTTTCCAGCAAGATAAGTAAATAGTTGAAGGATAATATTTAATGACCATAATTGGATCCGCTTTATGGAGAAATCGATGGTAATAAAATACAAGTAGCATAACAACATATTACAACCCTACTTGGGTAATGAGGCTCCTTCCTGATGGACAGAAGTGACAGAAGCAATCCGACTTTTTCTTAATGTAAATCACAGAGAGTTGCCATGCTGCAACTCTTCTAAAGTAGTGCTTGGGTGTTATAGAGGGCAGACCAGTTCAACGAAACAAACGGATTTAAATTTCCACGCAACTAGAAGAGATTCAGATAATTGTTTTGACTCTAATCTCAATGTGTACTGTACTGTGGGCACCAACTTGCAAGCACTAGGCATACTCATTTCTTGCTTTAGTGAAACTGGTGGAATCAGGAGCAATTCAGCAGTCAGACAGGTACTCCACAGGCCCTGTGTGAGTCTTTGACAGATTTTATCGATATTACCTCTCTATTCTGGTAGACAAAATCTAACCAATCACGGAGTTACTGCTGACATTAGGAGAGCAGTTTTCTGTGGACCTCGTGTACCAGTATAGGGATTTTTTTCCTCCCCCTCATCTTTATTCCTTTACTTGTCAAAAATGCAGCTCTTAAGAACATCTTATAATTCTATATTTAGGTCACAGTGGAGGATAACACTAGTGGCTGTTACTAAATGTAGCATAGTAAGAGATCAAGGGCAGTTAAAAAAAAAAGTTACTGTTTTGATATGTGAAGCATTATTTTACAATATTATTAGCATTATATCTGCAGCTGTTACTGAGGATACCACGCCAGCTGTTTGGAAGCATGATTGCATGATGCGTGCCGATGTCCATTGCCTGTGCCCCCCCAACTCAAGACTTTAAAAATTATCTTATTGTCCTTACAGAAATGTTTATGTTGAATAAATACTGGATTCTTTTGGAATGTCGTAATTTCTGCTAAAGCATACATCTTTATGGCTTATTACAAAAGCCAAAAACATTTCTCATATTTCAAACTTTGAAGTCTGCACTTGGTCTTCAGCATGATGGTGATGAACAAAGATGTAATCACAGGTATCACCAATTTACTGAGAGGAAATTAACGTTAAGACATTTTTACCTTCTGGTTTACTAAATACTGTTCTCTCAAATTATACAAAATGTACCTTTTTCATAGAGGACTGTTTCTGGAAAGTATACTGTTTTGAGCAAGAGTGAATTTGCATGTATAATACATACTGCTGTTCTTATATCTCAGATCTGTTAATAATGCTATTTATCTTGTGTCTTTGGATGTGCCAAAGGAGCAAGCTACCTTTGCATGTGTTCTCTGTTGTTTATGTATTCCTCTCACATGCTTATGTGTCCTCATACGGCCAATTAGTCCTTGCTGCTCCCCTTTGCCTAATAAATCTTGGCTCTGTCCACTAGTGACACGGATACTAATGGGAATGTAGTTCTGCTGCTGAGCTGTGCCTTGTAGAACACATGGTAAAAAATGTCAGGTGCTTGACCTGTGACAAAAGCCTAGAGTATTTCATTTGAAAGCACAAAAATATTGTTTGAAAGAGGGAGATAAAGGACTGATTCTTGTGGTGACAAGTAACAGACTTTCTCGTGGATGTCTAACAATCACAATACATTTGTTGGTTTAAATGTGTTGTCAAATGAACGTTCCTTATTCTAGCACTTCGTTTCTGTACTTTTGTGAAAATAATGGTCTAGTACACTAAAAAAATGTGGCCTCAATCAGTTACAGCAGACCCTAAGATAAAAAAATTGTTTATGGTTTTTCAAGCAAATAAAAACAATTTCAAAAAGAATGTATTAGTAATCTACAGAATTAACATTTTGCAATGGAAAAATCAGTTAGGTTTGAATCAGATATGTTTTTAACCAATGGGAATTGAAGGCAGAGGGGTAAAAAATGTAAATTATAAATGTAATGTAAATGTATAAATTTCTATGGAAATCGCAAATGAGAAGTTATAAAGTAGAGAAGATTGATAAAAGGACATCAGAGAGTTTTCTTTTAAGTAAGCTGACAAGTTGACATATCTAGGCAATATTGAGTACTTTTTTCAGTGGTCCAGAAGAAACTGTGAAATCATTACTAATGTACAAGTGACACAAAAGTATTGAAGTAGTTAAAAGTACAGTCAGACAGATGCAGAGACCTGTTTGTATTACTTGTTAAGCAGGGCGCTTTAGGTGAGCAAAGTACCTGTTAAAATAGCCAGTTATTTGTTAAAAAAACGGGAAATGTTAAAAAAATAAAAAATGGAAAGATACCAGAATGTTAAAAAAAATTAAAATATATCTTTCCATTTTTTTTCCAGAAAGAATGTTGATTATATTGTGTATATGTATATACATTCATAAGAAAAAAGTACTAGCTATTGACAAGTTTTCTAATGCAGCAAAAATATTAAAATTAGAAGTAATGTCCATTATTAACAGAGAGGAACATCATTTGAACATAACAGCAGGAAAAAATGGGTTCTCTGTCTTACAGAATATCAAATCTACAAAATTTTAGAAAGTTTTCTTCAGGTGGTTGTGAGCTGTTGATCTTGGCATTGGAGAAGTGAATGAATCTGCTGCTCTGTGCATAGCCAGGCTAGAGAACCCTTTTCTTGACTTAAAGTATATGAATATGTAGCAGGCTTTTTTCTTCATAATATGATAGATCACAGAAGGTCAACATTAGCTCTGGACAAACATGTAAATGTTTGTCCTGAGAATTACAGCAGAAGTGTTGTAATTTCAGTGTTAAAATGTTTATCTGGGACAGTTCAAAAAGTAAAAGCAGTGTATGGAGAGGTGGTTTGGGAACATAACCTGTGTATTTGCACTCTTAAGAGTAAAAGAAAATAGTATTTGAATAAGCTCTTGTAAAAATGATTCAAAATGCTTAATGCTTATTTGACTTGACTTGGGGGATTGTAGTCACAGCAGAATGGGTGAAACTTTTTTTCACAAAGTGACACTGTAGTGACATAGTAATTTTTAGTAATCAACAGATATAGTAGGGTATATGGACACGAGGATGGTTCTGGTAGGTATTTCCTGAATACCAGTGGCTGAAATCTGCAAGCACCTTGTTGCTGCCGTTATCAGTACCAGAGGATTACTGGTTTTGTTGTTTTGGAATTAACAGATCAACCTGTTGGACTAATTAACTTCAGTGTCTGAGCTAGATACTGGTGGCTAACTGCCTTGAGCTGTTTGAGAGGGGTCAGAGATGGTGGTGAAAAACATCTGCCCAAAGTTGTGACACTGAATGAGGATGAGATACTGTTCTTTCTTCCTTTAATCACTCTGACCCTCCCCACGCTCTCTTTTTCGTCAGCATGTTGTTAAGAAAAGCTGCTTCCAGTCAGCCATGGGTTCTGTCTGTCCTCAGGGTTGTGTCTGGGACAAGCCCAGGGTGAAGTTGCTTGCACTTCACTTTACTCACGTGTAAAATGGTCTTGAGAATTTTTATTTCACCATAAGTCTTCATCACTTCTGTTTTTGTAGAGACGAACAAAATGGTGTTAGTTTTTCATCAGTGGGGACTGCCATGGGCAAGAGAGGGAGAGGATTTTAGTTAAAATAGATTATGCTACTTGTTTTATTCTGAGTGGGTATGGCATAGGATCTTGGGAAGAGTTGTGGAAGTTTCCAGGAAGCAAGACACATAGCCTCCTGAGGGACATGCACGGGACATCACTTTTTACCAGTCTTATTTCTGGAATTCATCTCTATTAAACAGACCTGTAAATTCTTTTCTAGTCATGTTTCTAGCATATCTCTTTGCACAGGATTTTCTGTAGCCGTGAGCTGTTTCTTTCATGTGTGTTGCATCTGCACTTCCCTTATCCCCATAAGAAGACACTGATTTCTCATGGTTGTAAAAAGCAAAGTGAGGCAGCTAGGAGTGCAAGCAGGCAGCAAACCTGATCGAGACATGCAAATGCCTGTAACAAATAATCTCTGCTCCTCGCCCTCTCTCCAAAATAGACATCTTTGCAGCTGTTGCACTCCTTGGATGGTTTTTTAATCCCAGAGGAACTGAGCAGCTCTTAGCATGTTGGAGCCAACTCTGTGTGTTGTCTGTCTCTCTCTCTCTCACACACACACACGAAGGGTTTGACTATGGAAAGTGTCATCGACACAGCATGACTGAATTCTTTCAGTTATTGTCCTAGGGGATGCTGCTAGCTCCTACCAGGCAGTATTGGGAACGTTTCCCTATGCAGCTGACTACGTAGATGGAGATGTTAAGCACATCTCTCATGTTAATGGGCCCCTAGTGGTGAATCATTCGATCCTTGGTATAAAATATCCGAAATAACTTTCAATGTATTGTATGGGAGTTTAGCTGCACAGTTGAGGCTGTGTACATTCCTTGCACTGCCTGCCTCTAAAGAGGGTGCAGCAAAGCAAATAGTTTCTAAGGAAGCTCTTGTCTTAGCGATGAGGCAAAGCAGCTTTTTATAAGCCACTTCACATTTGTTTTGCTTAGCCCTTGTTTTTGTCCACTCTGTAAACACTATGTGAAATATTCTGTGACTGCAAGTGTACTTTCTGCAATGCTCACGTAGGGACACAAGCTATATTTTGAAATACTTCAGAAGATTGTTAAACAATTCTCACATGTTCTTTACTTGCTCTCAGGTTATTGTTATCTATCTTTATTTAATGCTCAAACTGTACTGTACAAATGTACTCTGCAGTGGCAAGTTACTGTCAGAGAGTGGGATGCTGTCTTAAGAAGTGACAGGTCTTCTCCAACCAAAGAAAGACCCCAGACTTTACCTTCTAAAATCTCCTCTTCGTTCTTGTAAAAATTCAGTTAGGTGCCTCAATCCTTCTCAGTACAGCAGTCTTGGTGATTTAATTTTGAGGACCTGTTGGTTCAGACAGAATGAAGGTAGATTTGTAGAATGAAGGTAGATTTGTTTGCAAGTTACTTGTTTGCTGTGCACTCAGCAGTATTGCTGAGAAACAGCTTTACTGTCCTTGGCAATACAGTGGGGGACTAACACCTATATTACTGTCCTCATCAAACAGACAGGGGATCTTAGTCACAGAGAAAAAGGGAAGATTTTTTTTTCCAAAATGAATTTTCCCAATAACAAAAATCAAAAATGTGACATCACCATTGATGTCACTGAAAAAACTATTTATGGCTGAAAGTATTGAAGTTGCTCTGATAACAGCTAGCCAAAACCACAGTTTCTGCAAAGAGAAAAGCATTCTGCTTCAGCATATAAATTGACAAGCAAGTTCTGGAAGACGGACGAGTTGAAAATCAGCAGGAAAGTGTAGATGAGAAACGAAGTTCTAACCTACAATACCTCTGTATGTTACCTGAGCTAACGGAGGCTAGGAGAGAGGCGGCAGCGTGTGAGAGGCAGAATATTTAACTCAGCTTCTCAGAAAGATAGACTAGTTAATACGGTTTGCTGCTGATTTGAAGGAGTATGGTTACTTTGAAGTAGTCCTTGAGTGGCCTGGATTTAAGTTTAATTTGACATTATTATTGTAAACCTGCTCTAGTTGTTTCTTTTCTTGTACCCACACACTTCTGTTAGGCGTTTCACAGTGGCAACTGATCATTTCTTGTTGTGGTAGTCTCTTAGCCTTTCCTCTGATATTCATCACAGCTTTTTTTTTTTCTCTCACATAAGGAACCTGTAAAAACTTATTTTTCAGATCTTTTCAGAGGGAAGAAAAACCATGTGTGACTCACAAGTCTGATATGTTTTGGTCCTTGTAAATCTCTTTTTTGATTACTTGTTTGAGAGTATATTTTTTAAATTATTAGAAGGATGTATTGTGCCAAACTTTATACACACAGTGAAAACAATTGTCCTTGCTTAAAAATATTCAAGCAAGATGTTTGAAATAAACCTGCTCTGTGTTGTCAGCCTAAAAAATTCAGCAGGCTTTTGTGGGCTCCAGACAGGGAGCCGTAAACATCATTTCAACAAATGTGCTATAGAAATCCATATGCTCTTCCTCCTAGCCACAGAACTGGAGGTTTCAGGTGGTGTTTGTTGCTTCTTCTGTGCTCCTGCACTGCAAAAGGTCTCACATCCCCTTCAACCAAGCTCAGCTTTATATAGCTGAAAAGGAACCTCCACACATCCCAGATGTACATCCCTGGCTGCTCCTCTGCTAGATGGATCTGCTGCAGAAATGAGGACAGACCTCTTCAGATAGCTCTTCTCTTCCTGAGGGGTGTTAACCATAGATCAGTAAAACTTCCAGGTACAGGGGAAATGGAAGCTATGCTACATGTATTTCATTGCTTAAAATTAAAAGTGGAATTTGCTGAATTTTAGATGTTTGATCTTGAAGGTGTAATATTGCACTCACGCTATTCTTTATAGGTTGACTGTTTCAGAATTTCATTTTTGCTCAAGAAAAGAAGATAAGCTAAAAGTAACTGACCAGTGCGATTTGAGTTTTCTTGACTTTACCTGTAGAGCTTGTGAATCCTTTGAATCCAGAAGTTCATCTTGGATGGTGTGCAGGTGTAATGCATAAATGGTATTGGGTCATCTGTTGAGATTTAGTGCATTTTTTAAGACTTTCTCCATTTTAAGAAGGGTGGAGATCATGGAAAACCCCAATTCTTTGATAAAAATCTGTCTAGTGCTATTTTCTCTTACTTTAAAAATTCAAGACTGTGTAACCATATGGGTCTAACAAAGTACCTTAATTGTTTGGTTTATTAAGTAATTTGTATCACTGTAGCACCTTCACACAAGGCTATGAGGGCACTCTACAAACATTAATTAAACTCTATGACACCTCTGAGATGGAGGCAAGTACTGTTTTCATTCTTCAAATTGGGAAAATGATGCACAGAGAAATTGGTGGTGCAGTTCTGTGATACAAAGCTTTGCAACGTAGCCAGCAAAAGATGTTTGTTTGCTGTCTGTCTAGTGATTCCTTCAGCTGTGCCAGTTCAAGTGTTTGCAGTCTTATGCTTAAATAGAGTTAATTCATAAACAGTATGTATTTGTTTTCCTAATCTAGTTCACTTTCTCTGATTTGGAGCACAGCCCCACACAGTGCAGAATTGGTCTAAGGGGAAAGTAATCTAAGGAAAAAGAGTCTCTTAACTGAGTTTACCATAAATTAATTAGTTGTGCCATAGGTGAGTGGCATTGGGTCCCACTGAAGGCAGCAACAAAAACTCTGTTGGTTTCATTGAGTTTCTTTGCCAGTCTTTAGCAAAGCCAAAAAGAGAATCAAACCTGTGGATGCTTACATGCAAAAAAAAACACCCTACATTTCTTCCCTTACTGAACAAAACTAATTAATTCTGGCCACAGCATTCTATTTCGTAACTTGCTTATGTATTAATAACATAAAAGCTAAGCATTCTCTAGTTGGAAAAAAATACATATTTTTGATCTGAGGAGCACTAATCACAGATAATTAAATATACAATTATGTCACATCCTGTGGAAAGTGAGTGACATTAAGTTTTTATTAAGAAAATGATATGTCAGAGACATGGCTCTGGGAAAGAGCTGTAAGAAGAGAATAGTAACAAGGCCAGATCATAAATGATGATAAAGTTGTGATTTGCAGTCCCTCACAAGATAGCAAATACATTGTTAGCCTTCATTCTGCACCTCTACATCTGTGTGTCAGAACAATTTCTCGATCTATCTTTTATGGTCTTCAGGCTGTTTTGACACTGCAGCAAGAACAGCCGGGTTTAATGCACATCTTTCATTGTCTCTCTCAGCCATGAGGATGTTCCTCCCTGGCTCAGCTTTTATCTGCAAATGGGGTTACTTACTACAATAATGGGAAATAATTGTCTCTTTGAGTTGGAGTCATTTCTGTCTGCGGTGCTCATTGCACAATTTATTGCATCAAGCCAGGCAGTAAACAGGATTTTCTTATTCCCCCTTTCATATGCAGGAAACAGATGAAAGCCAAACAGTTCTTGCAGGTGGCAACCTTGAATTAACTCCACCTAAACACCAATAGCTCAAAGTGAATTTCTGCAGATTTCAGTTTGTTTCTTGTGGCACGATGACTATCCTGCAAAAGTGGAAGTCAAACTCTTCAAAAAAAAAAAAGTATTTTATTGTAAGGCTGACAGGGGATTATGGCTTATACTTACTAACCAGCAAGGCATTTGAACCTGCAGTTCCGCAGTGATCTTTCTCTTTCTCTCTTTGTTGGTGCATTTGTGCCATGCAAACTGTTTAACAAAAGTCTTTAAAAGTCAAGTGTGTGGTAAACAGTTGAATGTTCTTTTTTGTTCACTCTGCCTGCCTGCATAGCTGCATTTTTTCTTGGATTTACAGCTTCTGTCAGTCCTGTACTTTTAAGAGGCAGTTTAGCTGATTTAGGAAGTGAATCAGTAGATTTAATGGACTACACTGATCTTACTTTAAACAGCTAATTTTCAATATCCCTTGGGCTATTTGAGACAAGTAGGGAAAATTGTGCTGGTCTGATCTGATTACATTTCATTGTAGTCTCCAATGATTGACTATTTAGTACATTTGAACTGGGAGGAAAAGGTTTTCACTTTTAAGATTGCCAGTTCATATGGATTTCAATTTAGTAGAAGCTGAAGTAGTTTTACCATATTTAAGTGATGTCTCTGTGAAACTAGGTGGTCAGAGTCCAGATGGTTAAAATAAAATAATTAAAACAAAAAATTAAAAACGTCTAGTCAGGTTGACTTCATTTGGAAAAAAAACACTAATTTGTTGCCTGAATTCTCACTATACAGCATAGTTCAGTCAATCTAAAGGAGCTTTGTAACTTTGCAGCATGTGCTGCACCTAATTGGTAGAGAGAAAGAAGTACCTTCATTTTATAAATATGAGAATAAAAAGGAAAAAATAGTTTCTCTCTGTATTCTTTAGACTCTTCAATTCTTTATATTTTAATTGACAAAAATTAGCTCTGTAAATAGATTCATCTGTTCACAGTTTGAGGCAATTCCGTTTACTGTGCATAACCATGGTTGTTTTATTCTGTCATATCACAGTGTGTTTTCCAAGTACCTTTATTCTTTCAGTTGGAAGCTGCCAAAATGCTTTCTTGTCTTTGTTTAGATTGTGCAGTTTTGATTGTGCAGTTTCTGTTTTGAACAAACCTCCTCTCTGCCTCCTCTATGCCTCTGTGAAGTTTCAGGGGCAGATTAATACAAACTTTTGATAAAGACCTCCAGTATACATATCTGTTCTGATAGACTTCTTTATGTAGTCTATCTTTGGGTACTACAAGTTTTGTTGTATATATTTTAAATGTTGTTTCTTGTTCAGACTTTGTGAGCTGAACACCTTTGGGAATAGTTTAGATCTTCACAGCTGCGTGGTACCTTTGTGTTTAATAAAACCAGCATGCCTTCCTTCTGTTAAAGCACAAGGTTATTTTCAGTGTGGTTTCTTTGAAGCTTCCATTTGAATCAGGTGTTAAATTCTGAATTTGCACAGTGGATATTTGCTGATGCAGGGGATGATGTGTACCTTCCCTAAACACCCTCCTTCTCCCTCCTCCTATAGCAGCTCAGATCCTTTCTCGTTGAAGTCAAATAGCGGCTAATCATAAAATGTATAAAATAATGAAGGCAATTCTTCAGAAAGATCTGTGCCAACTCCATTGTATGAAAAATTCAGTTGTTCCTACCTTGTGAAAGTCTCCTGTGTTTGTGCATGTGTTCTCATATATCTTCTGTTGAACGTTGCCTAATTTCTTTTGATATCTGATTAACCTTGTTGCAATTTCCACAAGTTGTAGAAGTGACAGAAAACTTTTACATAACATGAACTAATAGTAGCAGGTCTGTTATAGCTGTTGAATTATTCTGTGACTATTATTCAAGTCCCTCAGTATTTGCCATTTGTTTGGATGACTGATAGTAGGCAAATTAGATCACAAGTTCAGGCCAGGGTTAAGTATTTTCTGGTGTGTTTTTACAGCACTTGTGGAGATGAAACCCTAGTGACGAATCAGAGGTTTAAAGCCCACTGCAGTACGTCTCATTACTGGTATGCAATATTGCCCTATTCACTAGCATGCGGAATAGCCCTGGTTCCAGCAGAGGTGTGCAACCCCTCCTCAGTCTCCTGTCTGATGCAGCGTCCCATGCTGCAGGCTGGTATGCAAGACTTGAGGTCTGTGCCTGCCGGGAAGAGGTTTCTGCATCTCTGCTAGTAGGATTGTGGAGGTGAAGCATAAATTTGTCTTCCTCAACAGCAGCACTTGGTAGGTAAAATCAGGAGGGCTCCTGTTCCTCCTTTTTGAGTACCTCTAAGGCTAGACAAAGACTCCAGTCACTGCCCCTTCTGACTGGGGATGATAGGAATAGGCAGGATTTAATTTAAAATCTAGCTAGTTTTTAAGTATCTGACAGCTTGGCCAGTTAGCATATCCCATGTATGACCTATCTCTGACAGTTAGTTGCCTTATTAAACTAAATAGTAGAAAGCATCACATAGCTCTCTCAATGTAAAACCACATGGGTTGGAGGGGATTGCACTGTTACTGGCTCTTAGTGCTAGATGATTCCTCTTTTCCAGTATGCTTTGTGTCTGTGCTGACAGAAACTTCAGGTCACTTATAATGATCTTCTGTTTGAGCTATGCCAATGCTTTTCACTCCTACCTCAATAGTAGGCAGACTTGCAGGTGAAGAACTGATCTGGAAAACAAGGTGAGAGTCAAAAGAAAGAACGAATACAAAATACCTCCTTCAGTCATGTTCAGATGTCGGTATTCCTGTTCTACATGTTTCTTATCTGTTGATAAGCAGTAATGCCTACCTTAGTCATTGATGTTGCTGTGTGGATAATTCCCAGTTTTTTTCCTTGTTGAATAACTTTTGGAGGGTGGATGAAAGTTCATCAGCCCAGTGGTGATGCTGTTTCTTGTGCAAAAAGAACACAATTTATAATAATACCTATTTTAAATCATGGAGCCGTCAAAGTGACGCAGCTGTTCTTTATGTTTATCTGCAGAAACTGGAAAAATCTGACTTGGATAACTGGGAGAATATCAGAGGACCCCAGCTGTGGGAAGATTCCAGAGCTGTTCAGAAGCAGCGGCGGGAGGCTGCCCGTCTCAAGACAGAGTGATCGAGCAAGGCTACTTTGCTGCCCGCAGAAAAAAGTCTCAGGCTGGACTATCTTTTTTTTTATTCCACTGTCAGGAACAGACATGGGAGGACAGTATTGCTCTGAGCAATTCATGACAGTGTGTATAACTCTGAGAGCAACCTGAAAGGCACCATGTTGTATGAAGCTCTTTGTTTGCATCCATTTGCACAGTTCCACAGGCTGTATGTGAGAGTTCTCAATAAAAAAAACACAAATAGAAAACAACAGCTGATTATTCTACTGAGTATATCAGATTTTTCCTTTTCCATTTCAACAATTATTGTTTAAAACTGAGGTGCTTCAGCAAGAGATATCATTTCAAGAGTCACTTCTCAGTACCACAGCAAGAACAGCAGTGCTGTCATCTAGATGTGTGTGATCGGACAAATGTCGCTTCAGAGAGCCCCTGCATGACTTCAAGCTCTTAAGCTTGGAAGGGACTCCACAGGCATATCAACTGTTGAGGAACAGTGAGCCCATTTTTGGCTAAATAATATTCTTGTGTTTCATTTCCAGGAGCTTGTCTGTGCAGAGGCATGTGCAGAGTGTCAGCTGGAAATTGGTCAAATAATATTTTTTTAGCTATGGGCAGATATTTGTGATTGGTTTATTGATGCTTTTCTGCAGGCAGGACGTTTGCATTGGATCTTCTCAGCCTAACTTGTAAAACTCCTTTTCAGGGGAATGGAGCAGTAGAGCACAGATGAACAGATTCTAGTTTCAGAGCATTCAGTGACACCTATGTGTAAATCCCTTGGGAACTCACAGAGGTATGGTCTTATTTGTCTCTGCAAGATATATGTCACATGCAATCTAAATGCTATAAGGAAATGATTAAAAAGTTAGAATATAGGGGCATTAAGCTCTTCTAGAACTAGAAAAGAAGGAAATTAATTTCACTGTTTTGTTATTCTTTTTTTACCTAAAAGGTAAAGTAACATTCTTGGGCAAATAAGATATAAAATAGGACAGGTAAGAAGCAGCTGAAACTACCTACCTTGTTAGGCAACTTTTCAACTCTTAAATTCAAATTCTGGTGCAGTTCTACTGGCAGCAGCAAGATTGATTGCTCAAAGGACGTGAGTGCATTAAGTACAGTGACAGAGTCTTTTCTGAGCTAGGGCTCCTGCTGATGCTGGCATCACGGCTGCTGTGCAGGTACTGGCTGGACCACTGGAAATGCTTCTTTATGTTCCTGGGCATAGACCCATCTTATGATGATTCTACAAATTCGTTATCTGTTTCCCAGAGGATACACATCTTCCTTTTCCCAGCCTTGACTGAAGTTGCCATTACTTTCCATATGGAGAGGCATGATTAGCTCCCAGTCTTGCAATACTGGCTCGCAGGGTGGACCTATACTACCCCTGAAACAGGCATGTGGCTTTCTAGGAACGATGTGTAGGAAAAGTTACCCCTTCCCCAGGGGAAGAAGAAAAGATATTTCTCTCTCATTAAGCCCTTACGCATAGCACTTTTCTTGATGGACAAAACACTTGCTGCCTATATACAGATCCTGTGTATTTTTACGAATTTGATATTCTACAAAAAGTATTTGGTGCACAGCAATCTTATTTCAACAGTTTTGGAATGTGGTTGTAAGTAATTACTTCTTTGTAGAACACTTTTTATGTTGTAATTTAAGACTCAGTTTTGACTTTTGATATTTCTTAGATGGTCGCTTGCTGATAGGGGGGCCCCCCACTTCTCTTTTTCACAGGCACTACATTTCCTGTAGTTTCCATGAGCATATTTGTAACTACCTTTGAAATGGCATCTCTGGAAAGTGATGGAATTATTTCAGCATCTCTGAGCAAAAGTGACATGCATTTGGAAAACTTTTTAACTTGTCTCTTCTCTCCAAGTTATATATATGAAGACATAGTCCCAATTAGAATATTTACTGATAGTCCACTAAAAAAAAAATCCAATCCCATTTTTTTTTCAGCGTTGTTGAATCATTTATGAATTTCAAACAAAAACAAAAACAAAAAAACTTTTGACAGGTACGGGAGCTATACTGCTGTACTCTTCATTAAACGGGGAGAGCTGCCTCAGGAATTTCTCTTTATTGTCATGCATTTGGACAACAGCTTCATGTTTTATATTGTGCTTTTCTCAGCCACAGAATTGGAAGTAATGCATATGAAGGGGCCATGTTGAGAGAGTCAGTTAAAGTCTCTTAAGTTATCACGCATCCCAAAGTAGAAGGCACTCCAGAAATGTAGAGATTTATAGTTCATAACAAGAAAGAGAGAGGCAAACATCAGTTGGTTCAGGATTCACGCTTAGTTTGGCTGCTTATTTTCGAATTACCCTTTGGAAAGCCATGTTACAGCATTTCTGATGATCTTCAAGGCACCTGGGGACAACCCTGTTAAGTTCCTGAATCATTATTCTCAGCCTCCAGAGCATGTGGCTGAGGGGCCAGAGGTAATGAAACACAACTGTCTGTCTGAGACACTGATTGACGGTTTTGAGTTCTCTTTGGTAACTGGAATGTACTGGTCTTAGGAGAATGAAAACAAGACTTTAGTAGGAGGTGTGAAGTGTTAAAGGGGTAAAAGAGAGCGCTGAAGAAACCAGGTCTTCTAGTCAGTTTTGCAGCTGAAATTGAAAATAAAAGACAAAGAAGTCTGGCTGAGTGTCCATGTATATATATACTACAAACAAACAAACAAACACAAACCACCTGGAGGAAGCGTTTACTTCTCAGAGAAATTGTGAAGGTTGGTCTTTGGGGTCTTCCATAACAAGAACATGAGTGGGGCACAGAAATGGAGCTGTGTATGTGGGATGTATGTGTATGTGTGTATGTGTTGAGTTCTACAGGCAGCTGGCAGAAGTTGCAAAATCATCAGTGCTTATTCTCATGGGGGACTTCAACTTCCCAGACATATCCTGGAAGCACAACACAGCCCAGAGAAAGCAGTCTAGGAGGTTTCTGGAGAGCGTGGAAGATAGCTTCCTGACGCAGCTGGTTAGAGAGCCTACCAGGGGAGGTGCCCCGCTAGACCTTCTGTTCACAAACAGTGATGGACTGGTGGGAGCTGTGGTGGTCGGGAGCTGTCTTGGGCAGAGTGACCACGAAATGGTAGAATTCTCTATTCTTGGCGAAGCCAGGAAGGGGACCAGTAAAACTGCTGTCTTGGACTTCTGGAGGGCTGACTTTGAGCTGTTCAGGACACTGGCAGAGTCCCTTGGGAGGAGGTTCTGAAGGGCAGAGGAGTCCAGGAAGGCTGGGCACTCTTCAAGAAGGAAATCTTAATGGCTCAGGAGCGGTCTGTTCCCACGTGCCCAAAGACGAGCCGGCACGGAAGAAGACCGGCCTGGCTGAACAGAGAGTTGTGGTTTGAGCTTAGGAGAAAAAAGAGGGTTTATAATCTTTGGAAAAGAGGGCAGGCCACTCACGAGGACTATAAGGCTGTTGCGAGGCTGTGCAGGGACAAAATTAGAAGGGCCAAAGCTCACCTGGAGTTCAATCTGGCTACTGCTGTTAAAGATAACAAAAAATGTTTTTACAAATACATCAACACCAAAAGGAGGACTAAGGAGAATCTCCATCCTTTACGGGATGTGGGGGGAAACTTAGTTACAAGGGATGAGGAAAAAGCTGAGGTGCTTAATGCCTTCTTTGCCTCAGTCTTTAGCGGCAAAACCAGTTGTTCTCTGGATACCCGGTACCCTGAACTGGTGGAAGGGGATGGGGAGCAGGATGTGGCCCTCACTATCCACGAGGAAATGGTTGGCGACCTGCTACAGCACTTGGATGTACGCAAGTCGATGGGGCCGGACGGGATCCACCCGAGGGTACTGAGAGAACTGGCGGAGGAGCTGGCCAAGCCACTTTCCATCATTTATCGGCAGTCCTGGCTATCAGGGGAGGGTCGACTGGCGGCTAGCAAATGTGACACCCATCTACAAGAAGGGCCGGAGGGTAGACCCAGGGAACTATAGGCCTGTTAGTTTGACGTCAGTGCCAGGGAAGCTCATGGAGCAGATTATCTTGAGTGTCATCACGCGGCACATACAGGGCAACCAGGCGATCAGGCCCAGTCAGCATGGGTTTATGAAGGGCAGGTCCTGCTTGACGAACCTGATCTCCTTCTATGACAAAGTGACACGCTTAGTGGATGAGGGGAAGGCTGTGGATGTGGTCTACCTTGACTTCAGTAAGGCTTTTGACACCGTTTCCCACAACATTCTCCTCAAAAAACTGGCTGCTCGTGGCTTGGACTGGCGTACGCTTCGTTGGGTTAAGAACTGGCTGGATAGCCGGGCCCAAAGAGTTGTGGTGAATGGAGTCAAATCCAGTTGGAGGCCGGTCACTAGTGGAGTCCCCCAGGGCTCAGTGCTGGGGCCGGTCCTCTTTAATATCTTTATCGATGATCTGGATGAGGGGATCGAGTGCACCCTCAGTAAGTTTGCAGATGACACCAAGTTAGGTGCGTGTGTCGATCTGCTCGAGGGAAGGAAGGCTCTGCAGGAGGATCTGGATAGGCTGGACCGATGGGCTGAGGCCAACTGTATGAAGTTCAACAAGGCCAAGTGCCGGGTCCTGCACCTGGGGCGTAACAACCCCAAGCAGCGCTACAGGCTGGGAGATGAGTGGTTGGAAAGCTGCCTGGCAGAGAAGGACCTGGGAGTACTGGTTGATAGTTGGCTGAATATGAGCCAGCAGTGTGCTCAGATGGCCAAGAAGGCCAACAACATCCTGGCTTCTATAAGAAGCAGCGTGGCCAGCAAGTCTAGGGAAGTGATTGTCCCCCTGTACTTGGCTCTGGTGAGGCTGCACCTCGAGTACTGTGTTCAGTTTTGGGCCCCTTGCTACAAGAAGGACGTCCAGAGAAGGGCAATGAGGCTGGAGAGGGGTCTGGAGAACAAGTCTTATGAGGAGCGGCTGAGGGAGCTGGGGTTGTTCAGCCTGGAGAACAGGAGGCTCAGGGGCGACCTTATCACTCTCTACAGGTACCTTAAAGGAGGCTGTAGAGAGGTGGGGGTTGGTCTATTCTCCCACGTGTCTGGTGACAGGATGAGGGGGAATGGGCTAAAGTTGTGCCAGGGGAGGTTTAGGTTGGATATTAGGAAGAAATTCTTTACTGAAAGGGTTGTTAGGCATTGGAATGGGCTACCCAGGGAAGTGGTTGAGTCACCATCCCTGGAGGTCTTCAAGAGACGTTTAGATGTAGAGCTTAGTGATATGGTTTAGTGGAGGACTTGTTAGTGTTAGGTCAGAGGTTGGACTCAGTGATCTTGGAGGTCTCTTCCAACCTAGATGATTCTGTGATTCTGTGAATCTGTGGGTCTCCAGGGATGGGGAGAGCTCAATGTAGCACCAGTGGGTATCCAGCTGGATGCTTCCCAGCTGCAGCCCAAAGTGCTAACCAAACCTTGCATGAGATCAGCCCTGTGAATTCTGCTGAGTTTGTTTCTCCCATGGCACTTTGTATGTGCAGACTCATGGATGACCCAAAAGATAAAATGTAAAGTACCTTAATTCAGCTCTAATACAGATGTAGAAGCTTAGCAAATGCTGTAGCTACTGTGATCTAAAAAGGTTTCAAAACCTGCTCAATAGCATAGCAGTTCAAATTTCAAAGCTTCTGAAATATATTTGGATAACATCTTGGTGTTAAAAACTTTTAGAATCATGCAGAAGACAGTCTTGCCAGTATTGATCCTCCAAGATCCTGAAAATGGCTCCAGCTACCCTAAGAAAGATTGTGCCGTAATGAGAGAGGAGTGATGGGACTTTTAGACCAGAGTATAGAATGCAGAAACTTCTGAAAAACTTCTTATACATACCCCATCAGCAGCTGGGGAGCAATCCCAAAAAGCAGAGGGTTGCTAACTGATGGGTGTGTGAGGATATGTATCCACACTGCTGAGCGCTCAGATCAGGAGAAACCCATTTCTTCACAGAGAAGCAGCTCCTTGGAGTGATTTGAAGGTTATTCTGTTCATTGGATGTTTTACATCAACAGTTTTTGCTTAACTGTATGTACATGTCTATAGGTGAAAATTAAAGCAATAGGTTTCACCTTCAGAAATGCTTGTGTAGATCCTTGTACTTTGTGATGATCTTGCATTTGGTCTAAGTTGCTGTGTTTGAATTTCCATCAAAAGCCTGGGACAAGTTTCATTTTGATTTCGTGTGTTTTCCAGAGGCTTTTCTTTCTGTAAGAAATGGGAAAGCCTGAATATGGTCAGCCTTTGCTACTATGTTTGTTATGTCCAGTGGAAAAAAAGTAAGAGTAAAGAAATGAGAGAGAAGAAGGGGCTGATCTAAAGTCTTAGAGAAAGCAGAATAACCATTTTGACATGAAGGTGGTCACAGAATTTTTCCATAAACTTACTTTTAGAAAGACTGCTTTTTCCTCAGTGTTTTCAGTGGAAAGCTTCTTTTCATCCTTCAGTGGAGTAAGGGTCACAAAAAATTCCGCTGTGTTTTAGACGAGCTAACTACAAGTCTGTAATCAAAGGAAGGCAATTGCACACTGTTAGATCTTATTTTCCTACGAGGACTTGCAGCCAGACTCATCCAATGCACAAATAGTTTCTAGATTTAGAAACAAAAACTCCATACAGATGTTTTCCTTAAACTCTTCCTTACCCCAGGAGACCGAAGGAGTCTTTCCTACCACTGGCATCAGAATAGCCATATTTTCTTGCTGAACATGAGCAGTTAAAGTCTTACTTAGCGCAGACAGGTAATTAAAGTTTCATCCTCGCCATCTCTATCCTGCTTGGGAGGTGTGTTAAAATTAAATTCAACCAAAGCAGCAGCTGTTAGTGCCGCAGAAAGGACGTGTAAAATATGGTTATGCATTGCAAATGTGAAGAGTTGAATGTGTCACAGTCACAGTCATTTGAGGGGAAAAAAACCAAACCAGAAATAAGGGAGCACTGTGTGTGTATTACTGTGCCTCCATAGAAGAAATTTATCTGCTTTCACCCAGTGTACTTGGGGTCTGGCTTGGTGTGCTTCAGTTGATGGAAAAATCGCCACACTTAATCTGACATACCTCTTTCAAGGTAGCTGATGAGATCCTTGGTGTTCAATACCAACTCCACTGTGCGTGTTCAGTAACAAATCCATGATGGTGTCAGCCTAAGGAGGCCCAGTGGCTCCCAGGAGTTGTGCTTAATCCCAGGAAGAATCGGGCAGAACCCCATCTGGCTGCCCTATAAATCCATTTCCCTCCTGTCTCCCATTGTTCTTCCTAAAAAGTAACAGCTTAGTCTCTGAGCTGCTTATTTCTAACGGAGCTGACTGCAAAATGTCCCCCGCTTTTTTTTTTTCCTTTTTTTTTTCTTAGTGTTCCTTCTCTACTGAGAATTGAAGAATAGTGGTTTCTGAATTAATTTGAAGATGTTCTGTAAAATGTAAGCTCTGAAACACAGACCCAGTATTATATCCCCTTAAGTATGGCACCCTGTGTAGACTGGGTCTCTTTTTATCTTTAGATACACAATGCTGTGCTCTCTATTTTATGTACAAAGGAAATTAAATGTAGTTTTTTCTTTAAAAGATGAGATCTTCATCCATCACCAGCTGTCAGTTCCTAATAATGTTGCCCAGAGAAGTGTTATCTGTGATTTAGTGGCTTTAGTGGACTATCTTTTGTTGAACAGAGGACAGCAGAATAAAATTTCAGCTTAATATAGCTCTTTTCATACTCCTTCTGAATAACAGAGGAATAGAGGAGAGCAAGTGCAAAGAATCTTGGCTTCCAGGCTCAAGTTCCTTCCCTGTTCTGTAGTGTATAGGGCATTTTAAGAAAGAAAAGGAAAGAAAATGAAAGTGGAAAAAAAAAGGAAGTAAGAGAAAATAATAAAAAAATAAGTGGAAAGAAAAAAAGCTTAAGGACAAAAATAGTAATAGAAAACAGAGTGTTCTTTCTGACTGGTCCCTCTGGATGGAGTAGGAAGGAAAATTGTTTCTGTCTCAGGAAAAACTTCTGGGCTTAATAATGCTCTTGTCTCAAGTCGGAACAAAAAGTCAAGTAGAATATTTTGCAAGGTAATAGTTTTAGAAATGTTTTTGTTTGGGTGAACTGCGATGTTTTATTTTGCTTTTCATGTTTTTCTCTTCTTGATTCTTTTTTCTGAGGCAGCTTAACTTTGGAAATGAAAAGCCACAACTGATCTTTATAGTGTGTTTTTTCACTCAAAAGACTGTCAACACAGAATGTTTCAGCAGTTTCCAAAACTTTTCACAAAAATATTCTCAGTAATTTGCCAAAATAAATCCCTCTCAGTGAACAGGTTGCAAAATGTCAATCAACCAGATAGAAAATGCTTTACAATGTTTTTTTAACCAGCTATCCCAGCTATCCCAGTTGATTCCTTAGTCAACTGGTGAACCTGCATCCTACATTCTGGCTGAGTGTGTCACTGCACACCTCTGTGGCTGTGTACACAAGCATTACGCCCAGCAGACAAGCACACCTGCATTAGTTAAGTTGTATGCTTGCAGTTTACAGCAGCTTTCACGACCTGTTTGGCTACTCATAAAAAAAAAAGAGCTGCCCCTTACTGCCTCCAGCATGCTGCTACCCTGGCTGATGACATTGTCACTTGCACGTTAACTGATGAAGTTGCCTCTGGAAACAAGTCCTTTCTCCCTGCTTTCACTAATAATACAATCTGAATTTATTTCTGTTTATTTCATCTTAAATTATGTCATTTTGTATTAAGTATTCAAAGAGAATTCTCATGTACCATAATACAATAAGAAGAAAACCAACATTTTTCCCAGTCTACAAAGGGCACTGCCCCTGTTTAAATGATAGTTGTAGGCTTTCCATCATTTTAACTTGCCTGTCTAGCAACAAATTGGCAATCAAAGATGGAAAGACTCCAGTCCTACTCAAATTCATATATATTTGAAGTGACCGTAGTCCATCCAATTCTGGGGTCATGTCTTACTGTCATTTGGCTCTCCACCCCACTGGTGATGCTTTTTACCATGCAAACGTGTTTTCAGTACAAAATTCTGAGATTGCACATTTCTCATAACAGGCCTTTTGGTCTGTGAGCTCCCTGTGAAGTGCAAGCATCCTTATCGGTCATGCTAGAAAAATAAACAGCAAAATCATTTTTATTTTTTATCAACCTTTAAGAGCAGATGAACTTGAATGTAATTTGATCAAGTCTGTAAAACTTCACCTTTTACAAATGACAGGAGGGGTTGGAAGGTTTAAAAGTGAATTGCAACACTGTTTTTTAACTTGACTTAGGGTAGTAATTGCAATGGAACAGCTGGGAGTGTTCACAATATGTTTCAGCTTAGCTGAAAAGACCAATATTTGCAAATATCCAGAAATTTAAATTTGTCTTAAGTACTTATTTGAACACTGTTCCTCGACAGCCAACACAGATCATGCACTTTTTTGTTACCTGGAGTGAAGTTTCTGACTAACCCAGGTTATTCAGACTTTGCAAGAAAAAGCTGGATATGGGAACCTGTACTTTCTGTGGACAAACTTGGTTGTCTGGTCAGTGATTTGGAGCACATACAGGAGGGGGAGACCTTATCTTTCATGTATTCAAGATTTCTTAGCCACATAATGAATTATTCACAACAGAAATTAAAATTTGAGCTGTCTCTGTCCCTTGAAGCTACATTGGGATGTGCAATGTTATCTGACAGGTGTGTTCTTCTAACCCATCCTGCACATGATCTTAATAATGCAGATATGATAATTTCCAGGTGAAGCCAGATATGTACATTACTACCTTCGACTAACCTCAAGGACTCAGGTAATTTGATAGTATCTTCTACATATATCATGTGGTATGTGGGGTTCTCAGTTATTAATCCCTGAGGTGTCTATTGTTCCCCTCCTCGCCCCCCTTTGCTAGCAGCAGAAGGATGCACAGGGTTTTCTGCAGTTCCCTAGGGTTAAAACGTCAGAAGTTCTTCTCCCCAAAAGGATATTTCCTTTTATATATACTATTTTTATATATATATATATATATATATATATATAAATTATGTTGCTGGCACTGTCTGCTTTAACTGCCACATATTCTGTACAGTTTTTGCATCTCCCTTTCTGTGTGTTTAGCTAATGCCAAGAACCTACTGAGAGAAGAGGTGTTAGTTGTCTTTTACACTCCCAGGCCAGAGACAGCGTGATCCAGGAGCTCCTGAAGTACTGGACCAAGATGTTTCTGTGCATTGTCCTTTTCTCCTTGGAAAAGTTTCTTTTGCCTTTGGAGGATTCACCACTCTCTGTTTTACCTTGTGCAAAGAGGTGTAGCTGGAAATCTGAAATTTAAAAAATGTAGAATACCTTAATGAAATTTTAATGAAATATAAAAAAATGTAGAATACCTTAATGTCCCTAGTGTGTTGTTATATGACTTTATCAAATAGCTAGATATAGATATGCATACGTATATAGACAGTCCCAAAGACTACATTTGCCAGTCCAAGAAGTCTCCTCATTTAGTAGGCAGTCTGGGGAGCTCCACTTTTGGCTTTAATGGAAAGTTAAGACAAAACCTTCACATGGGTGCTTGGGAAAATACAGAGGGCATGTGCTCCACTGCTGGTGCCCTTGGGCTTCTCTCCCCAAGCCCTCTGGGACAGGGTCATAGACTCTGAATGAAGTTTGAAAATCAGATCATCTCTGATATTGACATCCTTTTAAAAGTTATTATTTCTTCTTTCTTTTGAAAAGCTTCTGAGTTTCTTGGCAACGTAATGATTATCTCAGTAAATTATTTACTTCAAAGATCAGCAGAAATTTTGCACTGTAACACCGGTCTTTAGATATAATTGCAATCCCAGCATTGCCTACTGCAGAGGCAGCGTATCTAAGCTATCTTTCTGAGGAGGGGAGTCGTGTCACAGAGGAGGGGAAATCATAAACTTGTTTGAGCAGGGCTGAGCACAGTCCTGTCTGCTGGATGAAACAGGCTAAGGCATCTTTCCTAATTTGAAAGCAAGTTTTGCTTGGACCGTCCTTCAGCCAGAGCACAAGTTGCATGGGCAATAAGGTCAGAGGATCTATAGTCTCCTCCAAGTCAGCAGGGAGCAATAAAAAGATATTTTCTGCCATTAAAGATAACCTTGTGTACAGCAAAGGCATGAACAGTGTGTCAGCAAACCAGCCCTTTGAGACCACTTTATTGATTCAGGTTTCTTGTAACATGCAAAACAGCATTATTATTACAGCAGAAAACTGGGCATAGACCTTTCAGGATTATGTATTAAGAAGAGCAGATCAAATACCAGCCGCCCAACTTGATAAATTCTGAGTATTATTCCAAAGAGGTTTGCTCTGGATCTCCTTGGCAGAGTGCACGGGGGCAGGCACCAGTCACTTTTATCCTCAGTCCCCTTCCTATTATCACTTCTTGGCCTTTTGGCTAAGATCAAGTGTAGTATCAGCATAAGGCTCAAAGTGTCCTTAGCGTGTCTCTTTGGAGACTCCATCCTGCCCTTGCAGCAGGCTGGATTCAGTGAGCTACTGGCTCTTTTCCGTCTGTAACTACTGTCATTCCTGCTCTTTAAGAGACCTGACAGCTTTTAGAAGTCAAGTCACCTTTAGCGTGCCTTGCAAGTACAGCTGATCTGCATTGGCCTGAATTACTGCTGTTCCAGAAGGCAGGTGTGCCTCTGCTCGCTATAGCGGGAGAAATTATAAAGCAGCTTGAGGTCTCAATTCCTTTCTTGTAAAGGCCAACAAAAAGACTGTTTGTTTGTAATAGCAGACTCTTTTCTTTTTTAGTTACTTTAACTCTTAGAGGAAATATGCAAACCTTTTTTGGAAGAAGACAACACAGGTAAGTCCTCTGAGAGTTTTGCACCCCTCCATTTGTAAGGTTCTGGGACCAGGCAAAAGCCTGGGAGCCCTTAAAATATTGTGATGATAATATATTGATAATACTTCCATGTTTTTTCTGGTTTTGGTAGTTCCTAAACTTCCTAAATCCAAACATAAGTATCCACAGGGGGCACAGTAATTGCCAGCCAGACTTAGTGCCTGAAAGCTTTTTCCAGCCCAGGCTTTTGTACACGGATCTGTTAACTTGAAATGAAAAAGAGGCAGCCAGAACAGAGGGAAAGTTCTGACATCCCATATAAAGAGCGCTGAATGCTATTTGTCTGGGATTTTGTTGGGACACTGGGGTTTTCTGTGTCTTTCTCTCCTGAGCTGTGACCCATTCTAGGTACTGTGATTGGAGATGGGTGCGTCTGTTGCAGCCTGTGGTATCATGCCAGGGGCATGTCCTTTCCTTCCCAGTTTGTTTTTCATCCTGATGCAGCTGCAGCAGTCTGATCTCCAGAGGAGGTCTCCACCAGCAAATTTCAGCTAGAGATCTGTGCACCCTTTTCCTAGTGAATTTGCTCAGAGTGGTCCTTGGTTTGCTTTCTGTAGGGGGCCCACCTTAGGGTTTTATGTAATTACACAACGCAGGGTGTTTAGTTTTGCCTAAGTAATCCCTCAGTCATTCATGGAACAGAAAATCATATGTATTATCTCTGGAAGAGACCATAAAATGATATAGTAGGGCCTTTTGTATAACTCAAAGGAATTTCACTCCAGCATTCCTACAGTAACTGCAGGGTATCTTGCAGTCTGTGTGTTGGGGGAGACCATCTGAAAACTCCACCCTTGACTCTGCAGCTACCCTTTGCAGAGAAGGTACATGGAGGATGCTGTGAATTTACCTTCCACCAAGGGAGGACTGGCCAAACCCTCCAAAAAGAGTTGAGGGGCAGCGCCCCTGCATCTCGGGGTGTAGGGAGGGATGTAGGAGGCTTCTGCTGCAGGAACCCCCTGGTTGGCTTTTGTGGGAAGGCAGCAATGTCTTTCATAGCCTTAGTCTCCCTGCTGATTTAATCTCAAAGATCTGTCTGGTCTAATGACACAACTTGTGGGAGGCCAGGTTTTGTTAACTGTCTCTTGCTGCTATTTTCAGTATGCGATTTTTCTATTTCGGTTGGCTGGGGGTGGAGGGAGTGTTGCTACACTTTAGGGAACACTGCAATTAGATTCAATCAAAACAATCATGATTAATAATCATGACCATTCTGTTACTAAAAAAAAGGAAGAGTAGAGATAAATAATAAACTGTGGTTACTTTGAAGGCGATCTCTGCCTTTCTTTTTGAAGAGGTTTGAGCAGAGCTGGGAGGATTGGGCTATCCTCAGGGGCAGACAAAGCCCCCTCTCTGCACATGGCAGTGAGCCCTGCTACAGTGTAAGCAAGCCGGTGAGTTCACTCTCAGAAGCACAGTGTTCACCAGTCAGTGAATTGTGGTTGGTAAATCACAGATAACTGCAGCAGCTGGGCAATTCTCAATTGTGTGCCAAATAATTAGCAGAAGTATTTAAATCAATAATGGCAAGGGAAGCCACTGAAACAGCTTTGCTGAATCAAATCAGCGGAAAAGGACAGAAAATTTTCAGTCCAAGTGAAATCTGTTTACCAAAGATAGCTTCTCTCTCCCTGCGAGAGCACGGCCTTGGGCTGTGATGCTCAGCAGAAGCTGTTACTACCTGGAGCTGCACTTCATTATCCCATTAGTACGTCTAGGAAATTTCTTGCTAGCTGCTGGCCCTGTTTGCCTGTTCCTCCCTGTGTCGCGGTCTGGGGATGCCTTCGTGTCAGGAAGCAGTGCCAAACTGGAAAGCCACCACGTTGCACTGCCTGCTGCAGGCCTGGGATGAGGAGTGGCTGGCTGGAGAGCTTCCTGCATGGAGCTGTGAGCCTGGGCACTCAGGGCAAGGCACTGCTGGTTGCTCAGCAGAATAAAAACATTTATTTCTTTTTTTTCCCACTTTTTTCTGTAAAAATGGACTATAGGGTGCAGTGAGGGCCTGGCTGGCTTCACCTGGCAGCGTCGCTGCCAGCCTTTCATGAGTGGGTGCCACAGCTCGGTGGCTTGGGCCTAGTGGGCCTCCATGCCCACACCATGAGACGTGGAGGGGGCAGGCTGCCCCGGTGGCTGTGGCTCCTCACAGTGCCTCTGGAGCTTCTCGAACCTCGCAGTGTTTTTACATAGATATTCAGTTCACTCTTGTCTGTGTTTCAAAGGAGCTGGAAGACTGCTTCAGCTAGTCCAAGCACATATGAAAGTGTCTAGTTAATCTTTTAAAATTAATGAATTCTTAGCTTCTGTAATTGAACCAGTCATTCAGAAGGCCATCTTCCCCTTTCTTAATTTTTCTGGAGAGGTAGCTCATGTTTCTGGGTTTACAGAGGAACTCGCTTCCGTGTTCCCAAAGGATTAATTCATTATCCCTTAATACAAATTTTATAGTCAAATGATCTCTGATCAGTAACTAGAACATAAAGTGCACATGCTATTTTTGTACAGAAAGATGTCCCCTTTGTCTAACTTCATTATCAAGTTGTTATGTGAGGCTTGTGTGCTGCTACAAAACATCCACCTCAAAAGGGTTTTCTGAGGTATAAAAATAAACATATGATTTTTAAGCAAGTAAAAAACTTGGGGACAGCAAAAGATGTTAAAATGCTTTCAACCATTATTTTTTTCTATGTAACATTGAAAGAGAAATTTTGGAGTGCTCATTAAAAGAAGTATCTTTCAATAGACTAGCACTTGTGCATAAAAATCAGAGGCACAAGGGGTATTTTCTTCTGAAAGAATGATGAAAATCCAATGTCAGTACCTGAGTTTTGTGACACTGACAATGATCCTAAAGAGAAATGTTTGTATTTTCTTAATTTTCCTAAGACATAACTGTTTTGCATAGTTTGTTGCTTGAGGTAAAATTCTCCAAACAACTGAGGTCTACTACCAGACTAATGTGCCCTGTTTTTTAGATTAAAAACAACCATGTTGCTGGTTTTCATTCCCTTTTGATCCTCTGTTGTTGAGATTTATTGCCTGCCATTTATAGCATTTCCAACTTGTAATTAAGGTTTCTATTTTGAATACCTAACACACAAGCAGGAATTACTGTAACTTAGTATTAGGATATGTCTTTCAAACCACAGCAGAAAATGTTTCATATGTGAGGCAAAAGCATTTAAAGCTAAAGAAAGCTTATAGCAACCTGAAGTTATATGAAAAAATGTAATTTTATTAACTAATTTCCCATAATTTTGAACAGCTCACCTGCATCTGCATCATCCATAGGCTGAATCCATAGCAGTATTGCAAGTACATTGAGCACTTTGTGCAAGAAAAGCTGAAGATTTTTGTAATTAACTCAGTTATCTAAAATCTCCTGCATTTAAATGCCAGCCTGTCACTGGTTCCTGGCAGGCTCTTTCCCCAGGCAGCTGGCAGGGCCTTCATGGTGTGTATGCACTGGAGGCTTGAATATGGGGGGAGCATCAGGCTGCTGCGTGTGATGAGCCCCACCTCTGTGTGTCTGCTATAAACTCAGCCCTTTCCTTGCCATAAGACTATGGTGTCCTCAAAGAGTAGCTAAGATGGCCAATGGCATGGGAAATTTGAGTGCTACCAGCCTAGATCTGTAACCATGCAGAAGGGCATGGTTAAGATTGAAGGATGGGTGAAAGAATGGCACCCCTTCCCATTGGCGGGGCTGGGGAGGGCTCACTGACAGCCATCCAAACAACCAGACTGGGCTCTAAGTTTGAGCCTTGGTTGTTAGTGTCCTATAAAGGAAGGAAGATAACGAAAAAAAGCAATGCTCTTGGCCCCCAGAACGCCTTTCAGATTAAATCACTGTTTGATGGCTAACACGAAAGCTGGAAACTTTGTTCCACCAGAGATGGGGGAGTGGAATGAAAGCCCATGTATATTTTAGCATTGCTTGTAATCATGTCACCTTTTGAAATGAAAGCATCAGTGCATTAGAGCGGAGGAGCTGGGGAGAGGACATGTTCTACCAAGAGAAATGTCATGCCCAGAGTGGATTGACTGAGTCACACGCAAGCTGGGCGCAGTGATATTAGTGCTGGCCAGGGCAGATACGCCTCCTCCCTGCTGCATGCTTCCTCCCCCTCCCAGCTCCTCAGCTTCATTTGTTTTCCTCTCTTGTACATCTCTGCTGGTAGTTTCCTCATGTCTCTTCCCAGGTGGTTGTACACTCCAAATGATACCCAACCAGAAAAAAAATCTGCCACGTGCAAGATGCTTTGGGCTGTTCACCCAGAGTAAGTCCCTGTCCTGCCAGAGAGTAGGCAGCACTGGCAAAGTTACATAGCATACCTTAATGGAAGCTACTTAGCAATATCTGTTTCTTTTGCGTATATTTTTTTCCCTAAGAAGAAAGCAGATCTAGCACAAGGAAGAGAGGAGGGTATCTGTTCAACAACAAATGCTTATTTGCTGTTCACCTCTAAAATGCCAATGAGCATTTGTGCTGTCTAGTTTGAACTGACTGTTGACCTTGGAGAAATTACTGACTGCTGCTCTTGAAAGAAATCGTGCCCTACTTTCTAAGGAGGTAGGAAAGAGGCAGAGAAGGTTTGTCACAGTCTCCCTTTGTAATTGTGGATAAATAGCATCATTTCTCTGCTGCATCTATGAAAAGGGGATAATTCCACTTTATTCCCACCCTTGACCAGGCTTCACAGTCTGGTAAGATGGTAAAAACTAGTTTCTGTGCAGTTACACAATGCCCGAAGCCTTGATCCTCTGCACTGGATAAATCCCTTGGTGTTGTTATCATGCAGCTCAAACCATTAGTGGTCCTTTGTAGCTGATAATAAGCAGGGGTCACTACAATCACTGACAACACTGTGGTCTTCCTTGGGTGCAGAAGGTGCGCTCATGCACTGGACCATTCACTGCAGATCTCTGTGCCTTGATAAAGGTGCCATCTGCAGCCTTTGCCTTGGCTCAGGTGAACTTTCTTACCAAGCAAGGTAGATGTGAAATTAGTCCTGTAATTTTATAAACAATTCCTGTTGTTCAGGAGCCTCCTTTGTGTCCGAGAGCGGCAGACAACTCTCACCTCTCTTCCTCCCCTGAGCGTTATATTAAATCCACTCTCCATTGTATTGGCACCAGCTGAAGTGTGATGTTTCTTCAGTGTGCCAAGTCTTCAGCTGCATGTTTACACTACCTCCTGCTGCATGGCAGCCACCAGTAAGATTAATTAAGCCACAATGATTTTTCTCTTTTTTTTTTTTGGTGGAAGAGCTAATGATCCAAGGTACTTTTCACAAGCTGCTGAGACTCCAAGGTTTGAGGTATACGTGATGAAAAGTGAAATAAGTGGTGCTTTTTTTTGTTGTTGTTGTTATCTGAGCAGTGAAATGTAGCTTTAATAAATCTTATTTTTTCACTCAACAAACCCATCAAAAGGCTCAGCACAGGTCTTCCCCCTACTTCTTTTTTCATCTTACCTGGCTGTTAATGACAACAACTTCTGTTTGCACAGCACCCATCAAAGGATCTCCAGATATTTTCTAAGGTGGATGTCTATTTTAGCCTCATTTTATAGACAGTGAAACTAAGAAGTAGGCAGGTTTGCGCTAGGAACTCCTTCCAGCACAGCTGTGCACCGGGGTGAGCAGAGGTGAGCTGGCTGCCTGCTGGAGCCATGCTGGCAGATGGAGAGGTGCAGGGCTCCCGGGCAGGCTCGGGGCCTGCCTGGTGCAGTGCATAGCCAGATTGGACTGCATCTGCCCCCCATCCACCCTTCTTAGAGCAGAAGAGGGTTTTTTATCACCCAGACTCACTCTCTCGGTGGCCTGGGGTTGTCATACAAGTCTGGGGCACGGCTTTGTAGCCCACTCGCCTGCGCACTGATGTGGTGCCTTGCTGAAGCACCCCCAGTGCAGCCGGAGCGAGACCTCTCAGATCCCCAGGGGGCCCTGCAGGAGTCAGGGAGTAACCCTGTGTACACATAAGCACTTCTCTAGGGATTTACCCATCAGTTAAAATGGAATTACATGCTTAACTTACTAAATTACTCTAGACTTCACTTAAGTATGTAATTAAGATTATGTACTCAAAGATAACCATTTGTAGGGCTGGGGCTTGCTGTCCCGCTTCCACTTCCCTAACAATGCAGGCAATTGCTTGTGCTCTCCTATTGTTCTGCCTGGATAATATTTGGGGCTCTGGGACCAGCGGGTAACAGACAGGAGGGGAGTCCCCAGAGAGTACAGAGCAGTGCAAACACCTGACCACTCGGGGAAGCCATCTCGAAACCTGGGAGCATTTCAGAGGTCCAAGCAGAGCTGGAGAGGCTTGTTGAAATATCACAGGATACAAATCCTGGATCTCCTCCAAATGCAAGCCTTTTTTCAAGGCATCTTTCCCCCTCTGGGCTGGTTGGGAAGAAGCTGGCCACAGCTGTCCTCAGCCCAGCTTTTGGTGGGGCTGTTCCAGTGTCACCACCCAACCAAGGACAAGTTGATGTTCAGCAAGCTCAGCTTTGCAGAGTGAAGCTCTTGCATGCCTCCCCTGCTAGTGGTTTCTCCAAATTGTTATCAGTGTCCCAGAAGGATGGCACTGGAGGAATGCAAGCTGCCACTCCCTTATGGTAAACCAATACTGAAGGCTACAAACAGAAGGCTGACTGGCTGCTGTAACCACAGCCTGGAGACACCCATCAGAGAACTGAGGCCAGAAGGATCACTGTGGTCAAATATGCAGACTGCTGGACCAGCCACGTCAACCAGCAGTGCCCCTGTCCACCCGTCAGGTCCTGGCTGTTGGTGCCTCCAAAATAGTACTTTCCAGAGGGAGAGGTCCCCTGGTCTCCATGGGACCATGGCAATTTTTGGCTGAGGCATGACAGCAGGCTAGATGAAAGACGTATTGCCTCATAAAGGAGGGAGTGCTAAGACATGGGGGTTGCCCGCCACGGCCTCTTCTTGTCAACCTGGTGCCTGTGTTGTTCTGTCCCCATGCCCCATGTTTGTGAAGATGGGGAATGCAGGTTGAGAAGCTAAAAGCCTGTCAGCATTAGTGCAATTTTAAATAACGAGACAGGTTTAGGGGCACTTTATCCTTTACTTCTCATGACTCACATTTCCTTTTCAGTGCCAATTTGCCAAAGCTCAGTCAAATTCCAGCTCAGCCAAAGTCAATTTCACGTTTTCATGTGACCACTCTCCTTTTTTATAGGTCTGTTTGTTCTGTGCTTCTTTCTCCCTGCCTCTGACTGGTGCCTTTGGTGCTCCCACCTGCCCTCTGGGCTCAGCAAGGTCTCACTGCAGGTGGGCTGTGTTAGTAGAGCAAAAACCCACCCATGGACCTGCTCCCTTGGGCAGATCTTTCTCTACATACTTTGCAGGGAAAGGAGGATGTTGAGCAGTGTGTTGGGGGCTCAGTGCCTTACCTGCTTCACTGAAACTGAACATCTGGGGCCTAACTTAACCCAGCTGTTGGCTTCTGCCAGACTGCACTGGTCAGTGCAGGTCCTTCCAGGCCTAACATCCCATGCAGCCTCAGGAGCCCTCTGAAGCCAAATCCAATCACCAAGATTGGGAAATCACCAAGATGGTGATTTCCCTTTGTATGTAGAAACATACTCCCAGTGCTATTTGGCTATTGCCTTCTTAAGCTCTGGTCCTAAAGTGGCATTGTTATGGCTAATTAAATCTTTGCTGTGCTCCTCCAGACTGCTTCATTTCAGTGGTGGGTTGAGGGACCTGGGGTGGCTGGTGTAGTTTTGGCAAGATTTCTTCGATCCTTGGTGACAAATGAACTGCATCGTGGCTGGCATGTACTCTCACTTTCTGGGGCTTTGCTCTCCCAACTTGCTTTCTATCTGGTGAAGTTTGAACCACTTTGGGCAGTAATTTAGTGGGATCACCTCTAGTATGTCTAGTATTCAAGTAGAGCCACTTGCCTCAAAACATGCCTTTGGAGCAGGTGCTTGTGCTAGGCTGCACTGAGATGGAAGATTCCCGGCCTGCCAAATGAGTGCTACGTTCAGTGCTCTTGGACTAATCAGGCTCTCATAGTAAGCTGCTCTAAAAATGCAGTTTCCACTATTCAAACAGAGGATTGCTTGTCACGCCGAGTAATTTCCACTTTTTTTCACTCCCCACATGCCCAGTGACAAACTTTGTGTCAATTCAGCGTTATTGTTCAATTCATCCTGTGCGTTCAATTCAGTTTTCCACAGCTTTTAGCAGCTCTGTCTCTGAAGTATGAGCACAGTTTCATCCCCCATCTCCTCCTGTACAACAACTCTCCGTAATAAACCACAGAAAGGCAGAGCAGTGTGCATGCATGTGTCTTTGAGGGAGCAGCAGCTCTTTCCGAATTCATGCCCATCACAGGGCTGTTCGGCAGCTGAACCCTCCACTGTAGCCATTCTTTTTTACTGTGGCGCCTCCTTGTCTCTGATCTTCTGATAGCAAATGTCTCCTTTCATGTCCTACATCAAGGCTGCCGCGCTGGCCTCCTATCCCATTTGCTCCCCTTTTTAATGCTGTGCCAAGCATATTAATGACAGGCAGCGCTGCCCTGGACCCCCTTGGTGCAACCCTGGGCTTTGCTGGCTCACTCCTTCCCATCCCTGTGTGAGTAGCTATTAGTCTGGGGGACCTGGAGGGCGGCCTGACATCTGGCACAGCTGGCTCTGCTGTGTGCATCTCTAAACGCATCCTGCTGCCCTCTAGTGAGAAATGTCAGAGTTCAGGCCTGGCATTGGGATCAGAAGGGGAAGGAGGGGGGCCCATAGTATAAGACACTTGGTGTGTGCACATGGGCTGTGCTTTCAGAGCCCAGCGATGAAGGACTGAAGGATGTGCTGCTGGCCGTCAGTGCCAGCTCCTTTGGGAGCACATGCCTCCTCCTCCAGGCTTTGCTGGGTACTGCTCCGCTGCCCCTAATTCACCTGCTCATGTGTAGGCTTCATCCTCAGTCTAAACATGCTGCAGAAACATGAAAATCATGAGCAGGCTGACAGTGAGACTGACAGGCTATAAGGAAAAGGGGAGGAGAGTGGGGGGAAAGCGCAAGTTACTTGACAAGTGATTATAATTAGTTTTTCTTCCTGTTTATCATGATGTAGCTCCGTGCAAGCTAGTTGGGCTGCTCTGTACATACATACCTGAATTTTGCTGCAGCATTAGTGTGACTGTGCCCCCAGTTCAACATGCAGGGAGTGGCTCCTCCTTGTCCCCATCTCTATTACACAGGAGGGGTCCATCCAACCTGGCTGATGCCCTGCAATATGCTGCTGCTGCTCCAGTTAATAAGGCAAGGTAGGACCCGGTCACTCCGTGTTACTGACAGCCCCCCTGGGCAGCCAGAGCACTGTGCAGCGTGACAGTTCTTGCTTGCTCTGGCTTAGCTGGGGATGAGTCACCTTGAGTGCCTGAGTTTTTGATAAATCCTGGAAAAAGCAGGGCAGTTAAATGTCAGCCAATGGGGAAGACGCTCAACTGGGGTAAGTTACAGTAGCTCCACAGCTGTCAGGGACACTTGGCCACCAAACAACCCACACAAGCCTGGCGGTTTGCTGGCAAGTTTTGTCTTGTGTGCTGCTGTCAGAGCAATATCACTCACCTGCAGTGAATTGCTGGGGTGATGCTGATGAGATGCCTCCACAGCTCCTAAGGAAACTGAAGTGCTGCTGGTGTTTGCTCTCCCTCCTGAGACATCAGGGTTTGCCTTATTACTGAGGCCAAGTAGACAAGAAAGGCTCCGTCTTCCCTGGCTCTCAGGAATTTTGTACAGAAGCAGGCTAAGAAAATGCCTCAATTTCTGCCTAATTACAGCTCTTTCCAGCTCCTGAGCTGTCTCTTTAGTCACTTTAGAAGCTGATAGAAATTATTGATCTCATTTACCCTCTGTATATCTTGACTGATTCTTTATTTGGAAACCAAAGTCTTGGGATGTGGAGGAAAAGCAAAGCTTGTCTTGTGGGCTGGAACAAAAATGTGCTTCTGCATATCTGAAATCTATAAGAAGGCTTTGTGTTTCCACAGGTCATGCTGAAACACTGAGACCCTGGCAGGGAGGGGGCTGCGACCCGCTTCTGTGCTGCGGAGACTACTCCGGCCTCCTGGTCCTCCCGCAAGAACCTCTTTTGCGGCCACACTTGTGTGCATTTCTCCAGCTTACCTGAACTGCCAGCTCTGGGGACCGGCAGCTCCTGCTCAGGAGGAACGCTGCAGTCAGCATCCCTGCCTCTGCCAGGCAGCTTCATCACTTTAGGGCGGCTTCTGACGGTCCTAACTGAGGCGCAAGAGACAGACCTGACTCTTCGTTTCCAGTTAGTGTTGCACAAGCTTCCCCCAGAGCTGCAGCTCTCGTTTTAGGTCTTGTAAGCGTGCTTGATGCTCAGTCCTAAGAGCACTGATTTCCACGGAGAATATGGTTGACTCTTTAACCCCAGGACCAGTGAGAGCTACCTTTTCTGGGAGCTGTGCTCATCAGTGAGGTGAGTTTCAGATAATCTGCCTGCAGGGAAGACAAAGAAAAAGATCATTCTTAATCCTGGACATTTCTTGACCTACTTCCCAGATGTTTCCTTCCCTACTGCTATCTGCGTTCTGTAAGAACACAAGTTTTGCAAGGAAAATTCCTGTGTGACTGTTAGTAGGTAAATGCAATTTTGTTTATTGGATGCTTTAGAAAACATAAAGAACAGCTAAGTGCACAGACTGTTGCATCCAAATGATTTACTGCTTTGCCTTTTATAGCTCTTGATTACATCAGGTTGTTGCATCAATATCTTGTCTATTACATTTCAGCCTGATGGGCCAGTGAGGCGAGGGATATTATTGCTGGGTGGATTTTTCTGCTAGGGTGGCAACTCAAATAGCTTTTCAAGGGAATGTGGTGCAGATCCCCCAAATTTGGGAAAACAATTTAAACTCATGCATGTTCGGATGCTTGTCCAACCCATAGAACTAAAATTAAAATACATTGTTTTCATGAAACGTGCAGGGTATTTTATTTAGGACTGGCTGGCTGTGCTTGGGCAAAACCTTTGAGGACCCAGCAAAGCCCAGAACAGGAATGGATTCCTGGTGCCCTGACAGCTCCTGCAGGGCTACATCCTTTATCCGAACCCAAAGGAGACTTCATTCTGTCTTAGCAAAGGTTCCCCTGTCCTGCTATGGTCCCCCTTGCTTCTCCATCCCCTTCAGCTGGCAGACCAGCTCTTCCTGCAGGATGCAGAAGCGTGTCAGAGTGAAGGTAACCAAGGTTTTGTGCTCAGTATATTGCCTCCACTGTGGCAGTAGAGGATGGGAGAGAGGAAAGGTCTCAGTGCACTTTGAGAGATCTTTCCTCACAGCAGAGAGAAGTTGGCTAGAAAAGCCAGTATTAAAACAATTCACTGAGGTCTTGGTGAAAGTGGCAATAGTTGTGACCATAAGCCCTGGAAAACAACAGGTTGGAGTGGGCAGGGAGGAGACAAGGAGGCTCCCCGTTGAAAACCACTTTCATCAACACTTCAATTTCCTACTGTAGCCAGAGCTTGTGCCTCACTCATGCACATCTCTAAATCAGATATACTTCATACTCCTGTTCTTTGGCTGCACAATAGACACAACGAGTGATGGCAGGAAATTGAACACACGACTGCATGTCTGCGGCTGCGGGGAATGTGATGGCATTAGCAGTCTGACCAAGCGTCCCTTTCTGGTGGCTCCAGAGCTCACTGAAATACAGTACAGAGCCTCAGATCCAATTTCCTGTTCTCTTTTATCCGGGATGTACATGTCAATCACAGTGGCCGCCTGTCATTATCAGGTGATCCATCATATTAAAGCAAGGGGGAAGGAAAAACCACAGCAAAAAGGAAAATTAATGCTTTGCAGTCTTTGAAGTACTTCCCCTTTCATCCTAGCCCATAAAACCCTGCTTTAGTTTTGTGTCCTGGCCAAGGGGTTTGTGTCTGTCCCAGTGCTCTGGTCTGCCCAGTCCAGTTTGGACACTGGAGGAAGCCACGCAGCATGTGCACATGTGTGCTGCCTGTGCTGGCCACCCTTACTGTACAGGCTCAGGGCAGGAGCCTTGTGGGCTTGTCACTTCGTGCATGATGGCTAACACCAGCCCAAAACAGAGAGGCAGGAGAATTGTTACTGCTTTCCCACCTGCTTCACTAACTAGTAAACAGGCAGAGTGCGATGCCAGGGTGGCATGTGAAGGAGGAAGTAGGTCCCCAGGGGGATGCAGGCCGTGCGAGGAGGTCTCCGCACACGCTGCTCTCTTCTCTTTGAGGCACTGAGCCAGTTCTGTGGGACAGCAATCACCTCCACTCCAGTTTGAGGTCAGGGCCAAACCAATGCCCTGTTTGTCTGTGAGCTTGGTTTTTAGCAGAAGACATGAACTCAGCAGTCGTCAGTAAAGGCCTGTAGATATACTCCACAAGGGGGTTGGTAGCTGTGTGCTCTGGACAGAGTCCACATCTCATTCTGCTTCTGAGAGTTCCTCTCAGAAGGTGTTGGATGCAGGATGCTTCGCTTCCTGCCCACCACTGCGCTGGTTCTCTAGGCTCATGCAGGTAGCATGGACTACAGTGCTGACAATGACAAAATTCCAGCTAATTTCCATAGGATCAGGATTGGATTTTATCTCATCATCATCTGCACTTCGCTAAAAATGACTGGAAGCTCTATGTCTTTCCCCCTATGCTCTGTGGTAATGTTGGGCTGGTCAGGAGCTCATGCACGTGTCTCTAAGCACCTCTAGCAAGGGAGGGCTCCTAAACTGGTGGACATGAATGGGTGCAAGGAGGGATTGCTCTCAGCTTCTGCAGGCCGGAGAGGGCTGTCCATAGCTCAGGAGTGTGCGCTGTCTGAATTGGGCCTACAGGAGGTGGAGGCCCTTGGCGTGGCTGAGGACAGCGCGGTGCTCAGAGAGCTGTGAGTGCTGAGCACAGGCACCTGGGTGTGAGTTGGGGCACTTGGTGCTTCACAGCCAGGGGGTCCTGGCTCAGAGCCCTGCCTCTCTGCTGGACAGGTGCGAGAGAGCCTCCCCCAGAAGCGAGCCCTGGGAGAAGCACACATTTTATTTATTTACTGAGCACTGTTGACAAGTCTGCGAAGGAAACTTCCTCTGCTCAATGTCCCAGCACCCTGGGGGGTTCTGTAGTGAGGACTGGAGCTTGTCTGCGTGTTTCCATCAAAGAGGAAGGGTGACCTGGTTTGCAGCGTTTTGTCTCACTGGTGTCCCCAGCGGTACCTGGGGTAAGGGAGGAGGCTTGGGAGCTGAGAATGAACCTGCAGCTGCACTGACGAGAGAAAGGTTTTACGTCCCCACCTTCTGTGATGAAAATCACAGTCATAAAATTAATCGGTGATTTCACACTTCCTGATACACTATGAAAGTGATTAGACACAGCAGCAGCTGGGGGAAGTGATGGGACTCATTGAGGCTTTGGTCCTTCTAATAATATTTCTTCTTCCTTTTTTGAACCTACATTCCTTGTTCATGAAAGCTAGCAATGGACTTATGATCTCAACACGTCCACCAAAGAAGTCCAGCTTGTGCCCTGGGGGGTATGGAGCTACCCTCCACTCTCCTTCTCAGTAATGAGAAGGATGTAAGTGAAACACCACAGGAATAAGCATGCTGAGGAGCAAGTGAGGGCTTGCTCCATCTCCAGATACCACTGAAACCAGTGAGAGGGTAGTGGTAGGGACAGCAGCTGGTGGAGGAGTGCAGGGTTCATGGCAGGACTAGCTGAAGGGGGATCTGAGCACAGCAGGTCCTGCTCCTCTGGTGGTGTGAGTAGAAGTGTGAACACTAAGGAGGCTTCTTCATGCTGTTGCTGCTCCTGGGATGCTCTTTCTCTTGTCTAGTAAATACCAAGGCCTGTAATGAGCCACATAATGGGTGTACTGAACCACACCTTGATCCTCTGGAGGGCATTGCAGGCAAGTGTCAAGTAATTAGCCCTTGCAGCAGCCTTGGGAGGTGAGAAATGCCTCACTGCAGGTCTCTTTCTGCACACCATGGGGTGCAGATCCACTGCTGAGGAAAGACAGACAGAGCTCCTCCAGGTTCACTGCATAAGTATTGTGATGATGAAGAGCAAGGGCTGAACTCACCGTGCCAGTGCACAGGGGCTGGTGAGGAGAGGCTAGGGTGAGCAAGAGGCGGCATGTGGACGGGGCAGAGCCTGAACATAGACAAAATATGTGTTGTGTAAAGGGAAACATCAACTTTTAGGAGCACCTGAATAAACCAACACTTGAAGGGATAACCAATGTTTTATTCAGGACCACCTGCTTTATCCAGAACCACAACACGTGTCAGAAGGACAGCTGTAATGAGAGACTAATGTCCTCAATGCTGAGGGTGGAGGCAGACCCGGCCTCTTCCTGGGGAGGCTGTCCCTGCCCCTGGGCATCACCAGAGTGGTCTGGGGCCTGGCTCCGTGCCCAGAGCGCTTGTCCCCATGTGCTACCTGGGGAAAGGCCATGGGTACCCTGGGATGATGCGCCTCTCCAGTGCCTCCATGCACAAGTCTTTTGCTCCTTTAATTAAACTCTTAACATTCATTAACAGCTGATGTTAATTTACTTTAAAGGTCTTTTTCCCCCTGAGCTTTAAAACTGGCATCGGAGTCTCCTGGAGGGAAGCACGGCTTTCTTCTAAGTGCTGGAGGGGAAGAGACAATGTGGCACTCTTCGCTTTGTCCCAGTTTTTTAAAGGAAGAGACACTATTGCATAGGAGACATTTTTAGTAGGTCTCAACTGTTTTGCTAAGAAAATTATGATGTTCACGTTAAGGGAATAGTAAAATCTTATTCTATCTTTATCCAGCATTTATTGTTATCCCCACTGGACTGTGCTATCAAGGTCTGTAGCTGTGCTGTCTGGTAGCATCCCCTGAGGTCTGGGGCCTTCAGCTCCAGCACCCTGCACGCTCGAAGCAGCGGCAAACTACGGTGTGAAACCTCATGTGCAGCCTCCCAGCAGCTGCCCTGAGGTTACGGGGCAGGGGCACCCACAGGCCATGTGCCAGGGATCGATACCTGCTACCTGTGTGCTCTGTGTGTAACATAACCCTGACCGTTTTTCATTAACAATAGCAGCACAGTCAAATAGTAAGACTGCTCTCTAGGGAGAAGCTTACCCAAAATTTTGAAGGAATAGGAAAGGGGGAAGAGTCTGAGAGAAGCATGTGAAAGCTAGCCAGTGCACAGCAAATGGCTGAAGCACCAGTTGCAGCTCTAGAGTAGCTGTGAATCCTCCTCTCCACAAAGGCCTGGCTTAGTTTTAGAAAAGTGGATTTCTCTCATGTTATTAGCCACCATGTAGTGCAGGAAGCAGAAAAAAATCTTGGTGCCAGTGTTTAAAAGGGAAACCAGAGTAGTAGAGGTACAATCAATTTTGTCTTCCTTGGGTTTTGAAATCAATGAAATATGAGCTTTTCCCATTGATTTTTGGAATCTGAAATGATTTTGGGAAGCTATTAAATAAACTGACATGTCTGAGAACCAAATCCTCTTCTAGAGCTTTGTGAGACATGTATGGGAACCCATCAGAATGCACTGATATGCTTGCAGAATTCTTTCCATGCTAATATCTGTTGCTGTCACATCTGTTATGCCAAACCTCAGCTGAGGCAAGGCTCCTTGCTCCTCAGAGTGGGGAGAGGAGCAGGTCCAATCCAGTTCCACAATCTGAGCCTCGTGTACTTGTTCACCAGCTGAGAAATGGGTGCAGCTCCAGCATTGTGGGTGCTGATTGCTAATTATTAGTCACTGCAGCTGGAAGAGGCCTTCTGGATCTGCTTGAGCCCTCTAGCCAGGCACATACTCCAGTGCTGTAAGCAACAGAGTCCTGTTGGTCCTTCCTGGAAAAATCATATGCTAAAAACCCCTCCCAGACATATACTATAGTTTATAACAGAAATGGTATGGAACTATTGCTATAAGTTGCCTAGAAAGAAGGAAAGTCTCAGAGCTTCTTAACATGAGAAGGTCCCCCCCCGAATACCAGCCACAGTTAGCAATTAAAATGCTGGAAAAATCCACTTGGAGTTCCACCTCATAACCAAAATCTGGTTTTGAGATCTGCCCTTGCTCTCCTTCATTGTCAGGTGGATTCTTTGGAAGATGTCACTTCTCACCAAAAGTTTTTAAGGATTTGAGTTGCTCTGGGCTCCCAGTGATTAGCTACTATCTCCAGGTAGTTTTTTATTTTATTCATTATTTTATTGTTGCACACAGTATCTGAAAGCTGCTTTAAGTTTTTCCTTTAGGTCTGTGTTCATGTACAAAGAATATCCTTGGCAAGCACAGAGCAGGACGTGTTTGTGGTAACAGTAACCTACATTTGGGCTTGTCTCTACATTGCTCTGCGTTCAGTTCCTGTAGTGAGGTTGGTCACACACAGAACTGTCCATCCTCCTGAAAAAGACCTGAGGAAACAGACACTGACCCCAGACTAAACCTCACAGGAAGGTCTGTGCTGAGCTTTGACTAGAGGAGCTTATGTTAAAGCCGCATCTGTGGATCAGAGTGATCAAAAGCTTTCACTCCTTCCTGATCAGTGCACTAAAGGCTAAATGAACAAGCAGTGTTTCATCCTTCCGTGTGTATCTGTGGCAGGAATCCATTTGCTAGGACCTTTGGAGGAATGGCCTGCTGGTCATGGTAAGCACCATGAAGTCCTATGGACTGCCCCAGGTGTCCCATGGCTTGTCTGATGGGTTTGATGTCTCTTATGCACCAGTGAGAAAGTGTGCATAAAGCCCTGCTTGGCCCTCAAAGCTCCAGTCATGTTTACAAAGAAGGCTTTTATGGGAGGGGAAAAAAAAAAAAAAGAAAAGCAAAGATTTTATGTTTAATCTGGATTCACTTGCTCTGTAATCACAAATAGCCTTGAAGCTGTCTCCTACATGGTGACTCCTTTCCTTATTTCCCCTGGAAAGTAATTTTTCTCAGATCTGGAACTTCATTTCAAGGCTCTGGCATGCATCGTACTAATAAATGTCACATTAACCCATCTCTTCTGATATTAACTTGAACAGGCACCCGACGAAAGCTGATGAGGTAGGAAAAGCAAAGCTATGAAAAAATAACATGACACAAGCCAGGTGCACCAGGACCAAACCTCGAACGAGAGTAGGGAGCTGTGCCAGACCCTTGGATACAAACTTAGGTCAGAAGCAGTGGGGCTCCTTGTACCTGAGCGACAAGAGTAACTGTGGATCATGTTTGTGTCTGTCCTTTGGTAAGTAGACCAAGAGCTGAAAGGTCAGAGAAGGACAGCAAGTTGGTGGGGGCAAGTTCTCTGTACTTGCTCAGCTAGGAATTTTCCAAGGAAGAGCCAAGCCTGCAGCTTGGCCATATCGGTCTAAATTTTGGATGGGAGCTGTGTGAAATTCACCTGTATGTGTTAAGTGGCTTCATCTAGGTGGATGAAGGGTTAGGCATAGATCCTTTCTGACTCAGTTAAATGCTCCCAGAGTTTCTTTCAGAACTTGTACAACACTGGCAGTGTTTTGTTTTGCTTTTTAATTGTATGTTGCAAGTCGATGCCTGTTACGCAGGTTGTCTTTATCGACAGCGCTGCTGTCAGGTACATTCTGCTGGCAGTATCTTTATTAACAGCATGGTTGCCAGCAGAAGAGTGAAGCCATAGGATGTTGAAATAATGGATTAAGTTAGAAGACTGTTTTTTAATCTTAGGTGGACAAGGAAAGGAGAACAAAGTCTGTATTTCTTGTTCTGCTCCAACTCTCAAGAGCTCAGAGAGGCCTTTCTGGTTCACAAGAGATCTTTTCTCTCTGGGATTTCAGTTTCAGGTGATCATGGAGGAGTCTGAAAGTGAATGGTTTTTGCTTTACAAATTTTGTATTTGCTCTTGTTGCTGCACAGTGTAATTATTAAATATGCTTGTCATTCACAGAGAGCGAGAAAAGCTTTTATGAAAGAAATCATGTATGTTCGTTAAGTATATTAGTATTGATGGTCTTTCAGTGGTTTAGGTTAGGTAACACTTGAAACATCATGGGACCCTGGTATTCATTAAAAACTGTGATCCAGCATTGTTTAGTGAAATGGTAATATGCAGTCTAGTAGTTTGAGATCCCTGTATTTTATTTGCCAAAGCTAACATAAAAAAAGATAGATTTATTAGTGTAGTATATAAAGTGTTTGGATGCTTTCATCTCAAGTTAGTACCTTGCAAGCACACCTCTAAGACTAAGGAGATAAAAAAAATTTCATACTCCCTGTTGTGATGAACATTTTCTGCCTGAACTGAGCAACGCACGACCAGGCCCATATGGAACAGGAGGAAAGAGGAAATGCCTGGGAGCATTTCTTAAATGTATTAGGCATGATTTTATGTCCTTAGCTGTGGAGATGAGGTGAAATGAAACGTCTGCGTACAATAAAGAGCTCCTGTCTGTCTGAAGTTATTTTCAGCTGTCAATTTGTGTGCCACCCCCAGGGCCGGTTCCTGCCACAAGCCGCTCCTAACCACCAGGCCTTGCTGCCAGGCCTGCTCTCTGGGAGCTAAGCACAAGTGGTTGTTTGGGACCTCCTGATGGGGAGCCCTGCCTCAGGAGGGTTCCCCTGTGCCAGCAGGGACCTCGTCCTCCCTTGGTGTTGGAGGAAGCTGGAGAGCCACCACCCTCGGGGCCTGTCCCCTGGCAGAGGTGCGAGGTCTGAAGGTGGCCGCCCAGAGGATGGCTGGTGTGGGCCAGCACTTGCGTCCCTGTGTCGCCCTGCTCCTGGGCCACCTTCCTGCCTGGTCACTGCCTTGTTTGGGTTATCTGGGGACCACAGGAACAGCAGGGAGGGTTGGGGAGATACAGGGCTGAGGCCGGGCCCCATGAGATATTCTGTGCTGTTGCCTCCTACTCGTTCACCCCACCTGGCAGTAACTGCATCCTTCTCCAGCTGTCTCAGTCTGCGTTTCCAACTGCAGACAGCAAGTAGCCAGACCAGAATAGGTAACTGCTCCTCCAGGTCTCCAGATCCCTTCTGTCCTAACACTTTGGGGCCAGGGGCTGCCCTGTGGATCCGTAACCAGAATGTAGCAGCTGATTTTCAGGAACTTAGAGGCTCCCAGCTTCTCTCTGGAGGATGAAATAGCCCACCCCTGGGCAGAACGGCCCTGCCCCATGCAGCTGTCTCAGGGGTTGTTACCTTACAGCACCTGGGTTTTGTGGCTCTCCAAGGAGTGAAAAGCCATGCTAGAAGGTAAAGCTGCTGGAGGCAGATATCTGCCCATAACTGCTGTGGTAGCGGCTGGCAAAAATAGGGGGAATTGCAAGGGGAGACAAACCCATGTGCAAACACTGCTGTGTGTCTTGTGTAAGGCACAAAGCTACTCCCCTGTTCCATGGCCATGGAAACCAGCCCCCAGTTATCTTCTGCCAAAGTCAAATAGCAACTTTGGAGGCAGTGTGTATTTTGTTGCCTTAAAATGACTTGCTGTCTCAAAAGTTACTATTTGACTTTTTTTTTTTTTTTTTTAAAAAAAAAAAGGGTGGTTTCTGCAAGCGCAAACCAAAGCACATAGCTTCAAATGGTTACCAGGACTAACGCTGCCTATGTAATTACATTGCCTATATTTAATCTCACAGAAGTGTTTGGCAGATCCCTTGAATTTACAATATGCAGTCAATATCTTCTGCTCTGAGGCTCAGCTACCGTGTGTTCCTTCCTTCGCTGAAATGCACAAAGTCAAGTCAATATACTTGGAGGGTAGGGTGCAGGAGCGATCGCGGCTCCATGAGTGTGTGCCTACATCTATATACACCCATGGAGATCTCACAGAGATGTGTGTGTGCATGTTACATGCAAGACAGCTGCTCTGCTTGTATTTGTTTTGGAAAGGGTTTGCTCTGGTTTCATTGTGGTTCCTTTAAACAATCTGAAAATCCCCCCCTGGGTTCAGAAGAATAAATATGCATGGCTTGTAATTCTGTTGCAGCTCTTGCTCCCAGCTGATAGGGTGACGGAGTTTGGAGGCTCGCAGATTGGCTTTTTGATTTGGCTTCTTGCTGCAGTTGTGCAAACCTCGCCGTCTCCCAGAAAACAGGCTCAGCGCTCCGCCGCGCACCGCGATGCTGGGAAGCCTGGGCACAGCCCCGGCGCTGTGAGAGCGGGGAAGCCCAGCAGATTCAGTTGCGATCTGGGGTACAAGCAATTTTCTTCCCACCCCCCCCAGGACCATCTCCATCCTCTTCCCCCTTCGCCAGCTCTCCCTTCCCTCCCAAACTAGCCGGCACGGAGCTGAAGATCGAGGCTGGTGGATTTATCAACATTTTACGCGTGTCCCCCCCTCCCCTCCACCCCCTTTTCCAGATGCACCTCCCCGCTCACCCTGACAGCTGCAAAAGAGAGCACAGGTTTCGTAGCGAGCACGGCAAGTTGGACTGACATGCAGAGGAGAAGCCCCCGCACGGCGCCGGTGACTGCCCCCGGGATGCAGTGAGCTCCGTTAGGAACCGGAAGGATTTATAGCGGGGAGCCAGCGGAGCTCCCCCTCTTCAAAAACAATAATAATAAAAAAATAATAATAAAGTCAGGAAAGCAGCCAGAAGGGGTAAGTAAGAGGGTGCTACCCCTGCTCCGTAGGGAAGGCGAGGCTGCCGCTTGGGTGTCCTGCCATCGAGTGCCTGCTCACGCCTCGCATGCGGATGGTACGGGGGCTACGGGGAAAGGGGGGGTCCCGTATTTCGGGAGGGGGAGCCGCTGGGCTCTGCCGCGTCCCCGCGGCGGCTCTGCGTGCGTGTGTGTGTGGTGTGCGTGAGTGTGTTGCGGGGGCAGCGCTTTGCGTACGGCGCCCAGCCGCCGCTGCAGCCTGCGCGCCGGGGAGGGGGCGCGGGGCCGGGCCTGGCGGCGGCGGCAGCGGCGGGGGGCTCCGGCGGGGGGCAGCGGGGGCACCCCGGTCCGGGAGCCCTCCCGCCGCCGGGGGGGGTGCCCCGGCCCGGCCCGGCGCTGCGCGGCCCGCAGGGATGCCGGGGGGGGGGGGTGCCGGGGAAGCGCTTCTCATGCAGTGCTATAAATTTATTTTCTCATTATTTTTTTTTTAATTTTTCATTTTTTAATTTTCATTTTTCCCCCTTAATTTTATTATTGCTAGTATTATTATTATTTTCCCCCACGGGGGGGCTGGGCCATCTCTTGCTGGGGGCCCCGAGGCCGCCGTCCTGGGCAGCTGTCGCGCTCCGTCCGCCGGTGCCGGCTTGTTTACCCCCGGTGTCAAATATAGCTGGCTGCTGCGCCAGGGCTGCCCTAAATAGGGCACGGGGCTGCCTGCGGGGCCCCCGCAGCCCCGACGGGGAGAGGGGGAGAGAAATTACACGCACGCACACGCACGCAAGCTGGCCTAAATGTTGGGTGATTTCTTGCTCTTCCTCCTGCCCAGCCTCTCGTCAGGGCTTTATTTTTTTTCAGCTGTGTCTAAAGTATCGCCCTGGGCAGGAGATGAAACCATTGCCAGTGTTTCCTTTTTTCCTTTTTAAATTATTATTATTTGAATTATTCTAAAACATGAGGATATGGGCATTTTCCCCCTCTCCCCCAAGTGGCAATGTGGAGTAATAGTTGGTTTCCTGGCTCCATGGTTTATTCCTGGGCTTGTCTGGGGGATTTCACCCAGAAAATACGTTTCAGATCTAAGGTGAGACACTGGAGGAACTGCATGTGCCATACGCACATCCTCCCCTCCGTGTGCATATATGTTTTCTTTAATTCCTCACATCTCCTCATAGAGCAAAAGGGTGATTTTCTTGAGCAGTTTTTTATCTCTGTGGAGGACAGTGCTGGAAGACTTAGGTAACAGTCGGCAGCACCTTCCCAGCCAAGAGCACTCACCCTGTGCTCTCTGGGGGCACGGCAGGAGGCCTGCCAGAGCATTGCTGGCTTTGGGGGACTGCTGAGACACGGAGGCCTTAGAGATGCTCTGGAGGTTTGGTGCAGTGGGGAGAGACATCGCTCCCAGGAGGCACAAACATTTCTAGGGAGTTCCCAGTCCTGCTACATCCACTGCTGTTGCAGGCATTTGTTTGCCCTGGCGATGGTTTCGCTAAGAAAGTAATTCGTGTTTGATGCTTGCAGTCAGGCTTCTCTGGTCAACTGGAACGAGACTTGTTTCCTGAGCAGGAGTAGTAATGTTAGAAAAGAGCACGTCCATGCTGCCAAGGGCCAGATGGGGAAGAGCAGGAGCAGCACAGGAGCCCTCGGTTCTGCTGCTAGCGTGCGACGTGATGGGGGTACGTTGGTCACCCTCCTGTTGTAAATAAAAGGGGGTAACACCAGTCAGGGTGGGGAAGAAGAGGAATGAATGTGAATAGGTAATAGGTGCAGTAGAGCAGCCTCTTTGTTTTTTTTCCGTTTTTTTTTCCTTTTTTTTTTTTTCTCCAAGCTAAGTATGAGTCCTGTTCTAGTAAGTCAGTGGTTCAAGCATTGCCCAGATGCAGAAGGTATAGCAGTAATCCCACTGCCAAGGTCCTGTGTGAGGGCAGTGGAAACACAGGTGGGCTCCCAGCCTCCGTGTCAAGCCTCCGGCGTGCTGGTGGGCACATGGGTTCACATCTCATTTGCACAAAGCAGCTAATGATGTTTTTCAGCCCTTTATGGGGATTGGTGAGGACAAGCTTGCCCCAGCCAGTGCGTGATGGGGTGCAAGGGGGCCTGGGCTGACCTGCTGCCACGTGTGCCTGATCCCACACGGTTTCGGAGGGTCCTTCCTGCCACAGGCATCCTCCATCCCCAGGGAAGGGAAGAGCCATAACTGAGTGTGTCAGCACTTTTTATCAGAAAGCAAGTTAAGATGTATTTCCTCCACCAATATTTTTTAAAGTGAAGCGCTACACGGATAAATGGTCTGCCTGTCAAGGTTTTGTTTGCTTGTTTTAAACAAACAGCATCGGTCTCCTCCCCTAAGCTTCCCCAATGACCAAACAGCGTTGACAAATAGTTCCTTGTTCTTTGTTGTTGTTGTGTTTCAGATGCCTTTCATGTGCTTCAACAGTTAAAAAGATGTCTTTGATTGTCTGCCAGGTATTTTTTTTTTTTTTTTTTAATCAGGCAGTAATATCTAATTCTGTATTTTAAAAAAATGAAGGAAATTAGATTACACAGACAAAAAAAATCTCTGTAATATGGAAAATGAATCTCTGTAGCCAGGAAATTGATAGTTGTGATGCTCTGTCTACCATTACCCACTGTGTTTAGGTATTGTGGCATAGATGAATACTATTGTTGATTTAATGTTTAGATAACAGTAACTCCTGAAGGCATCAGCCCAGTTGGGGGCCCATGTTTCTAAGTGCCATCCAAATGTCTAATAAATGACAGTCTCTGTCCTGAAGAGTTTTGTGCGCTGTGAGACACGTGAGATCATAAGCACTTCTTGGGGCACATCTAAAGCACTTTCTGCACAGCTGAGCTCGCGGTCTGGTGTTTGCTGATTTCAGTGACGTGGGGTTTGGGGCATTTAGCGAGCTTGCTGTCCCTGCTTACCTCCAGACTGAAATCTGGGACCCACCCCAAGGCTGGGTCTCCTGCAGCGTGAAGGGCCCATTGGGCCGCCGGGGGAGTAACGTGGTAAAGGCAGTAGCTGGCTTCCCCCTTCCCCTCTGCTTTCCTTGCCTGAATGTTTTAAACCGCAGACTCTGGGTGATGGCCATCACAGACGTATGTGTGCAAAGGCCTCCTGCTCTCAGGATTTTGCAGGAATAACAAGGCGTCAAGCAGCAGTGATGTGTCAGGCCAGTCTGAAGGTACCACCACCGTCTTGCCAGTGTTGCAGTGAGGAGAAACAGGTGTTGTTCCTGCAATACGGTGTCACAGAGTAATTGGTTCCCCCATAAGACACATTTATAAACAGGTGACCAGCAGGCCCCCATACTCCTTCAGCTCTCAATTTTGTGGTAATTCTGTCTTTAAATCCGCTTGCTGGAGCCTTTGATCACACAGCTGAGCTGTCACTGATGTCTCTGACAGTTGACATCATGAGAGAGAGGGGAGCTTAGGGCTCTTAACATTTCTTTTATGATGATAGCTTGTTTTCTAACTAAACACTCCAATGAGGATTTTCCATCAGAATAAAACAGGGAGCTTTTCCAGAGCACTCAGATTTAGGAAGAAGCTTCTGTTTCCATTCAGCCTTTCCATTCGCTAGCAGTATTTCAGGGCTGCAAAGCTGGGCTTGCTCTATTTGCTTCTTTAGCATACTCTGCTGTCTTTTTACCTAAGCCTCCTAACTCAGGACAACAGCAGAGACAGCCAGGTCAAGAGCAATCAGAAATACTAAATATCCTTTGCTGCTGGGCATGTTTTGCATCCAGGGAGGTGTCAAAGAGCTTTAGAAACTGTAGACATACGAGACTGCATTGCCACTGCTTTCATCATCTCCCACTCCTGAACTGGTACTTGGAGGCTGTCTCAAAGCAAACAGCAGCAGTATCCAGCAGCAAGGCAGAATACAGTTTTAATCAAAAGAAATGTGGCGATGCAGGATGTACATATGAGAGGAGACTTTGTAGATATGACTGGTGAGGTTGTGTGGAAGGTGACATGTCCGGGAGTGAACAGGGGCCTCCAGTGCCAGTGATGCAGGGTGCCGGTGTGTTGGTGTGCTGGTGAAAGCTGGTTTCCTTTTCCAGGCCACAGCAGGGGCAAAGCCAAGGTTGGCACATGTCGACACCTCACCCTGCGGCTGGGCTGCCACTCCAGCTGGATGTGCCCTAGTTCCTCTTGATGCAAGTAGTGGTAGGAGGGAGTCTATCACCAGGGTCTAGGCAGGCTGTGAAACCCACCCCAGGGCTCCTGGTGCCCTGTCCCACAGCTCCCTGGCCCAAGGAGGGGAGGGCAGTGCTGCCTCTGCCTTGTGCCGTTGCCCCCCTCAGCTGCTGACAGATGGGGGCTCACAGTAAAACTCTGCGAAGAAGCCCTTGTCTTGCCCTCCCCTCTGTGGGCAGTCTGGAATATTTGCTGTGGGGGCACCAAGGGCTGGATGTCTTGGTTTTCCACCTTGAGGTGTCTGTTCCTTGGTGGGAAGTAATACTTTGATGTAGAGCTGAAAGTTCACCTTAATCATCTTCCATGCTTTGATTGGGCTGATGCAGTGACCCTTGGACATGCACGTTGGTTGGAAAAAGTGCAGGTGGAGAAGTTTCTGCCTTTGTGTAGTGGGACAAGGCTGATAAATTGTCCAGCAGATGTTGCAGGATTCACTGCTGCAAGAGGCAAACTTGCCCCTGCCCATCCAGCTAATGCCCCTGCCATGCTTGTCATTTCTATTTGGGTTTCTACAGCCTTCCCACCCTCGCTGCTTCTTCCTGCTCCTATTCCACCCCCTGCAGGTTACTGGCACAGCAAGATGTGTGGCTAGGTGTTGGATTCAGTCTGCTTTACATCCAGATCTGTTCCTGGTCCTTACTTGTGGCAAAGCCATGCAACAGTTATGCCAACAAAAAGGCAAGAGGTAGCACAGAGTGGGAGCAAATGACCGGAGGTGGAAAATGTTCAGCTTGGCTTAAGAAGCCCTGCTTCCACCTGTAAAGCCTCTGCCTGAATTGCCTGAAGCAGTTAAGGCTTGGAGTTGGTTCAGCCTTGAAGTCTGCTCTTGATGAGATGGATAGTCCTGAATGCAAATTAGTTACAAAGAAGCTAAGAGCGATGGGGTCTGCAAAATGCTTCATAAGCTATTAAGACACACAAATATCAGCGGGGGGGGGGGGGGGAAGACAAAATAGTTTTTTATATAAAATCTCCCCAAAACAGGTACAGGGGTTGATCTGGTTGAAAAAATCCAATCAAAACACAGAGTCCAGGCCAAGCTATTTCTCAGATGCAGCATGCCAAATGGACCTAGGTTCTCATTTTACTCTCATTTTGAAGAACTCCCCTCTGCTCTCAATTCCTTCAAGTCCCTTGAAAGCCTCGCACTAGCACTCAGCATTTCATCAGCAACAATCTCACCCGTTGAAGCCTCCGCCCTCATTCGCAGGCCGTGCAAATGGGAGTGGTGCCAACTGCTTTATTAGGTTTGCACCCCCAAAACCCACTAGCAGGAAAAGACCGGACTCCTAGTTCTTGCAGAGCAGCAGTGGGCTGTTTGTGCTGCTGCCCTGTGCTTGCTGAGTGTGCTGTGATTAATTAGCCAGTATGCTATGGCTGTGAGAGCCCTGGGGGAGCTGCCTGCCTCGGGGCTAATGGTGCCCCTGTGTGAGGACCTGAGTGCAGAGGTGAGATGGAGGTCTCAATGTTGTTGTCTTGAAGGTAAAATGCAAGCTGGATCTCTCAGTGTGGGCTTTTCTTTTGTGAAGAATCCTGATGAGGGATAATGACATGCTGCTGCTTTTGTTTTGGCAGCCCCCAGACAGGAGTGAGCCTTTCAAAACTTGGGTGATATGAGATAAGCATAGAGGATGCTGCTGGAGTTCGACGTGATGGAGAATCCTCCTGTCTGGGCATCCCGGAGATGGGTGCACTAGAAGATGCCCTCACTTTAATTACCACCTGCTCTGACTCTTTATGCATCATCTTTCCCTTCAATTTCAACCTTACAGAGTAGTTTCAGGTTCACTTCTTCTAGTAAATGTTTCCTTTTCCCTAACTTAAATAATCCATCTCCCCAAACCTGACCTGACAGATGTTTCCCCTGCAGTGACCCTGCTCACGCAGCACACTTCATGAAACCCTGGCTTCTGTGGGGAAATGCAGCACCAGCAGTGACCCTGCTGGTGTCCCAGCTAAAAATAAAGCCTGTCCCTCCTGGCAGTGTTGGGGTTTGCTTTTAAGTAGGTAGGACAGTTTTGCCCATTGGCTGCACGGTGCTCTTGTGCCAGGCAGAAGGCACAGCTTAACCTTCAGAGCACAGCGGAGCTGCCTTCCCTCTGGGGAATCGCACCAGGAGACTGAAGGTGAGAAGATACTCAGCTGTGCTGGGTGTGCCTCTGTCACTCCCACAAGACTGCCAGCTTGCTTGTTGCTTGCCTAGACCCATCTCCGTGCTGCCTCATGCACCTCAGTGAGTCACGGCCACCCCTCCTTCCCCCAGCTCTGGCCCTCTGCTTTTCCTTCCTAAATACAATGATTTTCTTCATGATGCTCCAGTAACTGTCCCAACTCCCCGCATCGCACAACAACTCCATGCCTTCCAGCTTCCCAGTCTTCTAACAGCAGCGCTTACACGTTCAGCCCTGCATTTATCCCATGCATGTGGCTTTCTGCCCGTCTCAGGCCCACAGGGCTTGGCTGCTGGGCCAAAGAGAGCAGCTGGCCCGGTCAGGATGCAGATGCTCAGATAGGAAGGGCCTTCCTGCTTTCACTGTACGTGCACATCAGTGAATTTCATAAAAAACAGTACACAAGTGGATAGAGTATGTTCTGGACCAAGAGGATGGACGCATCCTGGCTGGTGAACCTATGGATGTTTTGAGTATTTACATGCATATGTTTTGCTTTGAGCCTTCCAGTACTTCTCTTAATTTATTTCTTGAGTTCCACACATTGCACAAATGCACAGCATACAATTTAAAAAGTTTTCCAGTGCTCACCACGTAAAATAACCCCGAGGCTGGGAGCTTTCTGTTGGTGTTACCCTCCGGCGTCTGCCTGGCCTGGTTGACCAGCTCCAGCCCTCTGGCCATGGCTGATATCCCAGGAGAGGCCAGGGGATGGGCAGGGATGTAACAAAAGGGCTGAGAAATGTGCTTGGTCATGCAGGACTCTAGGAACTTCATCTACCTACTGTTGCAGAGAGAGTCTGGATTACCTCTTGCTTGGCTGGGAGCTGGGTGTGGGGGTGGCCAAGAGGAGGGGGCATGGAAGTATTCGTGTGCAAGACTGGACAGCGGAGGACAAGGAGAATAGGCAGAGGAAGGGTTACTGAAGAGAGAAGGGTTGTTGGGACACAGGGCTCTAATTCATTGGAAACCCATTTTATTCATTTGCTCATTGAGCTCCCACAGCAAATAGATTCGTTCAAGGCTTTGCTTGTCTTTAAGAGTGACTGTCCTTTTTGTCAAAGTCCCTTTGTGCTCGCTCGTCTACCCGTTCGTGTCACTGCATTTAACTAACAAGCGCGGTGGCTCTGCCCTGGGGACCCTCTGCCCTTCCACCGCTCCTTACCCGCTGGTGTCTGCTCCCGAGTGAAGCATGGCCTTCCTGCCACCTGTGACGGGTTTCCTAGATGACAGGATGACTGTCACCAGTGACTGCAGGGAGAGTTTGGGGCACTGCCATGGAAGTACGGCTGGTCAGGAGAGACTTTCTGAGCTGAGGGTAGCAGTGGATGGGCCTGAGTGTGGAGCAAGGCTGTGAATGCAGGCTGGGGACTGCTGCCTTAGCTCAAGTCAGTCCTCTGCTGATGCTCCTGGTAAGTGAGGGACCCCGCCATTTTCTTGCCTTAGCCTTGTCTTAGGAGAGATTTGGACTTCAAAGCAAGTAGAGCACATCTCCATTCTAATCTTCTCTTTGCAGAAATGGAGGGAAAGGTAATTTCTGCAGCGCCTGAAGCGGGCTCTGAGCTCCTCTGTAAAGCTGTTGGAGATGTGGGACTGCTAGCATCAATAACAAAGGCTGTGCTCCTTGGTGGCAAAATTTAGGCTGTCCTCTCTCTTTGCCTCAGTGACTTAAATAGACCATACAGCGGGTGGCTGCATGGGGATAAGTATGTTACCCAAGCACCAGCATTAAACCTGTCGTTGTAACCGCCAGGATGAGGCACTTCAGGAAGCTGATCCAAGGTGACACTGGATGTTTGTTGGGGTCTGGGGTTGTGGAAGGAGGTTTTTTCTCCTTCCCTTCTCTCGTTTCAGTGCCTTTGGCTGATGTGGTCACCTCCCATGACTCAGCTTCTTCCATTGGCAGGACTAGTTTTAGCAAATCTGGGGCCAGCATGGAGCACAGGGGGAAGGGAGGAACTGGGGGGGATGTTGAGAAGTGCGTATGGTATGGAGATACCTGGAGTGGTCTGCATACAATGGAAATGGTACTTCTCCCGCTTTGAGGGGGGTGGGGGGAAAGAAACACATGGTTGTCATGTACTTTGCTAGGAAATTCTTCTGATGCACATCAGTCTGTACCCAAGTTGCTAAATGTTCTTCATCAGTATCTCAGTTCACACTTGTTGAGTGCTGGCTTTTAGGTTAGAGGAGTATCGCTACAGGCATGCTAGAAATGGCAAGGGAGGAGCCTCCTTTTCCGACAAGGTGCTTTGTTGTGTGCCCCCAAGCCGAGGTGTCTTTGTTGTGTCACCTTTGTGACAGAATACATGTATGAAATCCTGATGTTTTGGGGGGAATCTTCTTGAAGAATCAAGCCACGTATGGCTTGATTCCCTTCTGGTGTGGGACCTGCCCAGTGCTCTTGGCAGGAAATGAAACATAAAAACTCATGTATTTCTTTGGAGAAGACAGCAGTGGCCTCCTGTAGTAATCCATTTGGTTTTCTGTAGGAAAGCTAAAATCATGTTTAGGTGGCCAGAGAAAAATACATGAATTCAGTGGGGTCAAGGCATCCAATTGGGTTAAAGAGCTGCTCCATTGAACTTATTCCTACTCTGTAAAATCTGTTCTGCTGTGACTACCTCAGTGAGATGTCTGAGATGTGGCACGTCGAGACCCTTGGCAGAGGAAGAAGTTAGTGCTGTTGCAGAGTGGGGCAGACCTGCAGTTGAAACACAGACCAAAAGGTGAATAATCCTGTCCGATAAGTCATAGTGAAGAACAAATCTCTGCTTGCCTGTGCTATAGAGATCAGAATGGCATACAGCTTCATACAGCCCACAAGGAAAGACATCAGAGGTGGGGAGAGACGAAATGAAGGTGGGGCAGTAGATGGGTAACGTGGAGACTGCTGCCACTTACTGTAATTGCTGTAACAGCTCCGCTTCCACTGTTTGTTGTCCATGTGATCTCTGCAATTACCATATGGTAAATATGACTTAAGTCTCTAGCAAATAACAGAGCTAATATTAGAGAGAATCTGTAAACAGCTAGTACATAAATGAACAAAGAGCAGTAAGCAGCCTGGACTCATGAAGAATGAATTAATCATGATAGATACGACTTTTTTTAAGCAGTCGAAGAATTAAGAGCTGAAAAAACACTGAAGGATTAAGATATCTAAATTGTCGATAAAAGGTATGTGTCAGTAAAGGCTGAGGGTGCTGTGTGAAATCTTATTGAGAACTGCATTCAAATGGGGTGAATTTACAGGTTTTGGCACCTTCCAAGTGAAGTGGGAGGTATTTGAGGATAACCCGTATCTCAGTGTATTTTCACGTCCCTGCTGTGATCAGATCCACAGAAGCAGTGCGTGTGTTACAGTGTACTTCCCTCCTCTCAGCGTGGAGAGCCTGAATTTGGTTGAAACTCTGGAAATCTCTGCTGCTTCCTCTGCATGCCAGCCGGCACGGCAGTCCTCACGCAAACACCGCCCACGCCGGAGACACAGCAAACAGGTGGGAGAGGCCCTCGGAAGCGAGCAATTTGTATGCATCAGTCTAAGCTTAATCTTCATAACAGTTCAGTGCCTCATGAAAACTGTTGTACGACAGAGCTGAGGGGCGAGACTTCATTTCCTGGCTTCTGCTTTCCCGCTCCAACCAGAGCAAATTTGCTGCTGTGTTTGGTGGGAGCAGGCACTCCCAGATACTGGGCTGCTTTTGACCACCTCGAAGAAAGCAGGAGGAGAGCAAGATAAATGATGAAAGGGCTACCTCGGCTAATTTATAAAGATTAAAATAAATTTGTGTGCTGTGGCCAAAAGAATAACTGTGGAGGAGAACAGCTATTTACAAGTATCTGAAGCATGTAAATCTCAGGCAGAGAGGAGAATGGTTGAGAGTGCTCCAAGGACAGGATAATGAGAACTAGCAGCATAAATTTTCTTAATTTCATCCCTAAATATAAGGATGACGTCTAAAACCTCTGAGATAATTACATCATGGCACAGTCTCTATGGGAAGTTGTGGAAGAGCCATCACTTGGGTAATTTAAAACTGGGCTGGACAAAGTACTGGGAAATAATGTTCACAAGGGGAACAATGCTGCAGCAGCCCCTGAGGAATGCACCAGACAACTCTTCTGGCTCTGATTTGACTAATTCAGTGAAATCTGTGCTAATTGGGCTAAGTGATAGCCTTTCACATCTACCCTGTTTCTGTGCCTGTTGCGCAGAGGAGTGTAAAAGTCTTCAGTTTTACATAATGTGTGCCAAGCTGCTTGTTCTCCACTGCAGTGGTGAAGGCTATTTCTGAAGTGTGGCCTCCTCCTCCTTCCCTCCCCTCATTGCTTTCTGCCCAGTCTCACACTCCAACATTTACACTGCTTCTGCTGCCTCTGTTCACTTTTAAATATTTTCTTTCTTACCAACTCACGAGCTGAGCCCTTCCATAACAGAGTGGAGGACTTGTAATTTCTGTTGTGCGCAATGTTTTTGGTAAAAACATAGTTTTGTCTGTGTTCAGACCAAAAACAAATTGGAAATATTAATTTTTCCTCCTGGGGGGAGAAGATAAGGAAAGCAGAAGGCTGTTGGGGAGGGTTGAGCAGTGTGTTGCCCCACTGCCCGGTGGAACTCCCATGGCATCATCCCCAGGAGCGGGCAGGGAGGTCTCCCTGACCTGCTGCTGGATGCATCAAATCCAGCACATCAATGGGTTGGCCTTGTTCACCTGAAATGGGGTGTTCTCTGTCAGAAAAATTGGTGCAAACGGGGTGGTTTTTTTAAACTAATTCTGTAGCTAAGGAGGGGTGAAGTATGACCACAGCACTTCTTCCCCCTCTTCTTTACAATTGAGCACACCTCTCTGTACAAGTAACTAGCGGCTCTGCAGCACAAAATGTGCTGTTGACAACAAATCCTAGGGTCTTTAATGGAGCCACTGCGATCTGTCACCAGAATGCTAAAGGATGCCATGAGTTGCCACTGTCATCTTTCCTCTAGGATGCTGTGAGCTACCAGGTGATAAGTTGCACTCTGATGGTGGCACCTGAACCAGCAGTATAATATGTCGGCGAAGCAGGACAGTAAATAACATGCCCTGTGTGCTGCCACAGGCACTATAGAAAATGTTTTTTACTGACAAGAAGTTTCCTCACAGTGCTGGAATCTTTTTTTTCCCCCCACCTCCCCAAATGGTCTTTGCTGCTCTTTAGTAATATAACCACCAAGATGAGGCGATGAAAGCCAGTGCCTTGCAGGATGCAGTCACCAGTGCACAGAGGAGTCAGCGCTTGCTGCGACCCCATACCTTGTTGGGGGGCAGCCTGTGGTGGGGGGCCACCAAGCGGGTGAGCCAATAACTCCACTTTGTTGTTTCCATCTGCCCTCCAAACCTCACAGGAAAACATTTCAGCCTTTTAGCTGGGCCTTTCACATCATAGGCGCAAACTGAGGGCCTGAAGAGTGCTCTTGAAAGTACCTGCCCTCTCAGTTAGGGGCCAGTTCAGACTGCTATGGGTTGTGTTTTTGGGCACCTAAAGGCTCCAATTGTGTTTAGAAACACCTCTAAATGCATAAAAAGACTGAGGTGGAAGACCTGTAATGGAGGCTTCCTAGTGACTTCCAAAAGGCAGAAATTTGCAGCAGTGACTTTTTGCCAAACGTGCATGTGGTTGGCCTGGGCAGCAGTCTCCAGGTATCCCTTGCTTGAGCAGAGGGTTGGACCAGATGGGCTCCAGAGTCCCTTCTGGCTTCAGCCACTTGGTGATTCTGTGATCCCCAAAGCAAAAGAGCAGGTTGCTATCTCCCATGTGAACTGGCTGCTTTGAAGTGCTACTAAACACCATTTGGAAAGACTAGCACTGAGACAGTGTACTATTAATGAGAAGGAAATAAAAATACACCCATATCACAGTAAATAATACTGCTTTTTAAACAGGAGGATGGTCACTTCTACTCTATGTGTCAGCCTAAATGTCAAGTTTGTTTTCTGAATGTAAAAACAGCTTCAGTTCTGGGGGAAAAAATAGAAAGGGTAACACTCACTCTCCCTTATCCTGCAGAGCCTCAGGCACGTGGACGTGTACCAGGAGTGGAAGAACAATTGTGCCATGGCTCTGAAGGAAGCTATGCTGGCCCATGCCATAAATTAGGACTGCTCTCAGGAGTGTGACCTGCTGAAGGGTTCCCTTTGGTGCCTGCCTGCTCATCATTTGCGTCCCTGTGCACAGAGCGTAAGCCACGGCGCCGGTGGGACTGGCTGTCTGCCTGCTGGTGGTCTGGGTGCTAGGCTCTGGGAGCACTGGCCTTTTGCAGCTCGTTTCCCAAGAGAGCAAGGCGGCTGTAATTTTTCAGCTGGGGTGAGAACAGGGAAGTAAAATGCCCGGCCAGTCAAGTGCAGAGTGTACAGCATTGGAAGGGGCAATTAAATACGGGCATCTTTATGGGCTAGCTATTTATGGCACTGTTTCTCTAGGAGCATCACAGACACTAAAATACAGAAAAGTCATCATGGACCAGTTCCGTAGGGTAAGCTGAGTGTTTGGAGATTGCTCCTGGCTGTCCATGGACTTGTGCTCCATTTAGGTCATCCTCTGGGACAAACTAATGTAACTGCAGCATTTCTGTAAGGAATTATTAAATTTCAGTTTTGTCAATTAACACCCCTTTTTACCATGCTAGGTTACCATACTACTCGAATTAGTAGAGACTCCAGCTTGTACATATTAAAAAACTTACTACAAGAGCTAATTTTTTTTTACAGTAGCTGTTTGCATGATGTTGAGAGGAAAAAAAAGGCTGCTTTTGGCACATATCGAGGGGGTTATTCTGTAGGCAGCTAATTCTGGTTTTGGGCATTTTTCCTGTGGAGTGCAAAACAACCAAGCACCTATGGCCCCCTGCCATAACTTTCCTATAGAGCTGAACTCTGGGGATCTGTCATGGCCTAAGCATGAGTTACGTTGCTTTTTTCCTTGTAAAATACAGCTGGTGTGGTAGTAGGGAGCTTTACTGCCTATTGCTGTACAATATCCAGCGTAAGGTAAGCCTGGGGTTTTGGCCATGTTCATATCAGATAGGTGCATGCCATCAGTGACCACTTAAAACCTCATATGTGATTTAAAATTTGCCTTTGTCTGACAAAATGGATCTAATTACATCGCTCTAGCTTGTGGATTGCAGGTAAATCTTAAGTTATGCTTTGGGTCCTGTTGTAGTGATGAAGACAGGGATAGATGGCATTTGAATAGAGATGATTGAAAATATACTTTGTTTTGTGTTAAATATTTTTTACGGATTTATTGGGAGGAGTGTGAATTAGGAATAATACTTCTGTGAAAACTGAGTTATTTGTGTTCTTTGGCAGAAAGGCTATAATTTCCTTTTTTGCTGATGCTTATCAAAAATGTGTGCTCAATCAAAAAGCTTTTATGTGTTTTGGAGATGAGGAATATGAGGTAATTTTTCCTTTTTCTGCACTGTTAATAACAGCCCCGTTATTAGGATGAACCTTATTTCTGTCTCCTCCAACTTAAGAGCAGGACTGTAAGATAACACGAATAGCAGTACCATATCTGCTCTGCACTGGGACAGATGTTGTCAAGCAGACAAAGCCCTGGATCCTGAGATGTCTGTGTCTGGACCGAGGGCAGCACCCACGCCTGAGTGGGGCTCACCCAGCACTCCTATCTGATCCTCAGCATTTCCTGGGTAGACTAAAGTCAGGGGGAGAGCGGATGGATGGCCCCAGATGTGCTCAGTGCGCCTGATTTATCTGGAGGGAGGGAGGGAGAGGGATGGTGCCGGACAACCTAAATATATTTGCAGGTCAAATTCAAAGATTCTAGCTTTTATGATAGTTTAAGGGGAGTTTTACGTGAATAAGAAATGAATAGAAACTTAAAGTTTTGCCTTTGATTTTGTATTTACTGAGAAGTGATCTTGGGCACATGGTATGTGGCAATCACCACGTTATCCTGCCTCTTTGTTTGGTTCTTGTCATGAATGCTTCCTTTTGAAACTATCTTTGCCATTAGAGTTATGTGAGCAGCTGTATAGTAAATGCTAAAGTACAGGGATCTACACAGCCTTCCCAGCTTTCTGCCTTGCTATAGATCTGCAGCAGACAAACCCCCAGTTTCTGAACTCGGCCATTATAAAAGACGTAAGGAGCTTGATAGTTGTCCATTGTCATTTTCTACTGCAGGCTTAATAGTGACAAGCATGGTCCCTGCTACTTTCTGGACTGTGTCCAGAAGTATTTCAAAAACGGATCTTTATATTTATGGGTTTTATTTATGGATTTATGGATCCACGTGGCCATTGTCAACTCTTGTGGAAGGAGTTCCCCCTGCTAAAAAAATACTGCTACGTGTTTTCCCAGAGCCTTCATATTGAACACCGTCTCCTTCTGCTGCACTGGTGCTTTCAGCTTTTGGTCTCTCTTTGGCACTGATGGACTGCTCTCATAACTTGTCCTACCAGACAGGGGGCACTTCGCTCAGTACCACTGCCTTTATTTGCATGTATTCAATGTGACAATGATAGTGGGGGCAGAGATCTGTGTGAGATGTCTGAGAGCAAAGAGGTGGGGGAAATCAGCAGAACTGTGATCTCGATGGCATAAAGCCGAAGATCACCCAATGCCAACTGACTTTCACACACAGGTCCCCTCTTGAGGTTTTCTGGACTGAGTGTAGGGATACATCTGAGCACAACGCTGCATCTTGTATAAGCAACCTTGCTGACCTGGAGCTACAGAGCGAGTTTTAACTCTTCCATCCTCTGCCTTCTGAATGTTAGAATTGTTACTTCAATATTTTATTAACGCAATTTTAAAATTTAATAGTTTTATTCTGAGTTGTGAAGCACTTTTGCACCGGTTCCCAAGGGGGATGGGAGGAGTCAGAATGCTTCCCTGTATTTTTCAGATGGGTTAGGTTAATGCTGTTCATGTTAATGAAAGCATATTAAGATCTTATTAGGCAGTGTGTCCATGGGCAAAGTTCCTATTGATCTCAGTGGGGAGTTTGGTCTGTGTCAAAAATAGCAGGATCGGATCATTGTTGTATCATTTTAGAAAATGATTGTGACCTCCACTTAACTTTAAAATGTTTGTCAGGGCAAGTGAAAACCAGTGAAAAAAATGTCTTCTCAAATTCTGAGATTTTAGCCTACAACCAATAGTCTGAGTTTGGAGGTCCAAAAGCATACACAGAGGCTGACCTGACAGAGGGTGTTTTTGAAGCAATATGCGATTAGTTTGAGGAATAGTAGTAGAATTACCTTCTGTGTAAAATCAAATTAAAAATTGAACAGGGGCTGGAGAGGCCCCTGGTTGTTTGAGGCATGGCTAGTGTTAGAAACCATCACAGTGTTAACTGAGGTGGATGTAGAGTATTAATGACACAAGGTGGTCGTACCACAGAGAGAGGGTAGCAGTGATTTATTTCAGAGGGCATTTTAGTCATTGTGCTACTACTAGACAGGGCTCTGAATTTAAGTGATACTTAGACTGTAAAGTCATGTTTGAAACCAAATTTAGGAGCTTGAGTCACATAGATGGCTCTGAAATGACTCCTGTCTTTCTGTCAGACGTTTCTACATGGGTGATCCTGGAAGACACTGTGCCTACTGGCTGCTGTACAGTTAACTAGCCTCTGGAAGCTGCAGGAGTCAAGAGGTTCATGGATACCTGCCAGCAATTGCAGTACGGAAAGGAGTGATGTGCCCGGGGTGTACTGGAGCCGCTGTGCACGTGCAGTTGCTCTCTGCATGTACCTGGAACCAGGGGCACCTGGAAAACGTCATCTTACCGTGGATGTGCACGCATCTACCTCGCAGCCCTTCGCTGCTCATTGTGACTCTGTCCCTTTCTCAGGGATTTCCCTGAGCCTGGTAATATACCCTGCAGAGAGGGAGGAAGAACAGAATGGGAGTGTCAAACTGAAGCCAGGTTGTGTGTGCTGGGTAGCCCGGTCTTCCCTGTGAGAAGGGAGATGATGAGAAAGCTAGGCTGCCCAACAGCCCTCCCCGGGGCTGATGTTCCCTGGTCCCCAGGGATGGGGTATAAAGAAAGATAAATCAACATTTGAGAGAGAAGTAGGCTAATGTGGGAAAATCTGTCTCTTCTGAATTAGTCCAGGTGACATGAAGAAGTATATTATTTTTTCATATCAAGAGTGTCAGATATGGATTTGTGATCCTGATACTGCATAATCAATTCTCTTCCCTCTGCTGTGCTCTGTCAGGGATGGTTTTGTTCATTTGCAGTCCTTGTTCACGCTTTCCTTCCTGTTTTGCTTTGTCTTTATAGATTTTTATCTGAAAGTTGAAAACACTTTTGTTGATATTGGGAAGATTGCACCCGCTTTTTGGGAAGATGTGAGCAACACAACATAGTGATAAAATAGCCATTTGAGATGCCTTTGTTAATGCTAATAAAATGAAAATGTAGCCAGGAATACATACAGTGCAAAAGGATGGGGGGCGGAACGGGACCTCCTCAGGTGTTCAGGGACCAGTTCATCCCTTTGAACTGCCTCCATCTGAAGGTTAGGTGTCTGTTCTAAATTGTCTGGACATAGTCTCTGAACCATGGAGAGAGATGGGAAAGGACAAAATTCCCTCTGGAGGTGTGCATCTTAAATACATCTTTTGGATCAGAATGGGGTGGGACAGGAAGGATCATCTCCTGGAACTGACTGTCTCTTTCCTCTGACTACAAAGGGAGCCTAGACGACTTTTAATTTATTAAATTTAATTTAATTTACTGCCCGAGATTTAGATAGTTACAGCAGGGGAAATGAATTCTGGTCCTACTGATTTAGCAGTACAATCCTCAATGAAAGTTAGTGGGAGTTAAGGCTCTTGAACCATCCGAATACTTTAGATACTGCTGCTATTAAGTTTGATGTTTCCTATGAGATACTTGCTGTGGCTGGACTCACAAATGTGGTTCTTCAGCTAATCCTGAGACCAAATTCTTCCTGATGTCTGGTGTAAAGGAAGGAGAATAGTGTGGTCCATGACAAAGTGAAGGGCTGAGATTCCAATTTTAATTGGTACAAGTCCTACAGCAATGTAGTCCACAAGTAACAGAAGGCACTATTGTGCACTGATACGCCCAAATCTACATGATACATCAATCAGCTGCTTTGTTTTTGCCTGGCATTTTAGCTTAGAGATTACTTTCATTTTAGAGGGTAATTGAAAATACGTCACTTTCTTAGGGACACAGGAGGAGTATTTGTGAGTACATGCATTTTGCTGTATCTTGTCGGTTTGTGAGCACAGATCTTTGTGGTGTTTTTGTAGGTTTCTGTGACCTTTTGAAAGTAGGATTACTGATGTAAAACGTGATCCTCCAGTGTGGAGGAGTGGAAAAGCTGGTGAGAAATGGCCTTCAGAGCTTTGCCAAGCACAAGTACTCTTCCCTATTTCCCTGGTGACATCTTTACTTTCTAATGTGGGGGCCCTGCTCGTCAGAAGGTTAGGGGAGCCCTGGGACCCTTCTGGACATTCTGCAGCCTATCATGAGGTGCTGCCTATGGGGATGTTTGGCCACCAAGGTACTCCGTAACTGAATTATGTCCTACAAATGAACTTCATTTGGAAATTGCTCACTGGCCTTAAATGGCGCTTCTTGTGTTGCTCGTGATTCCTTGACTTGTCCTATTCCCTGGGTGCTGAGAGAGGGTTGCCTTTAGATTTGGTTTCTTGTGCTGAGTTGAACTGCTGTGTTCTGGGGAACATGGTGGCATCATTAGGAGAGCGGCAGCTGAGCACTCAGTACTCCTATTGCATACGTTGTAGGTCAAGCGCAGGCTATTACATAGTTTTCCTCTGAGTTACTTTTTTAGCAATTCATCTTCATCTGCTGGGCATGTAAGTGCTGCACTTTGTTAGAGTCCCTGCTAATATCTTCTTCAGAGTGACAGAGAGACAACCCTTGCATCTCTACCAGTACTCTTCCATGGTGAGATACTGAAGTGCATTTGGGTAAATGTTGCGTCTTTATTTTCTCTCATGCTTCCCTCCCCCCTCTCTGTTTTGTTTGTTTCAGGTTCTCGGCCTTTTTGGATCTACACAGTGGAAGTTGCATCTTGTGTATGGCGTGGTTAAGCTTGCAGCCTCTCACCTCAGCCTTCCTCCATTTTGGGCTGGTTACTTTTGTGCTGTTTTTGCATGGTTTGCAGGTGGATGCTGGCCTGACGGGAGACTCAACCAGTTCAGTACAAAACAGCTCGTGTTCAGGATCTTTTGACTGCAAGGAGGGTGTTATCCTGCCAATATGGTACCCAGAAAACCCATCCCTTGGGGACAAAATTGCCCGCGTTATTGTGTACTTTGTAGCACTGATCTACATGTTCCTTGGAGTCTCCATCATTGCAGATCGTTTCATGGCATCTATAGAGGTCATTACATCACAAGAGAAAGAAATCACAATTAAGAAACCCAATGGAGAGACCACAACAACCACCATTCGGATTTGGAACGAAACTGTTTCCAACCTGACTCTCATGGCTCTGGGCTCCTCTGCTCCTGAGATCCTTCTATCTCTGATAGAAGTGTGCGGGCATGGATTCATAGCTGGAGACCTGGGGCCATCCACAATTGTTGGCAGCGCTGCTTTCAATATGTTTATCATCATTGCCATCTGTGTCTACGTGATCCCCGATGGGGAAACCAGAAAGATAAAACACCTGAGAGTTTTCTTTGTCACAGCTGCATGGAGCATTTTTGCTTACATCTGGTTGTACATGATTCTCGCTGTCTTCTCTCCAGGTGTGGTTCAGGTCTGGGAAGGTTTGCTCACACTTTTCTTCTTTCCACTTTGTGTCCTTCTGGCTTGGATAGCAGATAGACGTCTGCTTTTCTATAAGTATATGCACAAAAAGTACCGTACTGACAAGCACAGGGGCATTATCATAGAATCAGAAGGCGATCACCCTAAGGGAATTGAGATGGATGGCAAGATGATGAACTCCCACTTTCTGGATGGAAACTTAGTGACTGTGGAGGGGAAGGAGGTAGATGAATCTCGCAAAGAGATGATCCGAATCCTTAAGGATCTGAAGCAAAAACACCCAGAGAAGGACTTGGACCAGCTGGTAGAAATGGCTAACTACTATGCCTTGTCTCATCAGCAGAAGAGCAGAGCCTTTTATCGCATTCAGGCTACCAGAATGATGACAGGAGCTGGCAATATTCTGAAGAAGCATGCAGCTGAGCAAGCCAAGAAGAGCACCAGCTTGCACGAGGTGCGGCCAGATGAACCTGAGGAATTCATCTCCAAAATTTATTTTGACCCGTGCTCCTACCAGTGTCTTGAGAACTGTGGTGCTGTTCTCCTGACAGTGGTGCGCAAAGGAGGGGACGTGTCCAAGACCATCTATGTGGACTATAAAACAGAGGATGGCTCTGCCAATGCTGGTGCTGACTATGAGTTTACAGAGGGGACTGTTGTCTTGAAATCAGGGGAGACCCAGAAGGAATTCTCAGTGGGAATTATTGATGATGACATCTTTGAGGAAGATGAGCATTTCTTTGTTCGGCTTAGTAACCTCCGTGTGGTTGAGAGTGAGGAACCTCCAGAGCTTGGTAACTCCCCGTACCCAAAGGCCATACTGGCTTCTCCTTGTGTGGCCACAGTGACTATACTGGATGATGACCATGCTGGCATCTTCACATTTGAGTGCGATGTTATACATGTCAGTGAGAGCATTGGTGTGATGGAAGTCAAAGTCCTAAGGACATCAGGTGCTCGGGGTACAGTCATAGTGCCATTTAGGACAGTAGAAGGGACAGCAAAAGGAGGTGGAGAAGACTTTGAAGACACTTATGGGGAGCTGGAGTTCAAGAATGATGAAACTGTGTAAGTACCCCATTCATTTCTGTTTCTGGGTCTAGTTTTGGTGCTTAACCCCACATTTTGCCTCCATTACAGGTGAACGCTGACGAGGGACAGGCTCCTTTCTTCAGCTTTCCTTCAGTTTCCCTACTTACCTCTTTCAGGCAAGAACCGACAGCAGGATTTAGGAGAGTCATTCCTGAGAGGGAAATGACAATCCCCCTGAGAGGGAATGACAAAGTGAGGCTTAGAAATACTGCAGGGGGTAGGATGAAAATACATCATTTTCTGAGATCCTGCGCTCAAGCTATGGGTTAATGGTGAGTTAAAGTAGAGGGAAAAGAAAAAGAGGGAGGTTTTAACTGGCAGGGGAAATATGGGAAAGCCTCTTTTTGCAAACCAGACATGGAGGGCACAGGAGTTTCTTGCTATCCCAAGATAAAAAGTTGACAACAGTTATTCCCAGGCAAGCAAGAGCTGCTCAGTAGGTATGGGGCTTTATTTTCACATGAGCAACACATACCTTACCGCATACCTGTGTCCTTAGGCTGTCTGTGCAACTCACAGATCTGTGTGGTACCTAATTCACAGCATAGGCACAGCTGCAAGCTGTTCTGCTTGGACTTGTGCAATCCTTCCAGCCTTTATGTCCCCATGGTCTACCCATATTCCCCACGTCACCTTCTCTATGATCTTCCTATGTCTGTTCTTTTACTACATGTGGTTTTTCTCCTTGTAAAATACCATGGCAATTGGCAATAATGGTCTAAAACACTGCAGCTCGCAGCCTGTCCATGTGGCTCCATGACCCAGTGTTTTCATACAGAATAAAGAAGGGAAGCAGAATGGTCTGCACCAGTCCTGTTAATTCAGCACTTTTATTGCGTACAAAGTAGCTGATATGAAGCTAGGAAGTAATAAAGACCAGGGAGGCGATAATGTCTAATTGCTTTAAGTACCTGCTGTTAACATTAGTGGGGAATGAGAAAAATCCCTTAGCTGAGCAGGGAGAGGGAGGGGGGTGTGAACCTGGTGCTAAAACTCCCTGGTGTTAAGTGCCTAGGTTCCTCTTGTTACCACCTAATCACTTGAGCCATCAAAGGAAGAATTGTGCAGACTTGCAACTGGCATCAGAGAAAGGAAATCTTTGTACCAAGCCTCCCTTTACAGTACCCAAAAGGATGTTAATACATTAAATGCTGTGGAGTAGGGATGCCCTAATTCAGTAGCACCTTCTGCCTTAAGCCCACTAGACCACTTAATCCAGCTAATATACACAGTCCTGATGCTTGATTGTACGTGTCCTTCCATATTAAAGGAACAGGAGTTCCTGGTTGGCTGGATTCAGCCACAACCAGAGATGGAGAAGGATCAGCTGTCCTCATCTGGCCTTTTCAGAGAGATGGGCAAGGCAGGGTAGTCTCCTAAATTGAGCCTCAAGCTAATTTCTCCAGGGAAAGCAATGAAGAGGTCAGTTGTGTGGATACAGTCTCCTGTGAGGAGACTGCCTAAAATAGACTAGATATAAGGAAAAAAATCATTTACTGTGAGGGTGGTTGAGCATTGGAACAGGCTTCCTAGAGAAGTAGTTGGTGCCTCGTGCCTGTCATTGCTTGAGAAATGTTTGGACAATGCCCACAATAATGTGCTTTAACTTTTGTTTAGCCCTGAAGTTGTCAGACAGTAGGACTCAATGATCTTTGAAGATCCCTTCCAACTGATCTACTCTATCTTATTTTATATAATGGGTACTGCCATGCTCCAGCCAGGTCTTGAAGAAAAAAGACTTCAAGATCCATCAGTGAAAGGCCAGCAGGTTTGGTGTACCAGAGAATAAGGCCATGAGCCATCTTACTCCAAACTGTACTCTCTTTTATCTGCCTGCTGATGGAAGACTTATTTTTGTCTTTGAAAAGTGTGACAGAAGGTCAGAGTGTAACTGCATTTTTGCTTCACTTGGGTTAAAACAAACCACATTCAGCAGGACCATGTGCATCCCTGTAGGACAAACTCTAATGAAAATGAAGGCAGTCCAGAAAACAAGTACATGCCAGATGCTTTGCACTGTGGTTGTGTCCCAGAGAAGATGCCCTAGAGCACAGATAAAACCTGTGTGCTGTACTCAAAATTGTGCCCACACTTAATGCATTATTGTGGCTTTCAATTCTCTGTTGGAAGGCTGCTGAGAACAAAGTTTTCCAGCTACAAGGGAGCTCTAGCACCCCTTGTGGCACATAGGCCATAGGAACAACAGATATATTTATTTTGAAACTAGAATTGATATACATTGCTCAAATTAGTAAGCCTAACCACGTAGGCCAGCAAGCTGCCTTTATTCATTCCCAGGTTGCATTTTAACTCTCCAGGTCTTCTGGGAATGGACTTTAGGTTTGGAAACATGTGAAGATAATTTTTGGTAATCATCCCTTGGCCTTTAAATTCACTGAACACAGGTCAGGTGCTGCCTATTCTTTGCTGAGGTGTGGGTGGAGGCAGCTGTAGAAACCTGGAGGTGCTAATAGGTGAGTTGCATCTCTACCTCCTGTTTATGGTTTCTAAATCTGAATGCAGAAAAAATAATTCTGAGAAATTATTCAGGCTGTGAACAAACTTGAGGCAATTGAGGTCTGGATTTGGAATTCAGACCACAATCAGCAAATGCCATCTAGTTTTGGTTTCCCCTAGTTTGGGAGGACAGGTGAATATAGGGTGTTTGGGGCAATTTTGCAGTTCCAGAGGGCATTGTGTGAGTAAGTGGTCCCTGCATTGTGTGGTACAAGGCTGTATGAAGACACTGGGTCACCAAACAGCCAAGGTTGTGCCTGGCTGAATGTTTCAGGGCCTGCCTTCGAAACGCCTCCCCACTGAGGGGGATCTGCCAGGAGGTGCTGGGGTCTGCTGTGCACTGAAGGGGGGACTGAGGGTCCACAAAGCCCTTTGCAGAACAGGAGGAAAAGCAGGGAAACAATGTTCAGGAGACAGTTCTAAGGACAGGGGGCCAGAAAGCAAGGAGAGGTATGTGCTCCCTGCTTTAACTGGCTGCTTATGCCCTTACTTAAGAAATGTGAAATGTGAGCATGGGTTTCCGCTCTGGTGTGTGAGCTGTTCATGATTTTTTACGTACTCAGTATGGGTTTCTGCCTCCTTCACTACTTTAACCTATTCATTCTCCTTGTGGAGTCACTTTTATAAGATTTTTGACTCAAGAAGGAAGCAAGTGCATGGGAAACCTCATGCAGCTATTTAAAGACAGTGCTAAGGTTTACTGTGGTTATGCACGTATGCTATGATTGCAGCCACAAAGAAATGCTGCTCAGCATAAGCCAGAGGAGGGTAAAGGCTGCAGTTTACTCTCAGCTCATTCTCTAACATATGAATTAAAAGCCTTCAGATTGCATTCTGCAGTGGCAGGCAATCTAAGTAGATTTTAGGTCAGCCTCCTTAAATGTAGCAATGCCCTAATTAATCTGAGGGGCACTGGTTTACACAGCATCTTTGAGATCAAACTGTTGGAGAGAGACTGCCATCTACCAAATCCCCAGGGCCAGTGGTGATAACAGTGAGCACTTCCCCTTAAAACTAAATGGAGAAGGGGACTTTGCTTAAACATTATAAGATAAAATAAACCATATCAGGGTTGTTTTTAAGAGGCTTTCCCTGAAGTATGAGGGACTAAAAAAACCTGAGTTGATGCATAAATTACAGAGTAAGAGGAAAACAGATCCTGCCACCGGCTCTTGCTTACTGCCTCTGTGATTCTTTCTAGACTAACACGGTCAAAGTTTCCTTGCTCACGTTTGGGTGGGAGCACAAAGAAAGCAGGTTGGGATGAGGAAGCTCAAAACAGTGCCGTTATTACTGAAATATGGTCATATGCAATGTGTGCGTGTGGATGTGTATGGGTGTTGGATAGCTATAAATCAAACTATGTAATCTTGAATGCTGTCATCTGTTGAGCAGGGAATTGATCAGGTTTTAAATACTTGATAAGGCTGCTGCTTTTTCATTATGCTTGTTATTTCTGAACTTCTGCTCCAGTGAGGCTCAGGTATGACCTAAGCAGCTGAAGTAGACTCCTAGTTTTCTTGTTGACTAAAAGGAAACTCTTGAAGGATCAAGTTCAAAACTTAGATTTTTTTTTTTTTTCAAGGTGACCAAACACTTTCCTATTAAATAACTTTGTATGTAAGTAAGCTTTGGTTTCCTGGATGTATGAAAATGTAGAAGAGGATTGACCAAGCTGCTTTATCATGTCCAAGCAATACAGAAATCATGAAGGGCCAGGAGCAAAAAGTGAGTTTCTTTTTAAAGAATTTTCTTTCTGCATAATAAAGTGGACTCCCAGCAAGTCAAGAGAAGAAACTTTAAATTAATTTAAATTGCTATTAAATTCATATGAAAATTTCTGTCTTGCTTCAGAAATTTTAGGAAGGTGCACAAGTTACCAGTAGCTAACTGATATGCCAGCTGGAAGACAAAGCGACAAGTTCTGCTGTGGCGTTTGCTGCAGTTAATGTTTAGGCCAACAGATCTATTTTGTTGCTTGCCCATGTATGTGGTTGCTTTGTTGTTTTCAGCATTTGCAGTCTACTGAAGGTGTAGCCATCTGCCCTGAGTCCGTTGTACTGTGTATTGCCTATGGCTCAGGGAGAAGCTGGATGCTGACAGAAGCTGTGATGTTAAACTGGCATTAAATAGCCTGCAAAACCAAAAAAAAAAAGTCAGAATGGCTTTGGTAACATGTGGAAACCTAGAGCCATTTATCTGTGTGTGTTAGGCAGAGCTCTCAGTTATGGGAGGGCTGTCTCCTCCTTTAGTACAGATACTGCTGGGGACAAACGTGTTCAGGCCGCCTTGATAGCCAGTGAGGTTTTGCTTACTTTTGGCCTTTATGATTTGCAGAGGAGGTTCTTTGTAAGTTGCACGCTGCCTTTCCATGTCTGCTTCTGTCACCTTCTCTCCTGTGTGCTGTGCCACCCTTGTTTGGTGGGAAAGGTGGCAGTGAAGAAAAGTAAATGGCAGTTATTTGTTTGAAGGACATCAAACTGAGGTTTGGTGTAATTAATTGTCCTTCCTTTTTGCCATTCAGTGCTTGAGGAAACTGTCAATTTTTTAATCTGATCACCTACACAGGCATCGTTGCAGCATTTTGAGGGAAATGCTTAGCTCTTCTGTGTGTTGTTTCACCATGAGGTCTAACTTTGCAAAGGAGATCAGGGGGTTATTATTCCCCTTATTTGCAAGTGGGGGGGAAAAATGCAGAGAAGGTGACTTCTGTTCCCTTTGAATTACCCAGCAGATCAGAGGCAAGGACAGGAATAAAACCAATCTCCCTGAACCGCTGGCCTATGCACCCTCCAGAGGAGGGTCTGTGCACATCAAACTTGTAATTTCCTGTTACTGAAAACCACAATGAATTTATGCAGATTCACTGACCTCCCCAGCTATCAGGCAGCAGATTGGTACAGATAGAGGCAGCAGCTGAAATACCTCCCTATCCCCCTCAAGCTGTCAACAGTAACTGCAATTTTGGGTGCTCATTTTCCTAAATTAAATTTTGGTTGTATGGCATAGAGGTGTACTGAATCTGCAGACCCTGGGTTATCTATGTCAGCTGTGGTGACACAAATTAATGACCTAGGTCATGATGAAATTATTCTGATAATCTAGTCTGGACTCTTGTTCCACAGCCCTCATACACTCTGCACTGATCCTGATGTTCTGGGCTTGAAGTAGAACAGCTCTCAAAGTGTTAAGTCTAAATAGTGGGATTCTGGGCGATGAGAATTTGCTGTATGAAGCTGATTTCCTTCTCTCAGGACACCATTCCTTCCCATTTTGGCTCTCTTGAGATTTAACTTTTAGTGAATCCTCCAAACTCTTTTCCAGTTTGTTCCCATCAGAGGATGAGCTCCTCCTGGCTTTCTCTTGCTCCACCTTCACATAAATTAAAGGTTCTTGATTCCTGTTTTAATCCAGATTAAGGAAGAGCAGTAGTAGCTGTCCTCAAAAGGAGATAGTAGCATTACAAGGAACAGTCAGAGGAGAAGTTCCAACACTGCTCTATGGCTTCATTTAATGATTTCCTGAAGAGAAAGGAGAAGAGCAATTTTGTTTCTCATGGCTAGTTATCTGACCTGTCCATCTGAATTCTTGATCCAGGCAACATATTTCTTCTATATTCCAGTGACCTGATTTGGTTACTGATATTGGCAGTCTCAGAGCTGGTCCCAATGAAAAACAAACAAAAAAACAACACCACAACCCCACTACATGGTGAAAGGTGGTTGTATTTATTTCTTGCTCTGAAATTAATGTTTTTAACAGTAGGAGTAGTTCTAATCTAACTGAAGTCATTTACACACACACACTGAGTTTCTGCATTAGACCTGCTGTGAGGTCTAGGTGGTGTGACCTGCAGTGGATTAGCGCAAGGTGTCAGGCGACTGTTCCTGGAGCGTATGTGAAATCATCCCCTACAAATGTGAGAGGGTGACACCATCCTGGGAAGAGGAGCCCTGAGCTGACCTTTACCTTCCCAGATAGTCTTGTTGGCAGGTGTTGAGTGGACATTCTTGCCATCAGTTCACGAAGAAGGATAAACGGCATGCTGTCTCAGGGACTGTGACTTCTTGCCCATCAGAGGAGGCATTTGTATGAATTTATGTAACAGCATAAAACAAGAACCCAAGCTCAAAAGAGAGGTGTGCACTAGGCTTTGCAGAGCTGGTGTGTGCTCTGATCTAGCAGAGGAGTCCCTGAGAGCCTCATGGGATCCTGGAGTAGGAAACCTTTAGAGGGGCAGCTCTGGGAGGTTTCTGGGAAACCAGTGATATTCCTAGTTTAGAGCAAACACAGGAAAATTCATTATGCAAAACAATGCAACCAAGTTTTGGATTTAAAAATGAACAGACCGGAACTGATCCAACATAAAACAAGTTTACCATGGGTTGAGTGAGCTTTGCCTCCTTTACTCGTACTGGCTCGCGCAGTACTGCATGAAGCACCTTTGAATGAGGGGCCTACAGACACACACTTTACACACAGGATTGCAGAGGCACAGATCACTTTTGTTTCCTGCTTACAAAAAGGGGAGAAGCCACAGTTTAAATAGTGCAGCCTCAGGGCTGAGAAGAAATGCTGGGGGCAAGACTTGACAGACTTTACATTGCTCCAGTGCAGGTATGTTTGTTGTTGTTTTTTCTAACCCACAGTGGGACCATTAATTACAGCATTACTTTAATGTATCTGTGACTTCTAGCAGATCAGAGTGCCAGCAAGGTTTCTGAGTCAAATATGTACTTATCCTTTTCTAACGGAGAATGGCAGAGCCTAGAGCCTCCCTGACCAGAGGTCCTCAAGCACATTTCTGTTGTGGCTAAATAGGAGAAGCTGACCTTGGTGAAAGAGGGCACCTGTTTCAAATGCGAGGTGATTTATCTGTTGCTAGCAACGTGGCTTCTTTCTTATTTACCTCATGGCAGGATAAAATGTGATGATAGGAGAACTTGCCACTCTAGCCGTTGTAAGTACCGTAGACCAAATTCATCCTCTGTTTAGCTTCAGTGAAAACAGCAGATTTAAAGCTGGGAGGAATCTGGGCTGGTATGTATTTACAGCTGTCATGGCAGATGGACCGTTGACAGATGAGGCCCCTCAAGTCTCCGCTTGGGTGCCAGCACTTCTTGCTGCTAGCTTTTCAACTGGAGCCAGTCCTGGTGTAGTGTGAGCACTGGCTGCTCAGAGAGTTGGGCCATTTGGATGGTTTAGGCTGGAAGGGCAGTGTGATGGAAACCTGAACATCACACCTGGAAACAGGACCAGTTCTTCCCACCAGGGTTTGCAGGACCTGTCCTTAGGAGGCTGATGGAGATGTCTGCTGGGCTGCCTTGAAGCCTGATGAGCCTCGCATGGAGTGTGGTACTGTGACTGCACGCTGTGAGCCTGATCAGCCTGAGCAGCTGCCAGCCCTGTCCTCGCTGAGCCTCCCCTCTCCTGAATGGGTCTGCTGCAGGGCAGGTTGCAGTGCCTTTTCAAAGCTCCCTTTACCACTTCCCAGCCTCGTGCATAGCTGCCTATGTCCGCCTGGGCTCCTTTGTTCGCTGGCCTCCCCCAGCAGGACAACAGGTGAAGAGAGAGATTGGAAATTCTGCTCCCTGCTCCAGACGTCACATCCTGACAGCTTCCACCATGTCCTGGTGCTCTCAGGAACAGATGCACACCAGCTGCTCAGGAGCAATGGCCAGCCCTTCCCCTTGCCAGCTCCTCCCAAGTGATGGTGCTGAGCCGTTCTGGGTATCAAAGGAGCTTGGGGCTTGATGCTGCTCCCCATGTAAGTAAGATCTGTGGCTCTGATCTTCTGGTCTCTCTGTTAGATTGGGAATGATCTCCTCCAACACTTATGGTTTTTTTTTTTTCTTTCTTTACTGTTGACCTGGCCAAGCAGAGCTTTCAGTTGTGGTTGTTCCTGCCTTCGCAGCTCTGGCATAGCGAGTGTGTCACAATGGTTTATTTACAGCTGTGCCTCTCTAGTACTCCATGTAAAGGCATGTTGTTAGAGTGAATTGCAGCAGGAATTACCTTTTGTGCATTTGTGCTTCTTTCCATGAGATAAGCAAGGCAAAGAGGTCCTACCCTCGTAAAAAATACCACCTAGGCACCATGTTGCTCTGCTTTTATCCTTAAAGTGTGGTAAAGCCATCAATATTTAATGTAGAAATTCCCCCTCCTGTTATCTCTGTTGTACCTGTCTTTCCTCCTGAATTAGTCTCTCCTTTACCTCATCTGCTTGATCATGTTGGCTTAATGCTTCTGTCTCTGCCTTCTTTAGTAGAGATAACTGGGCTGCAGTGCTAGTGAGCAAGAAGGTGCCAGGGACAACGTACTGGCTGTGCAAGAGTAAATAAGTACTAAGCTGTCTGTTTCTAAGACATCAGAAGTGTTTCTTTAAGATGCCCAAAGTATTTTGGGGTTGGTAGTGTTAGCTTTGATAACTCATAGTATTTTTTTTCTCTCTGTAGTGGAGTTGGGGAGGGAAAATGTGTGATTTGGCAGCTTTTCACAGATGTGTCCTGTTAGCTGACACCACCGGAGGTGGGCAGAGCTGTGAATAATGCAAAAGCACAGCAAATGGACTATGCATGAGCAATAACTGCTTGCCTGGCAGCCGGGCTCCTGGAGTTTGATCAGCTGCATGCTGCAGAGCAATACCTGCACGCTGGGCAGGGTGTAGTGCGTTGGGCTCCTGGCTGCTGCTCGCACACCAGCGTGAGCAGCCATGTGCTTTATCTCGGCGGTGACTGTGCTGCCTTTCCTATAGGAACATCTTCGTTTTCTATAATTAGCAAGTCCTTGGCATAGCTGTCTTCCTTGCTCTTTTTGTGGCCTGACAAGCGGGGTGGTGCGAGACATGGGAGCGAGCGCGGTCTGTAGGAGTCAGAACTGATGGCAGCTTCAGTAGGTCATTCGACTTTGTGGTGGGCAGCTGGTGCTGGCTTTCCCTTGAGGTGACGGAAAAAATAATAGGCTCAGGGGCCCGATTATCCCATCCTTTGTATGGTACAGAGCAGAAAAACAAACAAACAAAAGATACAGCAGCTGTGACATCTCTGCTGGCTGACAGTGAGTTGTAGGCAGCAGTCTTGGAGCAGGAGAGAAGTGTAAGTGTGGGGTGGTTTCCCTGGTGAACAGCCCACAGAAGAGAGGATGGACCCTGTCCCAGGTAGCTGTTTGCAGCTCTGTGTTGGAGGGCAGGACAAGAGGACAGGTAGGCTGCATACCTGGTAACCCCTGAGCTTCTTCTTACTGTCTTAGGAAAGACTGAGAAGGGGTCTCCAAAGGAAGCTGAGACCTTCCCTGTACATCTAGCCTGGCATGTGACGCCTTGAGCAGTGCTGCGTCTGTTCTGGGAAGTGACCCAGAAAGGACCACTGTCCCCTCCGGAAAGGGGACAGTCCCGGAAAGGGGACAGTGGCTGCCCTTGCTGAGGGATTTCTCTCCTGGGTTGGAGGCTGGGGAGTTTCACTGGGTGGCAAGGCTGCAAAGGAGTCCCAAGGGAAAAATACGCAGCAACAACAAAACTTGTGCTAAGGGCACCTCCTTTCCAATTTTGGCGGGGAGAGATGGGTTTTGAGCGAATCGCTGCACAGTGTAACAGCCCGCTCCCTGGAGGGTACATCTAATGGAATTAAAGGGTATCTCTATCGTGTTCTGGGTGGCGAGAGCTTCCTCGAACCGCTGCCCAGAATACTTGTGAGACACCCTATAATTCAATTAGAAGTACCCTCCAGGGAACGTATAATTATATCATATCTATGAAACGTAATGACAGCCCCCTCGTGTCACATGGTGAGCAACTCTCTGCCGCTGCCCAGAACCTTTCACCGGTAAGGAACTAATCTGCTTAGCACAGATTGAGCTCGCTGGGCTGCAGCGCTCACCCGCCTGCTGCCGAAGGGGATCCCTGCCAGCGGAATAAACCTGTTAGCGGCACGCCGGCCCCGCAGCTCCCTTCCCACCCTCTGGCTGGGGCTGCTCACCTCTGTCTCACCGTCCTCTCTGACGGGTTTGCTCCCTGAAGCTTCCTGGGGGTTTTGATGGGCTGGGAATTTTCCTTATCCTTTTCTTTTTTGCTGTTTGTTGGGTAACAACAGTCTGATGTGATACCAGGTATGCTGAAGGAAGTGAGCTGCAGAGCAAGCAAAGTGTCCTTCCTACCTTCCTGCCCCAGATAGTAAAATTTTAATAGGAGTCGGTATGCTCTGGGGAGAGAAATAGTTATCTTGTATGCTTTGCACCTCTGGTGTGAAACACTCTCACCAAATCCTCTTCAGCATTTGAGATGGCTTAAGGCAGTGAGGAACACTGAACCTGGCCAACACATAGCAGTTTTCCATGGGATACTGCAATTTCAATTTATTCTCACCAGCTTAAATCAATCTCCAGAAAACCAGAGAGGGAGGGTGAGGTGAGGCCTCAGAACGACTTTGCGTAGCCTAAAGAAATCATGTAGAGGAATTTCCTGTTGGGAAGTCCACGGGGAAACAGCATCATGATCAAGGGACGCCCCTAGTCTGTTCAGGTCTGACGGCTGCTCTGGGAAGGCTGTATTGCCCCAACCCTCTGTAGCTCAGCAGCTCCAGACGGCTCTCCCAGAAGGTTTGTCCACCCACGCGGATAATTAAACCTATCTACCTGTCATGAGATTGTAGTTGCTGTCAATGCTGTTACGTTGCTGGCTGTCAATCCCAAAGCCTCTTTTTGCCCTCAAATGCTGGAGCTCTGAGTAAGCCAGATGCCTCTGGAATACGAGATGAAGGCAGGGAAGAGGGTAGGGAAGGCACTGTGGGGAGGTGATGGGGGAAGTGAGCAAGGTTTGCGCCTGTTTGAGCCAGGAGGATGTTGTGCTGACCCCAAAGGCAACTGATCTGAATCCCAATGCATGTCCTTGACTGGTGTCTCAGGGGTGAGTCACCAAAGGTGGAGCAGAGGTGTGTTTAGATGGAGTTGTTCTCTCCTTGGGGATGATCATACAGGGAATCGCAGGCCTGCAGGGCCATGGTGGGGGTGCTTCCAGGGCTTGAGAAGGAGCTTAGCTGCAGATTGCTAAGTACTCTGGAGAAAGGCAGATGGAGAACAAGGTGGCCGTAATGATAGAGAGAAATGCATGAGAGTTACTTGCTCAGATCCATGGAGCTTTGCTCTTCTTCCCTAGTGTGGGACTGGGGTTTGGTGTCTTGCTGTGGGGCCAATATCTCTGTCAGGACTTCTCAGTCAGTGGGGTTGTCTTGGAAGTAGATTCAGGTTTATCTCCTCGTTTCCGTGCCACTAACTGTTTGGAGAAGAAGCTTCCAGCCTTGTTGAGGGAAGCCAAGGGAAGGAGGGGCTGTTTTCTGCTTCCTACTTTTCCCTACTGCTGTCTCTGCTCAGACTCCCCCAAAATTACAGCGTCTTGGAGCCTACCTCCTTGCACTACCTATTGCTTATGAACGCTTCAGATTGCACTGGGAAGCCATCTGCTCTTTTTCAGGCATCGCTGCCTTTAACTTATTATAGCTTGGAGTGAAGAAAGAAGCAGCTTTCCTCCCAGTGCACATCATCTCCTCCCCTCTTGGCATCCAGGTATCTGTAAGGATGGTCCCTAGCTCTGAAGGTTGCAGCAAAACAAAAGGTACAGCAGGAAAGAAAACGTTGAGCCATTGTGTAGATCCTGATGGCTCTCAAGCACCATATCTTTGTCTAGAGCAGGAGAGGGACTTAAGCAAACAGTTGTGACAGGCTCTTCCCTGGCTGCTTTAGGGGTTATGTTTTTGCTACAGCTCTGGAGTAACTCTCACTGCTCACCTGCACTTGCACAAGGAAATCATTGTGGAATAACACAAGTTTTCTGTTCAAAGGGAAACAGCTTTTACCAGCTGGCTCACGTTTCATTTACCTTTAGAAATGGTTAAACGCTTTTTCTGTAACAAGATGGTGGGACAGTAGCATGCCCAAGGTTATCTGAACTCCAGTAGACAGAGCACAGAGGTTGCCTAAGGAATACTGAGGTAATATCATCTGGTTACCTCGGGCAGTTCTTTGTGGCAGTTATTGGCATTTATATTAATATACATACTATATATATATATATATATATTATAAAGGGTCACTTTACCTGCTGCCCAGGAGCAGCTGTGCCTCAGCAGGCTGCGTTGGGTGGCCACGGGGCGCTGTATGGTACCAGTACCACAGGGCAGGGAGCGATTGGGGTGAGGGGGTGCCCCAGTTGGGCAGTTTTGGGGCTGGCAGGGTCAGATGCATTGTGCCTATCCTGTGAGGAGCCATCCGTAGCTCTCAGACTGTGCAGTGACCGCTGGAAGGGTGAGCACGAAGTGTTCATGTGGAGCTCAGCGCCGGCTCCAAGGGGGTCTGCGCTGGGCCTGGAGGGCTCAGCCCCTGCTGCCTGGAGGGATGCGGCCACCACACCGGCGCAGGCTGGGGGCCAGCTGGCTGGGAGCAGCTCTGCAGGCAGGGAGCTGCGCTGCGCTGCGGGGGGAACTGCTGGCCTCAGGCAGTTCGAACCAAATCGGGACTGAAGCAGTATATTGACTTAGCAGCAGCATATAATTAACCAGCAATCAGTGAACTATGTGAGGATCGATATCAGCAATACAGTGGATAAACCACAACAGCAGATGCCTACATGATGCTGATGTTCAGCTATGGATTTCTAAACACCGTTCCATAAATGATCCCTCCGTGATGGTCCTGTTTTGCCTGGGATGGGCCCCATATTCCCCCACCAGGCTTGTTGGTCCCCTTGGGCGTGAGTCAGCAGTGTAGCACATCTTCAGTGTTAGCCCTGTAAGTCTGTGCTGCTGACCTGGGATTTTGCAGGCTTCAGGAGAGGTTTATTCCATGTAAGAGAGAATCAGCTGCAGCCCTTGCTGGGATGCCCAGGGAAGGTGTCCTCAGGCTGCTCCCCTTCTTTCCTGCTCCTGGGAAGAAAGACATCTGTGGTGAGCTGGGATTTCCCAGCCAAGGTCCATTCTGTGCCTTTTTTTTGCATCTGGAGCAGGCGAGATGCTAAGTAGACTTGTAGCAGAGCTCCCCGGGAGACTGCTAGTGCTGTAGCACATGAGATTTAGCGGAAAGGTGGAAAAAGCAGAAGTATATCAGAAATAATAGTTTCTAAAGTGCTAATGATAAGGAGAGCGGAAGTGCAATCTATTTGAGATCTCAAATGTCGTGTATTTCATGCAGAGTAACACAACAGCTAGCCTGGCTGTCTCTCAACCTTAATGTCTGGTTGAATTTCTTCCTTTTATTTTTTTTTTCTGTTAACATTCTATTTTAAATAGAGTAGTCCTCTAAGGGCCCAAGCTGGAGCCTGTTAGATGTGATAGAAAGGCTCCTGCTGTTGGAGTGGGTGGAGGGGATGGCATTAACCATCTTATGGCTGGTATTTGCTGTTTTGTTGACAAGGACAGTGTTCACCCAGCATACAGTGTTTTGCTGTCATTTTGATGTGATGGGTTGGAGGAAAAGAATCCATGCAGTCGTGGCAGCTTATTCAAAGTGTCCCTTCTCAGGCAGCCCAGGCATCCATATGCTGTGAGGACATATCAGTAAATAGCCATGAAACTGGGATGATTTTAACCAAGATCTGCCAGGACAGGAGTGCAAGCAAGCACTGAAATATTTAAGTCCTGTGCAGGGTGGAAGGACTTTTCTTTTCCTAGCTGAGAGGGTGCAGAGATTTCACAGGCCCAGAGGATGAGCATGTGAAAAAATCCTTGTGAACCTCAAATTTCTGGTGGTTTATATATATATATATTTGTGAAAAATAGAATAAAAGGGCATTTTAGAGCCCTTTGACTGCATGACATTTTTGTTTCTTCTGTTAACTTAGACATACAAGAAGAATTAATGAAAAGATGTGTTTAGCAGTAATAGCTACCATTACGGGCCTTTCCTGCAATTGTTGCTACTTGACTTTCGATGAGAGTAGGAAACCTGGGTCTCTTCCACTGGCTTTCTTTGCCTGGGTGGACATCAGGAAGTTTCCTCTGAAGTCTTAAAACTGTGGCTACTTGCTTCAGTCTTTGGAGGGGTTAAATATTGATGATTAGGGTTGGAAATGTGACATAGGAGATTAGATCTAGAATCCCATTTTGCTGGTGCACTGATGACAGGATCTTATCAGCCTGCCACTCTTATTTGATTACTAACACTTGCTACTGCAGAAACTGAAAGAGAGAGATGGGAAGTGGCTATTGATCGGCAATCGATAGGGGCTGAGGTGCTTTCATCAACCCAGAGAAGACAGTGCATTCACCTGCTAATTGCAGCCTGCAAATCCCAGAGGGGATGCTCTGGGCACTGGGTATTGGCATGGCTGCTTGTCATGCTATCAGACCCATGCTACAAGAGATCAGTCTTGAAATTAGTGCTTTTGGCACTGGACCCACGTGAGCTGTGCCATCTTGTGACAGCCACCCACGTTCCAGCCTAAGGTTAGCAGCATTGACTAGACTCATCAAACATGCCCTGGGAGCATGAGGAACAGCTCAGTATTGTACAGTGGGGCTGACTGCACTCACTGTTTGAATAATGATTCTTCATTAAACAATCGGGGCTTGTGCAGCTGAGAACAGGAGCAAGCATCCATGCTCTTGGAAGAAGCCAGATGGAATTTCATCCCCCCTACCCCTCCCAACATATACGAGTATATGTATCTTCCATCTCCTCTCTTTCTCTAGCCTTCTGTCATTTCTTGGTTCGCTTGTGCTTTTGCCTCCAAGTGCACCTCTGCTTCTTATGCTTTAAAAGTCCTTGGAGAGAGGAGGCAGGATTGGCAAGTAATGCAAATACAAGGCAAGCTGAGGAATGTCATACACGATGTCAGTATCACCTCCAGTATGGAAGCTTTAAGAGATTTCAGAGAGCAATCTCTCATACAGCCCCTTGTATTCAGCAGGCTCAGGTGCAGAGGGTCCTGAAGGTCCTGGTGACCAGAAGGAGACTGCCTTCCCTCTGTTCTTCCTGGAGCTAGAGTTGATGCTGGGCAGGGCCATGCTCCCCCCTGCCATCCCTAGTTATCCGTGCAGAGCCCTGACACAGGGCCATTAGTGGCAAATTGGGACATCGCTGGGCCCAGCTAAATGGTCTTTAATGCTCAGTGTGCATCAGCATGACAGACATTTGATGGCATTTTTGGCATCAGGCAGGGAACGTAGCTTTGTTCTGCACTAGCAGTTGCTGAAGTGTGTTCAGCCATGGGAACTGCACAAAACAGAGACTTTGGACATGACTGAGTTTCTGATGTAGATGTTTATGAATACCATGTGTTCCAGCCATTCCTGCTTTTCCACTCCTTATCCTTTCTTTTCACTGTTAAGATCACTCTTTTCCCATAGTAAACCATGTGGAGCTGTGCAGGCTGCTCAAATCAGGAGCTGGGAGCAGGATGCTTAACAGGGGGGTGGGAGCTCTTCCGAAATACTGAGGTAGGGTGCCAACATCTCTGCATCTGTGAAGCTGAACCTCTGTCTCATGGCCTCCTGCCTGGGGCAAATGTGATAGTTTTGTGCTAAATCCAGCTCTGGGATGGATAGCCTTCTTTCTTTTCTTCTGTTTTCTATTTAAGCCCAAGAGAGGCTATTTTAAAAAAATCTCGTTAAGAGAATGCTCCATTTGCATGATTAAGTCCTGGAAGTCAATAATGCCAAGCAGAACATTAATTCTGCCCCCAGTGTGTATAGTTACAAAATGATATTTAATTACACAATTACAAACTGTTTATCTGATAATCAAATGTATTCTCGGTGTCTTCCACACACAGAGCTTCATATGTGAAACATCTTGTCATATTGTTGTATTCTGCTGTACTTCCACCAGTTTAATTATCCCAATCCTGTCACATAGAGCTGAGCTGACCAAAGCCTAATCCTCTCTTAATTTTTACTGGGCCACTGGTGTCCATCAGAAGATGTTCCCTTCATATTGAGTTACGCTGGTGGGAACCAGGCAAAATAAGATGAGGAGCTTGCGCCGAGCACAGGGGTTGTCAGTCCTTCTCAATTTGGAGGTCTTTCAAAATATTCTAGGGGGATATATCAAGCCCTTTGGAAAAGACTTAGTTTGCTCTGTAGTGTGTAGTAATCTTTTTCTTTTTTTTTTTTTTTTTTGCAGTAGCCTTTCATGAATCCCTTGGGAGCAGTCCGCAGCCTGCCATCAAAGTGTTGGGCTGAAAGCCACCACTCTAGACTTCTTAGGCAAAACGTTCCCTTCCAAGCCAGTGACTGTGTGTTGTACCATTCACTGTCCATTAGCACTCCATTTCAGAGGGTGAAATGTTTAACTTCAGAGCTATTTTAGCTGCAAAACTTAGGTGGCCTAAATACGCCTGCAGCGTTTCTGCCTTATTACAGGCTGTTATATTTAATTTCTAGTAGGTTGTGTAAGAGCAGTGTACCAAACTCTTTTCTCATGAATGACTCCGAGAAGGTCTGTCTGTAATACGTGAAGCGATTCCCTCTACTGAGAGGCAGTGCACTTATGGATATAATTTGGCTTTGTGGTATTTAAATAATAAGCCTTGGTTATGTTGTTAATGCCTACACCATGTGTGAAGAGAAAGGATTACATCTGGTAAGCATCTCTGTTGCGCCATGGGACAAAATTAATTCTGCCATCGTCACGTTCCCCTTGATGTTGCCATTTAATTTTGTTGATGTAGTATGTGTGCCAGAGCACTCATCTAAGAATGCAGATTCAAGCATCACTGTCCTTACCAAAATCAAATCATGCCTTTCAGATTTTTTCTTTTTTTTTCCAAATAGCTCTGTGCAAGCATCTTTCTGTTGGTTTGCTATCTCCATCATGAAACATGTACTTTTCTTAGTGCAACCAAATAATAAAATAACAACCAAATAATAGCGGTATGCTGGCATGTAGAAATGTTCTCTGGTGTCCAGAGCTGGCTGGGCAAAGTTTGGCCTCTGTGAGTAGCAGCAATACGAACACCCTCTCTAACTGAAGCAGTAGCAACTGTGTTTGGTGTATCTGAGTCCAGGCTCTGACTGTGTTGCTCTCCGGGAAGCTTGTGGTGGCTCTGGTCTCTGCCACCACAAAGGGGTAGGAAGCTTCTGGTCATTGTTAAAGTATTTGGTTGTTAGCTGAGGTGAAGATATGCCCGGTTGTGGAAAACTTGAAAAGGAGCAAAACGAGGGCAGGGCAGCTGGTGTGGATGGTGGCAGTGCACTGAGCACAGTCAGTCTGCAGTCTCCCCAAACCAGGCTGGGCCAGTTGTGTTTGTTATTGACTAAGAGATTGGCTGCAGACGTTAGTTAAAGTCTGTTAAATCCTTTTGTGGCTGATCTTGTTCCTGTGGCCTTATGCTAGTCTAATTGCCTTCGCAGGAAGATTAAGCTGAACTGAACTGAGGTCATGTTCCTTCAGAGTAAGGGTGTCCACATGGGGTTTTCTCATGCCTTATCTCCACACTCCTAAATTCATGCAGCTAGGCTTTCTGGAGTCGCCCCAGGCTGACAAGCCCTTCCCAGTGTTGCTGGGTTGCAATTTCCTTATGTGATGTCTGAAGCACATGCCTGTCCTCGTGCTGAATCTAGAAGACAAGGGGAGCAGAAGTAAGTCTACAGTCCTCAAAGAAATTGGCAAATGCTGCCTGGAGCATCTGGGACTGAGACTTCGTCCTGGGGCACACAGAAGCACCTCCAAGATCTGGCATCATTGGAGGTTGTTGGCCATGCAGACCATGAAGGACCCAGCACAGGTGAGCTTGGAGTTCATCCCGACATGGGTCTGTCCTGTTGTGCTCCCAGCAACTGCTAGGGCAAAATCCACCTTCATGGGCAAAACCAGAAATTCCTCCTCTGTTACGTTTTCATTTGCTATAACTGAGTAGGCTAGTATTAGATTGTGTTTTGTACTGTGGTTTTGGTACATGATTTCATTTCTGTCCCAATGGTGATAGAGCTGAGCTTCTTTTCCAGTTTTGGCCGTATATGATGAACTCTTGCAGCCCAAAGGGGAATAGCACATAAGGTGAGGGAAGCTGGCTTCCTTTCCCAGCGCTTCCTCTAATTTGCTTTGCAGACACGGGGAAGTTGCATCACTGGTCCATACCCTGCTTCATCCACATGCAAAATGGGGCCAACATAGCAGCCATTACACTTCCTAATGCTACGTTATCATAGAAAGTCTCTTGCCCTGAGTCTTGTCCTTGATCACTGCTCGTTGTGCTACTCTGCTCCAGAGAGACCCAGAACAGAGCATCTCTGCCCCATCACTCTCCTTGTGGAGAAGGGCCCATCTGAGTGATAATTAGGATGTTGAGTCTCAGCAAATAGAGGCATCTGAGCTGTGGAAATAAACCGTCTGCTGCCTGTTACCCAGGGAGGGGTGTCACTGGTGTGTGCCCATTGCTCTGTCACATGCGGCTCCTGCCCAACACACTCTATCAGCTCTCTTGTCTCTCTTGGATGGGGTAATTGGGTGTTTGGAGCTCCTTTCTTGCTGTGGAGCAGAGCTGGTGCCCATAGCCAGCAGGGAGCTGGCTGTATCATCGAGAGCTGAAGGCAATGTCTTGGTTTTCTCTCCTTTGAAGTTGGATGCCCTAGATGTTGTATTTTGGAACGGAGGTGCCAAAACAGGGATAAAGCACCTGAAGGTGATGGGAATTCTCAATTCCTTTCACTTGTTGTGGCATTTTAATAAGGGACATGTAGGAGGAGTCAGAGGGATTTTGAATGAGTGTGGAACAGAGCCAGAGAACAGGCTGCTGCCTTAGCAGCCTGCCCAGCTGCAGGTAAGGATGGAGCTGAAGGCATCTGTCCTGCATTAGGTGTCAGTATGGCAAGGCACTGGCTTCAGCAGAACTCTGTGCAGGATCAAGTCCTTAGCCCTATCCAATGGCATGGGCTGATATCAGGAGGATACAGAATCCAAAATTCGTGTAAGGTGGGTTATCTTCAGTGTCATGGTATGCACAAGCATCTTTTCCTTCTGGGGACCGAATTGTTTTTTCAAAAACATTCATTGAGCTACACTGGAATGAAATCACCTGCAGCGTTACACCCCTGGGTCTAATGCATTTATTTATATGTAAAGCATAGAAGATGATTTTCTTTCAGATGTAAGGAAATATCTTTTAAAGTTTGCTTTTAGGGTATTACCTGCCTAGTATTCTCTGCTCTCTGAAGAGCTGTGGGAAGTTGTGCCCTGGCTCTTCCAGGCTGGATGGCTGGTTTTCCCACCGTGGTGGTGGTGTGCCACTAGGGGTGGGCTTGGTGGCTTTGGAAGAGATATCAGCACAGTGTTAGCTACATGGCAGGGAAAGTTATGGTGTGCCATTTGCAGAGCTGCCAGGGATGTGAAGGATGCAGGTCTAAAAGAAACGTGCTTTCCCTTTCTCCACCGACCTCACAGGTTTAGTGCTATCCCAGGCCTGGTGTCTCTGTGTGAATCACCTCTGTTCACCCAGCCTGTATGTGTAAGCTGCTGCGTCTTCTAGAAACAGGATAGCCACGGAAAAATAGACTGAAGTGCCTTCTGGTTTATGGACTAGCACCAGACTTGCCTGTGTAATTACAAGGCCATTATTACTAGGCAAAGCAGAAAAGCCTTTGTCTGGCTCTCAGATCATAGGCTGGACTTGCAGAGGTGGCAGTTAAAAAATAGTAATCTTTTGACTTGAAAACTGAGCCTATTTCATATGGAGGGAAACAAGCAAAAAACAACAACAAGAAAGCCAACAACACCAACAAACCAACTGAAAAACAAATTACAGAGTTCCTCTAACGCTAACCACACTCTGGGGAGCTAAATATGTCTCTCTCAAACATTCAAAGCATCTAATTAGCAAAGCCAGGCAGTCACTAAGGAGACCACCAGCCATCTCTGAGCAAGACACGTGCGTCTTGCTGACAGTGTTGGCAAGGTCACCCCTTTCCCTTCTTTCCCACCCTCCACCTCCAGACCCGACGTAGCGGGGAGCATCTGCCATCCATTTCCCCCTGCCAGGGAGTGACAGGAAAGGTTCACCGGGAAGATGAGAAGCATGACTGATGGCAGCAGAGCCTTGCTGAATTATTGCCTCTTGCGTGGGGAGCAGAGATTTTGCTTTGGGGATGCTGGATTGTAAATCATCCATCTCCTTCTTTTAAAGGTGAACTGAAGAGCTTTCCGTGCAAGAGGGAATTAACCAATTATTTCAGAGGGCAGGATAGTATTTGTAAGCTTCAAGTTCAGATATGTTTACATATTGAAAATGAGAACTGAAAATCACTTTGGTAGAGAAGAAAGCAAGCAAGCCTCGTTTTTTGGTGGTTCCTTTTGTCTGGCCAACAGCAACCACTGAATTGGTGTTGGAAGGGGTTGCTGTATTTTGGTGCTGTCTGTCTGAAGTACACGTGTTCCCTCCTGCTCTTCTGAGGTGCTGGAGGGAAGCTGCTGTTGTACCTCTTTGAGGTGGGGTGGTGGCCACGAGGGGCTGGTCCTCACAACCCCAGTGTAGACCCACAGACCTGTTTTCTCTCTGGTCATTAAGGAGGTTGACTTACTGTGCGGAAGTCTAGGCCTGTGTTAAGAGTAATTTCAAGGTAACTGGTGGCTAATATCAGGGATAATCTGTTTCTATGGGTGGGCATGAAAAATTCCAGGCGGTAAAAGGACTCTTCAGATATCCCAGCCCCAGTACCATGCCCCTCTGCGTAGCCACCCAGCCTGGCTATGGAGGCAGCAGGAGAGGGATCCTCCTTGTCCTGCTCCTTGGGACATTTTCCTTTCCAGGGGATGAATTGCTCACTGCCATTTGGCATGGTCAGTGCTGGAGAACAGCATCCCCCCATGAGCCTGCTTGGGCTTTATTGAAGCACTGCCTGGCTCCAAGGCTCCCCTGGATCTTTCCATCTCTTTTGTTTTTATTGCAGCAATAAATCTCCCAGGATCTCTCTAGTTGGAAGGGTGGGAGGGATGGAGAGGGGAGATTTCCCGTCTAGTGCATTGCAGGCTTTTATTGACTGTCAGGAGGAGCAGTAAATCTGCGGCAGGAGGTGTGCCCAGCATCGGGGAGCAGAGCACTGAGCGCTGCTGCCTCCAGCAGCTGAGGCTGGATCGGAGATGCTCACAGGCACTGCCAGGGAGCTGTAATGGCTCTGTCCTGCAGCTGCAGTCAATCTTGAGGGCGGGATTGTCGTGAAAGCTTCTACCTTTGCTTTGCTTGACCCGCTCGCCTGTTCATGCCATGCGTAGGCTGCCCTTGCAAGCCTTCCCTCTGTATACAATCCATATTCTCCAGGGCTTTCCATTTGTGTGATCTGGGGGTCACTGGGACTTGCCAGCCTGGTGTGTGGGTCCACCACTGTCTCGTTGCTCCTCTTGCAGAGCTGGGGATCCAGCTTGGTCCCTGCAGGACCAGCGTTGCTCCAGATCCAGCAGCGGGCAGTGCTCAGCTTCGAAGCAGAGCTGGGTGTACATCCTTGGGGTGGCTCAGCATGACAGGTCATCTGCTTCTCTAGGGCTATGGTCAGTGCGTCTTTGCAGATCTGTAGCAGTCTGGGACTGATATAAATGTGACAGAAGAAAAACCAACCCTGAGACGTTCTGGCCAGTGCCAATGCAACATGCAGATGCCTGGCTTCTGGGATGTTTCCAGCTAGCTGCTTCGTTTAGCCAATGTTTTTCATCTCCAGCCTCTAAGCCCAAACTATCTTTGTTTTGAGGCTTACTCACTTTTTCCTGTTACAGATTTCTTCCCAGTGTTTGTCACAAGCAGTGCGTGGGCAGCGGGGCTGGTGTGTGACATGTCCCCCTGCAGCCCAGCGGGGCTGGCACCGGGAGCCCCCGTGCTGTGGCTGGGGCAGCACACAGCAGCATTTAATCAGAGGTGCTGGAACTGCTGGGATGGAGATGAAATCCCAGCTCTTGTCTTGTGTCAGGGAGGACATTTAAACACCAGACCAGGTAGTCCACAGAGCTTGTACAATCTCTGTCACTGCAGGATTTAAACGACAGATCGGATGACTGTCAGGAATGGCAAAAGTAAAATAAAAATCATAAATAAAATATTAAATAAGCTCTGGGTGTAGGCATCAGCTGTCTTTCCCAGGAGCCTTCACAGAGACCATACTGTATGATTTTGTAGTAAATAAGTATACAATACCCCCAATAACATTGTAAATAGTATTTGAAATAGTAATGAATAGCTTTTACCACAAAAGCTATTAGGCAGCAAATCTACCAGGGTTTACGTTAAATTCACGTTAAACATTTAAATGCAAGTCTGCTGTGTAACACTTGCATTTCTTAATTTTAGCACGCACAGGCATAACTACACACCCCTCTGATTTTTTTTTCTTTCGGAGATGCTTTCTCAGACTCAGTAAGAGTGTGACGTGGGATGTGTCTCATCTGGACTCCTCTAGCTTGGGAAGAATGACAATGTCTCTTTTATGTTTTCCTTGGCACAGCAGAACTGTGTCAACAAGCTGAAGTCCAGGGATCCTTACAGCTAGCAGCATCCCGCTGTTAGGGTAGGACTAGTGCTGTCCTCAGTGGCTGGTAGTTCATAAAACCTCTACTAGCTTGCACTGTAGGTCAGACAGATGCAGAGGTCTGCCACTTTCTTGGATTTCTGAATGATGACACGTTTTCCCCCATTAGTCCAGCAAGTTGGATGAGGATTTCATTTATTTTTCTCTTCTTCCTCTGGTGTCACTCAAAAGGGCAGTAGAAGCAGAGTGTTACTCTAGCAAAGGGACTCTAGCACTTAGGCTGGAAAGCCCAGCTTTTATAACTTGTAGCACAGAGGTATTGATGTGGCTTGTATCTTGTCCTTTTGGCTTTAACTCCCCTCCACAACTGCCTTAAGGAATCCTTCAGACTGTGTCTCTGCAGCCATAATGAAGCATCCTTGCAGTCCAGTTCCTCCATCCTTGGACAGGAGAAACCCACACAGAGGTCTGTGTCCTCTCTTGTTTCTTCTCCCATACAGATAAATTCTGGACCATGAAGCCTGTTTGCAGTCTCCACACCTAGAAGGGACATTCCTGTCTGTCTTGTGAAACTTGGATACTTAAAGTAATTCAGCTAGAAGCAAGAGTATCTTTTCACTTTAGATTTCAGCACACTGTGATCCTGGACGGGATCTGGCAGTTTCTTGGCAAGATAAAATAAAAAGAGATAGGGGGGATTTTTTTTTTCTTATTCTTTTTAAAAAAAAAAAATCAGATTTTTTAAACAATGTTCTAAAACTGACATTGCTACAAAAATGGATGTGGATGTGGATCTCAGCTCTGTGAAACCAGTTCTCACATCCTTAATTCATAGCCTGTCTCACCTGAATGCTGGGGCCAAGTGTCTTGGCAGGGGAGGTGATTGAAAGCATCTCTACTACAGTGCACACAGCGTAGTGCTCTAGCATTTTGAGGTCAAGTCGAGTAAGCAACAGATTTTTTTTCTTCTCCCAGCTAGCCAGCTCTCGAATTAACCTTGCTGCCCATCCTCTGTTGGCTCTGGTATTTACGGAGGAGAATACCACTGCTCTGCTGTGGTAGTTTACCATCAACAGTCCCCATTATTGCCTGATTTTACTTGGAAGAGATTCCTCGTTTCCCTGGCACCAGCTTGCCTTCTAATAACTGCAGCCAATACCACGTACTGTCTTACAGGGGAGGGCAGGCAGGCAAGGAGAGGCCTCTTGGTGATTTCCACCTGGAGGAAAAACTCACTTTGTGGAGTGTTGCAAGGATGGCCAACAGTCTTTGAAGCTGTAGAGGTGATACCCTTGAAGAGAGGAGAATCTTCCTTTTGCTGTCCCAGGCTAAGCACAATGACTTGCTTGTACAGCTGAGAAACATGGGTGTAACATGATCTAAAAGATGCACCATGCAACATCATCTCAGCCTAAGGCAGAGCCACTTGCATCTGTGTCACTTGTGACAGATGTTTCTCCAGCCTGTTCTTAAACCTCTCCAGTAGAGAGACATTTACAGTGTCCCTAGGCAATCTCTTGTAGTACTTTACTATCCTCACCTCTTAGAAAGATTATCCTAATTCTTAAGAGAAATTGGCCTTGCTCCAACTCCAGCCACATTTTTCCCAGATCCATTCTTCCCTTGGTTCTTCATTAATATATACATATTTTATATCCTTGAGTGCTGTGCCTCAAAGGTTCACTTCCCCTCCTGTATTCACCTAACCTATAGGGTAATCCCAGTTCCTTTAATCTTTCCTCAAGCAAACCAGCTCTCCTCACCCTCCATTTGCTCTCTTTGCTCTTCTGTGGACTTTTTCCATTTGGTCCGTGCAGCACCCTGTGCTGGTGCCCACGCTGCAGCTGAGGCCTTTTCTCTGGACGTGTGAGGAAGGAACAGCAAATGCAGCTTGGTGAATTCTCCCAGCTCTCAGCCCTCCTTACTCCTGACTCCCATTTTTACCCTCACTCTCTGATCCTTGTTCCCCTGCGTCTGTGAAGGTCTTGGAAGCAGCTTGGAGGAGGTGGCTCCTCTTTGCCTCTGGTTTAGTTGTGCTGCTGACAGCCTGGGTTTAGTTGTGGAGACCTGAGAGCTCAGATGGGAGTGCTGTCCCTTAGCCATGTCCTCCATCTCACAAAAACCGCATGCAGGGAGAGTGCCTGAGTCACCAGGTGCAACTGACCTGTGCCAAAAATCCTCTGAGCTGCCAAGAGTCATAGCTGGGGTGGCCAAGAGGCATTTGAACAGCCCCCCTGAAATCCTATATGGAAAGAAGAGGGATTTTAGTCCTGTCCCCTTTGGTCACCGAGTGAGGCAGTGGGGCTAGGTATTTCTTGAAGGAGTCTCTACTGGTACCCTGGTACTGGGCAACACTAATGATCAGCCAGCTGAAGAGACTGGAGAGAGTATAGGGGCTGGGGGAGTACAGAGGAGCTGGGGAGAGCAAGTTTTCTTTCTCAAAACAAATGGGTTAACTTGGCCCCCGATCTTCCTGATGTCTGGAGACAGCCTGAGGAAATAGAATAGTGAAAAGGATGGGGAGGAGGGTTTGGGTTGATATGGGCAGATAATGGCATCAGGGTAGCAAAATAGTGCCAGATGGGGTGCAGCAGAGTGAGCTGGAGCTGGTTGGAGCTTCTCCAGTGCATGAGGCCTTTTGCTTCCATTTGTGAACAGCATTTGTATGAATTAGACATTTCTCTGAATAAGAATAGCATCAGCAGTTGTACAGATTAGGATGGAAGGAGTCTGCAGGCTTCAAGATATGAGCTGAATGGTCATCAAGCCAGGAAAAAGCAAAGTATTTAGAGACCTGTAATGCAGGTAGGCATGCTGCAGGTACCACATCCAAACCAGCTGGAGCTGTTGACTGCTGGGATGTGGAGATGGATCAAACAGGTCACCTTCTTGGTGTGGCAGATGTCAGTTACTCTGTCGAGTGAGGCAGGGTAAGGACAGGGCCGATCCCACACTTTCTGGGACGTAAGAAATCCCAGCTGGCCTTTTCTCTTGGGAAAGCAGGCCCAGCTGCTGGTGACAAGGGCAGGTGAAGAGGTGGAGTGGATGCCTGGGATGTCTCCTCTCTCTGCCCTTTTGAAGATCTCAGGAGGCACTTCAGAGAGACATTACCCGGACAGCAAATCTTAGATCTCAAAATTGTTTCCACCCTCTGAGACACAGGAAAGTGCACAAAGCGTCACTGTGGCTATATACAGGGCTGCTTCCGTGAGCATCTTCTAAAACGTCACTCTTGGAGATTGGTTTAATGTTTGCTTTACACAGCATTTTTAGCATTACTTATTTTTAACTGCGTATCTTTGTTATGCTCAGCATGTCTGTCACTTCCTTGGAGCTTGCTCTTTTTCCTGGGATGTCGTAGTCACTTATTGCACGTGAGCTGGACCCTAAGCTGCCCATCAGCTATCAGTCTGCCTCCATGGTGGGGCTCTGTAGGAACCATCAACTTAGAGATGAAACTTTGCCAAGATTGCAGGCAGCCCTCTGAATTACCCAGGCCCTGGAAACTGTGCTGAAAACATTCAACTTGCCCTAGTTATTGTGGTGAGCTCTTATGTGGTGAATGCCTGAAGTTTGATGGTGATGACAAGGCCCCTTGTATGGCAGCTGTGATGGCACCAGTAAGCAGAGATCCTGTAATGGATCTGCAATTATTTGGTCCCCAGTGTATGAGTGGTGAGGAGTAGTTCCTGCTTTTCTCCCCCTGGTCCCTCATCAGGTCCAGTACAGTTTTGGATGCACCTGGTTCCAGCTGTTCTGTGCAAAAGAGGGGCACTGATGCCACTCAGACATTTCAGTGGCTCCTAGCCAGGAGCAAACTCTGCCTGATCCTGAGCCCAGGGGATGCTCTTTTCTCCCTTGGGAAGTCAGGCTTGGATCACAAAAATTTGGTGGCACCGTTCAGGTCTGTGCATTGTTTCCAGCCTGCTGCTGCGAACATGAGAGCTTCCCTAGCTCCTGGAGTTGTCTTAATCGCGACACAAATACCATATGCGGTACTTAGGCTACCTTCTCCACTTGTGAAGAATGCAATGGAAAAGGAATTTCAGTCCCTGGTAGGAAGCTGTACAGTTAGATGTGGCCTTTTTGCTTTTAATCTTCTAGGTAGCTTGAAATTGAACCTTTCATTCCTCTCTGAAATATCTCCACTGGCTGTTGAGCTCTCTCCCCCGCCCCAGACTGTTGTTTTTTTTTTTTGTGCAGAGTGGTTTTTGTACTGAGACATCTCCTGAGCCTGCTTTCCTCAATGGACACTGATGTGACATGCAGAGCTGAGCTGTCAGAGCTCTAGGGTGTTTTTTTTCTCCTCCCGGTGATGAGCTGTGACACTCCGGCTTCCCAGCTCCACAGACCACTTCTCAACACTTTTGTAAACATTTCATTGTGAATGCAGCAGGGGTCTGGCAGCGGTGGCTCGAGGTGTGCCCAGGTCAGGGGGGATTTGGAAAGATGGCATTTTTCAGCTTTACGTGAAGAATCAGTAAGGTAGCATTGCAGAGTATTCCGGTTCCCTTCATTCCTGTTCCCTTCTGTTCCTTCCTCACAGTTCTGGATTTTTTCCTGTTATTCTAGATCATCCCAGCCATTATCTTGTTCCCTCTACTCCTCTTCTGTCTGGCTCTGAGGAGCATTTTGTGGGTGGATCATGGGCTCTTTGGGGCAAATTTGCATCCCTCGGAGATGTAGATGAGGAACTGCATCACTGGAGTTGGTAGTGCTGAGCAGCATAAATGAACTGATCCCTGCAGGCTTATTTCTGTGGAATAAAGTAATGCTGGAGATGAGGAGGGAGCCAAAGAGGTACGTGTGGAGCTTATTTGTTGAATCTTATTCAACAGCTGTTGCAACAAATGTACGCTCACCTGTGCGAGGGGCAGCTGGGGAGGTGAGGTCTCACCTCCTGCCAGCCTGTGGAGGCTGAAAAGAGGTGAAGCCATGGGCTCCTGGGGCTGCGGGGGACATCTCCTGGCAGGCAGCCCAGCTGCCCCAGTGGGAGAGCACCTGGCCCCTTTGCTAGCCGGTGTGTGGGCAGTGACCTCTGGGGGCAAATGGGTCCTGTAGGCTGATCCCATTAAGATCCCTCAGCCTCCCTGAGGCTTTTACCATCCAGTGTTTTAAGGCTGAGCTCTGCCTCACCTCCTGTCTCCTTTGCAATGGCCTCTCTGGCTTTAATCCTTGGGTGGCCTAGTGCTGGTTAGCCCCTGGGAGTTGACGTGTTGGGGTTTTTTACAGGGGACAGCTGGGGTCTGAGGACAAGCAGGCACCTCGCTGGCAGTGCTGCATGGCAGGGGAGGAGGCTTTGCATCTCCTGTGTAACTTGAGAAGGGTTTGACTGATACCACCTCAATGCCCAGTGATGTCCTGTGCCTTGTGCCTTCCCCTCCCTGCCATGGCTAAATGGAAATAGCTGTCAGCTACAAATCTTATGGCCTGCACTGTTCCTGTGCTGCCAAACACAAAGTGCCCTCCCCAGCCAGCCCCTGGTGGGGCATCTCCACACATGTCACCTGCATGGAGCCAGGGGATGAGGGAGGAGATGTGAGGTTGTCTTTAGGGGTGCTGCTGAGCAGTTATGCTTCAGGGGTGTTTGTGGGGCTTTAGCCACACATGGATTTTCCTCTACGTTAAGGCTGGGGCAGTTCATGCTCTGTATGTATCATTCTGCAGACTGTCCTCAGAGTCTTTTGTGTTGCAGCTGGTGTGCAGCAGCACTGTTGGTCCAGCAGACAAAATTTCTAATCTCACAGGAGAGACAGGTGATATCTCCTGTCCAGACCTCACCTCATCTCTAATCAAGTCTGTTGGTCCTCAGTGATCCCAGTCATGCATCAGGGATGGAGAAGTGGTGAGCAGCACCATGTTTTGCACTCCTCATGAGGCACAGCCTCTACATTTTGATTTCCTTGGGCTGAAGGCAAGTCCAGAAGATGTCAGTAGCGCCCTGGTCGGCAGGAGGCATGGGAAGTGTGGTCCTTGGGGAGCCGAGGCTCCCAGCGAGTGGTGGTGGGGAGGGACGCCTTGTGCTTGTCCCACCAGCTTTGGCAAGGCAGGAGGGAAAGGGATACGGAGCCAGGGGGTGCAAGCAGATGGAGGAGGTGGTAGAAGAAAGGCTGAGATTCCTACATCTTCCAAAAATTTATTCATCTTAGCCATGCTCCAGATGCTGTAATATCGAACAAGTGTTGCAAAATATCAGTTCTTATCTAGCAGATACCTGGGCAGGGAAGCTGACTGGAAATCCTCAGAGAGATTACCCTGATATCCTCACAAACAGTGGAGCATGGAATAGAATAACTTACTTTAAATATTAATGCTACTTTAGCATTAATTTTGACTTTGTTGCTGATGGGAGGTGCTGCTGCGACATTCCCAACAAGCTGAAATCTTTTTAGGCTCCCTCATCTTACAGCACTGAGATGGAAAGGACAGAGCAGATGCTTTGCCCTGCTCTTGGGCAAACTGGTAGCAGGGCTGTGGTTTGTTAGGCATTTAGCCCATTTTGGGGGTTCTTTGACTAATATGGAAAAGCTTTAAAGCTTTTGGAAAACAAACAAACAACAAAACCCACCTTATGGTGGTGTGTGTTTTTTTTTTTCCAGGTTTGAAAAAAAAAAATGCTGTAGGCATTCCAGAGGGAAGACTTTTAGTTGTTGGTACAGCATGCGAGGGTTTTCTTCAGGTTCAGGTACAACCATCTGTTGGCAAACACTCTCCTTACAGAGCCGAGCTGGATTCACTTCCCACAGCAGCAGTGCTAACAGTAGGTATGCACAGATACTAGGGTGCTTGAAGATCTTCAGAGACCTGGATACTTGGCCGCGTACTGCTGTAATTATGTTGAAAATATTGCTGAATTTGGAAAACATAATCTATAAATTAGATTTGTTGCTGCAGACCCACTGCCAGCTATGGGACTTGTGCTGTCTCTGCAGAAGTTGGAGCTAACTTTGGCTTTAGCCTCAGTGCACCTTGGACTGAGCTTGCTCTGTGAGAACTTTGAGCCTTTCTGGTGGGCGTTTGTTGATAAAGCAGGACTGCAGTGCTATGGCTGGGTTTTGGGAAGGTCCAGCCCTTCTGCTCTCCACTGATGTGGGCTGGTGGGGCTCATCACCAGCTCTGCTGGGCCACTGCAGGGCTGGGCTGGCTGAACTCTGCGCAGGTTTCCCCAGCAGCAGAGCACAGACATGCCTCAGGCCTCGGCTGAGGAGCGTTGGCAGATCGCTGTGCAAAAGTGCACAGGAGCCTGTCTGTGCTGTTATACTAAATCATAGCCTTTGTGTATCCATTATGTGAATTTCATGAGACTTGGAAATATTTTCCCCCCATGCCTCTGTACCCTAACTGTGCTAGAAATTCAGCCAGGTATGCAGTTATGTGCGAGCATTATGCAACGAGTGCTTTAGAAAAGCACAGTGCTCGCTGTTCCGCAGCAGTCGAGAGATTTTTCCAAGGCATTTAGCAGCAGAGCTGCTACAGCCAGGCCAGCAACCGTGGCTGTGCAATTCCTGCATATCTTCTGTGCACAAGAGCCTCGGTTGGCCACTGCGAATATGCTGTATGATCCTTTTTTGCCCTGATTCAAGGGATTTTGTGGATCTGCTGATGGTGCTGGTTGGAATATAGCTGAGCCCATGCTTACTGGGGTATTTCCTCAGCAGCACAGAAATGTCAGGGTACTTTGTGTCTTGGCTACGTGGGTAAAAGGACGCGATACAGCCCCTACCTCCCTTGAGCTTTGGGTGAGCCTGTATGTGCATGTATTTAGGGGTTCTTTTTCCCTGTGCTGTTTATCTCAAAGGTTTATTTCAATTCATACACTTTAAATGTCAGGTCTGTAAAACTGCACGTTGTAGACAAAAAGGCAGCGATACAGCCTTTGGGAATGAGACCCTACCCTTGCTGTAGTGTGTGGTGAAGGCAGAGCTGAGTGTGAGGGATACATGCAAAGCACTGAGAGCTATCTTTCAAAATGAGACACCTCAGGTTGTTCAGTGAAAGTACTGAAAAGCCAAAGAAAAACAGGTGACTGCAAGAGGCTTCTTTTCCATGCTCAGCCAAACCAAGCCTTTTTTATTTTATTTTATTTTTAAGCTGGGGGCTCTTAGAAGTGCTTGGAGAATAACCTTTCCTCCCTCAACCCAGCTATCTTGCTTTTGGGATGAGTGCTGATGACCCCGTTCTGTTTTGGCAGGGATGAATCACGCCTGTACATATGTCACGCTGCAAGAAGCAGCAAAGGAGGAAAGGAAGGAGAAGTCCCTGCTGTAAGAGTGCTTCCCCACATCATTGCTTCTGGCCCCTCCTTTCCCTTCCAAAACAAACAAAAGAACCTGCTGCAGGTCTCCTTCGTTTGGTCACAGCATCCTGGGTAAAAGCAGCATGGTGCAATGCCTCTTCAGAGGAAATCATATCTCCCATTATTCGTGAGTCACAAGGGTTAAGGAGATTAGCTGTTTCAGTGGATTAGTAAGGGGCTGTGAGATCTGTTCATCTCAGTGTAGCTAGCTGTCTTAGGAGTGGATGTGTAGAGCACCTAAAAATAATTCAATTATTTGTGCAAAATATCTGTCAGGCTGGTTTCCCTCAGGCAGACGTTCCCTCCCACAGCACAGCTCTTGCAGAGCGAGGTCCCACCCGAGGAGAGATGGGAACAGATCCTGGCTGATGGACACAGAGCATTGAGCTGCCAGCTCCCCATTCCTCCTTCCCCAAAACCATGTAGACTCTTGCCCCAAAACACTGTCTTAAGGGGCAGGTTTCCCTTTTCTCCAGACTTCGACCACCCCACTGCTGTCTGGGCTCCCCAGGGACAAAGCAGGTGGGCTGCTGAGGACAGAGTCTCCCGCTTATGGAGGTGCCACATCTCGGCTCGCTGCTGGGGACATTTGTCATTTGGAATAACTCTGTGCCCAGACACCCAGTATTAGTCTCCTCCAGCACCAGTGCAATAAAAATCAGTGGCCCTGGGCAGTGTGAAATGAACTTTGGAGGCATATTGAAGCCTTGGCTGTAGATTCTCCACCTGCTTCAATATATGAAAAATAATAAAAATTTTATAGATCCCTAAGGCATCTCTGAGGCATGGGAGAACATTTCAGCATTCTGTGCTGGCGTTACTCCTGCCCATGCATGGCTGCCTGGGCTGGAGGTCCCTGGGGTGTCTGGTCACAGTTAAAGGCACTCCATGCTGAGGGGTGGCGTGGGGAGGGGAAAGGGAAAGAGGTGGAAAAGCAGGATCTTGGAGTCTTTCCCATTTTTTTTTCCACCGAGCTCCTGAGCATGTTGGCAGGTCGCTTACCTCACTGTGTCTCTCTTTCTGCTGTTTGTAAAATGGGAACACGTTTCACCTCACAGGGCTGTTACGAAGCTTAATTAAGATTTGCAAAGTGCTTTGGTGCTGTATAAATGCCAGTCACTTTAATTAATAAAATGAAATGGCTGTGCACTCTTGGCTTTTGTTTACCTGGGTGTGAGCAAGAAGCGGCCAGCATGGTGATGTGCAGCAATGCTGATATTTCACACAGCTGTGTTTTCTGAACGTCCTGTTTTCCTGAAGGCATTTTGGGATGCCTTACTGACCTTTAGACTGCCATGCTCCCAAACTGGACATCACCCTTGGAAGCCAGGGATGAGTCCTGTCAAGCCTAAGCCATGAAGACTGCCTGCAGCGTGGATCAGGCAGGGACCAGGGCAAGAGCCTCAGCTGAAAAGTGGCTCCTTGATGATGAGGGGCCCTGCTGCAGCTCTGGAGGATGGCTCTTTGGGGAAGGACCACTGGGGATGCTGCTAGCTTGCTCCCTTACAGCAGGTTTCACCAGCCGGCTTGCAGTGCAGGGAGGTGGGGCAGCATGCCCCAGCCCTGAGCAGCGGGATGTGGAAACAACCAAAGCAACCCATGGAAATGACTTTTCTTCTTTTGCCTTTTGATGGTTTTCCTTGACCATATTCAAGGACGGATTTTACCAGCCATGTCATCAGTATCTCTATATAAAAGGCTTATTTCACATTCATGAGAGCTAAAAATGTCCAGGAGGGCGATGCTCACAAGAGGATTTTTAAGGGTTGTTTTTTTGGTTGTTGGCTTGTTTTTTTTAGCCTTCCAGGTGCCAAATGCTCCAGAGAGCATTCTCAGTTGTGTCCCTCAGTGCCTGGTCCAGGTCTCCAGCAGTGGCTGTGTCCAGCGCCCCACGAGCCAGAGGTGTCTCACGCTGCAGTGACCCGATGTTGTCACACGCTGATCCAACGTGAGCATCCCAGAGACCAGCAGCTCGGCATACCTGGCTGGTCTGGATTCAGATCTAAGCGTCTGTACTCTAAAACAAGGAATCAACACACGAGATCTGTGGTCCCATGAGTTTCAGTAGGGTTGTCTCTGTATCTAGGGAATGCACCTCCACTCTATGGGCGACTGAGGACACGTTGTTCAAAGCAGAGCCCTGTTCCCCCAGTGCCTGCCTGCTCCTCAAGTAAAAGGAGACCATCAGGATAAAGGGCGCATTTGAGTCTTCTGTTCCTCACAGTACAAAACCTTCTTTGTCTCTTTCAAATTAGAAGCATTTGTGCAGGAGGAGACATGCTTTGGCTCTCTGTGATCTTTGTAAAAGCTCCCAGCTGAACAACAGCAGGAGGGAGGAAGAACCTGCAGGAGTGCTGTCTGCTCCTGGGCAGGTATCTCAGGTGAAGGCTGGAGGAAAAGGTTCTCTGAGAACTCTTTTCTCAGCACTGGTAATAACCCGGATTTGTCTGAACTCTTGTCTCATGTAGGCACAGGGGACAAGGCTTCCTCTTCTCTTTCCCCCACCAGTGCCTGATGCAGCAGCCGAAGGTGCCGCAGGTTGGCACAGCATCACATCCCCTCCTGCTACAAGCAGTGTGGGCAGGCAGGAGATCCTGCGCCTCCTGCTGAGGATGATGTTTAAGCGTGTGGGTATCAGTATTGGCACACTCTGTTAGCATGTGTAACCGTGTTTCTCCACACCTATCATTTGTACTATAGAGAAGCACTACCTGCTATCTCTAAGGCTGCACCACGGGGCTGAGTAGGCGTGTGTGTAGATGACTGCTTTTTTGAGCTGCCAAAGGTTCGTACGTGGGGTGCTCGTACTTGAACACCGTGTGCATCTCTCCCTCCTTTCCCACCCGTCGCTCTAGGCAGGACCATAGGAGTTTGCTAGGTGATTTCTCAGCGCTCACCTCTATGCTGGACTAAAACTAACCTTCAGCGTCTAATTATCGCTTCACGGTTCAGGCTTCTAAGCAGAAATTTGTATCATCTCTCTGCCCTTGCAGAATGTGAATAACTCAAAGCAAAGGCAACAGAGAAGGATCGGGGTGCTCATGGACTCTTGTATTGCTTCTTACTCATTTCTGTGTGACTCTGATGTTATATCACAGCTTATTATGTTGTCCAGAATATACTGTGCAGCATCCTAGCAAATACCAGGGAGAGTCACAAGATCACATTAAATTCCCTACCACTGACAGATTTGATTTCAGGTGTGAATTTACAGCAGGCGATGGATATTTAGAGTTTAATTGTGAGTCCAATGTGAATTTCCAAAGTGCAGTCTGGATCTTTAAAGCTTGATAGTGCTGCAATCAGGGATATGTTAATTTTTTGTTTTATATAGCCATTTCCACTAAAAGTGATCATAATATGCTGTTATTTAAACTTTAAAGGGCAATTAACAGTCAGATCTGGCACAGCTAACCCTTAAACAGGTTATTGCTTTTTGCGGATTTTAGATACCTTCATTAGATTAGCCTTGTAGCTTCTTTGTACATCGAGGCACAACTTTTTAACCAATTATGTTGTTTGTTTAAACAAGTGTAAGCCAAGGATCTACTTAGTGTCTCTACCATGGTTTGCACCAGTTTAAGGCTATCAAATTTGAACCCCATTTTAATTAACCCACTACACTTTGTTGTATGGATAGCGTCAGAATAAAAATGAACTGCTTGTTTGGCTATCTGGGGGCTTTGCTTTATAACTCAAAAGTAGTATCTGTGATTCTGTGGCTAACATTCCCATGAACAAATGTTATTGTGAGACTCTCTACACCTCCTATGCAAAGTGCTCAAGAATGTGCTTTCCTGGTGGCATCTCCTTTGGTGAGAAGGTAAGTGGCCACTATAGGACATGTTCTGGCAGCCAGCCTGGAGAGGAGGTGAAACCACAGGAGTCTGTCCAGGGGTTTAACTTATTTAGAGGCATCCAGGCTTTGTAGAGGAAGTCAAAATAGGTAGGCAAAGAGCCTCACCACCATCATCAGTGACAAAGCAGAGTTCAGCCCCCCTTTTCTCAGAAATACACTCTTTCCCGTAAGTGCCAGCATCCTCATTAGAGGACCAGTGAAGCGTGGCAGCTCAGCTATGATGGAAATACAGTAGAAGCCTCATTATTGTGAAACAAGATGCTACCATGCAAAGCAAATACAGAAGTACTGGGTTTGGTCCTTACCAGGTAGTGCTGCTGAGGCTGCAGAGAGCCACTGGCTATGGCTAAAGTCACAGCCATCATAAAGGCATGGGGCATGCTCCTGACTGCAGCACAAAGGCAGTGAGCCCTGAAGGTGACTCAAAGGATTTGATTAAAAGTGTCACCAGAATTTGAGTGTTTAAACAAGTTTGGACCTCTTCAGAGAGGCTGGGACTGGAACTCCACTTCAAGAGGCCTGGCCTTTCCACTATGATGCTGAACACAACACACACACTGTGAAAACAGCACTAGTCTGCTGGACCTTTTACTGTCCAGAAGTGGGAATGCAAAGAGCAGTGAAAAGTTAAAAAGCCAAAGAAATTCCTTTGAAATCTCAGGAGTGGGGTTTAGTTCAGACGCTAGCAACAACAGTTCAGAGAGTTCTTCTTTCTTGCTACGCTAACACTTCACTCCCAGGAGCATTAGCTGAGAAAATCAACAAAACAAACAAAAAAACAAACAACAAAGAACGTTCACTGACTGATTTCAACTTCTGAGAAATATCGTGTGGCCATCCCACCGTCACCTGGTGAGACCCACAGGGTCCTGTGAGCCATAGGAAGGGCTACTCATCTCTGCTCCGTGGGCCCCGTGGCCACGTCCATCAGTCATGACTGGCATGCTGGCTGCCTTAGGGGGCCTGGCTCCTCGTAGGGCACTTCTTTGGCAAAGCTGGGGTGCCCTGCCTCGCTCTCCAAGCTGAGAGCAACGAGGGCCTGGGAACGGGGTATTTTCATGATAGAGAAGTTGCCGGGCTGCTGACTCACTGTGCGTGCCAGAGGCACTGCTCTGCGATCCTGAGCATGGAGGGGGAGGGAAAACAGGGCACTGCGAAGATTGGTGGAGAGATAAGGTCACCTAGTGCCTCCGGTCACCAAATCAAAGTAACTGGGATTTTCAGCGTGTCGCTTCCCCACACGGAGAAGAAAGAAGCAAAACCCTTTACATGTTACCCATTCCGATATGTGGTTTAAAACTACATGTATCAGGAAGGAGACTGACAGATCACTTGGTGTTTAGCCGGCCTGTTCTGATATGCTGAGGGTGGCATCAAGTGAGATTTGCCTACCGTAGGTTATGCTCAGGTGTATGTGAGGTGTCCTGGAATATCTCTGCTTTGTTAGGCACAGGTGTCCTCCCTTCCAGTAAGAGCCATCCTTGACTCTAATCCCATGCTCGGAATCAATAACACTTTGTTGTGATATTGTTAATTCTCCCCAGGCTGGAGCCGTAAATGCCGAGGCACTGGGACATCTTCTCTGCCAGGCACAGCTCGTGCTGGGCAGTGCAGTGACTTCCCCCAGGGAGCAAGGGACATCCGCAGGCATCACCGCCTCTCCCTCTAAATGCAAGGCACCTTTCTGCAGCTTGCTGCGGCTAGCATACCTTGAAAAAGGAAAAACACTAAACCCTATCGAGACAAAGCTCTGTACTGCACACAGAGCCTTCTGCATGCAGAGCCTGCGGGGAGGATGAGTGATAACAAAGCACACGTGACAAGCGTTAGTCACGTTGCTTAATGAACGGCTAGAAGGCACTCGGAGACTTGAGGCCCTGGGTAGATGAAGGCTGTTCATGTGGATTTTCTAGCCCTGAAGTTAAAGAAACACAGGAGACCTTGTTCTTACAAGATTTCAGGTCAGGTTTTTCTATCAGAGATATGCATCTATTCAAGATAACCATGCAAGGGAGATCTTCAAAGGAAGCTGAAAATGAAGGGGTTTGGGAATTCTTTTGCCTTTGAAAATCATCACCAGGATGGCAGCAGGGGATTTCCCTGGGCCGATCCTCTTGACATTTTTAACTTGCCCATCATCTTCCCCTCCTCTTCCAGCCTCTCAGTTCTTGACCTCATTCCCTCCCTAAGGCAAATACAATACCAGGGCTAATTATCCAGAAAGGAAACGTTAGCAAACGTCGTAGGAAGAGTACGTGGTGAACGTCCATCCAGAGCAGTGGGCACGGCTTCCTGGTTAGACCACCCTGCCCAACATGATGTTCTCTTATTTTCTTTACAGACCCTCTCATTGATCAGCTGCAATACTCCTTGCATGGTTTGTAGTGCTCTGCCTGGCATTTTTCATGGCTCCTTTACACATTTCAAATCAGCCATCAAAAGGAGCTGCAGGAGAAGCTGCTGCCTAGTGCGGACAGACAGGCTTGGGCTCTCTGTCAGCCCAGCCGGTCAAAAATAGTCTTGGGAAACTCTGTGAGTCTTGGACGGGAGTAGAAAGAGCAAGGCAGGTCACTGCTTAAGAAGTGACAGATGCTTTGCTGTTGTGACAGCAGCCCTTCTGCTGACCATGTAGGAACACTCTGCAGGCCACTGGTGCCCCACAGACCACGGTCCAAGAACCACTGTCTGCCATATGGGTTTTTAATAACTTAGCCTTTGTGTTCTTTCAATCACTGAAATATTTAGCATCCTTTTACCACTCTGCATTGGCTGTTCTAGTTCAAGATCCCAGGAGTGCAAGGTTTGACTTTTCTCTCAGTGATTTTCAGGCTTCATAACAAGCAGGTCATATTTTCCTTTTGGAACAGAGGAATAGGAAGTCATTTTCCTTAATCTGCTCTTGGAAGTCCAGCTAGTTGTTTAATCCATCTCAGAATAGGGGTCACCAATCCTCTTTCCCCTGTGGACATGTCATTGAATCAGCTGAGTGGGGGGGAAGCTGTTCCTTGGGTTTATGCACTGGGGCAGCCTACACAGAAGAAGGAGGCACAGCAAGAACATTCAAGACTGAAGGAGATACGTCCCAATGTGCTGATTAAATACATGCAGGCTGGTGTAACCGAGTCATCAGCTGGAGACATGACTACTGTCATCAGCCTGAGCCTTAAAGACTGTTACACGAGTCCCAGACGAAGCATCAGCTTGCACACACTGATTGTGTCAGTTTTCACACATCACATGCTGCCATTACTTTTTCTTGGTGCTGTTTGGGTAACAGTTATTCCTTTGTAGGGTGGCACCCCACACTGCTAGAGTGCTTGGTATCTTAGCATCCAGCTCAGTCACAAGGTACCCAGCCCAGCATCCCACGCATGGCTGCTGCCCAGAGGGTCCCCAGGAGAAGGGCAGCTCACACTGGCAGGGTTTCCTGGTTATGTCCAGAGCCTCAGGCTCAGCTGAGGGGAATTCATACAGGTGAGGAAGGCAGTGTGTTGACCGGGCCTGAGCTCTATTTCCTTGCTTTTCTCTAAGCCAGCATAACACTTTTCCTAGGAACCCACTTACACATCCACCCTCCATGTAGCCACGAGCCTTCTGAGCCTGCTCTTTCCCTTTGCTTTTTCCCTTTCCTGGCATTGCTGCCAGTGAGAAAAGCCAAATCTATCCTGTAGCTGTGAAGCTCTGTGCTTGGGACCATGACAGAGCTCCGTGAAGGAAGGATTTTATACCCAGTCAGGAAATGAAAACACCAACCCAAAGACCACCCACTGGGAGTTCAACTACAGCCCGGTGAGGGGAGGTTGAAGATGATTTTCACCCTGTAGCCCAGCTGTGAGCAGGTGGGGCTGTCTTAACTAATTGGTGTCAGCTGTAGGGGGATAAATTGCTGCCTGCCCCAGGTATCCCTTCCCCTGCCCTCTGGGGAATAGTCTGGAGGAGCTCCAACCAGAGTGGGCAACCAAAGGTAAGATGCCTGTGGATGTGATGAACAGGCAGGAACCTGTGGGGGCTGTTGGGGTGCCAAAAGGTTAAAAACTCTATATTGCGCTTTAAATTCTCTGTGTGTTGTGACTGTAGCTTGTAGAAGGAGGTCTGAGACGATTTTAAAACAGTTGGCATAGCTTGGACAGCGATATAGTCAATGCGCTTTTGCCCAGATTTTCAGGTAGCTTGTAGCCCGTGAGGGGCTTTGTGCTGCCCTGGCTGTGTTGGTGGCACCCCCCAGTTTAGCTGGTGATAGTCAGCATGAATAGTTCAGCAGCACCCACAGTTACAGCGATGATTGCAGTAAAGATGAAGCCCTCAGCATGCAAACCTGAAAACATTGGCTAGTCTACCCATATGTAAATCTCTGTGCATACATTTATTTGTGTTGAGAACTAAATTAAATAGAAACGGATGGCTTGCCAGGGCCATAAAAATGTCAGGTCTTCAGAAGAGCCCAATCTCTGCAAGAGCATTTGAAATATTGCATATATATTGGAGGGGATTAGAGCCAAATGAGAAGATACCAGACAGAGCAATAAACTGAGCCCTGCAGCCTGTTGTTTCAGGGCCTAGGAGACAAGAGACTGCAGATTCACCTTGCGACAAACCAGTTACTCTTTGGGACAGTGGCAGGCTACTTGTGTGTATGTAGGAATGGACGCAACTTCTCCATGCTTATGCGAGCTATTTTTCCCTCATTGAGCTAAACAGACAGGGTCTCTTTCGTGAGTTTGTGTTCAGTTTCTTCAGAAAATGACCTCAGAGCAGGGTTAGGTTTCTGACATAGGGTGGGAAGGGAACATGGTCCACCAGCAGGAATGCAGGAGCTGGTACAAGCCCTATAGGACTGCCTTCTTTTGGGCTTCAAGCTGATGATTTTCCTTTTGAAGATATAGATATATGGTGCCCCTTTTAACCTGAGTAGTTACGTTAAAAAACAAACAAACAAAACAGATGCAAACGTTCCCCTTGCCCCCTAACCCCAAGAGTTAGCAGGCTGGAGTCAGCAAACATGGTTTTTGCTAGATTTTTGCCTAGACCAAATCCTGCTTCTTGTGCCTGTAGGTTTTCTGCTGTTGCTCCTGTAGCCTTTGTTTGAGGTTTCCTCCTCTTCCATCACAGAAGTTATTTTTCATTCCCTTTCACAAAACAATATTTAACAGGGCTCTTCTGCCTATATTTGTCTTCATTTTGGGTAATAAGGCAAGGCTCAGTTTAGGCATCTGCTCTTAGCTACCTTATGCAGAATGTAGGATTTTATCCAAGACATGCACTGAAAATCTGTCACCTCTGGTACTTCTGGCAGGTTGTTCTCCAGAGACGATCAGGACTCAGATGAGAGAATCACTTATGCGTGAGATGCAGGCCAGAGGTGCTTGTTAAGCATGCTTTAACAGAAGCTTCATCTCTATCTTGTTCTATAAAATCCAGAGTATTAGAAAAATAAATAAAAATGAAGTGCAACGATTTTATTATCCTTTTTTTCCCCTCTCCTGTTGCCTGACCCAAATGTAATGACAGGCTGTTAGGAGGGTGTAATCTACTACAGGCTTCTATTTGCAGCCAGTACACCAGATTGTGTGCCTATTCATAAGATAACAAAAAAAACCTTCTCTCTTGTTTTAAGAGCTCTTGAAAAGCAAGCCAAATGCAAGGCAAAGCTTGACTCCTCCTCCTCACCCACGCACTATGATGTTTCTTAAGTGCAGTGAAGTTGTAGAGATACATCTGTAGGTGGTCCAAAACCATAGCACGTTCTCCAGGCTCAGCAGTGCCCTTTGTGCACTCTGGTGCCTGGTTCTTGGCTGGTGGGTTTGAAGATGCTCCTGTTAAATACGTTCAGCTCTAACTCTGGTGGTTCTGGCTACGCTGGGTTTCTTTCCAGGAGTCAACGTGGCCTTGCTCGGAAGGTTTCCTTCCTTCCTGACGGACTGGTACAGCCATGGGGAGCCGTGCCCATGTCTGTTTTAATAGGGTGGGTGTTTCAGCCACTGGAATCCCTCTGGACAGCCTGTTTGGAGGCATCAGAGCATTGCAGTGTTCAGACATCCTTTTCTATTACTAGCTGCCGTCTACAGGAATCCATGTTTAGGAGAGGGTCTTCTTCCCATGTGGGGGCTGGTGGCCAGGAGCTGAGCGGTGCTTGCACTGCTGGGAGCTGTGGTTCCCGCCTTAGCTCCTTTTTGTCCCTGTCCACAACAGTGGATGCATGGAATTGTGCAAGGCATTAGGATGTCGGGGTCCTGCGAAGAGACCAGACTGCTAGAAATGGATGTGTCCTTCCTAATCACAGCATGCCTGCATGCTCTGCCAGCAGGGATCATGATTTGTAACAAGCAGAGGTCTAAGGGTCCGCGGCTAGGTTTTATCATTTGTGACAGATCTGCTGACTCCTGGTTTGTGAGAGCTGGGGACGCAGTAGGGGGCCCTGAAGGGTGGACTAAGGAGCTGAGCCAACCCCTTCAGGTTATGTGCAATGTGTCTCTGCCTCCCTGTTGCACTGTAGGATGCTCTCCTTCCAGCAGGGAGAGAAGGTCCATGGCAGCTGAGCTTGTCCCCTCTTGACAGATTCATCCCCCTTGCAGCTCCCTGCCTGCCTCTGTGCTCGTCCTGCACCAGTTCTCCTGGGGATCCAGAGAGCCTCAACTGCAGGGAGGGGAGAGGGGACTGACATCAAGGAATACTGCCCAGCTAACAGCATCCCTAAGGAAAGATCTTGGAAAGGAAGAGAACATCTTAAAAAGAAAAAAAAGAAGGTGGGGAGGGTGTCTGAGGCCAGGTGTCTGAGCTGCTTGGTGAGATGGAAACCTGCCAGAACCATCTGCCTTACTGTGAAGCGTGAAAGCAACCCACCCACAAAGCTTGTGAGAGTAGCTTTGGGGCCAAAAAAGGAGCTACCTTATTTTGTGTAAACCATGATTTCCAGTCTGTCTGGAAACGAGCGCTTGGCAGTGTGGCTGAAGGAGGACAGGCACAAGAGATGATGCTTTGGGAGATGTGGTCCTGGGAACCCTGCTTTCCTATAAGTTACTGTTTCCTATACATTTCCTATAAGTTACTGCTTCACCAGGCTATATTGTATTGTGTAGCAAGTCAAGTGACTGTAGGGCAAATCATCCCTCTGTCAGTACCCAGAACATGCTGCCTTCCCTACCCTGGCAGCAAACATTTCAGGTTGCATCTTGTCTGAGCTGTGGTGGAAAGCTGAAGTGTTTCTAGAAGCTGGTGAGGATGCCAGCTTGATTGCTTTCTTACTTTTAAGTAAAAAGTTAATTAGCAATTTATGTTGTTGTAAACTGTGATGGCCTAAGGATATGAGTGGCAAAGTCTCTAGGGAGGGGAAATATGAGCCCAGCTGATTGGTGTGAGTTCCCAGGAAAAGGCAATTTGAGTTGATGCAAACCTTTTTACAGGCTTAACAAGAAATCCCAGTTTTCAAACCGAGCACATCTTGGGCACAAATCCCTTATGCTCAGAAGCTCATACAGAAATATTAGATAAGCTAGTAAAGCACATTACCTTTCCTTAAAAACCTTGCTTCTATTTATTTACACGTTTCAAGCACTCTCTCCTCCATAACATGGAATCGTTTTGAAACACTGATGCATTCATGCTCATGATATGCTTCAGAGGCAAAGGAGCACTTGTTCCCATTTTACAAGTGGGGAAAGTTGGCAAAGGAGGACATTGGCAGAGGGAACAAGGACCACATGGTGGTGTCTTCTTAGGAGATGTCAAGGAGATGCTGTGGTAGCTCCTCCTTTGCACCTTCATCTCCTCACCGCAGAGAAGGGCACACAGAGCCTCGAGGTTTGCTTATTTATTTCAGATCTCAGTGGGGCAATGAGTTTGGGACCAACTGAGACCATCAGTCTCTGTGCCATGTGTAGGTTAACACATGCTGTGTTCCATCCTAGCAGCAGGTGCTTTCCATGGGGCAGAGAGATGATTTTCTATTATAGCTGGTGAAATGCTTCACATTGTGTTTCAGTAGGTTTACAACAGGATGAGAGCTTGTTTTAGCAGGAGAGATGTAACTGATGGGAGCTAACGTATACAAAATCAGCTTATACGAGGGTTAGGTGCCTCCAAGTGATGATGTCTCACATTAACAGGAATGGTTTATTCAGTATGGAGAAGGATGCTGGGCAGACTTCTCTGAATTGAAGGGTACCTGAATATGAGGAGCTGAGTCAAAAGAAATAGGAAGCTATGCTTGTTTCTAGCAGTCAGAAATACGGGCTTAAGTTTATGCTAGGGTGCCTAGCTGGGGTGCTTGATTTTGGGGGGCACTTGATTTTTGCCAGGGTTTTCAGTAAAAAGCTACAATTCTGAGGGCCTTGATTTTTTTGTTCCCAGTGCCAAATACTTAAATTTGACCGGAGGCTGGGTATCCCCTTTTCTCCTGCCTCAGTTTCTCATCAATAAAGTGAAAATGCTAATACTTAGCTTTTTTTTTTTTTTTGAGTTGCTTCAATTTCTTCTTGGTCCTTCAATAGGAAGTAGTGTCTGGGTACAAGTAAATGAAATAAGAAAAACACCTACAAAATCTGCATTTTGCAAAAATACTGTACATTTATAATGGAAATAGGGACTTTGATTTGTGACCCCGTGACCATTTTCCAGTGATGCTGTCACTCCCCTGAATAGCAAATTTAACTGACTGGTAAGAGGCTAGCTTTTCTGAAGTACTTTCTGCATTTTGCAGAAATAATCCATGGATCCCTAAACACCCGTCAGCCACAGGCGGTCCCCTGCTGATGTAATGCCTAGAGCTATGCACATCAAAGTGGGATTGTGGCCAGCACCTATCCTTACTCTTACACACAAAGTAGGAGGATTAATATGAAGAGAAAGAGGCAATAATCTGTTCTATTCTTCTTTGAAAGCCAGACTTACAGCATCTTTTTATCGCAGATTTTCATCAACAGTGGTGGTTTTTTTTTGTTGTTTGTTTTTTTTCCTTCCCCTGCACTGGCACAGAGGACATCATCCATGAAATACCCATGTTACTTCCTTCATGACCTTAGCTATCCTCAGGTCTGTATCAGCCAGTTCTAACACTGTATTTTGTGAGCTATGGCAGGAGCAAGTCTTTACCTAAAAGGATTTTTATAGTATTGGTAGGCTGAAACAGGCTCTTTGATTTATCCCTATTTTAACATTTCTGCCTGTGGGTGATTGAGTTTAATTAAGGCTGACTAGTAAATATTTATCCTCATGACAGAAATAGATGCAGGTTTGTCCATTAGAAACACTACACAGACTGCCTCTTTGGCTGCAGCTAACTGAACTGAACGCTCAAAGGTTTTTATTAATACCGGCGAGGAAAAAACCTGGCACCTGACCGCCGCGAGCATCCCGCCGTGCTGCTCTGCCTGGCCGAGGAGCCTCTCTCCCCACCAGCAGCCCCTCCGATGAGGCTCGTTGCCATGGAAGTCTCATTAAATTTACATCTCGCCGGGCTGGGGCTCAGGCTGTATTTTTAGCCAGCGGTGGTTGTGGATAAGAGGGGTGGCTGCTGCTCAGACCTCGGCCAGCAGGTAGTTGGTGTGCCTTATGGCTCACCGTGGTGGGAGCAGCACCCTGGGTGGGACTGCCCCTGTCCAAAAGATGTGCCCCCATCGAGGGGTCTGGCAGTCCTCTGCAGCCCCTGCTGCTGGTAGGGATGAGCGCGGGGTGAGCTGTTTCGGGGCTGAAGAAGCCTTTGGGGCAGTTCTGCACAGTGCTGGTGGCTTCAAGTGACAGGGTCTGGTTAGGTTAGGCTGAAAATAGCAAATCTCGCTTGACTTGAGCTAAACCTTAAAACCTGGAGGGGCAGGAAGGAACTCATCCGAGCTCAGCTGAAGAACAGCCCTGCCATTCCAGCTGTGAGTATTTCTGGGGAAAGCATTGCACCCGAAAAGGAGGAAACAGCTACGTGGTGCCACAGTTGCTCAGGGTGAACCTAGCCTTGCCCAAATGTGCTTTGGAAAGGCTGAATTTGAGTTCCTACTCGAGGAACAAGACACTGAAGGATCCGAAATCTGCACTTACTGTAAAAAGAACTCCATGTGTTCCCTCTCGGTCACTTCAAATCGGATTTGTTGGCACTGGAAGGAGGGGAGAAAAAAAACGGGTTTTGGTGTCTGTCAGCACTGTGAGGATTTCTTGGCTCAAAATGCTTGCTAGGCTCTCCCACTCTCTCTCCCTCTCTCTCAGAGCACTGAATCTCAGCAGTGCTAAATGCTCCATAAACCAGATTTTATCCTGAATTACACCTGGGCAATCTTTCAGTCTTCTGTGGGTCTCACAGATGGCCAGGAGAGCCTTGTTTAGCCTGCAAAACTGTGATTTGTGCTAAGGCATGGGAAAGAAAGAGTCCAGCTTGCCTGTAAACCAATAACTCCTGTCTCTAATAAAAGCCATTTCTTTCTTCAGAGGCTGTGAAAATTTAATCTGGAGCAGTTGGGCTAAAATTAAAGCAGAGTTCGATGCTGCCATCCTGTACAGTCCCGTGGACAGGCAGAGCTGTGTCTGAAGCTCCAAGGGCTGGTGGGGACTTACTATCATTGCTTCTTAAAGAGATGGCAATACCATTAGAAGTTGAGGTGTGTTTTTTTTTTTTTTTAGCTTTTTCCACAGTTGTAGATTTCTAAATTTCTGTCTCCGCAGGAGGCACCAACTGGTAAATAAACATATTTTAAAAAAAGAGGAGAAGTGGGGATTATTTCTAATTTGCTGAAAATGGGATGTGACCTGGTTCTCTGTAGGCCTGACAAAGCCAACTTTTGCAGCTGCAGGCTATTTCTGCTGTAGACCATCTCTAAGCCCTCAATAGGGAGTTACTTTCAAGGCTGGCTCTGCAAACCCTTCTCACCATTAGGACAATGAAAAAGCCAGAGCCTGTGGCTCACAGGCTTTCCTCTACTCTTGCAGTGTCCACTGGAAGCACAACTTGCCGTTAGTCTCGATGTGAGTATAGGGCAATATTTTGCCTGGGCAGCATCATGATATTGAGTCTTACGCAGCTTGAGTAGAACGAGAGTGGGCTGCTCAGACTGCTTCAGGAAGCCCTAAATGTCTTCCTCTGGCTCTTGCTCTGGCCCCATCTCCGAGTTACAGCCCCTGAGCCAGTGAGTGGGGCCCCACCAAGGAGGGTTAGGGGACCTGGAGGGCTCACAGCACTTCTCGTTGTGATCTTGCAGCCTCTGAGCACTGGTGAGGCTTCTGTGAATGGGTCAGAGGACAGAAATAGGCAGCAGCTGCAGGCATGAGGGTGTTCCCCGTGGGGGAGGCATGGCCAGCCCTGGGCGTCGCTTGTGTGCTGTCCTCGGCTGCTCTAGTTGCCTGCTGCATGTGGAGCTGAGCATGTCTTTGACATCCTCTCTGCTTCTGGAGAGCAGAGATAAATGCGGCTTACCCGTGCACAGCACCGGGAGAGCCTCAGCCCAATGGGGCATGTGTTCAGGCCTAGTCTGTGGCTGATCAGGATCAGCTGTCAGGGACATTTACCATTTACAATTTACTTCTGAGAATACATTTTGCTCCAGCACCTTTTGGGGTGGCTGGGGAAGCAGGGAGGGAGGTTGGTGGCAGGGAGGGTTTGAAAACTAGCATGAGCTGCTGATAAACACAGACAGACACTCAGGTAAGCAGACAGAGCAGAAGGCTCCTGCTCTTGACAGCCTCCCCAGTGTACAGCAGTATCCTTGTAGGAGCGCTGACATGGCAGGGCATGGGTGAACTGAGCTGGAAGAGAGCTGAGGCTGGGGCAGGGTGGGCATGAGGTGCAGGCACCGATGCACTGCTGCCCAGCAATGTTCCAGCTGGGCAGAGGGCTGGCTGGTACCTCCTTTCAAGGGGGGAAAAAATATCAAAATCAGCTCGGGGGGGAGGGAAATCAAGCCTGCCTTTTTGATTCTCTTTGGAAACTCTTTATCTTGCTATTTCAAGTTCTAAAAAAAAAGTCTTCTAGGACCTACAATGGGAAAGACACTTCACAGAGTCAGGGAGTTATCTTTTAAGATGAAAGGGCTTGGAAGGCAAAAGAGGAGATAATTAGGCAACACAGAAAGCACAAGGGATTCCTTGCAGAGGTCTGCTTGAGGTTTCAGCTTTCAGAGCTCCAGCTAAAGGCAGCTGTGCCATGTCAGAAAACCCCTGGAGGTATTTGCTGATGTTGGAGTAGATGGTGCTGTGTGCGCCACTGATATTGGCGAAAGACCAGTACTCGGAGAATTATTTTTTTCATTTGATAATGGTTATGGCTCTAACCAGATGGTGAGAAGTGTGTGAGACCAGCCTGTAGCCCCCAGGTTCAGTGGAAGTTTGATGGGATGGACACCGAAGTGGATCAGGCTGGGCTTTGTCAGGGCAGAAGCTGGAGGCTGGTCAAGTCAAACAATTGTTCAGTGCCTCCAAAACTTGAAAGGGAGAAGACAGCATCATAGATTAAGGTCCAAGTGTTTGAGGGACTTGTAATAGGGGAACTCAGCAAGAAGGGGAATGAGACTTGAGGAGCAAGTTTGGATGAAGTTCCAGGAGCATCTTTGAGGAGCATCTTTGGCAAGTTCTTCTGAAGAACTAAGGGCTTTGGTGCTAACTTTTGCCACCAGGCAGAAAGGGCAGGAGGAGACTCTTGCCTGTCAGCCAGGGACCCTGGGAGGAGTTCAGGCTGTCTCTGATGTGGATTGGTCAGAAGGGTTTGGCAAAAGCACTTCCCACAAAACAGGATCCACATGTGAAGGCTGAGAGGGGACTAAGTGCTATGGCGGTAATTATAGCAGTAAGATGATGACTGTGTTGATTAAAGGAGGCCAGTTGGGTGGCTGAGGGCTGCACAGGCTGTAGTCTGTTGGGTCTGTTTGATCTGGCCATGCCAGCAAGCAGCGCTTGTTCCCATCCCTCAGGGAGCCAGGCTGTCCTGCGGGAGGACTGGTTGTGGGGAGGCACAGCGGTGTCTGACATCACTGCCCTTTGGGAGTGGAAGCAGGGGCATCTGGAAAATGAGGCAAGGCTTGAAGGGTGTCCTGCTGCTAGATTTAATCCTTCTGAAACACCCTTGTTCACTGCAAAGGTGACTGATGACATTTTTTGTTCAATTTTTGAATAAGGAGGGGGCTTTTTTATGGTTAAAAGCTCTGGATGCTGGAGGAAGAGGCCCATCACTACAAGCCCAGCAGGGCTGGCCCCCTCCAGGGAACCTGCGTTTTAGCTCCCAGGAGCTAACAAGTGGCCCCCTTTTGTGTTTCCTGTGTGTTGTTTTTAGGTAAGAAATAGAATGAAAACAGTCCCAAAGAGTGCAATGAAACAGTGTAACTGGGTATCCTCTGCCCTGTTTCCATTGCCATAGAAGAGGGGAAAAAAAGGAAACAGTGAGCCTGGCCAAATGCACATTGCCTTGGATAAAGATGCAATATATCGGCTCTGTGTGATGGTTGGATGTGTAACTGTGATGTTGCTGTGGCAATTCGGTGTGATGTCCCTTATCTTGGTCACAAGGAGCCTGTGACTGGAGCCAAAGCACCCGGGATCCGGCTCCAGTTCCTTTTGTTCGTATATAATAATTCTATCTGCAGCGTGCAGGGCAGGCTCATTGCAGGCTGGCAGCTGAACAGCGTTGTTTGCAGCTCATTAATTTCCTACAGATTGCTGCCTTGCTGCTCCGTTGAATGTAGAGCAACTCAAATGGCTGGGCTGAGCACTGCCCCGCTGGGCTGGAAGCACTGCGTGCTCTGTGTGGGGAGGGAGGGAAGGAAGGAGGGATGTACGAGGCTGATGTCCAGAGGTTTCCCTGTGGCAATAGCAGCTTGCGAGGGAAGACTTTCTTTTCCCAAGTTTCTGAGCGTGAAGGGCTTGTAGTTGTCCAGTCTCTTCCCAGCCTGTGACTGCACACCTCTGTAACACTTTCACCAGTGTCGTATCTGCACATGTGGCAGCTGGAGCCTGAGTCCCTTGGCATCTCACCTGGGGCAGGGCAGGCTGGGGCTGACCCTCTCTGCTGGCAGCCCGGCCACCAGAAATAGCTGCTGTGGCATTTCCACAACTCTCAGCTCTCTGTTCTTCAGTTACCAAGCCAGACTGGGACATGTTACATGATGTTGTCCCTTCATCAGGGCTTTATAAATCAATTTTCCTGTCTCTTTCCCACCTGAGCAGTTGGTGCAGAATCGATATGAGCTTGTAATGCAACACAGCAGCCAGCAAAACTCGAGTGGAGCTCACAGTGGGCTGGCTTTGGCCCTCAGGCAACAGTGGCTAGTGTGTCTGTGCTGGGGTGCCACGTGGCATTACAGGCCTGGTTCTGGCAACCCTACAGCCAAAGGTTTTTGCGTGTCTGGGATTTCACAGAACTGAATGCTGAAGAGAGATCGAAGAAGTTACGCAGAGCTCAGCTGGGCTGCAGCCAGCAGTGGGTGGCCTGCAGCCCTCAGAGCTGTGCCCAGAGAGGAGAACACGGCTGGCTATCCTGAGCATGTCCGGGGTGGATGTCCTGGGCGTGCAGGTGGCTATCAGCGCCCACAGGGCACATTTAAACCTGCCACAACGGCACTGAGTGATGCAGGGCAGACCCAAGCCATTGGCAGTGCTGGGGGGACCATTTCAGCTAGCAGGTTTTGGCAGTTTTTGCCCTACAAGGAGCTTAAAGCCTCCCTGTGCCGATGAGTGCTGTTCTGAATCTGGCACTTCTCATTCCCCAACTTCCTCTCCCCCTTCATCCCCACCTTCTCGTCCTTGCCAGCATCTCCATGGCAACCCTGTTGCTGAAGAATAGAGAAGACATCTAAATATAGCTTCCAAATCTCCATGCCTTCAGCTAAAAGCCTAAAACCAAGGGCGACAGCTGGAAGCACCAGGCTGCTAACACCAGCCAGTAAGGAGGTGGGACTCAGGAGCGCCTTGGTGGGCTGGGGTCGCTCCCAGCTGAATTTGGGGACCAGTTTGGCTCGCGACCAGCTCAAGGCACTCTGAGATGGCCAGCCTGCTTTCAAAGGCCTTTAGTAAGGAATGCATTGTCTCCCTTCTTTCTCCACCCTGTAATTTTTCTAAAGTTTTCTACTGTGTGACCGGAGTGGGATTGTGGCTGGGGTTTTGCTCCTCTCAAAAATCCCTTTCTAAGACAAAAAGGGCACATCATCTTCTCAGAAAAGCTGTTCCCCTGGGAAGCAGCCCAAGCTGGGTAGGAGAGAAATGCTCCTGCCCAGGATCCTGGCACTGCTTTGCACCTACACCAGGCTGATACCCACCAGAAGTGGCTGGCTTCATGGACTGCCAAGTCGAATTACTACTTGTACAACACAAGAGTTTATTGTACAGACCTCAACAAATAAGCTCCACAGGCTGCCGAGACTGTCTGCTCTCTCCTGGCCCTGAAGCACCAAATCTTGCAGGGTCAGCATGAAGAAGTTGACCTACAGCAGGCCAGGCAAGAGCCCGCTCGTGTCTGGGCACAGGCACTGCGGTGGTCAGAGCCAGCAGTCTGGAAGGTGAGGCACAAATCAGCCCAGTGGTTTTCATTGTTTGTTTTCTAGGGGATCTTTAAGATTATAGCTGAGCCTTCAAAAGGTTTAATATAGAAATAGTTTTATTAAACCAAATAAAGAAAAACACCTGTGGAGCTGGGCTGTTATGTTTGTATAACCAAACAAATAACTCAGCTGATTCAGCTGCTGGCAGGGGAGTCCAACAAACCATGTTACCCTGTTCTTTGCTTCTTTGCAGTAATTCTTAAATGCAAATTGTGGCATCTTTCTATGAGGAACCCTCCATATTAGAGAATTTTATCATGTTGAACAAAGTGAAATAAAGAATGCTTTGGTAATGTGCTCAACTGGCAGGGCTGGCTATGCTAAGGAGGTCCCAGAGCATTTTGTTGTGTCTGCCCTGTATGCATTTTCCATCTCTTCCAGGGCTTCAGAGTTGAATGTGAGACGTTTACCATTCAACATTTCCAGTGCTGATCCTGTGGCTGACACATGTGGATATACTGCATCTCTTGAGTTGTGCTTAATATATGGGGTTCTTCAGTATTTGTTTGCATGAGATGACAGTGCTTAATGGGCTCACCTGCCTGTAACTTAGCAGCTCTGATTTGTTATTGCCTGTACAGTCGTTTGCACTGGTACAAACTAGGTGTGAAACAGTCATGTGAATTTGGCAGCATTTTATATCCCGTCACATGGCAGTGGGAAGTGAGGGCTGTGCTGCTGTGGCAGGAAATAAACACAGACTGGAAGGTGAAGTTGGGCACAGCCAAAAAGTGCTCGCCAGTTTTTCTGTTCAGGATGCAGGAAGGATAATGGGCATCTTACATTTTATTTTGGCTTTATTTTTTTTTTTCACCAGCTATTGCTGTAAGTCTTTTACTGGTAGCACTTAAAAGTTTTCTAATACAAATAAAGACTTTTAAAAAGTGGATGTAGTCTTGACTATGTCCCTTTAATTATCATGTGTCAGCTATACTAAGGCATTTTCAATAGTCCTAATTGAAACATGAGCCAATTCACTAATTAGCCAAGATTACACAGGGAATACACAAAGGGAAATCACTTTTGTGTCAATATTTCCTCCTTTATCCATCACCAAGATGTGGTGCAATGTGACCAAACTCTGTGTTGCCAGCAGCTGGCAGGAATGAGTTCCTGGGGTCCCTGGTTGTTCAGTCCCCTGGGGCAGGCAGGGAAAGGCATGGCAGGGGTTGGACTGGGCTGCCCTTGAGAAAGTGCTTGTGTGCTGTACACAAAATAGGGTTACTGCCCAGGACAGGGGAGCACCAGGACTGTAGGTTACCTGTGCAGGTCCCAGCTCTGAGGTGTGGGGAAGTTCCTCAGCCCCGCTGCCTCTGTGGTGCAGCCTCCTCCTATCCCTGTGTGAGGAGGTACAGCCAGGGCATGGGGATTCCTCCCTGACACAGTGCCAAAGGTCTATTTCCCCTCCCCTTCCAAGCAAAGTTATTCCTCACGAGTCACTGTAACATCGTCCAAACGAGGAGCTCAAATGCTCTGCAAATTGTGACTGTCCCCTATCGAATCCCTGTGAGAAATTAGGATCACAGCCACCGCGTGGATATAGAAACTGAAGCACAGGGTATCGAGTGACATGGATGGCCTCAGCATTGCCTGGAGAAATGCACAGGTCATGTAATGATTAGCACGGCAGAGAACCCTGTTGTAGTAATAAAACTATAACTAGTTACTATCTGGTTACCCAAGACCAACTTGAAGGCAAAAGAGAAAAAATCCCTTTTCTAGGGGGCTTCCGTGGCACTTTACAGCAGACTGGTCCGGTAGTGCAACTGTCCAGGCTGTTCCTCGTGTGCTTGCTGCACAGAGTGGGGCTCTTGCACAGCTGCTCCTCCAAGGTCCTCATGAATGACACAGCTAGTTCCTGGAAGGTGGCCCACAGTGGCTCATCTCCAGCTTCTACACTGGCACCAGTTCTTCTGTAACTCATACATCAGCAACTTGTACATCAGTGATCTGCCTGAAACTCTATCCTGACACTTCGTCTGTCCTGTGGCTATCTGCTTAGGTAATTGGTACCAAGGTCTGCTCTGACCTTAGAGGCACCTTGAGTTCTGACCTGGCTGCTAAAGCAAACTGTGACCACCCCTGGTGGCAGCAGCTGCGTCTTTCAAAACCTGTCCCCTCTCTCAGTAATTGCCATGGAAGCCAAAAATCTCCTTTCGTGGGCATAGACTGAAGCCCAATGTGCTCCCTGTCTATCTTGATCTCGGTCTGGATAGATTCCTAAATTACCTTGATTTCCTGTTGACAGTATGATCACTCATCATTTCCTTGGTGACCTTGAATTTGATCTGCTCTGGGATCTAATGCTTTTCCCCCTCAAACACCTCCTGTCTTTATCTGTTGCTATGTGACAGTATAATCCTTTGTTTCGAAATGGCTCAGCTTGTCCCACCCTGGATTACTTGATGTGCAGCTCTCTGTGACCATGTGCATCATATTAGGGCTCCTCTTGCTGTCTTCTTCACCTTGTCTGCCAGCACTGTCATGTTGTTCTGTTAAATATCTGCCTCCTAATGAGCTGGGCAAAGACAGCTCCCCACTATACATAGCCTTATTTAATTCCCTCTGGTTTGCCTCGTGTTCTGACATCTCACTTAGCATTTCTGCTGCAGGACTTCTCAATGAGATCTTCTGGCAGGGAGAATGGGTCCTATCTGTAGTTTTGTGTTGAAAACCCAGCCTGGTGCCAGCAGTCGTGTGCTGAGCTCTGGGGAAGAGTCAGACTGGCACCACGTGCTTTGAAATTCATGGTGCAGGGACCTGTACCCACAGCACGTCAGGTGAGGATTTGGGTATACTGAGGTGCAGCAAGAACACCACGGCCTGATCCAAGGTGTGTGCACTAATGATTCACATTAATGAGTTACTAAAGATCTCCCAGGACTTCTCACTGTCCTAGGGATGTTTACCTTGCTGTCCTGGCTGCTTTCCGTCCTGGCTAACAGCATCCCACCGGGGACTGTAAATCCTGCCCTTGCACAACCCTGCCTGTTTCAATGGTATACTCTATGTGACATTTCCTGACTTACACTGTTTTCAGAGCTGAGCCTTATTTCACATTCCAAAGTCATGCAGACACATCCTCTTAACCTCCTCTGCAATAATTCCTGCAAATAAGAGTCTCCACACAGAGAGATACTCAATATTTTCTAGCACATTAATCAAATAACCATCCAGTTGTTGCCTTATGTGTTGGAAGCGGACATGTTGTCAAATAAAATGATTTTGTAGATTATCTTCTGTACTTCCCAGATGGAGAATTTAGCAACATCATGTGTGCAAAGTCCTTTAGGAGAAGATGGATGTCTATCCATTTTATCTTCTGTTGCTTACTCAGGGAAACCTCATTCTTAATGTTGCTCCCCAGGGGAGCTTTCCCATCCCTAACTTTTAAAAACAGTGATTATTTTTCAGTGCGTGTTTACAGGAGAGCCCAGATGGCACCATCTGAGGGCTCTTGGTGGCAGGAAAGCATGGTTCGGTGCTGCTGGAGGTGGTCCCTGCCAGGTCCCGTCTGACCTGCAGGCACACATGGAGAAGGATGTTACCCATGCCATTACAAACTGAAAGCATTGCTTGGCATGCTGAAAGCACCACTGAGGTCTAAATTAAAGAGCTCTTTCCGCAGATTTATCTAATGCGGGGGCTGAGGTTGAACTATGCTGTGGCTTGGTACCGGTCCTGGAGCTTTGGGGTTTGCAGCTCCAGGAGGCATTTAATGAAGGCGGTTGATTTCTATGACAGGCTTTTGGATGGCTTTTGTTGTTATCTGCTTCTGAGCTGTCTGAGGTACATCAGGGCTGCGATGGAGCTGTCGGAGAGGAAGGGGGAGGATGGCAAGTGTCCTTTCCCACTGCAGGGCTGTCAGACCGGGGAGCAAAAGCTGCTTGGCTGAGCAAGGTGCACTGCAGATCCCATCAGGGAGGGGAGAGAAATGCTCTCGGTGGCTGGAGAAGCTGCAAAGCCTGGGACACCACAGCCACTCTCCGTCAGTTGTGACCTTTCTGCGGTGACAGTCACAGGCACACGAGGCAGCTGAGAGAAACAGCACTTCCCCGCGAGGAAGTGAGCGCAGCCCCACTCCTTGCAGGTCAAGCAGCAGCCCTGCGAGCTGCTCTTACCCTGCTGCAAAGTCCCAGCGAAAGGCCAGATATTCCCCATCGGTGGCATGCTGGGCACCTTCAGCTCTGGTCTAGGGCAGTGAGCGGGACAAAGCCGATGGAGGTAACCCTGGCCTGATCCACGTGTAGGTGAATGGAGCCACTGAGCTCAGGCACACAGCCTGCGTCCCCAGCTCCTTTGGGAACGTGCCAGGTAAAAGTTCTTTTTCTCCCTATTGCTTGTAGCAAGGGGTTAAACATCAGTTTACTGGGATTGGTCACCAAATTCAGATACCCTTTTTCGAAAAGCCATGTAAGGCCTGAGGGTGCGGAGATGATCCAGTTTGCAGCTGAGCTGGTCTAGGAGCTCAGGGGATTGGTTATGCTCATACAGAGGTTTTACCAGCTATCCCGAGGTGTTTCTGCCTTCAACTTGGCCTTTTATATCAGGGCAAAACTTGAACATCTGTTTCTCTGTACAGAGAAGAGAAAATCTGAATGCTTGTCTTGTTTCCCTCAGCCTTTCCTAGAACAGCTAAAGTTTGCTTCTTTTTCCAGCAAAGGTATTGTTGGTGTTTTTTTTTTTTTTTTTCCTTCTCCCTTGTGGCAGGCTGAATCCCAACCAAGCCCAAACAATGGCAACATCGCTCAAATCTCAGTCATTTCCTTGAGAACCAACCGTCACGAGGCAGGGGGTACCTGTGCACATGAGATTTTCTCTTCTGAGCATCCCTCACCTTTGGATCACTGTTGAACCTCACTGCTTTGCCAGTGGAAAAAGGGATCAGGAGAGAGCTGGGCTTTGAGTTTTGTTTAAAGGATACAGTGCTCCAGTTCTGCCTGGGTTAATGATGCCCACAGCATGCAAGGGAGGTAAAGCTGTTTGTGCAGCCAAACTGAACCTGAGGTGGTGTCCTATTGCTCCTGTGGGATGGAGAGCTTGGGCAGGGTGGGCTCCACAGGAGGTCAGGCAGGTACTGGCCACGAACCCCAGGGGACTTCTTTTTACAAAGTCAGCATTATATTGTGCATCCTCTGTATGGTCCCCACTGCATTTTCTTTCTCATTCTTGACTGTTGCTTTTTTTTTTTTTTTTTGTAATATTAAATAAGACCCCACTACAAGGAAGTCTCATTGCTGTGGGACTACTTAGTGTGCTGTGTAGAGCTCTCTGAAGTTAACAAAATGGGCCTGCAGTGAGTCATTATTTCTTTAGTCCACAGCTTTGCGTGTACGTTGTGCAGACAAGTGGATTGTGTGAAATAAGGCTTTCCATGCACAGAGCACAGTCGTGGAGATCATCTGCCATGCACACTTTCTCATTAAATGAGTATTTCTCCCCTGCTTTGGTGTGTGCACACACTACTGATGGGAACGGGAGAGCCACCTCATAAAAAGAAAAAAAGAAAGTTGCTGTATGAAACCGAACTCCAATAGTGTGCATGCTCAATATGCATTGCATAAATCTTTAGAATGGCTTAGTTTCTGGAGACAAGTTTTGTTGCAGGTACCGAGTAATATGGGGCTCCTGGGATGAAAAACTGTAAGCAACACTAATTATGAATGGGATTTTAAAAAACAACCCACATTCAGGAAGCACTGGCTGCTTTTGAAAATCCCACCTTCTGTTTTGTAGTATGAGAGCAAGAAAGAGATCAGAGCTATGAATCAGATGTAGATTTAATTCAGCAAATTGAAAAAGCTTTGCAAAGTACCAGGGGCCCAGACAACATCTGGTTCAAAAGCAAAATTCAGTCAACCTCTCCAAAGGAAATGCAATGAAATCATTGTGATAAAGTCTTAGCAGAACACCAACATTTACACCAGAGACCTATCATTTAAAATCCTACATCCTTCAGGCTGGATTAGAGAAGATTGAAAGGGTCTAGAGAAGGGAAAGGAGGCTTGCTGGCATTACTGCAGGATATTGTTAGAGCAAGCACCGTCAAAAATAAAGCTGATTTAGCTTAAAGAATCAGAGGTGATTTTTCTTGCATATTCATACACTGATGGATATAGCAGGGGGTGTTCAAGCTCTTCTCCCTGTCCTGTATGCCATCATTTGAAAGATGGCTCAAAACAAGAGTCAGTGCAGGGAATGGGATTTCCCATCAGAGCATAGAAGAAATTATGACTTAAACGAGTCAAATTGTAGGGGAACTGGATAATTTTGGGGTCAGTAATGATATCAGTAGGAATGCAAGCTACAGCAATGAAAGTCAGCCAATCCTCACATTTCCCACTATGAAATGGTGATTTTCAGGGGGCTGCTGGCAGTAGCGTGGGTTGCAGTGTCCCCAGGATGCAGGGCTGGGCTGCTTAGTCTCTGAAGCGCTATGGGGCCAAAGACACTACGTGTGGTTTAACATCTGTGCTTAAGATAGAAAGGCTTGTGGTGTGTCAGTCCTTTCCCCAGTCAGGCAGACTGACTTCCCTGTGAGCACACAGGCAGCAGCAGCTCAGCTTAGGGAAACTGAGGCAGGCCATCATTTGAAGCCTGGAGCTATTTCTCCAGGCTCCACGATTGCCAGTCCTGCTTTTCTCATCCTTGCCATCCACAGCCGAGACTGGTTTTGGGCAAAATGCACCAGGGGCCGATCCGAGCACTGGGGCTGGGCAGGGAGCAAGGGGAGGCGGAGGTGCAGTGGTGGTGCTGTCCCTCTGTCGGAGGGACAGCTGTGCTGGGGCGAGGGAAGGGCACTATGGGCAGAGCTTGCTTTTCATTTAAAAAATGTGGTTCCAGCCTGGGTCCGGGGCTGACTGGAAGCCTGGGAGCACCGAGATGGCAAGTTCATGCCCGTTTAGAGCGTATGCACTGATACGAGCATGTAATTATATGTGATCATCAGTGCATATGCAGGCAGTGCTACATTTAATAGGGTGTAGGATCACCCTGGAATAAAAGCACTAATCCCTTCTGTCATGAGCGAGGGATGTGATTTCAGGAAGCCTTTCACCTGAGAGGAAAGCCAGCAAAGTGCAGGTATAATTTGCGGCCCCGGCTGGAAGGGGGCTGGTGAGTGGTGTGTGTGCGTGTGCTTCTGCGTGTGTGTGGACGTGGAGAGCAGTGGGGGCAAAGTGTGCCCCTCTTCTGCATGGCACAGCCCTGGTTCCTGAGACCCTTGCCAGTTTGCCAGGGGGTCAGAGCCATCCGTGTCTCACTTCATTCAGGCCCTGCCTTCAGGCCTGCTGGTTAAACAGAAATCAGCTGGCACTGCTGGCAGCAGTGGGGCTTTAGCCTCTTTTCAGGGCCACATTGAGCTCGTTCAGTGAGTGAGAAAACTTTGACTTTAATGTTCCTGTTCACCTCCCAACCTTCCTCCACTTTGCTTCTCTGTTCTCTTCTCCCCTTTATGACGCTTGTTATTTTTCCATCCACAGCAAAACAGTTCACATCAAGGTAATTGATGATGAGGAGTATGAGAAAAACAAGAATTTCTTCATTGAGCTGATGAGCCCCCGCATGGTGGATATGAGTTTACAGAAAGGTGTAGTACTGGCCCTCCAGACTAACGTTAACATTCTTCTTTCCTCTTCTCTCTTCTCCTTCCTCCTCTTCTCCTCCTCTTCCTCTGATTTCTCTTTGTTTCCAACTGCTCTGTCCTAAACACTGCTGTGCGCATACACCGTGTCACATGGTACCCATGGAGCGGGGGGACAGGGATGGTGGGGGGGCCTGGGGCAGGTGGTGAGGGATGGAGAGAGAGAAGGGTGGCCATCAGTCCTCGCTGGGAATATTTTTCCATGGATATTCCTGCTGAAGGGAAGGACTGAGGCATGTTTTGTAGTGTCGGTGGGAAGATGCTTGCCAGAAATATCCAGCATCTCCAGGGCTCATCACCTGGCCCTCGTCCAAGGTGAGAGAGCAGGTGGGGGAGAGGCAGGCAGTGTCAGGGAGGAGAAGCAATAAGACATGCCGCTTTAAAACTGGAAATCAGAAATACCAGCTAGCAGAGCTAGCCTGGCAGCAGAGACCTGCCTCACCCCACAGGGGAGTGTGGCTGCGAGTACGCAACTCTCTCTCTCTCTTCTTCTCAGGCTCCGAGCCCAGAGTCCCTCCAGATTTATTATTAATTGCGAGGGTAGCAGAAGCAATCAATCTTCCAGCTAAGACACAGTTGGTACCCCAGTGTGGCCCCCGGTGATTTCCGGGCAGCTGATACCCTTTCCATTACCATGTGACACCGAAAAACTGCGCTGCAGACGTCGCCTCCCACTAACCATCAGCAAGGTCCGACTCCCCCTCTTCCCTCCCTCCTCACCCCCTCGCCAGCCTCGTCTCCCCCCTAATGCCCTCTCGCTCCCCGAGGAGCAGCTGCGACCGATGCGCCATGTCCATGAGGCCGGCCGAGGCACGCCGCCCCGCCGGGAAGGGGCTGCATGCGAGGAGCCTGCGCTGCTGCTGCTGCTGCGTCGCCTCCGGCCGGCCGACCCGCTGTACACGGTTGTCTCTTTTGTTGTCCCTACAGGAAGACCGTAAGGGTTAAGATAGTAGATGAGGAGGAATACGAAAGGCAGGAGAATTTCTTCATTGCCCTTGGTGAACCGAAATGGATGGAACGAGGAATATCAGGTGTGAGATCCCATATGAAAAAAAATAAATAATTGAAAACAAGCAAACAGAATCAAGTCTGCAAACCCCAAATCCAGAAAATATAACCCTCTTTCTCCTCCTTCCCCTCCCTCCTTTTCTCCTCCTCCTGTGGATGGATGGACTTTTGCTCTCTGCCCTTCTGTATTCTCACTCTCACCCTGTTCCGGTGTCATCTCTGCCTTTTAGAGCCCAGCTTACTTCTGATCTTCCTTTCGTGCAATGTTTGGGCCTCAGAGGCCGTATTATTGTGACTGGGTTTCTTTGTCTTGGTCTGTTTTTGTTCTGAGCACACCTCTGCTGTTCTCCCCTCTCCTGCTCCTTTGCCAGGACCTTGGGGAATGTGAAAGACAAGAGAAAGGCACAATGCATGGCTGCCTCTTCGGCTCGTCCCGTACACCCCCCTGCCCTTCCCTCTGTTGTTGCCTGCCAGTGGCATTGCCTTGGTGCTCTTGGGTCCCTGTAAGGCGTGGTGAAAAGCCCTCAGGAGAAGAGGGAAGGTGTGAGGTATCTCGTTTTGCTTTTATTTTGAAAAATGGTTCTCCATGTCTTTCATCTGAAAAGCACCTTAATGTGTGTCAAACAACCCCAGCCTGTTGGCCAGAGGGTGTGGAGCTGTGTTGATGTCCTACTTCAGCATCGGTGCACTGAGACCCAGGATCCCCCAGCGGATCAGTATCATAGTGGGACTGAACCCTGACTTTCTGTCATGCCTTTCCTACATGTATCTTTGTCCTCGTATACGTGTTTGACCTCTTTCTCATTGAACAAGTCTTGCCATGGGCTTCACCAGCTCTGGGGTGGCCAGGGAGGGCTGGTCTTTAAACAGAAGCACTTTACAAAAAGGAATTGAAATCTACCTTCTGGGTGCCTGATACAGAGTAAAGACAGCTGTGTGCGCCCACAGGCTTATTTCTACTCCCAAGTACTGCTGCTGGTGATGGAAACATCTGGCAATTGCCTGTGCCTCACACAGCTTCCCCTTGCAGAAACGTCTCCTGTCCCTTATCTCATAAACACAGCAACTACCCTCCAGCCAGTCCGAGCTCCCATGCACAGCTCTCCAGGACATTCAGCATAGACACAGCTTGCATTAGCATGATAATGTCATATAGCATCTGTGGATTTGTAAAATGTAAACCTAAAAAGCATTCACAGTTTAATGCCGTTAGACCATCTCCTGCAGCCCCTAGGCAGTGAGGGACATGAGGTTTTGCTGTTCGTTGAGCTCAGGCCCTCGGGTTTCACCAAAGTCCAACTTCAATGAGCATTTGTTCTTGATCAGAAACAGTGACCAGCCTGCCATGTCCCATGAGGGTACGTTCCAGCAGTTAACTGCCCTCTGGCCTAAAGATGTGGGTGGGCATACGTAGAAGTTGCCTGGCCTCAGCTTTAGCTAAAAGCTAGTTATTTTCCTGCTTTTCTCCATCGGATTAAAGAACTATGTAGCATGCTGCACCTTCTGTGTAGGTACCTGCTCACTCTATCTGTATTACACTTCAATTTCTTCTTGGGAGGTTAAGGAGATTAAACCTTTGAACATGGGACTGCAAAATGTTTTCTTCAGTCCTAGAAGCATCCCAGGGTCTCCTCTCTACACATGTCCCTTCACATCGGCGGGGCTCACACCTCCATTTCACTGGGTACAGAAGGGAAATCACCTGCTCCTGGCTCTTTCCTGCCTGGGCACTCGGCAGCCTGCAGCATCTCACTGATGTTGCTGCTCAGTTGTCTGCTGTCTGTGAGCCCTGAATCCCTCTCTAAACCAGTGAGCTTCAGGATATAGTCAGGATTGGGCTGGTTTCTGTGAAGTCCTGTGTTTCTTTTTCCTGTCTAGGCCATGTCACATGTGGCTGAACAAAATCACTTATCTGAAAAAATCCAGCCTTTGAAGTGGTTCAGTCTGTACAACATCCCGTCCTCGTTGTTAGTAGGACTGTGATGGCAGTTTGCTGCTTTGTGCACATCTCATTTACACCAGCATCGACTGGAGTCAGTGGGATAGTCTGGTACATAACCGGCAGAGAGGAGATCCGTTGGACTGCTTGTTCTCCATCGCAGAACCTGCAGGCCAGCCGCTTCCCCCCAAGGTAAGGGCGCAGCCTTGGCCGGGCTCTGCTTACCAGCAGGATGCACGGGACCATGAAGAGGAGGAGATGCAGAGCCCTGGTTGGCCTCATTAGAGAAAAAGTCAGAGCTGGAGCACCGTTCTTAGAATATAAGAGCAAGATTAAAATGCATCTGTAAGTGTTCCTGGCACAAGGTGGCACAGTCGCTACACCGATTCCAGGGCATCTGGAAGGATCCCGAGCTCTGCAGTGCTGCACCCCGCAGAGTCTCCAATGTGCTTGCCTGGTGCCTGGGGTGAAGAATGAGGAGCTACAGCAGGCTTCCAGGTAGGGAGCATCTGGAGGGACAGACAGCCGCTGCCTTGCAGGCAGCTCCCAGTGGAGAGGGGCAGCCCAGGAGGTGTATGGGCTCTCAGTGCTCATGGAGGCACGCACCCGTACTGCTGTGTAGCCTCATGCACGCTCGTGTGCAGGGAAGCTCAGGCTGACTCCGAGCCACCTGCTCAGACGCATGCTCCTGCCTTGCGGGGTGCCTGAAGCACTCATATGGGTGGTGTGGCCCTGCTGGCTGTGAGGTCGGAGCAGCCACCTCTGTGCAAACAGAGGCTGCAGGGATTCAGCCACAGACTGGGGAAAAAAGTCCCAAATCACCAGCACGTAGCTGGGAGTTTGCTTGTTTTCATTGCGGTGATGAATGGGCCCCCACACGACTCGCAAGGCGAGGGCAAAGCACGGCTCCCGGCCCTCCTGGGAGGTTCAGGCTGGGTTGCTTTCGCTGAATTGTCTCTCTGGGTTTCGGCTACCCACACATTTCTTTCTAGCACCACAAAAGATGTGGTTTTCTTGACGGCCTGCCCTCATTTTGTTGTTACTCCCCGCTTAGCTCTGTCACGCTGAGCCTGTGCCTAGGGTGCCGTACGAGCATTTGATGTTTTCAGGCTGTTTTCAGACTGCTTTGTGGTGTCCTCAGAACGTTTCTTCTGTCCCCCTTTGGAGCTGGATTGTGCTGTGTGCCCTGGCTGACTGTGTGGCGCTGGGAGGCCGCCTGCTGCCCGGGCCCTGTGGGACAGCCCCATCATCCCCATGGGGACTATGCTGCGGTGGCTTTGTCATGGGGCCTGCCCCGGGACCTCACCGAGGTGCTGCCTGGCCTGAAGGACAGGAGCTAGGGTCTGGGGTGAAACGAGCGAGGAGACACGGTGCCTGCTCTTCCTCAGGGGAAGGCAGAGCTGGCAGCAGGGGTGAGCCGGTGACCAGGGGAGTAGATGTGTGCTCTTCAAACTGGCCTGGGGCAGAGTTTGGAGAGCTTATTTTGGATGTAGAACGGCGATGCCCGTTGGGTGAGGCGTGCCTGGGTCTGTGTAGCTGCAGGAGGTTTCTGTAAGAAAATTCACCCTATAGCTCTGGCTCTTTTGCACCTGCTAGCCCCTTCCCAGAGGAGCAACATCTCTGAGGCCCAGGAAGGTGCCTGTGGTGATCCAGACACAAGCTCCTGTCTTCAGGTTGCTCAGGGCCCACACAACGTGTGACAGCTACTTCAGGGTAAACACAGGTGCTCCTCCTGTCCGTATAACGAACTGATAGAGCCTTGTGACTGAAATATTGTGCACCATCTGCAGAGGCTGATCCTCACTGCTTGCCCCCCCTTGTATCAGTACCTGCTCTGAGCCTGTGGGCATGCTGTTGTCAACCTTGGCTGTAAGGGGAGCTGACCACTAATTCCCTTTCTTCGCTCCTCTCCTGTATATAAATGTAATGTCTGCAGCACCAAGCCCCATCTGGCAGCCCATATAGTCTTTTTCACCAGTTGCTTTCTGCAACTGGAGTTTCTCAAAGACTTTCTGGTCATCCATATAAATCGCATTGAGCAGTTTGACTTTAGCAGCTCGTTCTGTTGATGTGCTCAAATAATTCAGAGGTTAGAAGAGATCTGGGATGGGTATCTTGCCAGCCCATTCCATGACGAAGACTGATACTAGTTCTGTAGTGGCACATTAGGTGCAAAAAGCACTGGCAAAGATGGCACTTGGTGCAAGCTAGTTATATTGAAGTGAATAAATACAAAGAAATCAGAGAGAATCATGTTCTTTGCTTGGCAAAGAGGGTAAGAGTGTAGCTTTTTTCTGTGCTCCTGGTTATCTCCCAAGTTTCCTGATTTTTATTCTGTTATCTTTGTTTCTAAGAAATCAATCTCCGGATCCTTCTTGTGTCACCTTTTCTCCACATGTGCAGTTATAAACTGAATCACTGCCTGCTGAGCACTGCAGGACTTTGAAACCTCCCCACACCCTCAGCCACTTTTCTGGCCAACCTTTTTTCAGCACCTTTTAAAAGTGTTTCTGCCGCGAAACGAGTCTTTCCCTTTAGGTCAAGACGCAATCCTTCAGTTTCACCGTTACTCCCATGGCAGCTCTGGTATCATTTCATGATGCCCTCAGCTCAGGCCTAGGTTTTTGCTGCTGTCAGCCCTGCAGGATTTCAGAGAAATCCAGCCTGTTTTTACTTTCTTCACACATTAGCTTTCACACTTTGTCCACAGCCCTGGATTACAGGAGCAAAACTGGCTTTGCTTTCCCTAGAAAAAGTCAGTCTTCTGCTTATATTGTGGTTAACCTTAGGGCTGATAGAGCCCCAATGGCAAGTGAGGCTACATTGGAAGATTTCACTTGATAGCAGATAATGGTGAAAATAGCATCTGGAAAATTACGTTTCATGAGGGTAATTGGGAATCTGCTCTTGAGAATCCAGCTAGTGGCACAACGATAGAAGATTCAGCCCCAGGGATGGTGCCTGAACACTGTAGAGCATTACGCTCTGTAAAAGGGACAGACATCCTTCATGCAAAATTCTGCTTCCAAAACCATGATATGACTGCAAGATATGACTTTGCTGGAAGTGGGAGCACAGGTGGCCAGTGAGCACTATTAAATAGATGGCTGGCATGACCTGGCTTGGAAAGATTTCATCTGAAATCCCCTCAAGCCTCCCAGCACTGAGTGAAGTGGTGTGGACGAATCTCCTGACGCAACTCCATTTAATTGAGTGTCAACACGCCATACAGAAAAGCTTCATGGCTCAGAGGATGGATGTGGAGTTAAGGATTACATTGCGAAGAAAAATGGGCTCCTAGTTTGCATTGATCCAATTGAGTTATCTGTTTCAAAATATTGGTGATGATGTAACTGGGTACAAAGGTCCATGCCTGGATAAGATAAGCCACATCGATGTGTGAGAACATGCACCGCAGTTTGCTGAGGTGTGGGCAGAGTCTGGGAAATTCCTTCTTCCATCAGCTGCTAATTGGAATAGCAAAAAAAATGCTAGATTTCTGCCGCCTTTTTCTCTGAAGGTTTAATATTTTGCTTGCAGCTCTGTGATTAAGCTGAAAGCTGCTAATTCTCCTAATGGACAGAAGGGATCAAGGTCTGTTTCTTGGAGTCTTTGTCATTGACTTCAATAATAACAGGATTCAGGCTAAAGCTGGAAAAGCTCCACCTTGCTTATCTTATGAAAAATACACGTTCATAGCTCTTCATAGTCCTTTAGGGAAACAGTTCGCTCACCTCAGTGCAATCTGGAGCCACAGCAAAGCTCTCGCCTTTTCCTCTTGCTGCCTTCTGCCTGTGCTGTGTGTAAAGGGGGCTCCCCTCAAAATCCACAGCCACCCTCATGTCTGCTCACTCTGTAAGTAGCAGGTGTTTAACCACCTGTGAGGATCCTCTCATCCACACAGTGGCTTCCTGTCTTAGGCACATTGATTAGAGAAGATTTATGTTAATCAAGAATGAGGCTAGAATAAAGCATGCAATGTGGTCAAACCTCTCTGTGAGGTACAAACAGCAGAAAAAAGGTATTGATTGTTTAGAAAACATCTGTGGCAGACATCTAGCACATCCAGTTGCTGTAGATTACAGGATTGTCTAATTTTTGGTCTGCTCCCAGCCGAAGCTGGTTCCCCTTGTTTTAACCTTCTTTGTGCTCAGTGGAATTGAGGCAGAAGAGAACGCAGTTCCTGATCTGTGAACCACACCAATACGCCTGTCACAGCAGAATTTGACCCCAAAGTACATTGCAGGCATGCAGATGGCAGCTTTTATTGGTCATCGGCTTATTAGCAGCTAAGTTCAGGACTAAATTCTTTGCCCCCAGCCCACTTGCTACTGGTGCGAGCACGTGTCAGCACATTCAGGGATTCGCACCAGTAGACCAGTTCTTGCAGAGCAGCAACTACAGAGGCCGGGCTCAAAGAGGAAACGTGAAGCATTGCATCCGTCGTCACTATGAGCTTGAGTGGTTTTATCCATGTATCACTCCTCCATGCTTGCTCACTTCAGCATATGCCTGCTGTCCTCCTTCTGTATTGAAAGCAAGGCTTTGAGTCTCCTGAGAATCCAGGGAAAAGTGTGGTTAGAGCCTACCTTGTCTGCAGGCATGGGTGTTTTTCTGCGCTCCTGCTGCGCAAGGTTTGGGTGCAGGGTGCTTGGCACTGTGATTTTGAATTTGGCTACTGAACTGATTTTAGCAGCTGCCTATAAGAAGATGCTTGCCAAGCCTCTGAAGCTACCTGAGATGCCAATAGCAAGTGCTGAGGTGGCCTGGCTGGGGCCTGGGGAGTGAGAGAAGAGCAAGGGTGAAGAAGGAGGAGAGGTGTGTGAGGACACAGCGGGGCAGCAGAGGAAGGTTTGTAGGATGGGAAGAGCACAGGGGCTGTCAGGGGAGCTGGTGCAGGTGCAGCATCCCCAGATGGACTGTCAGGAAACGTTACAGGTCAGGACTAAGGGCACATTAGCAGATGCATGTGCAGAAAGGAAGCTTTAGTCCATGAAATCATTTTCTTGTTTGCATGCACAGCATTCACTCAGAAATATAAAGATAAAATAATCCCTTGCCTTTCTCCATGCTATATTCTTGATGTTTCATTCATAGCTTTATAGGCTTCTTCAAATATTCATGTATCATATCATAAGTGAAAGGGAGAAAAATACTTCTTTTGCAGGCTCAAAAGCAAATGGGAAAAAAATAAACTCAAATCCCAGAGCACTAGAATAACATTTTAAAAAAACATGAGGAACCAATGTCTTCTTTTTTTTTTTTTTTTTTTAATAACCACAGTAGCTTAGGGGCCCAGTAATATTTCATTATATTAAATCTGAACACTGAGTTGACCCATTGTATTAATGCCTGCAATTGCAAAAGTCAAAGTAAATTTCCCCCTATTGTCTTGAGGACCAGAAGACCACAGAAGAGGAAGGAGGCCACAGCAGGACAGAGCTACGAGGAGCCTCCAGATTCACACTATGAGGAGCAGTGACAGGCCTGTTGGAGACTTGCAGACAAAGTCCTGTGGAGGACAGGAGATTGTGCAGTCAGAGCAACTACCCCACTGCTTCACGTGGCTCTGTGGTACTGTACTTGCTGCAGAACATATTCATAAATGGTTCCTCCAGAGGTTTTTGACTCTGGAAAGGAATTGACTTCTGAAACATGAGGGATGCTTAGCGAGGAGCCTCTTCATCTCCACTTGCTGTCAGGCTCCGTAGTGACTCTGAGCTGATGTGCAGGGCACTGGTGTTTTCCTGGTAGTGCCGAACCACGCAGCTGGTCCTGCCTGCTCTGTTGCCTCTCTGCAGCCTGCAGGGAAGGGTTTCCGATAGTGCGCAGGAGTGCCTGAGAGCCAGGACACAACATCACTTTCCTGGCTCTGCCGCTGATGTGCTGTGCGACCTTTGACGAATTGCTTAGGAAATCACTTTCCAACCAGAGCAGATAAAATTAGGTACCTCTGTGTAAAAGTGCCTGCTTCTCAGAGGCCTGAGCCGGCAAGCCTGGGATAAATTAGCACTTTTGGATTCCTGCCCATTTCTGAGTTTGCAAAATGTTCCCTTTAGCCTCTCTTTGCTGGTTTCACCATCTGTCAAATGGGGATGTTAATACTGACTCAGTCTTTGTACAGAGTTTTAAGCTTCTGAGACTAAAAGTGTGTGATAATAAGTGTTAGTAATTACAGTACTGTCGTAGCATGCAACCGAGTCTTCAGAGACCAGCTTGCTGTTTGAAGGACAGGTAGAAGTCAGAGCTAAGGCACAGTGCTCACCCCTCTTGGAGAGGGTTCAGTATATTTTGCTATGTGATACCCCATACAGACTTAAGGGTAGTTACTTGGAAACTTGGGCGTAGGCTGTGGCATTCTAGGGGGACACCTAGGAGGGGCCCAGCAGGACATTTCTTTGGGACAACTGTGGAAATGAAGTCAGGGGAGCCAGCATATGGAAAGTCAGGGTAAGGTTGTCCCTTACCGGGACCTCCATGCCACTCTCCTCCCACCTCCATCCTCGTGGGACCATATGGTGACAGGTGCCGGGAGGCAGCCGCACCCCCGTGCAGATCTGGCAAGCAGGCTGGGAGCAAGGAGAGCCAGGAAGACCCCACGCCGTGATCTTTGAGCCTACCTGTGCCCTTCTTGGCACCTGTGGGGTGTAGGGGAGGCCAGGAACAGCCAGGGTGTCCCTGGTGATGATGCACAGACACGTTACCCCTGCCCTCTCACTGGCCCTGAGGCCAGCACCCATTTTATCAACACCTCCCCTAGCTGAGGCTCTTGGCAAGCTGCAGTTTGGGTCATGTCAGGCCCCGATGGCAAGCGTGACTGTCCCCCCACTTCTTTCCCTTCCCCTCCCTGCTACTGCCCACCTGCATCCCATTCTTCTGCCTTTGCTCGGGGGTCGGGGGGATGATTTTTGGGAGCCAGAGCACTGATGCGGTGCTCACCAGTGCTCGCCAGCATCATCTCCATCTCGCTGCCACGGGGTCTGCTCCCCAGCCTGTGCCTGGCATGCGGCCCTGGGGAGCTCGCACACTGCACTGAGCCATGGCCATCACTCACTGAACGTTGTCCTCTGCTAAGCAGCTTCTGCTTTTTCCAGCGAGATATTAACTTTCTCCCTGTTTTCTTCTTTCTCCCTTTCTGTCTTGTGTCGTTCTTCTCTCCGCACAGCTCTGCTGCTCACCCAAGGTAAGACTGCTTTTTCTCTTTTCCTCTTCCTTCTCTGCCTCTGTTTTCATCTTCTTCAGTCAGCCTCTTCTGTTGGCATTTGTTGTGTGCAGGGATCCCCCCACCTCCAGGTGCTCCATCCAGCAGGAGCTGGGTCAGAACGATGTGTCAAGACCATGGCAGTGGTTGAAGTCTGAGAGCCTTTCCCCAATTCCAGATATTTCCCTGCAGTTTTGGGAAATGTCCCAACCAGGTTGGAAGACAGAACCTTCAGCTCTGGCCCTGACTCTGCCCTCTCTTCGGGCAGCCCAGATTTTCCTGTGGTTTTGGAGCTGCTCGGCTGGGCAGGCACCTGGGGTGTCCCCACTGCCTGTCCCTGGGGGGGCACCCAGTGCCGACAGCACCTCTAGGATGTGATGCACATCAACACTGCTCCCTTCCACCCCAGCTCCAGCTCTGTGCTCCTCACCTCCTATCACGGCAGGATTTTACATTTATTAGTACTGAATCCCACCTCTTTGCCTGAAATCCCCACCATGCTGGTCTCTCTTGGCATCCTATATTTTTCTCACTCTTTCAATTCCAGGCATGATTACAGTTGAATTTGCATTAAAGAAACATTTGTCAACAGCTGAGGCCAGGCATGCAGGGTGCAGGGAGGAGCTGGCAGGTTTGCCTGCAGACTAGAAAAACAACCCCCCCAGATTTAGAAGCTGTGAGTCCTGCAGCAGGCTGCGGTGACGGTGGGGGGCTGCTTGCAGGCACGGCTTCAGAACCCCTGAAAAGATCTGTGTGCTCCTTTGGCTTGCCATAGGCCGTGGGATTTAGTACAAGTTTTTGCTTCAGGTGAATTTAAGGCACTGATGGCGTATGTTCGTAACACCTGAGCTGTGCTGCAAACCAAGGGAGCAGTGTCTCTGCAGTGCAAGCTTCTGTCTCTGAGATTTTTAGGAGGATGCCAAGGCTGCTGTGCAGGGGATGGCCTGAGCCCACAGGAGATGAGGCTAATTAGGAGATTGCTAGTGGCAGACAGAAGTCCCAAGCTCCCCAGATATCAGCTTAGGGTGTTATGGAAACCTCCTCCGAGCAGTTTGGATGGCTTCCTTTGTTACTTCTTCAGGTCCAGGAGGACTGGAAATAAGTTGAGCACAGCCTCCTTCACAGTAATTTCATTGCTTTAATTCAGTAGCTGCCTAATTTGATCAGAACCTCAGGAACCAAATAATCTGTATTAAAATAATATAACTTTCTCCCGCTATTGTGATCCGGCCTGATTGCTTTTGGCAGCTGTTACCGGATGACGTGGTCGCCAGCTAAGGAAAGTTGCACTCCAGCAACAGAGAAAAGCTTCCTCTCTGTCCGTGATGGGAGAGGTCTCTGGGGTGCCAGCCCCCCGCCACCCTCCTTGCCGGGGTGCCCGTGGGGTGCACGGCAGGCACTCGGCTGGGGTCTGGGCTCAGCCGGCGCGCACGCTGGGGTGTCACTCAGCAGCCATCACGCCTAATAAGCGGGGAGAGAAGTGACGTTCTCATTTAGTCTGTGTCATGTTAGATTTAGGTTACGTGGAAGCGCAGGAATCTTTGTGAAAATGGCTTGGTTGAGCGTTTCGGTGCAATCTGTCGGTCCTCTCCCTCCCGGAGCATCTTCAGTGCTCCTCTGCCGCTGCTGTGGTGTTTGCCCTTGTGTGCTGTGGCCCCCACTCCCCAACTCTTTGCAGAAGCCCTGGGAGCCTGCATGCACTGTCAGCACATAAATGGGCCCAAGTGCTGACCCATCCCTTGGCTGAGCAGCCCTTCCTTCAGAGCAGGTTGGGAGCCTGGCTGCGCCCACCCCTTGCAGAGCCATCCCTGGGAGAGCCTTTGGCGCAGGTTCGGCTCTGCCTTTTGTACTCACCAAACTTCCACCAGGCCCCAAGGCAGACTTGCAAGGCTGTAAACCTGAAAGCTTTCCTTTGCGAAATGCCCGGTGCCAGCTGTTGGGGCTGCAGAGAACTGGAGCAGTTCAGGGTGGCTGTGGGGTGACTGGAGAGTCACACCTGGTAGTTTTTTACCTTCTCTGAAGCATAATCTTTTGTGTTGGCACCGGCACTGACTTCCCTCTATACTCTTTATATAGGGAAATATTTGATACTAGTTGTCCCTAGAAGCCTGGTACTTGGGCTCAGGATGTTCAGATCCTTAAAGGTATGAGGAATTATCAAAACATTAGCTACATATATACCCTCACTTCCACATATTCAGTCAAATCAAGGGAAATATTTATAAATATGTTTCTTTGTGCGTTGAAACCCATGGGCCCGCTCTCCGTATATATAGCTGCCTGGCCGATGTCCACTTTGCAATGGGAAGGCTGGGGAGCAGAGCTGTCGGGGACGGTCACATCAACATCGATCTTAGAGCAGAGCCAGCAGTGAAATAATGCACGGCTCCCTGTCCTGTGGTTTAGCTGCGTGTTAGCCCTCCTCTCGTGGATGCACAGTTTCTCAGTTAGCATTAAGGACACTAGGGCATGTATACTGGGTGCATCACACCTCAAAAATAGCTTTCAGGGCTAAGCAAGCAGATTCCTTCCATTTTTAGAAAGCGGCACAGGCTGTGTGTGTGTGTTTCTTTAAAGGGCACATCAATATGCTAACCTCCAAAGCCAGCGTGTCTTTTAGCCAGCAGTCTTCCCCAGTTGTGACTGACGGATTGACAGCCCTCTGGAGAGAGGAGCTCATTCATGCTCAGTGTTTACTTTGGTTAGCTGGGATTATATTTTATTGAGCCACAACTAAAATCCCGTTTTAATTTCTTCCTAGCAGCGCAGTCCCCAGAAGGGGTGACCTTCATGCAGATCCAGGCCCACTCCAGAAACGGATGGATACAAGATAGCTCGAGGGGTGCGAAATGGCCTTCAGAGAAGTCTTTCATGAATACATGGCTGGTTTTAATCCAATTTATTCAGCAAGTGACAGGGAATACAAACCAGCCCATAGCTGCTTGGTAGTCTTGCAGCATTTCCTAGGTGATAGGGATCTACCTCTCTAGCAGTGTTACGGGGCCTTGCCGTTGCCTGCTTCAGCACAAAAGCCGTGGAAACGGGCTTTATCTACCTCTGATTTATGTTGTGTCCAGCGGGTCACAGGCAATGTCCAGCTCCCGGTTCCCTGAAGGGACTTGAGCAAGCAAGCATTCAGGTAGTACCTGCAAGGGGCAGTGCATGGTGTGGAAACTGCTCTGTTTTCCCCTTTCCTGAGGGAGAAATAACAGGAAGAGGGGATATGTTTACAGCATTTTCAGCCCAATAAACTGCCTGTCATGTGGAGATATGAAAGCACTTTGCAGATAACTGCAGAAGAAGTCCCAGGGTGTCCCTGCAGGAGCACATCGTTCTCATGCGGGTGAGCAAGCCGAGGAGTGAGCACGTCAGGGACATGCCCAAGGCAAGGGGTGGGACTGTGACCAGGAGCTGCTGGCCCCCTCATCTGCCCCACCTCAGTGCTGAACTGCCTCTGAATGAGGCAGAACAACTGGGAGCATGGAGGGATTTAACCAAAAACCTTTCCTCACTTCCCACAGGGAAGCGTTGGGTCTAGCACTGGGTATGGGCTGTGGCCATTGCTACAGGCTGGGCAAATGTGGGCTGCATTGCCCTTCCTGCCATCCTGCCCTTGCTCTACCAGCCCTGCTGCTCTCCCTTGCTGGCAGCATCTCCTGATGAGCATCCTGGCACGAGGAGCAGGTATCTGCATGCAGTACCTGGTGCACAAGCCCCAGCTGGCATCGCCTGAGCAGCCTGCACGTCTCCTGTAGCCTGGGTGGGCTGTTATCACCTGATGGCCACACAGACCAGCACTCCAGTTCAGGCAGGGTTTAGGGGACCCCACTACCCCCACCTTCCCCTTTCCAGGGATGAGGTGACGGCACCCCAGGAGGCCCTGGTGAGCTCCTGTTCCTGCCGGGCATACCCAGACCTCATCAGGTTTAACTGGGGTTGACAGCTGGGAGTCCAGGGTGCAATCCACACTGAAGAGCAGGTGCTGGTGCTGATACAAACAGAAATCATGCTAGTTAATAATTAAACTGCAGTTTGGCAGTGCTCACCTTGGTAGACTTGACCTTCCAAATTACACCTGTCTCTCCTGTCCACCCTCCTCCTGTGCTTTCTTTGTCCCAGCCCTTGGTGGTCTCTGTAGGCGGGCACACCTGGGCGATGTGTGACATACCTCACCAGTCCCTGCTTCCTGGAGGAGCCCTCACGACCCCATCTCTACACTTGTTTCCTCAGGAGGAAGGGCATGCTCTATGTTTTTGGCAGAGGCAGCAGCCTCCTGCAGTGCTGCTAGGAAAGGGGCTCCCCTGAAAGGCAGAAGCATCTGTCTAAGTATCAAATCGGTGAGGAATCAGACCCCTGTTGCCCTGGGTGAATGTTCTGGCCACTAGATGTTTGTACAGGACAGGTTTGTGAGCTCTCCTCTAGCACATCAGACTTTTTGGGAGGCTTCGTGCTGAGGACAGGTGGTCTGCAACCTCTCAGCAGTCCCAGATGAGAGGGACACCTCTGACTTCTCACAGGGGCCGGGGACCTGCACTGAGCACAGTGTGGGAGACCTCCCTCCTTCCTGCTGGCACTGGACCACAGCTACTGAAGAATATTTGGTCCTGTCGATGTTTGGGCCCATACCTTGGCCCTGTTTAGTCTGCTAGTATGGCTGTAACCATGAGGCAAGGGCTTGGGACCTCGCTGTCCCCTTCCTTGAGGTGTGTTCTGCCGCTGGGACGTTGTAACAGTTTATTCCCTTTCAGCAGCTGCGTCTCTGCACATGGGGCTCAACTCAGTCCTCAGCATCCCATGGGAACAGACAGACTCCACAGGTTCAGGTTGTATCTCCCATTAGGGTAAAAAGACTCAGGTTAAGCATTTTCAAAATCACCTTTGAAGTTTGTTAGGTTTCTGTACTTAGCGTAACAAGTTGCACATTTACAAGTATTTCTACTTTTTAATGAGTCATGCAGGAATCACCTCCTTTTTACATTATTTGTAAGCTTCCTCTTTTAACATTTCTGTGAGCTACCCAGTTGGACATGCTGCCTATGCCTGTTCCCCTGCTGTTTGCTTGCACCTAACATTTGAAAGGCTCAGCTTTGGAGCGGTATTCAATTAACTGCCCCCACAGGAGATCTTGACGTGCCTTCTTGGGTGACCATGCCTCCTCTCTGTGCCCCAGTTTGCTGTATTCACCACAGAGAAGCTGCGTGGTGACAGCAGAGCCTCTATTACTCAGGTCTCCATGGGCATGCTGTCAGCAGGCCGCAGGTCCATCGCCGGTCAGCTCATCCCTTCACCTAAAGAGGCCTCGGGCTTGAAGGTGCCTCTGGTGGCACTTCTGCTGACAAGGCGTCCTCTGAATAGTGCACATCCCACAGCCCTTCAGTGCTGTGGTAGTAGGCACAGCCACTTTTACTTCTGATTTCTAGATGGTCTCCCTGCAGTGGCTGCACCAAACGCTTGCACCGTGCCCGGCCCAGGGATCACCAAAGCTCTCTGTCCACTGCTGGACATGGACCTGTCCATTCACTCTCTTCTAAGAGCTGCCTGGCAAGCACTTGCCATTTTCGTCAAATCAGTAGGTGATCTGCAAGTGGCTTGTGGAGGCAACAAAGCCACCTGCCAGCAGCTGAAGTCCTGCCACCAGCCATGGACACACGCAGCCCTGCAGCCCGGGGCCTGGCACGCAGTCAGAAGAGACCGAGCAGGTCCTCCTCAGAGGAGGGTTTCAGATCTCACACTGCCCTGCCTGGCACAGGCACATCAAACAGCATGAGTGTGGTGATAGGTTCTGAGATAAATCTGTGTTTGATGCTGCTCCCTACAGGGAGGAGAGTGTATTCTGCAGTGTGGGCACTTACGGACGTGTCTGAAGATGGCTAATATTTGCACGAGACTCCGTGTTGTCTTACCAGGTCAAAGGCTTTTGTCCAATCAGTTAAAGTGGGGACTGAGAGTTTGCTGTAGTGCTTCTCCTGTGATTGTTAAGCTGGGGAAATTCAGTCTGAGATTCCCAGTTTTCAGGCAGCTCTGACTGACTTTCTGTGCTGTGCGACTGCAGCTGGTGGGCAATAGCCCATGGGGCCGTGCTGGCAGCTGCGACCTGCAGTTTTTCAGTTGAAGGTACTTCCCGGGGATGGTTGTAGTGAGCCAGATTGTCACTGAGTCCAGGCTTTGCAGCCCTGCTGGGGTGGCTGCTGTGCTCCTTCCTCAAAGCAGTGTCAGCAGACGTCAGCACATGCTGGGCTCTCTGCCGCACTGGGCCCCTGCAGAGCTGGGGGTGCCTCCTTCCTGAGCAGCAGACTGTGGGGGGGCTCAGGTGGGGTGAGACAAGGACATGCTGTGGCAACTGATGTTAAATGCCTAAGTGAATATAAGTAGTTGGAGTTTTTTCCTCAGCGATCATCAGTCCATGCCTCCAAACATAACATAAGGCAGAACATTTTGTCCAGGTTCACCTCCAGCTCAGCCGCCTCCTTCCCTCTGTGGCTGCTTGGCCTTCTCCTGCAGTCACCCTCCGCCCCTCTGCCGTCCTGCCTTGCTCCAGTTGCTCTGCTCCTCTGTCTCTGTCAGGATTCATAAACTTTTGGGGATTTCCAAATCCACTGTAGGTGGTGGTGGTGGTAGGCAGTGATGGTTTTGATGTACTTCATTGATTTCAAATGATGGATGTAGTTGTTTCTGCCTCTGTGATGGGATATAGTAATGCCACCTGACACAGGAGTTCTTATATATTTTATAAACTCTGCAAGTCCTGCAAGGCTTACAGTCCCTGCAATCAATCTAGCAGGGCTGATGAAGAGAAGGCAGAGTTTATAACTAGATTCCGCTGGGAGGTTATAATTTGTTCTGTCTGATTTTTGGTGAGATCTGCTTGACTCCACACGGGATTAATCATATCTGAGGCATTACCTGGGGTGTTTGTAAACTCTACAGGAAGTCTCGGGCAACATCTGGCCCACTGCTCAGGCAGAACAAGATGCTGTTCTGTTGTGGTACCTCCCCAGGTTTTGCAGCTCCTACAGCAGCTCAGCTGGGCGGTGTGCTGCAGCCTGTACGCCCCCAGTGGTCAGGCACAGGCAAGCCAGAGGAACCCAGCTTTTCTTGAGATGCTAAAGCAGCCCCTGACGCGTGCCTATGCTTGGTTGTGTGGGTGGGAGAGGACACCCTTCCCCCTGGCTGTGTTTCTCCATCCTGTTTGGGCAACCAGCACTTCCCCAGACTTCTTGCTGTGTTTGCCGGGGCATCATCTGATGTTGTCCCAGAGTGCTGTGCCTCATGGGCAGTCCCAGGGTGGCACCTGCTGACCTGGGACACTTAACTTTCCTCCAGCAGAAACTAAGCATCCAGTACTGTGAAAGCAAAAATCCACTTGGCTCCTGACTTACTTCATGTTCATTTTTCCAAGTGAATGTGTACATATACATGTGTACGTGTGTGCGTGTGCGGTCGTGACTGTGTCTCTCTGAGGGTTAGCTCGAGCACTGAGCGGCACAGAGTGCCAACAGTGATTTTCTAATCAGAGGGGAATAAAAAGCTTCTCTCTCCTGTTCGTTCAAGCCAGGAAGCATGCCAGGATGTTAAAATTGTCTTAAAGGCTGCATGTGCCAAATGGCGTGGTGCGTGGTACCTCACTCTCACCAAAGATGTAGCAGGGGTGATGGGAGGGCCTATGTCATCCAAGAGCACCAATGCAGGCTGAGGAAATGTGTGTGTTTTTAAAAATAAGACCACGATATATATGTTCTTGGTGACTAACCGATACGCAGAAATCTTGGGCCTTTATTTCTGTGGCCCAGCACCCCACACTGTCCCCCAAGTCCTTGTGTGAGCTTAGCGAGCTGCACAGGGGCTGCAGAAGGCCCCAGGCCCCTGCGGCGTCCTGGTGCTCGAGGGCGGCTGGCTGCATCTTAGTGTTGACCTTGCTTTTGCAGAGGTGGCTGAGAGGAAGCTGACAGTTGAAGAGGAGGAAGCCAAGAGGATTGCAGAGATGGGCAAACCAATCCTTGGTGAACATCCCAAACTAGAAGTCATCATTGAGGAGTCCTATGAGTTCAAGGTCAGTGGTTGTCCCAGGGGTCTTCCAGGAGGGGACAGCTGCGTGGCAGGGAAGAGTAGCCCTGGAGAGCAGGACTGAGGAGGCAGAGGGTGGCCACATGTACAGGGAAAAGGCTGCTGGAAGAGGAAAAGGAGTGTGCAATGCAATGGAGTGGATGTAGCTGCTGGTAGGCAGAGGTGAAAGGAGGAAGACAAGGGAGCACAAGCAGATGCCAGCATGCAGGAGAGGGCAGGAGCAAAGATGTCCCTAGTGAGGCAGGGGTGAGGGAAGAAGGAGCTTTGTTTGGAGTAAGGGGTGGCAAACAAGCAGACTCTGGTGAAGTATGGGTCACGTGTGGGAGAGGTATGGGTGGGCCCAACTCCAGGCATGGAGCTGGCTGGTAGGGTAGTGCCTGTGGCACCTCCACAGTTTGGGAAGGGACCACCTTGCGCACGAGCTGGTGGTTTAATTGTTGTTCATCTTTATTCCCGCAACAGAGCACCGTGGACAAGCTGATTAAGAAGACAAACCTGGCTTTGGTTGTAGGGACACATTCCTGGAGGGACCAGTTTATGGAGGCCATTACCGTCAGTGCAGGTGAGGGGGAGACCAGCAAACCCACGCCAGCATCCCCAGCCCGGGATGAGCTGTGTCTGGGCTCAGCAGACAGCATCTGCCTCGTCAGGGATGCCCGGCTGTTGGGTTTGTGGTGTTCTCTCACCAGTGGCTAGAAGGGCTTCCTTTGAAGTGAAAGAAGAGATGCAGGGTATTTGCTTTCCTTCCCTCTAGCAACTAAGAGAAACTGCTCCTGTGGAAACAGTGTCTCCATCCTTGGAGCAATGTTTTTTCCCAGGACAGCCTCCTTCTTCCTCCATCTCTCCCTTTTCCTTGCTATCTGCCTCACACTCCCTACCTACTTTCTCTTTCCCCATCATCCTCTATCCACACAAAGACCAGCAGTGCTTCCAGCCTCTGGGCTGACCTGCCCTACCAGGCTAAGGAGGGACCCCTCCAAGGGGCTGCTGCCAATACCCTCACACAGATGTGAAGCTTCTTGCGGGGGCCATGCTGGCAATCAACCCTTGCTCTGGAGCAGGGGCGGGTGGCCACGTAGATGCTCCATCACACGAGACAGACCTCTTCTTCCACATTGCTTGCAGCGGGTGATGAAGACGAGGATGAGTCAGGTGAGGAGCGCCTGCCGTCCTGCTTCGACTACGTGATGCACTTCCTGACCGTCTTCTGGAAGGTGCTGTTTGCCTGTGTGCCCCCCACCGAGTACTGCAACGGCTGGGCCTGCTTCGTCGTCTCCATCCTCATCATCGGCATGCTCACAGCCGTCATCGGCGACCTCGCCTCCCACTTTGGCTGCACCATCGGCCTCAAGGACTCGGTGACCGCCGTCGTGTTTGTAGCCTTCGGCACCTCCGTACCAGGTGGGGAGGCCATGGGGAGGGAGAGGGTGGTCCAGAGAGAGTCGGGATCCATGTCCCAGCTCAGGTGGCACTCCTGAGCGTCTCTTGTTCCTCAGGAAGGGGGGATTGCCCATTTCTGCCCTTGGACCCCAGTGATTCCTCCTTCCCTCCTTGCCCTGCAGACACGTTTGCCAGCAAAGCCGCGGCCATCCAGGACGTGTACGCCGACGCCTCCATCAGCAATGTCACAGGCAGCAACGCCGTCAACGTCTTCCTGGGCATCGGGCTGGCGTGGTCAGTGGCGGCCATCTACTGGGCATCGCAGGGGCAGGAGTTCCAGGTGTCGGCCGGCACCCTGGCCTTCTCCGTCACCCTCTTCACCATCTTCGCCTTCATCTGCATCAGTGTCCTCCTCTACCGCCGGCGGCCCCACCTCGGAGGGGAGCTGGGCGGCCCCCGGGGCTGCAAACTGGCCACGACGTTGCTCTTCGTCAGCCTGTGGCTGCTGTACATCCTCTTCGCCACCCTGGAGGCCTATTGCTATATCAAGGGGTTTTAGGCGGTGGGGGGACGGTGCCGCCAGGGGAGGGACCCCCTCCTCCGTTACCTCACGGGACACCGGCCCTCGAAGCACGGTTTCACCAGGAGGGACGGCTGTCAGTCCGCTGCCCGGACAGTCGGACAGCTGGGTGCTGGGATGGGCAAAACCCTCACAGAACAAAAACAAAACAAAACAAAAATCCACAAAAAAACACCGAAAATGATACAAAAGAAAAAAAAAAAGTGACAATGGCAGGCGTTTAAATAAAACAAAACAAAGTAAACCCAGCCACTGACCCCAGTCAATGAGGTTATGAAGTCTCAGCCATCTCTAACGGCCTCCTCTCCTGCAGGTTCTTGTTCCCAGTCTCCTGAGCACCCCTCCACCGTAAGGAGACGCTTTCTTGTTTTTACTGTTTGGGAATTGCAGAAGTCTGATCAGGAATTTTATTTTTATTTTTATTTTATTTTGCTTATTGCTTCTTGGTTTGGGGGGGGCACATAGCTTGATATATACATTTTTTTTTTTTTTACTACTTAAACAGAAAAATGTTACAAGTTTAAAATCTAAAGCTTCAAGCTGCCGTCAGTGCTGGAATTGAACATGTATTTTTTGAAGCCACAGAAGACTAGCACCGTCAAAGAACTTTTTCACTCTCACCCATTTCCTCCCTCACCTCCTTCCATTTCTTTCTTTTTTTAAGAGCATCACAAGACTGATATATTTTTAATACAAACACACACATACACGTACACACACACACACACACAAGTTCCGTGATGAAGGCTGGAGCATGTAGCATCTCAATCACCTGCCTGGGCTAAAAAAACAAAGGAGGAAAAAAAAAACAAAAAACAACCCAACCCTCTAATACAATACGTATCGTGTATATTTTGACTATGGCATTTCTCTTTGTACAATTAACTTTGGGCTTGTTGTACTGCAGGGAGATAAAATTATGTTCATTTACAAATGGTAAGGAAATAAACAGCTGCACAGAACTAGCCTGCCGGGGGGCTGGGGAAGCTGGCACAGGCTCCCCGATGATGGTGCAGTGGTCCTCCTCCCGGAGGTGGGAGTGGATCCCTGTGATAACGTGCTTGCTCTGGCCTACCTGTGAGAGCAGGAAGCAGGGAAAGAGTGAGAGCAGAGAGCAGGGAAATAAAGGCAGGAGGACGACAGGGAAGCCCAAAAAGAGTGCTGGTATTGTCCCGCACAGCCGGCCTGAGCTGTGTCACGGCTGCTGTTTCACTCAGCTGCCATCCCGATGCTCACAGTGCCTGCGTCTCACGAGCAGCCGTCGGTCCGTGGAAAGGTACGGGCTTCAGACCTGCCGCCCGCCCCAGGAGTCCTGCATCACCTCCAGCACATCCTCGGAAAACCAGACAGGCAAAAGGGCACCCTTTTCATTTGAAGTGCATTTCTTTTTAAGGAACACAAACAAAAGCAAACAAACAAGTATGTCATGAATTACATCAATGGCTGCAAATTGAAATGTTGGGTTGGTAATAAAATCAAATAAAACCTATACCTATATCTATATAAACAGTGCTATCTACAAATATATTTCTTAACTGAGAGTCCTGGAAGGGGATGTTAAAGCCTTGCTCTTTTTAAAGTGTTTCCAAGAGGAAGATAATTTTTTTTTTTTTCTACCAAGAAACAGGTGCTGTAAAGGGAAGCATTTTCCTCATAAATTTCACTAGCACAAGCCAAACCCAGGCAGTCAGCACGTAAAACAGGAGCTGGCAAAGGGTCCATCCCAACCTCCTGGGGGGCTTTCTGCTGCCCCAAGGAGCAGAGAGATGGTGTCTGTAGATGAGGAAAAATGCAATGGGAACAGGGTTATCAAGGACAAAGAACAGACATAACATTATAGCAAGTGAATAGATGAGAGTGACAATGGTCCTTAAAACACGGAAAAAATATTTATTTTCATACAAAATGTTTATCAAATATCTCTCTGTGTAAAGTGTATAAATGTAAGGCAGAGAATAAGGATCCTTCTTACAGGGACAGCAGGAGCTTTGCTTGCAGAAGCTCTGAGTAAAAGCCCTGGGGTTTGAAGCTGACGAACACCCAGCCTTCTGCCTCCCTGCCCTCCCTTTGCTGTGGCTTTTGGGGAAGGGCACGAAAAAAAAGGGCAAGAAATCCCGAGGCCAGGTTCCAGCTGAGTTTGCCAATCTTTCCGGCCTCTGGCTGTGCCAGCAGCCACCAAGAGCAGCTTCTGTCTATGTCAGTCGCTGCTGCTGCTCACCCGGGCTGGGACCCCAGAGCACAGACGTGTGACATGAAGGAAAAGTTTAAAGCCCCCAAAATGATCTCTGGGCTTGGGGGTGTGTGTTTAAGGTGCAGCTCTCAAGGAGATTGTGTTATCATCGCTGTTTTTAATTTGGACATGTCAAGTCTGTTCAGTTCTTATTTTAACCATACCAGTTTGCCCATTCCCGGCTAAAACCCGGGCACAGGGAGCTGCAATGCTGTTATTCTGTTGCTTGTGCTGTATCGGTCGTGTGCTTTTCATCTGCTGCTTTCTTAGGCTCACTTTGTGGGGGGGGCAGGGGGACGAGTGTCTGCAATTGCCAATTGCACAGTGACTTTGGTGCCCTCGATGCACTGTGGAGATCTGTGCCAAGCTGACAACTTCAGTGGAGTGTCTCTTTATTTTATTTTCCTTTTTTTTTTTTTTTTTTTTTACTTCATTAAAAAATATGCAAGCTAAAAAAAATATGGTGCCTTTGGGGATTTGTTTTTGCTGAGGCTTTTATGTTTTATTTTTGGGCTGTGTGCTTGCTCGTGCTGCATCTGGGCAGGTGCCTGGACACCGGGTTGTTGTGCTGGGAGGGCCCAGCAGCTGCTTTGCAGAGGGGTGCTTCTGCTGCTCCATTATCCTTGCTGCTGCTCCTTCCTCTCTGCTTCTCTTGGCAGCTTCCCATCGCAGCCTGCAATAAAACCCGCTCTCCTCTCTCGACAGCCCTTTCATCTTTGCCACATGCTTTTACCTTTCAGCTACAGGGTGCTGGGGAGATGGGGGTGAGGGCAACCCTCGGTGCAATGCAGCAGGTGCTCGTCACCTCCCCGCAGCCTGCCTGGGGGCTCTTCCCATGCTCCGCGTAGCATTCTCGGGATAACTCCTGGCACACTGGGAGCAATACACAGTTCAGAATGAAATGGCTATTAGAGCTGTTGAGCAAAGGTTTTAAGCCAGGGAGGAGGGCGTTTATAGCTCTCAGATCGGGCTTTGTTACCTTTTCAGTAATTACTGTTTTGTTGGTGTCATCAGAGCTTTTCTGGACAAGCACAAATTAAACACAAAAATACTCTGTGATTCACGTTTCCTCCGCTCCCACAGCTGTGGCTGCTGGATGGCTTTGTAAGCCACTTGTCCCTGGTGTCGGAGGGGACCCCTCCCTCCCAAAGCAGCAACACTGCCTCCCCTCACAGCACCAGCTGCAGGAGAAGCCCCCTCAGCTCCCTGTGCCACCATGGGCTTCAACCTCCCTGCCCCATTCTTGCGGGGGGGGGGGGGGGGACGAGACCTCCCCACATGCTTTCCCCAGCAGATTTGCTTTAGAAAGGCATTTTGGAAGCCATCCAGAGCTGCAGTACCTGGACACTGGTGAGATAAAGCGTAGGTAACAAGGCCTTTGAGGAATCTTTCCTCCTTGGAGATCTTCAAAAGCCACCTGGACGTGGGGCCGGGGCACCCTGCTCTGGGTGCTCTCATATCATTCATGGGAATTGCTTTTTTTAGAGAGGGTGGGAAGCTTTTTTGGGTTAATTCTGTTTGGGAATGTTCACAGCCATGATCTTGGTGTGAGAACCACCCGCACAAATGGGAGCAGCAGTTGCTCAGCCCCGGCAACAAGCAGAAATGCACTTGTCACCAAGAATAAACTTTGGAGTATTATATGGAAAAAAAAAAAAAAGAAAGTTTTTAATGACCGACCCTTGTCATCGTGTGTGTGTGCCAGAGGCAGCCAGATTGTTAACAGTAGTGTTATTTGTGGCTTGCCTCCATAGGGGGTGGGGACGAAGAGCCTCACAGTATTTAAATGAGATATTTACAATATCTAGATAATTAGCACCATGAGTAAATGGCTCACCAAAATTAACACCATGTGTAGATTTACCATTTACCCCCTTACCCTCTGGATGAGTTCACCAGATGTTCCTCCTGCACCTACATATGAGGATGTGCCGATGTCCCAGAGTGCCACTGCTGTTGCCAGATGTAGCTGTGGCTAAAGGAAAAATCATGACCTGCCTACTAGTTGTTGCTGGGGGTGCACTCAGAATTTGGGTCAGTTTGAAGAATGCAATATAAAGTAACACAGATCTAGGAAGTTGAAAGTGGTATGACATCTAGGCGAATTAAAGAATAAACCATCCGAACAAGAGATTATTTTTTTTTTTTTAGGATCTACATTGTGAAGCTATAAATACATTCTTGGGATGGTCTTTCTGGTGTCTCAGAAAATAGCCTTGTGTTACAGAAAAGCTGGTCCCATTTTGTACACCTTGGGTGTATGCAAATGTTGTGTGATAAAATCTCAACAAAAGCTCAAATGAAGCCCTCAGAAGGTCACCATGACACCTCCTTGGCACTACGGCATGCTGTAGAGACCACCTCCACCACCATCATTGCTCAATAAGCTTTTTAAAAGGTAGAAAAAGAAGTTCTGTCACCTCCTCGCCTTCAATAGCAACTTGCATTGAAAATAACTGCAAACCTAAAGATTTTTCTTTTGCCCTGATCATTTTGTTTTCCTTCTTATTTACAGTGGCATAGAAAATCATCGATCACTATCATTGATCACTATATAAGAGCATTTCATATATGAGAAAGCCCTTCAGCTTTTCCCCCTTCTCCTCTTTCATCTTCTGAGCAATCTTCTCTGTTGGATTGCTGCCTGCTGTGTTCTCGTTTTGTGTTTGCACATTCACTCCAGCATCCTCACAGCAGGTCACTGCATGCTTATCTGCCGAAACTCATCCTGTTGACTTGGACCATTCCTTCAATTTATCAAGCATTCTGGTCCTACCCTTCATAGGTAGCTCCCAACCCCTCCCAGTTGCCTACTACCAGGAAATTTTATATCAAAGCAATTTCCTAAAGCTGCTGATGAAAATACTGACTAGACCGGGACTGTGGATAGGCACTGAAAAGACTTCCCCAGGAAGCTCTCTGACTTTGACTCTGAACTCAATGTATTGTGAGCCTAAATAGGTTGCATTTCCTCAGCTCGCTTATGAGGATGTCTTCTGGGACAGTGCCAGAAGCCTTACCAAAGTCAAGATACATCACATCTACTGCTGACCCGCCCAGCCATGAGGCCAGTTATCCTGTCAAAGAATGGACTCAAATGGGTTTGATGTGATTTCTTCTCAGCAAAACATCAACAAATCCATTCCAGCCATTTTTTACAAACTTGTACGTATATCTAGGTGATTAGAGAATACTTGTTCAGTACCTCCTTCTTACAGGTTTTCACTTAGCGACATCATTAGGACATCAGGGCTGTAATTCCGTAGGTTTTTCTTCATCTCTTAGTTAGGTGACATTGCTTTGTCATCTTTAAGTCCTCTGGGATCTCACCTGTATTCTACAATGCCCTGAAACTTATCCTGTATAAGCCAAAAATACTTGGGCCAGTGCTCTGATTCTCCAGAAGGAGCTTCATCAGGCCCTGCTGACATTTTCCTCAGTGATCAAATATCATTCGCATTAATGTTTCTCCTCCTCTTTCAGGGGCTGGTGGGTGGGTGAACATGCAGTTATGTGATCTTTTCATTTTAATAAAATTAATTCTGCTAACTATAGGGTCACAATTTATTTTATTTTATTTTATTTTATATTTTATATTTTATTTTGTTTATTTTATTTTATTTTACTTTATTTTATTTTATTTTATTTTTATTTTTATTTTTATTTTTGTTTTTATTTTTTTTAACAATGACTAAAGCAGGCTTTAAATGCTCTGCCTGTCCTTAAGTTACTGTTTCACATCACCTTCCATGTTAAAACAAACTTTGCCTTCTCCCTTCACATCTTTTAGATCACATGCTAGTTACGGGTATTTTTAGGCTTCAGCCTTTTTTATCTTACACCTGCTTTCTCACGCTATTCCTCTATTTATTTGGAGTCTTAGGTAAGCACCCAGGTTCTGTGTAAGTACCCTTCTGTTTAGGTTCCTTTTCCTACTTCAGGATGTTAAAGAGCTCTTGACAGAGCTTTATTGTGTATATATTGGTCTCCACATATGCTCCTCTCATTTCCCGTACAACAGGATAGTTTCCTATTAGGACTCTGACCTCAGCTCTTGAGATGTCTCAGATCTCTTTTAACCCTTAAAGACATCTATTCAGAGATCCTGCCCCATTTCCTGAATTCAGTTATATTTGCTATTTTATTTTTTAGAGTTGAAGTGCTTTAGCTCATTTTACAGAGGACTGGCATTAAATTGCATTTCAAGCAGGAAAAGCAAAGCATCTGAACAATTGAAAAAAATCATAGCAGCTCAAGAGATGCAAAAATTCACATTCATGTTGGACTGCGGGTGACCAGCTCCAACTTCGGCCACCTCCATGCAGCTTTGCCTGCTACAACCCGCCAGCTCACAGCGAGAACATCCAAGTCACTTCTGAAATAGCTCCATCTCTTCAGCCAAGTGCTGCGTCAGCTCTTTCCTGACACAGTGAAATCAGTAGGGATCACTTGAGCAGTGCCAGGCAGAATCATGAGACAGCAATGGCACTCTGTGCTGTGCAGAGCCGGAGCTTTACTCTGTAATGGGACGCTGGGCATTCACACTCTGCAGTTTTATTGCCCGAAGCACAGCATTGAGATGCTACGGAAGAACTCATTTCAGCAAAATGAGGCCGGGGGACACACAGGTCTGAGTCCTTCCGTCACATCTCACAAAACAAAGCATTAAGGGTCTGTTATGTGCCAGGACTGAATTTGTCTGTTTTAGTAGGGTGAGCTGAATTCATCTACACAGCAGCCTGTCGGATCCTGCCCCGAGGAGCTGATCTGAGCTCCAAATGAGGGCCAGGCAGCTGTGTACGGTGTGCAGGGCCGCTGGGCCTGCTGTGCCTGCTGGCACCAGAAAGGAGGTGTGGAGCCCCAGCCCCCATGGGGGCCACAAGCGTGCCTCTCACACTTCCAAACGTGCCCCTTGCCACAGCCCAGAGCCAGCTCAAGCAAGAGCAGAGCCACCAGCCGCCAGGGCCCTGTCCTCGAGGGGACACCGGCCAGCTCAGCACACAGCAAGGCCATGGCTCCTCTGCCTATGCCGAGACCCCCCAGCCCAGTGCCACCGTGGTGAAAGAACCACACAGCATGGCCTAACTGGTCATTGCTGCTCTTGTGGGAGGAGGAGATGTGGCTCGGTATTACAACACAGAGCTGATGTTTTCCAAACGAAAGCTAGACACCTCCTGGTGTGCACAGGCAAGGCACCTTGGTAAAACAAAGCCATTAAAATGTCTACGTGGGCCTACAGATACAGAATAGCAGAAAGCATAACTTGCAGGGCAGCCAGCCTCAGGCTTTCAAGCAAACACTCCTTCGAAAATACTTGCTGTTGTACTCCTAGTTCCTGAGGTGCTGTTTTTTAAAACCCACTTTGTTTTCGAGGTGTTTTCCAAGCTGAGGAGCACTGGTTCTGCAGATCCTGCTGTCCAATTTAAAGGCAGCTTTTGGAGGGCTGCTGAGTGATTTTGCCCAGAATGGTTTGTCAGGGCTGGCTGCTGAGGAGTCAGAAGGTCAGCCTCTGCATGGGGATTTTGTTAGTTAGATGAGGGGGATGAACACGGAGGAGGATGAAAAGTCTTCTGGCAGTATCACTGTTGGAAGCGTAAGTTGAAAGAGGCTCTCTGTAGTTCTTTTGACTTGCTTACACATTTACTGCACCACCAGAGAAGGGTGAAGGCCTCTCAGAGTGTCTCATGTTGAGAAAGAGGAAGCATGGCTAAAGAAGTACTCATTTTTTAAAATTCCCTATTTTTAATTCATTAAGTCTTGCAGAGACTTACCCGCCGCTTCTCCACGAGCCCCCAAACTTGTTACCTTAGTAATTCAAACAAATGGGCTTGGCTTGCTAGTTTACTCCTGACAAACCCATATTGACTCTCACTCCTCACATTTTCTCGTTGAAGTTTGCAATACTTTCATTATTTAATTTGCATGTAAGGACAGCAGTCTTAATAGCTCCCCTTTCTACAGGCCTTACCTATATAGACATGCCAGCCTGTGGCTATTATAAAAGCAGAAAACCTCCCTTTGGGACTGTAATTACCTCCCCTTTGATGTGCAATGAATGAATTGGTCATTATCAACTGCAAGAGATTTACGTGTGACCAAGTGAAATGACATTTACAGTGATGAGAAAACTGGTCATGTCTGCTTGATGTGAAGGGTGTGCGGCCTCCTTTGCCATGGGCCTGTATCCATGATGAGTGCCACCCCCCAGTATTCTATGAAAAAACATGTTTTACGATAATAGCAGCTTCCTGGCACACCCCCCTGTTACTTGCCATCTCTGAGGAATAAAAGGTTTTGAACACCATCTAGAAGACACCATTTCAGGCTCCAATGTAGCAAGGCCTGAGCTGCAGGAGTGATGTCTCCCACATGAGAAGGGAGGAGGAGATGTGAGATGCAGTGCCTGTCTTCTGTCCCTGGTTTAAGGAAACTGCTCAGAGATCTCACTTAGCTGTGGGTGCCACTTTTGGAGGTCACCTCTACTCTGCTACTGAGGCTTCAGAGCCTCTTAAAATAGCCCGGGCAGATTTAGGCTGCTGTCATTAAACCACAGAGGACAGCACTCTGGGCATGTTTCAGCTCATCCTGGAGGCTTACACACAGGAGAGAAGCATCCTCAGGACCTCAGATCCCAAACAAAGACCGAAACTGGGCTCTGAGAGAAGAAAAGTCCCTTCCCTCTGCTTTGGCACTGTGTAAGTAACAGAATATTATGTGAAAGAAAGATGAGCTCTGGAAATCAAGATTCAACAAGAAGCCACCACAAGACACTAGAGCAAAAGTTATCTATTTTATTACAAAACCAAAATCAAACAGATGCCTTTCAGTCTAATAATGCCATAGGCAGAAACGTGATGGGGCAGGATAAGTTCAATACAAACTTAGGCTGTGGAAAGCAGTGCCTTTGTATGAATGAATCCCACCATAACGCAGTCCCTCCAGCACACCATGTCCTTGGAGAATCCGCACAAAAGGAAGGGGTTTTGTTTCTGGCAGGAGGAGCAGGCGACTTGCACTGTGGAGCCCTGGTTCTCTTCTCTGTCCCACCTGTTTTCAGCCGTCATCCAAAGTAGAGCTGGAGAGCCCAGGAGGACTTGTAGGAGGAGAGACACGTCCAGGGTCTGCTTCCAGACACAACTCTGATACTGCCCTGCCCCAGCTTCAGTAGGATGCTACTGATGCAAGGTAGAGCAGAACATGCTTACCACTGCCACCCAAGGACAAGTGTGGCCTGGCAGCCAGGGGAACTGGCCAGGTACCTGGCCAGAAAAGCAACAAGGGAAGAGGAAAGCTGAGGCACTGCTGTTGTGAGGAGTATGGACTGTATGGACAACTCACTGGATGGGCTATATGAATCAGGACCAGTGCTGTCTGTGTGAGCATCCAATGCACAAACCCAGAACAAGTAACGCAACCCCTGTCCAGCCATCACATAGCCATGGTGATTGGGTCTTGCATGCCAACATACAAACGCTGCCACAAGCTGCTCAGAGGCCTGTGTGAACCCCAAGTCAGGAAGCTGGGACTTGGACTCCTCCCATGAAAATAAAGGGGGAAACAATATAATGCTTGGATCCCAATCCATCCATCAAGTCAGCACTAGCGTAATGTGAATACCCACCAATACCAGAGCTAAAATCAACAAACAGCCCTTGTTAGGCTTCCTTAAGAACTCATTCAGTTTTAATTGCAAACTACATGTGAACGCAGGCCTTTTAGAGGGGAAGAATGTGAGAATGAGAAAAAGGTCTGCAGAAGGATAATTAAGCGGCAGGCAGCAGCACTGGTTGGCTGTTTTACTGATATTTCCAGGAGAAAAGATGCAATGACTTTTAGCATCTCCGCACTCCCCCCCCGATCTTGTGGGGCATTGCCTGCCCCTGCTGGCTGGATGACAGAGCTCCTGAAGGCATCCAACCGTCTGCTTTTGCTGGATGCAACTACGCATTAGAAAACAAAAAACAAAAACAAACAAGAAACAGCAGCCAGAGCTTTTAATTTCTAAAACTAGCAAATAAAGACAAGAAGTGTTTTTTTATACAGTTGGGTTCATTCATCACTCCTACAATAGGATTAACGAGTGACAGGGACGTTTCTAACTATACACTAAACCAAATCATTTCAACACACAAAAGATGTGTGTTGGACATTTAAAAAGAGGAGATGCAATTGAGAAATGGGAACTCGCAGTCCAGAAAAGCACATACATTGTATGTGAGGAACCATGAAGATCCAGCAGCAGGATCTGCTCATATTAAAGAGAGTTTTTCTTTACGTTGTGGTGGTGTAACGTACACTTCAGAGATTACCAGAGTTGTTTTCAACCATGTCAAATGCTTTAATCAGCTCCAATCTACTTCCCAGGGGAAGAGTTATTATTGCTATTAAACCGTTATTTAAAGAAAGCTTATTCTTTTTTCTAACTTTCCATTTTGTCAACAAGGCACTAACCTACTGCATCAGGCCAGTCCTGCTGTGATGTGTTTATCTCAAGCTATCATCATGGTGACTTGCCACAGAGTGAAGACGCTGTGTTGCAACATTTTTTACCAAAGCAGCAAAGCCTCAAGTGACAGGCCCAGTTTCTACAGTAACACAATGCTTTTACAAGCAATTGTTGGTGTGATCTCCTATTAGCATGGCACGATGTCGTCTCTGACTACAGGTTTTGGTCCAGAGATGAGTGGCACAAAGATTGCCAGGTCTGAAGTGGGAAGTTGCTCAGAACATCCCCTGTGAAGCGCAAGTGCTGCCAGAGGCTGAAAATGCACAAAACAAAGTAAAACACGGGGTGTCCCACCCCACTCTGCCCAAACCCAGGATAGCTGATCCGCTGACTTCACAATTGCATCTGACTGAGATTAAGAAGACAACTTTGGAAAAAATGCTGGTGGTTGAAACAGCTCCTGTGGGCTCCAGGAGCACCAGGCTCCTTGATCCAAGCCTTCACGGTTCTTGTAACATGCCACTGGAGTATAAAAGCATGGGAGACACTGGTACTGGAGAATCAGGTGAAGTGGGTACTCTAAGCTAGACAGACCCTCTGCTGTGCAGGAGAAGAGCTTGGGATTCACAGCCACCAAAGACAAGAACAGCCATTGCAGACAATCCTTTACTAGGGAGCACAGCCCAAGCTGTAGAGTTGCAATGTAAATAAACCAGACTTTTGGGGACCGGCGGCATAATTGTGTCTTTCTGCACTGACAAATATGTTCTTTGCTCTCCAGCAAAGCAATAGGCAGGCTGATGCTGCTTTTAAGCAGGTTTCTCAGTATTTTTATTGTTTTACACCATACAGACGAACACTTTGTCAGAGAAGAAGATGCAGGACATCACTCTGCCGACTCTACTAGGCTCCCATGTCCTTACAATAGTGTTAGATTTCCAGGACATGGCACATCTTTGCTAAGCATGTCTTCTGAGCCTGGATAGCAATGCATTTGCAATTCATTTCTGCCCAATTTGCAAAAGGTGCAGAAACTACTTTTATATTTCCTTAATACAACCCTTTCCTAGCCCTACTTTAAGCAGCTTTGCAGTGCACCACTACTGAGGTGAAATCTGTGCTCTCTCAAAAGCCCTGATGCCTGTGAGTTGCACAGGGCTATGCAGTAAGAACAGAGGGGGTTCCCAAGAAGCATTTGGTATGTGGGGCACTGTGTGCACACCTGTGAGCACAAATAATGCTGATATGCTTGCTCCTTTGTGCACAGGGATGTTAAGGAGATCGGTTTGCAACTGAGTGGTGGATCGTGTCAGAAATGAATGCATTACTGTAACCCATTAAATGCAAAGTGTCCCTCTAACCCTAACAGCCTTCAAAAGCAAAGGGAGGAACAGAACAGTGACTCCAACCCCTGTACAAGACAACTGTACAATTTACATACATATTTATATACAGTATATAAAATTCTCTTTCTTTGAGTCCCAGTGAACTCAATTTTAAGTCATCAGTAGCTGTTCCAATTTTTAAAAGTCATGATCCTGTTTCCCCCCACTCTCCAAAGTATTAGATAATGGCATTGAAAAGAAATTAAAAACAAACCCAAACCCAAACCAATTATTAGAAAGTGCAAACGTTCTGGGTGCCACTTCTGCTACGTTGGATGTTGCTGATGCTGCATGCTTGCTCACAAGCAGCAAGGTGTCTGTCCGTCTGTCGCTGTATCTTTCTTTCCTCTGGGTCGGCTCCTGCCTTCCCTTCCCGTCTTCTGCTGCTACACCAGGCGGCCTACTGAGAGGGGTGGGGTGGGCAAACAGAGAAAAACAAAACAGAAGCAGGGAAAGTGAGGAAAAAAGGCAGATTAAAACCGAAATGGCTCCCAACTGAGGTAAGATACAGCACAGCCTTTGCTGCAGCCAAGGCCCCAGAAGGCTGAGATCTCAAGTAAGCTGTGAGGCTGAGAACAACAAGGGGCTAATGAGACAGCCTTGCTGAAAAAAGCATCGACTGAGTCACACACAGCCCTAGGGACTAATGTATTTTTAAACATGAACCACCACTTTCCCCCACCCTCCCCCTTCTTGGAAATGGGCATGCGGTCTGGGCAAAACACTAGTCCAACATCACTCCCTCTGCTCTTCTGCCTGTGATGGCTGATGCAGAACCCCACTGCTGTAAGGCTACCCTGCCTCCAGCTGCCCTGGAGCCACAGCCAGCTTCCACAATCCCTAGTCAGGCAAGCAGGAGGATGACATTTAAGACCCGTCCCCATCTCTGCAATAACAAAACACAGCAGTTTCCCTGCTTAGCAGTTCTTCAAGACTTGCCTGCACCATGCCCTCTGAAGTCTACCATGCTGATGAAATGGAGAGGATGCAGCGAGGATGGAGCTGGGAGCCCCAGGGCCCTGCTGAGCTGTGTCCTAGGGGATGGTGCAAAGGTGCTGCTTAGAGAGTCAGACAGGTACCCACATCCTTGTGTTCCTTTCTTCAGAAAGTTTTTTTTTTTTTTTTTTTTTTTTTTTTTTTTAAGTCCCTTATCAAAAGTTAGGAGAATCAAAGCTCTTATGGGATCAGAACAAGTGCACTTTGTGAATTAATTACAAGTGAAAACACAGGGAAGAGAAAGCAGAAGTATGGATTTGGTTTTCATAAGGGAGAAAAGTTACCAGGCAGGCCTCACTGGGACCAGTGCTAACTGACATGCCCCACACCAAGTGGGGGTGAATATTGTCAAATGCAAAATTACTTCAGACTGTCATATTTGAATCTGACTACACAGCGTTGCTTAATGCTCTCACAGTGTTCAATGCGCAGGTTGTAACAGCAGCAGATTGACTTCAGTGTCTAAACACGCAAAGCAGTGCAGGAGTGGGGAGCGAGGATAACCTGTCCTTCACCAGGGACTCTGAGTGACTAGGAAAGAGTTTGAAGCCATACTACATGATTTTTGGAATGCCTTTTCTCAGCTTTTCAGGGCAGACAAAAATCAAATACATGCTCAGAACTGAGGACACACCAGGAAGCATCACTGTATCAATGCATAAGGCTTAGCTCATCCTTATCTTCGTTCTCTGTTCAGCCCATCTCAAGGGGAACTCGCAGCAGGACTAGATAAGGTACCCACAAAGGGGTGGAGGATAGCAAGAGGTATGAGAAGACTTCTATCACTAAGCAAATACATAGCAAAGGATTTTTCAACATGGAATGGAGTCTAACCAGATGTATGATGGAGGGCTATAGAACAACAAGCGTCAGGGGAAAGACAGACAGGGGAGACAGGCAGGGGAGAGCTGCCCACTGCTGCTCACAATACAAATTGAGAAGCACCCATTGACACTATGAGGCAGCAGGTCTTAAAGGAAAACAAACGAAAGTTGCTCTTCACACCTGACGAAAGGGTGCAATTCACTGCCACAAAGTGCAGAGGAGAGAAGACCTTAACTGGGACAGAGAGGAACCTTCATGGGAACATGTCCATAAACTAATACAATGTAAACACAACAAATCACCTAAATCATTGCTTGCTAGAAGCAGGGAGAATAAGGCTAGGAGAGTGTTCACCAAATACTTGCTGTGCCCTATTCTAATTCCTAAGCAATGTGCCGTCTGCCACAGCTGAAGACATGATCTGGACTTTGAGCTGATGCAGAAGAGCTGCGTGTTATTATTATGTTCACACCTTTTAAGAACAACCTTGGCTTCCAGTTGTTTATGTATTGCTATTTGTAAACATAGGAGAGCATGAATTCTGGGACACATGGTTATCATAAAAAAAGGGAAATAAATATTTTGACAAGATACTCACTGAAAGGGTTAAGGCCTTGTCTTTTTCCACTGGGGAAACTGCTCAGGCTACCTGTAAAATCCAAGAACCACGTTAAAGGCAATAAATGCCATGGCATGCCAAGGAGCATCCCCACCGTCTGTGCTGGCAGACAGGCTCCAAGGAGCTCCTCCGTTGTGGGTGTGCACACAGGAAGCCTCATCAGCACTCCTTAAGATTCACACGCAGGAGTCAGACCAATATGCTTGAGATGACAGATGCTAAACACCTGGTGCTGCAGTATCTGAACATTGTGAAATCCAGAGGTGTGGTGTGGGCAAGAAGCAACAGTTACAAAGTTAAGCTAAACTGTGGAAGGAGGATGAAGGAAGGAAGGATACAAGTAGTGCCATGAAGTTTCCCCAAACAGGCGTTGCTAATGGCAAGCAAAATAACGCCATGTAAAAAGCAGGCAGCCAGAAAAGTGAAGGTGTAAAACAGATAGGCCAAGTTTGCTTAATCTCTAGTGATCGAATGCTTGGGCACACAATCCAACAGGTGCCTAAAATGGAAGATCTGAACTCATATCTGGCAGAAGGGCAGAACGGACTGTACAGTTATGACCGTGTGACAAGACACAGGCACATGCACCCTACACCAGATGGAGCTAACGGCAAGGGCTTTCGCCTCTGCAAGAAACCAGTTCCTATGATGTGCTGGGTACAGACAGCTCAGGGAGCACAGGAGCTGAGCACTCTAGAAGGCATGTTACAGTTCCTCATAGCTGCTTGTTCTGGATTTCAGACGAGGGTCATCAGCTGGAAATGGGACCTGCTGCTCCCACCCAGAAGAATGTTGCCAGCCCCACACTGGCCAGGTTTAAATCATTGATTTGCGTGTGCATCTGCCATGACCATATGCTTTATTTTGCACATTAAGTGATTTCACTTGCACCAGTGATATAGACACTCACATCTAAAGAAAACATTGCTCTGTTCAAGAGAAAGATGAGCAGAAAGGTAGCAAAAGGGTGGGAGAGTGGGGAAACTGCAGGAAGACAGATGCTGCACCGTAAGAAAGAGATGGAAGCACCGGGAAGGAAAAGAGAGGGGGAGAGAAAGGTGGGGGCAGCTGCATTTAAAATGGATTACAAAGCAAAACCTGTTGGCTTTAAAAATTGTTAATAAGAGAAACTGTATAAACTTAGTAAGTGATTTCAAGGCCCCCAAACACCAGCCTCGTATCAGCCATCTGCCCTGGCAAGATCAGAGGAACCGCTGTTAACGTATTCCTGTGCCTGTACATAAAAAGCAGGGCTCTGTTGCCAAGAGGCAGATTCTTCCAGAGCTAATTGGGACTCACCCAGGGGCCTGGCAATAAAAACGTAGGGCCTTTACAAGTGGCTGCATCCTCGGGCAGCCGTTCCCCTAGAGGGTGCTGCTCGGCCACGCATGGCCCCGCGCTCCATCACCTCCCTTCGCCCGCAGCCTACCTGCGGCTAAAGCCTCCTCCTTAGGGTCTGTGCTCATCTCTCTTGTGTCGACTGCATGTTCACATGTGGCTGGAAGCTGGCTTCAGCGGCTCTCACAGGTTTACATCCCCCCACCCCAAACTGAAACAGGTGACGTCTTTTGTGCTATTTACTCAGTCTCCTTCCCAGTACAAGCAACTTGCGCACGCAAATGAGATGTCACCAAAACAAAACAAAACTTTGGAAACCACTGCCGCTAAGACTCGTGTGCATTACTGTGACTGTGACCTTCAGAAAGACTTGGGAAGTTGATACAAAGGGCCTAAAATGACAGTGACACTCGAGGCTGGGCATGACAGACCTTTCCAGCATGCTGACAGGGCTCTGAGCTTTCTGTGGGTTTCTCCTAAATACATCCATGCAGGGAAACTTGACTACCATAAAGCTGATCACTTTTCACTCCAAAGGCAGAGAACATCATCTTCAGTCAGCTGCCTTCAGTATAAACACAGGCCAGCACGTGTAGCTATACAGAAGACAAAACCCCACCAGAGTAATACCATACTGAGCATAAAGTTGAAATGAAAGAGAGGAAGGTGTATGGCAGATGGTGACAGCAGGTAAATAAAGTATACCCAGGAAGCACTTGGGTATTGCAGAGGAACATCCCATCACTCAGTAAGTTTCCTAATGGAAAGTATTTACTCAGCCTCGCAAGTACACTCTTTTGGGTAATAATTCACTACAATGAGGCCAGATGTCTTTCAAAAGGAAAAGCCGCAAGGAAACCCCAGCAGCTTTTTATAGGTAGAAGTAATTCCTCTAACTGACTGAGCAAACCTCTCACCTTTCATGGGAGAGAAACACACCACCAGGAGCCCTATCTTGTGTCAACACAACACTGATGCCCTGATTGATGCTAACCCTCAGGATTAAAGGTGACAAACTAAAGCATCCCCACAGAGTTCCAAAGGCGGATATCTCAACAAGGCAAACAAAACCAAGCACTGAACCAGTGCAGCTTGTTTACATTCTAATCTACATTTAATTACAATTAGTTGTAATCTGAATTTCAGTTTTGTTAACTCAGCCACTGCCTGGTTATATACAGCAAATGGTATTTTACAGTTTTCTCAGAGCCTCTCAGACTGTCATCGCTTCCTACCACTGCCATTTCAGAGGCCTTTCCCACATGACTGCTCCTTGCTACCAGTTCCCACACAGCTGCTTGCATAAGTGATGGAGTATCTTCATTCCCAGAGGTCTCCCCAGGCACAAAGAGAATCAGTCACTTCTGCAGATACCAATTAGAAGGGTCTCACACAGCACTGAATTAATTCTGCTGTTTAAATTGTCCACTATTTTTCCTTCTTTCTGTAGTCTTTGCTCAGCTCCAGTGGAAAGTGACATGCCCCATTTTTAATTAAGACATTTTGATCCCATTTCTGAATTGCGCTGCTGGCACAGACGGTTACCTGCAAAGGCTGGCTCTTTGTGGTGACCCCATTCTGAGTGCCAGGAATGGCATTTCTCCATCAGAGCTGCTCCTGATAGAGACGCATCTGGTTTAAGCAGAGGGGCAAGAGCTGTGCAAAGTGGCCACCAGACCTCGCAGATTTCCCAGCAGCTTTCTGGGTCATCATAAGGATGGAAAAGAGGAATGGTTTCTAGCTGACTGGACAGCTCTTTTCCGTACTGGATAACCATTGACTGGTAGCATCCACACATTAGGAGACCACAGGAATCAAGAACCTGCTGAGAAGAGGAAGAAAGACAGAACTATGCACCTCAGACAGATTTGATCCTAACCTGGAAAGAGCTCAGAGTCAGTCTTGTCCTCATGAACATCCTAGATGAATCTTTTCAGAATCTTTTCCAATAAATTTTCCAAGAAATCTTTTCTGTTTTGTTAACTTATTAGCCAAGAGACAGACAACAGTGCTGATTTATCTACACCCTGTGCTTCCACCAAGCACCACCATTTCCATTTTTGGATGGAAATGGTCACAAAAAAAATCAAAAGCTGACAAAAATGCAGAAGCCTTAACATTTGTTTTTCTCACCATCCCAAACCCTACAAAGTTTGTATTAAGCTTTATTTTCAAAATCAGTACAAGTGTTCAATTTACCTAGCAGGAAGCATGCTCACCTGGAGTGGTGACCCAACTCGCTCTAGTCCTTATGCTGCTGGATACCAAGTATGATTCGGAACATCTGAGGCAAGTTCATTAGTAATGAAGTATATCAACTGGAAATGATGACTTTTCTTGCATCCCTCAAACCCTTCCCTCATCCAAAACCAGACCAGAAAAACCTTTCCAACAAAGTTTTTGTTGAAACAAACATTTCCGTGAGAAGTTTTGGTTTCATCTGACTGGCAGTTTACAACAGAAAGTACGTCATCAAAAAGCTTCCCAACCAGCTCTTGGCTTCAACCCACAGTGACCTCAGCCCAAGCAGATGTGCGGAGGCCATGGCATAGAGAAAGAAACACAGAGAAGAAACACATGGACTTAGTTGGACGATTACATGCTCCCATCTTTTGGAATAAGCGGATGTTGGAGAAAAGGTGAGCTACTGGCCATTTCTCAATTTAGAGGTTCTTGTGAATACAAATTCATGACTCCTCACAAATTCATGACTCCTTTAAAAAGATCTATCACAAATTTGTAAGCTGTACCTCTAGAGTACTCAAATTCTTTCCTACACGTTGGTATCTGCTCCCTGCACTGGCTTCCTCTACTGCTTTTTAGCCCTCGTCATCCTTCAGCTACCTGTAGTCCTTTAAGAGTTTTCTTTCCACAAAACTTAGGCATTCACCTCAAGGCTTATCAGGCCTCTGTTCGGTATGTGGAGCTATGTGATTAAAAAAAGGTCGTAGCCCTTTTTTGCACACAATTCTGTCCTCATACAATGTAATAAACCATGAGAAGTCAGGCTGTGTTCTCAGCAAACAGTGTGGGAATCAGGCACTCACAACACGTCTCCCTTGCTACTTTCTTTTCCCCTTCACTCGAGCTCAAAGATTCTCATTTTCTTCCTCCTCTCCTTTTTTCCCCCCTTCCATAAACTAAATTCTGAACAGTCAGTTGGCCAAGGCAGCAGATTCCAGAGAGTCTTATTCCAGGCCAAATAGCAATAAAACTAATTTTGCATATTCATCTTATTGGGAAGGTAATAAAATTAAGGAACAGGACTGCTATTTTGGTATGTCATTCCTCAGTAAAGTACCAATGACTAAGAAAAAAGCTTCCACTGAGCTAGGGAAGCTGAAAGCTTCTCACAGCTGACAAATAATGCAACAGCCTTATTATGGTAACTGAAACATTTGCGAAGCACCTGGAAAAGGCAACTTCCCAACATTCAAATGCACTCATTCTCTTCTCACGCTTGCTAAACCCAAGGAAAGGACTAAGGAAAGGTTAAGCCTAGAAAAAGAAAGCTAGCCACCCATCCCGAGCAGCACGATGGTTAGTTACAAGAGCTGTCCGCACAGCCAAAACACCTGCACAGGAAATTAGTCCCCAGGAATCTTCCAGCTTGCCTTCTCCTGCCAAGCAAATCTACCCACAGTCAAGAATGACTGATAATTATTGAATTTGGGTTGAAGAGTTTCAATTCGTAAAATTTCCAAAAATATCAGTTTGGTCCAGGTCCCAACAGCAGATGAGGTGAAGATGAAAGGAAGAAAAGGAAGGAGGGTGGGTTGGTTGCTCAGGCATTGAACAGAAAGGTAAAAAGTTATTCCTATGTCCCATTTCTCTCCGATTTTTTAAGTTCAATTTAACTCTGAAAAAGGGCAAACACACATTTCTGCACTTTCTTTCTGAGTTGTTCTCTGTGCGTCATCCACTCTCCTGCATACTGGATTTAGCAATAAAAATAAATATTATTTCTGTTAGTCAACAGGGTCTCTGGAGAAGGACTGGATCTGTGCTGGCTCATACACCATCCAACCTATATGGCTGAGGCAACAAAATACTGTCAGCAGTGTATTACTCAGAAAGGACCCGGTCTGAACTACGGTTTCCAAGGACTTTTATAGTACAAGCCGGGTACTAAGCAAGGCTCAAATTTTTGCCCTGCATCTGTATAGTGCTTAGCACAAAGGTCTGTGTTAAGGACTTTAAGACATAGCTTAGTAAATAATGAACTATATTTACAAGACAGGATATTAATCCCTCTCATTTTCCCATGCAAACTGTGGCACTTTTAAATCACCTGGGGGGAAAACTGGTTCCTGAGTTGAACGTAACTCCACATCAGTCTTTTATTCTCACAGGATGGGGAAGGAAAGGCACTCACCTCCTTCCTTGCTGACTCCCAAGCACCCCTTCAGCTCCTGAAGGGAGATAGACTTGTCTTTGTTGAGGTCACAGTAGTCAGTGAAACGTCGGGCGCATTTCTTGGGCTTGGCTTTCTTCTTCACGTAACGCTTGAAGGGCTTCAGCTCCCGCTTGTTGATGTCATTGCTGCTGTTGTTGTCCAGCTGGCTGAAGTACCAGTGCACCACTCGCTCCTCCAGCGTGTGGCTGGGGTCTGGCTCGGAGAACCTGGAAGGGAGGAAGCACAGGCCCCTGACAAGTGGGTGCTCTCACCAACACTGTCAGGCAGATGCTGAAGAGCCAGATCTGCTCACTCAGAGTGTTGAGTCAGGCACACACTATGCCATAGTTAAAGCAGGATAAACACACAGGTCTTGCAATCTCCTTTTAGTTGAGCTCTTTTGAGAGAGAGAGAGGGAAAAAAAAAGAAAAAAACTTTTTCTAAAAATGTCCTTTAGCATTAACAAGTGGTGCCAAGAGATTCCTGGAGACTGATACCCTCAGTAACTACACTTCTCTTCACACCAGTTGCTGAAACTCTGCCTAATCCCGGAAGGATCTCCCTTTAGAGGGCAAAAGGCAGTCTCCATGGTCCTTTTGACCCTTGGGCTCCCATCCAAATTACCAACAGGAGAACCATGAGTACCAGCTATCATGGTAGTTTCTGTGATATCAACATCCAGGCTTTAGAAAGGGAACAAATTCATTTAATGCAAGACACATTCATTATTTGAAAATGTCCTTGGCAGGATGCAACATTCTTGCTGTATCTATTTATATGATCTGAACTCCTGTGCTGTATTTCCAGCATATTTAATGCTTTTCACATGGTTGATTTATACACAAGAATTCCACAGCAGACAAGCACCACAAATCCATTAAAAGTAATACTACGGAACTGGCAACTGCAGTTTGCTTCATTTCTTACTCATTCTGATATTACAAGTTTGACGTTATTTGGCTCACATTTTCTTTCTGTGGACAATAACAAAAAATATCAGTGAAGGAGGAGGACACGAGGAGGAACAGCCACAGCTGAAGATGCATGAGTAGAGAATACCGCCATACAACCTCAAGCTGTTTCTGAACAGCCACTATTATGTTACACTGTTTACACTGTATCGGGTGTTCTGCAGCAGCAGCTGGAAGGGTGTTATTCCTCCGCAATACAAAGAACCAGGGAAGAAACCCTTTCTAAAGAAGTATTTTTAAGAATTGCACTAAGGTAGCCCGTCTTTTCTCCATGTGATAAACGTATGAGTAGAACAAGCTGAAATGATGCTGAGACTTGAGCCTTTTTCCTCCCAAGTGTACAGCATTTCAGTGCATGGAAATTAGTTGACAGGCAATCAGACATGCTACACTGGCACTGGTTGCCCTGACTTATTCCAGGAGACACCTCCAGCTGCTGCCTAATTCCTTCCTCAGCAGTGAGAGAGGGACAGTTGTGTGCTGCACGGAGCCAGGTTCTGGTGTGAGCTCTGGGCACTCGAGCTGGTGGAGAAATACAAACCGAGGTTCAATTTCACTAAGGTCTGCTATAAAATAGATTTTAAGACCATCATCAAGCTTATTTCAGAGACTGGTAAGATATATATTTAAGTGGTCACTGAAGATTTCTTCGTTGGGAACCAGAAGGGCAAAAATCCTTTTGACCTTCCCGTGGGACTGCTTCTTCCTCTAAAATGCAGCTACCAAACCTGAAAAATAAAAATTCCAACCTACAGCCATGGTAATTTACATCACTAGCATGAAAGGTAGCCCCTACCCGGAGACATCTGGATCCCCCCCAAAAGTAAACACACTCTGGGGAGTGGCAAATAAACTGCACGTTTTTCCCAAGGTTTTTGTTGAGAATGTCTCCTTCATCACTTAATTCTTAGCTGAGAAGCAGCCTGGCATTCAGTTGCAGCATCTGGTCAATGTACAGTGGGATAAACACTGTGGGGGAGGAAGAAGAGGTTGGGAATAAATTTGGCTTCGTTTTGGGAGCCAAAACACAAGGCAAGCCCCTGGAGCTACCTATGGACAAGCAGAAGTTGCAAAAATCTCCCCAGGAAGCTAAGGGAGTGCCTGGATTTTTTAGAGCCTTGAAACTCTACGTGAAGACCAGAATGACAGGAGAGAATAAAAACACATCCTGTGGCTTGTTTTTATGACATTTATAAACACAGCCATTGGCCTCTCTCCCTTTTGGAAGCGAGCTGGCTATCACTTGAAGACTAGCGTGTTTCCAACAGCCACAGGGAAGAACTAGAAGTTTTGTATTGCAACGGAGGAGCTTCTGCTTTTGCTCCAACATAGGAATACAACCCAAGCTTTTGCATGTGAGGTTCCCCTGGTCCACACGTTGGCCTGCCCTTTGCCCTAACCTTTTTCTGAAGACGCAGATCTGGAGAGACAGAAACAGAGAAAAGGGCAGAGCATCCCTAGCACCAGCAGTGGAAAAACAACAGACAGAAACACAAGCTCCTCTCTACCTGCTGAAGAGACACTCGGCAGCAGGACTTAAAAGTGCCTTCTTTTTCAGAAATACACCAGAGAGGAGCTCTTGTGAGTTACCAGAAGTGGCAATATAGCTCACTCCAGCACTTCCATAAAGAAAACCAAGGCAATCCACAGGCTAATACAAATACATTGACTCATGAGGTGATGATTTATCAGTCCTCGCCATTACAAACACGCTGAGTGCTCATACCCAGCTCTAGCATGCTAATGGAGCTGAAGTTTTATTAGTTTAACTGCTGTGACTGCAGGAGGAAGGAAGACACAGGCATTACTGAGTTTTTACCGCTTCCCGTTGGCTGGCCTACCAGTACTGCAGTTCCTGAGTTGGTTGCCTGCCCTTTCTGATGGCCATCCAGAATCCCAGCACAGGATGGACACAGAGGATCCACATCATCTCAGGCTGGCTATATTTCCCTAGGTGAATTGTGAAATTACACGATACACTAAGAAGGCCGAGGTTACAACACCCTATCTAAATATTTTGACTGTGATGGCTGCCCATGCAAGACACTTATATTCCATCCATGAAACATGCGTTGATGCAACTTCACAGGATTTCTAAGCCACCTAGTTTTGATGATGTGCCATGGCAGCAACCATACATGCTGGATCAGCTGAAATATATCTGGGGGCTCAAAGTGTTCTGCCAGGGCAGAGTTTTCATGTGTATTCTTGGGGAATTTCCTTCTAATGCCTCTCCATTGCTATTCCAAGAGAAACGAATCAGCTCTCAGATGCAAACTTAATTTGTTGGGCTGCATCTCCACTCATTCAGACCACAAAGGAATCAGAAAACTCAAGAGAGAATAAAACTGCTCTGCACATTCCCAACTCCCATCTCTTGCTCTAACACTGGTCCCATGAAAATCCACTGAACTCCAGTCTCTCACTGCAGTGCGGTAACAGCTTCATAAGATCTAGTAAAGACACCTTACAAAAATGCAGATAGACTTCTTAGGCTTCTCATGATGACTACATAAAAGCTAGCAAGTTTAGCTCCATTATGCAGCATAAGGCCACTCACAGCCTATCAGGGAAGAGGAGAGTGGTCTGTCATTAATAGCCTAGGACAGGAACCTGTTAATTCAGCTTTCTAACTAATTTGTTGGCATCAAGTAAATAACCTTCTCTACGTAGGCTTTTGCTCCTCCTCCTGTGTAACATGCTGTCAGTTCCCTCATGGGAGGATAATTATTTCTTAGGTGGCTAATGCCTGGACATACCTGGGTTAATGTACTACTACTTTTAACACTACTATTTTCCAGCTGAGATGCTGCCACAGAACATCTTCATATCATCTGGTCTAACTGGGGTACAAGCAAAAAACAAAGAGGCTATGAAAAAACACGGATGTGTGCTTTTGCAGCTGTACTAAATTCTGGAGCAGAGGGAGAAGAATATGCCAAAATACCACCTAGACAGCTTGAACATGCACTTTGCATGCAGTCTATAATGCTTTCCAGCCCTTGAGGCCCCCTAGCAAGAAAGGAGGGGTTAACGGAGTGGGAAGGAGCAGGAAGGAAGGAAGGGTAGGTATATAGTTTAGAGTATAGGAAAGTAGCAATGTCAGATATTACTTACATACCAAACCATGTACAGTGTGCAATCACATTATCCTCCAAAGGAGTGTACCGTCAAAGTTTAATATGCCCCACTAAATTTTACTGAGTAACTGAAGTCCATTCCTACCAAAGCCACCCCTCTGCCCATGTGCAGTCCTGCTGCATGCAACTGCACACTCAATATTGTTGCAGTGACAGAAAACCCAAATACAAAATACTGCTTTGGGAGAAAGCAAGGTTGCCAGCTCTAAGTTCCCAGCAGATGATAAGCTGTTTGAAGATCTTTAGAAAACCTGTTCCTTTGTAATACAAACTTTATTCAGCAACAAGAATGGCTGAGGAGGGAGGAGGAAAGGGGATTAAGACCAGCCTAACATCACTTAACTACAGACAGCAAACAGGGACTATAAACCAAATGGAGCTAATTCCAGGATGAAGGTACACTGACGTGTGAGAAGCTACTAGCAGAAGCAACAGAGTAGAAAAAAAAAGTTAGTCCAGCTCCCTAACACATAAGGTATGTTTGTAGTCAGGAAGCCTACAGGATTTAAAGCTGTAAGTTTCTAAGACTTGAAAGTAGCTTGCAAGGATGTATGCCTCGCTTTGGTGCTGTTGCTGAATGAAGGATGGATGGAAGCTACAGAAATGTTAGGGCTGGTCTTGCCAGCCAATGCCCATGAAAACACTGATGATGCCCTCCAAGGTTCCTAGGGGGAGTAGTGGGAAGTGGTAAGAGTTTAACAAACTGAGGTAAAATTCACGGTTCTTCTTGCTCTGCTCCCTTTTGTTGTTCTTTGCGGTTGTCTCTCATAAAGCTCTAAGTCCTAACCATGGAACATGGCTTGAATCAAAGAAGATTACTTTAATGAAATTGTGAAAAGGATTGTGTGTTTGTTTTCTTATTCTCCCTTTCCTGTAGTGAAAGAGTCAAGAAGCTAACAAAAAAATAAGCTGTGTTCAGACTAAACAAAAGGTTAGTGCACAGTCCAAATTCATTATGGGGAATGCATAATTCCTCTACAGTTAAAACTGAAGCTATCTTCCTGTTACAGACCCAGTTTCTTTCTCTCCTCCTTCCGGCTAAGTTGTGTATGAAACATTATTCTGAACACAACTTTTCTGAAGATCGTGGAATAAATCATTTAGAAGGTTTAAAAATCAGCTCCCTTCACTCCTCATTGACTTTTAAAAGATCCTCCTCTTGCATGAACTCTCTCATATCTTCAATTAGGCTAGGATTTCCATAGGAGCATAAAGAGAATTTCATATCTAACTTCCATTGAATTGCAATAGGAGTTGGGCATTAACTTCCCCATACTGTTTGAAAGTGTCAATCTTTATTAGAACATGGTGCAACTTCAGAACACCCCAGAGATGTGCTGAGCTTTACTGAGCCTGCTTCAAACTGCTCAACTGCAGCATGAAAGGGAACCTTGGGGGCAATTTTCTGAAGTACATTTTAGGGCTATTACATGGGAAATAATTGGCAACTTAAAATGAAGGGGCACAGCTACCGGGTTACATGATAAGGGTGGCTGTCGTAAGCTGTCCTTTTAACCTAAAACTCCACAGGGCATTAATATTTTTGCTGATGATGTAACAAGCTATAGTGCACACATTTGGGCAATTAAAATTCTGAATCAAGGAATAGTTTCTTAGGTCGGGTAAACCTAGGCTGGGATTCCCTTTTAGATATTCTAGTTTAGACCCCATGTGATGTGAGCGTGACACACATTTTATTTTCTCTGACTTAGAAAATAGAATAAGATGTATTAAAGTGATGTTAAAAAAAAAAAGTGATGCTCCTATTATATAGGATTTATTCATGAACAATTTCAACTATGAATCTTTTCAAAAAGGATACCAAACTGGTTAATAAACTCATTTCCTACAAGCGCTCCCTTAATTACTTTGAAAACATACAGTAACAAGATGTGCCTTGGAGTTATTACATAAACTTAAAATTAAGAATGAATTTTACCAGAGATTTTCTGTTTCAAAAGTCTAAATGAAGTCTATTTGGCTATTTTGCTGTAATATAAACCAGGGCCACGAGGAAGGGAAGTTCTCATCTCATTTACATTATTGTAAAGCAAGAGTAACTCAATTAAAGTCAATAGCTTTGAACTTGCTTAAACGAGACAAGACCTATAAGGGATTACAAGGTTGTTTTAAGCATGCCCAATAAAAAAAAAGGTCTTATCAGGTTTTACTTACATTGCCTGCAGCAATCCAAATTGTACAGCCTCACTTTGCTGCTACTAGATTGTTTTCGTGTGTGCCAAGTATAAAGTGTGCAGTTTAGCACAGCTCTACGTAGTGCTCTAAAGGCAGATCTCTATCATTTCTCCTCATGTTCCTCCTTTCCCCCAAAGAAAAAGTAATAACACACTAATTGCAACGCCATGGATAGCTTTGCAGCACATATAGGTAAAGTCTTGAAGACACTCAGCAAACACAGGAAGTTTTCACTCCACATATTCAGGTTCAGACTGAAAGCTGTGGGGTCATCTAATCTCATTTCCTGTATATCATAGGCACAGAACGTGAATCAAATTACTTTTAAGACCATAACTTGGGTTGACGAAAGCAAGTCTTTCTGAAAGGCATCAGGCCTAAGATGAAAGCCTTAGAGAGAGGGAATCCATCACTTCCCTCATTACTTCATTCCGCCTTACAAATGCCCTCGCTTTAAAGAAATTTTGATCACAAGTTTGTTTATATTCAGCTGATCATGTTCTTCCCTGTTAAGAACAAAGAGCCTGCAGAGCTTTTGTCCCTATGGAGATACTCAGATTATCAGTAATCATCTTTCAACCTTTTTTTCTTTCTTTTAATACACTAAGGAAGCCTGAACTCCTTAAGACTCTCACTGTTAGGCTTTTTCAGCCCTTAAAACTTTGGCAAGGCTCTTCTCTGGTTCCCTATTTTAATGTTAATACTAAAGGTGCATATTGTAGGCCAGTAACATCTCCCTGCTGCCATGAAGAAATGGAAATACACCCCTGTTCCCTAAAACTCCTATTTGCTACTTGTTCGTTTTTTGCCACAGCCCCACACTGCAAGCTCATATCCAGAGTTCAATGCACTTAACTATTCAGTTTGGGGTACTGCATCAATTCCGTCCCCATTCTGGAAGTGAGGCCCTACATTCAGTCCACCCACCCAAAACGTCCACTCTGCACTTAAAACACATGGGACAATAGAAGGGGCCAACTGGCCTGGGGATACAGCTTGTTTGCATCAAGTTTGCCTGGCCTTCCCCTCTGCAACAGGCATAAGCTTTGCTGATAATACATTTTAAAAGTACTTTAGATTACCAGCTTCATTTGTTCAGCTTCTAAAAGAGCCCCAGAAGATGAAATAATGAACAGAAGAAACAAAAATGCTGTAAAGGAACAGAAAGAGGTCAGCTACAGAGGAAACTAGTACATGTTCAAATACAGCACCTGTTCTGCCATCATTATGATGGAGATGGAGAAGAGCCTGAGGTAAGTGAAGCTCTCCTCACAAACACAAATGCCTCAGCTGACATTAAGAAAAAACAGACCTCCTGCTTTCATTTTCAACATCACCTTCTCAGCAAACCTGGGCCAGGGAGGTACAGGATGAGCACTGTCATAAATCAAATATTTTGTTAGTTCTTAAGCCTGGAAATGAGTTGATTAGCCATATGGGCAAAATACCCATGGAAAAGAACTTTCATTTCTAGTGCCAAAGTGAAGTTAGGTCACCCAGTAAACTTCCAGATGTTCCTAAAGAGAAGACTCTGGACATTTCCCACATTGGGAAACTTGGAAAGCAGGATTCATTGCACAGAGACAGCTTCTCAGCTCTGCAAGCTCACACAAAATGAAAGCTGTACTGATTAAATTTTTATTTAAGTATCTAAAATTCCTTGAAATGCCTTTTTTTTTTTTTTTTTTCCAAAATAAATGGTCTCATGATATCATGGCGGGATGGAAAATCTTGACACATACTCTTTGGGTTCTGCACCTACCCTAACTGATGCACATGGAAGTTTACGCCAGAGCAGTTTCCCGAATTTAATCATGGCTGCAGGCAGGCAGAATATTTGGGTGGTAGCAATCTCTCGCCTTACAAAGGACAGACTGCTAAAAGATTTCTTTTTCCCCTTGCAACTGGGCTGCTGACACTGGAGCTGAAAATAAATCAAGATGATGACTGTGTGAAGAGCTGGGCAGTGAAAAATTCTGCCAGAAAGGCCTCTATTCAAAGCTGAGAAATACACAAAGCTTGGGGAACATTAGGAAGCAAGCCTGCTGGGTTTATAGAAGTACAGTGGTGGCATATATCTCTGGTCTCTACAATATTGGTTTATATTAAGCTTTATTTTAAGAGTGATGATTACATTGGCTGGGTTTCAGTCCCTGTGCCAAAGATGCCAAATAAATATCAAATACTCTCCAGGGCTTCCTGCCACCCCTACCCACTGCATTTGAACCATGCAAATTACACAAAATTGACATTGGAATGCTTATGGCTGGGAGAGAACGACGTATTTCCCATCCTTGGGGCATTTTTCATCCTGTTTATACGAATACAGACGTGCTAGGCATATACTGCTAATTCAAAAGGTTACAGAATATTCCATGTGCAGGCACTCAGCCACCAGCCCAATTTGCAAGGTCCAAATGCAAAGTTAGAAACATATGGGTTCACAAGCAATCCATCCTGAAAACAAGAGGCTCAAAGGTGCCACCCAGGAAGTTTTTGTCTTGAGCATTTAAACATGGCATTGCTTCTTCCTTTTGCATTTTGAAAGAGGAGAGCAAGGGACCAATATTACTCTCAAAACATTGGAAGTAACACGCACAGAGGCACCTCCTTCATCTCTATACCCGTGTGAACACGAGCACATTATGTGTTGTGGCATCCCTGCATGCTAAGCTAGCACTGTCCCCTTTTATAGTCAGGGGAATCCAGAACCACAGAAGTCTTGCCTAATCAAGGCAATACAGCACTTCTTTTCAAACCGCAGTCTGTTCTCAGTAGGCATGGCATGCTGCAGCATTGCAGCTGCTGCACTAAGGGGATTTCCTATCATCAAGCAGAAGGGGGAGACAAGACCTCAGCTTTTCTCCAGTTCCCCAGAAAAGCAGACTTCTGCCCACCTCTTTCAACAGGCCTGACCTGCTGCTTCGTCCAAGAAGGATGAAGAGGCAGCTGGTCTGACGGGAGGGTCATGAAAAACAGCTTCTCTCCTCATCTGCAGACTGGCTTCAGCCCCACAGCAAAACAGCAGTGCTAGTGCTGCCAAGGATTCTGTTCACATTCTTCACTCCCCATGGTAGCCACTAGGCCACACGGCCTCCGTCAATCCATTTGCATTTTATTAGGTCTTTTCATGCACCAGGGGACAAAAGAACAAGCCACTTCCTCCCACTGAGCTCTCATTTCACACTTCAAATGGGCTATACTAACCTTTATGGTGGAACAGCTGCCAGGGAGGAGGGGTGGGAGGAGGCACCCCAGACTACGATGACATGACAGAGCAGCCTCTGAAGATACAGCATTAGTTCGTCTCCCAGCAATCCAGATCAGTGGGAATCAGCTCAGAGCATCACCTTTCCCTCCCGCCCCCACCTCATGGGCACCCACAGCTCTGCAGCCACCTTGGTGGGTTCAGCCCGAGTGCTTTCCGGACTCACCTACCACCCCCAGTAGGTGCCGCTGAGTTAATAGCCTGTACCATGTCCGTAGTGAGAGCATCAAGTAAGCTGGTAATAAATTCAACTTTCTTCCCTTCTGGGCAGCCTGTAGAAAGAAAAGAGGAGGTTCAATGCAAGAACACAGAAGACCGGTCTCCTAACGCACTGCAGCAAGGATCAGCCAGAACCCCTCATTTGTTTGGAACGTGGCAGCCATCATCACAGTCCCTAAGGAAAGGCAAAAGAATCCCTCAGTGGGTTTCTCTGCATGGCAATTTGTCCTGCAGCTTTTGTCCAGCACACACACAGTCACCAACAATATCTGGCAGGAAGGCCGTGTGGTTGGCTGGACGGCCTCTCCCAGTTCCCTACCAGCATAACCACAGGGATGTGCTGGAAGGGCCTGGCAGATGGAGTTCCCATGGTGACACTTGTAGAGAAGTTTACAAAACAACTCATTACCTCCTGGGTCATCTTCCTTTGAAAACACGTCTGTTCTGAGGTCCTAACTGACAGCTTAAAGTTTCTTAAAGCGTGGGCCAAAATGAGCACTGCTGCTTGTACTCTCCTCTTCAGGCACAGAGAGTGCTGCCTGCCGGGAGCTACCACAATAATTCAGTTCTTTTCATGACCACGCTGCATGGGAACTATGTCAGACCGAGTCATCACGTGGCAACAGACCCCAGTCACTGCTGGTTTAGGCAGGAATTGGACAAAGTGCGCTGAAGACAAGCTTGGTAACCATTTCCATGACTTAGTCCTGAGGCCATCCAGTTCCCTTCTGCTATAAACTCAGAACGACGGAGTCTCCTGTCAGCCTCCAATGACAGAACTGAGACAAAAATCTTCATCTCCCCACCTTTACGAGGCAAGCTATGCAGTTTTCTTGCTTTTTAAAGGAGGAAAAGCATGCTTCATTTACTACCACGTTAATACTGTAACAATTGCTCTAGCCTACCAAAGAACAAACATACTTAACTTCTACCCATCACCTCCAGAGCCACTGTCACAAACCCATCACCTCCCAATTCCGTTGTCTTCTCTGATGTGACACCAAAGCCATCACCACATCACTTACCTCTTCTCTTTCCCAAAACCACTGTTTACTACACTGTTTATTCACCTAGGAGAGCATTACCAAAAAACAGTATCGCCTTAGTAACAAGTAGCAATGTTAACACTTTCTGCCTTTCCCAGGCAAGCAGAGAAGCACATGTACCCCAAACAGAGCAGCAGAAACCTACTATAATCCCTTGACAGCTGAAAGCAGCTTGCAAATTGATCTGACAAAACTCCCTCCTTTGCAGTATTACAGGCTCTGTTCTCTGCAACAGCTAACCAACAGTCCCTAGCCTGTCTCCTTATTATGCGTATTACACACACGCACACCCCTCGGCACTCGTTTGGCACATGGTCCAGAAAATGTCAGCATTGTAATGGGTAAGCTGCTATGGCAGCCAGAGGAGACCACTCACTTAAAGGAGCTTTTTGTTGCAGTAATGAGAAGGTTGAAAAACCATTTGCTAGAAGTCATCTCCCTGGGGCCTCAGCATCTCACCGTCTGCAGGAATTAGCAACTTGCCATTTGCTATGCGCAAGCAACACGTTCCTTCCTTCTTTCTTCTGGCTCTTGTGAAAGCAGACATGACACAGTTTGTGAAGAGGGTACATGTAGGTGTGTAACAATTTGTGCTCATGTCTCTCCCACCTTAGCCTCTTCTGACTCACTAGGGAATTTTTTACATACAAGAACAGCTAATGAATCACAGAATGGTTTGGGTTGGAAGCGACCTTAAAGAACATCTAATTCCAACCCCCCTGCCATGGGCAGAGACACCTCCCACCAGACCAGGTTACTCCAAGCCCCATCCAACCTGGCTTTGAACACTTACAGGGGTGAGGCATCCACAGCTTCTCTGCACAACCTGCTCCAGTGCCTCGCCACTCTCTGAGTAAAGAATTTCCTCCAAATAACTAATCTAAACCTACCCTTTTGTAGTTGCACATTGCTGTCTCATGCAGAGCTTCTCATCCACCAACATCCCCAGGTCCTTCTCCTCAGGGCTGCTCTCAATCCGTTCTCTGCCCAGCCTGTATTCATGTTTGGGACTGCCCTAGCCCAGATGCCGGACCTTGCACTTGGCACTGTTGAACTCCATGAAGTTCGCACAGGCCCACCTCTCAAGCCTGTCCAGGTCCCCTGTAGGGTGGCATCCCTTCCCTCCAGCGTGTCAACCATACCACACAACTTGGTGTCATTGGTAAACTTACTGAGGATGCATTCAATCCCACTGTCCATGCCCCTGACAAAGATGTTAAACAGCACCGGTCCCAATACCAACACCTGAGGAACACCAGTTGTCACTGATCTCCACTTGGACACTGAGCTGTGGACCACAACTCTTTGAGTGTGACCATCCAGCCAATTCCTTACCCACCAAGTGGTCCATCCATCAAATCCACGTCAATCCAATCTAGAGACAAGGACATCATGGAAGACAGTGTCAAAAGCTTTGCACAAGTCCAGGTAGATTATATGAGTTGCTCTTCCAATATCCACTACTGCTGAAATCCCATTGTAGAAGGCCACCAGATTTGCCAGGCATGATCTACCCTTAGTGAAGCCGTGTTGGCTGTCAATCACCTCCTTATTTTCCAAGTGCCTTAGCATAGTTTCCAGGAGGATTTGCTCCATGATCTTGCTGGGCAAAGAGCTGAGACTGACTGGCCTGTAGTTCCCTGAGTCCTCCTTTTGTCCCTTCAAACCTCAAGTCTGCATCAAAAGACAACTGAGCACAGCATCTTCCAGACAGACAAACCAGGATTGTTAACTCTCCTCCTCCATCTCCTAATCTCTCCATCGTATTTCTAGTGATGGAATCCATCAGGGACAGGAACCATACATCCGAGCACAGAGCTGAAGTGCACTCAGGTAAAGAAAAGTGGCTTGAGCTGAGGGGGGAACTCTCCTGGAGTCTGATGCTGGGACCAGACCACTAAGCTACAGATCATCCTACACGTGTCCTCTTGTGCCTCGTGTAGTTCCTATGCCCCATCCAGCTGCAGCACAGAAGAAGGAAGAAGAAACTATTCTGTCTTCCTGAGAGATCAGACAGAGACTCTCAAAGAAAGAGACCCAAAGTAAAGGATTTCCACTGAATTCTGGGAAGGCAGAGGGGAAATGCAGGGAAAGGCAGTAAAGCAAGGGGAGAAGGGGACGGAGAAGAAAGGAACCAAGGTTATTCTATTTTACTATGATTTCCTAAGGAAATGAGCCTTAATGCAATCACTTATAGCTGGTCTGCTGGTTTCCCCTCCCCCTTCCCTCACCCCCCAAAGTAACACTCAAGCCAATTGGCCAATTTCATTCAAACGTGAGAAGGAGGCATATAGGAAATTTCTACGTGACTTGTGAAAATGAGCAGCAGCATAGTAGACAGCCCTGCTGAGGGCTGCACTGCTAAGCAGAGAGCTATGGGGCCCAACGTCAAGAGCCAGCAGAAGGAGAGCAGAAGGAGATGTGGACGTAAAATCTGGAACAAATCTCATTTCCTTTGCTAACCTGCTCAGGGATAACTCACTTTATGTTGGTCCTAGAAAGAGCCATAAAAAAAGAGAAGTGTTACCAGCTCTTTCTGCGGAGTTTCTGGTCTCCAGTGCTCCCTTCATGGTGGAGAGGATTGTATCACCATTGTAGCTTCTGGTTTTGAGCAGCTGTTCCCCACCCAGGAGAGCAATGGCTGATCTCTCAGTGAGGGCTCCTCACTCTGCTCCTTACAAAGGCAGAGGGAAGAAAAAGCAGAGCACAGGCAGGTAGGATGGCATTTTTAAGAGCTGCTCAGACACCTATGCCCAGCACCTCTTCCTAACAGAAATAAGATATGCAAACAGTAAATTATGAGTTGTCATTTTGTTAAGAGGAGAAAGATGAACAGAAAGCGAACAGCAGTGGGAGATAAAGTAAGCCCCAAGTAGAAAGCCAGGAATCTAGTTCAGATAAGTAAGCACGCAGCATTAAGTAAGTGACCTCAGTGCACCACAAATACTGTCCTGCCAGTCCCTGCAGGGTCAGGGAGCCAGTTGGTCCACTGACAATTGACATTTGTGTCCACCATTGCTCAGAGGGCCATCAAGCCGCTGAAAAGCCCTGCTAAATGGAAAGGATACTATCCTGGCCAGGCTTTAAAAAAAATAAATAAAAATTTAAATGCCAAGCACATTCTTTCCCCAGGGGGCCTCCAGGCAACCATTTTTTTGTTGTTTTTTTTCCCCTGCAATTCTGATCTCAGACGTGTTTTAAAGGAAGGGCAGATAGGCAATAAACCAGCCCCCAGAACACTCCCAGTCTCTCCAAGTTATCCAAAATAACACAGAATTAAACCCATGGTAAAACAAGCACAGTGAGGGAAATCCCCCATCTCAACAAGAGGCTTCTCAGCCTCTTGAGGGTCCCAAAATGAGATGAGCAGAGTAGACAGAGGCAGGATTTTGTTCCTCACTGACCTGGAAGCTCTCTGTCCTTGAAGGGATCATCAACCTCTGTGCTCTTCGATCTGGCATCACTTTCACACACTGGGGTCTCATAGCTGAAAAAGAAGAACAGCAGATGCTGAGCTATGTGATATAGCTTTAGTGTCATCCGGTGCTTGCTAGGGGGTCATCTAATCTGCTCACTACAGGGGAAACAAACCTGCAAAAGAAATGTGACTCTCAAGCATCTCTCTGCTTATGGACAGTCAGTAACAGCAACAGGACATGGAGAGAGGAGTGGGAGCATACTCCATAATCCAGTACCAACTGAAACCCACAAACAACACAAGGCCCTCTTCCAACTACTGTGGGCACAGATTGTGCTTTTTTTTCCAGAAATGTCCATGTTTTGCAGAATCACTGTGTCTAGTAGAGTTTAGGTCCCAGCCCCTACTGGACAGTTTTTTATAGCTTTCCAGAGTGGCAATTTGTTTCTGAACCCCCAAGTGAGAAAATATTCCCCAAGTAGTTTTATGATACAGGGCAGCAAAAAGATCAAATCTACCCTTTGCTTAAAATCTGTTAATGCACAACTGAGAAGCCTTCTAAATCTGTTCTGGTCAGGATCTAAATGGCTGAAATATAAGCACAGAAATATAAAGCAGAGCATAACGCAACACAGGTACTTCTCACAACTCATACAGATGACCTGTACTTTGAGCAGAAGACTGGCTCCTGCTACCACAAAAAAGCTGCAAGCCAGAAAACAAAACAAAAAGCTATTTTGCAGGATACTTAACTGGAAAGGATAAGTTGAGGATACTCAACAACATCAACGCATCACATAAGGCATTGGTAGCTCTAGGGAAGGCAGTAGCACAGAGCTAACTGCTCTAGACGTAGGAACTTATCTGGTACAGCAATACTATTTTCTTCATATCTCATCTCCTCCAGGCAGGCATCTCACCAGGCTTACAGCTCTTACCGAGTGGAAGTACCAGGCAGGGGGCGTCCTGTGTCCACCAGGACACACCAACAGTACCCAGTTGACTGGTGGCACTGCACTGGTTTGTAGAGCCCTCCTGGAGCACACTCGGGGATGACGATACCCTCACGGGGGTTCTGCCTGGCCTCCTCCAGGGCGCTCTGCCTTTCCTGGTCGCAGGAGTGAACTTTCTCTAGAAGACAGGAGGGAGGTTGGAGGGGAACAGAGAAATAAAGTCAAATCAAGATCACCTTCCTCAGCTCAGCAAGTAAGGGATACCCTTCGCAACAGGAGATCTTTGTGCTTTTTCTTCCCAGTAACCACCAGTATGCCTACAACCCTGCGCCCTAGGGAACGAGAGACTTGAGGGTTGAGAACTTCTTCCTACAATCAATTATAATGCTACAAGATTAGGGATTATAGACATTGACAGCTATATGTCCAGCAAGCCGGGGAGAGCAAGAAAACTGTTCCTGTTCACCCAGGTTTTCGGCCTGCCCTACTCCCACCATCTCTTCCTCCAGAATGCAGTGCACTCTTCTTTCTCAATAGCATCCCTCCAGCACGAGCCCAAGAGAGCAGAACAGTACCATTTTAACACCAATTTATCCAGAACATAGAGCACCTGAGGGACACAGAGTGGGATATCCCATTCTCCCTACACTGCCAGCACCTCTCCAGCACACTCCACCATGGTTCCCACTTGGAAAGTCAAGGACACCCAACCAACACCTTCTTCTTAACCATCCGCCCTGAGGTAGGTAGGACCCTGTACCTCAGCAGCTTATTCCACAGGAAAGAATATTACCAAGGACGTCATCAAGCAGAGAACAGAGTACACAGATGACATGCACCAAGCCTGGTGCCCAACACCTTCAGCCCTAATGCTGCTTCTTCCACACCGGCTGCAGAGGAGTGAAGTATGGAGAGGCGCCCCGCTGCTGATTCTTATGTGGACAAGCTGTTAAAGGGGTAAGAGATGCACAGAGTATTCGTAGGATACTAAGATCTATTTGTCTCAACAGCCAGAAGTTCTCAACTGGAAGTCTTCAAATATTCTGGCCTTTTGAAGAGTAGGAAAATGACTTCAGCCTTGGAAACCACCAAAGGCAGCGAGAGGAAAAAAAGCATGCATGTAAGACAGAAAAGCAGTCAAAGCTGATGATCACAGAATTAAAACATATGAAGTCTGGGCTAAAAACAAAACAAACAAAAAAACAAGACAAACAACACAAGTGCTAAGTGTTATCCTTAAGAGAGCGATGAAAACCACAAGTGGGAACAGAAGTTCTCTCCTTCCCTAGCTTTCCTTTCCCTTGTAGTTTATTCCTTTTTTTCATTTTAAAAAGTCAAAACCAGGAACCACCTCCAGCTTTCAATACACAAAATGTTTCAGCACTGACAGGCAGTGATGCCAGGGGTTCATCCTGTGAACCTGCAGCCACAGCATTACCTGAGCACCCTGCTCCGGGACAGGCTGGGCACAGAAACAGCAGCGCTTGCTGTCCCCCTGTATTTTGCCTGCCTGCCTGCACCCCCATCGGTTACGTCTTATATTTTGGTGACAAATTGTGGGAGGACAGGCAGGAGCTTTTGTTCTGCATGTGGGGACCAGGCTGGGTGCTGTTTCACCACTCACACCCTTCAGCTTGGTAGCAGCAGGAAGAGCACACAAAACACCCGTGGTTCTGCGCTGCATCACCCCCATCACAGCGTGCTTTGGGTACCGGCCGCACTACTGCTGATTTCTGAGCGAACCGCAGCACCTACCAAAAGGAGCCTCAAAGACCCAGCACGGTTTCCCTCTCCTCAAGGGCACCTCAAGCCTGCCACACACAAACCCACACAACTGAAACACAGAACGCCAACTTTTAAGTGTCGGCAAGTCTGACTCAAGCAGAGAGAAACTCGATCGGGAGGGAGCAGGAGGGGGATAAAGTCAACAAAAACCGAAAGGCAGCTCGAGCCTCAGCTGATATTTAAGCTGACTTCACTTTGCTGACAGATTTCACATCTGAAAAAAAAGGCCCCGTGACTGCTCCCAGGCTGCATGTGGACAGAGAGGCCATTGAGCAGAGGGCTGCAGGCTCCCTACGAGCCACTTACATCACAGGGGGCCCCGCGGGCTGCCCGGTGGCAATTTACACCTTGGGCCGCAAGTGAGGAGGAGCATTCATACAGCTTGTCGAAGCAAAACCGGGGCCAGAATTCCCTGCCTGTCATCGTTTTATATAAGAAGCAAAACAAAACAAAACAAATACCTACTGGACAGAACTACATTCCGGGAATTTTTCGATCTAAATCCCTAAAGCTTCCTGAGTGCACAAATTCAAACCAAGATCTCTCAGGTCTTTTGAGTCTTGCAAAACCAGCACTACGAATATCTCTGGACAAAAATACCTGAGTGGGTGTGCGAGGACAGATCTTGCAGGTTTTGTTCAGCTGATGTTAAACAGATATAAAAATGCAAACCCCACCATTGTCACCAGTTTTCAGTGGCCCTTCGTTAACAATCATACCAGTACAGCTGAAATAGCAAGGAGATGTGATTTTTCTCTTTTCTAGCATGCATGTAGAAGCAGCCACTACTCAAGTCCCATCTATTCTATTGCTCCCTGAAGAACACAAAAGAGCCATACTATGGCAAAACAAAGGCCCAACTTGTCTGTTTCATCTTCAGTCGTGGCCAAAAGCAGATATTTAGAGAACAGAGAACTAGGAAAAGCATATACTTAATTTTCCCCTGTATTCTTCCAGTCTCAACCACTTATGGATTAGAAACTTGCAGAAACAGAAGGACTTTGCATTCAATAAGTAGTAATGGCTTTTCACTTCCACCAGTTTGCCACATCCCTCCTCATAAACTTTTATTGACTACAACACCCCGCAGTGAGTGTTTGGCTCAACTACATGTTGTATGTAGAACACAGCACACACTTCGGTGTGATCTAAACCTGGCTCCAACTGGTTTTGTTTGCCTACCCTAGTTTTTCTGAAGGATGAGCCAGTGAACAATCAGTCTGCAGTCACTCCCTCACTGCCTCTCATTGCTTTATGGATTCCTACTTCATCTCTTACATGCTGAAGAGTCCCAGCTGATCCAGTTGCTCCTCCTCTGAACCTTTTCCTGATCAACTCTATCTTCCCTGAGCTAGAGGGGATCAAAGCAGCAATTACACTGACATTAAATGGTGGCTCTGACAGCAGACTTCTGGAAAGTTCCTTTGGTGCCATATGTCTAATAGGCAGAAGAGAGTATTAACTAGCACCAGCCCCTGGAGAGGCTCTTTCCTCCAAGCTATCACTCTAACAGCTCTTAATTCCCTTCAAAACAAACATGAATATTAATAACTGATGTATATTCCAACAGCCAGCAAAATCAGCTGGGAAATCCATACCATCAGCTTCCCTAGTATTAGTATAGGGCCTGGCATGAACCGCATGCAGCGTGACTCTGCAAGACAGCCTCGCTGGTAACAAAAGGACCATCAGATGCTATCCTGGCTCCACCACACTCAAGTCAGCCTGTTCCAGTCTGATGGCTTACTGGAAACTTCGCTGTTGCTGCCAAGGCCAGGTTTATGGAGGATAAGGAAAGCCTATGGCTAAGCTAGAAGGTTTAATGCCAACTATGAAATTAAACTGTCATCTCAAAAAGAAGCATATCTTTATTGCATGGGCAGGGTACTTAAAAGCCCATTCCCTGTTTCAGTTAATGCGGGTTGCAGACAAAGATGCAGAGAAAAGACTTTCCTCCTTTCCCTATATTAAACATTTAGAGAGAGACGAATATTTAAGACAGCAAATCAGTGAGTGATAAACAGCCTTCCCTTATTTTCTGCCATCTCTGCTTTGACTTATGACAGCCATCAGCAAAGAAGCTGAGTAACAGTTGCCAGCTTGCAGGTGCTGGGCAGCAAAACCTTTCGGTGACAGCAAATCCAGGTTACAACAAATTCAGTGACAGCACAAAAAGATACGGTGTGCATGCAGACACAAAAGAGAGAATCACTGGCAGAAATAAACATTTTACTTTAACTTCTCAGCTCTAAAATGCTAACTTTGAGTTACTTCTTAGTCCTCACTGCTTCTAACACTCCTTAAAACATTTTTAAAAGTAGTGTCTCTGAAGCCATGAGCTATTGCAGGAAAGCAGGGTTTGGACATCTGCAGTTGTACATTATTTATGCAACTATTTTCCCCTAGTAATGGCCTTCTGAGAAATACATGGTCAGATTCATAAAAAGGTCTCTCATTCCTGGTCCTTTAAGTATACACACTCAAACACACATCTAGCGCCTGCACAATAAAAATAAAAATGATGGATGAGGTAAGGGACTCATCTGACTGTCTAATAAATGAGATGTTTATTAAAGAGATAGGGTGTTTGTTTACCTTACGAAGTTGAGAAGGGAGGGTGTCTAGCAGCCTCTGACCAAAGGCTTGGGCTCGAGAGCTCTCATGCTCAGCTTGTGGGGCTGGATGCAGGCGAAGCACTGCTCTGGGGACCAGGCGGCCTCCCCTGGTTGCTCTCCTGATGTGTAACAACTCTCACTGCTGGCAGAGCCAAAGGACCAAACACCGAGCACTGCGGCTGCAAGGATGCTGAGGATGGTTAGGGTGGGACACAGGGAAGATTTCCCATCCAACCACAGCTGACTATTTTTTCAATATTGCCCTTCTGTACATGATTTTTTTTTCTTATTAAAAAAAGAAAGAAAAAAGAAAAAAAAGAGAGACACTAACTATGACACCAAAACCAACCACCTTGGAGAGATCCCTACATCCTTAGGAGTCCTCCTTCCAAATCTCAGGGTGTAACCTCCCTCTGCGCTTCTCCCCAGCCCTACTGAACCTATGGGAATAGCCTAACCCCAGAGCCATGGGCTACTCCTGAGCAGGGTGGATTTGCTTCTCTTTCCCTCTCTCTCTTCTTTTGACCAGAAATTCCATCTGGACCAGAGAAACTTTTCCCATGGAGTTCCCACAAAAAGCTTCAGTTCTAATGAACAAGCATTCATCGGAAGGGGAGGAAAAGGTCTTTTACTGAAAGACTCTTGACCAGCCCCTATTGTTAGTGCTGTAGCAGGGACCTGACTTCAAAATACCATTTCAAAAAAAAATCAAATGCCCGCCTCTCCCAAATTTCTTTTTGTTCAGCTCTGAGCTCTCCCCTGCATCAGGAACTAGTGCAGTACAGAATGAAAGGCAGCAAAAGAGATATCTGGTGCCAAATTCCTACTAACATCCTGTGCCAATCCACAAATAAGGGCTAAGTGTCTTTGTGCCTCAGTTTTCCTCCCAGTGAGAGAAAGCATTTGTTTGTCTCCCAGGGAAGCTTAATTTAAATGAGGTTGATCTTTCATTTTTATTTAGCCTGTTGTTACACTGCTCTGACAGAGAAGAGGAGCCTTAAATGGGTTATTTTAGCATATCCTGTTTACCAGCTTAAAGGTGCTTGCATGTTGCTCTAATGTGAACAGGACTGGGTCTGCTCTAGAGCAGGTGCCTCAGTCCAGGTGTGGAGCTCACAAAGGCTGCAGGCAGAAAGCACAGTCTCATTCCTAAGAGAAGGTTCAGCACAGGTGGTATCAGCTGCCCAAATCTGCACCCCTTCCACCTCGGAAGGGAAAGAGAATGTGAAAAGCCTTCGGTATGCACTTTCACAAGGGCTGGCGGGGCTACCAAAGAAAGGCAGTGAATAGGCACCAGCTGCCTGTCCCCAAAGCAGGGATATGGGTGGAGGAAGAGAAACAACCCCTTCTGTGTTTACTAGGAGCACAATGACAGCTGAGCAAACACAGCTCATGAGGATAGCATAAATCTCTCCTCACCTCTGTTAGCCATCAGCTCTGCTACCCACTCCACCCTGTTCTGTCTAGGACTGTAGTCCTTCCAGGGTATTCTATTTAACATAAAGGTAAAAAGAAAAACCTTGCAGGTGCTCCCACACTGTACCAGTTGAGCAGTCCTTCCTTTACCTTGACACTCGCCCAATTTCATTTTTCAAGGTGTATGGCTACAGAAGAAACGGACGTTACTACATGTTCCAGTGCTGAACAAGTACAATGCAAAGTTTCAACAGGTGGCTTATAATTTTAAAAACAGATTGTTCCAAGTGGCTCATTAAACCTAAGCTACCAGGGAACACATCCCTCCCCTACCGTTTTCATTCTGCTCAAAATGATAGAGCTGCCCTGCATTCCCTCCAGCGTAACGTGATGAGAAGTCTGTTCATACCTACCCTCTAGCTTGAAATAAGGAGGAATAGTTGAAGGAGTGAAGCGCTGTCCCAGGGATGAGAGTTAACTTGCTGAAGGTAGAAGCTACCCTTCAGTGCTCAACACATGCTTGCTATGCAGAACCTGTGGGCACTAAGTGCTGCCCAGCTAGGAAAGGAGCCCGCTCCACAGTTTCTAAACCACACAGGAATAAAGATCCACGCCTGCGTATCTTGAAACCTGTCCCAGCAATTCTAACTCAACTGTCATTCAGACAGAGCTTGGACTCTTTCTACCATCCTGTCTGTCAGTCAGAGTTCTAGCCCTCCTAGAGCTGTAGCCAGACTAGCAGCAGAAAGAGGACAGTATTATTTTATGGCTACAGTACAACATTCTGGCAAAAAAGTGAAAACATTCGCATGATCATAAACAATGCTTTAGACAAAGCTCTGATTAAATTCTAGTTCATTAGAGCATATTATAAGTTGTGTCACTCTCATAAGCAAATGAGGGAAAGGGACATTACATACAATTACCGTCAGATAGTTGCCTAACGCTGCAGGTTAAGAAAAACATGCTCCAAGAGGCAAAAGCTCTCTGTGAAACAGTTATTTCATATTAAAAGGATTATTAGACGTGTCTTACATCAAATTCCAGTAAGTGGCCAGTTTGGTTAGTGGAACATAGCATCCATTTTACAGATGAAAATTCAGGAAAGAATTCAAAGTCATCTTGACAAATGGTTTGAAAGCAGTACGATCAAAACTTACAAGTACAAAGCAAAATAACCAGGAAAGAGAAATCCAACGTGTGGAAAGGAAATTACTGGCAAGACAGCAACACTTGGAAGAAAAAAAATGGTCAGGAGTTTAGGTAGACTGCAAGGAAGTCTGCAACTTCATGACATTGCAAACAACAAAAGTCAAAACAGGTAAATCTAGTTGTGAGATGTAGTGACAAGGGCCCCATACATAAGGAACAGGCACTAACAACTCATGCGCTTTTAAATCAGAACCATGTCCACCTCTGGGCAATGCCCGCTGAGGGAGAGGTGGACCTTTTGGCAACAGTGCAGAAGAGAGCAAAGTGAACAGGCAGAGGTCTAGGAAACTTGATCTATGAGAAAATGCTGAAAGAATTCCATTTGTTTAGTCTAGGGATGACATTCAGTCTTCTGAGATTTAAAAGCTGTTATATAAAAAAAAATAGAGATGGTCATAGATCATTTTTTTTCTTCCCCAGGGGTAGTTCAAGTAGCAGTCAGCTTACTTGGAGAAAGGAGATTTAAGGTTTGATATAAAAAAGCCCTGGTGATAAACTGATCATTCAAAGAGGCGAAGGAATCCCTGTTGCCATTTTAGGCACAGGTTGCACAGAGCTGCTGTTAGCTGGGTATAATCATGAGTTAAATCAAGGTGGAACAAACTGTGCGACCTCTTCAGGTCTTTTCCGCTCTTCTCACAGAGGATGGTAAGCTCCAGCAGATTCTACACGACCGAGGCATTCTCTTTACAAACACAGCCTGAAATCTTCAAGGGATTTGAGCAGGTTTAAGTTTCCAGACTTTGGGGTCTGATTTTCCTAAAGCATCTGGCTGCCATGTACCGTATGACAGCTGTAGCTGTGCAATACCCTCACGATGACAACAGCTTCCAGTCTGAGCAGGGAAAGTTGGCATCAAAATGGAGGGAGCCCTGTTCAGTTCTTGACATCAGGACAGTTCCTCAGCAGTAGAAATGCTTTCAACCTTAGACACCACTCTTGTGAATTTGAGAGGAAGCTACCCAGAGTCTGTGGTTTTTCTTCTCTGACTCCTCTTTTCCATTCCACATAGTTTCTAAGCCCTGTTAGCTTGTGGTATACCTAGCTTTGAGATAAGCCACCTGTCTTCGAACACATTCATTCATTTTCCCTATACTTCTTTCTCTTTGCACTCTTTCCACACTAAGGAATGCTACTCAATAAAATGAGAAGCTATAGGTGTTTCCACTGGAGCCTTAACCTTACCGGGAAACTATTTTCACTTCCACACCTGTTTTTAACAGTACTTGGAACAACCAGCATGGCAGTTGTTGGAGAACTTGCTTACCTGTGCTGGCTGGACTATATGAGCACAGCACTTTTACAGTTTTGTAAGTGCATAAATATAGGGCACCAAAGAGAAGCTTTTGAAAACTGTCACAGGCAGGTAAGAAATACATCAGACCAGTCTACCTAATTACAGTAACATTCCTCTTTTGTGCTGGTGAGCAAAGCGGTGGAGAAAGAGACAACTGTGTTGTCTGATGAGTCTTTTCATGTACTGACAGACCAGCTTTTTCCTGCAGCATTTAGCACTGGGTGAGGAGACACAGGGAACTGTCTCTGACAGGAACACTAGCATATACTCTTGAACACTAGCTTGAACCAGCCTGTCTCTGGGCAAAATGTTCAGGCTTTGGAAACTCAGTGACCTAGTGTATGGGATTTGGACGTAAGAGAAGCTGCAGCACATCAGGGCCTGTTATGCAGATAGCTGCAGCTATCAGGGCCTGTTCAATTAAATGAGACAGGAGTCTGATGATGCCAGCAGGATCACATACTTCCCTGCATTGCAATTGGTGAAACTGGAGAAATGCCTTTCCATTCACCCGGAGCGAGGGTAGCCGATTTAACACATCTTCCTTCCTCATGTGCTCCAGGAGATTGAGGGCTGCCTTGCAGTTTAAACACACAGACCCATCTCTTTGCCTGGCTCTTAGGGTAGGTCCTCTGCACGTCCTTCTTTCCTGAGTCTTCAGACACAACTCTTGGGATATTCTACCAGATTTTTTCCAGCTACTGTTTCAACAGACTGAAAAACATGCAGCTAAGACACCTTTGAACTGTACCACAAAATGTCCTTGCTGATCCCCACTGACCACTTTATTTTGGTAGTCTAGCATAATGCAAAATATGAGGACTGCAAAGAGAAAAAGAACACGAGGATGGCAGCTTTTACTCATGCCCTCCATGCAGGAATATGCACATAACTCTTACAACACAGCTCATAGCTCTGTTAAAATGAGGTTTTGAAAGTAATGAGGCCACAGCCAACATTTACCTCAGATATTCCATGATGTTCCTTCACAAGCTCTACTGATATTCCTGCAGAACCTTGCGCATTTCCCTTCTCCCCTTCATCTACTCACTCCCTCTCCAAGACCCACTGAATTCTAGAGCACTTCTCTACCCTAAGGTGACCACTAAAAGGAAGAAGCTTTCACAGGAGGGACAGGGTTTTCCAGTGGTTTGGAAATACAGCTCTGCTCCTTCATAGCCTTGTGCTCTATTAGGTGATATCCATGGCCTCCTTGGACAACGTCAGGGACAGCAGACACTTTTGGAGATACTGTTCTATGTACCACTAAACCTGTTTTCATTCAGATGGCTTCCTGCAAATCATTTGGGTCCTCAGTTCTATAATTGTCAAATGCCACCAGGGCTTTTGGTTTTAGGAGAGGCCTAGTAGGGCTACACTGTTCCAGACGGAACCTAGAGTGGAGGTCCAACCATTACTTTTAAACCACTCCTCCTTATCCGTGACACCTTAGAAACGCTATGATCTTTCTCTTGAAGTTGGCAGGAACATTCTAAGAAAGGCAGGAAAGTGTGTCAATACGTATAGTCTATCTGCAGGCATCAACGTGTGCTCAAATGGATGTCTGAGGTGCAGATCCACGCACAAGCCTGTGCCAAATTGTGGTAGTATATACAGTGAGGAGCTCCTCACTGCTAAGGACACCAGCAAATCAATGCAATTCTTTCATATAAACCTTCCTCTGCTAAAAAGCAAAACAAACTTCACAAAGTTGACCTCTCCTCTCTCCATTTCTCCCTGTAGGCCCAGGTTGTGCCTGGTGCTGCAATCTCTTTCCTTTCCTTCCCCCCCCCAAATCTTTGTTGGTTTAACCTCAAATGCAATTGGTGGTGGGTTTTTTGTAGTTTTTTTTTTTTTTACTTTTTACCCCAGCTTCTTACATCTTTGACACTTACTGCCCCCCTCCTACTCCTCCCTGCCCACTCTCCTTAACTGGCAGCTGCAGAGTAGCAGCCATGACTCCATGTCTAGAGTAATTTGTTTTCTTTCTTTGGGGGATTGGGAGGGGGGAGTGACTGAATTCTTTGGGAATGATTTATCACAGCACTCAGGGGGAGCTTCATTTATTTGCCTAGCTGCATATGGTTTAACACCTATGGTTGCATGCCGATTATTATACTATGTTATTTTTCCCACTTGTATACTTTACACCTTTTCATAGACCAGATTAACTAGTCCTCAGTGGCACATTATTTATGGCTTTGTTTGCTGGCTATCTGGGAAGGGTCCTGGTCCTAGATCGTTCCATTCTCCCTGCTTCTTCTGCATACTACCTTCTTCACCGCACCTGTCACACTGAGGCTGTGAGAGAATCACACTTGGGCATGACCTGTATCAGACCTTCTCAGGACCTCCAGGAAGGAGGAAGAGACTCCTGTCCCCCCCAGAGCAGTGGTCAAGGGGATTAGTTGAACCACAGATGGAGCAGCAGGATGTGAATGAGAGGGACAGAGAGAATAAGAGAGAAACAGCATTGCATTTTATGGGTTCCAAGGAAGCAGGAACTCAGCAGAGAAGAATAGAGATCTGCAGTGTAAATTAGATGGAATTAGTAAATTTATACTCAATGTGAGCTTCTCCTGAGATTGCTTCATTTCCACAGCCTAAATTAAGATGAATTCCAAAACAAAACCAACCAACCAAACCAAATCAAAAACAAACAAACAAACAAAAACTAGCCACTCACAAAAAGAAAGGGTGAGAGAAAAATCATCAAGGTTTGAAGATAAATAGTTCTGGCAGGTGGGACAGTGAAGTTACAGGTTTTAGTACAATAGCTCTGACAGATCAGAGGAGGACTATATGGGGAAGCACTGACTCAAGATGCAGGACAAGAGCCTGCAGACAGTAGGAAAGGCAAAAGCTTTCTGACTCATTGGTTCCCTTTTATGAACCCTTGTTCTAGACATCACTGACAATTTTTTTATTCTTCAGATATGGGGAAGTTCAAAAGACACTGTTCCCAGGTGTTAAGCCGAAAGCAGAGGAAGGTACTAAAATGTTCAGCAAGAAGGGCTGCAGTCTACATTAGGATGTCATGCCCATGCACCAAAATGCTCCAATTCCAGTGTCACTAAATCTTACTCAGATGTCACTAAACCATACTTGTGTCTGGCTAAATCCCCTTCTCAACCTACCTTCTGCTAAAGTGACATCAACTTGATTCTGCTACTCTCCTCCACTTGGTGGCCTGACCAATACTAACCAGCCCCAGATTTTTGGGGAAGAGCCTACAATCCTGTAACAGATATTTGGACAGTAACATTAACACAACTGGCACATAGAGACAGACAGTCATTTTGGAACTAACACAACCAGTTTAGTAGAAGCAGAACCTAGGAGAAAAGCAGGAGGAGAAGCAGAAGCCCATGGTCTCACATGACTTTAAATAATGAGGTGGGGAGCGCCATGTGCCAAGACAGGACAGCTAAGGAATGAGGCTGAGAAGACAGGAAGGGATAAGCACAAGTGAGAAAATGCCCCCATTCAAAAACAGTGCTTTGCTTTTTGAGAGCCTCAATCTGAATCTACCTCTGGCTCCCTGGTCCCTGCACTGTTCCAAGTTTCCAAGGCACAGACTCCTTGTTAACGCATGGAATCCTAGAAAGACTCCATATGTCTAAGGAAACAAGTTTATTTTTCCTAGAAGCAACCACTATCCCTGTTCCTTAAAGCATGCAGAAAAGTGGTATCACTTCCTAGATGACTAATAGAGAGAGAGCGGTACTCTGGGGTGCTGTGTGGGTTTTCTCACTTTTTTTTTTTCCTCCTCTCCTGCAAGAGGGGAAAAAAAATGAGGGAAAACAGACAAACCAGAAAACCCATGTCCTGGAAGTACATTTGATATAATTACATCCCACCTCACTGTGCAGATCTTTGGAGACAAACTGCACTGTCCTGCAAGTACAGAGGCTCCCCTTCAGGTAGGTGGGAGAGTGTGCTTCTGCTTCTTGCAGGGAACATGTGGCTTTCAAGCTCTTTTTCCCTTTGAGAAGCCCTAAAGTTTGGGCTCCAAGTAAACTCAATTGAAAAAAAAAACAACAAACATGAATACCACCATTCTCATTTACAGTTATAACCCTGTCCACGAAGAGCTCCTGACAGCAGAAAACTCTATCACTGGAAAGCTGTCACATCAGATGCCTTGGTGCTTGGGTGCCAGAGACGAACAGAATAGGCCACGTGAAGTTGGCTCGCATTCAACAAGCAGGATTTTGAAATAAACAGCTACTTTTCTTCACCACCACCCCCTTTTTTTTTTTTAAACTAGGCACACACAAACCTGTCTTCAGCTGCTAACCTTAATATATTACTCATTCTTCCTTTCAAATAACGTCATGTTCAAAACCCCAGTGACTGCAGAATATTTACTTGAGGCTGCTACTGCTGGTTTCTCTAGAGCTGTTTATTTTTCCATGCATGAGCTCATTACATCACTCTGTGGTTTTCTTAAAGGTTGTCAGGGTACGCTGGATACAGGCTGGAATCTCTTGCTAACCAAAACCAAATCACTAAGTAGCACAAATGGATTTGGAGATAACCCAACTGTGAAAATGAGGAACAACCGTGAATTCTTCAGTGGAGATGGGGTGCTCCCGAACAGGCTGCCATTAGATTTATTTTCTTGGAAACGGCATTCATTATCAAGTGTTTCCCTAGAGGAAGAACTGTAAAAGAATAATCATTTGGACTGTTCCAGGCTGGAGTAGGCTGGCGAGAGGAGGTAGGAAAGCAGCAGCCTGAAACAGTAAAAGTAGTATGAAAAGGCAATTCCCACCCAAACTGTTAGGAAATGGCCATTGCAAAGGTGTGGTCTGTATCTCTTCCTGCTCTGGTAGTGTTAAAAATAAATGACACATCACAAAGAAAAGTGCAAAATAAGAGGCTTAGTTTGGGGGATGCATGTGTACACACAGGTGTGCACGTTTGTAGAAGGTGGAAATCAAACTGAACAAACAAAAATGTCATCTTGCACAGCAAACAAATTATTTTGTGTTTATCTAGATCTTTCACTTACCCCGAAAAGAAAAACTTTTGGGTTTTTATGTTTCATAAAAAAAACAAAAGGCTTAGTTTGTAAGTGTAGAAAAACATCAACATTTCTGCTGCTCAACAGTACAGATGTTACAGCATGTTCACATTTTGGTTCCTGCCTTTGGCCAAGACAATTTTAACCTGCATCTCACCCCAATGAGAAAGATCTAGTCATTGTTCTTTAAGGTGGGCTGGGGTAACAGCACTAGCAATCCACTAGCAATGGTGTTTTACTTAGCATAGAAAAATTCACTAGGAAAACACCTGGAGACATACGGATTCTCAGTCAAATGCTCTAATCAACAGACTGGTCATTCTGATTTTCCTGATCCCTAGCTTAATTAATATTTACATATACTAAGCAAAACGTAAATGCACCAGAGGAGAAGACTGTTTCAGGAGAACCATTCCTGCTCACCAGCACTAAATGGAAGGCAGAACACTCAGATTTCAAATGCAGCTCTTGTCAGATACAGACTACGTATGCAACGAGGATTGCAGGAAAAAGCAGGGGTGTCACCGGTTCTGCAAAGCTCAGCTATCTACTGGTTGGTTCACTCTGATGGGATGCAGGAAATTCTGACTCAGACTGCTCCCAGTAGTGAGAAAGGGTCCTATCCATCACTACTACCAAGATGGATACAATAAATTCTTCAAATCTTCCTGACCTGCTCACTCCTGTCAGGTACACAGCCACACTGATGTTACCAGATACAAGGCTCAGACACAGGACAAGGCCTGAAGCCTTGTTGTGCAGAGTCATTAACCATGCTGGAAGCACTGTGGCTTTGTGCGCTGCTCTTTGGGATAGTTAAAAGTCTGAAGAGAGCATTCCAAGCTCCTCAATTCCTCTCCCTTGCTTCTTTTTCTTCAGTAGATACTCAGCAACACACCACAGGCAGCTAAAAATCTCTCTAAAATGTATGGTTATGTAGGTAACTTACTCAAAGGTTATTCTAAAAGCTTCCACTAAAGCACAATATTAACAGGAAAGAGAATGACAAGTTACAGAGCCTATTTGTCTCAATATAACAATTCTTACATTATCCTCACGGTTGATATAGTGATGGTGTTAGCTTTCCAAGATGTCAAATAGCAGTGCTGATTAGAGAGTAGCACACAAGTCTTTTGACAGTAGTTATCTACGGGACTTCTCTTCAGCTGCAGAGGACAGGGCTACGTAACCACCACATGGAGGAGAGAGATCAGGGTTAAATGTTTCAAGTATACAAACCTGAAAAAAGCACAGGCTTTCAAAAAACTCAATACTACTGAAAAAGAAGAATTAAAAGAGTTAGACTGGCTCTTACCAAAAAAAAGAAGAAAAAAAAAAAGAGAGAGAGAGAGAGAGACCCATCCGGGGAAGCTTCCTGTGGAAAGAAGTGAAATCTTTAATGCCTAAGGCTATATTACACTATATTAGAAAATACTGCTCTTTGTACAGTACAAACATTCTCTAGCCCTAAAGACAGCAGATCAGCTGACCTACTAGGTCTTTTCTCACCTCTAATTTCAGTCATCCCATGAAATTGCTGCAAGAGCATAGGAGGATGGATCAGTTTCAGGACAGTTAGCTGCAAGGTCAGCAGCAATATAGCTGAGTAAACACCAAAGAAAACAAAACCCAACCTTATGCTAGGGAAACTTACCTTAACCCTTTCCAAAAAAAATGAAAAAATCAGAAGTGTGCTAGGCATTGATATTTCAAGCTGCCAAGGGACAACAGCAATTAAAAATACCCCTTAAATATGCACGCCCATCCCATGACATGATCATCTGCATCCAAGAGATACTTGAAGACATTTGAAAAACCTGATTCTAAACGATAATTCTTCTCACCAGCTCTTAGTTGTTCCATCCCACCAACCCTACATTGTCTTTTAACATGTATGACAATGGCCTAGAATGAGAGGTACCAAACAGAGGGATTAGGCTTAGCTGGCTGAAAGAAAGACTAAAATAGCTCACACTTCCCATCAGCTACACTATAGACCCATTTTGATGAGGCAGCATTTCTTGATATCAATAACTACTGTAATAAACAGAGATGGCTCCGTATTTGTAAGGCCCAATGTGGAAACTTGAGTCTAAAACTGGCAACCCAGTCTCTTAATGAGATCCCACAGCAAATGAGTGTCTGTTAGGGCCACAAGAAAGGCTGAGTCAGTTGAACCACACATCTCCTTTTAGCATGCTGTAGAAACCACCTGTTACGGAATTCTTGAATTTTCCAGAAGATCATTTATTTTTGATTTGTAGCTTGCACCCACAACAATCTTGTTTGAATACGAGAAATGACATCATAACTAATTGGGAAAAAAAAGTGGAAAAAAGGTAAACCTCACAAACCGAACTCTTTCACAAACCGAACTCTACCTTACACAAGGCAGCTTCGTAAGGAAATGCTTGAACAACATGAAAGGCAGTCTACTTCTGCTCTGTTGGGCCAACAAAGGGTGGAGGACAGGCTCTTTAATGAAAGACCCTCCCAGTCCTAAGTCACTTTCTACCCTCCTAGAACCAGATTTGAGAGCTCTTATTTTCATCACAGCTGCCAGGTTTGCCACGTAACAATGAAAGATGGTCTCTAAGATAGGCAGAACCCACCATTAACTAGGATATTCATATTGAACTGTCACCTTCAATTGCACCATGAATAGACTGGTTGCCCCAGTAGTTCGCAAATCACCCTGTGAACACCTGGTGTTCACAGACCACTCTGCTGCAAAAGCAGTCAGGAGTTGAGGCAGAGCAGACCTTCTAAAACTGGGGTCTGGGCAACACTGGATCTCCGGCTGCTAAGAGCTCCACACTGCAGTGAGACAACAACCTCACCTAACCTAGAGTTCACCCTGAAATGTGGAAGGGATCGGAAAAGTTAAAGGAATTGCTGAGTGCCACGAATGCTCTCAGGCTAATCCAGAAATACAAGGTGACCAGGTACTTCAAGCTAGTGTAATTTATCTGTTCTGGGGGCTGGAGTTATTCCCAACAGCTGTTCTAGCCCTATATTGTTTTGTAAAATATACGCAATAAGAGCAGATGCTATTCAAACCTCAGAATAAACCCATGATTTCTTACGGCAATTTTCTCTTTTGATGTCCATTCTGCCTTTTCGTATTCTTCCACTTTAGTTAAAATATATCAGACAGAAACCTTTCTTACCCCTAATCCCCTACTTTCCTATTCAGATTGTTCAAGTTTCTTGTGATTTCTTTGACTTCACACAGTTACAGCCTCGTCTCCAACCTCAAGTTTTATATCCTCACTTCATATCTTGCTGCTCCCCCTGCTTCCCATTCATGTTCATATTTTCTTTGCTGTTATTTGCTTAGGTCTTCTCTCATCCACTCTACTACCCACAAAAATTCTCTCAACATTTACTTAAGCCCAGACATAAGTAACCTACTTTCTATTGTGAAATAAACCTATAATTTCTCTATCAAATATCAAAAAATATTCCCTGCAGAGAAGAACCATGAAGTTTCAAGAGAAGCCCCTCTGTATTTTCTCAAGTGCTTAGACCAAAACCACAGCAAAGATATGAGAGCCAAATGCATCTGTTTGCAAGTCCATGAAAGACTTGATGAACAGCAAATAGAATAAAGATGACAAGTGGCTGGGATGAATTATCACATGAATAAATTAGAGCTTCCCCAGTTCTGGTCTGTGGAAACAAACACCCTTCATCGCACATCTATTGTGGTCTTCTGGACACAAACAAGGATGCTATCTAAAATTCTTTTATAGCCCACACTTCAAATCCTGCAATGTAAATGCAGCAGGATAGGCTACAATGAAGAAAGAATGAAACAAGACGAGAGTGAGGGACTGCAACTTAGATTAAAAAAGCAACTTTTTTTTTTTTGGATGGAATATTACCTGAATTCCTTATGCTGGAGCTGTTCAGTTTGGAATCTTTGATGACCAAATGCTTAATCCACAGGGTGGGTGCTGTGATCTCTGAAAGAGAAAAAATAACTGCCTTAAAGAAATTTGCTAGCAGCAGCTAGCAAATACACATGGTCCTTACTCATGAGGACAAGGTGTTGCCAACAGGTGCATGTCTTTGTAGAGATTGGCTCACCCCCCTGGTGAGTCTTCCAACCGCTTATGAGCCAGTGTTTGTAAACGTGCCATGAGGTTATCTTATCATTATCTTCCCCTTCCAGAGAGTGCCTCTCTATTGGCAAAACATTATTTTCTCCCCCCATTTCCCACTTCTTAGCCAAATTCTAAAGTGTAAAGCCTTTCTCATCAAGACTTACAGAACTCAATGGCTATGTTACGTGCTATGGTAAGTACTCCTTTCCACCAAAGTATGTATGAAATCCAGATTAAAAAAAGTTAATCCAGACCGTAAATATTGTTTTAACAACCCAAGCATAGCTAATCACAGGTTTTTCAGTTCCTTAAAACAAGCAACAGCAAAACCCAAAATAAACAAACAAAGAAATAAGGGTATTTCTGGAAAGATTTAAAGGGAAATCTGTTAAAGAAATAAGTTCTGGTTAAAAAAGCACTTCTAATGCACTATTACCAAGATATACAAACACAATTTTGTGAAAAATGTACTTAGAGTTCCTCCTCTGAAGTGTTACACTCAACTTCAAAACACAGCAGAACCTGCCTTAAGAAACTCCTTATGGTAATGACACAACATCAGCATTTGAATAGAACTGAGCAAATCAGTACTTGATACCATGGGCTTGAGCTCCTAAAGTGACATTTTCAGAATTGATATTTTTCAGCTGAAAAAATTCCAGTTTCTACAAGAGCGTACTTTACATGTTAGATCCTGGAGCTGGCTTAAGAAGTTCATCTAAGAAGTTTTTAGAAGAGTTTTCCTGCTCCTTTGTTGACATTTACATGGATCTGCTCTGCAAAGGAGAAGCTGGCTGACTACAAGAGAAACTAATTACACATTAAAAGTGCACAAATTAAAAGTGAAGGGTATTTTTCCCTTCTTAAATGTTTTCAGCTACATTGATCATAAGCCTTATTGTAATCATGCTCAGGGCATTTTTTTCGTATGAAGATACAGGTTGAACACCGATAGATATCCCAGCAGTAGTAAAATTCTACTTAACAAAGATTGCCTTATCTTTAAGTTTCACTATACTATTTTATTATCAGTCATATAAAAATACATACATGCATAAAATACACATACCTACGTACTTTGGGCTTTTTCTTGGGATAGCTTTATCAAATTAAACATCATGTGAGGGGTAGGAAGGGGAGAAGCACAAAAAAAGAAAAGGCCACGAAGCAAAGTGCTAGATGCAAACTGCCAAATCTGGAATGAAATTTAGCTCTGACTCTGCACTGTATGGACTGAGTACATCTACAGCTGGAAGGGAACGGATAACTGCATTCAATGGATGTCAGAGAATGGGTCAGGGCCTCTAGATACACAGTAGCGCATATCTTTAAGTGAGAGTGGAAGTTACAGAACAAGCAATCTCCAGAAAAGAAAAAGGAAAAGAAGAAAAGGAAGTGAAGCCCTTTGGGATCTAGTGTAAAAATGTATTTTCAATCCAGTTAACCAGGATATTTTTCAGAATACAGAGAAGCAATCTAGATTAATTACTCCTCTGAATAACAGATCTGTGGAAAGAGAAGATTTCCACTGTGTCACAAGGTAAAGTTTACCAAAACGAGAAGATGGTCAGAGAAATTGTTATTTAGGAAATGAATACAACTTGCATGTTGAAACTAAATAGAGGGTGGTGGATGCAAAGAAAACAGAGCCTAGAAGTACAAGAGGGAATAAAACTGGTATATGTAGTTGGGTTGTTTTTTGTTTTGTTTTATTATTATTTCTTATTTTACTTATAACTATAGCAAGGAGCAGTAAAATGCATCAGTCCCTTATTGCTTGAAGGTAGGCATCCAAAAACAAAGCGTGAAAAAAAAATCCATATTTTTATTGACCATTCATCTTTTGTTATCGAGTCCATCCTGGTTGCCTGACTTTGAATACGCAGATTTTCAGGAACCCAACAGATATCTCAAGCCAATTGGAACTGAATGAAATTCAGACATTGACTCCTCTGAACATCTATGAAAAATCCAGACTTGATAGTTGAATGGGTAACTGTTCTACCCTTTTCTGTCACCTGACATCTGCATCTGACACAAAGTACAAGCCATTCCTCAGGACGACCTTCTCCAATGAAGTAGATTTCCAATGAAGCATCATGATGTGGTTGCTCAGAGTCAAAGGACTGTTCAGGATAGCATCCTGAGATCTCTAGTTCAACCTTCTGCTCAAAACAGTGTCACCTGTGTGATCAGACCACACTGCTCAAAGCCGGCTCAGAAAGAAAGGACATATCACCACTTCTCTGGGCACCACTTCTCTGGGCTCTTCTGTATTAACCAGATTTTAACCAGATTAGCTACCTTCTGCATTTTACTTGTCAATTCTCTCCTTCAAATATCAATGAGCACTCTCAGGAGAAAATTTAAAGGCTAGAAGCATGCTGTGATTACAAACAGTGATTTAATACATTGGCTTGCTGCCTGGAGGAACTTCCTTTTGATATAATCAAGATAGTCAACCAGACTTTAGTCTTCTGTTTTTCAGAGAATGCTTTTTATTGTGAAGACTGTTTTGTTTCAGAAAGCTCATAATAAGATTCTTACCTGTGATCACTAGTAGTGACAGGACTACAGCACCTTGCTATTAAATAAGTTTATTTTAGCATTAACAAAAAAACACCCCATCATCTGTTTTTACAAGAAGACAGGAGGCATCAACACCACCACCTACTGTTGCTCAGTAGTTTCCATTTCTGCCTTTAAAGTGTCAAGTACAGCAGTTCAGTATGAAAGTGCACAGGTTTTCCCCCACTCCCTCAAGGCCCGTAACTCCAAAGGGGTCACAGAGTGGTACAGACCTATTCAGCCTGTAGCTCTACTGTAATGGTTGTGGGTTTCAATCTTTTTTTTTATTTAAAAAAAAAAACTCCACTTCCAAGCAACGTGCAAAACCTAAGCAGCTGCTAACAGGCCCACTCACTACCTGAGGACCGGGACTCATGCTGGTAAATATTGCTGTTTGTACATTTGAAAGGATTGAACCCTCTGCGTGGACAGCCATTTTATCCTTGTTTCAAGGCTTCCAGTGGATTGAAGTCTGGTATTCCCTCTCCAAAATACAATCACAAAACTAGCCCATTTGTGAAGGGAGCTGCCTTGGTGGGCCATGTATTAAGTAGGCCCAGGACACTGACTTCATTTGCTTAAATAGCATGTGCGTCAATGAAAGTAATTACTAAATAAAGAAACCTCCCAGCAATTTTCATCTAAGTCAACATTCACAAGCTGTGGTTTAGCACTGCCCTCCCTATAGTGAAGCTGTAAGGCACAGCAGAAGTTATGACACTCCTGGTATTGAGAGGGTAGAGATTGAGAGGGTAAGGATAGTCCAAAGGAAGTTCCCGTTTCTGGCTTGATACACATTTTTTAGCTATGACACCTTTTCCTCCAAGGTTATCCCAGGAATCTGTTCAACTGGTGTTATTGTTGGATTCCAGGGATGAGGGGAGGATGTAAAAGGATTAGGGAAAATGCCTGAGGTCCCAAGAGCACTGAGAAATTTGGATAACTTATGAGATTCACAGGCTTTTCTGCTTTGCCGGATTAAGAAATTGTTTAAGCCATAAACCCTAGAGAAAAGAAAGACGGAAGTATTTTTTTTATTTATTTTTTTTTTAAAAGGATGCTCTTACCTTCTCCATCGAAAATAGGCTGGGTTTCCATGGTAGGCGTTGGCTTCGACCCGTCATCTGAATTGAGAGTTAAAAAGAATCGAAAAGAAACTACCATTATTGAGGTAAATACTATCTACTCTCCAGTACTGTTGAATGATTGGGATTTGTACATGGCCCGGCCAAGTCCAGAAGAAAGAGAAGACAGACAGAACGAAAACAAATTTCAGAGTTTACACTATCAGCAGTAACATTTTAGATAGCAAGCATGCACCGACTAGTCAGACTCAAAAGGAGCCTCACCCCCTCCCCTCTCCCTCCACAAATGACCAGCACGAATCACCTGGTAGTCTCCACTTGCTGTACTGACCAGGCAATCACCTTTTGCTTTAGGTGGCTACATCCCACACAGGTCACTCCTTGGGACAGCAGAGGTCTGGGGACTGCTGCCCTGCTGTGTCTCTCTCATTATTTTTATTCAAAAGAAAAACTCCTCTTCCGAAACTTACCTGTGCAGAACCTGGCACCAACTTTCACTGCAGAGCCGTTAGAAAGGGATGGTCAATAGCAAATCTTTGTTCTTACAATATCTGCATCAAGGTGTTCTCTAATTGCAATGCTGTGGCAATGCCTTCTAATGGAAATATTGTGGAAAAAGAACTTCTCTTAGATTAGCTTTTTCATGCACAAGAGTGCCGCACATCTTCTGACCACTACTCTTTTATAGTTAAACTCTTCAACCAAAATAGATTCTGTGGGAAATATAAATCTCGAAATGTAGAGGCAGACCACAGGGAAAAGCGTTCAGCCTACACTCCGGCTCATTGTACCTATACATCACATCTACAGACCCAGCCTGGATTCAGGTTAGGTCTAGCTTCCTCAATGCTCGGAGGGATCCAGATTTCAAGCTCCAGCCTGGATCATCGTTACACAGCACTGGAACAATGGCAGAGCATTAACCGAGGCAAAATGTTCTTTTTTCTCTTTTTTTTTCTTTTTTTTTTTCTTTCCGTTCTTTTGTAATCTAGTGGCTTTAAAAAACACAGTTTCTAACAATTATTTCTGCATGTATTAGGGGCAAAGATGACACTACACATTAGGAAAGCGGGCAATAACCTACAACGGAGAACTGCCAGGCACAGTGAAAATCAGTTGGAAAGGAGCCTATACCAGAAAAACCACCACCTCCAAGACTGTATCAGATGCACATGGCAGAAGGCATTTGGAGGAATGGTACAGGGGACAGCCCCTCCCAGAAGCAGCAGTAACTGCCCCCAGCCTTCCCTTCATTCTGATTACACCAAAGAATGAAAAAGACCACTGGAAGGGGATGGATGGGCAGAGATGGAAAACAGGCATGTAGACTATTTTCCCATCAAAACCTGCATTTGCAGTCATATGAAGTGAGCAGAAGACTGAACACCTCTTCCTCACAGCATGAGTTTGATGCATTTCCACATAAAGCCATCTAATTCACAGAATGCTAAAACGTGCTGCTAATTCTACTTCAACCTCAGAGATCCACTGAAGAAATGAGCATGAGAACCTTTACGTTATTTCCCCTCTTGTTCAATGTATTTGGTTTTATGCTTAGTTGTAAGCACAACAAAAAATATTTGGAAGAAAAAAAATACTTACCATTTCTCAGTCAACTCTTGTTTTGAGTTTTCCTGTTCTTGGGTACTATCAGTAACATAGATAAGCAGTATTTTTTATTCAGAGTTAGAGTATGTGATCTCTTGGAAAAATTCCCTGAATTTTCATCAATTTACAGAAAAGAAGATTTCGCCCTTTAAAGGAACCTTTGGATAAAAGTAAATAGTTGATCTTCACATTTTTTGGGGTCTAAATAACCTGCTCTGCTTCTACAAGATCCCAGAAGCCACAGCAATTCTTTTATATTTTATTATTATTATTTAGGATAACATTTCACTCTGTAATGAAACAGTGAGCAATATGTAATCACAGAATGGTTTGGGTTGGAAGGGACCTTAAAGATCACCCAGTTCCAACCCCCCTGCCATGGGCAGGGACACCTCCCACCAGACCAGGTTGCCCAAAGTCCCATCCAGCCTGGCCTTGAACACCTCCAGGGATGGGGCATCCACAGCTTCTCTGGGCAGCCTGCTCCAGTGCCTCACCACCCCCTGAGTGAAGAATTTCTTCCTAATGCCTAATCTAAATCTACACTCTTTTAAAGTTATTACTCTTTCTCCTATTGAATGATAGGGTTTACAGATTGAGAAACCAAGCCCAAAACCAAAAGATACTCAGAGCAACTGCAAAAGTAAATAATTCATAAGTTACATAACATAAGAATAGACCCTGCATAAAAAATTACTAGTAGTATAATAAGTTTATTCCTATTGTTCTCATGAATGCTTCTACAGCAAGTAATTGCAGAACTGCTTTTCAGATATTAAAGAGCAACACAGGAGCCAACAATGGAGAAAAATTAAAAGTGGATATGAGCCACAGCACTTTTTATCCAAACCCTTATGTGAACTTTAGCAGATCTCAGGACTATTCAGGTTCAGGGGATTTCTTTAGGGCTCATCTCTATCTACCTCTGTGTGTGCATAATGGGGAAATACACAGAGAATAGGAATTTTGTACTTTTTTTTTTTGTATAAAGTTAGCCATTAAACTATTGAAAGGTATTAAACAGTGACAGAACAAATGCAGCAAACAGACAAAAGTACCAAACTAGCCCTTGAACTATGCTTTTATGATCATCTCACTAGGCTTTAAGAACTACACAATCATTTTCTTAGTTACTAGAGCCAAATTGTCACTAAATCCATTATTGTAGCAGCACCCAGTACAGCGTTGAGGGTTTTGCAAATGGAGGGAAGAATAATCACTCCCCTGTAGTTCAAGCAAGCAAAGTTCTTTCATCACACATATAACAAAAAATGCAATAGACAAGAACCCTGTAATTATATTCTTCATATTTCAAAAATCAAAAGCCAGGGATATATCTGATTTTTTTTCCAAAGGTCATGAAATAGTGACATAAAAGACAAAAATTACACTTTATTAGAAACATCCTGCTAACTTCCCAGCTGCCAGCTTCTTACTCCGAGACTAGCAACTCTGTTTCTTAAACTGGAGAACTCTCAGTAGGACTTAGTCCTTCAAATTAGTTTATGACAAAAATTTTCACTGCCTTTCCCTTTGGGCAGAAGAAGAACCCTAATTCTTGTCTACTCTCATTGGATTTTTCTTCTCGCTCAATACACCGGTCAAAACACTGGACATTGGTTTCACTGACCTACTTACTCCTGGTAAACAAGAAACAAGTTCTGTTTTGCATACCTAAAAATTCTGAACAAACTTTTTGTATTCCTTAAGGAAACATTTTAACAAATAACAACAACAACAAAAAGCTATTTCAGAGCCCTACAATCCCTTGTGATATCATGCAAGATGAACAGGATATTGTTACTTTGGGGACAGAGGTCAGAAAGTGTGTTCATTGACTATAATCTATTCCTTTCTTCAGAAAACTCTCAAATTCCACACTTTTAAAAAAAGAGATGTGGAACTGCAATAGTTGCTGATGCAGAGCGTGTCAAAAACAGAAGGAACAATGAGGTCAACTAAGTGCTTCCTAATCCCTCTAGACGGCAACGCTTCCAGATGAGGAACGTGGTACTGTAGAACCAAAGAATTTTCCTTGGCTGTAGAATATTCTCAGAGCATTGATGAGAAGTGTATTGGCATGGTTTTCTTCCACATTTTACAACCCAGCACAAATATCCACTTCCTTTTTCCAAGAATACAAATTCCCCTGAATACAGACAACATCATTCAACAGAACATCTCTTACAGCATGAGGTTTGAAAGCCATATAGAACTTTTCCTGTAGGCCTCCATTTTCCTGGGTTAGACCTACAAAAGTTGAACTGAAAGTTCTTCTGACCCAAGTGGTATCAAACCAAAAACTGTTTTGGTTTGGTTTGGTTTTTAATCTTATCTCTGGCAAGAGCAAAACATGCAGGTTCAACAACCCTCCCTAAGCCATTTTCACAGTAAGATACCATGGCTAAAAGACAGAAAACCACTTGCACTACTTCTGTCAGAAGCTCATAAGCTTAAGAACTGCTTTCTCTGTGTTAGCCTGACAATAACTGAAAACAGTGACAACTGCCTGCACGTCCAGATCTATTGCTTGTGGTGAGCAGGAGCTCTTTATGGTCTCACTAAGATGAGGATTCTTCTCTCCCTTACCCTTGTTCTTGCAGAACACCTAGCAAACATCCACATCTGGAACGACTGCAGTGTACACTAGGGTTGAGGAGATTCAGTTCACATAAAAGATGACTATCAAATGATCTTTATACTCTGCACTGCAGGCACTGAGGCCATAAGCAATTTAAGTCAGGGGAAAACTGAACTCCCTGATGTAGAAAAGGCATAAAGTACTACAGAAAAGTGTGAAGTAACTGCCTGCTGCTCTGGTTCACTGTTCTTGCCAGAAGCATCAACTAATGGAAGCTGGAGAAAGCAGAAAAGATTATTAATGATCTCCTATATCACATCCCTTACCCAGGAACATACACCCAATGCAAAAGTCTTCTGTATATTTGCATCATCATGTTAAAAGATTAACATCTGTACATTTTCTAAGCAACCTCTGCCTTCAGTATACCATTTTTGTGTTCCCACTGGCATCCATGAGATGCTCTGTAGACGTTTCTACCATTTTAAAGAGTGCTAGAGTGTTTACAGGGTCAACTACATAGGCCTTGTACCAAATCTAGTCTTTGTAAGTATACAGCTTGAACATCAAGGGTATTAAGAGTATGACAACTCTAAGCGTGTAGCTCTGCCCTGGGAGGAGGCAGCCTTTTTCCAGTCTCAAGTGATTCCTTCACAAACCATTATCCATTTTGATGAGCCGTTACAGGGCATAGCTGAGGGTAAATAGGCAACTTAGAGCACAGATAGCCAGGACAGTGAATGAATTCCTACCTTGCCCTGTCCCCAGGCTGCAAAGCCCACCTTTTGTGAGTCTGTTGAACCAACAGGAAGGGAGAAAAGCCCTCCCAGGTCTGAGCACTCCTGAGAGAATTAAGTCATATATACACCTTTGTGTGGTTTTACTTAACTGTAGTAAGTTGCAAAAAATAACTGCCAGTTCAACTCCAGTTCCCTATATCTGGGCAGTTCCTGACTCTCAAAGATGCACTTTCACAACTTCATCATTTCCACATATTACCCCCAGGCTTGGGGGCATTGGATTAAGTAGTGAAAACAGACGACAAAAACTGTGTTTGCACTACATGGGGGTCTTGTACAAAAATACACATCCCTTCAAGTACTGTAGGTGTGGAACAAATTGTTGCCTTAATCAGTCCTTCCCTACATCAAATGAAGCAGTTACAGCAAGTTGTAATTAACCCAATAGCCAATGCAACTTTCATGCACAAACATATTGCCAATATAAAAGCAGAAAGTTAGCACTTCTGCCAAAAAATGTGAAATTCTTATGATCCAGCCAGATCAAGATAATTTCTTGCCAAGCAGCTGAAATGCAAATGCACCAGTGCAAAGAGACTTCCCTGCCAGGTTTTCACACCCCTTTCCACTTCTATGCATGGAGATCCTACAGCTGTTAAGAAAAAAAAAAAAAAAAAAACAGCTTTCAAAACCAAATTAGCAAAAGTGAGAACTCACTCTTTATTGTCTTCATTTTAAGAGGGGAGCTACAATGTGCTCCCTTCAGATATAATCCATAAACACTTAAGACAGACCAAAATACAGGAAAGCTTTGATTAAAAAGGTGAAAACGTGCCCAAGCTTTGAACGGGTAAGAGCTTAAGGAGCTCTAACTACACAGACTGACTTACACGGCAGTCATTTTTCCCTTCCTACATCAACTACTCTGTATGCTGTACAAACGCAGGCAGTGATTACTGCAACGGTGCACTGTAGGCATCACCCAGATAGCACAAGCAGCCTTCCAGTGCGCCTTCTGGAAGGCATTAGTTCCCCCCACATCCCCGGCTCCCTCCTCACATCTCCCTTGCAGGTGCGTCAACATGAAAAAAGCCCCTTGAGCCCCGAGGACTTTGTGGTCCAGCGCAGTCAGTGCGTTTGTATGGCAGCACCATTCTTCGCCCTGCGAGAAATCCTGTCCCACGCACAGACAGCTGGAAGTCCCTCTGACCTCCGTGACACAACTCAAAGCCTCCTCTGTTTGGCTTTTTGATTCCTGATTGACATATTCACTGCCAGGCGGAGATAAATGCTGCTGAGGGGACAATGTTGATCCGCTCCGACTGTTCTTGTGAAGGACTTTTTCAGAATAATAAACAAAAAAACATCGGTGCAGTTAAGTGCCTGAATAGAGCTGGAGATAGACAGAGAGGGGCTGGAGGGCTTTACAGAGGCTGGCAAGTCGATTGAAGAGTTAATTGTCTGGGTGTACAATGAGTTTATTCTGCCTGCAAACAAAGAGCTCTCTCTTCCTGCTCCTGGTCCTTCAAAAGCAAACGTGTCAAAAGGGCCTGGAGCGGCACTCTGTATTAATAGCAATGCTCTGGTATCTGGGATGCAGGGGCTTTAACATTTTTGAATCCCAGGATTCAGATAGTATCTCCGTAAAATCCAGCATCCTCATTTGCTGCCTGACTTCTCAAACTGCTTCTACAGCAATTAGCCAAAATAAATGTGCCCTCTAACTTCTTCTAATTCTTTATAGCTTTCAGCAATTGGCTCCCTTGGAAAAATAAAGGCACAGCAAGATATTACCCTTCAGACACGATGCTGTAGACACCCTCCCCAAAGTGAGATCCAGTTTTATGTTATTCCAATTATGTATCATTTAACAGGAGTCAGTTTAAACAAAGCAAGTGTCCCTAGATGTCTCATACTCGGGAGGACCCAGAATCCCAGTCCACATCTGGATCTGCATTTCAGAGCTGGCCCTATAATAGGTCAAACCAACACAATGTCCAAACACACCCCCTGCCTCTGGGAAAGTTCAGATCCAGATTCAGATTTGAACTCTGCAGGTTGAACCAAGCCCTATGGTAATTACCACTTAAATACCTGACTCATAAGTTATGCAAACCTTTCTGGGGAGGAAAAAAAAAATCTTCCTAATACTGCTGCATGGGGAGCAATGCAGCTGAAAAATAAGCTATTATACTTTATTTTGATGACAGAACTCTTAGGGATTTTGATGCCAATGCAGAGAAAGACAAATGTTATTCTAGGAACAAGTGGCATTCATAAGTGCTCAGATAAGGTGAGCTGGTTGTGAACTTTCTGGTGCTGTTAAGTTTGCTTCAGTACTTCTGAAAATTTGCTGTTTTAACCAGTTTCAAAAATGTAGCATTCTAAATCATATTTTTCCTCAGGTATATGGGCATGCTACCAAGCAAAAGACAAAGCAAGAACCTGAAAATAATTAAAGCGAGTATTTAGAGCACTGATCCAATTCAGAGAGCAAGGTGTGGGTCTCCCTTGCCCAAGCAAAGATCCCAACTACAGTGCTATCAATTCATTTGGTAGAAAAGCAGGGTGTCTCAAGTTTGTGTGATCCGTTTTAATGTAATGTGTGAGCAATACAATAAATGGAGATTTCAAAACCTTGAAGCCAGAGAAACAAGATTTCCTTTTTTTTTTCCCAACAAATTTTTGTTCAAACTGAACAGTAAACCCCAGTCTTATCCAATTTTGTAGGCTTGGAGTTTTGGACCAGCAGCATCTCTTCAGCAGCCCAAATACAGAACTAATTCAGAAACAGAAACTTGCACCCATTCTGCTATTTTGAACTTAACTAGAATTTTCAGTTCACTTTTGAGCCAAAAATCCAACCCTGAGGTCTTTTCTATCAAAGCATGCCCATAAGAGATGGACAGAGAAGCAAACAAGCAGATTTCAGTTTGGTTCGTAGTGATGAATTTCTAAGGTCAAATCAAATGCAAAGCAGTCAGTCTCAGGGAGGAAGACCTGTCATTGCACATGGGCTTACCTTATGCAGTTTTACAATTTTTAGACTCCACAGCCAAATTCCTATCAAAAATGCGAAATGGAAGGAATGGGAAAATAAATCCCAAAAGGCAGATTTGAACCTTACCTGCCAAAAATGAGAAGCAGGTAATAAATATGGGTCAAGGCAGTTTGGGACCATCTCTAGTTCAGACATGCACAAAAAACTGTTTTCTTCAGTGAGGAATTACTCAAGCTGTGAAGACATTGTTGCCTGTCCCCCCTGCCATCTTCAGAGACTTGTTATTCCCACCCTCCCAGACCCACGCAGCAGTTCCATTTGTGAAGCTAGACAGAAATCACAAGGCATGGTACGACTTGGAAATACACCCTGTTGTCATTAGCTCTGACTTACAGAATCAAAGTAACTCCTCCAGCAGCGTCCCAGCCCCGAGGATAATAACTAGCCCAGCAATGTTTTTAATCGTCTTAAGACAAAACCTTCAATTCAATCCCATAGTGGCTCAAATCAACAGAAAAACCTTAAAAGAACCTGGTTTTCATTCAATCAAAGGCTCTTGAGGGAGCTGCTAGGATGTGAGTTGTGTGTGCATCCATTTGTTAGCCTACCATTCCCACTGTACTAGGTTTGACTGTTTCGCCCTTTAAGCCAAGTCCTTCCCTTTCCCCGTAGACAAAAGTGCCATTACTCTTTGGAAGAAGGCAATATTTCCCCATTATTGCTGTACCTTCTCTATTCTGTTGTTTTTCTTGCTTCCAGCAAATAATTTAAAAAGTAATTTCTTAATGACTGGATAAACTCTGTATGACTTCTATCTTGAAAAATGAGCATATTCGCAGTCCCACAATGCCAAAATCATTTTTCCTTTGTATTTTTCATATGTCTGATGAAATCAACTAGACAGCAGCAGAGAAAACATTAGAAGTCACTCTGGCCCACAGTCCTTTGGCCCCCGTGTATGGTTTGCCTAGAAACGCCATATGTAAATGCTGGTCCCAACCTCTACACACTGAACTTTTATTTCTCAGCAGATAATTTCAGAACATAAAATTTTGCAGCATACAAGCTGCAAGCCCATCCTCACCAGAGGCATGAGCATAGTTAAAGAATGCTAGCCTAATTACCTGTTGAGGAGCTTCAGGGAGAGAAGTGATTGAAAGTAAATACAACTATAGAAGTTGTAACTTTACTTAACAGTTATAACAGTGAATAAAGGAGAACTGGGCCCTGCATCTGTGTAACAGAAGTTGTATCCAAGTGCATGTCATTATGACCAAATTATCTGGAAAAGTTCATGCCAATCTGCACAAGGGATATTAGGCTATCTTGTCCCAAAACAGAGCACTGTCCGTATTATCAAAGTAAAAAAAGGAATTAAGTCAGAAGAAGCAATACGGTACATGCCTGGTGCAGGCACTCCTGGCACTAAACTTCTCAAGGAAGGTGGAGAGGACACAGAGGCAGAACACAAGGAAACAGAACAGCAGGATTATAAGGGCTGGGTAAATCACAGTCCCCCTTCAGCAAGAGTTGGAGCACGCACTCACTGTTGGGAATGTGCTTTTCTTCCCGGAGCAGAAACACCTCCGTAGTGCCAGCATTACTTACACCATGGAGTGATGAGACCAAGGAATCCACAGTAGCCAGCCTTCTCTGAATATACACACCAACATGAAAGCTAAAAATAGACTAAAGAGTGGGAAGAGGAAGAGGACAGATGTACCTTTTTTTTTTTTATAGCTTCCCATTTGGTAGAAGCATATGTTTTTATCTCACCCATTAAGCACCAGCAGTATGATAGATACTGCAGGATTTTAAACCGTGGTATCTCAAATTTGAATCATCTTCTGTTTGGCTCCTTCTGCCTTGAAAAAACATTTGAAATAAAATGGAACAAAAGAATTCTGCACAAATACGTATTTTACTTAAGATACCATGTCTCATAATAAGACTTTAGCACTTGATGTTGCCCCAGACTTGGACAGAAGTTCACAGAATGCTCTGTAGCACTGTTAGCAGCTGCCTGATCACACTTAGACAAAAGCAACAACCACCATATGACTGTTTTGTTTAGTCTCTCTGGTTCAATTCTACCCACAATATATCGGATGTCTACCTCGAGGACCCTCAGCTTTGATGTGAAGTAGCTTTTGCTACTCCCGTCTCCCCTCTTGACTACCTCTCCCAAAAGGCTGCTCAGAGCCCACAGCCAACTCTCACCTTGCTGCTTCCAGACTCTGCAGAAGAGCAGATACCTGCAGCTGTGCAAAAGGGAGCACATGCCTGAAAGGCAGGCAAGGATATTGTGATTCTGATCTTAAATTGCTTCACCGAAAGAAGAAAATAATGATTGTTGAGCAAGCTTCTTATGAGCAGTGATCATATTCCTAGCTTTGGGAATGTTCTGGTAGCTACCTGAAATATATGGTGGCCTGGGGCAAGGGGCACAAAGGATGTGATTAGGATCTCAGTCTTTCTTCCCTCTCTCCCCGAGATCAGACACACTCCCTTTCACCTCTCTCCTTCCAGCGCTGGTCTCTTCAAGGCAAAGGCTCTATAAACTCCCCTACATCTTCAAGGAATACAACCTACAAGTGGGGGGTGGAGACGGCAGCAAATTTCCCAGATCAATGGCCATTTGAAATTCAGACATATGGCTGAAGCCCTACAGCTGCATGTGTTAATTACCACACGTGTCCCCTGTAAAGCAGTCTGTTAAACACAAAAAGAAAACAGAAGAGAAAAAAGCTGTTCCAGGGGATTAAGTAAATAGTCTAAATTTTTGACCCTGCTCCCCCAGACACATGCCTGTGTATTAGAACACAAGCTCCCCTCCTTTCTCCCGACACCTGCACGCCGAGGAAGCACAAGACCCCTTGCATCTCTAGCCATGTGCACTGAACCTATCTCAAAGTGTACTTTCACCCTTCCAGCCCCCCTCCCGCCTCTTCTCTCGCCAGCCCCTCTCCCTTTCTCCTTTAGAGGACTAATTCCTGGCTGACAACCAGACCGGCCTTGGGTTTACAATACGCCTTTTCATTTCCTTGCAGGCAAAGAGAATGGATACCTCACTGCTACATGTATATTGCATGTGCGCAAACTAGGAAAAGGGAGGAAAATATATTTTTTTTCATTGTTTCTTTTTGCAGGTTGTTTTTTTTTTCTTTCCTCTCAGACCTTTAAGAGAGGAATTCAGAACTCTGAGTGAGCACAACTCTGCTTTCTAACATGATTGCCCCAGCTAGTTCTCTCCAAGATCTGTGTTTAGTCTAAAGCAGTTTTTATATGTGATTATGAAACTGAAGGAATAGTTTTTCTGTATAAGGGAAGGGATAAAGAAAAATTGAGGGAGGCAGATGAGTAAGTAGGGTAAGTGAGTTGTGCTGGAAGGACCTCCAAAGAACCTAACATGCTTGAGAAGGAAATCAGTATGTATTGAATATGGATCACAAAAATGAAACTGTTCAGGTACAAGTGACACCTCATTCTCAAACTTAAAATATTTGTATTTTACGAGAAGGAAGATCATTCCATGATGTTACAGACTGCCAGACATCTACAGATTGACTGCTCAAGATAAGCTTGACTGAACTTAAGAGCCATCGTCAACTAAAGGTGTTTTTGTGAGCAGCTGAATAGTCAGGATGAAACCTGTAATGTCATTATACTTAAGAATTGCCTTGCTGCAGCACCTAAAGGTCCCATCAGAATCTGAGCACCAAGCTGAGCACAGTAACATGTAGTAAAAGGCAGGGATGCAGCCCAGAGAAATGCAGTCTCTGAGGAAGACTTCTCCCATCCCTTCCTGTTATCAAAGCATTTTCTAATACATCTTCCTTGACGTCAATATAAAAATAAATAAATAAATAAAACACCAGACGAGTACATGGAGGGAAACCATTATTGCAGCTGTGCTTTAGTTCTCATAGGTGCCATCTCATGAACTTGAACAAACATTGTGGTTGCACATCCAGCCTCCCCATACCTTACTTATGAACACACACGCTGCATGTGTTCAAACTTTCCCATCACAGTTTTGTGGCTTATCTCCTGTATAGAGAGATGTTGATAGAACTCATTGGGTAAAGGGCCTGAAAGGAGTGCAATTCCAGCCACACTCAACCAAACCACTGCCCCCAAAATTTAAAATACATTTCCCATTGCATTACTCTGGTTTGAGGAAAAACAACACTAACATTTAGATGTCTAGATTCTTCTGCAGGATGCAAATACTCAAAAACAAAATAGGATCACGTTAGGCTGGTAAGAAAAATATTCTAGGTTAATTTATCTGAAAACACATCAATTCCTCCAATTTATCCAGAGGTTTGTTTTTAAGAAAAAAAGAGCTACAGAAGACAGGAAGTCTAGGGTTATTAATTTCAAAGTTATAATGATGCTGTTTTAAAGGATCTAGAGAAATACATACTGTAATAGCATAACATCTTGGCATACTGATCCAGATATTTGAAGAGCTCGGGAAGATTTTTTTTTAAACAGCTCTTTAAAAAAGAAAAGGTGTTGAGGCCACATAGCTATGAAGTACTTCAACAAAAAGCAGCCCACAGTCCCTCGAACTATTTCTATTTCTTTTCTCTGCAAGCTGTAATTGGTCAGACACCAGAAACCTATGTATAGCACATAAACAGTTAATAATACTTTAACAGATGTTGCTTAATCAATTGTTAGTCTGCTTATTAGATCTACTCACCAGGCTGCTCAATACCATGACTTAATCATTTAAAAACCTTTACAGCTGTCCTTAAGACATTACAGACATAAATAGTCTGTAGATTGCTGTAACAACACTTGTAAACTACAATTTTATTAAGTCATATTATATAGACTAACCTACAGATTAGAACTGGTTCTTTATAGATGAAAGTAGAATTCTTGCATTATATCAAACAAAATATACTTTAAAACAAAATTTGCCTTCTGCTTAAACTTGCCAATGAAACTTTCTTCAGCCTCAAATTTGATACATATGTTCTGAGGCCCACAGAAAATGTCTTGATGAAAAGCTAAACAATTTCAGACAAGTCAGTGATGTAGGGACCCAAAAGGATTGTTTTTAATTCTACTGTTTACGTAACAATTTTGAGGTTGAATTTTTCTTCTAGTCCTTAATAGTTCAAAAATTCTGTTTGATTAGTGAGACAAATCTAGGTGCTTCCTAGAACACTGCTCTATCATCGAAAAGTGATCCAGTATCCGTGGTATTGAGAAACCACATGCCTCTGTTCTTACAGAAATTGATCAGGATTCTCAGGTAAAAGCTGGGTTCTCTATCTTACAAAACCAGTACTATTAGCACCACTGGCAAACTACAGTCTGCTATACCTGTGAAATTCACTTGCCTTCTACAATTACATTTGATTGGCATTTAACAGCACATTTGCATACTGCGTATGATATAGGAACAGCGATAAGAACTAGACTGAATTCTTAACATCTGCAAACAGACAAGCCTACAGATTAGTGATATTTACAGATTCTTTTTTATTATTTTTTTAAAATGGAAAAGCAAACTTTAATTCCCACCCTAAGTTTGCTTGGAAATACAAATATGTACTAATCAAAAATTTATGTACCGCAAACTTCATCTACAGAATATTTTATTTGCAGCTCACTGAGGCCTTTGCAGGACCTTTGCAGCCCTATCGTTGCACTAACTTCACCCAGTTCCTCCTCAGCCACCTGAGTTCTCACACCCGTTTCACAGAAAGCCACTATCACATGGTGGGACAAATAAAGCTTTTGCACGTAGACAGCATGGAGCATTTGTATAGCACCACCACAGCAAGTCTGATGCTGTCAGAAGCAGATGATTTACCCGTGCATAGCACAGCTTGACTCTCCACATAGTGACACTACACATGGACGATTTGTGTACATCTGTCTATATTTTACCAAGAAAAGACCTGACAGAAAGTGTCAGTTCTTGCTTAGGAATACTACAGGCAACAAACAGTTCAGCAAGCAATTTTTGCATGAAAATTCTCTCTCACCCAGACTTACAAGTTGGGATATTTATCTTACAATAAATAACACACAGGATCCAGAATTGCGTGAGTAGCACTGCAGACTTAGTACCTGCCTATGTTCTGCAAGAAATTCATCATGAGATGGCAACCACCAGTTAGAACCATCGCTTGGCTTCATTCTGCCCAAGTAAACTTGTATTTCTTTCACCTCACTGATGGAGGCCATGTGATAATCTGTCTTTCTTGTAGCTACTACAAGCTGCTAAAGACATCACAAAGCACTTTCTCATTATTTATTGGGTTAGAGAGGCAGGATTAATTGAGTGCTTGAAGCTTGGTTTGTGCAATAGCACAGCTCTGCTTCGGATTCGATAAGTACCTAGTTGAATCCAGAAAAAAACAGAGAAGGCAAAGACTGAAGTCTCAGCTTTCAGTGACATACACCTTTGACAGCCCTGTCTACAGAGTGGGACGTTTTTGTCAAGATGTTATCTGTTCATACTTGTGAGATGTACTAACTGCTGCAGAGGCAGGATGTTCCCCTCCCTGCAAGCAGGCAGCAGGTGAATTAGTGCTGGCTGCACCTGACTTCTTACCACCAGCAGACAAAGCTTCCAGGTCTCCATGTACAAACACTTCTATTTATTTACATTAGCACAAGCTGTCCTCTGCTTAGGTTTGCCTGAGGAGAGCATTCACCCTTTACTGCTTGGTCTAATTACTGACTCAGACTAATGGCTCATTACTGATTCAAATTGCTCAGTCTACTGGCGGCACAACTAGTCCATTAACATTTGCTGCAAGTAAGGCTCTTGGAAACCAGCAGGAAAAGAGCCACAGAATGGGCCCACTTGCCCACAGCTCCAACTGAGATTTTCCTCTGTGCCCGTTTCTTGCAGCTAAACCCACAAGGAAGAACCCCATTCCAGATTTTTAATTGACAGGAATTTTAAGTTGTTTATCTTAGGTTCCTCAAATTGCTTCAGTGCTTTCTTGTAGAAACTCAACTTGTCTGCAAACTCATTGGGCAAAGCTTTTCGCAACTCCATGGGAAAGTCAAAGCACGGAATTCAATGCCTGCACGTAAGACAGTAAGCGTAAAGCATCTCCACCCAGACTTCGCCTCCCGTGGGGCCATCAGAGCTCACATTCCACTAACATCACTGTACCTGCCCCAGGCTCAGGGAACTGCAGATGTTGTTGCCAGCTTTTGCAACAGGGAAACAAAGCTAGTCAAAACAGGCTTGGAACTTCATACGCTCCAAGAGATTTCATGAAAGAAGAAAGGAGTTCATACATACCATGCAAGACTCTTCACAATGACTGACATCAACAGTTCAGTCAGCCCATATTTACCTGTACTTGCATCATCTTTTAATCCCAGATTAGAGAACTATACTTCCTTTCCCATTTCTTTCATTCAGTTTATTTAAAATGATATAAAGACCTCTCATGGCATCCAGAATAGTTACAATGACTAACAAACCACTATCCCCACCTAGATTTTCACCTTCTCTCCTTTCTGACCTCCACTTTTAATTCACTCTGCTTCCAGTTTTAAGTAAGAAGACTGCATGATTTAATGAAGATAAAAAGCAGCCATGTAATTTATTATCCCTGTCTCCTGACCAGCCTACTTTTTAAAAGCCTGCTTGGTGACTGTGAAAAACACTACTTGTGGCTGCAATATGCCAAGTCTGCATCTTTGAGTCCTAAAGCACCAACATTCCACAGATAAAGAAAATAAAGTTTTGTTTTGTGCTTGCTTGTTTTGTTTCGAACGTGTGGCACAACTTGCCTTTGGCTGGAAAGGAACAATCTGCATTCTTTAGGCAGGGAAGAAATCCAGTCATGTTGGCTCCAAGGATGCCTTTCACTGCATCTTAAAATATTAAGAAGTTCCCAGTGGGAGGGGGGGGGACGGAGATCCAGCACTCTAGGGGACTGTGTCATCTTCCAAGTCTCTCAGGCTTTCAAACTAAGCAGCAGCTGGAGTAAATTAGCGCAAGAAGCTCCTTATAAGAAAGGATTGTACAAGGCACAAGCAGGAATATGGAACAAACAGTAACAAGTTTGCAGTTTCTGGATATCCTAATCCCACCCAGGAATAACTGCAGCCTATGACAAAGGTCCTGGACACTTGCTCTGCAGCTGCCTGAAGGAACGGTGTATGTCAGCCTGGCTGGGCTACTTCATCTTCTAGGTAAGGAGTATCCTTTCTCATTTTCACTTCAGGATCACTCAGTCCACCTGGAGAACCAAGCTTACAGCATCTTAACACAGTTCCAAGTCATTTGTTCAGAGCCTCACTACTCTCACAGCACGGAGGTCAGCTGAATGACCCATTTTCATCGGGAGGCTGGCTGTGCAGGAAGGGCTGCTTTGCAGCCAGCCAACCATCACCAGCAGCCCAGAAGCTGTACTTCCCATCGTCTTGTGCTCCTACAGTGGGCAGCGCTCTTCAAGTGAGGATGCCAGGGCATATGGTGCTGGGTGGTGTTGGTCCAAGCACTGCCAGAGAGGCAGTACCACCTCAACACTCCCCACTTTGTTAAAGGCGTGGACTGAAATATTTGGAAAACCTGTCCCTTAGTACAGAACAGCACTGTGCACCATGCAAGAAAACAAACAATTAGAGTGTTAGTCTACTCCAAAAAGGTTTGAGGAGAGGGCAATGACAGTGGAAGGACAAAAACCTTATCAAGCTTCATTGCACGTGATGAACTGTAACTCGGGACAAACATTTGGCACTGAGCTGTGTTACATTAGGGCACTAGGCCTTAGAGATGGAGGGGATGAGAGGTCCTTTCATGGGTCAGACAGACAAACCTGAAAGGACTTTGTTTATAAAAAATTCAAGCAGGCTGAATTCAGACAGGAGAAACAGTGGTAAATGTCCGAACTGCAAGTCCTGGAGAACCCAGGCTTCCATTCTTCCATATAAGAATAAGTCACTGCTTCCCTGGGCCCAGGTCTTTGCCTTCCAGCAGCAGAGCACTCCACACACACAGAACAAATCAGTACTGGCTATTTTAAAGTTTTAAATTTGGTGCCAATTTGATTTGATTTAAATTACCTTACAGGGCAAATTATATGAGTAACTGGCATTACATCATACAGAAACAGCAGCAATGAAAACACGGACAACCAGAGCACAGGATTTAAAAATAAAAAGGATTTCTTGCCAGCACTTTTGCCTGTTCTCTGCAGAAAGCTCCACAGAGCCACTTCTGGAACTACATATCAAGCCAATGCCCATAGAGCCATTTCATTTTCTTTTCATCAGTAATGAGACAGCCCGTGAACAGGAAGCACGTGTTACTTCACATCTTCTCCATCATACCTATTGACCTCTACAAACTAAGCCAAAACATTTGAAGAAAGAGAGCTATTACTGACAGCCGGTCCTTTTCCTCTTCCAACATTAATTTGTCTCTCCTAGAGGGCAGCTAATATGCTACTAAAGTCTCCCCTTTCACTTGTTACCTAATAGCCTAAGCCTACCCACCTGTACAGTTCCCTAGGCAGAGCAGCCTCTTTCCAAAGAACTATTTTGCCCTGAAGACTTGAAAGGCATCAACATCATACAAAGTTTATTAGCTCCATATTTTACATTCCTGTATGAATGGGACAAAGGAAATCACATCTGAGAGTCTTAGCTATTCCCTCACCTCCTGAAAGAGCCTATTCTGTGCCAGATAATACTATTTGACCCAGGGACTCTCATCCAGGGGTGGAAAGAGGAGTGTGGAAATTCCACAAGCTAAGTCAGATGGTAGTTGCTCAAAGTGACCACTTCAGAATTTTCCAAAATGTGCCTCTGCAAAGTCATCATTGACCCAGTTCCTGATGGACCCCTCTTCATCATGTCCTTTTTGTCTTCCTGCAAAGGGCTATCTTTACAGAAAGACTCAGAACACTCCGCTAAAACGGATGGTTATAGCCAGGCTGGCTAGTCACAAGCCTTCAGAGAAGCCAGGGCTCCTGTGAATGATTTGCATTAAGGAAGCCAGGCTGCCTGTTCTTGGTACTGGCTTGCTTTCCACAAAACCCAATACTGAAATTCTGGATCACAGCAATAAGTCAAAAAGAAGCACTGATTAGTGCAAATTAATTTTTAGACCAAACATTCTTCACAAGCCAAAAGAATAATGCTAACTTCCCCAGATGTTAAACCAGATTATTTCAATTCAAATCATTTCACATTTTAAAAGTCCTGTACAGGCTATTTAATAATTGCTCACCAGGATTTTTCTGACATGATGGAGAAAGGCTTGTGTGGGGGCTTTCAACAGATGAACACTCAGAATTGGAGGGGATGTAAAGTTTACATGATTGCTTGAAGCATGCTGGCCAAAAGGGAGATGTTTTCCTTTTCTTGACAGCTACTGACTGCATAGAATGTTTCTCCATCCATGTGACCAAGCTTAGCATTCTTAAAATAGGATGCCACAGGGAGCACCAAGAAGAGTCAATTTATATTACAAATTTTAGATTAATTCCTTTCATTTATAGTTCTCTTCTTCTGTATGTTGAAGCTTTTGAGTTAATAAAAGGGGTGAGGTAGGGGAAAAAAAAAAACTGTCATTTTCCCCTTTGCTCTGTTTCTTAAGAAATCCAGTATCAGCTGCTTCCAATTCCAGAACAGACCTGAACTACTCAGGTAGGAAGCCTACAAACAACCTGCTCTTCTAAAATAATGCAGATTGCAAGAGATACTTGATTTGCTTGTATTTCAGGCTAGGCTAACAATAACTGTATTAAAAGTATGATAACAATGTGTTCAGGTGGCAATTCCACAGGCTGTGAAGTTTAACACTTAATTACAGGTTTACAGAGACACATCCTTATCTGAAGTAAGAAGCAACCTTCAGCATTCAGGTTTAAATAAGCAGGTCTCTTTGCATCTTTCTTCTCCCTACCTTTTCCTAAGCTACCATACACAACCAGCAGACTGTAGAGCAGATACGCTCAAAATGCATCATTGCTTTGAGCATAACAATCTATAATTCCTCTTAAGTGCCTTCAGGACTGGACAGTCCCAACATGGAAGATGTTTTTCAAACTAAAATTAGGCATGAAGGTAGGCATTTTCCTGCATTTTGAAGTCTCAGAAGTAACTGATTTGAATTGATTTATGGATGAACTGAATTATGGAGAAGATTATCCTGGAAGTTATTGAAAAACACCTGAAAGACAGCATGGTCATTGGTCACAGCCGATATGGGTCACAAGGGAAAAGTCCTGTTTAATGAACTTTATTTCCTTTTATGACAAGATTACCCACATAGTCAACCAAGAGAAGCCAGTTGATGTAAACTTTTTGGATTTCAGTTAAGCTTTCAATATTGTTTCTCACAGTATCCTTCTGGAAAAAGTGTCCAGCATACAGGTAGACAAAACCAGAACATTATGGGTGATAAATGATAAATGACTTGGATGCAGGACTTGAAGGCATAATGAGTAAGTTTGCAGATGACACTAAATTGGGAGGAGCTGTTGACTCTCTGAAGGGTAGAGCAGCCTTGCAGAGAGATCTTGGCAAATTAGAGGGCTGAGCAATCACCAGTCATATGAAGTTTAACAAGAGCAAGTGCCGGATGCTACACGTGGGACAGGACAACCCTGGCTGTATGTATGGACTGGGGGACGAGAGGCTGGAGAGCACCCTGCAGAAAGGGATCTGGGGTTTCTGGTCAATGGCAAGTTGAATATGAGTCACCAGTGTGCCCTGGCAGCCAAAAGGGCCAACTGTATCCTGGGGGTGCATCAAGCACGGCACAGCTAGCTGGTCAAGGGAAGGGACTGTCCCTCTCTGCTCTGCTCTGGTGTGGCCTCACCTCGAGCACTGTGTGCAGGTTTGGGCAACACAGTATAAAAAGGACAAAACTGTTAGAGAGCATCCAAAGGAGGACTATGAAGATGGTAAAGAGTCTAGAGGGCAAGATGTATGAGGAGCAGCTGAAATCACTTGGTTTATTCAGCCCAGAGCAGAGAAGCCTGAGGGGAGGCCTCATGGCGGCCTGCAGCTTCCTCATGAGGGGAGCAGAGGGGCAGGCGCTGAGCTCTGCTCTCTGGGGACAGCGACAGGGTCTAAGGGAACGGCATGGAGCTGGGACAGGGATGGGGCAGGCTGGGAGTTAGGAAAAGGTTCTACACCCAGAGGGTAGTTGGGCACTGGGACAGCTACCCAGGGCAGTGGTCATGGCAGCAAGCCTGCTGGAGATCAAGGAGTGTTTGGACAATGCTCTCAGACATGTGGTTTGATTTTTGGGTGGACCCATCTGGAGTCAGGAGTTAGACTCAATGATCCTTGTGGGTTCCTTCCCATTCAGGATACTCTATGATTTAGAGTTAGTAGTAACAGTCCTGCTTCACATATCAAAACAAGTACTTCTCAGGAAAAAGCCTTCCTCCTCTTCAGCAGGAGTGAGGTTGCACTCAGCACAGTTTTCTTGCAGTAAGAAGAAACTAGAAAGTTGACTCTGAATGGGGGGTAAGGAGGAAGATAGATTGAAAATCACAGCATGTAGAACACCTAAAGACAAACTTGACTGCTCATCAAACTTGACTGCTCATCCTCCAAAGACTATTTCAGTGAATGCAAATTGGAGGACACAGGGAAGGGCTACTAATACACACAGGAGACTGAGAGCAACATATCCAGTGCCTTGCTCAGGAAAAGCAAGGACCAAAGAAAGCAGTGAAAGGAAGGAGGACCACTGCTTAATGCACAAAAGGGTGAGATCTGCAACAGCAGCTATGGTTTAATCTAACTCTGCTCCAGCTGGCCAGAGGGTTTTATGCAGAACAATTAAAAAAACACCACCTTTTCAATGCATGTAGGGCCACAACCATTACATTAGCACTCCCAACTCCCAGTGTACTAGTCATACTGCTAGTATTTCTAATCTCCAAGGATTTTACTGAGCATTCTCAGTAGCTAACATCAAGGTGAAAAAAACAAAGGTTATCCTGTATCTGCTGCCCCTTTGGGAAGCTCTGCTTTCATTTATACATCTCAGCAACCAGCACAGAGCAGAACACACAGTTTTTCAGTCCCCAGGGTGATGCACACACTGTCATCTGACTTGTCCTACTGCAGGGGGAGGTCTAAAGGCATGTAAGCCTCTCACACACAGACCTGTTTAGAAACCCAGGTTCTAAGTTATCTCATAGACTTGGCTGGGCAACTGCTATTACAAAACAACTTGCTGAAGCACAGGACTCCACTCACCTTTCCTTCCTGAGTTACCTTGGCCTGATGGTTTATCAGTTACAGAACCTAAAGGGGAAAAAAAGGAAAGAAAAAAGACAACTTTTTAGATGTTGAACAATCACACAAAACGTGTAATATTACATGAAAACAGTCAATATCTAAGCCCACAAAGTGTCTATTTACTTGCCAACAGCTTGGTTTAGGATTCAGAGTTCCTGTGGCTTCAACCAACTAGGAGACCATAAGAAAGTTTTATGCATTAAGGATGTTAAATCAGGATGTGGGTAAACAAGAAATCTTTAGTAGCTGGATCCAGTGATTTGAAAAAGCTCAACACAGCAGTGCACTAGTAAGAAACCTGGAATAAATCCAAGGGCAAGAGGGAAAGATCAATAAGAGTCACTTCTTTGGTTTGCAAACGTCAGGAAGAACAAATCAAAAACAGGTGGTGAGAGTGTACAGGGAATGCAAGGGGCAGTATTCTAAAGGAAGGGATTAAGTGGGACAATTTCCAGAAAATGGATTTCAACCAAGCCCTGAACATCCCCAGCTGTTTGAGAAGGGACATTGGATAAGATCCAGCATGTACTCAAATAGGACACATCCTGTTTTTTTCTAATTTACACTTCAAGCTTCATATTATATATATGATTCTGCACTTGTTTCTGCAGTTTGCTTTAGTGCTGCATCATGAATTTTCCACTAAAACTTGAGCTGATAATAAAGGCTTTCTTAACAAATCTGTTACCAAAATGTAAAAAATCTATGACAAGCTTTTTTTTTTTTTGTGGAATAGCTTTATTCCCAGGGAAATGCTTCTGCTGTGCACCATTATTAAACAGTTCCAGTGATTACTGATCATGCAGGAAACATGGATCTAAAGTCAGTTCCAAGGAGGCAGCTCTGACAGGCCCAAGAGTCCAGTCAAGACAAGCCCTAAGCTTTATTGTCTAGGTACTTTCACTTGCAGATCTGTTCATCACAGGTCTACTGCTGAATTACAAGTAGGAAGCACATACACAATATTAGTTGTCATAGGCTAACATCTGCATGTCCCACAAAATGCAATGACTCTAGGTTCTTGGTAAAACAATTTTATAAACAGCTCATGATTAAGTGAACAAATCAGCAAAACATCCTCTAAAAATGCCCTACCAAAAACATATTTAGCCAACGATGGAAGAAAGTCATTCTCTAAGCCTTAAGCCAAATTGCTGTAGCATTTTACCTTAAACGAAAATAGGATATTAACCTTATTTTCTTTCTGTGTACCTGTAAAACACTAAGCATCCCCTCTAGCTACAGTATTTGACTCACTAGTCCCCAGGCAGCTCCCCAACTTAACTTGAATCCTCATGCAAGTCACTACATTTACTTATTACCACAACACACCCTAAAGCAAAGAAGATGTGAACAAAGTGAGAAGGATTTAAAAAAAAAAAAAAAAAAAAAAAGGTTTGACTGTTGCCATGCTCCCAATCCAACAGGCAAACATGGCAAGGTGTGAGAGCAGCAGTGCATCAAATACCCTTAGGGTGCAGATTGCAAAGCATGATGCCAGAGGCAGCAGTCCCTACATGGCATTACTTAACACATTGGACAATCCTATTCTCACCAACTTTTCTTTTGGGGGGGGCAGGTGGACATGATTCTTGTGTCGCCCTTGAATTCTCTCAAACAGCACAGAACAGCTTCCCATCCCTTCCTGTGCCTGGTGTGCTGCTGCTGCCACAGCAGCTCTGCTCACTGCAGCTCATAAAGCTAAGGCCATATGAAAATCTAGAGCCTTCCCCCAGCCCCATCCCATCTGAGCCATGGGATGCTGTATTTGACTGCAGGGAGAAACACTTCAGTTTACTTTAAGTACAGAAGGTGATGATTTGGGAAGCTTAAATGCTGCTCTGACAGCCTCTGAAGGCAACAAGACTATGACCCAACTCAATTCAGCCTGAGAACCATTTCTTTAAAATACATCTCATGGAAAAGAGAGATCCCATCTGTTATGGGGATTCTTGGGTTTGGTGTACACAGCAGTACTGTGGCTTTTGCCTTGGCTACCACAAGCCGTGGTTCCACTCTGTTACTTAGTGTTTTTTCCTCAGTGAGCCTTAAACCCTTGCTGCCAGGTGAAAATGCCACAGCCCACGCTTCCTTGCAGGTTCCAAAAGCCAGCAAACAAACAGGGAAATACAAGCAGCAACTGCAGTTTTAAGTTGGGTGAACTGGCCAAGTCACCTGAAAAGATTAAGCACTCTGAATTGGACATGTCCTCCCCATGCCCCTTCGGTTACCAAACGGGTATTTGTTGAAGCCACTCCCACAGTACCTGAACATACAGGAGTTTTGTTCTGTACAGAAGAACCGCTAATAGGCTTGCCATCAGGTGTCACACACCAGCAGTATCCCGTGTAGGTATGGCACTGCACCTGTTTGATAAAACAAAGAGCAGGCATTTCATTTCTCACTCTGTCACCCACCACTACTGTTATAGTCCAGCACCTTAATGGAAGTCCCAACCCAGAAGCATCCTGAAGAAATGCTTCAGAGCAAGGAGATCACATAGAAGAGTATATTTGATTTTGGTGGACATGTTTTGTGACAAAGACTTTCTCCTTCCACCTCCCTCCCCAAAGAAAGGTTATTTCTCCTACTCCAACTCCTTTAGCTGCAATTCAGGAGGCAAAGGAAGTTACAGATACTCAGCTGAGAACACTTCAGTTTGGGTACGCAGCAGTCATGTCTCAGCTCATTCCACCCTCTGCTAAATCCTGTTTATTATTTACCATTAAATAATTTCTCCTCAGAGTCCCACTGCATCCCAGCTGCAATGTGGCAAGGCCACCTCAGCCCCTTTCCACAGCCACTGCTGGAGAACAGTGGTCTGTGGGCGTTGCAAGAGCATTTTGTTAAGTAAACACAGCTAGAAAAACACAACACTTGACTTGTTATGTTAACAAACCTTCTCCAGATAGATTTGAGCTCTCTCCTGTTACTATGTCAACTCCAGCAGTAGGAGCAAGATGCTTGCTCTTTGCATATTGACAAGGACTTAGGAGCATTTGATGAAGTCTGTAATGAGCCAAAAGATGCACAGCGTAAGATTCAATTTGCTCATCTTTAAAGCTCTGCATCTGAACTTAATGTCTAGAATTGCCCGGTTCTTTCCAACGCTATGGAAGGACACCAGAATGACTAGTTTGGAGGTGGACCTCTGAAGTGAGAAGCAATAAATCCTGATCTAGCAGACTGGTCTTAGTGATGTCTCTGCAGGTATTAGTCCAGTGGCAGTACAGTTTCATCCAGCTTAACAAATCTAATTGCAGCTTTTGCTTCAGCTTTCACAGAATGATCAGCACTTGGATGAATTCAGGGTTTCTTCTGACTTCCCTTGAGACAAAAGTAAATCATCATCATAGAGGGATTGGTGTAAAAACTGTTTCCAAAATCCTTCCCAGCAAATGCACTTTCAGTTGTGGGCGAGTCTGTACCTCAGTAACACCAGCACCTGGAAATAGTATAGAAATGTCTACACTATTACAGGCTAGAGATGGCTGCATCATACACTTCTGATAAAAACCATGGCATGAAATCTGCTTTTTGTTTTGCTTTCAGGCTGAATTCAGTCCATTCTCTATTTTTCCAAGGAAGTCCTCTGAAGCTGATTTCCCATTCTAGTCCTCCCCCCAGAGAACTGGTGAGCACTGTTTGTACCATTCCCTCCCTTTGGGACCCTTCACAACTAGATTAGTTATTCCCCCTTGCTGACAGCTGGCTCTGATTCCCCAAGGTAGCAGTTTGCTTAGAGACTTAACGATGGTCTTTTTAAAAGGCTTTAAGTATCACATAAAACATGATCTAAGAGCAACTATAACACAGTACCACGTGTTTATCTTGGATTTTACTAAAGCGCAAAGCAATCATTTTGCCTCAAGCAAACGCACGGTTAGCAGCCAAAATCAACAACAATCTCATGTACCCACATTATTAGAGTCACTGTCACTGCTATCTGCACACTTTTTTTTATTCTCTTAATATACCACAAAATTGATTGCAAATTACTCAAAAGTGCTGTGAATATAATTAGCAATAATCAAGTTGCAAAATATTTCTTATTGCTCAGTCTTATCAATGACACATTCAAGATGTGATAGAAAAACTTGGGTTTTTTTAGGTGTTTAGTGTTTATCTTTGCTTATTGCACACGCTACTGCATTCCCAACAGCACAAGAAGCTGTCTTTACACCTGAGCATTAACTGTAAAAATCTTACCCAGAGATGAAGTCAAATTCCAGGATAGTGTCCCAGATTTGTAGGGCAAGACCATTCCATGTTACATTACTGAAAAAAAGCATTTGTCTGTATTTTGGACCACTTCTTCAGAATACTACTATTCGGACTCAAATATTTTCCAACAAAAATATCTTTTAAGTATTTCTCTTTTTGCAGTAGCTGCAGCACTATATAAAAAAGGGAGTGCATCATCTACTTCAGGAGCTCCCCGCATACCCAGCATTTAAAAAGAAAAAAAAATCAGGTGTTAGTGACTTGAAAGTTATTTAGCTAAACCTTCAGAAAATAGCAAAGTTGACGGCAGAGGAGTCCAAAAAATGTATTGGAAATTGAGGATAACTAAAAGCATATTATAAAACTCACCCCAGTGGAGAGCTACCAATTATATGCCACTCATTTATGCCATTTAAACACAATACATTAATAAAGGCAAAGTAATTTCTTGAATAATTAAACTAAGCAAGTCTGATCTTCTGTGGACTGGTATCTCATGGCACCCAGTCATGAAAACAAACAAAAAAAAAAACACAACGAAACGACAACAATCTCAGATTGACAGCACTTTCATACCAACCGCATGTGCTACTGCAGCACCAAAGGGCTTCCCTACTATGGATAATACGAGTCATGAAATGTCAGCCCTTATCCTTTCATTCCTGAAGAATGGACAACTACCCATGAAGAACATACACTTCAGAAACCTCCCAAAAATCACTGCAGTTGACTTTCCTGCATGTCTTCATGTTTGATGTCTTCATGTTTGATAGATGCTACCTTTCACCATGGTACCTGACCAGGTCTTTCTATATTTAGGTGTCGTAATAATATTGGTCTTTAGACTAATAAGAATTTGTAGTTTATAGGCTGGAAGAAAAAAAGAAATGGGTATACTTTTTATCAGTTACACAGTACTGCTACAGTTTTGAAAAATGTAAAGGTAATAGCTGATCTAGGACCATATCCAAGCACTGCGTGTAAACAAAATCAACACTAAATTGTGAACGTATTCCAGAGCTCCGGTAGTAAGGAACATTGGAAATCCAATTTTTTGTTGTTGTTTTTGTTTAAGTTTTTCACATGACTTTAGGCTTGAGTTTTTGTTTCTAACTCGCATTTGATCTTCTGCCTGAAACTCAACCTTAAGCTAATTCCACTCCCACACTGCAATATTTTTCAATGGTCAGAAGAGTAATAGTGGCACCTGTTTACTGCACAAATCTTACCTTCAGCTACTGAGTTTCTTACTTGGGTTTATCAAAATGCATTTGTTAAGAAGAGTTTCATTTTTTTTCCCTCTCATTAGTCTTCTAAAGCTGACTAAGCTTTGACACAAAAGAAAAAGACTTTATTAATTCTATATACAAAATAAACTCGAGTGCTAACCAAGCTCTGGGTAATGAAACACTCATTACTGCAGGAAAGCCTCATTACAAGCTTAGCTTGACATCCCAAATTGATGTACACCTGTCCAACAGCTGAACATTTTAAGTTACATAACATGGAATCAGAAACAAAACCTACAGATCATTCGAGGTCTTTCCGATTCCTTATTAACAGCAACACTTTCAAACAAAAATCAAACTGCAGTTTAAAGCCCTGCAAGCACCTGCATCCCTGATTATGCAGGAGGATCCTCTTTCTGTATTTCTGGGGTGAGAGATACGCCGTCTCAGCTGTGTCTCAACTGAACGATGAAAAGTATGAGGGACAAGCCCAACTATGCTCTGCTGCCATTGCCCAAATTAAGAGTGTGGCAGCAGCTCCTTATTCCCCCATGCTATTACCACGTGTGAAATCAAACAGCAGCTACCACACTAGCCACTGGCAGCATGAATAAACACCTGCCCTTGTATTCATTACAGTATGAAAGCATTAAAACCATCGTCACTGGCAGACTCCTCTGCCTCTTCATTCCCGAGGGAAAAAGCTGCTGTTGTTTGGGTTTCTTCAGCATCTCACCAGCAACGCCAAAATCAGATTCCCAAACAATTCAAAAACTCAACAAACAAGCTGCATTATCACCTCACAACCATTTGAAAAAGGAGAACAAAGGGGTTGTTTCCAACATGGTTATTTACCCTTACAGTAAGCGGTAGCACCTCTGCCCTGGTTTAGATATCTTGCTGTACTGCCTAGCCCCTGGACTGTGTCATCTTTTCTGCCAGGCTAACATTGGCTGACTATTGCCAGAAGTCTGCCTTGCCTTTACTGACAATTGTAGGGAACAATCAGCCTACAGCTTAAGCTTGAGCTTCTTTGGAATTGTAACTCCTTAAATCATTCTTGTCACTTTTTTCTGTTCACTGCTCAAATTTAATTCTTCCCAAATGATGTTGTGCAGACATATTCCCATATTCCCAACATGGTTTTATGCAGCGGCCACCTTCCTCATGCCTATGCACTGCTCAGGAAGCACTTGCTCCATGGGAATTTCATTATTAATATGTAATCGGGAAATAAGTGATTTGTGGCAAAAGCATCTCAGCCACATTCAAGGGCATTCCCAACAGACACACACTGAACTGATATTATATAGCTCAGGAGAGGGATGCCCAGCTAAAATTACACAGACTCTTTCAGAAGCAAAAAGTGACCCCTAACACTAAGGATGCATGATTTTATACTGTTGCTTCTATAATGATGTCCACTCCTGTTTTAAGAATCTTTTCCTTTACTCTCTTGACCAGTTCTTCCTTGAAGATATACATAATCTCCAAAGTTGCCACCTCCTTACTCATCCATGGGTTATTCTTAGGTCAATATACAAATGCAATACAAAACAAGAGCTGGAAGAAGAAAAAAAGTGCCTAAGTAGCAGGCAAGTCTGCAGAGCAGCGCTCACAGAGACCTCTCCAACTAAAGTCTTTTATAGAAAGGTTCTCTCTTAATATTAAAAAATAAGCAGAGGTATCTACTAATTGTAGCCCAGATTCTTTATGAAGAAAGCTTCTTTCTTTCCAGACATATGATTAGATGTTGGAGTGCTCTGGAAGTTGTCTGATGACAGAAAACTGGTCCAACAAAGACAGTTACTGACCCTGTCATAAGACAACAGGTTTGCCTGATGTGCTCACAGCAGTCTTAGTGCTGCATCGTAACTGCACCAGCAGCTGCAATTTTGAGAACCCTGAACTCAGAGAAACTCTCCAAGTATGCCATTGCTCTCAGCCACGTGCATGCAGACTTGCAAGGAAAAGAAACCAAAGCTAAACAGTAGAAGGAGGTGGCAAAATAGCAAGACACCACAAAAAAGCCATAGAAGCTTACATCCCCAAAGCAGGGATAAGATTATTCATGTTCATATTCATTTGTCTGAAACTGATTCTGTTTAAAACCTCAGCAACCTTCTCTAAAAAAATTGCTTGGGGAAAAACTATGAAGAATGCAAGTCTCTCTCAGCCCATGGCAACAAGCCCAATGGCACTAGGCAGCAAAAGAAAGTGCACAGATTACCCAACAGAGCCTGTTGTTTATGAAGAACAGATCACAGCAGGTTAAGTGCAGCATGGAAAGGGAATGGCATTTATGCAAAATACAGCATAACAACAAAAAAAGGAGAGAACCAGTCTCGGGAACAGAAACCGGTTTTAGTCTCATCCAATTCTGCACAACAGTATGTGAGCTTGGTTTTGTAAAATTAATCAAATTACTCATATCAAACATTCTTATGTTGTGAATAACTCAAATTTTATCTGCATGCTTATATTATTATTGGCTAACCGCAGAGAGCTTTTGTTATAGGAAGTAATAGTCCTCTCACAGAGACTGAAATATAACGAAATACCCCTAACTCCATTTTCCAGAGCAATCCAACAGGTCTGCCCCCATTACAGTCACCCCATCGTGCCTGCAATGCCACCACCTCTTCCATGCGACATTTAGATGTATAAGCAGTGCTAAAATGGAGTTTGATAAGATCTTCGCAATACACAAACTCCCAAAATAAGGGAAGCTGCAGACACGGTGCATAAAACAGTTATGAAAACCAAGGAACAGACAGAAGCCTGCTCCCTTTCATGCAGCACACACAAAACCCTTTATAAGTAGCCCTGCCTAGAAAAATTGTACATCCAAGCAGTAGAATTGGTGGCAACACTTCTTCTCAGTTTAGATTTTGCAAACTATCGAAAGAGACAGTTTATAGGACTTAAGACACTCAGGATATCTTTAACAGGTTCAATCTGATCAAGGTCAAGCAGGTTCTTTGAACACACTGTTACCTCTACCAAAAATTGTTTCCAAACTATTTTTGAATATTTTTAATTAAACAAATTAAAAAAAAACAGGATATTTTCAAGTCTGATGGTGATGTGGGCCTCAACACCTACTATGTATGCATCTACAAAGAAGACGTTCAGCTCAAGATCTGAGCACAGTAACAAGATACCTAATATTCGATGTACATGCGCACATTGTCCTTTTCTCTCCAAGTTTTTCTTATTGAAAAAATATTTTAGGTAAAAATGTTACATGGCAGGGATGAAGTTGTTGAAAAAATTTCCCTAGCCAACTCTGAAATATGTGCACCTGAGTAGATTCTTGCTGGGACAGGGATCCAAAGTTGAAGACCATGGTGGATATTCCTCCTAGAATCATCATTGTGAGATGCTGCTGTGTTCTAGGCTTTCCAACCGAGATTTTGGAGTTCAGATGGAACTACTCACTGGGTATTGAAGCAGAATAAACTAATAACCGCACAGATCTGACTTCTGCAAGGCCTCGGGCACTTTATGAACTGGCCTACACAGTTCCTCTGCAGAGCAGAACCTGGGGGTGCCAACTCTGTGCTAAAGAGAGGCAGTATCCAAACCACCTCCACCAAACCAGATCTATTTGCAAGCTGCTGGAAGCAAAAACTGTTTATACTGTTTACCAAAATTCTACAATTTATTCATGCTTTTAAAATCAAATTAAATTAATTTGAACCAGAAGCTAAAAGAAATATTTGTCTCAAGTGCAGATTAAAAGCAGTGAGCTTCCTTGGCCATTGTTTTTCATTCACATCTTCAACAGGGACAACGACCTTAAGTGCTGCAATACAACTGATGAAGCTGGTTCCTGACATATGTGGAACGCAGGGCATTATGATCCAAGGAATGATGTGAATTTCAGTTAATGCCAGTTACAAAGGGATCAGAGGCTTCCTTCCACATGCCAGGTAAAACAAAAGCATTTTAGTGTTCAGAGATAGAACTAAACGGAGGAAGAATGCGAAATATCGCTTGGCCGCCAGCTCAGAATACATGATTTTTGTGAGCAGTTTCACGCTGCTTCTCTACTGAAAACACTGGCAACCCACACTGCCCCGGGAATGTGCAGAAAAGAGGCCCAGCAACTACTCCACAACCCAGACACCAGTACCAAACTACCAGATAAACCTGTCTGAAATAAAGCTTTATCAACTGCACTCTTATTCCAGCTTATTAGAGTTCAAAAAAAAAAAATTTGACCTGCACCCCCTACTTTACTCTCCAAGAGGCTGATGGACAGCTGACAGAAAATGAAAACTCAGCTTTCCTTCCCCCTTTCTTCTTGAGCTGTGAAGTTCAACATGGAACAATTAGCTGGCCACTGTGCTAGGTATTATACATATTCCATTCCAGTGCCAACATAACCTGAGCAGCTCTGCACAAAATCAAATTTCAACAGTTGAGACCGCAGTTAGATTGCAAAAAACTGCAGCTACATCTCTTACCCCACCTCCCCAAGATGGTCCGCACTGCACACATATGATGCTGCTCCAAAGGAGAAGTATGCAAAGCTGGCAAGATGGATTAAACTTTTCCCACTTCACCATGAAAAAACAAAACAAAAACACTCCCACGTATCAGATAATGGGAGGGTAAGGCTGAGGGGGAACACAGATTTTTGGTGGGTTATCATAAAATATCTTTCCTCTCCTTTTCCCCGAGGCATTGCAAAGTGTTTGAACCAGCCCCAAAGCTTTTTGACTCATCTTTTTGAAGCCAATATTGATTCTATTTAGGATTTTTTTTTATAACCTTCAAAAGAATTTGCAAACAACAATAACTAATGAATTCTCAGAATTCTCTGGGGCACAAGCTATCTAGAACAGTGCTAGATATAGGGAAGCTAAAGCACAAGCGTTACATGATCTACCCAATTTCACAAAGCAAACATCACCAGGGATGCAGAATTTGGGCTTCTGAGATCTGTGCCAAACTAAGGAGACATCATCCCTCTCCTACCTGCCAGGGAACAGCACGTGAACCATTTTTACTATCTAGTTCAGTCAGCACTGGAACACCACTCAATACACTGGTGGTAACAGAGACGAGCATCGCTGTTCATTTCTACCCTGCCTTGGCAATGACCCACGAGGATTAGACTAGATCTTTAAGGACTCTCCAACCCAAACCATTCTATGATTAGCAGACTACTCTTCCTCTCAAACTCTCCTTCATGAGTGCTTTCCTTTTGTCACAACTTCAACTTCTTTGGAAGCCCAGTTCAACTACTTGTAAAGGATGCTCAGTGGCCAGGACTGACTAGTGATTTTGTACCAATATTAAAGGCCAACCATAAGCTTTCTTTGCTACACCTGCCTGACACAACTGCTCTCAAGAGAAGCAACATCATGAAACGGTCTATTAACCCAGCACTTCATTTAGTTCCAGGAAATAAATACTGAAGAATCAAACCCCCGAACAACTCTCATCCCCTCTCTTCCAGACCCCCAAACCACAACCAAGCCAAGTACAGGAAACAAGAGTCTGTCATTAACAAGTGCCGTGCAGAGGGAAGATGCTCATTAGGATACTTTTTTTTTTTTCTGGGATAAATGAAGCGGAGGTAAAAACAGAAGAACCATGGCCCACCTTGTTCTGTGAGAGCCTCGATGCCCATTTCAGCTCATCTTTGCAGAAAACTTGACCTCTCCTTCAACTTCCAACACAGAAAAATGTTTTTGCTACACTGGAGGTGGATGCCATCACATGTGCGTGTGCGTTACGGTACATATGGTGACTGAATCAAAGTTTCTAGTTGGTTAACCAAGTCCTCAGCTTTCAACACCTTCACCTCAGTAACCGAGTTGGACTGTGTACCCACACTGCCATCCTCGCTTGGCTCATGCCTTATCAGTGACTTCATTGCAGCCTCTGGAAGCCTGGCCAAAGGAAGCCAGTAGGAGTTTTACCTGCGTGAATGATCCATCCTCATTGCATTCCGGAATGAAGACCGCTTCCTGGGGCTTCTTTGCCTGTTCCAGTGCTTGAGCTCTCTCTAATCGACACTTGCTTTGGCCAGCATCTACAAAGAGAGAAACAAACCCCATTCAGATTGCAAATAACTATTCGGCATCTTCAAAAGATACCAGATGCACCATGCAGCTGAGAAAAAAAATAGTAATAATAATACTACAGGGCATCAACAATCTTTACCTGTACATTTAAAAGGCAGCTGTGGAGTTATCCATGACAAGCTAGACAACTTTGACCCAGTTAACAAAGAACTGCCTAATTTCCTTAGGCAATACTATTTATGATCATCCAAGAGCTCTGGAAGCTTCTTCCAAGCTAGAGCACAATATTCACACATTGAAAGCTCTTCCTGGAGGAAGCTGTGTTTGTGCTAGTATTAACAGCCTGAAACTGGATGGCTAAAGCATAAGCCAAGTAATTTAGGCCCAGAAGCACACGCAATGTGGAAGCAGGATGGCTCCAGCAAAGCTTTTCTGAGCAACTCTCCCAGTTAGATGCCAAAAACAACCAGTCACCCAACTAAAGACATGCCATTGCCCATGCCTTACTGAAACCCACCTTCCACCTCCAGTCCCAGCACTTAGAGCTAGGAGTGTATTATACTTCCTCATATCAGTTCCTTTGCCACAAAGAAGAAACATTGCTCTACAAGCAGAGCTTGAAGGGGTTAAGAGCTCAGCTCTGCACTTACTCCAGATGAGGGCTGCATGTAGCATGACCGTAACCCCTTCCAGGTCCTGCTCACTGTTACAGGGCATAGACTCATATAAGCCTAACACTGATGGGTCAAAGAAAAGACTTCTGCCCTGCAGAGACACAGATTGACTTGCTGTTTGCATTTAAAAACATGTCCAATATTCAGTCTAGAATGAAAAACAGCAAATATCTGCTTCCACAGGACTGACACAGGGACTAGCACCCCCTTCCTTTTCACATGAATCCAACAACTGAAATATTTTCAGTGCAAAAACTGTAAAATGTGATCATCAGATCTTTCAGCAGCATCACAGAGAATAATCAAGGTTGAACTGGTTAAGAAAAAAAATTCTGCTGAATCCCTGAAGAGCCCAAACTGGGCTTCACAAATCACTTGAACTTCAGCAACAGGATCCTCAATAGTAACACTGAATTCAAAAGCCAGGCTGGGTTCCCAGATCAACTGACTTTGCACTTGATAGCTATAGAAGCAATTTCTATCTAAGCACATCTAGATGTAGAAACAAATCACAACACTATGAATAGTTCTGATAAAAACAGACAATAGCATTCAAGATGACAGCTTTACACAATTGATGATACAAGAGACTAAGTTTCAGGTTTGATAACATTGTCTATACAATTTCACGTTAAATGTATCACACTAACATGGTCCCCAAGAAGTATTACACAAGTCTTCTGAAATTATGGAAATCAATCCCCTGCTGTTAGGGAAAAAATGTCATTATGTGCAGCAATAGCATTCAGCACAGGTACCTATAGCTTAAGCACTGGGTTATAAAGCAAGAGTGCCTGCATCAGTTCTGCCACTGACCCACTGAGCGATGACCAGTCCATTACCACCCCTCCCTATGACCTCGTGTCCCTGTTGATCCTACGTAACTCACATTTAGCTTGCAACTTGTTTGAAGGGTGTTTGCACAATGCCCTTAGCACACGGGGATTTGATCTCAGGCAGACCTAAACTCATACAAAGACTGAGATTATTACAGAGTAAAAAGACTTTCTTCAATTAAATTTAGGATTTAATTTAAAATTAGGATTAAATTTGTAGGACTTTTTTTTCTTGAAAAAGCAAACAGATTATCAGACCTTGCTTGCACACCTCAACCAGAAGATGGTTCTGCTAGAAGAATATGCTGGTTCCTTCAGCCGAAAAGGAAGCACAGGCAATGCTGGTAACTGGAACACCTAACTATCACCTGCACATCTCCCTTTCAAGTCTAGGAGTCTAATCTTGCTTGGCATGACACAATATGTTATTATAAAACCAGATGGTATGGCTACACCTTCTGTTTTACTACACATCCAACTGATTTAAAAACACCTTCAAGTTCTGCTTCAGAGGAGACGACTAAGTAGCAAAAAAAATTCTGCCCAGATTATGCAGATCTGAGCACAGAAGAGCACGTGAATAAACGAGCTGCAAATACGTCACATGACAATCAAAGCACACATCCACAATTAAAGTCTGTTTCCTAGTCTCTCCATGTGAGAATACAGGACTGCAGACAAGCATACCTAGGTTCCCTCCTGAATGTGATGCAGAAGTGTAAAGCACACAGCACCTACATCAGTGCTGGTGCACTCACCGCTCCTGTGCAGCGGTACCTACGTAACCGAAACTGGATGCTTCACCATACCGGCAGGAGCAAACGCTTCGTAGTATCCCTGTAGCACAAAGATGTTGGGAGTCTAGGCAGAAGGAAATCTAACTCAGATTTTTGTCCAGTTTGTCTAATGCATACAAAATCAAGCCCTTACTATGAGATGATAGAAACATGCTATCTATACTAAGGTGAGGGTGCCCTTCCTGGCAAATTTAACTGGCCTTTATGGATCAGATTACCTGCTGTCACCTAGTAGACCACATTGTGTAGCACACCACTGATACAACAGAAAATTTAAGAGCTCAACATTGCGGCGACATCCTCTTTCACATCTCAATCCTTCACTCAAGTGGGGTCACTTTCAGAAATTGCTGCTGACATGCAGAGAGAAGATGGACAATTTCTCTCCTGTTCGTGAACGCTCAACACTAATTACTTCTCCCATCCTCCCTCATTGATTTCCAAAGGTCATGCCAGTCCTTTTACAGCCTCGACTTGGAACCACCATCCGCACTACACTGGCTGGAGAGGTGCGTGCATACTGCTATCTTTTTCGTCTGTCGTTTCACAGTTCGGTTCCAGTAAAAACAGTGCCTTTAATATCAACATCTACCAGCTTGTTTTTAGAAGGACTGTCAATCCTTCTCTTCCTCACTCCACAGGCTGGTATTTTTATAATGTTTACATCAACATGTGATTTCAGTGGGATGACTTCACCTTGCTATTTTTGCTTTGTTAATTAGAAAATATAAAATATTACGTAAGTGCCAAGCATTAAAGAGTAGCTGTCAAATGGCTCACCCCAAACGTAAGATGCATTACAAATTTGACTAAAGCCTGATGCTACACGATGGAGGTTCACATACCCTGTTCTGCATTCTGATTAACTGACTGTTTCAGCACTTTTTCTATTTTCTTAAAAATGTTCTCAGAAGAATCAAACACCAAGCTTCTAAAAACAGAATGGCATTAATACAGCCCAGTTTCACAGTCCAGACAGACTAAAGAAGACCTTCTTCCCCTAAATAAGGTGAAAAAACATATGAGGATGCCATTTTTAAATGCAGAGCTGTCTAATAATTTTTACTTTAAATATTTTAAACTTAGAACAGATTCACTGCAGCTCAGAAAGCTGCCTTTTAAAGAAAATTCATTCTCAAGCTGGTAGCTGGCAACCATGAACTGAACTACACGTGATGTTTCTGACATCTGGGGCCTAATCTGCAGCATACAGGTGCACATAGCTTTGGATTTTGCAATGAAGTTGGCTAGTTACCACAGTTGATCTTATCCATGAATAGTTTATTCAAACGAGACCACCATGTCCCTCATAATATACACAGTGCGCTCATGAATAGGCCCCAAGAATTCAAGCATCCTCTCTTCAACAGGTAGAGGCAGTTCTGACACCACACAGCATCCTGATATAAAGACCTAAGCTATCCTAATAATACAAAACAGAACATCTCCAGGCACCTACAGACCACTAGCAGCAAGCCACAAAGATCTTTCTATTTAGTTTAATTCTACTTTGTTTTTACCAAAAGCTCAATGGCAAAAATTGATCTAAACGCAGCTTTTGAACTATTTGCAGTTACATTAGGTAACCGTCTCACATACAGGCCAGACCCCATCAGGCACGAAGCAGACCAGCTACACTGAAATCAGCAGATTCATATCCATTTACACCAGCCAATGATCTGTGTCTTTGCATAAGAGACAAAAAATGGAAGCTGAGCCAACTACAAAAATGTGCCCATCTGTCCCACATGGTGTCGATCATTCTCCACCCTCCCAGTTGTTTTCCACTTCACTCCAGTTCTACACCTGGAATATCTAGCCTCTTTCCTTCCATGCTGACGTACTTTGCTGCTTCTTTGACAACCAGACACCACTGCTGCTCCCGAGTTCCTTAACTTATTTGGAGCATATCTAAAAACATGCCAAAATTTGCAAAGAGATTGAAAGCCTCGTTTCAGATTTTGACAATCTGCCGCCAAGGAAGGTCTCACTTTTTTCTCCCTTGACTAGGAAGAATAAGAAAGTTCAAAGACAAAATACGTGAATCTGGCAAGTGAACTAAAACAAAGAGTGGGTTCAGCACCTCATTTCCCTTACCATGTGAACAGTAGGTACAGGAAGAAAGTTACCGTCAAAGAACACATCTCTAGTCAGAATGAGACCTTCCTTTCCAGCACATCAGCCAAAAGTTGTGTTCATGCAGGTATCCCAGGAATATGGGCTGAAGACTCCTGTTCCAACTCCCACCAGTAACCTACAGACAGGTTCGTTCTGCATAGGGACTTGTAATTGCAGAACAAGCTTTGTACCACCACTTTTAAAACCAATCAAGAGTTTTCCCTTTAGGACACACTCCACTTCCTTTTTCTCCCCTTTTTTTTTTTTTAATTAAATAGGCCAAGCAAGTTCCTAGAAACTAACCAGTTAACACAGAACTTAAGTGTTTTTTAAGGCACAGATATCCAATATAACCTAAAACATTGTACAATATTGACAGCTTGCCAAGACTCATTTAACAAGTATTTGTCCTACATCTCTGCAAAGTTTTGAGGCAGAATTCTGTTATTTAATGTAAGATCTTAAGATGCCAGCTGACAAAAGATCCAGGTACAAGTGCTTGGCTGTGTATTTTACACACGGCTATGTCTGGAACTATTCTCTGGAATCTCAGCGAGGCTCTATTTCTCACAGGTGCCGTAGCTTGATCATTTAAAGCTAGTCCTCATCTGTAACCCTTTGTGATGTGTGTGCGTAAGGGTTAGGAGAGTTTGGGATAATTTAGCACCGGAGAATTTTCATTGAAAAGCACGCGAGGAAGCTAGCAAGGAGCAAGAGCTGAATAAGAGTTATAGTTCCCAAAGGGCTGGCAAAATTTCATCTTTAAAGGTCCTTAGCTTCTTGAGAGAGAGCAGAAAACCGAACTGAATCAAAAAGGTTCCGTTCTCACTATGGAAACCATTCTGCTTGCCTTAGCACAGCACAGTTCAAGCTATCAGCACATGAAATTGGAAACCTAAAGTAATCTGGGGTGCAGGGCCATGCCTTGCTATCCACAATATACTTCCTCTTTTCCTTATTTTAGTTACTAGATTTTTTCTTTTCCTCCTTGGAGAGTGAAGTGGAAGTTAAAAGCGCTCATTTCACAAGGGTAAGTTCTTGGATACAGGATCGACCAGGATGGTCCTTGGGATCATTTCCAGTTCAATGGGAGTTCCCCTGCAGAGCATCTTTGTCATGCAGAAGGAATGAAAGCTGTTCAGCATAAACCCAGTGGCAGAAGATGCTCAGACACTGCTGGTGGTACCCTCCCCCCCTTTGTGAGAATACAAAACATAGACCTGTAGTTAGACACACCTGGTCTTGCCACTGTCTGCATTTGCCAAGAGCAATTATCTTTATACACAACTAGAGGTCATGTTCCCAGCGCGACTAGAAAAACAAAAGAACTTTTCCATAACAGCACACACAGAAGTTACCAGCAAAATTAAATTTGAATGTGATAGTTAAAAGAATATTTCTACTTCCCAATGATTCACTGGACTGTTAGACAGTGGCTTAAAAGCAAGACTTGCAGTTGTCAAACATTCCCAGGTCATTAGTGTTGTACAGTTAACACAGGGCAAGGGGAAAAAGGAAGGAGAACACAAGCATTTCCAGCTAAACATTTCAGTTGTCTGAGCATGCAAAAAGGAAAAGTATACTTTATCTGTGCTTAAGAAAAAAATCCTTTAGTTATTTCTTTAGGAGTCTTTAGACTGTACAATTTTGCAATCAACATTTTCTCTATTTCCAAAAACAGACACTTCTGCACATGAGCTGTAACACATTACAGATCTCATGATTTAAGCAACTGAACAGTGCCAGTTTGTGTGCCAATATCAGCCATGGAATTAGGGTGAGTTGTTTTTGTTGTTTTTATTTAAAACACTCTGCTATAGGAGAAAAGCTACCATAAAGCAACTCGGCAGTGGCAAGAACAAACATACAAGGAAGCTTTTTTCCAAACCATTTAAAACATAGCAATATTTGCTGTCATGCTCATAATTCACCTAAACTATAACATTTGTCAATACATTGAAAAAAAGATTTCCAGTTTAGAACAAGCAAGTCTGACAGCAATTTAAAAATACATTTTTATAGTAAAAAAAACAAAACAAAACCTTTCATAAACAATTTAGACTTAAACATATGCCTATTTATCCTTCCACAGGGATTTTAATGAGTTTCTTCTGTCACTTTAACCAATTGCTAAAAACATCTGTGCCATCTGCCCTAAGTCAATTGTGCTCCCAGAAAACACACTTGACAATTTTTCACTTCACTGCAGAAGCAGACTATTTGTGTGACAAGACGCTAATATTCCTAAAATAAAAAAGTTACAACTTCAACTTTAGGGTATGCTGAAGAAAAAGCCGAACTGAGAGAAAGACAATATTCTTACTTCTAAGTAAATGTGTAACAGCAGGAAAGCAAAACAGAGGCCATGTAAAGACTTCCACGCATTCTGTGTTCAGCACAGAAAGGCTGTCTGGTCTTTTTTCAGACATACTCACCTAATGTGCCTGCACGTTCTTCCCTGCTGCACATTCCTACAACTCAAAGGTATCTCAGTTTCTCATTGATGCAGGCAGCAAGGAAGATCTCCTTCAGGGTTTGACTGTGCATTTCCATGAAGCCAGCCCCTTCTGCTCCATAGACACACATTCGGGCCCTTTTTTATTCTGGCATCTCTGGCTCCTTTGCCTTCTTTCATTCATAATTCTGTTGGTTCCTGCTCCTGCCACCTACATCCCAGACTCAAATACCATACTCATATTAATGCATAATTTAAATCAGACTACTCACAGAGCATGGTACTAAGCACAAGAAACTCGTCTGGTAGTCGGAAGGGCTCCCATTCCTCCCCTCAAAGGTGTTTGAAATCCACCTACCTTTGCACCGGCCCCGATGTGTCACGCTCAAGCTCGCTTCCCGACACTTGGCTCTCTGGTAGTCGCACATGGACTCATACGTCCTGCCGTCAGAAGCGCAGAGGGGCTTGGACTGGGACCTGGAGCAATGCAGGTTACACTGAGGGTCTCTGTCACGGTCGCTTATTAAAAACTGAAGGAAGGAAGTGAAAGAAGGAAGGAGGGAAAGTGGGAGAAGAAAAAAAAAGGGTTTTGTTTAATTTCCCAAAACACAGTGCAGCATATTTCGTGTTTATGATAATAGCAATATGGTCTATAACGCAGTTTAAGCTGCCTACCAAAGCTGACTTTGCCTGAAGGGAACTTAAAATGAAACACTTATATCTTTTAAAGAAAATAACGGTCTTTGCCATTCCCTTTTCTTTAACAGAAGGGAAACATTACTCACTCTGCCTCACCTCTGAAAACACAAATTGTGCAAAGCCAAACAAAACCCACACGGGAAGGGCAATACTGAGTCACATCAGCCCAGCTCACCCAGCGCCCCGCCGCAAACAGGATCTGGTCCTAGACAACGTTAGTTAGAGGTGCAAGGAACGCATCACCAAGGATGGAAGAACCCAGATAACCTATCAAGATTGGCCCTGGTAGTTGAACCACGGATGTGGCCAGCTTTATATTACCAGTTATTTGTTTTTTAAAGCATTACTTATATCATCAGTGGATACCACCGACAACAGCATACCTACATGTTCCCAAGGCCACGCTTAGCACCTTCCTGATGTCATCCTGCCACGCTGACAACTGCATCCATGCATCCCAGAACCTCACTGCATACCATGTGAAGAACTACTTCCCTTCAGGTTTGGTTTTGCTATCTTTCTGAATGCCTCTTCTTCTGAGCGTTCAGTTCGGATGCAGCCTGTTTCTCTGCATACATGGCACTCCTTTCCTGCCAGTCCCTCAATTCCTTGCTCAGAAGATGTCCTCCATACCATGATCACTGCTGTTTCCCTTCACTGAAGTCACCTTGGCTTCTGCCTTATCTTTTGGAGATGTTGAAGCCCGCAATGCACATATAGATGAGTCCCCACCTTCCATTTCTCAGCCTGGTCCCTGCAAAGCCCAACACGTGGTGGTACTTTTCTGTTGTGTCCTCAGCTGCACCCTGAGCTGCCTACAGCGATACCCAGGCCTCTTTCCCAAGTCCGTGCTGAGGACCCTGATTATCAGTCCTCTTTCCATACCTGCAGAGTTTCAACAGAACGTTACAGTAGCAGCCCTTTTCACTGCCTTACTTAGTGGTTTGACAGGCAGACCCTTAATTACTCCCCAAACCCAACTACCTGCTCTCAGGAAGATTTCACAGGACTCCTGAAACGAGTCCCATGGGGATTAAGCAAGGAACGGGGAAGGGAAGTTAAACCAGCACTGCACTTCCCCTTCCCAAGCTCCATCTCTGAAGGCTCTCGTGAGCACGAGGGAATCAGAGCTGCTCTCTAGCACACCGCTACCCCAGCATGCTGTCAAAGCACTTATGAGCTCAGCAGTTCAGAGCTGGCTGGCAAGGGGGCACCGACTGACACCCTGCCTGCATGCACAAAGCCACGGCTCTCCAAGTGTGTTGATAGCTGGATGCCTTACAGGGAAGTGTGAGTCACTGCCATAATCACCTTGGTCTCAAAGTTGCCTACAAAGCTGTCTGCTCCCTGCTTTGAGGTTAAAGCTGTTGAAAAAACATTGCCTCAAGCCTGCTTTGGGTTGGTTTTTAACCATTCCAGCAACGTGCATCGCAGAAATTTGTTTTTTTGACATTTGAAAAAAAAAGTCTTCATCCCCTCCCCCCCAATTAAGTAAGATGAAAAACAATTGAGAAGTTGAATATTTTCGTATGAAAACACATTACCTTCTATACTGCTGAGTCTTTTGAAAACTCATATATTACTAAAAACCCTATTTAAACATGACAGCTGGGAAAAGTAAGCAAGGTCTGCACTTGTTTTAATTTGGGTGGGGCAAACTTTTTTTTTTTTTTTTAAATTCTCATCTGTCAGAGACTTGCCAAAATTTGTAACAGCAGAGTTTTTAAAGTGTTTTTGTTCCTTTTCTGCAACACTTTCTATAACCTGGCAACACCTGTTCCAAATGGGAAATTGGAAAATTTAAACCTGAAGGCAATTTTAAATGGTTTATAGAGACCTGGACTAGACTATAAAAACACTGTAACGTTCGACCAGATTTTTGCCCTGTTCTTGTCAGGGGCTGAACTACCACAAGTGAGCTTGGAACCACACTCTGGGTACAGCCACGTCTTTCTGCAGCCCCCAGGGTGCAGTGACTGTAAACACACACCAAAAAGCAGCAGGCTGATGATGCTGAAGCTTCCTCCCAATGTGCAGTGTCAGAGACTCTTTCTCAAAGACTTGCAAGGCTTCTCAACTGTCTATATAAACAGACTTTAAAGCAGAACTGACAGAATTGTATGGTACACACACACTGGTTAAACACTCAGTTAAACACCAAAGCCATTCTGCTTCAGAAGGAACAGACATATTTGCCATTTAGCACAGCTTTGAGGACTTGAGATACCAGCACAGAGCAGTTTTTGCAACTCCTCGTGTCAGAAACCAAGTTCCACATATCAGAGACTTCCAGAAGAGCACCAAAAACCAGAATATTAATTTCCATCATCAAACCATGCTGCAAACTTAATGAAAACTCAGTGTGTATCACAAAAACTCACCTAATCCTTCTGTCGTCTGCACCAAACTACTTGCCAAAGGGCCGTACGGGACAGGGCAGCCCCTGCTCCCAGAGGGGGCATACGTGAGGAATATAAAGCTGCTTACAGGCAGCCCATACAAATGAGCTAAAGCCAACGCTATGGAACAGCTTTCCATGGGTGCCTCCTTACAGAGGGATGGGAAGGAACAGCTCGACATTGATTAATTATGAGGGCCTGAGGAAACATGCAGCGTGCCCCAATGCAGTCTCTATGAAGTTCTTGCCTATCCAAATGAAGCCAAGAATCGCTCTATAAAAAAAAAATAAAAAAATATCAAAGCCTTTTTAGCATTTGTAATTTGGATTACAGCAGGGATCCCACACAGCGTTAGGTGCTTTCCAGGCACTGAAGATGCCACACCTGCCTTGCCAAAAAAGTTTATGGTTTACGTAGTTGCACAAGATGGTGCTTGTTTTGTTCGACTAGATTTTAATTGTAAAAGTTTGCATTAATTTCCAGAAGGATCCAGGATCGTGCCTGTCTGATCAGGGTCCTCTTCATGTGATCAGCCAGCACTGCCAGAAAGATTGCATCTCCTGGAGACATTACCGTAGGGCTTCAAAAACTCCCCCTTGCAGGACACCTGCTTCACCATGGCTCAGAGCCCTTCTTTGGCTTGGCAGCCCTGGCAGCTTTCAGATAATAAAATGGAAGTTCTTTGTCCACCATTTCTGCTTCCATCACATGAACACTGCTAATCATCACCACATCCCATCCACAGTTATTTAAGGTACTAGTTTATCTCGAGCATCCATCCCTTCCTGCCCAGCACATGACATTTTCTTTCCTACATTCTGCCTCTCTGAGAGCAGGACAACTGCGCTCCTTTGTTAGCAGCCTCAGCAACGCACAGAGGAAAAACACTGGATGAATGCTGAAATAGGTCTGCCCACCTGGGGAGGGAAACAAGTGAGAGAGCAAGGAGAGCAATCAAATTTATCATTGTCACAGTTCGAGCTACAATTCAAAAGTGACTTGTTCCCAGTTCTTCATCCCCATTTCAAGCAAGCAGGTGCTTTTTTTCCCCCCAGAAGCACGCCCCTGCTCTAGGAGAGCCCCTCAGTTGCTGCAGGAGGTACCACTGAGCCAGGCAGATGTGCACGGGGTGCCCCAATGCCTGGCCACTGACCCTCATAAATCACCAATGCAGTCCTGTGAATCTCAGGTGCCTTCAGAGAGCAGTGAGATACGGGATTTCACTTCTCACACAGACTGTCCTATCATCACCCTGGAAGCCAGAATCAAAGCCTGATGTCCTAACTGCCTTGGGACTTCCACACAAACAGGTTTTGCAAACAACAGAATCAACACGTGTGGAGGTGTGCTCGGTGCTGGACACACAATGTGAACAGTTCTGCGCACAGAGAAGTAACCCTGCAAACAAGCGTGCAGCACCAGCCATTTCAAATCCTCTTCTAGAAAGAAGAAGGAAATAACTATCTTCACTAAGATTTCTTGAAGCCTCTTCTTGATACCTGTGTTCCCATTTTCTTCAGAACAGGCTACATCCAAAAAAATGGGACCAGAGAGGGTGTCACGGGCTTACCAGTCCTTTTCCCTCCATGGGAGAAGACCTATTAAAAGCAGAACCGAAAAAAAAACAACAAAAAAAGAACTGGCAGGAAGAATCTATTTTCCAGGGAAATGTTAAAATTGACCATGTTACAAATACTATTCCTTAAACACAGACTCTATACTAAAATAAGCATAAGTAACACTAGAATTATATACTAATATTTGTATTTTTGTAGCATTCACTTACATTAAGGGAACCTGCAGTTCCCACACCAATCAGTCTGAGAGCCCCTCCCCTAAAGAGCTTCCAGTTCAGTGCAGCTCTCAGAGCATCTTTTTACATCAAATGCAGTATCTGTATAAGGGTATAAACCTCCTCCTTCAGCAAATACATTTACACAGGTGCTTGCGGAAACCACTTCCCAAACTACTTTCTGCTTCTTCAGACTTTAAAAGAAAAAGGAAAGATAAGAGGTCAGAATAAAGTTAACTTTGCCAACAAAGCATATCTGTTCTTTTTCTCCACACCTCAACACCACTGCTGACAAACAACAAACACTGATTAAAGGGTTTTTAATGCCTGTGAAGGAAAGCAGACTCCCTGCAGCTGCACAGCAGCTGGGAACACTTGTGTTATTTAGCAGAGAAAGGTCTGACCCCACAAGTGAAAATGAGCTTGGTGGTCACTCATTCTATTCACCATCTGGGTACATTATAAGCACAAACAGAGCAGCTCAGCCCTTTGTGATGGGGGTGACAAGAAATGGCCATAGCATTGCAGTGTCAGAGCAAAGTGCTTTAGCAAAGCTTCAGGGAAAAGAGGGAGCAAGGGACACAAGTGACGTGAATGTGACAAACTGGAAGCCTGTTAAGAAACTAATCTAAAAGACAAGGGTCCACTGCGGATAAAAACTGAGGTGCCTCAGCTGTTTAGCAACTTTGCTTCAGATTAGCGCAGGCTGCTGGATAGAAAAAATAGGTAGGGGAGAAAGAGAGGAAACAGCACGTGCAATGGCCTACTCCAGCTTTGCCAGACTTCAAGTTTAAAGACCCCCAGAATATACCTTTGGAAAAAGTGATCAATCGAGGCATGCTCACACCGCTCAGGGCACCCACCCATTTGTCTAAGCAATCAGACTGGCCTGTCTCAAGTCCTTCCCAGAGACTTCCCCAGGGAAAACCATACCATTTTATACACTAGAAGAGACTACAAAGTTCTGGACATTTTTTATTGCCGTTGGAAAGTATCATTTCGCATTTCCTAGTTTCAGCCTTACAGATTTATGCCTTGGTTTCAGGCTCCCAACTGGTGCAACCAGCCTTACTGGAGGCAGAGCTGGAGCCGAGTCCCTGTGTTAATCGCAGGGAGGCTCAGCCCCGTGGCAGGCTGCCTGCAGGGCCCAAGCACCTCAGCCACGGGTTGGGAGCTCAGCCAGGTTTCCCGCCATGGAACCAGCAGCCCAGCAGTCCTCGAAGGTGTCAATGATCACGCTCTAAGCCAGAGACTCAAAGCATTTGGCTTCTAGAAAGGGAGAAAGCAAGACTGAAAGCCTTAGAAACTCTGGCAGAGAGAGGCCGATTGTGGCTTGCAGGTAGATACCAGCCAGCCAGCACCACCACGGCTCCCACCAGCTGACCAGGGCCTTCAGCCTCAGAACCCATCTGGTGGGGGAAAAATAAAAAATAAAAAGATCTCAAAGGCAGCTTCCTGAGAAGCCAGTTGTATAATGGGTATTGTAAAAAAAAAATTAAAAAAAGATTAAAAGGGCTCAGCTCCTTCCCCAGACAGAAGGGACTTACGAGAAGGACACTGCAATACTTATACTCCTTGAGTCATCCCACCTGCAAAGCTTAGAGTCTAGCCTAAGCTAAAGCACCACTTACATTTCAACCCCAAGCCCCCAGCTGTGCAAACAAGAATAGGTTCAAAGCACACAGCCTGTGCTTGAGGATGGTGAAGGCTGGGCAAACATATGGGATCACACCACAAAGCAGACAAACTCGGTATTTGTAGGAGTTAAATTCAAGGCTTTTTTTTTTCCCTTACAGGCTAGAAACCTTGTTTTTCCTACAGCAATCTTCCCCCCCCCCCCCCCCCCCCCCCATCATTGTTTTGTGCAAGCCCCTACAAGTGGTCAAGTATCGTGCTTCATCTGCTGGAAGAGTTCTAGCTAGGGAAATAATACTGTGTTTTGGGGAATCAGCTTGGAAGAAAACATGATGAGGCGGCCGTACTCTGCTTTTAGAAGATAAGGTACTAGAGCCAACGAAATTTTCTAAGAGAATATTTAAAGAGCTCACCTACAAATAGTTAAGTAGAAAAGCCTTAGAATTTGAACCGTAACAGAGAATCTCGGCTGGTTTTTTGTTTATTGGGTAGTTTTTCCACTTTGGTGTTTTCGGTGTGTTTTTTTTTTTTTTTTTTTTGGGGGGGGGGATATTGTGTGTGTTTTTATTGTTTTACAACAAAAAAATATTACAGTGAGAAAGTGAACTTTTAAAATGGTATCTCTTGCTTTTGAGGTGCAAACTTATGCAATACGTATAACCCCTTAACTACTTCTGACTTGTGGGAAGGAAAGTACGAAACTAAGAGACAAAGAACAAGATTTAATTTAAGCTTTCAAAACAATCTCTTCTTCCACAGAATTTTTACCCACATGCCTGTATCACTTTTGAGTTCCTTTACTTTTGTAAATATCTAGTTTGTTGAAGCACATTGTACCACAGATCAGAATGCTGATCAACTGAACAGTGGAGGAAAAATCTTGAGAACACAAAATAGAAATTTCTCCTCAAGTCTTCTATTTCTAACATGACTTCTAAGCCTTAGTAGTAAATTTGGCAATATTAAGGTAGAGACTGATTTAATTCCTTTGAAATAACATTACTTCAGCTTCTGTCAAAGCTCACTCTCCCAGTCAGATTATTCTTGCAGCCAAGATGACATGCAAGCCTAGAACAAATTCAAGATTAAATTTAATTTGTCAAACACATTGACAAGAGAAGGTATGTTTAACTTGGACTATTTCTTCTCATTAACTTTGCTACTATATATATGTTGAACCAGATAGAAAATCCAGATGTTTGCATAGTCAAGAAATGCATTTCTTGTCCCAAAGGAAACAATGGCAAAACTTCCATTGACATAAAGGTGGAATCTTGTCTTTAATAAATTGTATTGTTTAATAACCCAATCCAGTCTGTCTGGTTTAGGGAGTCCTCTGCTTCTTCAGTATAACTCAAAAACAAAACCAGACTTCTAAACATCATCCTACATAACTTATGCCAAGTTGGCCTCCTTTAAGAAACTATATCCCCTACTTCAGTTTGTCATAACGACAGTTGAAGCTGTTCTTTTCCCCTAGCAAATATAGCAGGATTACAATTTTGTGCTGTCACCAGAAGGTGAGAAGTCAGCTATTCCACTGGAAGGGGACATATTTTCCTCAAAAGAAACTCAGGAGATCTCAAGAAACCAGCAGGGTTGAAGCAATGTCATTAGGTGTACAGTATAACAGAGGGCAGTATCTCAAGCAAGATTTTTGCCCAAAGTGTTCCCCATCCTTACACAATGTAGATGAGTGCTTTAAACCACTGCATATGTTCTTCAAGATCTGGAGCAAACCCTCTTGCCCCTAAATCTCTTGAATCGTGCTGGAGACTGAGGTACATGCTTTTTTACGCTCCACCATGTAAAAAACTGTGTGTCAGCTCCAGTCTTTCCAGAGTTCTGTGTACGGGCTAAACTGCCCACGTGAATGCAGAAAGTGGCTGTGAAAGAATGCTTTCCTGTGCCCATTTATCACCCGTAGTAGGAATGGCTACACAGTCAGCCCTAGAAATGCCCTCTTACCAATTTGAAAAAGCTTGGAGTACTGCAGAAAGCATGGACAAGTTGAGGGGCCACTGGTTCCAAACTCTTGAAATGTTAGATGATAGTTCACCTAATTAGATTGACCTGTGTAATCTACAGTAATCCTCCCCTCCACCTATAACTACTTCCTTCCTAATAATTCCCTTAGAACCTCTGTGGGATCTACTACTGCTCAAGAACACTGTAAGACCCTTCTCTTGAACTTATCTCAAATCTTTTATTCATGGGAGTTTTCAGCATTACACTAATACTGTTCAGCAACGCTCGTTCCTTGTGCCAAAGTTGTTTCAACGGGTAGAAGATTATTTCATGTGTTTCTTACACAAGTCTGTTATGTAATGTGAGGATGCACATCAGCTGCAAGCATGTCCAATTACAACCAAGTCTTGCTGAAGCATTCTTAAATGAATCTACTTGAAGTAAAAGCTCTCTGTTGAGTTTCCATCAGTAGGCTGGTATCTATAAAAGGCTTCCCTTTTAAGTCCAAATGCCCTTAAAATTTGTCTTTATAACCTGACAACAACTCATCCAACCCCCCTTCTTTTAAGTACAGTCTCATCCTTTCTTTATCTCAAGAAATAGAATTACTTTGCCCTTTCTTTCCACAGTGTTATTGCTGAAGAGCAGGGAGCCTGCTCTAAATGGAGTCTCCAGGGCAGTTGATAAGCTTTCTAAACATCCCAAGCTGGCAAGACAAAAAACACACAAACATTTCTTCCTTCCATCACTCATTCTCTCCAACAAAAAACAAAACCTACTCTTCATTGCAGACACCTTGCACTGCAAAAAGTAGATAAGTTTTACCAGACTTTCACTGCTTTGAAACTTGTGAACACTATCTTCTAGGTAACTAACTCCCCTTAGCATGCATATTAGTTAAGCACACACAGCAAAACAGATACAGCTGAGCCTACGTCAAGCCGAAAAATCTCTAGATTGTCACCACTGTCCAGTCTACACCACATCCACATCCAGTGTCTCACTTCAACAACAGCCACATGTATTAAACACTATTGTAAAAAAAAAAAAAAAAAAAAAAAAAAAAAAAACACATCAGGTGTATGAAGACGACTCATCTCTGGAACTGCTCTACTCTGCTAGGAGATCATCACATGAAAAAAGATGAGAATTAAACAATTTTACAAACACAGCTAGGCAGACATATCTTTCGAGCTGAGCTCCAATGGAAATACAACTGTATAAGGGCATTCTTTCGAGAGTGCAAATGCTTTGTTCGTGTAGATCTTCCAGGATTGAAAATGCCACCCATTAAAACTCCATTGCTCTACAAATTTCAGTCCTTCTTAACTCAATTCTTCTAAAACACTGAAAGAGTCATTCAAACTGAAGCTGGCATCCAGCCTTCATTATGGTTGTTGCCAACAGCAGAACCAAGAAGTAGATATTAGAAATAGCTGAGCTCATTAGTTCAAACCCAGCAAGGGCTGGCTGCCCATCAGCAGAGGTACACTAACTGAATGCCAAGTCTGACATTCCAGTGCACAGGAGGAATACTGAAAAAGGAGGTGCTGTGAACATTAAAGAGGTCACTTTTCTTAACTATATGCTTACCTCCACACGATCCAAAGACAATGATTAACCAAAGATAACTCTCGGTGGAAGGTGGATGCATCAGGGGGTTCTCTGCACTCCATCTGACTTTACACTTACAATCATGAACACTTCAGCATCAAAGCTTCTGAAGCTCTATTACTGCTTCTGTCTGGGAACATAGCTATCTTGACAGGTCTCCCTCCATAGAAGGTCTACCTTTGCATCTCCAGAGATTTTCCATTGGGTCCTGACCCCATCAGCTATACAGAGTAATAAAGGAGGTTGCCCTTATTTACTCTATTACTCCTCTGAAGTGTCAAAAACAGTGAAACTGAAAAGACAGGAACTTCACCTTGTTAATACAAAATACCATGTTCCCTTGCTAAATACAGAGTAACTCACATTGCCAGCACTGTGAAAGCTACAGCTTTCTCACATTTATGGCTAACCTTACTCCAGAGCTCTTACAAATAAAGGTTTTTTCCTAGCATCTTAGAGTCTGACTCATCCCTTGACTTTTAGCCTATGGATTAAGAGGCAACAGTAAAGACACATTCTCATCAGCAGAAGTTATTAACTGCTCAGTTAATAGCTATGAAGTCCTCTTTGCTCCTTCCAGGAAACACTGCAGTAGTGACATCCACAGTCCAAACAAACATGCTGGTTTTTGACGTTCAGACTGCTAGGGTCTGAGCTGCAGACAGGTGGTTTCAGAGACCAAGCTTTACAAGTCAAACCATACTACTGAAATACATACCATTTAGCAATCTTAACTCTTGCTTTTGTAGGTCAGCACGGACTTTGAATAGCCCTCCAGTAGGTGCTTTTGTTATCGTAAGGATCCCAGGCTTGACTTCTTAACAGTCACTGCTTCAAGTGCCATACCTACCTCAGGGGATTCTACACTGACCTAAACAGATACGTTAATCTAAGGCAAGGTTTAAATTCAGAACAAAATAGTCCTGTCTACCAAGAAAAGAAATACTCCAGCCAGGAATTTAGAGCAAGAGGGAAAGAATCAGGAAAAGATATACGAAACAGAACTGAAACTCCTGTCAAAAGTCAGGAAAAATAAACTCTTTCCCCTAACTCCCTAAGGGAAAGAGTCATTGTTTTATTACTTTGTTCTGCAATTCTGTTTGCGTTGTGTTTTACAGTGTTTACAATATTTCTCATCTTTCCTCTTGCATTTAAACCAAATGCTTCCCTCGATTTTGTATGGGTAACCACCCGCTGAGTTTAGCCCTCTGTGTGAATGACGTGCTGGACAATGCTTCCTCGGACCATCAGGCAGTCAGATCTTCCTGGCACCGTACAGGCAGTAGCAGAGAAGCTTTCCCCATTACTGGAGTCTTTCTGGGCCAGAAATGGAAGAACCTGCTGTGAGTACAAGACTCAGGACATGAACTTCAGTTCTGTCAATATGCAGCTTTAATTTAATTAAAGCTCCCACCTCAAAAAAGTTTCTTAATATGGCCATGCAAACATATGATAACAAGCTTTCCATAACAGACAAGATGTGTACTGGCTACTGCAGGAGCTGAAAAAGCTACAAAAGACAGTTCTAAGATAAAACGCTTGTGCAAGGCAAGAATGAAGGATCCTTGTTGGCTTTAATTCCATCCTCTGCTGTCAGGGACAGACAACATTCAGAAATGTGTTAGTGTATACACTGAGGAGTAAAGACATTTTTGGATTTCTGCAGACAGGATTCCTTTACAATTGTGTTTTTCTTCAGAACTGCAGCAGTAACTTAGATGCCAATCGACGAACTTGAAAAGCACAAAACAGGTCAAGCATTACTATAGCTCCAGCACTGCCATTTACTGCAAACTACGCAATGCCACTTCAAAGTGACAAGCTGTTAGTGCACAAGGCTTCCTATCCTGCTCAAGTACAGAGTTCACATACCTTCTGATAGCTTGGGAGTAAGAGGTTTCATTTTAATCACTTTTGGTGAACTACCAAGCAACGTTGCTATTCCATTAGCAAGACATGCTGTTCACACAGGTCAAGAGCATTTTCAGTACTGAAGTGAGAGACATGGTTTGTAAGGTGTTCCCAGCAAATCCCCTCATCACCACCGAACTCTGCAAGGGTCATCACTAACCTGTCAGGGTTTGCTGCTCGAAGACTCCTGAGGCCTTCAGTTTTTAAATATATGGAAGGGGAAGCTAGGATAAAGGTGTCTTCAAAAGAAGCGTTTACAGGCATCTTGACGCTGCCCCAGGTTGTTGGTATGAGCTTCCCCTGTAAACTACAAAATTCCTTTCCCATCATACTGCATCCCTTCCCCTCACCCCGCTATGTTATACATATCCTTAATCCCCACATCCAAGCAGAATGACATTAGAGAGTGACTGATCTTCATACAGGCTGTTCACTCTCTCAGGTTGACAGCTTTTTCACGTTTTGTACTACAGGACTGTTTACTTTAGTGTCTGTTTACTTTCAGCTAGGAGGAAAGGTTGATTCCAGCTACACTGAACTATTTTTCACACTTAGGTGAAGAGCTGCAGAATACTCATGAAGATTCCTTTTTGCTAGAGACAGACAATTTCCTTTTTTCCCAAAGAAATAAGTTTTAGAGCATTTCTGGCTCTACAGTACTGTCCCTTAAACACAAGTGAAGTGAACTTTCACCGTCACTAAGATCCTTATAGTCAAAAGCTGTCCGCACCAAAGGGGTACCTTCGTACTGAGCTCTTCTGTCCAGGGTTGACAGCTCCTAGAAGTAGTCACCTCTAGCCCAAATTCACACAAAACTCACCAGGTTAACTTTCCTCCAGTTGCACTCACTGGGGTTCTGGAAGTGCTCAGCTAACTTTGTGCTACTATTTGTATTTGTGTCTCGAGTGAAAGCTAAACAAAAATCTAACATACATATTGGACTATTTTTGCTGTCTGCCTCCCTGAAGGGAGAAGGGTATCAGTCTTAATATAACAAATATGAAACCTTTGCACAATAAATCCTTGACACAGATAATGGGCAAGATTATTGCACTCTCTCATCTTCCTTTTCAGGGCATGTTATTGAGAAAGCTATGGCAAAACAGCTGTGGCTTTATCTGGATTCCTCAGATTTTCTGGATCTCTTTCAGTCTGGTCTAAGACCTGGCCTCAGTACAAACACATACTCGGACTCACTGGTCAGACTTCTCGCAGTGGACAAAGACCAAACTTACATTTTTAGTTGACAGACTTAAAGCAGTCTGTGATACCAGCTTCTGCATACAGGGTTTAGGTTTTTTTTCAACTTCTCCAAACTACGAAGAGTAGTGCTCACATCACCACCACATCTGGAAGAGTACTGGGAGCTTCCTCCAAACAAGGCTGAGCAATTTTTCTTTCTTCACACCTTCTGGGACATAAGAAGCTGCTGTGCCCGACCTCACCTGAAGGAGTTTGTCTTTCTGACCCCATTGATCAAGACTGCTCTTCTCATTGGTGGATGTCCCTCCTTCCCAGCCTGGACTAAAGCCTATATAAAGATGAGCCCCAAAAGAATAGAGAGGCACCAGTAGGAAGGATTAGAAGAAGCAGGGCTTGCTTTGTCACTGAATATCACAATAGAAGGGCTTACTGCTCATGTGGTACTACCATACTGCTTGAGGTCATAGCAGGCAAGCTAACACACTGGCAGGGAACAGATATGAAGCATCTCTAATCCTTTCTCCCATCCACCTACAACCACTCATGTAGTAATTACAGCACGAGCTTCTCATCTAAACAAGAAGTAAGACACTAGCAAATCATGTTCCCTCACCCTGCTCAAAACTAAGTCTCAGGAAAGCTCTAGTCACTGCAGCTGCAAAGTGCTGCAGACGCCAGGTGAGGTCTGTCAAAAAAAAAAAAAAAAAAACGTAGTAGATAGCAACAAAGGCCCAGACCATGGCTGTTGTCATCCACACCCCAAAAAGTAGCTCAGTGATATCTAAATAGTAGCAAGACTATTAGCAAGTAGCAAGACTAGTAGCAAGGCAGAAGCATCCAGCACAAATAGCTGTCCGGGATTTTCTGGTTGAAGAGTGGCCTGTTCTGAATAGAGGAGAAGGAAAAAAAAAAAAAAGCCACCACCATTCTCCTCCCTCCTCCCCTGCACTCAGCAACTTCAGGCTGAAGAGTTATTCCAAGCAGCAGCTGTCTGAAAACACTGAGAAGTCCTACTCTCACCTTAAAAAAAATAATCTTGTCATGTTGAACAATGCATCATCACAGTTCTTACAAGCTTCTTGGTCCATATCAGGAGGTAAGAGATGATTGGAGGGGGTATCAAGTCTGACAGAAACCCAGTGAAATTCAGCCATACAAATAGGAAGGGAAGAATTAGCAAAACTAATTTTATGTTGCTTGATAGGACTCCAGGCAGATGCTAAGTCAGTTTAGGGCAACTGCGACCCAATAGAGAATGTCTGTTTTGATTGAAGAAATCAGGCTGACAGTCACGTAAGAATTGGATTTATAGGTGCACAAGAAATGGCTGCATACCTGGCCTAGCTACAAGATTTCACCGACCCTTGAAAATTTAGACGTGTCTACTAGTAAAGACACTAGCGTGACTGAATCAGCTTATTATTGTCTGTCTTGGTTTTGGCTGAACCTTGCCACGGCTAGCGGTACCACACGTTTCTCTACTCAAATCTTTTTGTATCCAGACACTGTTTCTCACTCTTGGCCTTTGCTCCCTTTCAATTCTCACCCTCTTAGATTCAGAGAGGTCCTATATGTTTAATCAGCTCTCTTCCAGTACCTACTTGGAAAACACTGAAACCTTTGAGAAAACCTTAAGTTATCTCTGCTCCTCCCAGCTGAAGTGTGCTGGCTCTTGTGCACAGAAAGACCATCTCCATAATCAACGTCAAAAGATTCTTCTTTAGCAATTACATTCACATCTTGGAGATACAAGTGTTGTTACCAGCTCATGCACCAAGCATCTTCCTCAAGGGTTTATTCACGTGCCAGGCTGCTGGTTCATTCCCACCCCTCATCATTGTGCCAGCTCCTCCCCTCCTTCTCAGTTTGCCCAGCTTCTTAAGACCTCTCTCATCCCAGTACCTTAAAAACCCATACAAATTCTTCAGCCAATTTCTTATTCAGAATGCAAGCAAGTAGTAGTAGGAAGTTATTAAACAAGCCCTCAAAAGCCCTAATTATACTCAGTAATCCTGCTCAATCTCTGGATACTACTTCAATCCCCAATCCTCTTTTACTGGTTACAGCTCAAGTAATTGAGCTATATATTCCAGCCAGCAAATTTCTTTGTTTTCACAAGACTCCTGAATCCAGGCTACAGAGAAATAAGTCAGTTCAACGTTGCCCTGTTTTTGATTCATCAAGCCAGATGACAAATTATAAATCCTGAAAGCAGATTTTCTTTTCATTACTTTTCAGTGGCAGGGCAAGATATCCGTAGCCTTGTTTCCCATCCCATCCCTAACATGCCTGTGGCTATCACCTAGCTGTTGGCCACTTGGCAGGGAAGCAATAACTCAGTTTCTTGCAGAGATCTTCAGAAGCACCACACAATATCATTACATTTGAATATCAAGACAGTGCCGACAAAGCATGAGCACTGCCTAAAATAAAGTGGAGTAGGAAAGAGCAAGAAAAAATACAAACTCAAATTATCCTCAAGAAAACACAAAATATCTGAAAACAAGAGTAAGCCATCCTGCAGAGAACCTATCTCCAGATTCTGCCTCCCTCCCCACGTACCCAGAGCCTGCTAAGAGCACAGGTATACTACGACTTGCACAGGACTAGGACTCTCTGCAGTTCCCAAGTCTGGCTGTGAAGTCTCTGCCAAGGAGCTTCCTTCTTCCCTCTCCCCCCACCACTGGAATTTCCTCATTTCTCAGCAGAGCCCAACACAAACTTCTTAGAAAAGTTTGCAGGGTAATTTAGTCATCGTTAATCCCTAGGAAAAAAAGGAGGGAAAGTTTCAATAGGTAAAGCCAGAGCCAGATTTTGAACACCTGTGAGCAAGGTTTAAAGGGAGGGAAGGTCTAAAGTTTGCATGCAAAGAAGCTGACAGCAATATTTGGCTCCAGGACGCAGATTTATATCCCTTGCTTATTTCATCATTCTCCATGTCCCTACCCAGAACTGGATCCTGCTACAGAGTATGAGGACTGCCTCGGAGCAAACAATTCCAGCTGAGCACTGTTCTTAAAAGGGAGTCACGTCAAGTCCTCTAAATCAGATGAATCCCAGGTTTGCAGGCAACAAATGGTCTTCTGTGCAATATTTTATGAGAAAGCCTTGAAGCAGGACCTGTGTACATCTTTGACTATGGAAAGAAATTTCTTCGGAAGTGCCAAAAATGTAAGTATGGATCCTTAAAAACTTGTTTCTGAATGATTTCCTAAGGAGCAGTAAACAAAGCTGGAGGGGTGCTTAGTGGAGTACCTAGTCTCTCTCCCCAGATCATACCAAGCACTAATGACACCTGCCTCAAACATTTTTACTCAAACTAGTTCTCTCTTAACGGGCAAGGTCTGAAGGCGTGCAACACTTCAAGTGGCTAAATGATTATTAAAAAAGCTCAGCTTAAGTGAGAAGAGATCACCCCAAGGAACACAAACACAACATCCTCACAGAAACTGACTACAACTAGCATGAATTTAGAGAAGATTTTTGTTTGAAGGTAGTTGTACTTCACAGGATAATTCATTTCAGGGGCCTGAACATCCTGTGGAAATGATGGCAGCTCTGATTTCTATATTTCTATGCAGAAAGGAGCTCTTGTCCAGCCCTGAGGGCAAATCAAAAAGGCAGCAATAGTATTTCTTCTCCAGAACAGCACCCTGCAAGGATAAGAATCTAAAAGACTTGCTTTTTTAGCTCAAAAATCAGGTTACTTTTTATAGGAGGATGCATAAGACAGTATCAAGTCTTTGCAACATTTTACGTGCTTGATCATATTGTTTAATGGGTAGCAATTCACCCAAATTGATTAGAGGCATAGTAGGTACATAGCAATAACAAACAAAAAGCATACCAAGAAGTCACTAGCTAATTAATCCTGGTTTTCCTCTTTTTTTTTTTTTTTTTAATTTAAACAGAAGTCTACTTTAACAACATAAACAGCTTAAGATAAGTATTATTCGCAGATAAAATTATTCACACATAGTACTGAACAGTTCAGGCAGAAAGACACCGTTAGTGGTTTGGGGTAGCTCTACTGGTGCTGTTCGTACCAGGGGACAGATCTGTGATGACTAGATGACACCAAACTGCTCACCTCCACCTCAGCAGTTGTTAGCCAGGACTCCCCAAGAAAACGGAGTCAATACACATGGCAACAACTACCCAAAGGCAGGTATACCCGGAGGGATTCATGCAGGCAATGCACAGACAGGCTCACTTCAGCTAGCCTGTGACTTCCAGCTGTCATCTTGTCCCTGGGCATCTCACTCCATTTTCTATTTATAACCATTCCCCCAGCATAACTGTACTTTCTGATAAAGTTTGCTTCCTTCAGATGTACTGACTAGTGAGCCATGTATTTGCATACATGGACATCGTTTAAGGGTAATGCAAATGTTTATCCAAATATAGAAAGTACTTTCATTTTTTCCCCAGAGTCAGATATTAAAGAATTAAACCAGTAGATAGTCGCACAGAAGGCAATCCCCGTAAGAAATTACACAGCAACAAGGAAACTTAACAAGCGAATCAGTCTGAAACTTTTCCATCAGCTTGCTTGTGGGAAGAGTTATTCGTATGGTCACTCTTAGTAGAACTTCTCACCTAGCTCTAGACTTTCTGCCCCACACACTGAACCATCTGCACCGTGTTCGAGGGCTAGATGAATGTGTGTCCTAACCTGAGAAAAAACAGGGTTCTTAAGTCCACCAACCTCTTCAACTTACCAAGCTTATGTTCTTATCAAGAAGAGCAGAATGATGTTGCCTGAGAAAGGTATGTTACTTAGACTAATGTAACTGGAACACCAGAGAAACCCTGCAGCTTTTGGATGTCTTCAGAACTATTTTACTTGGTGATAATAAGTGGCAGTAGCTTGGTAGTCTAGGCTCAGAGGCTAAGCATCAACAGGAAGCTTCAACTCTGCATACCACCCTGCTGCAAGTGAGCATTTTAGGAAAAAGCACCACACTCGCAAAGAAAACTTGCAGCAAAAACTGACCATCAGGAGCAATACTGGCAGAGCTTTAAAGGACAGCAGGCAGAATGTAAAAGGCATATAACATCAAATGAAATCCTAGTACAAAAGTTGCTGAATATTTAACTGTGAAGGTCCCTCCTAATACTGCATGAGTTTTTCTAATAATGCTCATCAAAAAGGCTGTTTTAATTACTCCCATCTCTAGCCAACCCAAATATGGTTTATCAGGAACGATCTCTATCTGGTCGAGTCTTTCAGTCTGAGTCTCTTGTCCATGATCTTCTGTAAGATTTCACTCCTTGCACTTCACAATAAAGAGGAAACAATGCCAAAAATAAGCCTTTTCCTCCTGAGATATTTTAGAAGCAGGGAGGACAGCACATCTAGTGCCAAGACAGCTCACAGATAGCATCACGCTCCTACCTCTTACCTCCCTCTGCTCCATAAGAACTGCTACATGGCAAGCATCTGCTTCTGCAACAAACCAATACAGCAATTAGCATGAATTCTGTTTCAGACACTTAATGCTTATAAATACACAGCCCAGAAAAACTGAGGAATACAGAAAACAGCAAGAGACAAGTGCCATTTCAAGCATTCTTAGATAACTTCTGTCAGGACTCTTCAGCTGGTAGTCTTTGGGACTGGCTGCAATCCGCAGGCAACTGAGCAATCTCTCGCCACTCAACAAGCCTACCCTTTGCACCAGGGCCCTGGGTGCTGGAGCATAGTGTTCAGGGACTGGGCAACTTCTACTTAGATAACAGTTTTTTCCTACTGAGCACGTTCCTGCTCTTAAATTTAAGTGAGGACATACCTGACCCTGTAGTGTAGCTTATTCCAGGTTTCACTGAAATGCGGGGGTGATACTGGAAGACTTTCTTCCACGCCGTTGCTAACATGACGCAGACACCCCAGATATTTCCGCTCTTGTTTGAACTTTAAGGCAGGGATTCTCCCAGGTGCTGCACAATATTTGAGCAATATAATTTAGGGTCCTGTTTAAGAATAAGAATGGCCAGGATCCCACCAAATGCAGCAGGATACATACTTGGCTGCATCATACGAAATAAAGACTTATTAAAAATATCAGTTTAAAACATCACCTGTTCATTTGGCCTAGCCTGAAAACATTCTTCATTAACTGGAAATTGCATTAGACATTGCCAAACAGCTGTTTAACAGGGATATACTGTAAGCATGCTGTGTAGCTTCAGAGGTTTTGTACTTCTAAGACTTCTTTTTGTCTGTGGACTAGAGTGTATTTATCAGGAAAAGAGCTCCACCACATACCTGTACGGCAGGCACTATTCCACTCTGGGTGAAGAGCTTCAGAAATGGTCAAGTTCACAAAACAAGCCAGCAGAAGATGAAACGAGCACAAGCTACCACCATTCTCCAGACACTATGCATGGAAAGCTACTCTCCCCCCAGCCTCTAGCCATGTTTATAGTTACTCGCCAAAAGCACATCCAAGGCAAGGGCACAATAATGCATCACTGGGGTGAGAGGGAGCATTTAGTTAACTCCTGGTGCCTGGAGCTCTTACCTCTGAGCGATTACAGCTGTGAAGGAAGCACAGGCTCCACTTACAAGCAATGTTTTTAACTACAGAGAAACACTTGCTGATGCAGCCTGGCTACCTAACACAGGAGGTGGATGAACAACATGGAGAGAGGTGAATGAAGCTGTGCTGCTGTTCTAACCTCACCAGTGCAGTGAATGCCATTCAACAGCAAAGAGTTAAACAAGAACCTATCACTGCTCTTGCAGATGGCTTCGGTGAATACTGCTCCAAGGGCAAGACAGACCAACACTGTGCGTGGTGTGAGGTCTTTTACCCACCAAGGAAAGATTAGCTAGAAATACACAAAATGTGGCACGAAAGCTAGAGCTGAGTGAATGCAGGTATGCTTATTGTGGCCTTGCTGAATTGTATGAGATTTTAAATTAGTATATACACAACTTCTCTGAAGCCAGTTGAGTGGAATTTGAGACTCAGACCCACGCACAGTTGTAGGAGTAACAAGCCACGGTTTTTCTTATAAAACCTAGTTATAACTTCATTAGTATCTTACCCAGAGCCAGAAGACATTAACTCTCAGTAGCAAAGGGGCAAGTTATTTCTTTATTAGCCTGCAAAGGCCTGCTCCCTGTCTACAACAGCTGGTACATTCCCCTCAAAGGAAAGGGGTCAAAACAGAGCAGAAATTCAACACTAACCTGATGCTCCAAGTTTGACAGAGAGACTTAGATAGTCCATATAACACTCTGGAGCTTTCCATCACATTTGACATGTTTACTCCTTGTCTGAAAGACTTTTAAATCCTCTTATGTTACCTAATCACATCCTGTGGCAAGCTGAAGATACTTGACATTCCTCCCCTCCCTTTCCCCCACCTTTGGGGCAAGCTCAGAGTAAACATGGCACCAACCCAACTACAGCAGTGCCAAGCACCACGTGGGATCCCAGAGGAGTACCCTGCACCCTCTGAGAGGGTAGTGCAGCACAGGATGTCCAGGCACTGTCCCTTCTATCACCTAACTGGCCTACAAGATAGGAAGCATTGGGAGAGGATGAAGAACAGGTTTATTTTCTATTCCAACAATGGCACTTCCTCTCAGCTGCAAGTCTGGAAACAAGGCAGCTCCTTTGTAAAAGAAAAGTCACTCATTCACCTAACTAGGAACTGGAAAAGCATAAGGCTTTTCCAAAGCAGAGGTTTTTCCAAAACAAGCAATAGGGCTGCACATGAAGAAAGGCAGAGACCCCCCCTTCAAATTCTTAATTTAAGAGGGGCAGACAAGAAAAGAGCCAGGAAAAGTAGCCAGTCTAACGTGGCATTGAATTCTCAATAAGGCTCACAGCTTGGCAGATAATTCATTTGGCCTGTTCCTGCCATGCAAATCTGTGGGACAAGCTGCTGACAATCAAGTTTGCTATACTTATGATATGATGAGAAAGATGAAGTGGGACTGCTGCTAACATCATTTGCTTTCTCAGAGAACTGCATTCAGCTTCTGATAAGCCCAGAGTTGAAAATATCAGACCTCAGGCATACACCTTTGTGGGAGATCAACAGCTACAGACATTGATAGACTCACCCAAACCAACTGCTCAAAGCACCTACAGAAGTTGCGTGCCAATTTAGCAACTGCTTGGCCATCTCAGTATTGCTCCTCCGCATCCAGCACTGCAACATCTGAGGTCAGTATCAAACAGGGCTGACAGGATAAACTCAGCAACACATCTGCAATCAAGCATAGTAATCATGATAAAAACAGAAGCTGAAGAGTCTAATTCAGCACTTAATCACTGGAGTACAGACCTGCTGAAACAACGGTTGAGGCCCTCAGAGGATCTCCTCACCTGCTGAATCACAATTCAGTTTCTAGACTTGTGCAGAAGCCTTACACCTCTAGCTTTACTTATTTCTTATTTAGGCAATTCCACGTTGTAAAAAATGAAGTTGTTAACATCAGCTGAACCCCTCAGAGATGTAGCTGTGCCTGTGCAGAAGCATTACACGGGAAGGAAACTTTAGCACCAGGAAATACAGAGTGGCAGTAGGCACAAGGGGACTTAACTGCCCCATTGCAGAGACAGCACCCCAAGTTCACTCAGCTTTGCTCTGTTCCTACTGAAGTAAAGGAACTGCTGGACTCTGAGAAAGGCAGGATCAGACATGCATTTTGGTAGCTATACATCCATTGTATTAGTGTAGGACAAGGTATCCTTAAAACAACATTCTTACCAAACCCGCCATTTACGTCATTGAAGATTTACTCAAGATCCCAAGCACAGTGAAAGGAAATCCTTCACTTCTTGGGACAAGGCCTTAACATGCTGGGGGAGCACCTTTCAAAGAACATAAGCTGAAAAGAAAAGACAAACCCTATTGCATTTTGGACCCATTTTTGTACATGTTGAAGCTACTTAGGAGTTCTCTAACTTAAAACACAACCTGGGCAGCTTACCAGAACAAAGATTCCCCAGCCTACAAGTGCACGTAGATGTTTGAGACTGAGTCTTCAAACACCAGATGCATAACCCAATCTTTGTTCATTCAGGACAATTTACTAACTACAATTTCCACTGCTTTTACTAATTGCTTCCAAATGTAATTGCTCAATTTCCAGTTCAAAGCACCTTACATTAAGCACTCAAGAAAGCTATCTTTGGGACACCTTATCAGTATATTGCACACCAGCGTACATACCTCCAATTGGCACAAGTGGCCACTTAATTATATCATTGGTCAGGTAGACAATTCAAGTGGAATTAAAGCATCTAATTACCTTTCCCCAACAACATACTGAATTAAAGTTGAACTACTACAATATTTTTAGAAGCCACAGTAAATTTAAAGATCAGATTTAAAGGCAAGAGTCTTGCGAGAAGTTTTGATCTTGAAAGCTCCTTAAGGCAATTTTTCCTTTTGGTAGTAAGCAAGTTCAGACAGCCAATTATTCTGCCCAACACCTTTTTACCTTCTATAGCCACAGAAACATTGAACTTCCCAGGTTTTACCCCTTGAGAGTACACGGAACAGCTTTAGACAGCACACAGGCATTGGCATTCAGAGCTGAGCAGTTACTTTAGGAGACTAACCTAACTCTTACAACAACATACCCATAGCTGATTTAACAATAGACAACCCAAAGCCCAAACGGTATACCATTGCTGTTGCACTACAGATAAAACATCGTGCATACCCAAAACCATCAGGTTTTACCTCATGTTGCCAATGCAGTTCTACACCATGTAATTCTGGAAGCCTGTCTTGGCTAACTCCCCATTTGAGTCTCACAGTGATTGATTTTCTTTAAACCCAGGCTCTTACAGAAGGGAATACAGAAACTCTTCTGCAGTGAGCTCCCTGAGAAGGTTTATTCCCAGCCTAAAAAGGCAAAAGTACCCCCAGATCTCACTTCTGGAATGCCTGGAATTCTGCAATATTTAAATAATTCATGTTTGGAAGTATTTCCTGGATGTTTCCCATTGTTCCTCTTCACCCAGTTGCAGCACAGCTGTTTCACCAGAACACATAGTTCCTGCTACCTCTTCCAGCCACAGAGAACGGGAGGTTGGTGTTCTAGGTAACCAGCCTGCTGCTCCTTGCACGGCTGAAGCCACTAGAGGGCATTGACATTTGCTCTGAAGATAGGGTTCAGTGCAAGAGACAGGCCTTGCACTGCACTTTTTAGGGATGTCAGAGACTTTGATGCTGCCTTTCCCTACTCAAAGCCCTTGTCTACTGCTGCACAACTGCCTTAATGCAAGATTTGCACCTTTAGTGTACATCAGCGATTTCACAGGAAGACAGAAACCATATCAACCCACATCTTCTCACCCCTGCACACCACTGTGTACACTGGTCAAGTCTTTGCCATCTCAGTTCAATTTTCTGGTAATTTGGAAAGCTGACAGGATTTCTGAGTATTCTCCACCCCATTTGCAGACAGCAACACTATCATTTTCCCTTCTAGACTAAGTTAACACTGCTACATGTTCCAGACCTACTTTCCTCATTCTCATCAAGTGCCTTGTTCACAGTTGCAGAGCGAATGCTTTAACGCAGTGTGTTTACATACACCCATGACAGATTTTCACTTTCGCATGCCGCAGACCTAAACAAGGAGAACTGAAGGCCGACTGACACTCCTGCGTTCAGAAATAACAAGCAGCAGATGAGCAGAGAAGCCCTGCGCTCAGCCGAATCATCTCACTGTTCTATTTCAAGCAACTACTTACATATTTGACAACAGAGAATAAAAAGCAGCTGACAAGAACCTTGCACAGGTTGGCCATGGGACTTGAAAGCAAAGGGAATGTAGATGTTAAAAGCCCAAATTAATAAGGGTGCCCTAGCTAGGCTAGATCTAATCCATCACACATACCCAAGGGCTCAGTTTCCTTCCCCTATTCAGACAGAGGCTCTTTTCAGAGTATACGTAGGACCAAGCCCATCCACCAAAACACCTTGAAAATTCATTTTCTAGTGCACTGCATATAACTCTGACAGGTTCTAAGGAGCCACATCACCTCCCCATGTGCTACATCCAGTTTGAAATCAATTGGCCCAGAGCAGCACCCAGCACCATCATAACTAATGATAACCACGTTAATAACCCCGTTATTCAGGGGTGTGTGTCTTGACCCCACAGTGTGGTAAGTGGGAGCACAACATGATGAAATATGCTGTATTAGAGCATTTCTAGGTAGTCCACCCAGCTCCATGAAGTCTAGGCAATACCCTGAAGAGCTCAGGGGCATGTCTTCTGCAGTTGTTTGCAAAGGTAGGCACCCTTGTGGAGTCCAAAAGTACTTGTTTACAAGTTCAATCTAACCCCCACCACTACACCAGACGTAAAGGGAAAACTGCCTAACAAGAGACGGGACAAAATTAGTTGTAATGCCAAGGCTGAGACATACAAGATACCCCAGATCTCTTTTGAAGAGATGTAGAGTTTTCCTTTTTATCAAACAAGTTCTTGTACATAGGTACAATGTTCACTTATACCTACACTGGGAAAGCTCTTCCAGTACAGGATAGAACCAAAGTGCTCCTATGTTAAAAGCAGAAAGATTTGACTTCAGCAGAAGTTAGCCCAGACACCCTTAACTACTCTCAGATCGAGCTGGCCTGCTTAATTTTCACATTTGCAAAGGAACAACAAACCTACTATTGCTTTGAGGCATGCACCATATTCAGTCGGGAATGAATCCTGCCTACCCAGCAAACTTTTAGGCCTTAGCCTACCCTGTCTTAAAAAGGGCAGGAGAAAGAGTTAGTCTTGCTCTTCCTGGAAGGAAAGTTACTTCTCGCACGTGTTTCTCACGCACATAAGATTGCTCTTACACCTGGCTTGAACACCATACCAGAACACTGCAACTCCTAGTACAAATATGGGTAGAGTAGGGGTGTATTGTGTGGGTGGGATTTTTTGTTTGTTTGTTTTAGTAGATGTTAACATTTGTTCCTCTTCTCAGAGACCACAACTCATAGTAGGTGAGTGCACACAAGCTCCGTTTTTGCTAAGGAGATGATCAAGTACAACCATTCTTATACAAGATGTTTGAGACATGGTGGAAGGTAAGCATCTAAAGAAGCAATTTTATCCCCTTGTATATAAAAAGTTGCATGCATGATCCAGTGTCAGTATGTAAAGATTTCTCTGAAATATCAAACCATTTTAATCCCTCATGGGTTGTGGTTTATTACCTAAAAAGACATCAGGAGTACTAGGAGCATATACCTCTTATTTTGAATCTAATGTGTTCAGGTATATACAGCCCAGATTGATACATCTCCAGCTCCAGCTTTATGACTGGCAAGCAAAATTTCAGCATCAGCTCTGCCTCAGAAGTGAGGTTTCTATCTGGAGTCCGGCAACAGCTTGCAGCAGGCCAAAGCAACCAGTTCACCCCATAGCAAGGAATCAGAAAAGATGCTCAGACATGACCTTGGCGACCCAAACCAACAGTATGGATACAGCATAAATGATGGTTTATAGGTTGAAAAAGCTGTAACAGCCTCCTGTTTTCAGTACCAGGAGTACTCAGCTAAGCTTGTTGCCAGTTGTCCTCAATGGTCAATCTTAGCTCAAGCAGTGGTACTTCTACAGCTGTAACAGAACATTATTTTTCTTAAATTGCCTTTTTTTTTTTTTTAAACTCAAAGCTTGTACTTTCCACTGGATCCTGCCAAATGGCAGCCAGCAATGCAAGAAGGGAAGTAAAATTTTATTGCTGCTTTAAAGTGTAAGGTCAGTAAGTGCTTGTGAATTACTGCAGTGGAATACCCTTCATTAGGCTTTAAGAGATGATTTGATGAAGGCATAAGCCTCCAGATTAAAATGTTACAAGAATTAGTAGATTCTAGAAAATTTTTAAAGGTTTATTTCTATTCTATTTGGAGACTGCCTGCAACTTACTAATTTCTTGTTGCCCCAGCAAAAGGTCTAATCTAAAAAACAATTAACAAAAAAGGTTTTAGCCTCAAGCAACTAGAAAGTGTTAAGAGAAGTGAAGTTTTAGTCTCTGACATACAGGACATTTCATCAGACAACCTAGGCATTTGAGCAGTAGCTCTTCTCTGAAGCTGCATTCTGTTGAAGTATTCCAGAGTCCTTCCCACCAACAAGCGCAGAGCACTAGCACTATTGCACGGCAAGTTTCAGCACCTGCAACTTGAGCTCTTAAGAGAAAAAAAGTCAGACCTGATTTAATTTACGAGCAAGGCTTTGTCATGATCTTCTGCCTCACTGGATAACAGTGACATACCAGCAGAAAGCCTAGCTAGTTCAGGGCCAAACGCACTTGCAGAAGGGAGGGAACAGGGGCTTGTCCACAACCAAGGATGCAGAACACCAGAACTAGAAGTTACACAGATTCTCTTTTAAGCTGCTCAGGTTGGAATTTGTCAAGTGTTGTAACATCTGGCATTTCCTTTTCTGGCATTTTGCTTTTCAGAATTATTTAGTACCATGTCCAGCAACAGTACTTCTTGCTCACAACTAACTCTGTGCTGCCTTCCAGAAGGGAAGGATGAAAAGCCAATGTCTAGGTTCAGCTGTGATCTGACTAACTGTTTAAGTGGTGCCCCTATCTTTATCACAACCCCTTTGTATTTTCATCTTTTTCTCCCCCTGCCCTGTTGAGGGGCAGTGAGGGAACACCTTGGGGGAACAGCTGGCCAAGGTCAACCCACCACACCAGCAAGGAGAAGAGCAGAAACTTTTCCACTTTGCAGATTCTATGCACCATCCTCACACTTCAGCTAAGAGCAGCCCTGTGCATAACTTAATACCATCTTGCTTGTTGTTAGAGGTGACTGGTGTTGAAGAAGGCTGTAGCGAGGTGGGGGTTGGTCTATTCTCCCACATGCCTGGTGACAGGACGAGGGAGAATGGGCTAAAGTTGTGCCAGGGGAGGTTTAGGTTGGATATTCGGAAGAACTTCTTCACTGAAAGGGTTGTTAGGCATTGGAATGGGCTGCCCAGGGAAGTGGTTGAGTCACCATCCCTGGAGGTCTTTAAGAGACGTTTAGATGTTGAGCTTAGTGATATGGTTTAGTGGAAGACTTGTTAGTGTTAGGTCAGAGGTTGGACTAGGTGATCTTGGAGGTCTCTTCCAACCTAGATGATTCTGTGAAATACAGGTATAGTTTGAAACCTACAGAAGTTCTTCTTGGAATAAGTGAATAACCCATCCAAGTGAGGGAGCAGAGAAGTGAATCAAGCAATTAATTACATTTAAGTTTAATCTTGTCATATTGACTGATACCAAGTCATAGGTTCTGAGCTCTCCCTTATTTTCAGGGGAACTGTTGACCTTTCAAACTGATGAAGCATCTGCCTTCTGTTTTTCTTTTCTAGCCTAAAAGCTTGTATTGCTATTACCAGAGCAGATTCCAAGCTTCAACTAAGACAGACACTTGCCAATTATTCATTCAGTGCTTTACAACTGCCTCTTTAGAAGCCTGTAATGTTTATGGAGTCACTACCATTTGAGTTTTTAAGTGGGTAAGCTTTATAATCTTCCTCAATTTCTACCAAGACCTGTCCCAAAGGGAGAATCACACTTACAGGGAATCCTTCTAGACTGTCTGAAAGCAGCATGTCCAACTGACAGAGTTCAGGCTTAGCAACCTCTGCACAGACCACTAGATTTAAGATGTTACCCTATAACACACAGAAAGATTCTCTAGGGCCAGCTGTACATTTTAGCTCTCATCAACAGAGAACAAGATGACATCAGGTACCATCATCTTCCTCCCCTGAAGAGAAACAAAACAGGCACGTTCCTCCCAGAATTAGTCTGGAGCTTCCTGATACCTTCCCTTCACTTCAGGGATCTGAAGCTCCAAGCCAAGTGCTCAAGAGTAACAAGAAGTCAGACAGCAACTAGACAAAGTAAGGGCAGCTAGCAAAAAATAAGGACAGAGAAGGTGCATGAAGAGGAAAGTTTTGACTATCCTGAGAAAGAAGTAAGTCCTAAAACCCTATCTCCTGGCTATTTTAAGATTTTAAGAGGTTTCCTCTATTCAGAGCCATCAAATCCTGTATGCCATTTAGTACAGGGCATTAATGAGCAAGTTTCAGTGTCAGCATTTGTAAATACAGTCTTCAATTAGTATGTTACTGCTGAATCTATTGTTACTTCATTCAGATGCTTTCTAGCTGTGCATAGCACTGGTGTCAATCACTTTACAACACATGAGATGGCAAGAGCATCTTGTATTTTTACATCAGCATCTGCTAGCGGCTTTTGTTTCACTAGCAAGTCACACTACAGAGATTTTAGATAAGTATGGTTCTATCCATCTGAACACTGGCATGAGATTTAACAAGATTATCTCTTCTCACTTGATCCTAATTGTTTGCCTTAGGAAATACATGGATATGCATGAACGTCAGTCTGCCATCTACTAAGAGCTCAAGTGCTTGGCTTAGTTTTTTTGTGGTAATCCCTAGGTTTGCTTTCTAATAAATACTAACCAAAGAGTCAAGCCAAAGATAACACCCTATTTTGTCCTCTTAATCTGAGGTGACCTCATCATGTCTAACAGCAGTCTTCTGGCACCTCCTGAATAAGTGCTTGGATTCCCCACGGTTTCGTGAAAGGTGAAGATGAGGAAAGAAGTGAAAGTCATCTTTAGCTTTTGCTCTGACATGCTGCATTTCACCATTGCACTGAAAAGTTGTTTAAATCTCTACACCTAAGAAGTGTTTATCGAAGTTGAACAAACCAAAGGGAAGCATGTCAGGTGGAAAATGTAGGTGCAGTTTTACTTGGTGCGCTTGCCTCAGTGATTTCCGAAGAAAAGCATTATTTCCTTAAGTTGGACTCACCTTTGCCGGAAGGGCAGCTCCAGACAGGGCTCAACAAGAACTACTAAGTTCTGAACTGTCCTCTCGCCCTCCTTGCCATGCCTGAACAGAGGCACACAGAGTACACATCTTGGAGGGTGTGGACGTGAGTTTGTCAAAAGTTTGGATGAGGAAAAAGCTAGTCAGAAAGCTTGTGTAGTAAGTAGCTGTTCTTGAGAGGTGACGCTAGCAGTGAGCTGGTTTACTTGGAAGTAGTTACGATCAAGAGTCCCCAGTTGAAGTCTGATGTGGACTTCTTCTGATCATGAAAAGCAGTAATAAGCTAACAGTTGCATGGGACACCCAAGAAAGTATGAAGTTTTGCAGGAAGAACAGTTACTCTGATACAATACCTACCTTTTCTTTAACATAGGGAAAAAGATACGCCTTTGAAACTCAGTGTTCTCTTCCCGTAGCAAAGAACTGCTGACAGCTGAAAAATAATTTCTATTTAGGACTGTCATTCACTTGACAGCACAAGTGTTTGTGGTTTTTCAAGTTTCAAGCAAAATCAAATCCTTCTCTTTTAAACTGCATGGGATTTTCCTGCTGAAATCTTCCCATCTATTCTGGGGCTCCTGGGGGAAGTCCCTGGGTTACGTGAAGCAGTTGTGTATGCTTTTTTTGTTGTTTTTAGTTTGCTTTCATGCCAGCAGAACTAGAAGCAATTTTTGGAGCCATTTAGGTAAATTCTTTGAGTTCCAACAGGAAGCTAAGAAAAAATAGTTTACTTGTGACACTCACCAACTATTCAAGCTAGATCAGCATCTCAAATTTTTCAAATCAAAATACATTTCTCAAACAACCAGGTCAATTCCAGAGATACTGATGGGCAGGTTTTAAGAACGCACATGGAAATTTACTGTGTCAAGAGTAGCAGATCGTTTTCTTCCCACTCAGTTCCAATTTCAGCACCAAAATATGGTTTTCTAGAAAACATGCTGAGCTTTTCCTGAAGTTAACTCTACAAGTAAAATTCAATTTGGAAGTTGGGACTGATATTTTTTCCTATTTACTTCCATGCAAGAATCACAGCAGGATAGCTTCATCCTCCTAGGATAAGAGCCCCTTAACTCATCTGCTCTGGTCTGTAACGTCTGTCAGTGTTTTAACAGCTATTGTGTGTAGCTTTGTCCTATGGTTGCTTTTACATCCAGACTAGAAATTTTCAAAACTGCTCACTGCAGTATGCTGATGAGCAACAGCTAGCTTCAGTTCCAATACTACTGCCAAAATGCTTCAGGTAGCATCTCAGTTAAGAAACACGCAACTTCTTTCTGTTCCCATTCCAGCTTGTTTGGAACTCCTTCAGGTATCCATGTTTCACATTAAAAATCCTGAAATAGAGATTGTCCTTAGCTCTCAATGAGACAAAGACAAAAGCAGCAACAGTTTACACCCATTGCTTCCAACTCCCCATCCTCTTCACCCTCAAGAGGCACCTATACTAGTGACATCATGGCAAAAACAATTAATTATTTGATGCTCCATCACACACCTTAAAAATAATCCTGATTTTCAGGGTGTACACAACTGGTAGATTATAGACTGATAGAACTGTAAAGTTCAAGAGAGTTCCTACAGTTAGATTTCAACAACTTTGCAAGTTTTAAGAAAGTGACAGGTCAAGTCCAACAGAATACATTTTCTCCTGCCCACACACTGGTTGCTTCAGGGGAACCAGAGAAAGGACAAAACCTGGCAGCTATGGAAAACCAAAGTCTTCAGCTGCCACAGCCAGCAACACCTAGACTGCTTTGGAACCAATTGGCCTGCCTCAATGTAAAAGCTCAATCATTTAAAAAAAGAAAGCCACCACCACGTAGTATAACAAAGCACTCTGAGTTCACTGTGAAGAGAATGCTTAGTTCTCTGGAAGTCCCTGAAGATGAGCGTACAAAACAAACTTGGGCTGATGTACTTCCCGAGAATGAGTTTACCCATCATTACAGCTCTGCTCATTTTGTACATCAGTCTTTTATGGACTTCTACCTTAGATGTATTTTACTTCCAGTAAGTCTGAGAAACGCACATATTAAAATCTGCCTTTCCATTAAAAGTTTGGAGCAGATTATCTGCTGGCATTCCAGACAAACACAATTTTAAAAAGCTACTTTTGTACATGCTCATCAACTATTGCAACACTTGCCCACTCACTCTTAAGAGTAGAGAAGTAAGCCAGAGGCAAAACTCCAAGCAAAATCCCATGAGTTACCATACTGTATGGTAACTATACTTAAATCAGAAGTAGCTACTTGGCACAGACAGAACCCCACTTTACCTGGTCAGTATCCACAAACACCAATTCATGTAAAATCTTCCACTTGGAAGTCACACACCCAGGAGCTTCTGGCTTTTTAGTTCTCTACTTGCACCTCATTCCACCAAGTATTTGTTTAAGCCTATGTGTGGACTACAATGTAAATCTGCTTCAAAGACATGGGAAGGGAAATGGCTTGATGTACAAACTAGAGTAGGCTCTTTAATCTTCATGCTATTCAAGGGAGTCTATGCTGCAACAAAAGATTATCAACCTATCTGCTTGTGACTAGTATCTGTGTCTAGTAAACAGAGAAGCAAGATCTAGAGATAGTGTACATCTGAATGTCTTCTCTAGGCATATATCCCTGTTGTACATTAAAAGGATACCACTAGCCTTACCAGGTGTTTTCACCTGAATATGCTTTCTTATCTACTTGATTCCTGCTTCACTCCCCCTCCATACCAGCCACGCTGTGCTTCTGTAGCTCAAGGAACAGACGTGAGTCCTCTCAGTTTTCACGGCTGCTGTAGAACATGACAGTTACCTTTATGTTAAGATTGTGTTGGATGGTTTAAAGTTGCTGCAGTGTCAAACCCTAAAGCACTACAGTTAAAACTGAAGGATAAGATCTCATATTTAACCAAAGAAAAACAGTTCTTAACCAAGTATGCTGAACTCCACAAAAGTATACAACATGCACTACCCCATGCCTCATAACAAGCACAAACGTAGCAGCTTGGCTGGTGGACTTCTCATGAAAAGACAGAGCATGGCTTCCTTGAGCAATTTAAGTGACTGATCTCAGTCATGGAACATAGAAGAGAACAGGGGTGGATAACATTTTCCACATTCCTTCTAGTCTGTGACCCAGCTAGTGGTAACTGGGGACTGGTAGCCAAGAGAAACTCTGAAACCAAATCTGCCCACTAAGTGTTTGGAAGTCCTCCCCATTTGAGGGATCAGCACTTCCCTCTGGATAGGATTCCAACTGTCATTAACTAGACCAGTGGCCAAGAAAAACCTCAGGAAAGAAAGCTATTTCATCTGTCCTACTTCCCCATCTTCCTTATTCCTTTGTGCCTTCCCCTTCCACTTCCTATGATACTTCCAAACTCACCCTTTTCATTGTAACACCCCTCCACTCCCAGCTTTAATCAAATGCCTCGTGTTGCAGACCAGCAGGCTTCTTCCCCTCTGAAAGGTAAGGGGAAGTGACATTCATTGCCATGAGCCTCTGAACACGGAAAGCTTACGTCAGGCCAATGCTCTTCCAGCAGCAAATCAAATTTTAACTTTAGAGCTAATATGCTGCCATGTAGCCTACTCAGCCAGTCTCAGTGGGCTCAGTCTAACCTACACACAGAATGACTGATGAATGCCAACAGACTGCTTCTTTCTCCCTAGCTAAAGTCAAGATGTTTGGGGGCAAGGCAACCCAATTTACAGAACAATGGCACATGGCTTTGGTTTGTACTAATGAACAGTGCAGTACTCTGTTGTGCTTACCCACATAAGTACTGCCCTGCTCACATTCATCCATGTTCTTCATCCAGAGGCCGTAGCTGCTCCATAGAACTCCAGCTCCAGCCCAGGTGATCACTCAGTCAGGACACCAATGGCAGAACAAATTATCTGCCTACACTTACCAGTTCCTGCATGGCTTCCTCCACAGCTTCCTCCACCTGCATGGAAGAGTCTGCCAGCAGCACTGGTGCGTTGCTTGTCTAGGCTTTGCTGCCAGACTCTACTTGACAAACACCCAAGCCAACCTTTAATGGTATAGCCTCTGTTCCTCCAGTAACTAGTATTTCCCTATCTCTAGCCACAGGTGCTTCCCCTCAAGGTCCAAGTTTGCCCTCATTTCACACCTACCCCTCACTTCCCCACTGCACAGCTACGTGCTGCTCCAGGTGAGAACACCTGTCAGTGGGCTCTCAAAAGCAGCTGGCTCAGCCATGAGGCAGTGGGAGGCAGAAACACACAAACCCAGCAGACAAGCACGTCCTCCCAAGCAGGCTACAGATGGGAGACCACCAGGGCAGAGACTGACAGCGCAAAGAGCTCCAGGCTTATGGAGGCTTCGACACCCCCTGCTCTGGAGATAGAAGCACCACTGCCTCTGAGGAGCTGCCACGGGGGACATCAGGCCAAGGTCCATCCCTCCTGGCTGCCCCGGCAATCTTGGTCTTCACAACATCCAGTCAGGTGCAGACCAACACTAAGGCTACCCTGGAAGGCTCATGCAGACTACAGCAAATCGCTTCACACACCAAAGCTGGTTTCCACCATCTTACCCCTCCTTGCCTCTTAGGGATGTGCTTGCAGTGTGTAGGGCTCATGCTCAGCTAGCACAGGCCTCCCTCAGAGCACTTTGTGTAGGGGAGCACAAGAGCATTTGTTTGTTGTTTCCATTGTGGAACAGGCAGCATTTATGAATGCCTCTATGCAAGGCAACGTTTCCCTCAAATGAGGGGATTATTCTTCTCAAATGCTCATGAATATAACCACCACCATCTACGGTGTTACTGAGGGATCTAAGCTGTATCAGGAGCCTACTGTGCTAAGAAAAGAGCAATCCCTGACAGGAGTCACGAGCCCAATTTCAAGGCAAGGTCTGGTCCTGAGAGAGCTGACTTGGGTTGACTGCTCTCAGACTGAAGAGCTGCCCATAGCCCACACAAGGCCATGCAAAAAAAGGACTCCTTTGTACAGCAGGTGGTTATTTCCACTGCTTTGAGTGGAAGCTTCACTCTGGTGTGACTAGCTATGCCTTCCTTCAGTTTCTCTCCTACAGCTACGAGGCCTTGCAGAAAAGAAGGCAGAGCCGATTCTCACACAGCCACCACCAGAAGGGCCTCAGTGCCAGAACACACTGGCAGTGAAAGCCACAGCATGCAGAAGGCTTCACATACAAGCTGCTGACCTCAAACACCAACTGCTACTGTGAGCCTGTCAGAAGAGGGAGACAGTTCCATACACTGTCATCCCAGATCCCAGTAATTTCTCTGTGCAGGCAAACATTTCACACCAACACCACATGTTACCCAGAAAGCTCCAGCACAGAAGTGATTCACTTACAGCAATGGTAGCCTTGTAGCGTTTGGGCACAAACCTAGTGAATGGAAAAGCTTCTCACAAACAAGCATAGAAGACTTACAATCCTACCAGTTCAGTGACAGTAAAGATGTAGTCTAACAAGAAAGAAAGCTTCACAGCTCAAGGTGGAAGTTACACCTTTTGCTTCTTTGCCTGAACTTCACTTGAGAACAAAGCAGTGAGCTATCAGCAGTGCACATTAAACTTGGGGCAAGCTCTGCTGTATTGCTAGGTCCCTGGACATTGTGTCACCAGAGAGACCATGTGGAAGCCACCAGTGAGGCTCCCAAAAGGAAGCCCTCATGTTTTCACACAGGCAGCTAAGTCCTACAGCCTGTGCAGCAGCCCTCAGACTTGAGGGCTTAGCTTCAGTTTCACCTGTACTGCCTCAGTGTTCAGCCTTTAATGTCAGCATAAAGTTTATTGTATAACACTTAACTGTATTGTCAGATATATGAGTCTCAGAAGAACTGGGGATTCAGCAGCCAAGTAGGAGATAAATGGGTTTTTGTTTGTTTGTTGTTTTTTTTTTTCCCGACAAAGTGATGTCGCAATTAGTTTTAGATGGCAGGATAAGAACATCTAAGATATTTAAACATCAGTATTAATATTACAGCACTACTGTACCACTGAAATGAAGTTTACAGTCATCTTACCAATTGCTTCAGGCCATCTAGAAATAAAAGCAGCCAAGAAAGCATCTGCTCTGCACTGATGGTTGTGAAGATTACCTTAGCACATGACTAGCGTTAGAAACTTGAAAACTTGTCCAAGAGGTTATCATTGCAGATGTTCCAGAGCTACAGAGCTTGCTACCAGCGCCAGCAGAAGTACACAAGCAGTTTCTTTCTCTGTACCAAGTCTCTTGCTGGCCAGAAATCTTTCATTAGGAGCAGAGGTAATTAACATGAGTGAAATATTCTTAAAGCCAACTCAGAAGCTCAGGCAGTTAAAACACACTAAGACTACACAGAACAAATTGTATCCTACAGTGCTTTCTTGGTTAGAACAGGACTCACTGTTCTAATAGTAACATATTGTAATGTAATTTTTAATACTTCTCCACACAAGAATGAATCCTGTTCCTCAACACAGCTGCATAATTTATGAAAAAGCACATCAGATCAGCTTCTTTGGTAGTTTGCAAGGAATTAAGCTATTTAACATTAAAGACCCAAGTACGAACAAGGACAGGAAGAAAAAACATTGCTATAGCTCCACACATAATTACAATTCCTACTTAGGCAAGAAAAACTACCACCCAACCAAAACAGAGTATCTATAACCAAAAGCTATGCATCATAGACAACAAATCTGTCCTGCTAGGGGACACTTCTCTAGGCACTTGCCTTTGGGTACTTATTCCTTCATTAAAATGGAAATCCCTCCAACAGTAAAAATATCTGAAACATTAAAATGCTTCAGCTGTTAAGTAATGGCTTGACCCTTGCAATGCAATGATATAAGCTCAAACCAAGCACCATTATTCAGTTATTGAAAACCCATTCTAAGTTTCACTCTTTTGTTTTAGATCTCCTTTATATATAGCCCTTTGCTTTGTATTTTTATTGTATGTCCTTCTCTCATTTCTTCCTACCATGAAGGAAAACATTCTCCCTAGGTTTAGTAGAGCATATCTAAAGACACCTGCTCTGCAGAGCCCTAACGGTGGTGCTGCAGTGAGAAGACAACAGGCTCCTCAGCACAAGCTGCCATGCTGCTTACTCCTCCAGAGGGAATGGCAATGCTGCAAGAGCCTTTTCAGCACTTTTTACTGAGGTCCTTATGTGGGGTTTTAGCTAGTAACCAGCTGCAGCAGGGAGTTTACATTGTTCTGTGCCACTCCAGCTAATGCTTTGGAACCTGTTGGATCCTTCACTGTTTTATTGCCTACTACCTTCCCTTTACAGCAGCACTAAACTTGAAGGTTTCCCCCTACCTCCAACCAGCATTCCTTTCAGGGAAGGATATGGCACATTTCCATGCATGAAACTAGGACAAAAATTTAGTGAGTGCCCTCGCTTCCCATTTCTTAGTCCTGTTCAGTCACTGGGGATACAGAATTTGAATTTGTCTGTCACAAATTCAACCCTGTTCCTAGGACAGCTTTTGACTACTGCAGTCATGTTATACTTCTGCAAGTACCCAGTATTTTCCTGTTTTAGTTTTCTTGTTTTTTGTTTGTTAAGCCACTAATGGAGCACATTCATGATGGTCAGGAATTGGCCACAAAAAGAAAGGGACATACAGGAAACGTAGCTCTGTCTTTCTGTATAGAAAGATATCTTTCTGAACTAGAAAGATAGAGGACACAATTCATTGTCCAGATGGAGGAAAATAGGGCTTAGCGGCACAATCTATTTAATCTGCCATGAGAGAGCACTGCTCAAATTCATCACACAGTAGCAGATGCAAGAGCCAGCCCAGTCAAGCTCCCCATCTTTGCAAGTCAAGCTGTGGGGTCAAGGAGGAGAAATGGCAAGACTTGTCTTGTCACACAATTCCAGATTTCATGCCAGCAGAGAGAAAGAGGCATGAAGGAAGGGAATATGAATAGAAAATCAAGCCTGATTATCTTTTTCCACATGGGAACATTCTTCAGACAGGCATTTTCCAAATGTAGTCAGTTGATCACTTGCACTGTGCTCTTCAGACCTACAAGAGTACAAATGATCAAGCAATCCCATAACAGAGCAGACAATTTCTTTGAGTCTGTCAAGTGAGGAAGAAAAATCATAATAGCCCTGGGCTTTCAAGTTATTTCCAGGACACCCAAGACATTAGACTTACTGTGGAGTTTTACTTGGAACAGTTACTAACTGTCAGTGGGCACAGCAGACATACAAAAGTCAGATGTTGCCCACAGGTCACTGATACTTCCCAAGCCCAAATGCTTCATGTCACTGCTCACAGTTTCACTGTAGGAAGAAACATCAAGCTTTGTACAACTTTTGAGAGCCAGAAGTACCTCAGCAGCCCAGTGGATATCACCTGCTCTTGTAATTTACCTTGGTATCCACACAATCATCTCACTTCATCTGAAAGTTTGATCCTGCATTGGCACAAGAAATACAGATCTCCCCATTCTCTGTGCTACCCTTAAATGTTCATCATTTTCTGCAAGTCGTAATTCTGTGCTTATGCATTCAGTGACACTGCTGGCTGCCTAGGTTAGCAGCAACACTGCTATAGTAAGAGGGAAATGCAAAAGAGAAAGATCAAAAACTTGTTTCAAGCATTACTGCTGCTCATTTAAACTCATTGAGAAGGGCTGGTTCAAAACTACTGTTTGCCTTTAAAAGCATTCAAACTTGCACACATTGTAGTTCTAGTGCTCACTGTACAGAAGAGAAAGAGTAAGTATCACACCTAGCAACTGAATGCCTACAGGATTAGTCCCCAGAACTACCACACTGACCTGACAGGTCAGGGAGGGTTCCTGAAGGGAAAATAGTCTCGATCACAAGTCCACATGAGAAACAGTGATGTAACGTGGTAGGCATCATAAAAAAAAAAAAAAAAAAAAAAAAAAAAAAAAACTAGGAATAATTAAGAATTTTCTTGCTCGAAGTATGGCATCTTTACGCTAGTAACAGCCGTACTGGCAATGTCTAATCACTAGCAGAGATGAAGCTCAGGGGTTATCAACATGATTGCAAATGAGTAGACCAAGTTCTCCATCTTTGCGTGCACATAGGCAAGACACTTGGTGGGTGAGAAGAGAGGCTTCACCTGTGAAACATCCTGGAAGTCCATGGCCTCCCACTAAAAAGCTTATAAATTAAAACATCAAGGCAGATCCTTGTACAGAACTGTAGACATTGGTGCTCAATTCAGCTGACGTTCTCCTCAGTTATGAAGGGGATAATACCAAAGTTGGTTCACTGATTTCAAGCAGTAAGTAAATCAGTAGCCCCTTGTATTTGCTGTTCCACTCTCCTGAAGCAGTTCCCATTCCAAAGATGACACAACACAGGGACCAATTAAACTGCCTTGTAAAGTACAGTGTATAAAAGTGGCCTATATGGAAACTGTTTGATAGACAGGCTCATTGTGCAATTATGCACTGCCAATAGGACTTTTCATTTTGTTCTTTGTTTCAACTGCTCCTCATTAAAGCATTTAGATACCAGTGCTTATTCAGGGCCCAAGTCACCTAGCTAGATGCTTAGTTATCACCTCAAAGCTCCTCTCAATACAGCACCACTCCAACTTTGAGCTTTAGGCTCTGTATCAGGTCATACAGATAGATGCATAAGCACCCTTACGGTTCCCCATCCTCCAGAACGGGTCCCCAAGGATTTATGGCACACACTAGATCTAATTTGCCACTTTCTAATAGCTGCTTGTTACACATCTGGCCATAAAAGAGGCTGCATGGTGCAGCTGAACACAGGGACACCAGTGCAGCCACAGCTCTGAGAAGCGTTTAATTGCCATCATGGTCAAATAGCAGCTCTATTTAAAAGCTAGACCATTGCACCCGAGTCCCTTATTGTTATATTCTGGCTGAGTCGGGATTCCAAAGGCTCCTGATCTTGCCTAACCATAGTTGAAGTTAATTAAGCACTACATTTCATAACGTTCAGATCGATGGGACAAGAATGCACGCGGTCAGCCCATCCAACACGCCTGCAGAGATCGAGCTTTCCCACTTACCCAGGACCACGTCCCTGTGGCAGTACTGCCTGCGGAGCAGCTACCGGCCTGCTGCCCTGTGCCCGAGGGCTCTCCTGCGGGCGGATGTCCGTGGCGGTGCTGCACTGGGAGGACCATATTTAGAAGAGATGCTGGGCTCCCCCAGGAGCACGGGAACAGCTTGCTAAGCGAAAGGAGCAGCCCCAGCAAGCGTCAGGCATTGTCACATTAAAAAAGCACGGAGCCAGCCTCCGGCAGGGAGCAGCCCGGGCCGGAGGCACCTAGCCGTACTGCGGGCACCCCGTTAACCCCCCGGGGAGCGCGGACCCAGCCCCACCGCCACGCCGGGCACAAAACGCGCGGTGCGGGAGCGCGGAGCCCGCCCGAGCCCTTCCGCGCCCAGCCCCGGGGTGCTCGCACCGGCGGCGGGGCGGCCCCGGCGGGGAGCGGGGCTCACTTACCCGGGGCCCCGCGGCTCGGTGCCCGCCGCCCTGGGGCAGATGCGCCGGCAGCAGCAGCAGCGCCAGCAGCAGCGGGCGAGCCCCGGCGCTGCGCCAGGCCGCGGGCAGCAGCGGCGGCGACGGCATCGTCCCCTCGGCGGCGGCAGCGGGGCGGCAACAACGGGACGGGGACGACGGCGGCGGGGCTCGGCGGGCGGCTGCGTGCGGGCCGGCGGGGCTCGGCTGCGCCCCTCCCGCGGCGGCAGGTTCCCCGCCTCGGCCATGGGGATGCCCGTTATAAAGCCGCGGCCGGGCGGGGCGGGGCCGGCCCGCACGCCCCGCGCCGCGCACCCATGGCAGCGCAGCCGCCGCGGGACCGGGCCAATGGCGGGGCGGCGGCGGAGCCCCCCCGCGCCCCGCCCCGCGGCCGGCCGTGAGGCGGGCGCCGCAGGTTGGCGGCCGGGGACGGGCCCCGAGCTCCGGGCGGCGGCACCTGAGGGGCCGGCCCGCAGCCCCGCGGTGACAGCTGAGGGGCGGGCGGGCCCCGGGAAGGGTCCCCCGCCGCCCGGAGCTGGGGGGGACCCGCTGCGGGTCTCCCTCGGGACATCCAGCCCTTGTGGGACCGCTGTGTGGGAAGCCGCCCGCGCCTGGAGACCCCAGGCTGTGGAGGCAGAGAGCAGTGCCAAGCCTCTGCCCACCTGCCGGCTGTCCTGGGGACCCTCGTTTTGATGAGTTTGGTTGCAGGGCAGAGACCCTGCACTTCACAAAATGATACTCATTGCAGCGCACATCATCGCTGTGCACACAACGATGATAATAACCTTCGGAGGGACATTTCTCGTGCTCGTGCAGAAAAACACGCGACAGGCAGTTTCTTCATACAGCATATTTGGCTTTCTGCACTCAATGGCCTTACAAGAGCCAATATTCACACTTGTAAAAATTCCCTAGAGTGTATCCGCTAGGTATGGGGAGGGGCTGCTACGCCCACATGGAGAACCTTGTTACACAGCAGAAGTCATATAATTCTGGCATCTTATCAGAGCAAAGCAGGGTGTTTAGCTATAGCGGTTGCTTTCATCTTTCTTTTCTTCTCTCTCTTTTTTAAGTATTTATTTTAAAATGCCAGTATGTAACATTTTGTCATTAGCCTAGGCAGTATGAGCCGTTTGTTACTCACACGGAGCTCTGCCAGTATTCATTATTCTTGGCTTGAGATCTCTCTGGAGCTCCAAACCCGGCAACCCATACAAGCCTACTGATATACCTTAGCCCTAACCCTCACCGCTCTCTGCTATCCCGGTCCTAAACTTTGCCAGCTCTTCTTCAGCATGGCCTGCGGTATCCTCTGATTTTCCATTTCAAAGTCTCTCTGATCTACACCTGAACTGCTGCCATTCCACATGATATGAGCACAGACCTTGAGGGGAGGCGGGGAGGGAGAGCTGGAAAATCTATATATGAGTGTCCTTGTGTACATCAGGATCACCTCTGCTGAGGTTGGACAAGTTATACCAGTGCACACCTGACACCTGCAGAAAGAGAGGCAGAATCTAGCTCACTTTTGTTGAGGTGGGGATCCGACCACCAAAGTACCACATCACCTTGGAGTTAAGTCTTGATGAAATTCCAGTCCGAATAACAATATCTCACTTGTCTACAATCCCCTCTCCAATTTCATGGGGAGTTTTTTGCATCTGATCTACTTCATGTGATGCCTTCATGTGTCCTTTAACATTTGCACTTTAAGTGTGGCTGTATCCCTTTGGTATATTTTCCACAGATAAACCCATGGATACCAGGACCTCTCTGCTAAATAAACGCTCATTACTTCCATGAAAAAATATATATATATGTTTTTCCTGTTCCCTAAGAGAGAGTACCAGCTATGCCAGAAGCCTACACTTCAATGCCTACGTGGCCTTGACACCAGCAGCATCTTAACACCAAGTAGAAGTCCCAGAGAGGGTCAGAAATCCTCAGTAGCTGAACGCTTTGACTACTTTATGGCCAAAGCTGTTTATAACCACAAGCATGTACCCACTCCACCCTTGAACAATATTTCCATGGCCAGCTATTTCTCTGTAAGGACATCTATTTTCTTTGCGAAAAGTAATGGCATTAGTGTGATAACTGGGCCAGAGGAGACTCCACAGCCTGGCCACACAACCATTAAATCTCACTCAGATGCACTGAGCCCAAAAACCATCAGAAGGACATTCAGTTACATGGTAGAGACACCAGCAGAGAGAATAATTCTCTGTGTTCAGTGGTGAATAACATTCACCACTGAAAATTCATGCCTAACTCTTCAGCTAAGCGGGTGCTCCCTTTGGTATAGGTGCACTTTACATGTGTGTTGTGTTTAAAGAAAAATCTCATTAAGCAAACTGCCCAAACAAAGTTTTCTGCCCCTGCATTGTCCATTAATTTTCTCCAGATTCCTGGCAAGCAGGATGTGCCTGTCTTGGGCACCAGTGGCACTGCCGAGATGCTGATGAGCCAAGAGGAGGCTAGTGTCTGAGCGCAAGAGGAACTGGTGCCTCACCTCCCTTGAGCTCTTCTGTAAATCCCTGCCATCCCTTGGAGGCTGCGGTGCCAAACGCTGCGCTGGCACAGTGCCACTTTCAGTCGATGGTGTCTCACCAGCAAAGAACTTGCCCAGGGTGATTAACCGAAAACTACAAAGAGAGAGGGGCACAGAACTAGAAGCAAAGTTGTTCTTCATGTCCAGGCACTCATACGCCAGGCCCGGCGTTTGGATGCTTCCGAGTGAGATGTAAGCCCAGCAGTAATGAATTCAGCTATGCAATGCTGCTGGAGGTAGCACTGAAGCTAGTATCGTCGGGGCTTGTTGTGTGCAGCAGATACAGCCTACAGCTTGCATCTCTGGAGACTTACCCCAACATGTGCCTATAGGTGTTGATGATTAATATCTTGTTGCCATGGTGCACGCATAGCACGTGCACCACCACGAATCCGTGGCACAAGGCGTATGTATTGGTGGTCTTGACAACTGTTCAGGGAGAACCGTTTGATTGCCGTGATTATTTGCCTTTGCTTCTACTTGTCTTGTCCTCGGACAAGTTTCAGGAGATTGCTGTCCTGTTTTGAACAGTATTGGCATCCACAACAGAACCGTCACGGGATCTGCCTGCCGCTGCTTCCATCAGAGAAGTTTAGCTCCTACAAGTTTAGCAGAAATTGTTACTCACACTTGCAATACAGAATAATTCACTGCCTCCAAATATGAGCTGATTGCTTTTATAGACCAAATTAATGCTACTGGTTCTTTCTTAAGTCAGTGGATGTTACAATCACTCCTGCAGTGGATGTTACAATCACTCCTGCAGCAGGCCTAGATTTAGTTCCCTTTTTTGTCACAAAAGTAGTAAAGAGGAATATGGCTGATTTGCTGTGAGCTTGATTTGTTGTTAACTGTAACCTGATGCAGAATTTAGAGCTATCTTCTTGCACTTTATGCGTACTGAATAGTTTGAATAATAACAATCAGAGTTGTCCATTCCTGTCAGGCCTTGATTGCTGAGAACCCACAGCAGTGAAAGAGCCTTCCCTACTATGCTGACACCTCCAAATCTCCATCCAAAAGTGAGTTCAGGGCAACCCAGAATAAAGACTGAAGAACCACACTTGAGCACACTCATGACCCTGTGCAGACTGGAATAGCAGCCACAGGAGAAGAGTCTGTGCAGTCACCCCAAACTGAAGCAGAACATCATTTCCACAGCTTCCCAGACACAGGTTGAATATGGGGATAGTGGGGAAAACTGAATTTGACCCTTAGGTCATATAAGGCTGGAAATCGAAAGTCCCTGGATTTGAAAGGACTCAAGTCACAGCACATGGCAATGTCACGGTGCCATCCCACTGTCAGCACAGTTGCTGCCATGGGCAAAGTGTTCACGCTATTTAAAGATGTAGAGGCACACCGCTATTAGCATGTCTTGGGGTGGACTTGCTGGATTATGTCAGCAAAAAGGATGCTCAATTTCTTATGAAAACTAATTACCTGTATGCCTGAGTGCAACAGAAACCCTGTAAGTGTCCTATTGGGCTTTTCATCCTTGAAGCTCTTGGCAGAATGCTCACCAATACTTGAACAAAAAGCTTTGCTACAAATATGACAAGACAGCAAGTCTTTTTCCATTAAATCCATCTAGACTCCACCACATTATTTATTATACTTTATATAGAAATTTTGTGCGGGGCTTTTCTCTAGGAAGCGTATTAACTTGTGCAGGTCCTAGCTGCACTTCTTTGGTTGGCCAACAAATTGCCAGTAGTCCTGGTCATTCCCCATCACCGCCAAACCCTCACCTCCTACTAGTACCTGTCCATCTGACCATGCTACCATATCTTCACACCCTTTTGTTATTCCGCCACAGGAACAGGCTGCTGGCCATACACCAGTGTTATTATGAAAAAATAAACCTAAAAAGGAATGCAGTAAAGTGCAAGATGCAGTAAAGCCCATTTGAGCTTCCATATTATTTTTCATGGTGCTGAAGCACATATCTGTTTTTAAGGGTGGAACTCCCACTATGACCTGGCTGGTGTTAGTATGTAATCTGCCAACTCCTTGAAAACAAGGATATTCTTTTTTACCATTTTACTTGGGTTTTGCAAATTCTAGGTTATAATGTTAAGAATTAGTATGAGGCCAGTGTAGTGATGGTGAATGATGGGTATTTATGTGGCACGTTCATTGTGCATTCTTTGAATTTTGTGAAGTAAATATAATATCACTTCAGGCTCTAAAAAGAATGCCAATCGACCATATCTTTAACCTTTAGAATCTTTAAAAGTGCTTAGGAACTTGCCAATTTTTTTTCTTTCTTTTTTTTCTTTTTTTTTTCTTTTCAGTCAGCTATGAGATTGAAGTTGGGTTGGACTCCATATGGACTCCAGAAGAGAGGAGCTCTGTTCCAACCTCGTTTATCAATCTTATCAAGGCAAGGATTCTTTCTGCTCATCCTGTCTACCTGGGTGGGATAGATGGAAAGTGGGTGGGGAAAGAAATACCTCTGCACTGAAATTTTGAGGACTGGGTACTCTAGGCTGCAATTGCCAGGGAGAGCAGGTGGTGAACCTCCTGTACATGTGAACCGTCTGCCCAGAGGAGTGGGCTCACCACTGAATGTGCAAAAGACGTGTAGGGGGATCAGGGCACAAGGAAGGCGGGGTCTTTTGTCTGACCTCTACTTCAGGTGATCTTCCACTAACACAGACAACAGCAAAAGGAGGACAAAGCAGATGACGATCAGGCCCTGTGAGCTCAACAATGACATGGGATTTATTTATTTTTTTGTTTGTTTATTTTGACACTTGAGCACATTCACCTTGTCTCATTAGAGAGATACTCAGATCTTTGGATTCAGATATTTTGTGTCACGGGTTTACACCCCCCTCCATCTATCTTCCTCCATCAACAGTCCTTATTCTCAGTAAGCTCAGAATCAGACTGGTGTCTTAAGCGGCATGAAAGAAGCTCAGAAACATATTTTAGCAAAGAATCTTTGGCATCATATTAGCCACCCTCTGTCTTCCGAGCTAGGGACAAAAGGGTGACAAAACAGCAGGATACAAACAAGATGCCTTGATCCTACAATTTTTGATCAGGGCCAAGAGTAACGCTCATTATCAGACAGGCAAAGTTTGTTTTTTCTTCCCTACCAGTTTCTTAGCACTGATTTAGGCTTCACACTGACACCAGCAAAACTGCACTTAAATCACAGCCCTGAGAACCGGCTACACGTATCCAAAGCTGAGCAGAGTTCAAACCTCAGCCCTGCGCTGATACAGAGTCTTTTCTGTTTTAAATTGCCCACCCACTCACTATTCCCAGCTGCCGAGCCACATAACGTTCAAAGACCACACACAAGGTGCAAGAGCAACAGGGGCCTGTTGAAAATTAAAGTGCAGCAGCTTCGTCAAGAGGATAGGCTCCAGCATTGCTGCCTAGAAAATGGGGGCAAGGAATGAGGACGGAAGGGCAGACAGAGACCGTGGGAGATCCATACAGAAAGCAATGGGAATCTATACCAGAGCATATTTTACTGAAATCCCCTACCCTCAGCATGCAGATAAGAGAGAGACAGAGCTTCCCATATGAACACAGGCAAGAAGCAGCTCAGAAAAGGAGGTGGTGCTTTCCAGAGTCTGGAGATGATGCTGGGGTGCCTGTTGGCTCACTGAGAGTACCTGGAGCCAGTCAAAAAATGTCTCTGTGCCTTATTTCTCCCTGTTGAGCAAGTATCAAGAACTGTAAGAGCCTCACATGCATGTTGTGTAATGCAAGTGCCAGGTACTAGCAGGAGAGATATCTCCCATGGCCCCTGACAGACAGCAAAACTCTCAAAGGGCTCTGGCTCCTTATTCTTCTCACCAGTGCTGCTGCTGAAGGGACCTTGTTCTGATAAAAGCATTCGTTTGGATGCCATCTAGTAGTGTCAACCATCCCATTGTAAGAACACATTATTATTATTGAAAATTAGGGTCTTGTGATGGCACAAACAGAAAGGGGCCAGCGCAATCAGAAGGTGCAACATCCCCAAGTTTGGAAAACAGCAAGGCCCTCCTGCTGGCCCTTGGGCTAGAATTTGCAGGGTCTGAGGGAAATTTGGGAAAATCAACCTTACCTTCAACATATCTTCTCAGATGGCAGATTTTGCTATGATTTTGCACAAAAAGGGACTGTTCACCTTCAAGTGTTTTAAAAACATTCTTTTGTTCCGTTGCTTCTATACATAATAAATGTGTGTTTATATGTTTATACATCAAGATTTTGTGCTTAGTTGCTAACCGAGGCTAAATACTTCAAGGCTGAGTCAAGCTGCACTATAAATGTGGGCTATTTTGCCCATCACTAAATGAAACTGCTTCACCGCTGAGACAAGGCAATGTTGTAAGGGCGCGCAGTGCAACCCAGCCATTCGGAACAAGAAACAACGAAGGTGGTTTCTAACAGAAAGTGCTCAGGCTGTTTGAAGAGGCAGGCTGCCAGGGCTCTACGGGTATCATCCTACTCCCCAGTCCTCAGCTGGGACATGGGTTCAGGAGGGATGAAAGGAGGAAAGATGAAACGGCATGCCATGAACTTTCTTACTGCAACTTACTAGCAAAAGCAAGCCAAGGAGACACTGGAAGAAAAGACTCCCTCAAGAAGCCCACACCAAATACTCGGAGGCAGTGGTATGAACCCAGAGCCACACACTGTAGCCAGCATCTGTGCCTGCAACGACCTAAACTAGAGCCACAGATGCAGAAGCACTTGTGGTGTTTCCAGGCTCTTGCATTCCCAGATCTGGGCTTCAGAACATGCTCAACAATAAACAGAGGAAGAGATGCTGAGACTGGGATTGTGGCAATTACTGCTTTTGCTCTTTTGATTTCGCTACGTTCTTAAAAAAAAAAAAAAGTGCAAAATGTACAAAAAAATAAAAATATATTTAAAAAAAAAGGCACGTACACATACTGCTTCTTTCTTCTGACCTCTGTCAGAAACTCTGTGCAGAAAAGAACTTCCAGCACACAATCGCCTGCAACCAGCTTTTTTGAAATATCCTACTGTGATACATATCAACCTTTTGCTTTTGATTGATAGACTTTGCTAGGGAAACACGGCAGAACAGATGTGAGTGCATGGGTGCCATCAAATGAATTTTAACGCTCTTTCTCCCCCCCCTCCCACCCACACGCTTATAAAGTTATTCTGGAAGACATGTGAATCCTAAATTATGGGGGAGGGGAGACTGGGGATTAAGGGACATCTGAAGAAAGTAGTATAAAATTGCACTGAAAGCAAAAATCCTCCCACCATAACCTACCCTTGTCCACCCCTGTGTCAACAAATATGCAACCAATTAATGTAATTGCAGAGTTATTTATGGTGCACAGGAAAGTGTAGTCAGGGACCCTGAGAAACAAGGTTGCGGGGATAGGAACGCCTGGGCTTTCCCCCCTCCCTCCTTTGCAGATGTTTAAGTTGACTTGTGGTGTCCATGTGTCTCATAACCCAGAGCCTGTCGGCTCTGCAGGTGTTGCTTGCTGCATGGGGGTGGGTGAAGTGGATGAAAGGAGACCTGGAAAAGAGTTGGGGTCTTCTGATTTCAAACTGTGACCAAAAGATATTGGCTGTTTTTAAATATTCCCCCCCCCCCTCCTTGCAGCCTACAAAAGCCCCATACTTAATCCCTTCAGATGACCCTTTCCGACAGCACCAACAACATTTGAACACAACAGGGGAAAAAAAATTCTTAACTCCATGATTTGATTGTTCGGGGTGACAGTTTTGTTACTGTTCAGTGCCCTGCACAAGAGAGGTTTTAATTAGAGCTATTGAGTGGTTTGAATTGGCACAATTAGGGTCAGCATTAATGATTGCTGCATGTGTTCTTTTGAACAGTAAGGGCTTTTTTTTGCCCACGGACAGGAGGGGGTAGCAGCTAATGAACTAGGAGAGTGCAAATTATCTCTGCAAAGCTGGGGCAAGTGTAATATACACTGGGGATGGAGCAGAGCAGGAGAAAAGAGCGCATCTTGCGGGGCTGAGCCAGAAGGCTTCCCAGCAGCGTGCTGAGCACCATCCCTCCCCACTGCTTGCCATTCGCTTCCTCAGGTACTGAGTACTGCACGGAGCACTGACAGAGATGTGTTCCTTGCATTGCAAGGGAAGGCTTCAGAGAGTCAAAACACATGTACTGGAAGATACGAAAGGAGATGGGAGAAAGACTGCAGCCTGCTGAAAACCAGGGACCTGCTCGTGCAAATTGGTGCTCCCGTGAGTAGGCTTCACCCACCTCCCATGCACTTCAGTGGGCTTACAGGATCAGTTCAAAGGAATACAGCCACGTAAGATATGTATTTGTGTATAAGCACCCCTCCCATGCATGGGTGGAAATGCCTCCCAAAAAAGCAGGCCTGCCTTGACTGCGCTGACGGTGGATGCAAGAGGCACATGTGTATGGCAGCTCTACCAAAGGCTGCCCCCACCCCTGCTGAGGAAACAGGAGTCCTCACAGCACCTGCAACTTGACTTAGGGACCACTTCCTATGGCCTCATTGGGGCTTGAAGGTCTCCTAAAACGTGCCTGTTACATAGCCTGAGCCACGTGGTCCATGAAGATGTGCAGAAAACCTCCTGGGCTGTAAGTGGAACACGCTGCCGTGGCACTCCAGCAGACTTGAAGGCCTCCCTTCCACTTAGTTTGTGTGAGAACGGGCCAGCAGGTGGTGGTGACACCGACCCCACATCACTAGTAGGGGCTCCTGTGGACCTGGCTCAGGTCTGGCTGCATCACCCTAGTCAGGTGCTGGTCTGTTTTGGTCTGGCCGCTAAATATCTGTGTAGGTCAGCAAGTCCTCTTCAAGATGTCATCTCTACTTGCATGCAGGAGTAATATCTCCTGAACGTGGCCCAAAGATGGAGATTGTCAGGCTCCATGTGTCAGAAACAAAGATATTTCAATAAGCTAAGCCAGCTGGCAGAGCAGAAAAAATAGCACGTACATACATACTGCTGGAGGACCGGCTCTCATACATTTTTCACAAAACATTTTCAGCCAAATTTCCTGCAGCCATCCCAGAGCGTAGCCACCAACACCTAACCACCCAAGTTTTTGAGGCCAAGCATTCGTGCCAGCCAAGGCTACACACCCCACCAGTACCTGTGCTTGCAAAGCAGGTAAGGCTTTGTGCACCACTGGAACGGAGAAGCTTGGTAAAACCCTGGGTGTGCAATCTCAGTTGGGAACTAGCCAAATACTTCACCGCTCATCTATGCAAAAAGAGACAATGGTGCCCAAAATATGGAGGGAATAGGGCTCTTTGGTGTGGTTAAACACAGGTTACTCTGTATTTCTGTTTGTAGGTGTTTTCAGGTATTTCAGTGCCTCCCTCACTCTCTAGAAATAATAAGCTTCTATTAAAATATCCCACTTCTCTTTCTTCTTTTTTTTAAAAAAAAAAAAAGTAAATTATATTATTCTTATTTAATTCTGTGCTCATAGTCTCTAGGCCTAAACCAGCTGAAATTTAGACTGTAACTAACTGGTGATGCTTTGCAAACTGTAGCCAATGGCTGGATAAAAATCCAGTGGGCACTCGCAGCTATGAGATAGCCTTACATTGTTCCCCTGGTAGAAACCAGTAGCCTAAAGTAGGCTGCCTCACCTCGGGTGTGGGCTACCTACTCATTTGTCACATCTGTGGCTTTACAACAAGCTCTTTCCTTTATTACCTTTGTGTGTGTGTGGTGCTAACACCCAAGAGGCATGAGGGCCAATCCTGTAGAGGCTCTGCCTCTGCTGCCGCCATCATGATGCGGGTGTCCCAGCCTCCAGGATGTGAAGTGCTCAGCAGCATCAGGCAGAGGTGTGCTGCTGCCAGCAGGAACTGGAGCTCAGCAGGTGGACTGCAGGAGGGTGAGAGCAGAGCTGCAGGCACTGCTCAACCACTCATCTGGGGCAGGGCTCCATCCCCAGGCCCTCAGGAGCCAGCAGCATGGCTGCAGGTGGCTTCAACTCAGCAGGCACCCCTGAGTGGAGAAGACATTCCCTGACCAGGAGGAGCTGGTTCCACTGAGGCTCAGCAGCAAAGCAGAATTGGAGCGCCTGGGGAAGGGCAGAGACACAAGGAATGTCTCACCAGCGCTCAGCCCCTTTGCCACTGACTGCTTTTACCTCCTCTCCCCCAGGTCCGTCTCATAAGGACTTCAACTGTTCCCACGTCCAGCGTTTTGGTTTGGGCAGACATCCAGCATCGCTAGGCAGATCCAAAATGACACCTCACACATTCTTGAAGGTGTGAAAGAAACAACCAAGCTGAATAGTTTCTCCACCCTCAGGGTGCTAGAGGTAATCCCATAGACTTGCCAAGGAACAAGCAAGGACATCCACAAACATTTCACGACCACCTTCTTTGAGTCTACTTTGTTATTAAACAGCTAGGGGCTTTGACATTAGCTGGAAAGCTGAACATAGAACTGCTCGGAAGTGACCTCTGCCTTGAGTTTCTTACCATATATCCTCAAAAAGTCAGCCCCTCGGAGATTTTTCGGTGAAGACTTGGATTTACATCATCACATAAGTGTATTAATAGTCCTCATATAGGTCTATTACAAGCAAATAAAAATGCTGCAGCCTGGAGGATAGGGACAGTGATATCAATGCAGGCAAAGCTGTCATCTGGGCTCCAGTGTGAGGTTAAGCAACCTCAGAAGGTTGTGGGAGCTAAAAGGCATGAGAGAAGGGATGTGACACATGGAGAGCTGAGTGTGAGAGGGAATATTATGAGAATCTGGCAAAAACTGCAGATAGCACCATGAGGGCTGGCTGGATTTCTCAGGTGGTTAAGGGGGACGTATGTGAGAAGCAGCCAAACCACACAGATAGCTGGAGGGGAACACCAAGGACATTCCGGGAAATAGGACCTCACCAGGCTAGCGAGCCCGGTACCCGTGCTGGTAATAACACAAAGCTGAGGTAATCTAGCCACCAGTAACAGAAATACCAAATTCAGCTGTGAATATGGCAAAACTATGGTGGTCTACTGAGAAAAAAGGACTAAGATGCAGGTTGTCTCTCTGGATCCAGTCTGGGGCAAGCAAAGGGAAATGCAACTTCGGCAAAAAGAGGGGTCAAGAAACACAAATGGATAATAAGGTGTGCAGTTCACATCACTGAGGGCAGCTGGGGACACTTGTCAAGCAGTCCTGTATGTGATCACTGCAGCTGGAGTCAGACAATGAACCAAAACCCTTGTTCTGGCCATGCCAGAAGAGTCAAACCTGCTTCTAACCCAGGCAGAAGACGGGTTGGCAGTGCAGGGTGGGTGCTTTCATTTGCAGTTAAGCAAACCCCTGGACAGACAGATTGAGCACCCCAACATCACCACATTGGTGCCTATTCCAGGCCCAACATCATTTGCAACTGCCCACCACTTGATAACAGATAGGAAGGTAGGATTTAAAGGCTTTCTGTTTGTTTTGGTTTTGGTTAGTTGGTTTTTCTTTGGTTTTCAGTTAACACAGATAAACTTGGGACAAAAGTGCCTCACCTACCCTCACGCTCTTGGTCTACACCCAAGAAGTATCTTCCAGGAAGACACTTCGGACTGAGAAATCAGTACTGCCTCTCCTCTACCTCAGTGCGGGCACTGATTAGGAAAGGCAAAACACCCCACAAGCCTGTTGCTGAAGTGATACTTAGCAGTTCTGTAAGCACTCCCAGTAGAAGCTGTAAATGCAGACTTGAAAACTGTCAGAAAAAGCAAATTACTCAGAATTTATGTAATCTGAGCTCTGGCTGAAATTTTGAGTCTTATTTTACTTGATTTAGTCAATCCATTTCTAACTTGAAGAAATATGTCGACTTGAAGCTCCACAGCATTTCATTCACTGTCACTCGGATCACCTATAAACCAGCAGAGAGACCGCTTTTCATAACTCCTCCGCATTGGTTTGTGTCATACCACTACATTGCTGTGCTGCAGCCAGACCAGCACAACTTGTGAGCAGACCAGCTGAGCTATGGTGATTAACGATCCCTGGAGACTAAGATGCAAGGCATCTCTCCTTTACCAAGTATTGAGCAGTGAATTTCCCCTCACAGCCTTTCCTCCATATTCCCAGGTCTCCTTCCCCTGGCACATTCAGAATTTGTCCTAGCTTAGACCTTGCATGGGGAAGCCAGTAGCCCTCAGCAACCAAAATTTCAGCTCTTCTTTCCTAGGAGAGACTGCTGTTTGTCACCCCAGAGCTCGTTTCCTAGCCCTCTGCTGTAACCTCTTCCAAAGGCAGCTCTTCCTCCAGCCTTGCTACAGGGAAAATAAGTTACTCAGAGTCTGCATCTCAGAGTACTTTGGAAAACTCCGGTGTTGCCAAGGCACTGGCAGGGGGCTGAAAGAAGCCAAGTGTTTTGCTGAATGCTCTTTTGCAGAATAGAAGTATGAGCAAAGCTGGACTCAGCGTACCATCAAACTCATCAGATGTAATTACCAATACCCACTGCAGAAATGGGTATGAGAGCTGGCAGGAACAGAGGCACACACCTATGTGACTTGAAACTTCCCAGAGCCCCTCCTTGCACTGATTTCTCACCAAGCCTGAAAATGTCTGCACTTATTGGAGAATCTATGAGAAAGAGGGGTTTGTCAGCAAAGCAGCATATTCCATATGCAACATCAGTTTAGAGTGATGTTTTAAATCCGGTTGAAATGATGATTCTGTAAAACAAACCCACAATTGAGCTAGAACTATGGCTGTATGTTTAAAACAACTGATTGCGGAGTCGCATCTTCACCTTCTTCAGCTGTCCCATCTGCACTGCCTGCACATTATTTACCTTCTCTCATCCTCAAGCCTTCCACTCTTGAACTAAAGAAACTCTACGTAGTTTTCCTTGGTGCTATGGCAGCTAGTGCCTGTAATGCAAGATCCCACACAAGAAGTGTAGAAAGTTGTGAAAAATCAGCCTTTTAGCCTGGTCCTCAGCTGGGAAACGTCAGCAGAGCTGATGCTGGTGGAGTGGCACCAAGTTCCTCAGCTAGGATCAAAGTCAAGGAACCGCAGACCAACGTGGTCCTGCTGACCAGGCAGCTCTGAACCAGAGTGCCTTAGGGCTTCAGCACTGCCATGGCAGGGTGGCCCCAAGGAAAGCTTCCCACAGGGAGTTACAGCAGGGGCACGGACAGGGAACATAGAATCTGAAACAATAGATAACAATAGTGCAAGTGGAGATCCAGTGATCCAACCAGAAGGTACAATGAACGACAATTGTTAGGTCTTCTAGCTGAGGAAGTGTTGCAGCCTTTCTGAGAAGCCAGTCTTTGTTGGCATACTTGTTAAGGTCCAGCCAGCTGGTACTGTACGATAAGGATGGCTTGCATGGAGACAGTCCTTCGTGGCCTGCAGAGCCCCTAGGTGGTCTGGCAAAAACATCTCCTTGGGTCCTGCAGCCCTCTATCTTCCAGTGGGAAAGCTACCAGCTCTCTAGCTGGTGAAATTTCTAGCACGTGACCAAAATAATGACTCTTATTATGTCAAATGATGGGAGGGGAAAAAAAAAAGGGGGGGGGGTTCAAGCATGAGGAGCCATTGGCCAAGCACAGGCAAGCAATATTGCAACAAATGCAACACTCTTTCCTTAAAACTGAAAGTATCTTGGAATTTGTCTGAGGCAACAAGGCTAATTCACTCTTCTGAAAAAAAAAAAAAAAAATCACGTTCACCTTGGTAAGAACAGCCAATACAGAATTGATTCATTTCTGATGATTTTTAGGAGAACTAACATACACAGTTTATAGGACGAAATGTCTTTCAGCATGAGCTCTGCTGAGCGCTGCTGCGCTCCAAGAGAGCAGATACCTCAATGCCAAGATGCTGGGGAAAGAAACAGCCGTAGCACTGACTGTCATTTCTGAAAACAGCCATCAGTCAAGCAGGTTGCAATGCAGTGACTGTCACTAGTCCCTGCTGAGGATGTAAGATAAGCAAGGCGACGTACCCCCTGGAGTCACCCTGCTCCCACAGAGAACTGAGATGAATGGCTTCAGCCAGGTACCCAGTTTTTGGGAAACTTGTTGGGCAGGGAAGGCCCCATTTCAAGAGCTGCAGGACTGGACACCCCCCTGGACATATGCTAAATAAACTGAGTGTCATTATTTCTTGCTTTTTATGAATCTCTATCACTGGACTTAACAGCAAACAGGTTTTATCCACATGTCGATGACTTAATTGAGCACAGGAGCGTTGCCAGGTCACATCGGTAGTTATGGAATACCTTTCCCATGTGGCCATTGCTGTAATTTACCGGAGAGATCATCCCCAATCACCACGATCTGAACCAAAGGCAAAAATTTTTAGTGCCTGAGCAAGGTAGTTTCCTGCACAGCCTCAGCCCCCAGCCTGAAGGCACTGACAGCCACCATCAGAATTCATACACATGGATGCTTGACTTGAGCACCACATCTATGTAGGCTACTGAGAAAAAAAAAAAAAAGTAGCTAATTTTCAACAGTAATTAAGTTTAAATTTTAAAGTGAGATTTCTACTCAATATATTGTCTTCATGGGTTTTGCTCTGACACCTCACGCCCTCTCCTCACCACCTCCTCCATCTCTCCAAGCCAAAACAGCCCAGCGAGGGGCTGGCCCACCGCAGCCCGGCATCACAGTCAGCCCTGCCCCTCGCTGAGCTCTGCAAGCCAGCAGAGCCCAGCCTCACCTCCGCATCCCCAGGTGTGTTTGTGGTTAGCATAACTTTTATGATTGTGATGATGCAAGGCCTGAGCCTGCAGGCTAGGCAGTCCAGGCAGCGCCAAGCCAGGAATCCCAGCTGTGCAGCACCTTGCTGCGCTGCCCCAGCCACAGGCGGGCAGGGAAAGGGCTCCCAGCAAGGCAGAAAGGGAGTGACAGAGCCCAGCAAGGGTGCTGGTACTCACGGCAGCCCTCATCAAGTGCTGTCCTTCCTCTTGCATCATTCTAAAAAAAAATCCTAACCTCATCTGCTCTCTGCTCTTAAATCTGACATTTGGATGCAGAGGGCCAGGCTGGCACAGGAAACATAATATAAGAGTGTCTAGCCTCGTGCTTGGTAAATTGGGCCCATTATACAACCCCCTGTCTGTATGTATCACCTTACATATAGGGTACGTATTGATGAAGGGGGATTTTTACATGCTGAATAACATCCATATGTTACCCAGGAGATATTTCCTGTTCTTGGTGCTGCTGTGTCATTAATTTTCCTGCTTGTTTTGACTGTTTATCTCTTGAGCTGAAGTGTCTAGAACTGTGAAAGCCCCCGCCAAGAAGTCAGTAATATAAACATCATCAATATTTATGATGGACACATAGAGAAAAATATTCCACGATGCAATGCCTTGTTTTCCACACAGCTCAGTTAGGGCTGGGATGCCTCAGAGTGCTCTTCTGCTTTGCCCGTCTTCCATTTTTCCCCCAAGCAGCCCGGTCACCTCGCAGTACCGAGGATTTTCTGTCCTTTTAACAATCCCCTCGCCTGCCAGACTTCCTCCTTTCATAGCCCCCAGGCGCTCCCCCTTCTCTCCCCCAGGGCTAGTTAATATGTGCCAAATCCTGACACCCTGAATGGTTTCCCAACGCCGACACTAATCACATTTTCAGGAGCAGGTCAGCAGTGAAGGAGCTGAAATTCGTGTGAAAAAGTCCCCGGCATGGCCCCGGTGCCTCACACCTGCGTGCCCTATTCATCCGCACTGTTTACACATTGTCATCCACAATTAATTCTTTCCAGGGACGCTCCACCGCCTGCCCTCCCGTTGCACAGGGACCCCATTCGGAGCTGTTGTGTCTGTTAAATTGAGCATGGGGTGCTGTGATTAAATTAAGTTTTGTGGCTCTCTCGCTCTCCCTCCCTCCCTCCCCTTCTCCTTTCTCTCTGTTAATAACGATGCCTGATAGAAGATTGCTGGCACTGGAGTAAAGAGGTAATTACAGGCACTAAAAGTAGGGGAAGAAAAGTTTGTATTTGGAAACGTGAATGGGGACGTCTTTTCCAACGCTGCCCTCAGTGCGAGGTGGAAACAGCAGCCCCGTGCAGTGTCCAGGGTACAAGGAGGAGGGCATGGAGCTGCACGTGAACGTCTGCCATAGGCACAGCAGAACTCAGATCCGAGCGAGCCTCTATCTCCTGCCCTGAAAATGGGTTTTCTTCAGCAAGTGTCATTCCCACCTTCTGCTGCAGTACAGGACTGCTTGGGCTGCACAGCTGTGTTAGTGCATCTATGGGGCATGCACCAGGAAAACTGCTCTTCTCCCAAGACATCATACTCAAACACACCCGGAGAAATCCCCTGAGCTAGAGGGCTACCAAATTATGTCCCCATACTGACATTCATCTGCACCATGGAACAAAATATGGAACGAGAAAGGCTCCTGGGAGATGAGGAGGAGAAAAACAAGAGAAGAGACAGGAATTTGACCAGCTTTTACACTCTACAAGTTTGCAAAAACACCCATGAGGCAGCAACATTTCATGAAGTGGACAACTGTTTTTTATTACTGGTATGTCTGTGAAATCAAAGAGCCATTTTTTGCTCAGAACAGGAACGTGCAGAAACTCCAAGCAAGCCGAGCCGGGTGGATTTGGCTTTCCGCCTTAGTTCAGCCACTTGCAGGACTCGCTACCACAGTTCGGCTGCAGCCCTCTGGCACAGCACACTAAATGTCACGACGGCAAGAAGAACAGGCCCCAGACCCTCCTAGCCAGCTGAAGAGCAGCCTCTATTTGCTTTTCGAACACTAGCTCACTTCAGACAAAAAAAAAAAAAAAGACCCAAGAATTGCCCTAAGTTCTGAGGCCCCAATATCCAAGACGTATTAAACATCACAAAATTCATTGGCTACAAGCACAGTCTCTTAAGGCTTGGAAAACAGCAGCCTCTCTGATTTTTATCCTATGCAAGAAAATTGCCCCTGCAAGAGAAAAATCTTCATGTCAGCAATTAAAAAAACAGCCGCCTCATAAATATTGCTGTAAAATATTGTTGCATGCCCATATGAAACATGCTGGAAAGCACATGCTACATCCCCCTCTAGTGCTGAACTACTACAGAATAGCAACCTAACGCTGCTGCTGTTTTCTTCAGCAGGAGTGGAGACTTCTCTGCAGCAATCTATGATTAGGCCCTATAAATGAACCAGGAAGGTGGCTGCCACATGTGAAGGCATTTTTACTGGATGCTATCTGCTGTATGGCAGATAGATTCGTAGGGACTGAGAAGCCTGAGAGTCCTTGAAATCAGTAGGGTTTAAATAACTTGTAAATACCCAGGACAAATCTGTTTTGTTTTGCAAGTCCCCTTACTTATTCTGTACTTCCACTGGAAAACTATCGAGCCGTACATGTCACACACCTGATCAAGGCCCATCCCACAGCATCCAAGGCCTTTTGTGCTCTGCATGGAGCAGTACCAGAGGAAAGCAGCCCCTCCAGTTATACTTATTACCCTCCCCATCATCCTCCCTCACAAACCTTACTGAGAAAAGGAGCCCATCAGCTTCCCACGAAACAGCCCCTCTGGGTTAGATGGGGAAGACCAGTTTTGGTGGGTGCCTGCACCCTATAACACCAGCCTGTCTCACTGCCTGCACCTACAAGGACGGTCAAACTCAACACCGAGGTCACACCACACATATGGGTGCCCAGAGCATCTGGCAGCTCACAGCAAAGCCATGCAGGCTACAAGCCCTGTTTATCAAGCACACAGGGAAGAGCACTGGGCACCCCAGATTCCCCTATGCTCTGTGAAGCAGAACTCTTTAAGGGATCGGTTTGCACCCACCTTGCAATCTGCTTGGGCATGGTCTCAGCTCATTAGCAGACGAGGGAGGAAGCAGGGCAAGGGCCAAACATCAGGGACCCAGGTGGGTGAAATCTGCCAAAGCAGAGAACACCTGAGCACAGGTCTTTATAGTGGAGGCACTTGAGCAACATTAGTGGCAGGTGGGGGCAGCCCTGCCTACGAAAATTTAAAGGGAAGGCTCATAGTTAAGTTGTTTTCCTGAAGTAGAACTACTAGAGATATTAATAATATAGTTATGACAAATCCCGCAAACTGCCTACCACCCTTTTCTCCCACCGAAACCAGTGAGAGTGGAGGAGTGGAGTTCAGCGAATTATACCACTTGCCCAGTTAATAAACAATTTACCGAAGGATGCACAGTTTTGAAGTGCTCTGTAAACACATATTAATCAATCATTAGATAATTAAGATAATTCCCTGCTCTTTTTCCCCGGCACTCCCCAGTTGATAGATGTTCCTATAGCAACACAGCGGTACGGGGAATGCAGGGCTCGGCCAGGCAATGCTAGCGGAGGACCTTTGCTCTCCAGCCCTCCAAAAGTCACGCAGGGCAAGCGGAAGGGGGCTGTGAGAGGTGACATGCAGGAAGGAGGCTTTCAATTTTAATGGAGATTCTTGCGATGACAGTCTATGCAAATAGGTACATGAAAGAGGAGAGGAAACAGGCTGGGGGAAGGGGGGGAGAAATTAACCCTGGTTCGGATTTCAAAGCAAGCCGGGAATAATTTTTGTAGCTAAGAATAGTTGCAATCCACCTTGTTCGCCTTGGTCTCGGCCCTGCATAATCCTGACGTTCAGGGTCTGAAATTACAGCTGGGGGAGGGAGGCCCGTGCTGGCAGCCCAGGAAGCGCTGCTGCTGCCCAGGCCTCTCCGCCATCACCTTTATGGTTCCTTTGTGTCACCAAAGCCAGCGCCGAACAAAGGAGCAGGCCCTCTGCTTTCGCAGGGCCCTCGCAGTTGTTTTGCAAATGAGATTGCTTGATTGGAGAGCAAAATCAGAGATCTTTTGAAGCTGCTGCCCAGGAAAGGGGGAGGAGGGGCCCAGTCCTGCACAGCAAGCAGTAGGATCTGCCTGGTCGAGAATGAACCAGAGCAGCTTTTAGGTAAAATTCTTCAGGAACACCAGCAAGACCCGACAGCCGTCTCCAGAAAAGAAGAGGGTCTGCTAACATCCCGAGAGCAACTTCTGTTCTTATTTCAGCCCTCTCACCCTCGCTCCCCCTGGGGGCCAGCCAAGCCAGAGGCTGCCTGGGCCTCAGCCAGCGCCTCGAGCAGGCGAGCGGGGCTCCACAGCTTGTCCAGGGAGTGTGTGCTCCGGGGGGTCTGCTCCATCCCCACACTAAGGACTAAGTCCAGGGGACCAGCCTGCAGCCCTCTGGGGAGCTGATTGATGTAGATCTTGTCAACACCTATACAGGCGCTCGCTGGGAGACTTCCTCCTTTTTTGATCAGAAAACAGCTTCTGCACAATTAAAAAACGCCCTTGGGAAGATAGGGACACCGCTGAAATGAGATTGTGTTTTGTCAGGGGTGAACTGTCAGGGGTGAACTGCCCCCCACTTTTTCATTCTGGTTCAGTTCGACATCAAAATGAACTTTCCCGAAAAGGCCTCTGTTCTTTCCTGTGCATGGGGCCTTGTGGCTGAGCTACATTTACTGAGAACAACGTGGACCTTGCCCAAGCTTTATGGGAGCTGGGCAAAGCTCCCAGGGAGCACAGCCCAGAGGAGAGAATGGGACCCAAACCCAAGGAAACGGACTGCCTACTTTAATGTTAAGCAGACTTGAAATGAAACGTTTCATGTCAGTTCAACAAATTGAAACAAAACATTCCTACCTCAGAAACGTCAAAATGCTTCACTTTGATCCAAAAAATGTCAAAACAGAACATGTAGACATTTCTGAACATGACTGTTTTAATTCCAGGAAACAATTTTTTCCTATTTTTTTGCCCCAGTTTGTTCTGTTCTGGAAAACAGAAGCAGAAACTCAAAATTTCACATAGCTCTCCTTAGAGCTGTTTATCACAGGAGGGACTAATACTCTCTATATACGTATGTGTGCCTGAGCACTCTCACACTCACGCTGGGTACATCTGCTGTGCCTTTTCCAGGCTGGTTTCACCACCCACAGAGATGCCAGACCGGCAGCCCCATGGCCAGAGGACACCCTTCAGCCTGCAGGACATCCCAAGCATCTGGGCACGCCCAGTACAAGTGTTCTGTCACATACAGGAGGCAGCATCACTACTGGTGCTGTAGGATTCACACAAAAAAGCGGTCCTCCCTCCCAGCCAGGGCAGGTGTGGGTTTTGGTCTGAACTGTTTCAGACCAAATAGTTTATACTGCAAGTGTGAATCGTTTGAATAATCCCCTGCTTTGGGGAGCCATACTAAAAAGAGCGCTTGCTGAAAAAGAAGGATGTAGGAATTTGACAAACCACTTTAGTGCATTTTGATCAGTGAACTTAATTTCTGTTGCTGAGGATTATGGATCCTGTCCCCAGTGTGATTAACAGCACACTAATATGGAGAAAGGTGACCCATTCTGAATCAGGCAGTGCATGCCCAAGATGGACCCACAAGTCTACTTTTGCCTGTATAATCCTACCACCATACCTAGTAACAGTTTGACTGCCTTGTGTAGCCATAACTTACAGTATTGTTGCCTTCCAGCTGAAGGCTGCAAACACGGCTGTGTGTGTCACCGGCCCCTTGGAGAAAAGTGCTCCTCTTCTGCCAGAGCAAAAGCCAAAACAGAGAGTAAAGTCTTCCCCTGTGCTCCTCCATGAAATCATTTTAGCTGTTCTGTGTTTCCTATACACTTGAGATAAACCCCTTTTTCCCAAAAAGCCAGAAGACTTCCTGAATCGTTGTTTTGCACAGTCTTTCAGTGCTGACTCCCTCTCCATTATATATCCCCAACCAGGGTCCTGTCTTGTTTCTACAGTGTAAGGTGTCTGCACATGGGTACATGACGGCTCTCTTGCACTGGTGGGATAGTTCACATGGCCAGATTCTAGTCACATCCATCCTACCCCTCTGGATCAGGCTGGCCAGGACTTCTCCAGGGGTGATCCACACTCCTCTTCTGCCAGACTCTCGGTATTTGTTGCCCAGGTTTCCCCACTACAAGCCAGTCTTTGCCTGGTGCCTTCACCTGGGCAAACTTATCTATATTCTGATCTCTTCCTTTTGGGGGGAAAAAGATTCTTTTAAATATTTCCCAGTGGTCACTACTGCAAAAGCAGCAACTCTCATCGTCCCGGACATACGCTGTTGTGCCAGGAGATCTACTTCTCTCATTTTGTATAAATAACCCCTAATAATTCATTCTGCTAATTCCCTGCCTCTGCCCAACTTTTCCAAACTCATTCACCCTTTAAGGATGTAAAAATAAACTGCAGGAACAATTCATATTGCATCTACGGCTAAACAAACTCTCTTGGGTTCCACTGTTACCCAAATAGTACCCTCCAGACTCATTCCCTGTGGGTTGGCAGTAGATCAGCACTTGCAGGCTCTCTCAGAGGTTTGGATCTGATGCAAAATCTATCTTCTCTCTGAGTCCTTGCAGTGTCTTCATGAGGCTCCTGCAACAGCCTAAAAGAACATCCAGAAGGCCTTATCCATCACCGGGCTGTCCTGGGCTCCAAGAGGAGAGTGGATCTGAGATGGGCTGGCTTCCAGGTGATGATTGCTCCCACCTCCCAGTAACAGCTTGCAGCAGTCTTGCCAATTGCTGGGATATGTCCCTAAATATAGGAAGGTTTGGGGCTTTAAAATGTTATGTAGATGATTACGAGATCTTCCTTTTAGGGATAAAAGTGCAGTGACATTTCGTGGAAGCAGTATATCACCTTTGAGAACAAAAGCATGCATTGTTTAAAAATAAAGAATAACCACAGAAACAGAGGAAATCAGTACGTAGGTTATGTTCCAAAAGTCTCTCCAGTAAAGCTTCAGATGTGCACTGTTGCCATCATTCTCCTTGAAGACTATTTCAAGGCTGTACTAATATGTGGATCATGAGTGTGGCTGTTACCATGGGCACATATCTAATCAAATGGATCCTAATTATGTATATTACCCAATTTGGCACGTTGAGAGTGCTTCAGTGATGATTCTTCTGCTTGTCTGACAAATAACATGATTATTCAGTAAGCTGCATATGTTTTAATGTTGTATTTTTGTTCTTTGATAAGAAACTGTCTAACTAACCAAAAGTGCTTTTCACTTACAAAGGCATAGCTAATATTAGCAACCAGATTCAATTCATTATGTTTAATAAGCTAATAAATATATTTAAGACTTCTTGTGCTATACTCAGTCACCTTTAGAAAACACTTTATCATTAGTCATTAGCAATGAAATGGTCTCTTCTTTTCAAGGATGAGAGCACTTTTAAAACTTCAGTTTAAGATTATAAATTACAATGCAACTCACTAAAAATAGATTTTAAAATTGATGTTTGTCTTTAGCTTTAAGATGGAAAACAGATTCTTTATATAAGTCTTGGATTTATGGGAGAAACAAGGAATTTTTCAGGAACAAGTCAAAGAGAAGTTGGTGTCCATTACCTTCACAATATGAAAAAAAGTGTAAAAGATTGCTGTTTCTCCCACATTACCACAATGCTCCCTGGCACAAGCAGAAAACAAAGCTTTTCCTGTGACACCCACTGAAGGATGGAGTTGCTGGCAGGACAGTGGGACAGGTAATGACAGAGGCTGTAGAGCTCAACCATGCTTTAAATCATCTGAGACAACAAGCTGGGAGATCAGGTGGGAGCCTGTCAAACTTGTGTCAGCAGGAGTCGAGCTTTTTGGGACATGAGCTGCATACAGCGTCTCACTTTCCTTCTCTGTCTTTCTGCCAAGTCTTTACTCACATAATTTGCTCCTAAATATATTTGGAGAAAGGACAGAGGAAGGTCCCCCTGGAGTTTCCATCCCCATCATGCCCACACAGCCACCAGAAGGCCATGCAGTGCTCAGGTTTTAGCAGCTCTTCCTTCCCCTTTTCTGTACACTGAAAGGATAATGCAAGGAGAAAGGGAGCTTGTAAATCATCTCAGGTGACCAGAAACACACCATCTTCTCTTCTTTTCTTCCTATGACACCTGAAGTCTGAAAGAGACAAATGTGTGAAGTGCAGAGTTCAAATGGTAGGCATAGGAATGAAGCTAACTGTTGAGCTACAAGGGGACTGGCATAACTGAATAGGAAACCACCCAAACCGTGAAGCTTCTAGTTAAAACTAACAATAGAAAATCATCATTTGTCAGAGATGATGACAAGTGGATTAGATCATAGTAAGAAGACTGAGGATGTAGCCATATGATGCCCAGATAAGAAATCATAAATATAGCAGCAGGTTGGCTTTGGGCAAATTCTTTTGAAAACCCTGAAGAAAACCCACTGGTGAGTCCAGCTGCTGGTCAGAGAAAAGAAGAGGATCCTCTACCCTTGACACCCCAGTGTGGGTGGGTGAAAGAGGTGAAGGAGCCCCCTGTCAGTGCCTGTTGCCCACTGGTGTCAGCATGGGTACCCAGCTCCAGTCACCAGATGGGTGGCCCAGGAGAGCAGGACTTACCTGGTGTGGCTGTGGCGGGTTGAGAGGTGGGTCAGTGAGCTCCAGCAGGTCAATTCACCTGTGAATAAGCCAGTATAATTTGAGTTTGTGTAGCTGTTGCTGTAACACTTAGTTTAAATGTTGTTTGTGTATAATTGAAGCATTAGTAACAAAATACACAGTAGAAGCTGGAATATTGGTTTACATGGTAAAGGATGGTATTGTAACATTCAATAGTACCCATGCTGGTTGCCATCCAATTCAGCCAGCAGTCTCTGTGCTAATAAATATTTAAGTTCCCAGCTTCACTTGCTCTGTGACACCAGACACCAGGAGACTAAATAAGTCCTCCCCTCCCTCCCCCAGCCCCCACATCATTAAAAATAATTAAACTCTTCTCCTGTGGTGTCCAGGTGTCAGAAGACACCTGGTAAGTCTCACCTCTAACCACCCGTGGATGCAAGGATGGCAGCACTGCAGCTCCTGCCGGTGGGGCAGCCTGGCCTGGCCGAGCTCCCCAGGGCACAGCAGGGAGCCACAAGTTAATCAGCAGTGCCCTGCCGTAGGTCAGCACGCGGAGCTATCTGCGTTCTCCAGTGTTTGTCATTTTCCATCAGACTCCATTTTCCTCCCAAATCTCTTTGGTGTACCAATTAATCCAGAGGGTTTTCATTTACTCAGGCCGTCTAAACCAGCAATATGCTAATACCCCCCACAATCACTGCCAACAGCTCGTAATGCATTTTAACTGCTCTTCGGCCTTTGATGTGTTAGCCTTCTGGGCAACATTATCATTACCCTTTATATACCTCCGTAGGTGAATGCAGTCCTGTACAGCGGCTCGCATATGCTAACTGAGAGCCAGGGTTTGTTTGTGCCTGAAATAAAGTGTGTTGTCCTACAAATCCTGCAAGAATTGTTCCATTTTTGTTAGTAAAACCCCAAACAAGCTGCTGACCCAGAATAAAAGACAATAATATCCTGGGAGATCTTATTTTCAAGTGGATGAGCAAATATAGTGAGGAAAAGGACAAACCGAAAGAGGCCTTTACCTGGGGAGCAATGCTGCGATAGGAAGCCTCAGTGGTGGAAAGGAATTCTGGTACGAGTCTGAGTGTAGACAGCATGCCAGCACAAGCTGGTAGTGTGCCTTGCATACGTGCACGTGCTGTAAATAAAAATGCTGCTTTAGCTGAAGCACCGGATACAGCTAGATTCAGGGAAATATAAGGGGCAATTTGTAGGGAGCCGGGGGCATGCATTCTTCACAACTTTGGAGCCATTTACGGTTTTGAGGGCTCTCTTAATGGAAATAGTTACAATTGCATTTCTCAGGGAACATAAATCAGCATGGGTGGCGTCAGGCTGACAATTTGGAAGGGCGCTCAGCCCAGCTCGGAAACTGTGAAAGCATTGAAAGGTCTGAAAGCTTAGTCTGAGATCGTACAGGTTAGCCAAGGTCATTTTACAAAGGCCACATGATTCACAGGTGCTTACAGCGGGTGGGTGGTGAAACAAGCTCCCCAGAACAAGCTACTTTTGTGGGAAAAGATGGATACCCGATGCAAATACGGGTGCGCACAGTGGGGTCCATGGAAGGTGGAGCAGAGTCATTTCTAAGGAGGGCTGTCAGAGTCAGTGTGAGAAAAGGTGTCTGCCCCTGGTACTGTGTCCCTGAGCCATCCAGCGAGAAGGATGCTGCCCTTGCCCAGCCAGGCTGCAGGCTGCAGACTGCTCTACTGATCCTGCCATGTTCTCTGACACAAGGGGTTCAATGGCTCCCCCAGGCCTCATGGTCAACCTGTATCCACACAGCAAAGCCCTATCCTCCAGAGGGCTGTCTGTCCTTGGCGGCAGTGTCCCCTCTCTTCCTCCACCTTCTCTAGCAGCCCTCACACAAGGGGACCTCGGGCTTCAACGCTGCCAGCGCTGGGCCTGCTTTCAAGCAGCACGGCGGGCACTGAACAATAGGCCGCCATGTTGAGGCAGCTAGAGCCCACAGTGCGCCTGACAGCACAGCAGAAAATACTGTGGCGGGGCACAGCCCTCACGTACAAAGCCGACAGGCCCCTGAGAATTCATTGTGAAGCAGCCACTGACGCGCACAGCTAGCGCTGAGGAACACAAACTGTGCTTTCTAAAAATATAAAAGCGCGGTGCCCGAGGGAGGGCAGCTCGGGGCAGGAGAAGCGGGGGGAAGAAGCCGTCTCTGTCACCCCATCCTTGCAGGGTTTTCCAGGCTTCCCTTGGGCAGCCTCATGCTGTGGGCTGGGGGAGATTCAGAAAAACAGATGCTGCGGGAGGGCATGGCATGCCCACAGTCTGCCTCAGTGCCATACAAGTGAGCCCCAGGTGGAGAGAGTCTCGTTCTTTGTGAGCCCGCAGGGGAAGTTACATCCCTCTGCCAGGTTTTGGAGGTAGGATATAAGCTCTCCCAGCAAAGCTGTGGATTTGCAGAAGACCTGGCAGCTCTGAAACATGTGGCCAGACACACCTACACCGGACAGCCAGGTGTCTGCCACTGGCTGCCCTTTCCAAGCCCACAGATATGGCAGATGAAGAGTGCTCCTCAGCCTCCCGTGCTGCACAAGGGAGTGAATCCCACTGCTGGGCTCTGCTCTGAGCCCCCAGGAGTCGCTTGGTAGTGAGGCGGTGGATCCTTCCTTCCGTCACTCTTTTGCGGCAGGAAGGAGATGATGCTGCACCTGGGGAAACTGCCTGGAAACTCACAGCTGCCCCACTCAGGTACCCAGGGCTCCATAGGACCCGACATGAGGGATGTGCTGCCCCATCCCACACAGGGAGGTGTGGATGCAGAAAGTGCCCAGTCTGCAAATGCAGAAACGGTTAAAGTTGCTGGTAAATAAAACTTGCAGAAGAAAAACATGGTCTGGGCAAAGAAAAGCATCCTTTCCAGCACTGCCAACCCCACATACTCAAAAATTATGCATCAGACTCCAGAGAATCACAGCTTAAGAATCACAAGGGTTTTTGTTCTGGTTTTTAGAGAAAATTATAAATGTTTGAGCTTCTCCTAATTGCGCTCTGGTTTCTTGAACTTTATGATTACATTTTCAAACTTTTCTCCAAATCCCTGAGGGCTACAAACTTCTACATTTTTATTATAAAATAAAGTTGAGAACCTCACCTAATGCCCAGAGCTTTGGGGCAAACAGCAAGATCAAAAGACTTATGCTAAAATGAGGAGAATAGGAAATACTAGAGATCTCAAGAACGAAAACCCTGCAATATACGTGCCTCTTGCCATTTTTTTCTCTACTGTTGCGCAAAAAGCTTTTAGAAGATATTTTGCTGTCTCAAAAAACATCGCATTGCTTAACTGCATTTTTTGCCAACTTTAAGAGCAGGTCTTCAGTAACATTTTGCCTCTGAGAACAGCATTGCTTGCAGCAAAGAGGCACAGAAAAGTTAAGCCAGGGGCAGCAGCCTCAATTTTATCAGGGACACAGAAGCACAATGTTCCCAAAACATGTTGTATACTATGCACTACTGTTCAGGGAGCTGGGAAGGTTCAGAAACATTATCCAAGGTCAAACCCAGACCTGACATGCAATTTTTAGCCTGGTCCACACCTCCTTTGCAGAGCAGAAACGTATTGCCAGAAAGTGGCAGGTGGGTGCCATCCAACTTACTTTTTTCATTTCCTACAGCACTGAAAGACCTGCCATATGTCTTTCCAGGGATACCTGTATTAGGGGTTAGATAACTGTGATAAATGTATCAGTCAGTGAGGAGCTCAGTGATCCTCCAAGATTAAAGGCCAATCTGAGTGCAGACTCAGTACTATGCCTCTTGAAAGGGTCTGGCTTGTAGCAACCTGATTATCGATCGCTGTCTGTAAGAGAACGTGATACTCTCTTGTGCACTGGTCTCGTTAGCTTTATTTACCACGACACTTCCTGAAACATCCTCTTGTAGATATAATGGCTTCCTTTGTTTGCTGTCAGAATGAACTAATGGAAATAAAAACACGCTGCTAATAATTGTGTCCTGCTATAATTAAAGCAAGACAAAAGCATTGCACTGCTGGGTTTGGCTTGCCGTTGCCTGGGTGCTTGTACAAGACCTAGCACAGGGGGTGACCACAGGAGCAGCAACAACCAAAAGACAACAGTGCCTAATTCATTTAGGGAACTCGAAGCCACAAGGTTTCCATCAGCCCAGAAACTCAGCAAAATATCCAGGAGGACAAGGAATACATTTGGATAGCCAGAGTATCCACAGGATGTGGAAACAACACTCCTCAGGCTCCAGCGTTTAACTTGGGTATTTATTAATGGGAGCAATAAGAGACTTTGTCCATTAGCAGGTCAGTCAGTCCATCACTGTCTGATAAGGATTCGCTTCCCTCAGTTTCTAAAATAAGTCACGGTGGCCAGAGACAGGTCAGAGGATGGATGTGCCTTATTCCTTTAGCACAGTTGGGCAAGATATGAGGCTCTCCTTTCCTTTTACACAAAGAAGCAGGCACAAACCCAGTGGAGATCAGCCTGTCTTTGAACAGCAGGGCTGTCAGCCACAGGCACGCACCTTTGCTGGTGTGCAGACAGGAGCCAGCTCCCTGGAGCATTCCTGACAAAGTTTGGCACACGTGGGCCTAAGGAGCTGCAGAAGGTGAAGATGGATGGCAAAGTACACAAATAAGCAAGGGGTTTTCAAGAGCCTGCTTGAACTTTGAAAAGTTCATGGTTCATCGGCACTGTGCAGAAAGGCCAGGAGTTCAGGAGGGAGGCAACAGGGCTTTAGCAGGATGGTGCACATCAGCTGCACATCAGGGCTGGGGCACTGAGCTTCCCTTGGACCAAAGGATACACCATCACACCAGGCTCCCAGCCTTCCCAGCATTACATCAAGGCACAGTGGAGCCCAGTACCACATCTCCCATCCTCTAGGGTCTTCATCCTCACCACACCACCAGGAAGCAAAACATGCCTTCAGTCCCTGCCTGTAGGGGTGGAACGAGGGCAGAAATTTGCTTTCCTAATGTTCCTGATGTCCTAAGGCAAGGGAAAGCAAGGAAATAGGTCCAGCTCGCTTCTCCCACAAGCAAACAGCATAACCCTCTGCTTGTCCTACCTTCTTGGTCTGAATCAGGGCCCCATAGCAATGGGTGCAAGTTTAAGACAAAGGGAATGACAACAGTGGGGGAAAACAGCAACTCTCTCCCAAAATCCGAACTAGAAAGCGGTGACATAACTATGTCACTGAGTTCTCTCAAAGCTTGCCTTGTAAACAAACAGATCCTCCTTTGCTTTTTCCCCTATCTGAAGTCCCTACACCCTCGCTGCGCTAATGGTCAGTAACGCTGCATGCCCTCCTGATGGCTTAATGCCATGTTTCTGCTGCCTGTAGATTTAGTCAGGATTCCTTAGCAACATCAAGAAGCCAAACCAGAAGAAACCCTTCGGTAACTGGAAAGGGTTATGCTCATCTTATTAAGCTCAGATTGCTTCAGGACCTTTCCCCTCCCCACCCCACACAGGGGACAGTGATAAAGCAGGGAGCAAGCTCTAGACTGACCCAGGCTGTCTGCTCAGTGACTTTCTCAGCCCTGAGCCTTATGAGCAAGTGCAGTGTGGCTGCAACAGTTATTTTTGCCTTGTGGGGAAATCTCTGCTGTGAAGCTCATGCATCCTCTTCTCAAAGCACCTAATGTGCCAATGAGAGAGGGGAAAGTCTGATCTAATACAAGCAATCTACAGCTTTGCTGCGAAGACTGCGAGTAGCCACAAGAGTAAGAAAGAACAGAGACAGTGTCTTCAGACACCACTGTCAGTGATGCAAAGATGCCAAAGGAGCATACAAGAATCAGACAAAGCCATGAACTCTGCAGTGGCACCAGCAATTTCATCCTTATTAGCCCTGTAACTCCTATAAGTATCCTGCAAAGGCACTGAGGAGCGTGGCATGCTCCCACATGGTGCTCTCCTACTAACTGAGCAGTTTAAATCTATGGAAATAGAACTTGAGCACAATCTACCCTGATGAAATTATTTAAAATGTAAGCTTGGATACAAATGAAGCACACTTACTTCAGGTCAAGGCAAAATTGACCTTCACAGGTGAAAGGCATCTACAGCTAGAAGATAGACAAGAGACCAGGGAACCTTTTGTCACCCAGATCATCTCTCCCAAGCTCATACTACAATGGCTGGTCAACTGACCCACAGAAAACACAGGATTTTCTGCAAAGTCATAGCCCAGCATAGGTCAGAAGAATGGCAGAAAAGGCTTGTTTTTCCCATGAAAATGAGAGCAATAATCAAAGCTATATGGATCAGACAGAGGCTTAAGGAAGGTCCTGATGGCCTGCCAACAGCATTTTACCAAAATCTGAAGGAAACTTAAGCTGTTAAATATTTATGAAGCTGTCTTTTACATCTGGTCCCTAAGGAAACGAAACAGTCAAGATCAACTAGACCCACTAATTACGTAGTTAACAAGTGACTACAATAGACAATAAGCAATATCTTGGGGAAAAATAAACATCACGGAAACAAACGGGCTTCCTACACTCTGCGTAATCGCCCCCCCCACCAGAGGCCTGTCTTTGGGGTAAGCCTGCTCAATGCCACCCTTCCTGTGGGCAGGGGCAGCCAGCCAGGATGTCCCTCCACAGGTGGGGACACATTGGTGGCACAGGTGTTCTCCTCGCCCCACCCCAAGTGCAGGCCTCCACGGCTGATGTGCCTCATGCCCTTGGGATTGGTTTCTCCAGAGCTCCCTGGACTCTGAGGACATAAGCATAAGCAATGCCCACCTGACCACCAAGCTCAAATTTACAGTGAATTCCCTAAAATGGAGAAGAGGCATAGGAGTTAGCTGGTTTTTCACTGCTGATCAGCTGAGCTGCTGAGCACTCCCCGGGCCCCCACAAGAGACAAAGCCATCAGGAACATCACAGGAGGGTGCACAGTACCCTCCTCCGCCTGCTTAAAATAAGTGTCACCAAAGCAGACAGATGCTGGCGCTGTGTCTCAGCAGGCACTAATTTAGCCCATACGCAGCACTCTTACATCATTTGTTCTGGGCAGAGCTAATTGCAAAATTAATTATTTTCCTATCAAACAAAATTGTGTGAGAGGTTTTTTGTTGTTTTTTTTTCTTTTAATCCTGATAGATGCTAAACAGGATTTGAACCAACACAAACAACACTGGCTCCTGCTGGCACTCAGAGAAGTGCTGTGGGGCAGAGCCAGCAAATGCCCAGCACTGGAACTCATGGCGCAGCCACCAGGACGGCACGGGGACACCCCGCCATGGGACACAGGGTATTAGACCATGTGCTGTGGGATGCCATCACAGACACAGCTGGTCAGTGAGTCTCTGATGGCACGCCCCAGTAGCTGGGAGAGGCCTCCATGGTGTGGTGCCAACCACTCGGACCAGGCCCCTCTCCAGCCCCCCTCACCCTGCCAGCCCCCCAGCATAGAGACACGGCGGGACCCAGCACAGGGGTGAGGAGAAGGGAGCACGGCCCTCATCCTGGCATCAATTGCCCCAGCTCATGGTGGCTTGTGCCTATTTATAGGAGGCCCTACTTGAGCATGGGGCTGGACCAGACAAACTGCAGAGGTTCCATCCAACCTCAACCATTCTGTGATCCTGCAATGGTTTCCATCTCAGGACAAGCCTGATCGATTTGTTCTCGTTACTCGCTATCCATCAGAGTAGAATCAGACATAAACAGGCTTAATCACCACCCCAGACACACAATTTTCCTTGTGTTGAGCCAGACCAAACTGCAGGCAGCAGCTGCTAGTCACACAACTCAGAGACCTACCCTGCGTGCATTTATGAATAAGCCCAAGGCAACCAGCATTTGAGCAACCCAAAAGGCTGGGAAGGAGACACAAAACCAGGTCAGCTTCTGCTTTAATTATGACAGGAGCTTCTGGAGAAAAACGGTGGCTCTTATTGTTTTTAAAGAGCTAAAGGTACCTAGATTTTAATTGGGAAGCCAGGTGGGCTGCATCACCCAGATGATGATAACAGAAGTGAACTGTGGCCTTGGGGAGCCACAGCTGGAACAAATCATGGCAAGGAGTGATTTCTCCTGCAGAAACCCATCCTCTTCAAGCCTGATGGCCACTCCAGCACTGGGCAGACACAGCTGCAAGGGTAACCCTACCTCAGGACAGGCTGCTCCAGTCCTTTGGCATTCCTGTGGTCAGATGGGTGCTGACCCACCACGAGCATCCTCCTGAACAAAAGGACAACACTCAGCAGCTGGGGGGGGAGAATGAAGAAACAATGATATAACAAAGGCTCAGGAGGCTGTTTCTGGCACTAAATGGAGCCAGACACCTTAAAACCCCACAGAAAAATAAACAGTTAAGCATATAACTGTACAGCAAGTAAACCTTACATGAGCAAAGTATGGGCACCCAGATGCCCAGGTCACATCTCAGACTGTGGGCCAACATAGTGTGAAATCTGGCACAAATCACATCACCACCAGTCTTATTGGGCACATCTGCTGAAGTATGGCTTTTGGGCAACAACTGGGCTGAGTTCAAGTTATGTTAAATTCTGTAAAAACACAGAAGAAATAACAGCCCCAGCTGCAAATTAGAAAACTGGACCTCGGCTCCCCACCAGTGAAAGAGGCATGAGAGCCTCTTCATATTTGTCAAGTAAATTTATGAAGCTGCATTATGAAAGCATAAAGCACTGACACCATTGGTGTCTTTAAAAAAAAAAAAAACTCTACAAGACAGATCATGCTGAGCTCCAACAAGAAGCCTGCAAACTTCTGTATGGTTTGCTTTCTGAATATCACCTTTAGTGCCTCAGGCTTGTCAAACATCCTGTGACACCCAGTATATTAGACCATACCCCTGAATCTGGGAGTATCTGACAATAAAAAAAAAAAAAAAATAGGTCCAAGCGATGGCACCTACGGTGAGACTTTGTTGTTTTATGAGGGCTTTTATCCTCGGAGAGCAATCTGGCTCTGGGCATGCAACCACTGCCCTCAAGTGGCCTGAGCTGCACAGAACCTCACCGTGCAGAGAAAGCTACTTGGGCACATTTGAGCTGTGAGAAAAATAGAGAACATTCATTCACAGAGCATTTAGAAATTTACCCTTTAAGAGCTGAGTCCAGAAAAATGGACAAAAAAAATGGTCAAAAGCCACTGGGTGGCTGCTGCTGGCCCCTCCATTTGGCTCCTCCGAGGTCAAAGCCTGCTCTGTGCCCCGCTAGACAACGTGGAAATCTTTCCTCCAACCTTTCTGCTCCATCTCCAGGCACCCTTCTGGGCACCAGCAGGTCCCAGGTCCCACCGCAGTGAGCAGCAGCTTCAGAGCCACAATGCGGCTCTTCGGCCAAGACCAACTGCCAGCACCCAGCTCCAGTGCCTGTGTAAAACAACCGGACATCTCCAGCGTGAATCAGAGTGAAATAATGATGCTCGTTTATTCTGCCTCTCTCAACCAGTCTCTCCCTTGCTTCCCGTGGCGTTTCGTGCTTTAGCTACTGGGAACGAGCAGGAACACTTGAAGAGCAAACAACTAGCAGGCATTTTTTTAATTACTGGAGTAGTTGAAGCATTCTTCTACAGTCCTGCAAAGACAAAGGGTGAGGGTGTTACAACATCGTCATTTTAAAACGTTGAGCAGCGCTGAGCTGGCAGGGGGAGGTCTGGGTGCTGCGTAGGCAGCGACACTTCAAAACCACTTAGCTGCTTGACTTGACCCTTCTTGCATCTCCTGACAACATTCAGCAGACAGCTAAAAGGCCAACACTGTGAAAACAAACATTTCGAGAGGCTGCATGGGGATCTGGGCGGGGGGGAAGAAAGGGAAGGGAGGGAGAAAAAGAGAGGCAATTGCTGGGCACTTTGCTCCTGCATTTTCTGCTAGTTCCTAGGGCCTTGCTGACACACAATACCTGGGCAGCACCTACATTATCCTAGGAACCTTGCAGCTGCCCAAAGCAAAATGAAATGCATGCAGTGTAGCAGGCCACCCCCTCTCGCTTACTTGGCCAGGGCCCTAGAAAGGTGGCTGGGTGTCCCTCTTTGCCTCACCATTGACACAGAGGCCTCTGAGAGCAGCACCGTAGGCACTAATGGCAAGGCTGCAGGAGAAGCCATGGACACACAGAGATGCTGGTGGCTCCTGGTGTGGCTCCATCCTGCTGTGGGCACTCCTCCTCCCAGCCTGATCAGGGATGCCATGCTAGGCTACAGAGCTATTGTTGGTTGTTTTCCGGGCTGGCTCCCAGCCTAGAAAACAAAGTTCCCAACCCAAAGCGAGTGGGGAACACGGGGAGGGCTGCTCTGCCATTCCTTCCTGCTGCCAGTGGCGTTTCCAGAGCAATGGGACTGGAGAGGTCAGGCCCGCGGAGCTCCTGGATGAATACGGGTGACGAGGACGTCCCTGAAGTGTGCAGAGCAGCATTATAATGACCTTCAGCAAAGGGATTAAAGTTTGGCCATACCACAGTAAGCCTCCCAGGTTGAAATCCCTTCCCCAGTCCTGTACCACGGAGGAAAGGACTGCCGCCCTAGAACAACACACATTCTGAAAATTTCCCTATCTAAAATACTTTCAGACCCAGGTTTTATATTCTGCAAGCAGAGGACAAGATTTTGCCAAGGGGGGAAGATTTTCCTGATGCAGAAGGACTGAAGAGCGCTCCTGCTCACTGAGCATGGCCAGGAAGGGATGGAGCAGCAGGCAACCTCACCAAAGCCTTTGAGAGCTGTGCTCACAGGTGTGTAAGGTAATGGCATTCACTTCACTGTGGTTTAATGTGTTTTACTTTGCATGTTGTTAGAGACCCATGCCTGACCTAGGGGGTGGCTCAGGTCAACTTGCTCCATAAATGAAGACAAAACCTCTAGAGGAGTCAGGAAGCACAGCACCTGCAGTGTGGACAATGCAGGGAGGCACGTCCCATGTCCAGCCAGGGCACGGGGAGCGGTGGGGGACCACAAGAGGTCCCCTCTACAGCAGCTGGAAGAACAGCCTTTGACAGCCACCTCTTTACTCTCGCTTCCCACTGTGGTGCCAGCCACCCTGGTCTCCTTTCCCTGCATACCCGGGCACTGTGTGCATGCTGTGCCCTGCCAGAAAGCCTTATGCTGGAAGCACAGGCATGCACTGCAGAGGTCAATGGAGGGTCCTGCCATGTGGAGCCTCTGCTCAGTGCTAAGGGGGGAATAATATTTTTGAATGTTGAGAAAGCTTGGTGAATTAATTCTCTTATGCAATCAAAAAAAAATCTAGATGGTGCTCTGATCAGAAGAACTTGCATCAAAAAAGGGACATGAAAGCCCCTAGCAGTTTCCTAGAGACACTACTGATCCAAGGGGGAATTTCCCACAGCCTCCTGAGGCAAAGAGGGAAGAAGCCTCTTTGCTTGCAGCAGCAGGCGTGGAATTTTCTTCCTAGTCTGTTAAGAGATTGACTTATGGACAGAAGCATAAGCATTTTATAACACTTGTTAAAAACAAAGTACCCTGGCTGCATCATGTTTTTAACCATTGGCTTCAGCTGTATCTTGTGGACAAGAGCTCTTCTGCCTGTCTTTACCAGTTTTGCATGAGCCTTTCTCTTGCTTTCACCAGCTCTGCCCTCATATTTATGGTGAGGACAAACGGTGGAAGAGGAGGGAGACCAGAGCAGAAGCTGCACCAACTGCCCCGTGTATTGCTGAAGGGAACAGGGTGCCCCTTGGCTGCTGTGGATCTAACAAGCCGAGTCCTGTGACTAGTGTCGGTTGTCCGTGCGAGTTGCATAAGTTGTCTGTTGTGACTCTGTACATCAGACAATTTACAATTTACACAACTCCTTAGAAGAGATTTCCATTTCAATGACTGCTAAATAAGAGTGGTGGCCTGAAAGAGAAAAGGTGCAGACCAAAGGGAGCAGGAGAACTCGCATTTTACTTGCATTCATTGTATTTTATTCAGACTTCTGAATCAATCCCTTCCTCACATTGACAGCTGCTTACAGAAGAAGGGACGACTAAACTCTTCATCAGGATGAACAAGTCCAGGGGAGCCTCTGAGAGCCCAGAGCTCTGGAGCCCAGGTTGCACACAGAGCACCTCCTTGACCAGTGCAGCACCTGTGTTTGCATTTGGCCAGCAGGCCACAGACACAGCCCTAAATGTGATCCTTATTGTGGTCCTGTTCATCATCATGGTGTCTCTGGGGTGTACGATGGAGATAGCCAAGATCACAACTCACCTCAGGAATCCCAAAGGCGTAGCTATTGCTGTAATGGCTCAGTACGGCGTGATGCCCCTGACAGCATTTGTACTGGGCAAGCTCTTCCAGCTGGGCCCTACGGAATCCCTGGCCATCCTCATCTGTGGCTGCTGCCCAGGTGGAAACCTCTCAAACGTCTTCAGTCTGGCACTGAAAGGTGACATGAACCTCAGGTAAGCAAGGCTGTCTGCTTGTTGCCCAGGCCAATCCAGTTGTACAGCTGGTTCAGAAGCTGGCTGAACTGACATTAGCAGTCCACAAGAGGCTGGACCATGACTGAAGTACTAAGCCTAGAATAGTTTTAAATCACCCAGGCTGCTCAGCAAGCCAATGTGTCCCTGCGAGAAGTGTGAGGCATTACTCTCTCTGCTACACGTGAACTTCTGAAGTATGGGCTGTACCCATAAACAAGGGTCTATTCAGAGCTTATACAGAGCTTGAGCCATCTTCCCCTCACTCTGTTCATATCATATCCTCCTACAACCTGATAGTGATGTTGAGGGAGCCTCAGTGACAGTCTGGGAAAGAGCAAGGTAAACTTCGTATTAAAACCATGCGTCCAGATTAGTAAAATAAGTATATTTCACCAAAAAAAAAAAAAGTAATTATTCTATTGAAGGTTTCTTTCTCCATCTCAGCATTGTAATGACCACATGCTCAACGGTTCTGGCAATTGGACTCATGCCTCTGCTTCTGTATCTTTACTCGGGAGGACTGTATGAGGGTGATTTGAAGGGCAGGGTACCTTACAAAGGAATAATCACCTCCCTGGCCCTGATGCTAATCCCTTGTGCCATCGGCATCATCTTGAATGAGAAGAAACCACAGTACACCGGATTTGTCATCAAGGTAAGAAGTATCCTGTGCTAGTCACCTTTCAGTCAAGCACCTTGAGGAAGTTTACAAAAACAGAGTCACAGAAATATTAATTTCTTTAAAACATGCCACAAATCAATGAAAGGGTTGAGGATAGTACTCAGGACATCCACTTCCCTGCTTTAGCCATTAAAATATTTTCCCAGAGTAAAGCCCTCCACCTTTACCAGACAAACAATAATTTGTAGGCATCTTCCTGTTTTGCTCTCCTTTGCTGGTTTCAGTTTTAACTTCAATTTCTTTTGCTACAGACAGCACTAATTAGCCTCATAGGCACTGCCTCTGACTATTGCTGCAACCAACGCAGACCCCAGATAGAATAAACAAACATTTCCCACTTCTCAGAGCTGCAGCAGAGCACAAACTATCCAGCTGAACCCACTAGACCTCCAAGCACATGCTTATGCCTGGAATCATCTTCCTGCCTCACTTGTCCATTAAGCATTCAGACATCAGAAGGAGAATCTGGACAACCAGCTAGGCCATTGCCTAACTCAATAGCAGTACCCAGAGAGCTGCTAACAACTTTGTAAAGCTGGTTGTCCTGGTTTCTTTCACTAAGGCTTCATCCCAGAGAAACTGAGACCAAGCGCAATAAGATTTGGGCACCCTGACCTAACAAAGACCTGACAAAATGGCATTAGGAATCACTAACCTGTAAGAGAGATGGGAACCCAGGAACCAGGCTAGGTGTAGGAGGAGCAGAGCTCTTTATATGTCTCTTTAGCCAGCACAGGGCAGTGATAACCAGACTGTTTCAAAAGAAACATCGAAAATCTAGCATAAGAAGGTGACCTACAGTGGCCCAGCTGCCCCGTAGTTCTTGTTCCTTTCTGCTAACACTGCTTTTCCATTTATTTCCTCTACAAAAGAGGAAGCAGTAGAGAGTTGCTTTAAAAATCACCTGGGGAGCTCCACACAAACTGGATTCCAAAGTGGAGAGACAGGCATGAGGGTTGTATTTTGCCTCCCAGAATCCCCCAGGTACTACTTCTGCTGAACACCAGTAAGACAGTCTGAAAATGCAGCCCCCACCTGCATTCCACGCCTGCTGCTGTGAGCAAAGAGGCTTCCTCCCCACCTGCTTTGGGTAGCAGGCATGTCATGCCAGACTCACAGAGGGACGTGGACAGAAATGCATAGCAATACCTGAGAAACATTGCTGGCAGAGCAAGTCACTACATATACATGCCAGAAAGATACTTAGTTAATTAAGGTCTCTCTAGGTAATGCCTAAAGATGGTGTCTTGTTCATTTTTTATAACATTTGCGTCCATGGAAGGCACTTATGCACCACTGTGAATCTCTCACTATAAACCCACGTAATGCATGGGGAACTGGGCACAGCCACTTCCAACAGCTGATGCAAATTTTGTTGGGGGTTTTTATCTTGTCCCTGTCTTTAACACTTATTTTAGACGGGGATGGTTGTGCTTCTGCTGTCATCTGTTGCAATAATTGTTCTATCTGTGGCCAACGTGGGAAGCAGTATCACGGTCGTCTTCTCACCATCCCTCCTCGGATCTTCTGCCTTGATGCCTTTTATCGGATTCCTTCTGGGCTACATTCTCTCCGCAGTCTTCAAGCTTAATGACCGGTATGTTCCCCTGCTCCTCCCTTCCCTCACTCTAAGACCAGAAGAAACAGAGAGACACGGTATACAGAGCAATGGGGAAAGCATTGGCTTCAAAATGGATGCAGTTTTGTGAAATACGCAGGCTGCAGTTTCCCAGAATGTGTCCTAGGAGTATGAGCAGACACACTGCAAGCTGGTCCCAAGTCATACTCCCACACCTTGCATAAGAACAAAACAAACAAAACACTTCTCTTTCCCTTCCCATCCCATCTAATTCGGGTAAGATATCCTCTAACCCTCACTGTTTTCTATTCACTTTTTGCTTTCACAGCTTGGACTCCTCTTTTTACCTTGGAAACAGATTTCTTCTCTGTGGGAAGCAGCAGAGTGGGACACAAGTCCTCCAAACACCATTAAACACAAAGTCCACGTTTATAGCATGATGTGTCTCCATACATTGCACAGGGAGCACAAGGCAAAACCTTCTAGGGTTCTTCTCAACATTGCTCCCGATAAAGCAGCTTTTAGCACAGGCAGATGCATGAAACATTACAACAGCAAGGTGGGGTGGAGTCTGTCTTAAATTGTTTAAAATGGATCAGATTTTGTCAACGTTTTTCCTCCTCCTTCAGCTGCAGGCGCACAGTGTGCATGGAAACCGGCTGCCAGAACGTCCAGCTGTGCTCTACCATCCTCAAGGTTGCCTTTGCCCCAGAAGTCATCGGCCCCCTGTACTTCTTCCCACTGCTCTACTTGATGTTCCAGCTTGGAGAGGGCCTTCTGCTCATCCTGGCCTTCAGGATTCATGATGGAATAAAGAAACCAAGTGGCAAGTACAGCTTTGCCTCTCTATTTCCTAGTCTTTCCAGCCCAAGCCATATACGTTTACCTATAATTGCCAGACAATTGCTGCTTTCTAGGGACAGAATAGTTGCCATATATAACTCAAGAGTTACCATAGCCTACGCACTAAGTAGAAATCACAATAAAAAATAAATAAATAAATAAAAAGAAAAGTAGAGGTAATTGAAGACACTAGGAATTAGGGCTTCTCACATCAGCAGAATGTCTCAGAAATAAACGTACCATCTATACTACCAGTGCTCACAGGTTTTCAGAGTGCCATCCTTGAACCAGTACAGGTGTCCTGCAAAAGCTGTGATTTGCACTGACCACATGCAAGGAACAGCCTCACACATGCCTAAAACCTACAGCAGAACGTTGATCTTTAATGCAGCAGATCTTGGCTTCACTACAAGCTGTTGAGAGACTCACTGAAGGGTGTCACTTCTAGAGTGGGGGGAGAAGAACGGACCTGCCACATATCGTAGCTGAACAAAGGAAGCATTTGGATCTTTTTCTAGTAAAGCTCATTAAAAATACATACGGTGTTGGTATAGAGGTGTGATAGACCCTTCTCCAGCTTCAGTGGGCCCATAATGTCAAACCCATCTGACTGTGTGAAGTTCAGGGAATGAACTGCTGAACGAGACCCTCCACCAGCCATCCTTGTGCTGCTTCTGGCTCACTTTTCTCCAGACCCTTGCGAGAGAGAAGCAGCTGAGCAGTAAGTACCATAGGCTGCTGCAAGAGCGTTTCACCATCATTTGTAGCTACAGCTGAAGGATGACTGACACTTCTGTTAACATGAGTGACCATTCTCTGCTAACAGGAGAAGGGGAAAAAAAAAATCACAACTTGAATACCAAGGTGTTCCTTCAGTGCAAAGGCGATGATAGTAGGAACAGACACATAGGTGGCTTGCCAGACTGTGGTAAAAGGGTAGCTTTCCAAACCCAGATTCATGAAATCACTGGACACAAAATGGCTTAAATATTTTGACAGAAGGTCAATTTTTTGCTTTGTTTTTTCTTCTCTCCTTTAAAAAACACCCAGCAACAACATTGCAGTTACATCACAATCTTTTTATAACCTGGGCTCAGAACTACCTACTCTCACATTTTTCTTTAGATGCAACAGAAGCGATCTGTGCAGCTGCGGACACAAATACTGCTCAAGAAATGAAACCAGTATCGAGACTCTGCAGAAACAGCAGGAAACCAGGAAAATGGTACAGAGAGATTCTGCAACAGCCGCTATCACAGCCCCGCAGAGCTCCGCCTTCTGCAGCTGGTTTACAGGTTTCCAGCAGTTCCATGTAAAGCTTCGATCTGCTCCTCTTACACCACAGGATGTGCCACAGAGCTATCTCCACCCTCTCTCGCTTTCCAAAGACCGTGCTCCTCAGACGGCTTCTCCCTGCCTGTCCATGAAGGAGAATTCCAGGCTCCCACAAAGAAACAAGTCATTGCAGCAACCTACAGACACTGCTTTTCCTTTGGGACAATTTAGGGCCATGCTCCCAAGTGTCTGCCCCCAGTTTTGCCTATGCAAAACCACCACTCACATCAGTTTCCTTTCTGAATTTCACTTACTTGTAACTGTCCTGCTGGCACCTTCCAAGCAGTTCTCGAAGAGATCGCTGAAGATTAGCGTAATTTCTCTAATAAAGACCCAAAACGGGGTGTGAGAGTTTCCCAGTGTAGAAGCCAAGACCCGGCACGCAGCTGAGTACCCCGTGGGCTGCTGCTCACTCCTTTTCCACGAACCCGAGCAGCGTGCGGTGTGCCGCTGCTCTTCACACAGTAGACAGCACAGAAATCCTGAACGTGGCTATGCCAACTGTCTCCGTGAGCGGAGCTCAGGTCCAGCAAGCTGTACCGCTGAAAATATGTGAGCCCTGAACACGCCTTGCTTTGCAGGAGTCACTCAACTAGGCAGAACAAACCTCCAGGACACTATCTAGCTACCTTCGTACTTAAAAGTTTAGCACCACGGATGACCGCCATTAAAACCTGTAATGTGCTAAAAATACACTGTAACATGAAATAAAACAGCTGAACTAAGAATAAACAGGATCAAACCAGGAACCTACACTTAATAAACACAAGGTCATTTTTGACCAGAAGTCAGTATAACCCTCTGTAATGCAAAGCCTGAAACCTCCCACTCCCAAAAACTGTCCAGTAATAATCTCGTTACCTACGCTATCAATCTGAATCTCTCACCGCTTGCTCACAAGGCACAAAAGCTCATTCACGTAACCGTGTTCCAAGCTAACAAACAAGAAACCAGCAACAGAAAGGAGAAAAGGCAAAGTGTCCTGCACAGACACCAGAAATCTACCCACAACCTGAGAGCCAGCTCTGCTCTGTGCAGACCCTCCTCGAGTTTCCTACGACCTGACCATAGGTTCCAAGGATTTTTTAAAAGGTTTCAGTGTGTTACTGGATTATCTTTGTACTTTGTAAAGCACCTCAAAAGAAAACATTTGTAAATGTTTAGATTCAGTTCTAAAGCTCTCTTGTAACGCGCGTAAGGGTTTGAAAAACACAGGGATTGCACGTTGCTGCCTCTGTAATGGGTGGGTAAACATACACAGTACCAGGAGGCAGAACTGCAGGGCACCACTGTTGCAGTACTCCCAGATGCCAATTTAAAATTCCCTCTTCTTTCTCTAGAATGAGGACTCATTCCTATAAAAATATTTTATCCATATCTCAGTGTCCTCTCATACACGCATGCACACACACAGATGAAGTTTAATGACTGCATCCATCTTTTAACATTCCACACTTACTCTCTGAAAAATAAATTAAAATCTGAACGATTCACCCATTCCAATTTTTGCTATGAACTCACTCTCTCACAGCAGGCTTCTCCTTATTATCAAGGTTCTTATCTCAGAACATGAAGTCCCCAAAAAGACGCAGACACCTAACGGCGCAGTGTGACGTATTTTGAAAGGAAGTTCTCCCCCACACCCAAAACGTTCAGTAACAGCTTTGCTGTAGTTGAACAGTTAAAATATTTCTAGATGGGTCTACATGATGCACAGTCACAAACACTTCACCAACAGTAATACACCAGAAGCAGAGACATGTTTCTTTATACTTTATTTGAGCTATTTAGTTCTCAAGTATCAAGAATTAGGGTGCTTTATAGAATACTATTACCACAGGGCAGTGAAATGGGCATTTTCTTACTGTAGTGCAAGTCGTATTAAATGAAAAGCTTTTAAAATAAAGTTTTATTACCAATATTGACCAGCACTTAATCTGCTGACCTCTAGCTGAAACAATGGTTCTAAAGCATGAAAAAAATACGCTCTGGAATAAAGCTTTATGTACAGCACATGTAGAGCTCTTAGATGCCTAAAGCTATTAGTTTAATTTGAGATATTAAACTAATATTCTGAATTGCTATTCGCAGTTGAATATGCTGGGAATTTAGTGTTTAGGTTACTCTTTTTGGAGTACAAAAAAATTTAAAGTGGTCTGCTTTAGTTATAAAGAGCTCTGTCAATATACACAAACTATACACTTCAGACATTCACAAAAAATGTGAGCAAGAAAAGGGTTATCAAAAAACATTTAATACAATTAGTCAATAACCCTCCCCACCATGGTCCACATCTACAAAGATCCCCCATCCCTCCTCCCTCCCTTCCCTCCCCTCCCCACCCAAACCCTTCCCCGCAGAAAGTCACATACTTACCACAACTTTTAGCAAGTATGGTTTAAAAAAGGGCCCCCAGGGCAAGTTACTTATAGTTCAGTTGCCACTGTCAACAGATCTGGACCTCGACCTAGACCTCTGCCGATCCACAGATGCTGGGGATTTAGACCTACTGGAAGAGCCACGTTTCTGGCTCTTCTCTGGCATTGGAGATCTACTAATTGATCGAGACTTGCTACGGCTCCTACTCCTCGACCTGCTGTAAGACTTGCGGCTTCGGGAACGGGAACGGCTACGAGACCTGGATGAGCTTCTGCTACGAGACCGTGACCTGCTTCTGGACCTACTGAGGAAGCAATGAGCATCGGTGTCAGCAACGGAACATCACAGGCCACTACAGCAACCACGCAGTTCACTGGTCTCCAGTCTCACTGTCTGGTCACTGACTTCAAGGCTTTCTTAATACATATTGAATCGTTATTTAACAGATATCCATACCTGTGTCTTTTGCTGCCTTCAATTAGTTTGATTTTCCTTCCATTAATTTCTTTACCAGAAAGCTTTTCAATAGCATTCTTTAAGTCACTGTAAGAGGCGAATTCAACCACCCTACAGAAATTAAAAAGGGAAAAAAAAAAGCCAAAACAGCTCACTATTACAAATTGTATTTTTGATGGTAAGAGTGGAAAAAAAAAAGTACTATGTAAAAAAAAAAAAAATACACAACATTTTAAAAACCCCCACACTGCTTGGTGTGTAGTAACACCATGACAAACTCAAGCATGAACTGAAGAATTCCCCTCCCCTAATACCACAGACTGCAAGTTCAAAGTGTAGCTAAATTAAGCCATGAACAGCTGCTGAGCACGGGAGGTAGCCAGCCTCCCTCCCCAGATATCTACACAATACAGATGAATACTAGCCTATAGCTTTCAACAGAACTTTAGAGGCTTACCCTTCATTTAACTTAGGTCTGTGTGCATCTGCAAAGGTTACTTCCCCAGCTTGTCTCATGAAGTCTTTGAGATCCTAACACAAGACCAGTAATGTTATGCAAAGAAGTAGAAATAAATACTTATATATATAAAAATAGTTTTTTTTTTTTTTTTTTTAAAGAGCAAAGAAAAGAAACTTATGACTACTGAAAGAGAAGATGTTAGATAAATTACAAACATGGCAACTGCCATACTTGTATTCTATCAAAATTGAATTATCTATATCAGGGCACGAAATAAATGAAAAAAGCATATTGCTTTAAGCAAAATGCTAATAAAGTGTCATAACATTAAGGAAAATTAAATTAGTCTATGGAGATTATATAGATTAGAAAGAGAGAGAGAGATATCTAAAAAATACATCTGTATATTTATATATATATACTGGACTGAGTGCAAAATACTACCCATATATTTTTGAATTATTCCAGTTTCCATTTATATTACGAGTCTTATATGCATACAGAATTACATTTACATAACACCATTATTTTGTGCCCCATATGTCATTAAAAATATAGTTTACTTTACCTTTATTAACATTTCCCTAGGCTAGCCAAGCAGCAAACTGCATTAAGCGACCGGAGATACCGTCATGATTTATGCCCGACTGGCTCTTCGCCACCCACTTGTCGAACACTACCCAGTCGATGGAAGCCATTAATCGCACCGCCCTCCCTATTAGGAGACTATTGACGGATCCAGACATTCTCTATGCTTGATGTTACCAAGGACCACTTTACTGCGATCAGGATTCCAACGACCACCTAATTTCGTATCTTTCAACTCTTTTCGACCAGGAACTCTTATTCGGAAGCGTTACAGGAAGAACAGCTCTCAACTTAGGAATCAGATCTCGTTAACGCTCTGGGACCGCTGCAATGTGGCACTTTAAGGAGTGCATCGATTACATCTAGACCGGCAAACACAGATCTAGAGGTGGCCAAGTGACATTGTAGGAGCTGACTGGAAAGTCAACCAGGCCCAACCAAGAGTGACCAAGACAGAACGATTAGGATAACCCACAGGCACTCCTCGTCATAAGGCCAACGACACAGATAGGCTGGCAAATAAAGGGTTTAATATGTGGTTAAAATGGATTTAGAAAACAAGAAAATAAATAAATATATTTCCTCAAACATATACATTTATTATTATAAATTAAAATTAACTAGTTTTCATTCAAAATATTTAAATTACATTATTTAAAATTACATTAATTACATAAACATTTTAATAAAATAGAATTACTTTTAATTGATTATTTTACAAAATAATTACATTACATACCCATTAAATGAAGTCAAAATAGTTAATCGTGTTTTAACAAACCTGCCAGCTGACTCGGGATGACAGATTTTCTACTATGAGACGATTTTCTGTTCTTACAGGTGGGGCACTTCTGCTGGGAAATAAACATTAAGTATTAATTATTTATTAACTTAAGCATAATCACGTTTTAATACTAACAAAGACCGTATCAATAATCAGTAGTCAACTTATCACTCTTGTGACTATGTAATGCCCCAAGTAATCAAGGACAAGCGTCAATTACTTTGGGGGTACACAAACATAAAGGAGATGATCATATCTGATTTTTTTGATCTTCACAATCCTACTGCCACATCTGATTGAGTAGAAGGTACCTCGCATTTGCCAATGAGATGGACCCAGAGTTATTTATTAAAACCACGTCGGTTCACGGCTATACGTACCTCCTGTCACTACGTGGACGGCGGCTACTGAAACGGTCAGAGTACCTCCCTCTGCCTCTACCACCCCTAGAGCGTGCTCTCGCATGCTCAATCGTAACCCTGCAGAGGAAAAAAAAAAATATTAAGGAAGGGGAAATCATGCATTTTTAAGCATTTTTTCATAGTTATTGGGTGAAATAAAGCTACAGCTGGATTTGAACAGTGCTGATAACAAAACGCAACTGAAAATCGACACATTTTTTATGTTTGAGTAACACAGGAGATACAGCAGCTCACCTCTCACTGCAAAGCTCTTTTCCATCCAGTTCATAGACAGCGTCATCCGCATCCCTGGGATCCTCAAATTCCTGCAAACCCACACAGAAAGAGCACCATTAAGCACCCAGAACTCTCCACGCGGCCTCCTGCGCTCCCAGCGCCCGTGAGGCGCACTCACCACGAAGCCGAAGCCCCTCTTGAGGTCGATGTCCCGGATGCGGCCGTAGCCCTTGAAGAAGCGCTCCACGTCCTTCTCCCTGGCGGCGGGGTTCAGCCTCCCGATGAAGACGCGGCAGCCGCTCATGGCTGGGGGCGCGGAGCTCGCTGCGGGAGGGAGACACGGCCCAGCCCCGGCCCGTCCCGTCAGACCCGGCCCGTCCCGTCAGCGCCGTGCCGGTGACTCAGCACGCCCCCGCCCCGCCCCCTGCCGCAGTCCGCAGCAGCCCGGCCTCGCCCCCGCCGCGGCCCAATCGCAGCCCGCCAGCTGGAGCCCGCCCCGGCCTCCGCCAATCCGAGCGCGCAGCTCCCCCCTCGGTCCCGCCCCACCCCGGCCCGGCCCCACCCCCTGAGGCGCACGGGCAGAAAAGCCGACGCCATCGCTCCGCCACAAAATGGCGGCGCGGGCCGCGCCCTGCACTCAGCGCCCGCCGCGGCGGCGGCTGCACGCGGAGCACCGGGACCGGCCCGCCGCCCCGCCCCACCCCGCCGGGACCCCGTGCGCCGCCGCCACCACCCCTCGGCTGAGGGAGCCGCCCGCCCCGCCCCCCACATACAGATAGCACCGGGCCCCGGCCGGTCACGAACCTGGGCTGCGGGTCCCGGTGCGTGCCGGGCCGGGCCGGGCCGGGCCGGGCCGTGCGGGGCTGGGAGGCCGGTGCGGTGCTGGCGGGCGGCTCCTGCTCCCTGCGCGGCGCCTCGCTCCCGACTGCCGCCCGCCCCGCCCCGCCGCCGCCGCCGCCGCCGCCAACGGGAGGCGGCCCCGCGCCGCGGCCCCGCCCCGCGCGCCGATTGGCGGAGGCGGCCCTGGCCCCGCCCCGCCCCTCCCCGGGGTAATGGCGGCGGGCGGCCATCTTGGGGGCGGTGGGCAGTAGAGGTTGGAGGTAGGGGCTTGACTGAGAGCTCTTCCCCTACAGCTTGCACAACGTGACGTGCTTCGTGCTGACACCCCTTACAAGTCCTCACGCTTTTCTCTTCCAGCCAGACATAATTAATACGCTGTTAATTATTGCTCAGCAGCAGTATTCAGCCAGTCCCTGAGGCGCCTTACGCTTACACGGGGATCCGTAGCTCATCACTGAAGCCGCAGACCTTAGCTTTTAGTTGGGATGAGTCTGTAATTTAGGGCCGCGGCTGCGGCTCAAGAAAACACATCTGAACCACGAACCCACCACCTCCTCCTCTCCATGGCACGGAGCGGGCACTGCCCACCGCCATGCAGTTTGCCACTGTGTGAGGCAATTAGGCAGACTGGCAGCAAATCACTCGACATCAGATCACAGCCCAGCAGAGGTTTAATACTGAATAGGCATTGCATGCCATCATATTTTTTTGTACATCTAGTACATGCAATAAGGTTTAGGTTAGCTTCATGTTTTCATGCTGAATTTATGCCAGCTGCAGAAGGACGGGGTGACTCCTGGCCCAATTGGAGCCTTGCAAGTACAAAGAAAATAAAAGATTTTTTTCTTTTTGGATTAATATTCGAATGATCAGAACAAGCGTACACCAGATCGGTGTGTTTAGTTTTACACGCTAAGTGTGAACTACTGAGGAAATGCCACAAGCCCGTGAGAGCGAGATGTAGACCACTACAAAAACATCCTACTGTGTCAAAGCTATCTATAAACCTTCAGGGGGTAACAGGAGAGCTGCTGCAGGATTGTGTCCTTCCTTGGCTAGCCCACAGACCTTTCCTGAAAGCCACCTGAGCCCATAAGCCAACGTTTGATGTACCCCTAAATGCAACCACTGCACTCATGACCACAGTCTCCCATTAAATTTCCAAGCTCAAGTCACAACACATCTTTGTTTTGACAAACCATCTTTTTTTTTGTCGTTTACACAGACTCAGTGACTAACATTAGCAAAAGTTTTTGTTTTCAGCAGACAGCAGATTGCAAAGACTGAGCATGTCACATCATCCACACCTCTTGCTTAATTGAGACCCAGTATTCATTTTAAAAGGGATTTGAAGAACATAGGTCATAATATGGGAATAGTAGGATGGAGGAAATTCACATGATACTCAAGTAGCCAGCACCTGTAATCCTTAAGAAACTCACTGAAGTAGCTAATGAACCATTGCTGAGATATCTGTAGCACCATCCCGAATACCACACTCCACAGAGGTGCAGTGATTTTTCGATTGGCAAGCTTACCTTCAAAGGTCAGAGAGGCAATGGAACAGAAGATTAAATAATCAATGTATAAGTACTTCCATTCATTAAACTGCTAAGCTGCTCATGACAACAAGGCAGGCAATCAACAAGCTGTTTCAAATTAATGCAATACTCCTTCCTGGAATAACTAAGCTACTGGGCAAGGGGGAAAATAGAGATGTGTTAAACGTGACCGTAGTAAAGATTTCAGTGCTATGCCACACACGGTATTTTCTTAAGCAAACAGGAAAATGGCAGGATAAAATTAATTGTAAGCTGGAAGCATACCTCTTTCGGTGTTTGCATTCAAAATAGCTCCTTGACAAACACAGGGACAATTCCTTTGCGGAATCAGGGATCTCCTCTCAGCACAGGACTGTTCAACAGCTGCATTAATAGTTTGCTAAGTAGATTAGAGCATGCAGTGTTAAAACATGCAGGTGAATCACCCTGGGAAGATTTTCAAACACTCTGAAGACAAGAAGAGAATTCAAAATGAGCCTGATGAACCAAAGCAATGATTCAACAAGATGAAAATCTGCAAGGACAAGGGCAGAAATGTTTATGTTTAGGAAGAACAATCCAGTATAAAATCAGAAATAAACATTTAGGAAATAGTAATGTGTATAAAGGCTTCAGTTAAAGTGGATCCCAATCTAAAACTAACTCAATAAATATACTGGCATTGCAGAAACAGGTATAACCTATTCTGGGATGTGCTTACAGCAGGTATGGTATTTAAGGGACAGGTGCTGATCTGTCTAGTGATAGTAAGGTTAGTAAGCTTTAACAATAACCTCAACTTTTGTATGGCACAGTACTACTCAAACACACATATGGCTGCTATGCAGCTCATGAAGAACAGCTGATTGTAAAAAAAGTCACTCAAAGTCATGGATTGTTTAGTAGACTCAAGGTATAGCAAAGCTGTGGTATAGATTGCTTTGAGATAGTTTTATGAAATTGAAGTGAAACCCTTGCAGAATGCTGGAGTGTTATCAATGCAGTAAGTGACTTCGCACATTTATATTAACTAGAGTGCTTTTCTCCTACCTTCACATGCTCGTCCAGTTGGGGAGGGCGGTACATGTCCCATCACTTGTGGTTCCAGTCCTTATTTTTTAGGCAACTGTTAAGCTAAGCAAACACAACATTAAAACAATACACCATATAGTTGCACAATGCAGGCAAACTCATCAATCTGTCATCACAACAGATATTTTAACCTAGCTGTCATCTTACACAGGTAAACAGAGTAGAAAGGACAAACTTATATATATATGTATTTACACGTACACACACACACAAAATCATACTGGAGAACAAGCTGCAATTTCATCTACTGTTCAATCGTTCAAGAGTTATGCCTAGCATACACAGAATTTTTGTGCCACTATAGTTATTTTGAAAAGGTCTGTTTAAGTATTATAAGTCTTTGAAAGTCCTCACACCAGTATAGAAGTCTTTTTCTCCATGTTCCCTCAAGACACAGAAAAATACAGTCTGTCTCTGACATGATTTGTTGCTACAGTCTGTTCAGTGGCATGAACTGATGGGTTTGCTCCCAGCATATCCTACTTGCTGTTCTCCCTCCTATTTTACTGATTCAACAGAATGACAGTAATACCAATTATTTTGGATTTTGCACCCAAAGTATCACTCCGCCCCTCGACACAGCTCTGCTGGCAGAGGAACAGTAGCTAGATCCATATCTCACTGCATCCACACTGGAGAACTTAACTCTGAAGTGCCGTGGGGGGGACAAAGCTCTTCTCTTGCCAGGCACCGTGCCATTGTCCCATGACCCGTGTGACAGGTATCACAACAAGGAATTGGTCTAATCGGGGGGGACACTGGGATAGTGTCCTCCCAGCCCACAGAGATAGCCTCCAAAGCCCTGAAGAAGCCAATAACTTGTATGTTGAACATCGCCCTTGCAGCCACAAACACTTGTTTGATTAGACAAACAGGGGTTGTTGAAATGGAAGCTAACATTCATCAGGTTTGGCTCCTATGACCCTCAGGCATGGGCAAGTCCTGCAAGAAGCACCCCACCAGCACCGTGGCTGTCTGGTGGCAGCTTTTCCTTGCAGAGCTGAGGGTGGCAGGGCTTGGAAAAGCCACGTACAGCCAGGCGGCATGGCCTGGGGGAAGCTGTGAGGGACAAGGCAGGAGTGCTGGTGTCCCTTTCCTGCCAGTAAATTATTACCTGTATGCATTATCTGGGCTCTTCCTGCAGTTTTTCCTCCAAAATGCCTACTTGCTTGCCGCAGGAATTGGTGTCACCTCCCATGAGGAAATGTCAGGGGACCAGCTGCCTTCCCAAGTTCAGCATTCAGATCAGTGATGCTGCCAGCTCTTCAGCACTGAGCTGAGGATACCCATGTTGGTAAATAAATAAATAAATAGATAAACTCTTTCTTCAGATACTTTTTGATCTTTGCTCATGAATATGATGGCCAGAAAGCCCCCTGTTTAAATTGCATTTTGCTTTAGGATGATTAAATGGTTTGGGGAATAGACACAATTCCTGTTTGTTCTTCACCCCAGGCTGCTTGCAGGCACAAGTTGCAGCCCCCACTCTAGATCGAAGCCTTCAGCTACCACAGCATCCTGGCCCCACATCTACCAGCAACAGGAGAGGCAGGAAGCAGGAGGCCACGGGGCCCAGCAGGCCCCTCCATCACTCCCCACCACCTCCTGCCCTCCCTAATGCGCAGCCTTTCCCCATCTGCTGCAGGAGGAATTGAGAGCCCGGGCTGCCTCTGCCCCCCTGGGAAATCGCTCCGGTGTAACAAATGACATCAGGAGGAAGGGTCTGTCTGCCTCACCTGCATTTGCCTTCCAAAGTTCCTATTGTTACTCTCAGCTACAAGACACTGAAGCAGGCTGAGCACTCCCTTCTCCCCGGGGACTGCTCCCTGCAGATGGCAATATTGCCCTTCCTCAGCTGAGGTGTACACGCTTAGTCCTTTTCACTCTAAGTCCTTCCAGCCTCCAGCCCTTTCATTGCTCTCGTGCTCAGCATCTGGCTGGGATGCAAACGTGCACACAAGATACCCGGAGAACACACTGCCAGGCACTGCTGACAGCTGTAATGGGTTTCCCTTTGGTCTTATTCCGTGTTTCAGAAGGACTTGCTTCATTTCACTCTCTATTTAAGAAAAAAAAAAGTTTTTAATATTTTACCTGATTGTTTTCATGTTCAAGATGAAGAGGGTGGCTTTGTGGTTAAACCCTGCACCCCTGCCTGTAAAGATAAAAGTATTCATGGCTGTGCAATGGGTGAGTGCTCCGTGATGCAGGCTTCGTGCCCTGGTAGGTAAGTACACAAGATCTACCTGGTGTGAGTATGAAGCACCAGCAACAAGGCAGCTTCATGCAGGCTTCTGAAAAAGGGAATAAAGGCCCTCACCAAATGGTTAAACTGGAAGTTAGAAATATTTCTAACAAAAATCAATGGCTAAATGACATACTGGCCCACAGCTGTTTTATTTAAAGTTTCATTGATCTTACTCTGTTGGGAACTTATAATGAATACCAGATCCCATATCCCTAATATTTTCTATGGAGTCAGGCAGAAGGAAAACACTTAAAACAAGGCAAGCTTTCTTTAGGAAGGAGGGGAGGGAGGGAATCCCCCTCAAGCATTAATATCCCCCTGTTCCCTCACCAGACGAGAAAGGAGACACATAAAAGTTTTAAATAACTTTGTAGCTTATGGAGCCCAATAAAAGAAGAAACGTACTTTGGGCTCTGGACATAAAATCATATTTTGTGTTCCTGAAAAATGCAGCGGAGACTGCAACAGTTGCCCAGAAGGGCCTCGTGTCTGAAAAATTTGTTTCCTCCCCTGTAAGAAAATGACTCAATGCTGCTTGGGGAAGCAGTAGGGGGAAGCATCTAGCTCTGTGCCGCAGGGAGCAGACGATCACCCCGACTTGCTGCAAAGGCTTGTTTTCCCAATGGTTCGTTTCCCAGTGGTGCATTAGTGCAGTAACCTCCCACAGATAAATTCAGCACCCTCATACTGGAGAAATCAGGTTTTTACCAGCAAAAAGCAAAGGAAAAAAAAAAAACACACACAAAAAACAACACGTTTCACCATCAAGTCAAGGAGTTCCTGCACCAACCCAGGTGAGTATGTTCCAGGATGGGCTTGTGTCCCTCAGATGCAAACACCAGGTGAAGGCCTGAGGAGAGACACTACCTCCAGCTCATCTCCTCAGGATGGTTCAAGTGTTGCCATCTTGAGAGTCTGTCCTGGGCTGGTGGCCTGGCCATCATGTTCACAGCTCCTTTCCAACTCACCTGGTACCGCTGGGACCATCACAGCCATCCTGGAGTGATACCACAGGGCTATTTCAATAAGAAAGTACAGTTTAGGAAGAACACTTAGAGCCCTTTTCTGAGGGAAGTGGTTGGCATTTCCTAAAGCGATCACACTGCATCTTAAAACCAGTCGCCTTCCCTTACCCTGCCACAAGGCTGCTCTAGTATCTAACTCATGGGGGTGAGCCTGATTTCTGGCCTCACATGCATCATCATGGCTAGTGTAGACCCAGCTCTCTTTATGGCAGCACTCCAGTTGCTAAAGCAGATTTACTGTGATTTATTTATATTTTTTTTTCAGAGCATTTTGATCCCAAATACGAATAACATTTTCTTTATTCCCTCCCCAGATACATTCTTCAGTTAGAGGAGCATTAATCATTTTAACTCCTACTAAACTCAGTGCTTAGTTGCCAGAGGATGCACATTAAATTTGTGAAAGCACTGGAACAGACATCCATCCCTGAAAACCCATACTGAGCCTGTGGGTGCCATCCCCTGTGCTAAATGGCTACTTGGTAGCTGCACACCAGCAAGACGGAGAGTCACAAGGTCATGTGAAAGTGGATGCTAATGCCACCACCTCCTCGTTGCCACCCCCAACTCGTGGGGACTCACACCATGCCAACAACTGATAAACCACCCCAAAGAGCAACCCACTGGTCCTTACTGCACCAGCAAGCAGGAGAAGCAGCACCTCACATGCCTGTGCTCAGCTCCCTCTTGTGCTCCCCTTGGTTTTTTTTTTTTTTTTTTTTTTTTTTTTACCACCTTGTTCTAAATTTCCTAATTTCGCTGCCAAAATGCAGCAAATAAAGAAGCTGACCCTCCTGCACCACTCTGCGGAGCCCCCACTGATTTGCCTTGGGTCAGGAGCAGAAGGGCAATTCCCCAGGGCACAGCCCACCTCGGTTCACCTCAAACTTGATAGCCACAATGCAAAATAACAGGAGTGTGATTAACGCAGCATGTGTTGCCTTCGTTATCGTGCTTCCACGAGGAAGGAAGATCAATATCTTCAAATTACCACGTAGGTCATTGCCTTTGGGTGTAGCCTGGTGACAGCAGCTGGACCTCTACCCTACCTGCAGGGGAGCTGTGGCCCCCCAGGTGAAGCAGAGCCCTGAAGAAGGCACCGAGGGTGTCACTGAGTGCTCGTTTCCCATCTGTGCAGCCTTCCTGTACCACCTTGCTTCAGTTGCCTTGCCTTTTTGTTCCCCCGTGATGGGCACAGCGTGGTCCTGCCCGCTCACAGAGATGCCGGGAAGAAAAATTCGGTCATTTGGGAGGCTCTTGAAGAAGCACCAGAGGACAAGAGAAATACCGAACAGCTTTAGTACCAAATCAGCTCCTTTAAAGCCTCCTGGAGTTAGCAACTCTTTGGAGCCAGGCTACACTCATGAGTGGAGATGCAGATGGTGGGACGGTAACAACTCTGTCAGCAGGCTTGAACCCAGGGGTGCAACTCTGCTGGAAGCAGCTGGTACAGGGACATTTCTGCCACCCTGCTCAGGCAGCTTGTGGAGGCGGAGGGAAGTCACCTGTGCAACCTGCTGCCCTGTCTAGAGTACCAGGGACCTGAGAACAAGGTGCAAAACCCAGCGCCACCACCCCGAGGTGCCAGGCTTCTGCCTCTGGCTCCCACCGGGCCCACCCGAGGGGGCTTCGCTGCCTGAGCTTTCCTCCCTTGACCCTGCTGTTCCCAAATCCAGCCTCTGCTCTCCTCAGCCTGACTACTTGGGTTTAAAAATGAATATTGTACACCTCTGAAATACCGGCAGCACACTGGGCCTCCTTGAGGGAGGGTGGAGGAGTCAGAGCAGAAGCAAAGCCAGCTGCCTGCCAGCTGCGGCCCGCACACACTTGCTCTGCAAAGCACGGGGGTTGACGCATGGCCTGCAGGCATCCTCCAGCTTTCAGAGGGGGAAACCTGCGTTTTGTGACAGCCCTAACAGCAGGTCAGCGGCTGGGAGAGCCGGGAGCGCAGGGGAGGTTTCCAGCAGCAGCAAGGCTGCGATCTGTCATGGGACAACATGATAGCACAGCCCCATCACAAAGCTTTCCCACAGCAGCGCTGCGGCACACAGCAGGCAGAGCGCTTCCAGATGTGCTCGGTCCTGGTGAAGAGCTGAAGCCCGTGTTGTAGCAGGGCTGGTACGGTAAGAGCTGCAAAACAACCCAAAGGCCCCTTTCTGGCTGCCAGCACTGCTGCAGCAGGAGACCACAGCCCAGCAGCAATTCAAGCCATGCCTGGAGGCCACCAGCTCCCACGTGCCACCCACCCACGTGCAGGAGAGCCAGCACAGGGCGTGCAGCTCCAGCTTCACAGCAGCGAAGCCACAGCAAGATCAACTTGCTTGTGGGTATGACCTGAAAAATAAATGGAGGTGGGAGGAAGGCAGGTGTCACCTCTTCCCTCGTTCAGCCTGCCTGTTCCTCCGCAGATAAAAGTATACATGTGAGTAAATGGACTGGACTTTGCTTTAAATGAGGTGGCCAAAATGATCTCCTTCCCTTTCCTATCCCACCGCTGATACATCTGAAAAAAAATAAACAAACTCTCATCACGATACTTGCCTCGAAGGGTGCTTCAGTCTTTAAAATAACACAAGCAACAACAGGGGACTGCAGAGGTTTGAGCTCTCACCAAACACACAGGTGTCCGTTCCTCTTCGGTTTCCACTTCTGCCGCCCTGCTGGGCAGCACAACTAGCCAGACTGTCTCTCCAGTTTCTCCTCTGCTGTCCTGCAACTCTCTTTGGATTAGTATTTTGCCAGTGAGACCTCTCCTCTAAAAATAACATCCTCCCTATATATACTCTTCCCATTACCTACACTCCAAGATTAATCAGCCACTTAATTCAACCCTTCTTCCCCTCTGAAGTCCTCCCATGTCATACATCATCTTTCTTTCTCCCCTTCCCCTCTGTTAGGGGCCTGGCCAGCCTTCCGTGGCTTACTGCTCCCAAGGGCCCCACCTATGGATGGAGACACAGCCATGACTGTCGGCTGTTCGTACGGAGCCATTAGCCCAGGCTCCAGGTCTGGCACACCAGGGGCTGCAAGAAATCCACGCAGCAGTCGCTTCAAACACTCCCCAAACGCCTCTTCCCTCCTGACATCAAATTCACACCCGACCTTACTCCCCCTGGGAGGCCTCCCCGTAACTTTCATCCAACCCACATCTCATGGCGTTTCCCCCTCACATTTTAGTGCTGTTGCCTTTCCTCCCTGCCCAGGGACCTATGGTGCAGGCATTTCTGCTAGGGGAGAGCCAAGCCATGGTGCCGTATCCTCTCAATCACTGACTGAGCGCTGCTAGATCTCCAGTCCGTAAGGCCCGAGCAGTTCAAAAAAATACACAAAGATTACAGCTTCACTTCAAAAGAACTTTTTTTTTTTTTAATTTAGAAATGCAGTTATATACATAGAACAATTAAATTAAACTTTGTACAAATATTAAAATACTATCTTCACACCCACTGCAATGTACAGGATACCAGAAAATATATATAAAATAAAGCAAAATAAAACTGATTGAGTGACATCCTGCACACCATCAATTATGGTTCTGATTTTAAATCCCACATACATATGGAGTACCATTCCGCAAATAATTCCATAGTGGTGCAATTCAGATAAAAAAAACACATACAGGAAAGAAGAAAAGATTAATGCACCAAAGGCAATCAAGCTCCCCTTGCATTTGCATCAGCAACTACCAGCAGTCTACCCACTGCATCATAGGATGTCTGCCTCACAGACAACTTAGCTTTGTTTTCTTTTTGAATGAAGCAAAGTTGAGAACCAGAACTAAAACATTTCCCAGCACAGCTCAGTTGCCTCTGTCCTTGCTTACCCCAGGACAGAAGCAAAAGCACAGCCTACAGAAAGCAAATGCAAAAGCATCAGGAGAGCCCACTCCGGCGGGCATATAGATCCATACATAACCTGCAGCGGGTCGAGTTTGGAAGCAGTGCTGAACACAGGGCCCTGAAGTGTGAGAAATGTCATGCTCTGTCCTGGTGTAGGAGGGGATGAAGGACTGGAAGAGGACTTATTTCCTGTATAAAAATATGCATTAAATTGAAGCCAGCTCTAGGAAACCTCTCTGCACTTTCAAAGCATTTCATAGAGAATAAACGTTTTCTGCAAGCAAAGGTTTTCACAAAGAAGAAGTTCAATACGCGGTTCCCTGGGAAGGGCTGAAAGGCTGAGGCTGGGGTGAGGCAGATGCGGAAAATAAATGGGATTTATTGCATTTATATACAGAAACCAGAAAGTGAAATTGATTTAATTAGATAATCTGGAGAGAGTAAAAAGGCAGATTTTGTAAAACCAGAACAGTAAAACAAGGTTTTGCATGTATGCTCTAAGAAGGTCAGCAAGGAGATTTCAGTGTGAATCTAGCTGTACAGTAATATTTTTATACAGCAAGCCTGCTGGTACCTCCTACATCTAGAAAAAGCACAAGCTTCCTTAAAACCTGGTCATGAAGGCATTGGCTCTCGTTAGGCTGCAGTATCTCTCCTTGTAGTCACAGCTCCTCCTCACCCCACACCCCTTCTTGTGTTCCCTTTTCTGTACTGCAAATTGCTTGACCATCCCAGATTATTTCCAGTGGCTGAGCCTGTCACCCCCCCACAGCTCCAGCCCTCAGTATTGTCCCATGTCACCCACCTCTGGGAGCAACTTACAATGTTTCCCTCCCATGAGAAGTGAAACAGGCTTATTCCTACCACAGCTGACGACTTCTGCGTGCTGAAAGGCCAAATAAAGGCTCCAGAAGCATTAAAAAAAAAAATCACTGTGCTGGTGCTGAAAGGCTAAAGGGAAACCTCAGGAGAGATGTGCTATGGGTGAACAAGCAGCATGCTTGCAAAGCAAACGTTCTGCACAGCAAGCTCCCTGGTGGTTACAAACGGATAGAAACGCACTAAGCCCCTCTCCCTCCCAAATTCATCAAGTTTTAACTCAGCAACAACTCCACAGGCTTGCCTGCTGCAGAATGTCTCTCCTCCTAGTGTCTTTTTTTTTTTTTCTTAAACTTTGCAAACTAATTAAAACCAGAGCACATGAAAACATCTCTCACCAGTGCTGTTGACCCACTTCGAGGTGGCAGGAGGCTCTGGCACAACCCGAGCCAGCCCATCATCTGACCTGAGCTTCATCTTCATGATGCATTTCCCCATGGGCTACTGTCAGCTTCACTTTCTGGTTCTCTCAGACCAGTCCAGTACTTGGGCTGGAAACACTGCAGTAGGCTGCATTTTTATTTTTTATCCAAAAAAAAAAATAAACTGAAAGAGCAAGGAGGTTTTTCTATTGCACATAGTACTTTGAACTTCTGAAATGCCCTTTTAATTTTTTAAAATATTGGACTCCAAAAATGAAAAAACCTTTACAAATAAGTGCTATTTTTATTCTTCCAATGTAATCAAATCATTTTAATGTTCTTGAATTTCACAAGATCCTGCACGAGTGGCAGAAGATGAAATGATCATGTTGGGAGTGGTAAGTAAGAAAAATGCCTCACTTGGAATTCTTTTTGTCAGGCATAGGTGGGAAAGCAGGTAAGGGGGCTGTGGCCCCAGCAGTAAATAAACAAAAGAACAACAAAAAGCAAATCACCCACCAGCTGACACCTTGCAAGGCTAAGCCCCTGCGCTCCCCATCCACCTCAAGATGATCCAGGCTGCACCTACCTATGACACCTGCCCACAGGGCTCACGCTGCTCAGAGGCGAGGAACACTCCTGGGGGAGCAGAGCTCAGGATGAGGAATCTCTAAGTCTAGGTCCTTGCTCCCACAATAAATAAGTAAAGGCAGGACTGTGCAATTTAGTTCTTCCTAAGCCTCTGCCCTGAGGACTTCACAATCCTCCAGCCTCCGCAGAATAAAAGCAAACCTGAGCAGCAATCACTTGTTAATCAGTAAATAAAGCGAGTCCTCACTCCTCTTTGAAAAAAGGTATCAGGCAGACAACTAAGTCTTAGCTTCCTCTCCCAGCCACTCTACCTCATCTCGTAAGGAAGTAAACTCGAAAGCTGAATGCAATAACCCCAAAGCCCTTTCCATGCTCTGGCTTGCAGCGGTTCTGGGGCCATTGCTGCAGACGTGGCTGCAGAGGCCAGGGCTCTTCTGCAAGCACTGGCAGAGTCAGCTGGGGTTACCAGCACAGCAGGCAGCCCGGCCCAGGAGCTGCTGTTTCACCCTCTTACAAGCCAACAGAAGCTGACTATTTATGCCTGATCACAAGACCGATGCTTGCATGCTTCCCTCCACCTCCACATTTTTTTTCCCTCTTAGTGAAGCACTTTCCCATAATTTCTTTAAGTGAAACAAAATTAAAGCGCTCCCTCTTCTGTGCAGCTGCCTTCCCTTCCCCACCCAAACCGATTTTTTTCTCCCCACCTGGCAGCTGCTTACTTTCCTACAGCAGAGAACAGAGGCAGGACCACACAGTGCATGCTTTCTGCTAGCAGAACAGGCACTCGTCCAGGGCAAGGTCAGGCTTGGGATCAGCTTCCAGCTTCATTAAGGGATTCTTTCACCAACGTGGTACTGGGGTAAAGGACGGCTCCCTGCAAGCAGACAGCACGTACCTGACTTTTACACCTTGATTGCTCAGGGTCAGTTTCAGGAGGCAGGACCTTAAATACATAAAAAGCAAGTCCTACTTGGAGCTGGTTAGGTAGCAGGAAAAAAAGTCCCATACTCTTTTCCCTCAGCCTTGCACACTCGCTCAGTCTCTCCATATGCCCTGATAAAACCAGTGAATAAGACAATTTGCTCAAGCTCAGAACATTTTTAAGGTAGGAGTTAAAAACTAAATAGGAACATTCCCACGCTCGTTTTCTAGAATTCCAATAATAGATGTGTAAACATTTGCCCTCTACAGTGCTTGAAGTTAAAACACAACAGCCCATTGTAAAACAACATGGGACTTTCATCACCCCACCTGAACAAAAAAATACCCAAACTGGATTTGCCAAATTCTTGTGTTAATGCAAGATAATGTGAGCAACAGGGAAGGAAGTTTAAAATGCTGCATTTTTAAATTATTAATATCCCTCTAAACAGGGATGGGGAAAATAGGAGTCTTCCATCCACACGCACATGCTGTCCCAGCTGTCCTAGGATTAAACAGCTCATCAGGAACAGGAGCAGCAGGTGCATGGCTGGACACTACGGCCAGTCCCCATTTCCAGGAACTGGAGCTGAGCCGCAGTGATTATTCTTTTCTTTTAAAGGTGTTGTGTCACTTCTACCAAGTGCTCTGCCAACATATTTGTGGAGCAACAAGAATGAGGATAGTAAGGGTCACAAAACAAAAGCAAAGCAGCAAAGGGAGTATCCCTATTTACCTGTAAGTTACCACATGATGTGTAAGGCCATGACATTTTGCTCCTTCAACTCAAATGAAAAATTTAGCAGCTTCTCACAGGGCACTCTCCTGGTTACTTCGAGACAGTTATGACAAAGTACCTGCCTTTAAGAAGCCAACTCTTCTGGCTGAAACCAATTCTGTGGAACCCAGTTTCCTGAGCACCCCTCTGAAGAACCCTACAGCTTCCATGCTTTTGTGATTGTATCACCCACCCCAGATGAACTTGGTTTCCCGCAAAAACGAAGTCCTGTTAACAGCCACCAGGATATTCTGGCAGATAACTGGGGGGGGCAGAGGAATACATATTTTTGTACTTTGTTTTCCCTGCTGCAAGAACTTAAAGCAATCTTTAAAATTTAGGTTCAGGATTAAGCTGTGGTGTCCCTGGGCACTACTGTCAATGCAGCCAAACTTCCCTTGCAGCAACGGGCAGCTGTGTTGTATTCAGAAGAGACTTTGTAGATGTGGTTGTGCCCCAACCACACAACAAAGAAGCCCTTCTCTGTAGGCCCATTAGGGCAAAACAGCACTCTTGCTATATGGAGCTAGGAAGACACAATAGCCTCTTAGGTGGCAGTTACCCAGGATTCGAGTAACAAAGTACCTGGTGTGACTGGGAAGGTAGTGTGGGATTGCACCAGTGGCACAAAGCGTTCACCACCCATGGGCATTTTTCTCTCGACAGCTGCAAACACGTGAACTGCCTCCAGCTCACATCTGAAAGCATTACCTCTGCCTGCAGATCCGACCAAAGGAACCTAAGCATTAGTGCAGAACAACCTTAACTGGGAAAGCCAATTGGAAATGGGTTTATTCAGAAGAGTGGGGCCACAAATTTGGTTCCAGTCCTGATGCCTAAGTGAATGCAACCGGCTCACAGAAAGTCAGATCCTCCAAGCTTTCTGGACGCTGCTAACCATTGTCCTTTCTCCAAGACTCTCCCAACAATCTTAACATCAGGAGCTACTCTGGCACAGGACAAAGCTGAAAGGGCTGTTTTATCAACAGTACAGTCCCAGCCACAGCTTCCAGAAACACAGCATAACCAGGTGGGCTACACAGGTAGAAGAGACAGAAGTGATTTTCAGGAGCAGACTCTTGCAGAGGTGTTTGCTGAGAAGAGGGCAGAGGGCATTCCTACACGTTGGACTTCTCAGCCTTCGGTGCTCTAGCAATTCTCAACTGTTATTGCACAGCCAAGTTGCCTCACGGCCCATCTCATTTGAGACACTTCTAGGCATTACAAGCTGCCCCTTACCTGGAATCCCTCCCAAGCCCAGCGTCAGTCCCAGTGAGGCATGTTGTCCTGCCCTATTACAGAGAGGATGCTGGAAGAAGAGCATATAACATATATACGTATATATAAACTGTCTGCACCCAGTGAGCAAGCGGTTTTAGCCCTCTCTGGGCAGTAGAAGGGCTAGAGAGGCTGATAAGCTGCAACAAGCCGGTGTGAGGAGGAGAAAGGCACAAGAAAAGAGCAGCTCTTTTCAGAGACTGCTGTCAAACATCTGGCTGGGAAAAAGGAGAGGAGAGCTCAAATCCACTACGTTCCTTGAGCCCCTGATGCAAACGGAATGGGGAAGCCAGCACTGCACCAGCCCCAGTGGTGCATCCAGGAGGCAACCTGGTGACATCCTTTGGATCTTCAGCTGAGGGCGTCTCTGCTTGGAGGTATCCAGGGCACAGCTCGCGAGGATGGGGAAGGCTGCACAGAGTGCTTCTGTCCCGAAGGCAGGGGGAAGGGAGGAGGAAGAAATCCAAGGGGAGAAGGCTAGGCAAATACAGCAGGCCTCATGCTTCCTTCAACAAGGGAATATCTGAATGGTGGGGAAAGAAAAAAAAGAAAATGTCAAGCTTTTGTCATTCAACACACACCAAAATCTACTGCTGATAGCAAGACAGGCTCCCATTTTCACTACGTGATAATGCAGTGTTCCTCCTGTCATTGTAGCACAGCAGAAGGGACCTCTGCCGGGCTCTGGTCCAATCTGCCTCTGCAAGCAGGACCATCACCACCTCCAGCTTTGAAAGTCTCCAAGAAGGGACACTCCATCACCTCTCTGCCTGGCTGTCTAGTCCTGCATTACCCTCCTAGCAGGAAATATTTTCCTAATGCCCAGTCTGAATCTGTCAAGTTACTCTTTGTGTTTCACCATATTAAGCCCAGCTCCCTCCCAGGCCCCTGCCTATCTTGGCAGGCCTCCAACAGAGCCTGTTCAGTTTCTCCACATTCCTCTTGAACCGGGAGTCCCACAAAAATAAAAAGTATTCCCATAAAGCCTCGATATTGCGTAGGAGAGGGTAATAACTTCCCTTTCTTCTTTCTCATAACCTCACCAACCTCTTAGCTTCTCAAAATGTCTGAGACGAGAATTTTCTTGCTGTGTCAGGGATGGCTGGGGGTACATGGATCACACCTGGCCTTATCTGACCTGAAGAAATGCAACCTCCTCCAGCAGCTGCAGCTTCCTCATCTTTGAGCTGTAAGCACAAGTCTTATGGCCTCCTGCTATTTGGGGCTATCTGTACAACTTGCATCAGAGGCAATGTTCATTTCCAGGCAGTGATAAAAATGACACAGTGCAGAGGCAACACCCTCTAATTTCTACACTGTAGATTTTTTATTTTTTTTGGTAAGTGCCACTTTTGCTTTTTTGTTTCCACTGTTTGCTTACCGGAGGTTTAATGTCTCAGGACACGTTGCCACTTCCGCCCTTCAGTGGAAATCCCCTTTAACTATTTTTACTGCAAGGCTTCTGGGTGGCACTAGTAAGGCTGGAGGACTTGACAGCACAGAAAAAAGTTCTGCCCTGAGCTATCTACAAGCCAGTTACATTTTTTTGCCTAAAGACACAGCAGTCTCTGCAGAAGCAATCTTAAACTGCATCTTCACATCATTGTAAAGCAACTCCTTTGGGGCAGAACAGAAGTCAAGAATGCAAGATACACGGGCCATTAAACAGAGCAGCACCTCTGCCCTGTACTAAGCACACCCCTTTTACGTTTTCTCACATGCCAGGGCTGCAGCACCATATGCACTGTGGCAGTAAGCTACTTACTAAGGTGATCTAAAAATGAAGAAGCCTAAACATCACAAGGGGTTTGTATTTCAGGCATATCCTCCCACTTTCACCAACTTGTTTTTCCACAAACGCAGCTCTTTTACTGCCTTCGCACAGTATGCGAAGGCCTCCACAATGCTGGAGGCTGGCATTTCTCTGCAAATCCCTTGCTGAGACAAGAATGAGCAGCAGAACGCCAACAGTCTTTTCAGACTGCCCTAGGCTCCCCTCAAAGCCACATACTTCAGAAGAAGGTATTAACTACTGCTCGCACATTTATGTTGCGAAACATGCCACAGAGACTGTTTCCAAAGCTCCTCTGGTGCCGGACACGTACATATGGGTATTTCTTGCTGTTTTCATGCTATGCGGTCACACTGCAGAACCTACTCTTAAAAACGTCTCATACAGTGCTCCTTGCCCAAGCCACATACCATCTGTGTATTCCTCAGAGGAAGTGAGTGATAAAAGGCTCTGTATGTCACTGCTTTCTGAATCCTGGAGTTCTTTCTGTACAGGTCTACTGCTAGCCATGCCAGCTACCCAGGAAGAGGTAGCAGCCTGATGCACAAGAACAGTTTCAGAGCGCTGAGAGCCACTGGCTTCACACAGTCCAGAGTGTCCGGGGGCCTCATCTTCTCTGTCAAGGCCATTGCAAGCCCCTTGGTCCTGCTGCTGCATCTCTCTGGCTCCGTTCTGCCCAGCTCCTTCGGACAGCACAATCTGCACCCGGGAGTCCGAGGGTGGAATGCAGTTCCCTGTGCTGCCATACACTGCTTCTTCGTACGATGGCAAAGCCACTTGGACACCATCCACCATGATAGAGACCTGGTCCCCAGACACTCCTTGTTCTCGCCTCAAAAAATAAAAGAAGGAGACAAAAGGGGGAAAAAAAAAAAACAAGTTGAACATTTATATTTTATATGTATGTTACCAAGAATAGCCTCCCACCTCTGCCACAGTGGAACTCTAATGCTCACCACTGACTTTTTTAGGGGAGAATGGACAAACATGAATGGTGGTTTACTGAGGTTAAACAAGTTCTACTGCCAATTGCCATAAACACAATCAGGGACTGTAATTCACAGCGCCTGACGGATTTAATAGCTAGAGCTGAAGAGGTTATAATGCCTCCTGCCTCAACAGCTAAATCTGAGAAAGATCTGACTCAGAGCCTCTGCTTGTAGGTAGAGAACTCTGACCGCAGTTGATTTCAGTTTATTACACTGCTCTATTCTGAAACACCAAGCACTGTCTGTTCTACCACCTATGCTGCTGGTGAGATAACTGCTGGCAAGGGTTTAAGAGCTGACAGCTCTTAGATTGTCACCGTGTGAATCAACCTAGGCTGATGGGCCAGAGTCCTGAGACTGAATTTGAACCTTCCTGCTGCTGGACAGCCAAATCTCTTATTTAAGAGCATAAACAGTTCATTCAGGAGGAGCCCAACAGTGACTTTTTTGACCTCAGCTGACAGCGATGTTACAGCGGGGTCCCTTCTCTCATCCACAAACCTAGGCCAGGAGAATTCTCCTCCCCCAGCAGGGAACCACATGGGATTTGCACGTGTATCTAATCATCAATACTGGCAGAATTCAGGACCAGACAATCTCAGAGACAGACTGGGGGAGAAGCACATATACCTGGACACTTACTTTGGTGGTCATCCAAGGCCAGAAGAGGCTGGAGATGGATCTATAGACAAACTAGAGGGCTCCATAACTTTTAACATTCAAGACCAAGGAAAAAGAGCAAGGAAACCACTCATTAGGTGGCATGGTAGAATGGTGTTCGCAGGCGGGTGTTACAGACCACTGTTTCAGGCTACTGCTGAACCACGGGGCAGAGGTGCCACCAAGGTGAGGAACACAGCAGTGTGGGGCAGGACCTTCTTACACAGGCACTGTGTTTATGGCAAGTCAGAAGGGAGGCAGCAAGACCAAACTTTGTAAAACCCAGAGTCCTCTGCCTTCTAACTGGAAACGCACAGACAGGTAGCTCAAATCAGCAAGTAAAGAGAAAGATGTCATAGCCACATAGCTCTGAGTTTATTAGGCCAGTGGCTTAAATATGACACAGGAACACTGCCTCCTCTTTCCTGGAAATTAAACTGTACCGTCCCCAGTCCTTCTCGCCATCCTGCCCTTTATAATCTAAATGTAGACTCTAGCTTAGTTGATGAGCCTTCTGACACTACTAAAAATAGCCTCTTGTGGGAATTGCCCCTTATCCCACTGACTCACAGGGCTGTTTGGAGATGGGAAGATGTAGCAAATAAAACTAGAGCTTGGCTCATGATGATACAAGGATATATGATCTCTGAGAAAGCCACAAAACCACCCCAGGGTTGTTTTTTTGTTTGTTTTTTTGAAGGCCTAAACGAAGTACCTTAATGGGTTTCTGCTGCAAAGAAGCAGGATGCCACTGAGCCCAGCTACACTTACCTGCTGTGATGGAACGACTTCAGCTTCGGCTGCAGCAAAACAAACAGCACAACTAAGAGAAGAATCAGGGCGACAGAGCTTGCTGTAGAGGCTACTATGGATAGCGTGGGTACTCCGATTGTTGGCGGGGAGTCCTTTTCTACAAAAGCAAGAGGAATACAAGGTAAAATGATCCACTCCCTTAAATCATTGCCATAGGGAAGTAGTAACATTTGTGTTGCCTTCTCTCAAGAGTTACACATGGGTGCACATGTGAGGAGCCCAAGTTTCCTCTGCAGTCAAGGCAGAACAGTTCTCTCCTACAGAGAACAGTTGAGAGCTTAAGCAGACCCCTCTCCATCAGCTGTAAAGGGAACATTAAACATGCAAAAACATAAGGGTCTTCTGGAAAAACAGAGAGTAAACGCAGAGAAAAGCAATGCAAGGAGGCCATGGGGACAGAGAGAGGGGAGGTTATGTTAAGGGTCATGTCATATTTAAATCTGTCTGAGCAATAGCTAAGAAATGTCCTGATGTCACCAGCGACGCAAGTAATTGTCTAGCACAATAAGCAGGCTATTCTACTAGGCCAAACAATAGGAAAAGTTCCAGAAAATGGGTTTTCTTGGCTAACGGAACAGTCCCCTGAAAGAATGGGGTGGAAGTCACCCGGCCTGGCATTAAGACACAGTTTCTTTCTCACATAGACACACACCCCAGGAAACTGAGCGGGAAGGGACGTGGTGCTTCAGGATGCTGAGTTTTCAGTGTTAGATACACATACCCTGTCCACATTACCTCTTCCTACCCCTTTTCAGCTGTACTGTATGACTGTACTAGAAACATTTTGTCTTCTAGAGGTCCATTGCAAGACGTGAATAAGTTGGGAGCAGACAGAGAAGGGCCTGGAGCTCGTGTTGCTGAGTGTTCGCATCACGCCTAGAACATTACACTAGCCCTTTCACCTCCCTGGAGCACAGAATTGACTGTGGATGTGTCATCTCTGTCCTTAACTTTTGTCTTTGGTAGAGATCTGTACACACTTCACCTCCCCATCAGCATATACTACTGTCCTTTTCACATTCGGGACATTCCCATCTACGGAATTCATCGATTCCTTTTTGCTACATTCATCACGTTCTCCAGGAGCACTGTTCTCACACTGCAGTGGGATGCAGGACGAACCTGCAAGTAAAGATGAGGGGGAAAAAGAACACGCAAACAAAAGAAGAAAAAGCTAGAGGACCACTGTTTTTAAGCCTGCAGCCTGAAATCTGTACCCAAAACAGGCATGTAAACTGAAAAAAAGTCTGCATTTTCTGCATCTTCTTTTGGGGTTTAAACTTATTGGTTTAGTTGTTCTGAAAAATTTCTGGAAAACAGGTTCAAAATTAGCTTGAACCAGCCCCAGGAAAAAACGTCTAATGTACGTTTTTCCCTCTGGTAAATAGGTCTGAGTAAGGATTTCCGTTTTCATGATTACTCAGGGCACTTTGAGTATACTGACAGGGAAGAGGGTAAGCAGATAGGGGTGCTCTATTTTCAGTATCAGTACACAATGCTGTAAAACTGCTCACCATGCAGGGTACACTTCAGCACATCCACCTTCTCAGTTTCCAGCAAGATGCTCACTAACTCATAAAAGAAACTGCTGGAAGGCTATGGGACTGTTGTGCTCAGAGCTACACAAAACATTTGATAACTGCTTGGGATTTCATTTACTCCTTACAGAACAAGTGGGATGTTACCCATTACCAGTCATTTAAAGACCTATCGCTCTTCTCTCTACAGTTGCCCTCCTCCTCCTTTTTGCTCTGTGAAAGAGACCTGCTAGTTAAACCTCAGCTGACTCTGACCCCAAACAGTTGTTGCAAAGACTGTGCTGTCAAAACAATAGCTTCTTCACTTGGCCAGGCTTTTGAAGCCCCGTATTTTTTTATTTTTTTTTTTTTAAACAAGGCCACCAACCCTACAGGATGCTAAAGAAATCTGAGGGACTGCTGCTATGCAGGAATGCCATCCAGGGAGCTTGACTTGCAAAGCTTTCTTCTGCCGCCTGGGTGCAGCAAGGGGAAGGGGGACCACTATAGAAAGGAAGCCTATGCTGAATTCAAAAAGCCTCTTCGGGATCTAGTTGCTGCCAGGTGAACTCCCAGTTCCCCTTCCTCGTAGGTCACAGGAAGGGGCTATTGGAGTGGCTGTGACAGAGACACCAAGATGACAGCGTGTCTGGGACAGGACACGATGTTCCAGAGTTCACAGATATGCAGTGAGCTCCACAAGGGGCCTGAAGATGATGTTTGTTTCCTTCTGATTAGGCTAACAAATTTTGCTTTAGGGATTACAAGACAAAATCCCAGAGCACACATCTTGCTGTCTCAGGATGAGCTTTAGAACTCTACCAGCAGGCCAAAACTGAAGAGGGGAGGGCCTTCTCCTTTTATCCAGTACACACGCTTTTAAAAGCAGAAGAACAGCTGGCAACTAAGAGCTATATTATGAACATTTTCCTGCAAATCTTTTTACTTTCCTGCTTTGATGGAGGAATTCCTGTTCAGCTGGGAGAGACCCACAAAACAAAAGCTGTGCACTTCCATATGGAGAGAAGCAGAAATCATTTGTCAGCAATGTCCTTTCCTGCCAGTACAGTGCAAAGCAGCACCATGAAGCTCTGCCACAGGAGGCCAACAGTTAGTTAACTTGTTTGCAAAGCAGGGTATCAGCTCTACATACTCTCACATATGCGGACAGGAAGGTACTGTCAAATCCATCAGAGGCGAAGAGGGACAGCATGGAAAATGCTTCAGTTTTAGGGCCTGCCCCGCTTCTGGGATGAGAGCTGCCAAAGAAACTCCACCTCAGTAACACATTGCCTCCTTTACACTCCTTCCCGTGGGATGTCTCCTTGCATGACTGACTCTGAGCTTGCATTTGATGGGCTGTTACAGAAGGGGCATTTTTAATAAAGGGCTGTAATTGTGAGTTACGTTCATAGAATTGCTGGAGCAATGAGTGCAGCTGTATGGACTGCCTCAGCACAACATCGACTATCTAGGGAGAATCTGAAAAGCCAATATAAGAGCAACTCTGACCGTCCCACTGGACTGAGCGAGTACTCACCCGGGCTGAGTCTGCAGCTAACTTCCATGGCGGGGTTCCACTCTCCATTCTTACAGGTCAGGTATTTGTAGTCTCCTTTCAGCATGTAGCCTTCAACACACAGGTACTCTATGACACTGCCCGAAGTCAGAGGGTCGTTGCAGGGACTAGGGTGGCATTTGTAGCCTCCATTCTCAGGTTGTGGTGGCTGGGGACAATCTAGAAAAAGAGAAAGCATCACAGAGGTTATCTCAGAGGAAGACATCTGCTGCACAACAGATGTGTCACACAGGCAAGCTTCCACCTATGAAGGCTCTCTGTATTGAGAAGAAACTACCAAAACCAAGGATTGTTACACAGCAGCAGAGAACACTGCTCAGTTTCGCCTCCAACATGTCTTTTGCGATTGCTAAGTACTGCTTGTTATCCTGGTTGTACAGTCTAGCTGGCAGGCATCAAACTGGTGATATTTTTGTACAGTGATGTATGAGTTTGCTACAACTGGGATTCTGTACAAGAAAGGCCCAGAAAATCCTTGATGCTATCTTTTCCCCACAGCTGTTTCACTAGTGACTGAGGGGAGAAGCTAACAGCCAGGCTTCCCAAGTAGCCTTCCAAGCCTGATGGGGAAAAAAGGGCAAGACCCCCTCCTACTGAAATGAATGAAGGATGCAAGCACTCCATTGTGCTATGGATACAATGTCAAGATACAGAGCTGCCCCAAAATGTACCCTGAAAACTCCCTTATTTTAGCTATTTTATACAGATATACCACAACAGTATGAGAACAGAGCTTTGCTGCAGCAGGACCACATATTCTAGCCTATTTGAAAAAAAAAAAAAACAACTAACAAACATATTTCTAAAACAACCCTCTGCTTATTACAGGAAGTCTGAAGTACTGAAAACACTTTACATTTCTTCTTGCATCTCCCTTATCCTAATGGGTACTGACATAGTAAGTGTGAGAAAACTTCTCATAGAATTTTCAGTTGCCATTCAAATAAAAACAACAAACCACAAATGAGGAAACTGCACTGAAAACAGGATATTTGCATTGCTTAGGATTTCATCCCCTTTGGCAGCTCTCGGTGACTCTGCAGAACTGCCCCAATACACTCCCATGCTATGTATTTACCTAATTGAAGGAGTGAGAATTCCAGTTTTTTTCCCTTTAAATCCAGATCAGCTTCTCAAGGTTCACAGAAGAAAATACATCAAAGATCCCTCCAGAGATATTTTGGGGCATGGAAAACCAAGCAACCCACCCTCCCTGTTCTACCACAGCATGGTCATCCAGGCCTGCATTAATCCCTGGAGCACACTAATCCCTGGAGCACACAATCGCAGGCTCTGCCTGCAGGTGAGAAACCCAACTGGGCAAACTTCAGTTAACTGGATTTTGTGCAGGACCTAAGAAGAGTAAGAAAACTTTAGAGACTTGCTCACTATGGAAAAATTTGCTACACTGCCGCAGTGCGAGTGACCCTTGAACCTAATCACATGTGAATGCATCATTGGTAGCGCCTTGTAAATGCCAGCAAACCCCAGGATGAAGTGCTGAGTGAAGCCAATAACCCTCTGGCATGAGTTTTGCCAGCTTTGTAACTGCAATTCAATTTACTTCTTGAGAGAAAAGGTTAACAGGGGTCTAAGAAGTAGCCTTTCAATAAGACTTTGTTCTTGAGGAGATTTATTCTTAAATAAGGTTCAGAGAAGCCACTGTCCTGTCCCTCATGAGTGTTAACTGTTGCCTCTTCTGCGTTTATTTTTTCTTTCTGTAATCATTTCCAATTTTGCAACCAAGGTTTTAACACTTTACCTTATGAGGCTAAAGCTTAAAGCCTGTCCAACACTTCAGATCAGCTGAAGCCGCAGCCTCTTTACACATTTAGGCATGCAGAAGTGCCCTGCTGCTTCTGCAAGACAGAGATATTTCCTGCTAAATCGCAAGGACCCGTCTGAGCACCAGAAATACCCTCAGCCATTTAACAAGCACCTCTCCAGGCAACGGGCAGAGAGCTGTGGGGAAACCCTCCTGTTACCACAGCAGCCAGGGACAACTTCCCTTTGCACCTTTAGGCCACAGGAGGCATCTGGAACCGCTCAGGAGCCACCCGAGCCTCCCACACGCCACCTTGCTCCAGCAGGAATTTTCCCACACTTGCACACGAGCTTCCCATTTCCGGAGGAGCCCGAGCAGGCTGGCCCCTCTGCTTTTAAGGCCTTTGTCAGTCAGGGGAAGAGATATGGAGATGTGGCTAACTGGGCCTTTCTGCAGCAGACTCGGCCCTTTGGGCGCCACAGAGGGTCACGCTGGGAACAACACGCTCCACAAGGCCCCTAAACCAGAGCTTCAGCTGATTCCAACAGCTGATTCCTGACTTGTCCTCCTCTTAAAAGAAGAGGTTGCAGAATTAGTCACCTCCTTTTCCTCCCTCTTCTCCCTTAGGCTGACACCACAGCACCCAAGAACATCACAAATAGTTTCCACCTTCACTGTGACAGAAGAACAGGCTTATCCTGGCTCTGCCGCTGGAGGATGCAGGCAGACGGGAAGAGGAGCAGTTCAGAGCACAGCTGTGCTGTGAGGGTTCAGTACAGGGCTCAGGAGCAGGCAGCCTGGTCCAGCTCTTCTGCCAGCTCACGCTTCCCAAACAGGCTGCTTGCTTTTAACCTCCAGTGATATTTGCATGCTGCTGTGTGGCCTAGCCCCAGGCTAGCGTTACTGTTTGGGTATTTGGCACACTGTCCAACACTTTCTGAGGCACATGAACTAAACAATGGAGAGGATTTTTCAGCCCAATTAAGGCTGGGCAGATTTCAAAGGACACAGCAAAACCAGGGCAGACAAATTTACTCCTTGCAAGTGTTCAAAGGTGGGTGGCACATGGTGGATACATTGAAGGTTCCCAAAAGGTTATAAAAATTCCTCTTAAGGAATTTTTGACACTTTGTTAAGAACAGATATTGTAACCACATACGCCTCCTTCTCAGTAGCATCAGCCTAGATTCTCAAAGGTATATGCTTGTATTTGAGATACTAAGAAACACGCAGGAGTTTCATCGCCTTCCTCCCTGAAACACATGTTCTTGGAAGTACCCCAGAGCTTATGAGACATCTTAAAACAAACATACATGCCAGGCAGCGAAGAGAAATACAGCCAAGTTACATAAATTATCGATTTCCTAGGAGGTTACTGACATCCTAGGCTTGCAGTTATTCCCAGCTTCCTGATTCATCATGCTCTGAGGATGCAAAGAAACTGTGGTTTTGAACTTCGCAGCCTCGTGCGCAAAGAGGGCAGAGTGCTGCTCCCCACGGCCCAGTTTCCAAGAGGTACTGAAGTTTATGACATCTCCCAAGAGAGCTGGTTCCCTGCCAACACAGGCTGCTGGAAAACAGGAAGGAGCTAACTGATGAGAAGACTAAACATTTGGGGCATCGGTGAACTCTGTTCAGAGGTAAAGAAACTGTCATTTCCAGACTGACTGGCAGAATAAAATTATGCACTGGAGTTTCTGCAACTGCAGTTCCAAAATATTAGGTGTTTAATATATTGTCCACCAAAACGCAAGACAAGGTTTTTAATAGATAAGTGAAAAAATATTAAGCCAGTATGCACCTCCACCCATTTTCCTACCAAATCATCTGTGAGCACCATTTTTCTGTGCCTAGGTCACACGAAAGAATATCACCCTCCTTGAAAGGAGGGTTAAGTACTTTTACGTTCTTTGAGTAACAGTTAACAATTTTTTTTGAGTAACAGTTAACAATTTGACAATACGCAGCACAAAACTGCAAGGAACTGTTTGTTTTTTTTTGTTGTAGCCACAGGCAGTGTCACCACACCAGCACCCTCTGAGGCAGAGCTACAGACCATTTCAAACAATGTAAAAGCTACTCAAAACCAAACCACGGTCACAGACAATACCACAGATGCAAGAAGAGAACTTCGTTTGATAACAGAGTGAGGGGTTTACATACTCATAACACAGAGGATGCACCTGATCTCTGTGAGTGAAATTCAGAGGTGAGCACATCTCCCAAGCCCACACACAATCAGATCGATGTGGCAAGGAACAAGTACAATACTAACCATTTACACACACGATGTAAAATTAAAATATTCTTAAATCTGACCAGATAATTACCACAGAAATATAAAGGCTCCCGAATACTGACCTGTTTTGTGCAGATTTAGTACTGTACCAGGGTAACAAAGGCAGATACCTCACTACAATCTTGTGGGTTTTTTTGGCACTCTGCATTTTTTATTTTTTTATTTTTTTAACAAAGTCTCTCAGATCCTATCAGGGGTCTTAAATATCTCTTTCTGCACCAAACACTTGAACTGTATTTCAGCCACTCACCTTTTTTTGCTGAGTAGTCTGACCCCATAGAGTTGAAAACCAAATCCTCCTTAATTTAATACATTCTTAAAAGAAAAAAAAAAAGAACAAGACATACTAATAATCATCTGCTAGAGCACATAACTGTAGGTTTGTAACTAAGGGAGAAAAAGCCGTTGCATTGTTCACCTTACGTGGGTGGACAGATTGGGAAAACATTGTGTAACAAAGGGATGTTTTGCACTGAACGTACAGTAGGTTTCCTATACTTCTCCACAGCAAGGCATAAAGGTCACTAAAGCTAGGATAGGAGTAGTTTTGACAAGTTAAAGCTGCTGTTATTTGAGTCAAGCCCGAATTCCAGCAATTTGAAGAGGAAGCAAGACTAGGCCTCAGGTAAACTCCTCACTGACCACACAAGTGCTCCAGCATGTTTGACAGTCCTCAGAGCAGCATCCTAGGAAGCTCACAAGTGCCTGCTAAGGCTTATTGGAAGCAATCTGGGGGAAAACCAGGCCACTTCCGTAACAATCTCCAACAAGAAGCTAGCACTGTTCTTAACAGGTGGCTGGCAGATTGCTACCCAGCCTTCAGATCTGTATGTTTCAGTTATCCACCACATTGACACTAAACAGCCTGAAGCCCTGCTGCCCAGGCTAGAAGACAACTCCTCACTTGGATCCCCTCAACATGTGCCCTATTCAGATATGTTAGCATCCCTGGGCCTTTCAAATGAAAACCAGAACTGGAAGATACTAAGCTCTGTTCTTCTTTTTCCTCATCATCAAGATTTACGTCACTTAACTAATGTTACCATTAAAGTTGGAAAAAAACTCTAAGATCTTCTAGTCCAACCTTTAACCCAGTATTAACATCCACCACTAAACCACACTACTAAGTTCTACATTTACGTTTCTTGAAGATCTCCAGGGATGGTGAGTCAACCACTGACCTGGGCAGCCTACTCCAATGCTGCACAACCCTTTCAGTAATGAAAATTTCTCCTAATATCCAAACTAAACCTCCCCTGGCACAACCTGAGGCCATTTCCCCTCATCTTATCACTTGGTGCTTGGGAGAAGAGCCCGATGCCCACCTCACTACAACCTCCTTTAAGGTAACTGTAAAGTACAATAAGGTCTCCCCTGAGCCTTATCTTCTCCAAGTTAAACACCTCCAGCTCTGTCAGCCACTCCTCGTAAGACCCGTACAAATCATCCTACAAACAAAAAACACCCTCTTGACCTAACAAGATGAATATTCCCCTGGATAGTCTGGTCAAACCTGTCATGATTGATTCATACCAGCACCGAAGTGTCCAGTCTGGTGAGCAAACATCTTTGTCAAGGAGAACACAGAAGCACCCAGTTAAAATTGTCCCTGTACTAAATGATATGTGATTTGCTTCATGCTGGGATTAGAAGTCTTATGCTAACATTCCTGTGCTATCTTGACTGTCCTACAAGTAGGATTTTCATTGAGCAGCTTAAGAAAGGTTGTCTTCCCTTAAAATGTGTCTTTTTGCCTGTATCTCCTGTCACAGAGATGAGTTCCCTCCTGGTCTGAAGTCTCTGCCTTTGCCTGTCTTCTAAATTTTGCCACATCAAATCCTGCAGTGGTAAGGAGCACTTCTTCACAAGAGTCTCTGGTTCTCTGAAATTTGTCCATCTTGATTCTCTCAGGCAGGACTTGCCACTAGCTATAGAAACATAACACATTGAGAAAGGCATCCAAAATAAACACAAGAAGGAATAACTTCCAATTACTTGTCCCTGCTATGCAGGCCTCTGATTTTCAGCTTGGATAATTTGCGTGTCTGCATCACTTCAGTAAGACAGAGGGAACTGCAAAAGCAATTACTAACTTCTGGCAAGGATCTTCAGAAGCCCCAGTCTCTAAAGAACTCTTGAGGGCAATCCTCCTTTTCTACTCCTCTTCAGCCTAGGTCCTGCCACAGTTAAATGTGAGATCAGAAACACCAGCTGCAGTTGAAGCCTTCTGCACAGACTGCCCATTTTCCGCATCTCAGACCTTAGGTTCAGGTTTAATTAACACCACGCTAAAAACAACACGGTTAAGTTCACTGTTTCTCCCAAGTTAGTGCCCTGAATTGGCCTGCACCATCAGCTTTTTGTTTTTTCCCCTCCAGTTACTTGTTTTTCAGATTCAACACAAGCCTTTTTTTTTTTTTTTTTTTTTTACAGAATGCTTTTTTTACAACAGAAGCGTGACAGCCTGATGCAGGCAGCCAGATGGAGGTCCAGAAGTGCAAGCCAGAGACCAGCAGTAATGCTGATTTTGGCTTCAGAGGGTCTGGTAATTCTAGCAGAGGATTCCCTCCTGCCCACAGATCCTGCTCAGGAGTGGCACTGAACATTAGTTTCGCCTCAGGAAGTCACTGAACAACTCTGCTAGCAAGGGCTCTAGATGTGTTTGCTAATAGAAAGAGAGACATTGTTTTCTCTCTTTTCAGAGTTTCAATTATTGCCAGCAGGGCACTATCTGACCTCTCTGCTAATCTCCTGGTTGTTTAGTAAGCCAATAAGGAAATAATTTGTCCCTCCCTTAGCCCAGTTCCTGGATATCTTAATTTATTGGGCATACTCCCAACCGCTCTCACTGGTACTCAGAGAAGCATGAATGTGACCCAACCAGATAATAGTGTCACTGCTGTCCTTAGCCGAGCAGCAGGGTAACCAGCCAGATTTGCCCAGCTCTCTTAGCAGCATCTTGAGCAACAACAAAGGCAGCACATCAGCCTCCCAGGGCCTGCAGACAGGCCACGGTGCTTCAGCTTATACCTAACAGAACACCCTGTGCAAGTTTCCATGCAAGTCAAAGTCTGCTTGGTTTTTAAACTTAGGGTGTTTGTTGTTTGCTTTTCTCCCCTTGGAAGTGGTTGTTCCAAATCTTCCTGCATTCACTAGGGGACAGATCACTACCTAGCACTTGATAGAATTAAAACCCATTATACACCAAGAGAAAAACTAGAAAAAAAAAGTCCAAGTTAGTTCCTTTTCTCACGAAGACTTCACCTATGTCCTAAAGAGCCTGGGCTATGAGTGGCTTGCCACCTTGGGTAGGAAAATAGGAAAAAAACACCACCACCTATTTGATTCAAAGAGCACACTGGCAGCTACCAGGCCCCTCTCCCAAAAGCCTCCTACTGCACCACCCTTAGGGGCAGCAAGGCACGACCAGCACTGCTGCAGCGTGACACAATGACTGCAGAACAAAACAATTCTGTGAGCCCCTCTTTGGGGGAGGATTTTTCCTTTTAAACCAGGGCCTTCAGGCACACGCACATCTGGACTGGTATTTGTTCTGGGAGTCTTCTGCACAGAGGGAGATGATGGGAGGGCTGGGCAGAAGGACCAGACAGCTTTGCTTTCCGTGTGAAATCCAGACAGTGTCCTTGTTTTTCTCTTCCCCTGCGCACACATACAAACAGCAGAAGCCCCTTTCAGAAATCCCTGCCTCAGAAGCAGTTGGATTTTAGTAAGAAGCACGCCTGTATCATTTCATACCCTTTTCAGTCTAGCTACATCAAATAAACACCATCTTTTGCCAAAGCAAAACCATAACCCAGGCAGCTGGCCTGCAGAGAAAAAGCACCCAGACAGGCTTTGATCACACTGCTGCCTCTTCCTCACCCACACCTTCCTTCCTGTTGAGAAAGCAGTGACGAGGGGATGTGCTTTAGGAAAAGCACAAGATGGTAGATACAAAAGCAGTACCTCCACCCACACGCTCCAGCTTGTCAGAGCACAGCTCCATTTCTGAGTGCTAAATACCTTTGGGTTTCCAACCAGTGATGTTTGCCTGGACGCACGAGAAAGCTTTCAGCACAGCTGTTTCCCCCTCTGCACCCTCTGCTCCTTCACTGTTCTCCCTAGTTCAAGCATTTGGATTAATACTAATACCAGGCTAGGAAATGGCACATCAGGTATTCCGTGGATAAATACCATTGTGACTGCAGGTCTGTGCTGAACGTGAAGAGCCTCATGCTTTAGATTGGGGTTTCTCTTGGCAGGCTGGCTCTGGGAAGCACAGCAGCGACCTGCTCTGTGGTTGCACTCTGGGAATTGTACTCAAATCGCAACCCTTTCCCAACATCCAGCAACTGGGGGATGTGTTTTAGCCCACATAAAATTATCTTCCAACACACAAATGTCTCCTGCAGTCATTAGAAAGCCCCCTCCCTAACAAACAGGGTCTTCCAGGTAGAGGCAGAGCATGCTCTGCTGCCCTTTCAGGTAGCTCAAGGTTTATGTTATTTTTTTCTCCTCACTGCCCACAAGCATGCTAACATTTTAACTATACAAATAGAGTAACTGCAGATACAACTCCTGAAGAGGGACCCAGACTGAAGCTAGCCTCTGCCAGCTGGAAGTAGGCAAGACCTCTGCATTTCTAGCTGGAGACAGCGTTCACACTAAAAGACAGATTACCAGATGCCCAGATTTTCCCCTGTCCATAATTTTTGGGGTGGAGATGAGGACTGGAACCAGGACAAGAGATTTTGAACCTTCTCCTCTCCAGCACGCTGGCTTTCTCTAGCACATGAGCAGATGGGTCATTTCCCAGAGGGAGAAGCCCGAGACAGCAGCTGCTGCCGGAGCCCAGTCACAACAGCTGAGGCTAAAGAGCCTCTATATTTTACTTGCAGGAGGCAGAAGTCAATAAAAGGCCTCTATTGTGAGCACGCACACTTCTAGTCGACCCTGCCCCTAAAATATTTTAAGCCTTCCTAAAAACACACTGCAAAACATAACCCTCTTTTGGGCTCGGTGTATTGAGCAGAGGCCAAAGTCCACTGAAAAATAAGCTCTCTGTCTTTACTGGCTCCAGATGCTGCTTACCCTGAAGTCAGAGACAGAATATCAAACCGAGGGGGACAGGAACCTTTACTGGGAAATTACAGTCTCCCTAGCAAGGACACATTGTGAAGAGGAGGCTTATTTTTCTTAATGTTGTAATGCGGGTAAATGAGAAGAAACCAAAGCAAAGAGATTTGTATATATAATCATAGAGCTGTGCATTTATATAATTAGACATATTAGACAAGCACTTTCGTTGTGTACACTAACAGGCACCCCTCACACAGCCATCCCATATATGCCAAAGCTGCCTTTCTCCCCCAGCACCCTGCCTCCCCCCCACCACACTTTTTTTTAGGGCAGGGGGAGAAAAAAAGGAAGGAAGAAAAGACTAATTGCAGCCTTCCACCAATGCAGTCGCCATCTGGTAACTCAAGAGACACATGGAGCCGAATTATCTTAATTAACATGTTACAACAGTATTTAAAAAAACTCTGTGCTTATTAACACTCAGCTGTGATTAGTCAACCACGGAGGAAGCCTGCTAGTGCCACATTAATTACGGGTCTTGTCTTCCTTTCCATTATAAATACATTTATTTTCCAGTGGCTTATCTCTCTCCTAAAAAGAGCACCATTGGCATCAAATCTTGCTCTTAAATGCAAATTCTATTTATGTTCTCCAAGAGTCAAAATGTTTGGGCTACGTGAAGCTGCCACTGCTGCTTCTAGAGTGCTACACACTGTCTCAATATAAAGTGTAGTGTTTTGCTTTTTTTTTAAAAAAAAAAGTTTGCACCTTAGAAAGCACTGCTCGGTTATACAAATCCCTCATTAAAATTCTAGCAGAAAAAAGGAACTATTTTCTCTTTTTCGAATTCCTTTCCCCCTCCAAAGCAGAGGTACAGACTTCACTGACCCCACGCTGTGCAGGGGAAAACAAGACAAGATCCAGGGCTAACAGAAGAGCCAGATATGCAAAGGGAAGATGTCCGCAATGAAAAGCAGCAACCAAAGCCCACCTGCGCTCCAGCAGCAAACCAGACTGCATCTGCCTCTCTGGAAGCGTACTGCTTCACTATGAAAATGGTATTGTTTCCCCCATAATAGGCCCACCTGTAATGAGCTCCCCTCAGACACGTTCCCATCCATATGACTCAGCCTGACAGGCTCCGAGACAAACACTGCCAAGTTGTTCAGAGCTGGCTTCGTGTTATGCTTGCGCAGAGCCCACCACAACAGCAGGGCTCTCATCTGGACTGGGTATTTCAGACCTCAGGATAACTCCAAACTGTAAAATCAAAACCTGATGCTTTTAAACAAAGCTGAGACTGATAAACCCATTTCTGGAAACATTAATTAGGGGGGGGGAAACAAACAAGGAAAACTGCAGAAGAGCTCTTATGATCTTATGATAAAGCAATCTTATTGTTGCACAAAAATTATAATCACCACTAGGGATGCTTGCCCCGGTCCAGCACAGATCCCAAGCAGCTGAGCAGTACTTCACAGCACCCAGCACTGCCAGGACAGTTTAAAACAGTTTGCACCTGGGCTGCCGGTGGGGTGAGCAGTACAGTGGCTCCAGAACAGTCGGTGTAATACAGAAACCTGCTCTCCCCTGTGGGCACAATGGAGATTTCCAAGTGGCATCAATTTCATTTTATTATCCCAGGCCACTTCTGGCCTCCCCATGCCTTCTTCCAGCCACCCTACAATCACTGCCACACATTAGAAGAAGAAAATTACCAAGTGCTGTAACAACTTTATATGATCTGCAGAGTCCAGGATTCTGCTCTTGAAACCCAAACCCTCACACCCAAATGGCAGCACCCAGCCTTTTATTTTTTTGGTTTCCTCCCTTTCAGAAGTTAGGAGGACTCTCTTAGTCAAATAAAGTGACGCTGGCTTCAGTTTCAAATTGGTAAGAAACGTAATAAGCCCAAAAGTGTTCACCACACCGGGCAGGGGCAGTTAACACTCAGCAGGGGCGTTCTGTCCTCTCACTGGCAACTCACCCAATTCTAGATCTTGTTTTGCATTGCAAAAACAAAACGATTATTTAAAAAGATAACAGAATTGTCAAAATAGTTTGACATATTTTCAAAAAAGGAACAGGCAGCTACGCAGGAACTAACAGGACCTACTGCATAGAGGCAGTTTAGTAGAAAAGGCATTAGCACGGCATTTGAACTCATATAACATCCATGTCCTCAATTACTGGTGCTAATTTTAAACTTCAGCTTAGCTCTTCACACAGCTTTGATTTCTCATCTTGTCTCTGCTCGCCACTTTCCAGAAACCTACAAACCTAAAAATTGGTCTGAATTCAGAGGTGACCTGCACATTTACCCTGCTGTTTCTTTGGCTGTTCCTAGGTGAGTTTTCAATTTGAGCATAGTAATACCCCAACAGTGGTTTTTTTGTTTGTTTTAGGATAAAGGTCTGATAAACACTATCAGCTCTGGAAAACCATCTACCTCTTCAGCAAAACAATGAGGAGATAACCTAGAAAAAACATAGCTACCAGGTGTTAATGCTGACTTAGGACACCGGATTTTGGGAGGACAGAGCTGATTGACTTGTGCTGACTGATCTGATTGAAATAAATCCCTTTACTGACACTAGGTGAAGACAGTCCTTTGAAGGGAACATACCTTCAGAATAGGGCAGAGCAAAACTCATTTAACAGCAAGTGACAAGAGACCTGCAATTTAGCAGTGCCACAGGATGCATAATTTGCTTGCATATTTCCACGTGACTACAAAACTCCGCCCTTCCCTGAGCTTCAGTCCACTACAGTAAACAGGTTCCTTTTGCTAATAAAGCATTATAAGCTCTTGCTATGGCAATTTCCCCAAATAAATCCCCATCGTGGGCTCCAGCATGGCCCCTTGAGCTCCAGATGACACACATCACCTGGCTGCTAACACTGGCAGCTGCAGGACTCCTTTGCTCTCCTTTCACTGCAAGGTGGAATTCTGGAAGTCACAGCTAACCCACAATACACAGCACCCGGCTCCTCCTCAGCCAGCAGCCCAGTTCATGCCTACCTTCTAACCCCAGTTCTGCTATGGTTCCTTCTGGGACTGGACACTTTGGACTGTACAATCTGCTCAAAGGTTGTCCTAGCCTCAGAGGGGTTCTGAACCAAGAATTTTAGAGTTCAGAAAGAAGTCCTGTCCTCCTATGCATGTATGGAAAGATCCCAAGCTAGCCAAGTCACTGTAAAGCTCCGTCCTGGTAGGCATCCTCCGTTCACTAATAAGCCTTCTGCAGCTGATTCATTTTTCATCCTTTCAGCAGGAGCAGCTGTTGCCTCTGACTCAGCCTATCCAAAAAGTACTAATTTGGAAGTTTGGCCAAGGCAGATCTAGTAGTGGCATGCACATAGGAGACTGCTTTGTGCTAAGCGTTGTTCTGCTTCCATCTGCACAGAAACCTAATCGGAAAGCCCAAAGCCCCAGGTTACCGAAGTTTCTCGCTACAATAGGTCTAAGGCGGCTTTGCTAGGGAAACGTGGGTAAGGAGAACAACCCTGAAACTCCAAGCTGATACATCAGTGAACACTGGAGAATATCTTTTCATCATGCCATGCCATCTCTCTTCTGACCTTTGGCTCTATTGAGCATATCAGAATCTAATATCTGGGCAGATTTGTTTATCCTCCAAGAATGACTCATCTCTGTCATGGGACTTGTCAGAACAGGCTCTCAAATCATTTACCACTGGGCAGAATTGTAAAGAGTTATTAGTCCTGTCTGGCTGGAAAGCCTCTCTTAAGCACACTTCATATTTTCAATCTAGATGTGGTTAGGTTAGCTGTAAATATTAGGTCATATTTTCTACAGGTTTTACAGGAGCTCAATAGCACAAGCAACTTCTCTGCAGTCTGGCAGGAAAACAAAAATAGCCCTGCTGGGACACTCCCCAGGTCATTCTGTTCAAAGCTGGAGGCACCTCAGACTGCAGAGTGACGTAAGTACGACAAATGGCAAACCTATCTTTCCCAGAGACCACAATGTCCTAGAGCACCCCAGCCATGCTTCATGTTGAACCATTTCCAGCTTGATTTTCTTACACTGTTTAGCTGAGACTCACGCTGGACTGTGATGGTATAACTCAACAGCTCTAAGGCACACAGAATGAAGAAATAAATTTCTTCTCTTGACAAGAGCTAGCTATGACACACCTTTCTAAATTGCCCAACATTTTAAAAGTTGGGCAACTTAAGAGCTCACAAGGCGATAGTAGGAAAGGCAGTGTCAGTCCGTGCATAACCTGCTCTGAAACTTAACAACTCCGTATCTGGGCTACTCTATTTACTAGCACTGTAAGCAGCTGGAGAGTGTTTTTCGGAAAGAAGGAAGCTAACGCCGTGAAGCTATCAGTAAACTTGCTTCATGACTTAAGCGTGACTAGCAAAAGGCATCAAGGTCTGGTGGGCTGCTGCTGGTGCTTTGATTTACCAGTCACAGAAGACACCATCAGCTCTGGCAGAACAGGCCAAGTCCCACACATTCCACCCACCTGGATTCTGCTTGGGATCAACAGGCACATCAAAAAGTAAATGGCAACTTAGTATAATCCTGACAAAGGCAGTGTATAAAAGACTTCATATTTTCAGCCATCTCTTTTGAGAAGACTGTCTCATTATACAGATGTAATAGCTTCAAAGGGTTTGTTTTATAGCTCCATTTTCCCAGTACCTACCAACAGCTCTAAGCAACTCAATGGATATGAATTAGCAAATTGTCTAACAAAACAAATTAGGAAATTGTCAAAAACGTATCTAGTAGCAAACAAAATCTTCCTTTCTGTCTTCCTAGCTCCTCATTACAAACACCCACAGGGTAAACAAACCTGAACTGAAACAAGACAGGGTTGGGAAGCTGTTCAAAAACAAGCTCCTTTCGCAGCAGGCAAAAAAAGGTGTTCAGAAAAGATATGCAAAAGAAATTCTCACCCTTTGAAATACTACTTGCCCTTTGTTATTTTCACTATAGCGGTTGGAATCGATGCATAGGCAAGTCAAAATACCCAGCTGAAGAGAAATTCTCACCCTTTGAAATACTACTTGCCCTTTGTTATTTTCACTATAGCCGTTGGAATCGATGCACAGGCAAGTCAAAATACCCAGCTGAAAAAGCACATAAGGTTAGAGTGGTGACTGCTGAAATAGGACCTATTTTAGCCCTAGATGTCTAACAAAAATGCAAGACAAGAAATACCATTCCTTCCAATTGCCTCAGAGAGATTGTAAGACATAACCAAAAACCCCACAGTGTAACTATTTTCAAAACAAAATCCTCAGAAGAGGGAATAGATCTCAAGGACTGCTACAATTAAGTCCTACCTCTCTGCACTTTGCTTTTGAACAAAAAATATGAGGACATAGATGCTCTTTCCTCCTTATCTGTATTCCTTGGTCACGCACAAAGAAACATCTTTGTTCTGTAGAAAATAAAATATCAAGTTAAAGCTTAAGAAGAGAAAGCAAACCCTCTCCTAATGCTTAATTATTGGGTTGCTTTTGCTCCTTCCCTGGCACTGCTGGAACACAGCTGGCCTGACAGATGCTCAAGCAGCTCGGAGACACAGAACTCCAGCTCCTACCTCCTGCCACACAGCCAGCCAAAACACATCCCTCTGCTGATTTAGAGGCAATGCTTCCTCACAGTACGGGCTGAAATTTTCAAGTGGGAGTCACTGCAGAACTTAGTGACTGGAGCTAAGGCACAGGGAACACAGGCCTAGACGCACACCCCACTGCTATAGCGGTAACCTGAGGTTGTCTCTCTGTGCCTTGGCTCGCCTCTTCACAGAGCGTTTCTGTCCACCTTTGTGAATATATCATCAGTCTAAAGAGTCCCATGTGATGATTTAAGGGTTCTTGTCACCAGTGTAATAAATTTAAATTACAAAGATTTACAAATTGGAGAGAGACTCTTGGTTCTATCAGAAAATGGCAGGACAAGGGGGAATGGCTTTAAACTAAAAGAAGGGAGATTTAGATTAGAGGTTAGGAAGAAATTCTTCGCTCAGAGGGTGGTGAGGCACTGGCACAGGTTGCCCAGAGCCGTTGTGGATGCCCCCATCCCTGGAGGTGTTCAAGGCCAGGTTAGATGAGGCCCTGAGCAATTTAATCTAGTAGGAGGTGTCCCTGTCCATGGCAGGGGGGTTGAACTAGATGATCTTTAAGGTCCCTTCCAACTCAAACCATTCTGTGATTCTATGATTAATTTGACTGCTATAAATTCAGGTCTTCTCTTTCTGTATGAGGAAAGCCAAGCCAGATGTAGGATTTTCACAGTTCAGTAGTTCTTTCACACAGGTCTCTCTGGCCAGGAATTTATTCCAGCCTTTATTGCAATAAACAGAACTAACACATGGACGCATATGCTGCATTACTGTCTTGCAGTGTTACCGTCTGGTTTTTACTCAACATGGCTCCTTTTCTACCAGCTGTCTTTTGTTGATGCTTGTTGGTTGGGTTTTTCGTTTGTTTGGTTTTTGTTTGGAGGAGGATGTGTTTGTGGTTTTATGTTACTTGCGGCATTTCGTTAAGTTTTATCTATTACTTCAGGCACATTTTGCTCAGCTCTCTCCAGTGCCTTCCTTCATCTACATCTTATCTATACAGCATCAGTCATACCAGAGCAGTTCTTAGAAAAACAGCAAGAGTATTTCTCAGAGCAACATATAGTTAACAGGATAACAACTGGATGAAAATGTTTCATGAGTTTTGGCCGCATGAAGTAATCAGTTTCGTTATCATTTTACCTGGATCACTCTTGACCTTGACAGGCCAAGCCTGAAAGACACTATGGAACCATTTTCATTGCTTATTGTCCTATGTACTTTCCAGCCAGCATTTACAGCATCAAGCTGGAGACATTTCAAGTTCCTCTTCAGCTTCTTACAGTTTTGCCCACTCCTCAAGTCCTACTGTTGTTCCTCCTCACAGCCAATGTGCATCAGAAAACTCCTCCTCGGCTCCAGCACTGCCTCACATCAGGTAAATTTCTCCTGTTTGAACTATCTAGCTCTGCTACATCGTGCACTACGTTACTACTTGTTCCTTTTTGCTACTTGCTCCATTTTGACCAAGTTGTCAATTCAAACATGACAAAACTTCAGACTTCATTCCAAGAGGTGCACAACCATTTTACCTTCACTGGGAGAGAGAGAGAGAAGACTTATCAGAATGAAAGCCTCATTTTACAATACCATTATAACAACTCATTTCTACAATATTTTGAGAAACAGGATGAAGTGGGAGGGACAGGTTATTCCAAAGACAATTACCCATGTTTAAAGGAAAACTTTTGAGTTTTTTGGAGGTTCATAATTCCCTAGAACATAAAAATCTTTTCCACTGCTCTGGTCAACACAGAATACATCTCATATCTATAGACACTCATCTAGCAGACAAAATATTTCACAACTACCTTCTGACTCGGACTTTGAAAGGGAAAGATTAAACAAGAGCAATCAAGACAGCAGAAGTTCAGCTAAAAAAAATAATCTTTCCCAAGCCATGCAAGAACAAAGTAGTTCCAAGAAGTTCCTCACATATAAAAAGAGCGTTTCAGATGTTCCCCAGGGAAGGATACAGTAGAGGAAGCTGTTGCAGCATGCTTGAATGTCAGAGGAAGTCCTGCACAGAGCACAAAATGGGAAAAATCCAAGAGCGTTCCCAGCTTCTGCAGAGCTGGGAGGAAAGCCGAGAACACCCAGGGGAACCTTCAGACAAACACAGCTGGACCCAGAGCTGCCTCCCAGGTCATCATGCAAATTCATATTGTAGGAAGCAAGTATCCAAATCCCAGTTCTTCACCAGTATCAGAGTTCCCATTTTACCAAAAAAATAAGCTCCTTTCCCCCAGCAAGAGTTTATGCTGTCGAATCACTTCCCACGCTAACGCAACACGCTCACTGCCATTCCTAGACTGCCTTTCAGCCTTACTTCCATGTCCCGTCCTAAAGGAATTACTCTCCACTAATTCCCCGAATTGCAAAGTCTATCCTCCCTCTTCAAATAGATGATTCACAAATTAGAGGTTTTTTTCTTTTTTCCTTGAGGGAGATGTTGAAATTTCCCCCATAACATCCTCTGCATTATAGTTTGGTAGACAGCCCAAAAACCACCAAGCTTCGTGGCCAGACAGAGCTTATCGTTCATCAGTGACACCGATGAAGTCCCCAGAAACAGCATATACAAACAGCACGCAGCCAGTGCCCCTACACCAACCGCCTCCGAGATGTAGTAATGATGCCAGGCTAACACCACGTCATCTCTTCAGCTGCTCTGCAGAGCTCAGCCCACCAGGAGGCTTGGTGAAAATGCCCACACATTGCTTACAGGTTTCTTGGCAGTGGAGCGAAAGTGTTTCTCAAAGCTACATGGGAAGCTTAAAAGTACGGTTCAGCCTCTTGCCAGTCAGAGAAGTTTCTCACAGAAAGGAAGGCCCAAAGAAAAGACACTAAAAATAGCAGAAATGCTGGTCCCCCAGAGAGACACTTGGGAACTCTCCCAGCTGTGTATGCAGATTCCTTGAGAACATCTAAATAAGCAGTATGGATACCCTTGGGGTCTACTGGAGAAGCTAGCAGGGAAGGAGGTTATTTTGATGCTTGCAGATCAGCATCTAGAGAGTAAAGCAGAGCTCCAGAGGAGAAAAAAGGAGTCCATTTGCTGAACGTTATCATATACCAATCTGTAACTCATCTTTCACACCAACACAGAGATTCAGAGAACAGCACACACATTTAAGCGTTCCAGTGGTCACCAGGTATAAACAGGAACAGGAGGCCTCCAAACCCAGACTGCATCACTTGGGTCAAATTCACTGGGAACACATGGTGTCTTGAACACATACCACCTAGGAAGCCCACAGATCAACAGCAGATATTGCAAAATCATTCTGATAATAAAGACAGACATAGTATCTGCTTTACCCAGGGTCTTCTTGTTTTTATTTGTTTCCTGTCTCCTCCGTAAGAGGATTTGAAGTCTTCTGGGTGGTAAATGACAGAAAACCCAGTCTTCTACCAGTAAGGCAGCTGGCACTACAGAGCCATGTCTGCAGCTGGTAGCACAGAGCTACCAGGACAAGAGGAAGTATAGCAATTCCACAACTCTTTCTTTTAGACTTATGTTAATTTTCCTTTCTTCCAGTCTTTTCCACTCCAGTACAGTTTGCTTAGCACACGGGAGTTCTCTCTTACCAGATACATCCCACCAAGCACACAAATTGTTTGAACTTTCTTCCTGTTGCCAACACAATTATAGTCAGGGACTGTCCAAAGGCTGTTGCATTCAATTTCACATGCTGATCACATTAGACAGCCTGCAGCTCCAACCTTTGTTCTGCCCCTTGTCCAACCCCTGCCTTTCCTATTTGCTTTTTAGAAAAGGTTATTTTAGCCACATTTGGAATCTAACATACTACTCATAAGAAAAGCTACACCCCAGCAGTTAACACTGAGGGCAGAGGACAATACCCCTAGCAGATAGCTCAGCCTTAACAGAAAGTAAAAGCCCTCAAGTTTGGGAAAGAAGAGAGAATCATTAAAGTCATCTAGTTCCCAACTGGATTTCCTCATAATCATTTGCATCTTTCACCAGGAAATTTTAATATAAAGGAAATACTGAACAGCCTAATCTAAATTCACTGGGCCCACTCCTCCCAAGTCACTTCTCACTGGTTAGAGCACTGAACTGGAGTCTGACCATACATCCTCAAGCTAACATCACACTCCTGCTGTGCAAACATGCAAGAGCCTTTTAAAACCCCTTAAGAGGATTTTATGTAAGAGATAAATACAAGAGGCCCTTTTCCAAAACCTCTGGATTACATCTTTATACTAAGTACCTAGGGATTTCAAAGTTACTGTCACTAAAATACATGTTCAATGCCTAGTGCCACCAAGAAATAAATGGACTTTCATTCTCCCAAAGGGTTACTCAATGGCAAACCTTAAAATAGGTTCTCAGCTCTTAAACTGATACTACAATTGTGTAAAAGACCATTTTGTGGCTAAACACACCATTATGTGTCAACTTCCAACAGAAGTGCCGGTGATTTTCCAAGAAGTAGAAACCGAATTTAATGTCTGGAAAATTAGGGAATTAACATATGTACAACATCCTCCAGAGGCAACTCTATCTCAGCAACTACCACATAGGATGGGAAACTCATGCCTGGTCTCAGATAAACACAGATTTTAAATCATATCTTATCTGTGGAGCTCAACAGCACCTTATCAATTGGTTTTTCATTGTCCCTCCACCTGGGCCACAAAAGGTTACAGGGAAAGGGGTGAACAGTTTCCGCTCTTCCATGTAACCGATAAAGAAAGCAGAATGTTTAATCAAATGAGCTCTCTCCTTTTTCTTCTCTTTCCCCCCAACATATCTCCTAGCTTAAAACACTTCTTACTCTTCTCAGAAAGACAATCCTTATTTAAGCTTTTTCCAGAATTGGCAGACAAACAAACCCATCTGTTCCTCAAAAAACAAACCCACTGCTCTTCCTCACACTCTTTTTCTTATCTTCCCTGAGGACACAGAGTACATAGGCCTCCCAAGCACTAGGAAATGTCACCTGGATTATGACATTGGCCTTTTATTTTCTCCCCATTTTTATTCCCAGTCAGTATGGAAAAGGAAATTCTTTTCATTAACGAGGTGGGTGGAGGTGTCTGTCTCACATGAAGCACCGTGATCTACTTTCGTGCCCCTGTTCCTACTGCACCAGAAATTAAAGCCATAAATACAAATCACTGCAACCTAGTTATCGTACATCAAAGCTGTCACTGTCACTCTTATTCTCAGCAGGGAAGAGACAGACAGTCGATATTTACTCTTTAGCTTACAGTGTAAACAGAAACCAAATTACAGTAACTATTCCTCTGCTGCAGAAAAGTACTGCCCCTACACTTCCCTGCAAAAGCGACACTGCCAGGCTTAACATCCATCCATTCTGCAGCAACTCCACAAGGAAGAGTGAGCGACCCATCTGTACCTATGTTTTCTCTTCATTGCTGTGGTTTTTGAAGTTATCCTTTCCTGCTCCTTTTAAACTCCTCATCAGAAATGAAACTCACCAGTAAGACTGCTAGAACAATAGCATTACTCCACACTGGGGGGGCGGTCGTGATCCTATACCTTCTTACTCAGGAGCACGTAAGTCTGCCAGTTATAGAAATTGCTTGCACTGGAAAACAAGAATACATTTAAAGCTCTACTTTAACACAATTAAAGCAGTTTGAAAGTAAGAAGCTATCATCATGTGGTAGGCAGAACTACATGGACTATTTTTGTGTGTCCTGAAGACCACAGCTTGAAAACTATTCCCAGTCTAGCAGTTACTGGCAACAGATTTCTAGTCCAGACTGCAAAAAGCTCCCAGAAAAGTAGTCTTCTATAATGCACAATTCTGAGAGGAAGCCATGTGACTGCAGGTACAAAATTAGGACATATTAAGGGACCTGGCACTCTACAGTAAAAAGGATTAAACAAATTTCAATAACAAGGTTTATGACAATGGGAACATAACCTGGAAATCCTCTTGAGCAATCACAAGCTAGTAGACTGAAGTGAGTTCCTGCCCAGAAGTAAAATTGAAGTGCCAAACAGAATTATGTTGCAGCCAAGGAGACCTCCAGGACGGTAGCAACCCACAGAGAGGATATCTTTCAGATGTAAGAGCAAGCTAGCTTCACAACAAAGACGAATTACCCAAAAACCCTCAAGTGCACCTATTTCCAATAGAACAGGGAAGTACCCTATGTCTAGAAGGTATTCTGAGAAACTTTTTGCTCTGACATTGCTGTTTCTTATCATACAGTATTTCCACATTTAGGTTAATTCAGCTATAACCTTTTCTACAGCTTCATCACAGTTGGCAAATTGACATTTCTAACCCTCTGTTAAACCGCTACATTTCTTCCAACTCTTTCAAGGATGTCCTTTGCGGTGAGTACTGTTGGTAAGCACCATTTCAGAGAAAAAACAATCTCATGCTTTTACCAAACTGAATCCCATCTGATTTTATCTCTGCTCTTCTGGATCTTCAGGTTGCATCATGCTACTGAATTTTGATTGGAATTATAGAGCTCTCCTTTGGCACTGCTTTGCTTGCAAATTTAAGCTGCAGGATACTAACTCCCTCTTTCAGATTAAATACACTGGGAAAAATTTTCAGCAGTGCTTGTGTGACTTGAGACCTCCTCTCCCCCAGCTGACTACCAGTGAGACACAAGCTTCTTGGAAAGATTCATATAATGGTAAACTTATCTGACATCATAGCCATTCCAGCAGTTATCTTCCCTAACTTGAAGATGTAATGCTATTTTTCTTTGTTTTGTTACTTACTTAGCTGCCATACCAATTTATAGAAACTAAAAGTTTAAGTTGATAAACAAGCACACAATTTAGTGGAAATTTAACCAAGCCATCAAGAAGAAGGAATTTCTGACAGTTTTATTGTGCGAAGATCTCTGTTCTGGCATTCTGCCCCATCCCCTTTCCCCCACCTCATGAACTCCTGCTGCTGGTGACAATGAATCACATTAGTCTGTTCTGCCATTTCCTCCTCATATTTCTATTTTATGCTGACGGGAACAGGAAAGAGCAACTTTGTTATAAGGATTTATTTGAAAGTCAGTATCTCAGTTACTTTCCTGCATTTAGAATTGCATCTTCTTGAATCCTGTTTTCTCCCTTCTTGGTACATCAGAGGCATATTAATTCAGTTCTCTTAACATCTACAGACACAAAGCACTAGTAATGGGGGATATAGCAGTTAAGTTCTAACATCTTTAATTATTTTTACTGAACTGCCTCTTCTTTTAAAATTCGCAGTCTTGTTAAAAATACATTTGAAAAAACCCACAAATTTGTGACTAGCCATTTCCAAGTAATTAAATTCATTAATCCAAACAGGAGCAAGGGAAATAAAACTACTTTCTCCTTCATGCTTTTTTCCCCTCCTCTTACTCCATAATTACAAATGCTCTTATCCCACTAAATATTATAGCCAGCACTTACTCATTCTATTTTTGCTGCCCTTATCTTCCTCTTGCAAGCCTTTAAAACAATAATTGCCCTGAAATTGGAAAGACATACGGTTCACCCCCATAAACCTAAAAACCTCTCCCCAAAACTTAAAACAGCCCCTCAGAAACCAGACTGTTTGCAGTTTCTGCCTTATTTACTTTCTACGCATTCAGATTTCACAGCATTCAGATTTGCAGTTTTACTTTTTCTCCAGCCTACTTCCACCATAACTCTGAGTGTTTCTTTGTTTCTATCATCACTGCCATGAAAGGTGTTTAGAAAAGACGAGGGAGAAACTCACACATTCCCAAAACAGCCCCGTAAAGATGTATGGTAGCTAAGTCTAACCACAGATTCAAAAGCCCACTCCAGAGCCGGTTGCACAGTGACTCAGTGACCGACTTCCCAATGAGACAGCAGCCAGACTTGCACAGTTGTGTGTGCCGGCGCACTTACAGAAACAGAACAAAGAAGAGGACAAGATGGTGTGACCACAGTGACTTGCAGCTCTGCCACCCTGCGCTTTCTGTACAGCTCACCTGAGCCACATGACAGACAAAAGCTCCATCTTCGGTGCAGTTCAGCTGAGCATCTAATGTCAAGGCACTCCAGCCTTGCTTAACTTTATAGATAGATTTGTACTCTACAGAAATAAACAGATTAGAAGAGGCCTGGAGATTGGTAGAGTTAAAAATATGCCCACAAACGTGCGCACACACCTTGTCAGCAACCACCGCGCTCCTGGAAGGCCTTGCACAGTTCCTGTTTACATACAGAGAAGTTAAATACCTCCCTTCCTCAGCACACCGAGTACCCCGTGCTGTGTTTACAAAGGAAACTGCACTTTTGTTCCTCCTTGATGCCCTGAGGGACAGCTTATCTAGGGCCCAGGCCTGCTGTCTCATTCAGGAAGAGCTGAGCAGCTCTTCCAGTCGGTCTCTGGCTGTTTGTCCCCGTGCATCAGCCATGATTCACCCACAGCACAAGGCCCGGCCTGCAGCTGGCACACACAGCGCTGCTGCCCCCAGAGCTATGGGCAGCCATGACTCAAGCCAGCTCTGCTTTGCAAAACCACTTGCTGAACTATGTCCTAAGCAAACACACTCCGTGAGAAAAGTCCTCATGGGCACACACAAAGATTAGGCCTGTGGACACTTCAACCTATGTATATAATAAAGCACGTCTATTCAAAACACGCTTATCTCTTGCTATCCAACAGTCCATTATGCTGCTGAGGATAAAGCTCTGTGCAATCACCAGCATTTCCTGCTATGTTCTCTCCAACCATCCTCACATTGTCAAGCCAAGGGGCTCCTATCTTGGACGCTGAGGGTCAACTACTAATTTTAGGGCCCATACATGGTCAAGAGGTTGCACAAAGGACTCTTGCCTCTCTTGTTGGTATGCAAGACAATTCCCTTTGTTCTCTTGCCCCAGGGAACAGATGACCAACCTGCTAGGCCTGGCCTCCTTACTTCTACATCTAATGGAACTGGAGAGGAAATGGTGGCTGTGGTGGTTTTCCACTAGCATTTGGTGTACCCATGGCCTTAATGCAAGCTTCTAATACAAACAACATCAGAAAGTGGAGAGTGAACTTAACAAAAAGCTAAGATCAGCTGAATATTGAACCAAAGTGAGGATAATGCAATGGAGAGTTGCAAGGGTCAGAAAGTAAGTTTCACTACAGGAATTTTTGTTTTTAAACAAGACCTTTTAAGAAGTACAATGATTTTGTCCAAGGAACTGCCTTGAAACCTTGTGTCTGAGCACAGAAAGTGTTTTTGGTACCAGAAGAGGCCTGGAAGGCAAACAATGAACAGGATGCACATGCTGCCTGTTTCCACTGGTTGAAATACATCAGACAAGCTGATTTAATTACATTAAATTATTCTTGCAAGCATAATTTAAGGATACTTCTCTATCATACCATTGTGATCCCAGAAGTCCCTTTATGATCCCAAAAGTCCCTTTAATTTAACTTTTCCATAAGGAAATTCTCAGTCACTTTGAATTAGCAAGAAAGAAGGCTATCAGTGACAGCAGCTTCACACCTAGCAATTCACATTTAGGCCAATAAATAACCAGCTTCTTCGCAACAGCAACAAGCCACTTTTAACACCATCTAGCCACCTTCACCAACCCTTCAGGATTCAGACACAGCGGATAAAAAAGCAGATATGGCCACAAAGCAGCTTTTCAATTAACAGCCAGAACACCCTCCCCTCAAACCTGGGGGCTGTGGTAATCCCCTTTTTGAAATGCTAATGTCATTACAACCATAGCACCAGAAGACAAGTGGCGAGGCCTGGGTGACAGAGCCTCTGCTGTGCCCTTACACAGATGATTTAAACTGGGCCTTTTGTAACTCTCCCCCCTAAAGCTCCCTGCCTGGAATCATGCTTGACAGGAGCTGCAGCTGCTGTCCGACCCTCCCGACAAGCAGGGGTGGAAAGATCAACGCGATGAATTCATGCGTGTGGGGCAAGGGTCTGGGGCGTAGCAGCGGTGCGCCGAGGCATTGTGTTCCCAAAGCATGTAGTCTGAAGGGTCTAGAGATCAGCTTGGGAAAGGCTCGAAAAGAGGCAAAGCAAGAGGTTCCCAAATGCTCCCTTACTGAACGATTTCACAAAAGTAAGAATCATTACAGCTGGTCATTAAACTCGGTACAACAGGTACGGGTAGAGAAAAGCATGGCTTGAAGAAACATTATCAACATTAATACACCTATCCTTGCACCTCAGGAACCAGCTCAGCCTCAGGGAAGAATCCCACCCATGGAGAAAGCTTCTCCAAAGGGATGGAGAGCTGTCAACTTTTCTGAAAAAGTAACTGGAATTAGTTCCTGTGAAGAGATCTGAGACCAGACTGGGCACCACAAGTTTGATCCTGCCATCGCCTGATATGTAGTGACTGACGTAGTTACTGCAGGGCTTTTTAGTCTCGTTTTCAATTTATTGACTCTGATACCAGTCAGGGGATCACTACAGGATACTATCTTCATGTAATGGTTGTTTTAAATACTACAGAATTTGTGAAAGAAAAAAAAGTTCCCTACAACTTACTATCTCCTCTCTACCACCACAGGAAGAAAAGGTGACAGACCCCTCTGGGAGATGTGTTCGGATTAATTTGTGCAGGGTGCACACTGTCAAGCAGCTTTGAAATGCTGGCACCAAACCCAAATCATTTAAAAAAGAAAAAAACACAAAAGCTTTAATTCTGCAGGCACCCTCCCTTGGTGCTAACCAACCAACCGATGACAGGAGAGACATTTCCTCCATTTAAAGCTGCTAATTAAGTTAAGAGTTCAGCGGATGGAAACAGACTTAGTGATAGATGCTTCCCTGCTGTCAGAGGATGGAGAACAGACATCGATTTTCATCCTCTCAAATTGCTCCGCAGTGCCTGATGCAGCCAACCATGAAATACTCCTGACCTGCCTCAGACAAGTGGCAGGTGGCCAGAGGAATGCAGTAAAATAGTTAAGCCTTTGCTTGTCTTGACTGTAGTCAGAGAACGAACCTCCCCACAACACCCCTAATTAGCAGCCTCTGCCAGGCTCTCCCGGTTTTGCTGATGACAAGAATCAGGGATGCTCAGTTCACTGGATGGCAGGCTGCAACCTCCCCTTCCCTCCAAGCAGTCACACTGCTGCCCACCCCAGCACACCAGTCTTGCATGGCATCAGCGCATGACTGGAAAGAGGTAGTTAAAGTGGAACCAAACCGGACCAAGGCAACACTGACAGGAAAAAATATACATATATAAAAAAATCAGTGCTCTGAAGAGGTGCTCCAGCCCTGAGGAGTCTCCTGAGTTAGAGACAAATGCCAAGACTGTCAATTCTCCAGGGTGCTTAGTGGAGACAAAACTTCTCACAAGGGCTAGCCTCTTCCAGCACAGCACTATCAAAGCTGAAACTGTCAGCCTAAAGATGACATTAGAGTTTGAGAAATAAATGCAAATAATGAGACTGAAAGTGGGAAGGTCTGATGGTTAAAATCATGCTAGCTCAAGGACATCTACATCACAGCAAGATTAATTTCTACTTTGGGCTGTCAATAACATTTACAACAAGACTAGCTTGTTGGAAACTCAAAGTGGAGGACTAAAAGAATACAATAGTAAAAACAAGCTTCACATCTTCATGAGTTTCACCAAGACTTGCATTCAAAGGCAAACTCATGGCAGCCTATGACTATGTTAAGATTTTTCAGCTTTTGTATTAAAAATTAGTAATTTCTTCAGTTTAGAGAAAATAGCAGCTGAATCTAAGCATGCAGATGATAAAACCTCTATCTTTTGTATCTTATAAGCCAATTACATCCAAGAAAGTGTTTACAACAAAACCAGAAGGTTGTCCTAGAGAAGTATCCCCCAGGGTTACTTTTGGTAGGGAAACTAAAACCAGCAATATAATAGAAGAAGCGCCATCATTACAGTAACACAAAACATCAAGGACATGGTCCTTTGCTTGTGCTGAAGAGAAGCCAAGCTACTCTGCAGCACAACACATGGCTCAGCACAACTCTGACAGTACCAGTCCTTTTTAAGAAACAGGTAAGTTGGGAAGAAAAGTTGAACTACTGGAGAGAGATTACATAGCAGGCACAACCCCAGGAGTCTGAGTTTCAAGTTTGGCCACTACGATGGTAGGAGTGAAATGGGCCAGAGGAAACAAGAATAAAAGCATACTTTCCTCCCAGCAAGGATAAATCAACAGCTCTGATTTTGGTATGACACAGAGTTACTTTCCAAAAGACCTCTGCAGCATTAAGCCTCCTGGCCAGGCCCTCTGATGATGCTGGTGGTCCAGAATAGACACGCAGCAAGCACCAGAAGTCCCATACCCCACTCTGACATTCACTTCATTCCATGCACACAATGACACAGACCCTGCCTGGAGAACACTACCATCAGCAGGGAGCGGTACTTGGTTTTGACAAGGATCCAGGGTCCAGCAGCTTTAATAGGTTTAACTTGTTTATAGTAAGGATTCCTCTACAGCGGGTGTAGCAGACAACTGCAGGATGGGAGAGAGGAGCAAAGCTGCTTTTAGCTATAAAACTGCAGACAAACTAAGTAAAGCAGAACTTCCTCAGAAAGTCAAAGATGTTTCTCTGAACACGGCAGCAACTTCCACCTGAAATTCCTCTTTGTCTTTCATTTCACACACAGATGCTGTGCCATCTTTCAGTTTCCCTCTCCATCAGACCATGATGTTAGAGCCCTCGTGGGCAGACAGCCAGGGCTCCAGTAACCCCCATCATCATCCTGCTCTGCTCCTGACTTGAGGAGACTCCAGCCTCAGAGCTTTGGTCCCTGGAGGGCATGCACACTTTGTAACCCTGAGTTCTTAAAGTCTGCCACAGTCTGATTAGTGAGTCAGTGCTGCTGCATACAAAAAAGCCTGATGCGTTAAAGGCATATCCCTGCATCCTCCTGCATTAAGACACTTACCTAACCATTGAAAAAAAAGGTATATATTTCTACTACAGCTCTCCCTCTCAAGGCTGTACTATTCTCAACCACTCTAATCAGCTTGCATAACTAAAATTAAAACACCACCTTCTTTCAGGACTTACACTACTTAATCACCAAGCCACTAACTGGCTTTTTAAACCACCAGGATCTTTTCACAACTCCACCTGTGGAAACCTTCACCTTCCTGCTTTCCTGAACTCCTGTCCCCCTCCTCTACTTCTGAGGATCTTCTGCTTCATTCACCTTCAGTCTATTCTGCCACCTTCTCACAAATCTCAATCTGTTTGTAGTCCTTTCTAGGCTCAAAGAGGCTCCAGAGAGAACTAGAATATTTTGAAGGAAATAGAGCTACCTAAAGCAGAAAAACTTCACCTATTGTTTCAGCAGCTGACATTCCCCAGACTGCAAAGTTGCCTGAACAGCAACACTGGTAAGATCACAAAACACAATTTTATTCTTTCTGATGCACAGATTTATGGATGCATAAGGGCGTATCCGTCATGAAACTCATTATACGTCATGCTGGTCCTTTTCTCAGGACATAGAAAATGTTCCTCCAAGCTGCAAAAGCAGCTTCTGGCTTTCTAGTTATACTTCTCCACGTATGTCAGGCCTACCACGTTCCTTCCCTGACCTTGGGCAGAAAACTCAATGCATCCTCCAACAGAGCTGCATACTCCAATCTACAGGCAGTCCACATTTCTCAAATTGGACACAATTCTCCTTTCACTCACAAAGGGAAAAAAATACATCCCAAAAAGCTGCAGCAATGTGTCTTTCTGTTCACAAAGAGGACAGATTTTCCCCTCTGAATTACAATGATGGGCTAGACATAGACCACTGAGCCCACAGCATTTAAAGATGTTCTTTTGTTACCCTTCTATTCAATCTTTGCCTTATGCTTCCCCTGAAATGCTTCTCTTGCCACACACCAAGCAGATACACGCACTCACCCTTGCATTCCTGGCATTGGCCCTCTCTAGAAGGAACACATGAGCATATCTATCCAGCACTAGGCAGGCCAAGGTAAACAAGCAGTAAGTGAGCATCCCCACCGCCTCTTGAGAGTCTCCTCAGCACAGGAACTCCCAAAGCTCCAGTCCTCCTTCCATTATAAGAGGATCACTGCACTAGGCTGGGCCAGAAAGCTCAGTTTATTCTTTAACAGTTTCAGTAACAACCCCCTCTAGCCCAATCCACCTGGCAACCCATCTAAGCAGTCACATACCTACAGAGTATTTCAAATCCCTTAAAAGACTTCACATCTGGAAACAAACAATTCACCAGTCCTCCAGCTCCAATACAACACTTTGCAAAAGCAGAAACTCAATTACCTCAGGGGAATTCCTGCTTGCAGAGGAAGAGAAATACTCCCCAGAGGTTTTCTTCATTAAAAGGAAAATGCTTTTCCACATGCAGATCAACACACACAGATAAACAGGTACAAACTCATAAAATATAGTCCTGTCACTTACACAGATGAAGGGGAATAGGTCCAACAAGAAGGGAAAAGTATTCAACATAACTGAAAAAAGTCATGCTTTAACTACCAAGGTAACCAGTTTAGGAGTCAAAAGGGACACAAGCAGCAAAGGAATTGCAAGTGGCACAAGGTAATGGCAAGGAAACTTTCTTCTGTCCCGTTGTAAGGACTTTTCCTATGAGACTAGGAACAAAACTAAATTCTTCCCAAATGATGGGGTCAAGTAGAGAAAGAGGAAGAACTCCGATAGGAGGAAGTTGCTTGTCTGAAGACAGACAAGTCTGTATCTTCAGCATAGCATGCAGGAGACATTAGGGGACACCGATACAGAGATGAGTCAGAACTTGGACTAAACTCACAAATAACTTTCTCTTGAAGAATGAACCGTGCCATTCAACTCGTCTCCCTGCTTTCCTCTACAGTGAAACTCCTGCCAGTTTCCATCTTTCTCATTCCAGCCCAAGAAAGAAGCCAAGATGCGTTAGTTGGACCAGCCAATGCTTTAGCTATTTCCTAAAGTAGCTTATTTTCCTGCTAGAAACCATGGCCAAGAACTGAAGGCACCTTCATACTAGGCATGTGTTATACCAGTCTTGCCAGGAGTAAAATTTAGACAGATTAAAAATTCAGGATTCAGAAGACTCCATCTGCTCTTCTCCCCCTCCCACTTTGTGAGGACCAGAATTTGGTAGGTGGTAAGATCACCCTCCCACACCTTTAAATAGTTCTTTGTGAATCCATTCCCATCAGACCCTGTTCCCGTCTTCTCTTTTCTTGGAGGAGAAGGGGAAGATTCAGACTAAGCAGATCACATTTCAGAGTTCAACAAAGATTTACACAAATTTTTATATATTTAGAACAGATACAGACAGCCAAATAAGCTTCCCACTTCCTCCCAAAATTACATTCCTCTGTAACATTCATACAGGAAAGGTTTTACTTTTTTCTGAGCACAGGAAATGAAAAGCTGAGTATCCAATGCAATATATCCAGTCATGTTCCGTGATGAGATTTTCGCCTTTCTTGATTAAAGAAAACAAAAGGTTTCGTGGTTTTTTTTTGGCCTCAGTTTTGCCCTCCCTGCCGTCCCAATCCTCTCTGGCAACCTCTCAAAACTTCCACAGGCTTCACATCCTTCTTTTTGTGTTTTAATGAAATATTTATTCTATTTGGTTTTCCTTGAGTCATGTGAATGCTATACAGACGCACAGAGATGCCTTCAGGCACAGTGGAACATAAGAAGTTCCTCTGAGGGCAACCATCCCTCCCAAATACAAGGGAGGAAAATAGAAATGGGCACAGAGATGCATCTCAGCATCCAACACAAGTAAAATTGTGAATCCTAGCTTATTACTGGTTAACATAAGAGGTTAAACACCACACTTGGTTCTCACAGTACGGCAGTGAATGAGTCTACTCACATGTAGGTCCTTTGGACTTGCTGAGCCAACCTAAAAGGACAAACAAAAGGCAAATTAAGGATTATTATTATGCTTCCTTTAATTCATCCTTCAACTATTAGAACAAGTTGTGTGGCTACCTGAGACTCCTACTACACCCTTTAAGTGAGCTGCTTAAATAGCACTGCCTAGATCAGCATAGGAACAGTGTGTTATTTGACTAGACTAGTTTTGAGCCCATCTGCATCTTCTTCCTAGCCACCTTCACAGCCCGGACATCATTCTGCAGCTCCTCACCATGCTCTTCTGTACCCCTCTACTCTTAGTAAGCTCTCCAAAGGGACTGGAAAAAAGAATCACACCCAAAACTCCCCCCCGCCCTTTTCTCTCTGTGGGGAACTACATACTTCTTTGTGCTGACCCAGTAATTTCTCCAAACCCACACTTATATAAAGCATTAAGGTTGGAATTGAGGTCCTCTGTTCGTGCATGACACCTCCTCACATTTCTGTGTAGCTATCCAACGCTGCACTGTCCTTGTTTTCACGAACACTGAATTCGTCCCTAGCGGTATAAATGCCTTCCTTTCAACCGCATAATTAGAGACAAAGGAAACCTCTGCTTCATACAGATTCCCAAAGAATAGGGACAAGTCTGGATCTGCTCAGTGGCTGGAGTGCACTCTAACAAGCTGTTCTATGCAATGCAAACAAACACCAGCGGTATCCAAGAGCTTCTGTGCAGAATAACCTTGGCACTGAAAAGACCTTAGCACAGCATGCAGCAGATTGGCTGCATTTGCGTCAGAGACAACACGCAGGAATGAAGTCGTTTCAGTTTATTCAAGATCGATTTATCACTTTAATGGCAACTCTAAAAATTAAAGAGCTAGCTTTATGGTATTTCACACGTGATCGGTCAACAAAAATCAGTCTGTGCTTAAATCTAAGTGCACTTCAATTCACCAGGTCCGCATTATTAATTTTTAAAGGTTAATATTTAAGCTCTCTATGGGTATTGATATTTGCTTATTTCAGAATGTATAATACTTTTACTAACACCTTTACTTGCATTTCTGAAGACAGGTGGTGTTGTTATCAGTAATGAAAAGCCCAGCCTACGTTTTGACAGAGCTGATTATGAATCCAAGAGAAATTACACCATTTAGAACACACATGATAGGAAGCTTTCAGAATATTTTAGAGACTGCAAGTTAAAAATTTAACGAGCAATTTATTCTGATCCACTGTCACCCTTCCAGAAATAACCTGATCAGGCAGGAGGACCACTGTGAATGAGATAAACACACAAGGCCTTTGAGAGCTTGGGAATAACCTTTAAGGGACACAGAAGGGAGGCAGGAAAAAAATTAAAGCAACAAAGAAAGAATGGAGAAGCATTACGGTTTAGAAAAACAGAGAAAGTGGCTGTTATTCCTCCTCTCCAACATTTGAACAATTCCCTGTCTCTACCTATTAGGTAACCCAGCTCTCAGCTACATTCGAGACGAACCCTCAAAGAAAACAGATGAGAACAAGAATTAAGCCTTAGCATTTCAGATTCTTGCTTCCCAGGTCTCTTGTGCTCATTCCTTCCTAATTTCCCTCAACTAATCTTGGAGAACTTGCTAGGGGGGAAAAAAAGACACAACAGTGATAAAGCCCAAAAAATATTTCTGAACAGCACTGAAGTCTTCCTAAATCCGTCTCTTCTGACACAGCTTAATTGTTTGCCCATCACCAAATGCCGCACTTGTTTTGTGCCAAAATATGTGCAGTGGTTATTTTTATATTCATGATTATATTCCCGTGAAAAGGGAGCAGTTTCCCCAGCCTCTGCAGTGTGCTTAGTGACTAAGCAACTTATCATACTCATCTCGTGGCACTCAGAGATATTTGGATAGATTGCTTGAGACAAAGTGCTGAAGACTTTTGTTAGAAATCCATGCATAAATAAAGCCCATTTATTACCAGAGGAGAGACCAAACATTTGCTGACTGGAAATCAGTCTGCCCTCTGTGTTTATCATGTGTAAAAGAGAACACGTTCCCGCCCAGAGCATGAATATGTATCTAGGCCTCCTGGAAGTCAAGCAATAGCATTTCCAAACAGCAAAATGATCGCAATACAATATGCATTATATGGTTTTAAGCATATGAATCATAAGCTCTGCTTTGTCACTTAGAGCCGAGCCAGCCCATTGTCTCCATGCTTGTATGTCTTTTTATGAGAACATTCTTCATCTTTTGTAGCAATTGTGAACATGTCACATCGGCCCTGCATTCGAGATAAGCATTACTACCAGGAGATTTAATACCATCTCTTGCTTCACGTTAACACCGCTTCACTCTGCATGTTTTTGCTATGTAAACTAATAAAGCGAGGACGGAGGGGCGGCTGGGGCACGAAGATGAGGGAAAGATGATTTTCCAAGCGCCTCGCCAGTCCTCTTTGCGCCTCCATCTGGCCCCCGGCTCCCGGGCTGAGGCGCTCATTAGCGCTGCTGACAGCTGGCGGGCCGCTGCAGGTGCGGCTCCCTGGGCCTGTGACACATGGCTGCGCACCCCCATCCCTCCCAGCACCCGGCAGTCGGGTTACTGCCTCCCCACCTCACAGCCTCCAAGCCTGTGGGTGGGAGGATGGAAGCATGGCTCAGCCGGCCCTCCCCCTCCTCCAGGATTTATTTCCCCCCTTTGTGTCTTGCCCTCCGCTGTATGCTTGGGTTTCCCCTCCACACGCGCTCACTTCTCTCACTTCCCCTGCAGGAAACGCTTCATGCCTAGCCACCCTAATCCTATTTAGCCGCTGATCTGCCTTGAGCAGTTTACCACAGCTGGTTTTGGGTCCTGAAGCAAAAGGAGCACAGGAAGGGAAACAATGCAGAACCACTCTAGGGTCTCACCATATGCTTAACTAGTGCCTTTTTTAATATGACATGGGATGCCTCAGAAATGATCCCAAAAACATTTGCCAGCATCATGGCTGCCTTTCTCTTCTTCAGCAGCCCTGTGCAGCGCAAGGCATTTGCATACTGATTACAGACTCACTCCGAGGTGCTGCAGTGTGTAATTGGAGTTTCAGGCAGGGATGGTGCGTCCCAGCCCCAGGCGGCGAGGCAGATCTGGCAGGCCTACAGCTGAAAAAGGCTGTGGCATTATCGGCAACAGCAGCAAGGCTGCAAAAACCCAAGGACAGACCAGATTAAAAGAGACCCTGTCCCCTTCCCCCTTTTACTATCTGTTCTTGCCAATCAGTCACACGCACTTGTGTTTCTCTCCTACACCTCGCTTTACCTACAAAGCCAAAATTAGGCCAGGAAGAGATAGAAATCTGGTATACCTCATTTCAGCAGCCTCTCCCTTCTAACTTGAAGAGCTAGAAATATTATAAGGAGACCAACTCCTCCGGAAATTTCCAGCACCAGCAGACTTTTCTGTACAGGATAACCTCTGCTTTGAGTGCATCTGGCCATGACCATTTATTCTGCTCTACCCCACAGAGACGAAACCAAAATTCACTGGAGCCAAGGCATATCGCTCACTGAATATTTTCAGGTACCGTATCTCAAACAAAATGGGACTTTTTAGAGCTAATATTGAGAACAGAGATTTTGTTTTTAAAGACAAGCTGTTGATCTATACTGTGTCAGCATCTGAAATCAAATCTGCCTTTTTAAGAATAACTTCTCTTATAGCTCTGTGCAAGACCACACACCTAAAGCACACATACAAACTTATTCCCTCCATCCCATGCTACTTCTGATCAGTCACCTCTCTACAGACAAACTGCATCATGGCTGAGAGAAAAGACCCTATTTCAGGGTATCATTCCATTGCACTGCTATTTACATTAATCATCGTACTTGTCCACCAGATAAGGAAGTTAGCATGGGGAGGAGCAAAAACCCAAGCTGCAATGATCTAACAGAGGAGTGTAGTTTGTGGGTGCTGAGGTGTTGGAAGGTACCACTCAAGTAAACACTGCACAGACTCATCAGCTGTACAAAGAGCTGAAAGACAGTCTGTGCTTCCAAAACTACTTCACATGAGAGGTAGCTACAGGGCGTACAAGTAAAAGCGTCTACATGAGAATATCACTCAACTAAAATGTGGTCCATGCTCGCTCTTCAGACAGTCCTGACACCCCCAGCTGCAGTAAAGAGATGAGAATGCAGAGAAAAAAAGCTGGGGGAATCAAAATAGCAGTGTAAAGAATGAGCACTCATTTTGCTCGTATGCAAGACTAGTTCATTTCAAATACTGCCCTTTGCTTAACAAGTAGTGGTCGAATTTTTCCTGCGAGTACTGAAAGATGCATACAAATACAACCACCTCCAGCTTCCCCATAAAAATAAGGCCATCTGCATACTTAGACCCCTCCCTGCAGTATAGCCAAGCAAAGGTTTCACTTACCTGTGGCCTGTGCTTCCAAGATAAAGGTACCAAAGATAACTAGCAGAAGAAATAACCCATGGCTGGTCAAGGCAAGAGATGATCCTGTGTTGCTCTTTGGTGCTACCATTCCATGGCACATCTTTTACCCACCAAAGTTTCTTTTAAAAAATTCCCAAAAGATCTGGTTGATTAGGAACACCTCAATCTAGAAAAAAATACATAGAAACAGTAAGTGTTAAGCCAAACATCTACATCGTCCAAGGGGAGGGAAGGGAAAATTAGAAACAAACATGAGCAACCTTTTGCATTTTCTAGCATTTAGAAATCCTACTAAGTAGGTATCCACAGTTCACATGGAAAAATAAGAGCAGAAGAGGCAATCTCGTGCATAAGAGATACTAAAAGGAGCTGTATTATAAAGAGACCATTTCTTTTCACTCACCTTCTAGTAGTTCAGGTGTGAAGGCTGCCTTAACTTACAATTAGTTTTAGGTCTTCCTTTCAAGACAACCCCAGAGGATATAGCATCCGGAGGATTTGTTCCAAAATTGTTTAAAGAAAGCCAGCCTTCCTACACCCCCCACCTTTCAGAAGGCACAGCAGACTGTACTAGACAGCTAGGATAAATAAATCAAATGCTTCCTCAGCCACCTGGAGAGGCGCAGCAAACCTGACAGCCAGCCAGCAGGCAGGCAAACACACGCTTACAAGGAGGAATGTGAAACAGCTTGCAAACCTCAGGTACAGTGTTCTGACAGTACACAGCACGGTAATTAAAATTGCAGGATGTGACACTGCTCATACCTGAGGACTGACAGATTCAGCCATAGCCTATCAGACGCTGTCGCACTGAAAACACATCAGTGCGCAAACACACACAGCACAGTTGGGAAATCGAGAAAGCACAAGCTGAACCCCAGCACAAGCTGAACCCTATTTTTAATGAAGAAAGGGAGAAATTTTTTCTTTTAATGAAGAAGGGAGAAAACTGGTATAAAGCCAACTGGTCAATACTGGGTTAAAAGAAAAAACAGATGGAGATGCATTTCAACACTTCTATCATACTGTTCCTTACATAAACATGTAAAGCTCAGGGGGAAAAAATATCTAATTTTTGCAAAAACTACTGTTTCTTTACACTTAACCACAGGAATACTTTCAACTTTGAAGGAACCTCCCCTTCAGCCACAGCTTCTTCAGTTAAATGGATATTTACACCAAAGGAAGATTTTTGGGGGGGCAAGTTTCAAAATTGTTGGATAATTCCAAATAAACTTGAGAGGTCTTGAGGCATGTATTGTACTCTTTCATATCCTGTGCAAACAGATATGAGACCTGGGGAAGGCAGTATAACTTTCAGATCCTTAAGTAGTACTTAGAGGAATTCACAACACACCAGCACTGACCAGAGATGCACATGATTCAAACAGCCATGACTGACATTTCCAATTAGGCAAAAAAGGACGTAACTGCATTATGGGAGGAAATATGTAAATTTGTTGTTAAAACTGGAAGTCATCCTAGTGAAGAGGGGGGTTTCCCTAGTTCCATGTCACTACTTTGCTCATACCTAACTCACAAAAGGGCTGTCTTTAAAATTTTGATCTTCCAAGTCAATTAGCCTCAACCAAAGAAGAATTCTTTGTCTGTGCACACCCCCGCCCTGAAACATCATTTCAAGATGACATTTAAAATGCCACATGGAAAGCCTGGAACTGATACTACAATAAACTCTGTGTCTGCCCCTTTGGTTTCCTGCCTAATTTGGAGGGGGAGGGAGAGAAATGAAGTTATCCCACTCCACACTTGTAACACTGCTAACAGATTTCTAACGTGTTCCACGGATGAGGATCTGATGCTTTGTTCACCAAGCTCAGCCCTCCTATCATGCAGACAGGATTAAGGATGCTGCCACTTACCAGCTAGATTTCCTTCAGCAGCTATTAGACTGTGGCATCAAAAACACTCCTCTGAAAAAAGCCAAGCCAGCTACTCTGTACATTTTCCCCCTGCATGCAAGTCAAGTCTCCCACGCGGATTTTAAGTTCACATCCAGCTGGATCGCGGCAGCATCTGGCCCATACTCCAGCCCAACAGCTGGATGCTTTCTTCCAAGTCGCTGCTGCACGCTGAACTACAGCCCTCAATGCAGCGGGCTGTCCTCTGCGAGTGGCCCTCCTGATTACATCAGGACAGGTCTGCCCTTTCCGTTCCAGTTTAATGAAGCCTTATTAGTATAACAAACTTTACAAGTCTTGCGAACGTACCTTTCAAAGGCGGCCCTCCCTGCCCTCGGAACAGGACTGGCTGGGTGACACCGATATCAACTCAACAGACAGAAGTAGGGACGACAACATACTATTATGGCAAAATTCCCGGAGACACCTGGGGTGTGCTGCATCGTCCCGGAGGCGTTTTCCTCTTCCAAAGACTGCACATGGAAGCCAGCAGTCTAATTTTGGCCTCTGAACAACAACCACGTGAGAGATGCCTAAACCAAGAATTTCTTCTGCAGAACTCAATTATTGCCATTTCTTGATTTGCTAACAGATTGCTGCAAAGCACACGGCTGCTTCTCCTGTCTTCTACAGTCAGGCAGGGTTTCCTCATCTCCTTTCAGTTCCAAGTCACCTGAGTTATCCCGGGTTATCAGGAATCCTGTCTGTCAGATGCTGGACTGCCCTACGAGGTACACCGTAAATTGATGCTGCTATGCCTACAGGAACATGCCACTAAGTTGATTTAGCTCAATGGGGGAATTGAAAGAGACAAAGGCAGCAAAACAATTTTGTTGAAGATAGCATTGATAACCCCATCGGAATTGTTAAAAGACAATGGGCACGGGTACTGCCTGGGAGAATCCTCCCTCAGGCTTCAGCCAAGTCACAAAACTTGTTCCCAGCTTTTTTTTTTTTTTTTGTTCCTTGGCTAAATCAGAAGATGAAAGAGATTCTGGCTAGATAAGAAGGTATCCTCTCTTCCCAGAGGGGAGCTGGTGGTTGGGAAGCTATTTAGACATTCAGCTCTCTGCAAGTTGATTGTTTCAGCACATTCCTTGCACCTGCAGCTCAGGGGGGAACAGCTTTCACAACAACTTTACAGGCCTCCACCTCCAGAAGTTGACTTGCAACATCCAAACTAGCAAGCTAAGGAGCTGCAGCACCACAGTGGAAACCTTCTCTTTCCCCCCCAAAGGTAGCATTGCACTTTTATACAAATTACTATCTTCAACTACATGCTGCAATCAAAAAATTATCCTCTCTCTCATCCCTCCCTCTCCATGCCAGTGCAACCAAACCACCCAACTTGTAGGAACTCCTGCTATCTGGTCTGACCACTGTCGATAGAAATAAATAAATAAACAAACAAACCCCAAAGAACCCAAGTTGGCTAGACTGACAACCCTTATCTCAGGGCCCAGCTTGGCGTGCTTCAGAGAGAAAATAAAAGCTAACAGGAAGAAAAAAGCGTTCTCCCTGTTCGAGCATTGCCAATACATTGCAAAGCACACACATTTATCAGCAGAAACATACTCTCAGGGAGACAGAGTAACAATTCACAGGTTCCTGTAAATCAAAGCAATTCCCCTGTTTATACACAGGGCTAAGGAGCAGGCTGGTTTCATTAGTGGGTCCTACCACCATGGCAGAAGCCTACAGTAGCACGAGGATAAGGAGTTGGAGCGCTTCGGACCTGTTTCACATGCCACAGCCTAAGCTAAAGGGTTATGGGAGAATTAAAGTTCAAACAGATGTTTTCCAAAATAGTATTTAGTATAGTCAGCAATTTCCTTAAATACAGTAAGGAGAGGAGAGGAGATTTTTCTTGGTTAACTACTTCAAGCCATAGAGGTTGTTTTCTTTCCAACGCGTGTTTTTCAAAACACCTAAATCCTGACAAGAAAAGAAGCTGTCCTCCGTGGCTGCAAAGCCAACAGCCCACGCCCTCCCGGGGAATGCTCTGAACAAGGGAAAGAGCACCCCTCGCTTCTGGTTACAGCCATCCCTGGCTCTCCCAGGTTCCTGGTACGGCAAGGCGAGGCTTTGCAGCACGCAGCCTCCCCGGGGACCCGCCAGCATCGGTCCCTCTCGCAGCGCTGCCAGCCCTGCTCCCTCCAGCAGGAGCCAGCTGCTCTGACACCGCACGGGTTGGCTTCTGCAGGAACGCCCCGAAGGAGGCATTAACCTCCACCAAAATCACGCCGGCCAGACTTCCCACTCTCAAACCACAGCCAGCCCTTTCCAAGGATGACGCACTTGCATATGGTAGAAGCTAAGTTGTTTGGAGACCTCTGCCATTTCTCTTCTAAACCTTTAGAAGCTGCCAATTCAGACCCTTCAATACAAAATCACTTCATAAGCATGCACACGTTCTCCCAGGATTATGACTAATTTTCTGATTTTTCCCCATTTCGTCACAGCAGCGCTCTTAGGTTGCCATGGAAAAGTGATCCTTGGGGGTCACACACACTCAGGACATGAAAACGAACCAGATTCGGGTAGTTCTGGTGCACCAACAAAGGACATGGGATGTCAGGGTGCGGGGACAGTCTGAGGCGCCCCAGTTGCTCGAGATGCCTGGCAAGGCTATGCTCTGTGTCACTGCTGCTGGAAAACAGGTCTTTAACCTGGATTCTCCACAGTTTGTTTGGGAAGTGTTTAAGTATGTTTGGAATGCTACTGGCTTGCTTTTAAATAGCATGCTTCAAATTCGCCAAAAGGAGTTATCCTCACACGCATCAAAAATCTCTATTTTAACCACTTCGTTTTCCCCTTCCACCGTAGAGAATAACATTTAGAAACTGTTTGCTACTTCTTGAATGCACACAGCACAGATTGTGCCAGCGAGACGAGTGCCACGTATGCACAGCGTACCCTTTGACAGGCTAAGCACGAGGATTGTTCTTGCCTCATGGCCACACTGCAGGTGGAACCTGACACGAGCGCTGTGGTTCAGAGGGTTTAACCTTCACCCTCAATTGCTGTTTTTATTTTATCCTTATTTTGCCTGTCTTCAGCAAGCAGTCAAGCTTTAAAACAAAAAAGTCATCCTTTCTGTTGGCTGGTGAGAAAAGTTACAGAGAAGAAGTCTAAGTGACAGCAGAAGAAAGGAATCCTTAATTTACTTACTTCCCATAGCTAAACCAGTTTAACTGAAAGCTTTTAGAAACAGTATCGTATTTTTAACATCTTGGGATAACTTAACAGATCAATTACCTAGTAAGTTTAACTAGACACACAGAAAGAACAAAGCATTCACAGTTACCTTCAGGCTGTTTAGAAACCATCTTAATTGTCTGTCTCTTCAGACCACCGAACTCTCAGTTATCCATGATAATTGGAAAGGGTGGAAGAGGAAAAGAAGAAAAACTAAATAACCCATGTAAAGTCAACACCTCCCCAATAACCAGATAATTTAGAATGTGGGTGCTCAGTAACTTAAATTTACACCTTCACCTTTGAATTATAAAAAAGGCGGATTTTTGCATAGGACAGGCACAGCATAAAGCAGAGGGCTGAAATGCATTTATCCCCTGCTACAGTGCCAAATCTCTAGGGCAGACAGAGCCACTTATGCCAGAGACTGGAATCGGCGTACATTCCCCTGCAAATCACAACCTGACTGCAGCCTGTTGAGGGACTTTAATTGTTGGGTTTCACACTTTGTTGCCCAACTGTGTCAGAGGGCCTAGTCAATGGCCTGCAATTCAGCTGTTTTCTTCATATTTTTATCTTGTTTTACCATATAAATATCTTGTTTAACCTATTACCAAGGTTTCTGAAACACCAGCACAATTGTTACTGCAGAACTCCCATTTTCAAGAGGAAACATCAGTTTGCTCAAAAAAAAAGAAAAAAGTCAACAACTTGTTGGAGAGCTAAATTCCGAAACTCCATTTTAATCAGAATCACAGAATAGTTTGGCTTGGAAGGGACCTTAAAGATCACCCAGTTCCAACCCCCTGCCATGGGCAGGGACACCTCCTACCAGATCAGGTTGCCCAAAGCCCCATCCAGCCTGGCCTTGAGCACCTCCAGGGCATCCACAGCTTCTCTGGGCAACCTGCTCCACCTGCATAATAATGAATTTCTTCTGAATATCTAATCTAAATCTCCCCTCTTTTAGTTTAAAGCCATTCCCCCTTGTCCTATCACTGCACTCCCTGACAAAGAGTCCCTCCCCAGTTTTCTTGTAGGTCCCCTTTAGGTACAGATCTCTGATAAAAGGCACACATCTATCTCCCCACAGCACCATTAAGGCACACTTACGCTTTAAGCCAGGAAACTAGGTTTTTCATTATCGGATAACCAGTCCACTACAGCTGGGAGAGTCACACCAACACTGCTGGCCCGAGTGAATAACCCTGCAAGATTCACCAGTCTCACGGCTTATTGCCCAACCTCCTCCTCTCTACCCTTCCTACCACAGTCTAAAGTCCTGTTGGCACCTAGGTCACGCTTTTGCACCACTCCCTTGCTTGCCTCCTTATCTCACTTAGCATTCTTCAGGAAATCATCCCTAGGTTAGTAAGCCATATTCTTCTGCGGGCTAAGGGCAGGGACCGCTTCCTTCCTCCGGCAATCCTCCTGCCATGCTAGCAGCTGGGTGCAAGCCTTTTTGTATGAGCTTCTTCCCCACTGCGGCCCAGAGAAACGCAGAGCAGGCTCAAAGAGATTCCTCAGTGAATCAGAGAAGCTGCAAAACTGTAATTGTAACGGTCCCCTTGGAAGTAAGGAAGAAGAAGAGGCAGACTTCTCAAAATAAGGTGTGCAAAAAAAGGTGTAGGACTGCCAAGGGGACGAAGGGGCAGCATTGAGCACTCTTTACAGTCCATTATGTGACAGAAGCTCTGAAGACAGTAGTGGATTAACCCCGAGTGTTTTATCATTCCTCAGCCCCATTTGATGGGCAAGGGAAATTTAAACCTAAAGAAATCCAACAGAACCTGATATATTGTGGCTGCTCAGGGCACCTTGCTTACCAGCTTTCTCAGTTCTTAGTTATTCAGCCAGTGAAAGTGAACAAGAAGGTAGGCCTAGAGCCGCTCTAAGAAACACTTGTGCACATCCACGCAGTAGCGGAAAGAAGAAAACCTCAGATCCCTTCTGCCTTACCCCAATCATTTTTATGTAGTATCCCGTTGAGAACCACAAGACACATTTGGGCATTCTGAAGCAGCTTCATGTAGAGGAGGAATTGATTGGGGTTAAGCCAGCAAAGTGAGGGGCCCCTGATCCTCCAAAGAAAACCAGAGCAAGCATATTTTCACTGGCAACCTTCGAAGCCCATTGCTACTTCATTCTCAGTTGTAGTTCACAGATTTGCACCTCCTACAGTCTAAATTGCCATTTCATTCCCTGGGCATGGTATCCCAAAGATTTAAGAACCAAGTGAGCCACGCTACCCTGATCTTCTAAATAGATCTGTGCGCTGCAGCACTAAGTTCCATCTTCACAGGAAAGCATCAGAGCAGGCCTCTGAAAAATGCACTTTACTTGAGGACCGAGTACATCAGACCTCCAGCTGCGGGGGACAGACCGTTAGCGAGGTACTCTGATCTGTCAGCATGCAGTAACTGGAACACCATAGCTGCTGAGCTGTAAAATGTCTTCTGTTTAATAGACTTGCTTTCCCATCCTGTGACAGAGTAAAGGGGACACCACAGCAGAGCTTGCTCCGAGACCTGTTTTTTCACACTTGTAAATGGCACTCTCGTACCTTTAGAAATGGAGTCAGAGACAAATAGGTAGAAAGTTACAGTCTTGTGAAAACCCTTCCCCGTTTGCAAGTGCTATCGTTGACATGCCAGGTCCGTCAGTTGCAGAAATTTTAGGTTTTAGAACCTAAAAATATTATCCGATTTTCCTTGCCTTGGAAAGTCAGAGAGAAAGGCCTAGATATCATTAGCTCCTTAAATTTTAAGGAGTTTCCCTGAAAGTCACAAGTTGTCACTGGAAAATCTTTCCATTTTACTTGGGAGGATGCATAGAGATCAAAATCTGATCATCCTTCCAAACCAAGGAAGAAGAAGATACTTTCAGGCAGCTCAGTTGCTGTGAACTTCCAGGCAGCAGTAGGAAGGAAAAGCAGAGTCGTGGAAGGACAGGGGAGAGAGTTAGAAAAGTTAATATACACAACACCTCCAATGCACAGCAGACTTCTGTGCTGTTACAAAAATGCTTATAGTGATGGGGTCATGTCAACAATGAATGATGAGAAACTGGTTATTAAAAAAAAAATGTATCCACTTTACTGATTTTTTTGGGAGCTTACTGGCATTTATGCAATATGGGATACAGTAGACACTGGGGGATAATGGAAAATGTGTCTCATGCAATCTTTCCCAGCTGATTTTTTTTTTTTTTAAATATGTCTCTATTTGGAAGAGCATTCCCTTTGGAAACTATTGTTTCAGCATTTTTCCCCTGCTGCACTGCATCACAGAGACTGGGTTTCATATTTTCAGCTTTAATCAGTACAACAGCACATTTACAGAGGACCATATGCACAAAATGTTCCAGAAAGCTTTCCAAAAATAATAAGTCCTAAAAAAGAAAACTCACAGTAAACTGAAATGGCTTCAGGGAAGGAGAATAGAGAAAAGCCATGGAAAGGCAGAACCTCTTATAAGCACATACAAGCTTGAAATGATACGTTTAGTAAGAACAGGATTCTCAAAGAGGCATTGTATTGGTTGAGTTGCTTTTATATCCAGGAGGTTTTTCTCATTTATGCAGTTGTGTTAATCTGTACCAGGGAATACACCACAAGGTATGTATACAGTAAAGGTTTATTTTATAAACCCTCACTACCAGAATGTAGTTCTCCCCATCCATTTGTTGTGCTTCCATTTCCAGTGATGTGGCTAAAAGCATCGGTCTGCTATACACACGGCTGCAGCACCAACAAGCAATACAGCCATTTCAAGAGGACACCCAGTTGGGAAATCTTTTTCCTAAGCCCTCCATGTAGCTTCAGTGAGTCAGTTTGACATTTACCTAGTTATACTAGTTTTTTGTTTGTTTGTTTGTTTTGCATTTAGCCTTAATATTTATTCCTAAAAGCAGACCATCTTCAAGGAATTTAGGAACTGCCATCCCAGACACGAGAATGTCCACTCACCACTTCTAAAGGACGACGACACTTGCTGTGTAGCGCTTATCATTTGTATCACAGTTTATACAGAAAGTTCTTCACAACAGACATGTTCCAACACCAGACCCTTCCAGGATACCAAATCCTTGATATCCGGACATCTGTCAGTGCAAAGCTGTTTTCAAAGATATACGCACACAGAAACTGCTCTGAGAAATAAGACTGCCCCTTTAGTACTCTGAACACCACATCTTCCAACAACCTAGCACTACTGTACTTCTTAATTTACTCTGTTTGGTCAATTTCAAATCCTGGATCTAAATTTAATCCTGCGCTTAGGATCCTAACACAGAGCTGTCTCAATAGCTCTTAATCATTGAGGGGAAAAAGCAGGCCTTCAAGAAGTTCTCGGCACCACAGCTCAGTGTGGTACCTATAGCTCATTACGTCCCCTTGTTCTTCTTAGTAGCAGCAAAGCATTAAATGTTTCCTATGTAAGATGCACCATTCTCACACCACAGCCATACACGCAATTGCTCCAAACGCTCACTGTGACAGAGACCGGTTACAGGGGTGTTGGACACATTTCACTCCGCAGAACCCAGCCACGTTTCTCTTTGGACAATGCGCAATTTAAAAAGGAAAATCCAATTTTGCCTTCTCTAACTGGTTTCCCTCAACAGGCTAATTTAATTTGATTTTCTAACAGTGGATCAGTTTTAATTATATTCCAATTTGAGGAGCACAAGCTGGACGCATCAAACCAGAGAGGCACTCTCAGGAGGATCACTGCCCACCACTTCTCACAGGTGAGCATACACACACAGAGCAAAGAGGCCGGGCGCTCAGAGCAGAGCATCCAGCCCAGGTCACTTTGTAATAGCGCAGCAAGCTGTTTTTCCTGTGACCTACAGCCACGATTCAAAGGTTGAGCACTAAAGATTCCCACCATTCAGCTGAGGTGGGAGAGAAGAAACAAGCCAGGAAGGAAAGAAGTACGAGTCCCCAGGGTTAAACCCGTCATGAATCCTGTAACCTGCACTTCAGCGGAAGGCCAGTTTGGTCCTCAGGGTTCTCCCTTGTTTATATGGCAGCATCAGTCCCTCAGCTTTTACTGACCACTAGTCTCATCCAACCCTTGCACATCAGTGCTGCCACGGCTGGGGCCGAGTTCCACAGACTAGCAGGGGGAACAGGGTCCTTGCAGCAGCACAGCACCAAGGCTGGTGGCAGCAGGAGGGGAAAGGCACAGAACTCCCACCTCAGCTTTGCTGCTCAAGGCTGTAGTGCATGGAGCTGCTCCGGCTCAGGTGAGCAGCCTGTGCTGCCTGCTGGGCCGAGAAACCGCACAGGCTTCTTGCTCCTAAATCCTGCTCTGTCTTCAAGGCATTAAAATGTAGCAGAGAGAATTTATTGTGTGTTAAGATGCTCTAGATCAAAACCCTCCACCTAAATCAGGGCTCTGAGTAGCCTGGTTTCTATGCAGATTAAAAAACAAAAAGCTGGGCGAGAGTGCTCGACTGTAGCCAAAGGCAACACAGGCTTGCCTGGTTAGAGGTAGTCAAATGAGATCGAAGTAGGAAAAGAGGGAAAAAGTTACAGAAAGCAGGACGGCAAAAAACAGCAACTGGCTTAGGCAGTACAACTTACGTTTCTGTGCAACAATGCAAAAGGCTACAAAGTGCTGCATATAGGCAAAAACAATGCTTGTGCCAGCCACCCTAGGTCAGAGGAAGAGGTACCCAAGAGTTAAAGGACACGGGTTATTTAATCTTCTGCCCAACACCTCTGCTTTTTCACCAGACAATCCAGGACCACATAAACACAGCTAGCATTCCCCAGCCTCCAGGTAAAACCCTCCCAAAGAGCAGATTCCCTCCCGATACTCACAGGGGCAAAGACAAACACTGGATAAAGCAGCAGGCCTCTCGCAGGGGGACCACACGCCAGAGGTGAAGCAACCCATCAAAGATAGCTGCTGAGCAGCTGCCTGTAAGGTGACACTGCCCACCATCCCCAGCCAAGCACATCACTCCAGCCACTGCCACCTCTGTGCCCTGAAGGGGCCTACTTGGATATGGTGCTTCTCCAAGCACCCTGGGCGACTACAATCAGGCCACCAATCTATTGTCACAAGACACGTGCTGGCAAAAAAATTCCCAGTGACCTCCACTCAGCTTAACCAGAAGTGTGCAGCAACTCCTTTAAAGGGAAAGATTTTTTTTTTTAAGGCATTTTGCAAATAGCTATGAAACTCTTGCCACAGCCAATAATCCTTAAGCAATTTCCTGTCTCTGGAGGCAAGGTTTGCCCAGAGTGAATTGATTAAATAACGGTTATTAAAATTAGTATATAGTAAGCTGGTTTAACAGTCCCCACTTCATGTTTTTAACCTGTAACACACTGCTCCAAGCAGAAGCACAAAGTTCAGCTACAAGAGCTTACAGGACAGCGAAATTAATATGCAAAACCAGCCAAACTGTAAGATGAAGATTTAAAACTCCTTTCAATGGCAGAGGATTTTCGTGTTCATTTAATCCATTTTCAAGCGAGTTTCTCAAAGGGAATTCACCCAATCCCTTTATTACTGTACTCCTAAGATTAAATTTGCTTCCCCCATTTTGTGAATCTGACACAGAATTTAGTCTTAGAGAGTCAGCATCCTTCTCACCAGAACTGTTCTCCTTTTGCCTCTGCAGCCTAAGACTTTGATGCAAAACAACAAGCTAAATCCACCTGCTCCATCGTTCAGTATTACCAACTCTCACTTCTTTTAAGGCCAAACATTTTAAATAAAAGCCATGCAGAGAGACAAGTGTTAGTACCTACAAATGCTAGGGGTATGTGTGGGGTAAGCAGTTAGCCTGACAGCAGCATGCAAAACTTGCTCAGCAGTCCTCTGGCATTTCCTGAAAAGAAAGCAGTAGTCACCCGATGAAGGAATAAGAGTAAAATAACAGCACTAGAACAGTTTAAGAGGAACAGAGCAACCACTTAAGGTGTGCTTTACACATACTACAAAAACCTGCACCTTGCAGAAAGGTACAAACATCCACATATCGGCACCTGCCTTTCATGCGCAGGTTAATGTAGCTTCTTATTCCTCTCCACAAGAGAAAAAAATGGGCAGAGTTTCCAGGAATGGTGTGTGCACAAAACTGACAGTAAAGATTTTTTTTAAGCTAACCTCATTTCTCTTCACTACACGAACAGAAAAACAACTGTTAAAAAAAAATAAGGTGTTAGCTGCAGCTCCATCTAAAAAGTTGTATTGCGAATGTCATGTACAGCAGTAGTCAGAGAAGCTGGTGGTCTGTCATTTGCAACTGTCCAGGCTTCCAACAGAGCCTTCAACATCGCTTAAAAGGCCACTTAACTAGCTTCACTTTGTCAGAAGGCTAGCTTCCATGTGTTTTTATACAGATTCTGGTTCACCTAAAACTGCCTTTCTGGGTGAGCTGAGCATGACATTTAACAGATGTAAGCAACACAGTTGCCTCTCAGCAGCAAACTATCTTCTTTGTCTGCCTTTGCACTTCTGGGTCTCCCTTCCCCATGAAGCAGTCATTGTTTCACACGCAGGGCTTGCCTGGAAGAAGGAAGTGGGAGGAGGACAAAAAGAATCCTGCATTGTAGAAAATAAATAGCTCCATTAAGGCTCCAAAGGATGCTGTAAGGCACATTTTGAGGAAACCACTCTCCTTACAGTACACTGCAGAGCACAACAGCTATAAGGAGCCCTCTTTCCCCAGCAGCCGCATCCCCTTCCCTAGCCTTTAGCAACAGTGCTGCAGCCAGACATCACCTCCTTCTGCAGCCCTCCCACCACCTCCAAAAAGTGCCTCTGCAAGTCACTGCAGAGGGTGCCTCACAACACCCCTGCAAATGGGAAGAGATCCCGGTGAAGCACTATTACTGCCCCTTGTCAAAGTAATAGATGGACAACCCACTGCCAGCAAGGACCGAGCCCAACAACTTAATTCGGAGAGACCAAGGTTAAGTTTCACCTTCACTGCTAAGCATGACCACGCTTTATTTACACCAAGGGCACCAATAGTCTTCACAAGTTCCTTGCATGTAAAGAAACCAATTCTAAATACGCTAATTACATTTCGGCTGTGTTTGGTATGATGCAGATGTAATAGGGCAGGAGTTTCAACTCTTTGCAGAAGCACTCCCATACACCTTGCTACAGGGTGACATCAAGACTTCTGACCAAGGAAAGCTGCTGGCTTCTGTCTTAGACCAAGAGCAAGTTTCAGCCTCAGACCTCTGCATCACAGAACATCAAAAGTTACCCTTCTCAACAGGTAAAGGCTCTCAGAAGGGAGGCCTCTGTAGAGCTGAACGGCACACCCTTAATAACACCGACATCTAGAGAACACTGAAGTATTACTTGGAAACGCTGGAGGTCCTTCATCCTGCAAGGACAGAAGCAGAGCAGTTGAAGGTCACAGTGTCAGCAGCTGCAAGAGGTCCAATCCCAAGTTTTCTCTCTTTTTTAGGGGGCGAGGGTAGGGGTGGATGGGCTAGGGGGGAACAGAAGGGGGAATAAGCTTGACTGTTGGACTTTCTACCCACATACAGCCTAGAGACTCAGAAAGGTATACCACAGAAGGAAGTCTTGATGTGATGAGAATGATGAAACATGGGAGAGAGAGAACCAGCCATGTGAGGGCCTTGTCATTTCAGAGCACGATGATGCTCGATCCCCACTGCACATTCCTGAGTGCACAGTCCACCTGCAAACCAATCATCAAAAGCTGACTACACAGGTTAGGTCTATCCCTTGGCTTGCTCTCCTCACCTACAAGTAGCCAGCAGACATTATGCAAGCCTGTTGTTTGACTAGAATAGAGTTGGAGAAGATTTCCCCATAAATAACAAATGGGGGCAAAAAAATTGGGAGCTTCCACAGGTCTAGCAGGTCTGTTTTCCTATGTTTGAATGCTGAAACATTTTCCAAAAGAAATGAAAGCCACACACTTACTTAGAGCAGCATCTCCTTTGCCTTACACAGACCACATTTATTATAAGATAAACTGGCTGTCAAATATAAAAAGAAAAGGTTACATGGCATTTTAGTTGCAGGATCTTTTTGTGCTGTGCATAAAAGCCCCCCAGTCTCTCACCCTGCTTCCTCCTCTTCTGCATGCACCTCCCTCATCCCCCACCCAAGGAAAGCCTCTTGGCTGAAATGTCATATCCTATCCCATTCTCTTTAACACATGCTTTTTAATCTTTTTGACACATTACAGATAATTATTCTGCCTTGCTGTGAAAGTATGTGCAACAGGACAGATGCACACTGGAAGCTCAGGGCACACACCAAAGGATAAACCTTTGCTTCAGACAGGTATGTGAGTAGGATAACAAAACCTTCTCAAGCACTTCTTGCCTCATTAGCATTTGCAGTGCAATGGGAGGCACAAGTCTGAGACTACAAATCGGACCACACAGTGCTAGGTGCTGGATAAACCCAGAACAAAAAAAGACACTGAGCTGCCATCACAGAGAGAAACCACTTGGTTAATCCGAGCCACAAGTGGTTCCCTGTGATCCTACTCTCAGCAGCAGTTTCTTAGAATTTAACCCCTGGAGAAATCTAGAGCTATTTGGTCTACTGCAAACGTGCAGAAAGATCTGAGCCACGCCTGTTCTTAATGCTCTCTTTGTTCATTACAGTGAATTCAGAGGATTGAGAAGGAAATTAAAAGGTCACTCAGATAGGTGAGCTATTTCTGTCTCAGAACATGCCAATAACTTGGCTCAGATGCAAGATTCAGAGAGCACGACTGCTTGGAAACAGGCTTCCTCAAATTCTTATCAGTAAATATTCAACTCTCTTTTTATTTTTACAGCTACAGTCACTGACATCAGATTGATTCTTGTTAATTTATAAAACCAGATTTATTTCAGGGGTGAAGATTAGGACTGCATGTTCATTACTTTCTTTGCCATTGGCTCTCCCTTTCTGGTTCCCAGCTCTTTCCCCTCATCTTCAAGCCTTAAGACAGTCTCTCCTCTGCTTTCCTTTCTCTTTTGTTTCTTAAGATTACTACCACACCCCCTTACCCTCTCTGCACACACTCCAATTCACACTTCACACACAAGCAAACCTTCCCTCTTCCCCAGTTCCTTGTGCTACTTCCTCAGCTGAACTCATTAGCGAGGTCTCCAGGACTTCCCACAACTGGAAAATCGCCCCTGGGCATATTGGAATGAGTTTGTAAGGTTTTGAGGGCAGTTACTTTGTGCATTTTGCAGAGGTGCCGTGTGGCTGCAGCATTTGCAATTGAGAGACACGTGCATGTGTAGCTCCCCCTCAGCGAGGGCTGAGCTGCGCTCTCGATTCTCAGAGTGGAGGTGTGCTGCATACTGGTAACAGAGGCTACACTCCTCCACCTGAGGGGTTATCACCACCCCACAGGTATCTGCCAGAGGTTTCCCTAAACAACCACAACTTGGAGCACAGGAACCTCCTGCTTCAGGGAAAAAGGAGCAAACCTGCTCCTCTCTAATGCCAGATGTACTTTCACAGAGCCTGATGCTTCCCCTCGTGCCATGGCATTTAATTTTTTTTTTTAGCTGTTCCCCAATTTAGTTATGCCTCCTTAAGAGGAAGAACCTATGCACAATCCTACACCCTCACCCTTGGCTGAGATCAAGAACTGCTACCGAAAATACCTTTCAAGGCTTGATACCAAGCCAAAGCACAGCTGCAGCATGGACAATAGGCTACTGCAATAGCAGTGGCAAGTATAACACTCAGAGCAGCAGGACAGAAACCAAGTTCACTACTAAACATCTCCAGTCGTCCTGAACGTGAATCTTGTCCCTCAGTTTAAGCTTTTTTTGAGAGGTTGTACATTTTGGCAGCAGCACCTTGAAGACCTTTGTACTACAGAGGAAAACATTAAGAGATCTCTCTTTGATATTTTAACATTTATCTGGCCTCTACTTACATTCCACCACCCCCAGCATGGCTGTTCCTCTCCTGATTAAGGACAGAGATGAAATAGCTGCCTCCAATAGCTGCCTCCTTGCGTTTTTGTAACTGGCCCCAGTGGAGTTCGCAGGATCCTGCTCCTGCTCCCAAACACGGCTATCAGCAGGTCTCGCTCCTGTGGTTTTCTCTTCTACTGAGGAAAGCATTAAAATTTTAGCGCAATCTATTGTAACTAAATCACTCTACCATTAATCCCGATGTCCCCAGATGCACTCTTCCTCCTGACAAACAGATCCCTAGGGTTTGGGCTCCTACACAAGCAGATATTTAACACAGCGTGGCCCATGGCCTGGCTCTGCCCAGAGGCCTGACCAGGCTTGGGGCTATCCGCAAGCTGCACCATTTTGCACCTGAAGCTGCCTGCAAGAGCACCTTGCCTCAATGAATGTAGCTACTACTAGGCCTCAAATGCTAAGAAGCACAGCACAAAAGGATCATTGGGGAGCCCCTATCGTAGGTGTATTACAGCCCGAAGAGAAGCCAGCCAGCCCCAAAGCAGCCCGAAGCTGTTCCCTCAGAAAGGACTACCATTTTCTGAGCACAGAGGGGAAGGACAGTTCCATACCACATCTTCCCGCAGAACATGATCTGGGGCAAACCCCTCGGGCCCAGAGCCAACCATCTACCTTCCTCAGTTTCTTTCACCAGGACAGAAAGAATCCCTCCTCTAGAGGTCCATGCTTCCCCCCTAGGGGGAACCAACCCACACCACTGCCTTCCACAGTAAAGCAACAGACAAGCATGTCAGTAGGCTGGGCAGAAAAAACATGCTAGTGCCTTTTCTGTGCACTGTATCAGCTGGTGAGAACAAATACCGCTCTCTACACACACACACTGAACTGTTCCAGTCTTTTATATATGGAGAAAGTTGGTATCCACATTCCCTCAAAAAAGGAGAACCAAAACTATTTAATATTTCTATTTTGCCTTAAGCATTCCCATCAGCATACATCTCACTAACCTAGGGGAGAACTTTCCTGTTAAACCACAGCAGCTTCTTTGATAGTAACAGCAAACCCTCCTCCACATTACAGAAATCTAAAAAAAAAAAAATAAAAAAAAATCTACCATCATATTCTGTTTGACACCCTTCTTAGTAAATACATCAATCCTGACACACACTTATCTTTACATGCAGAAGACTAGCAAGTGACATCCCCTGAAAGGGGAAAAGAAAAATTTTGACCAAGGCTAGATTTACAGGAAAAGGGGAAGAACGGTCTTTATCTATGCCCGGTTGAGATGCCATCTGCTCACAACCCTGCCTGTTCCAGCCGTGCACACACGTCAGCAAACCTTTGACACTGCCTTCGGGGTGGAGAAAGGTGCCTCTTCCCACCCAAACCTCCCCAGGAACGCACGAGATATGATTTCTGAAGGGCTGAGTCACTCTCCCCAGCACGGACCAAAGTCTCGCTTGTGTTGTGTCAACTGCTTTAAACAAACAGGAACCCCACGCAAACAAAGACACCAGGAACAACTCCTCACGGCTGCACTCTTCCAATCCCTGCACGCCAGAGCGGGGGACGCTGCGGTCTGCTTGGCACTCCCAGATGTTTGTCTGCTGCGGCACATCACCACATGCCCTTACCCTCCCTTACTAAAGTGGAACAGTACTGACAGGTACAAACAATTATATCAGTAGGGAAAATGTAAAAAACAACCACACACGGAAAAATATCCCCAGTTTCTCATTGAAACAACAGTGTTCTGGTATACAAAGTGAGGCAGATTTGCACAGAAACTGCATTCACAAGCAAAACCAAGCTAAAATAAGCCACCACAAGGAAGGTGGGGTGGAACATTGTTTTATACTGAAGAACAAAGTTCAGAGGCCATAAGTAGCAGGAAAACAGAAGGAGAAACTATTCAACCGAGCACACTGAACCAGAGTTTCAGGATCAGTCACCATCTATACACACACACTTCAGTTCCACAGCTCAAGCAACATTTTATGTATGTTCCCCCATGCCCTTTATTTTTCAATGCCCATTTAGAAATTCAGAGCAATAACCTGATACGCTGGAGCTGTGCTATTACAGCCCACTGCAGACAGGATAGAAAGAAAACACAGAGAATTTGTGTAACAAAGCAAAACAGAGCAAGAGAGGAACATCTGCTACGTTTACCAAGAGCACCATATGGTCTGTATCTGAGGTACAGAGAATGAGTTCATTCATATTTAAAAGCAAAAGTAATAGGTCACTCCTTCCAAGATAAGAGGGAAAATGCCTATTTCCCAACTCCACTCCTCCAGCCCTATCATCCCCAAACCAGATTTCCAAACCAGATATGGCTTTCTGAAGAACTGGTGCTGCCAGTGCTCTGGCCTGGACAGTCAAGCTCAGAGCACTTCATTACAAGACGCCAGACTGAGGAGAGTGAGAATGCCCCTTTAGCAGTTTTGTTCAGCCTTAACACAGCCTGCTTTATCCACAGCCCAGTCAGAGCTGCAGTGCTGAATGACTAAATTTTGTCACTAGATTACAGCAATGCTCTGGAGCTATGATGCGTTTGGCAGTAGAGTCGATGGTTAGCACAGTAAATCTTAACTGCTATCCTGGAGCCATCTCTAACTCCTGAAAGCTCTGCCCTTAATCGCAAATACAGGTGGCTCAGATCTAAACACCCAAGAAATATCCTTCTTCAACAAACATGGCAGCATTGCTTTCTAATGTCCTGCCAAACACAGGTGCAACAGCTGAGAAGGTTTCTACTCCAGCAGTGCTACCCCATAGGGGTCTGCCACACCGCAAAGTTGTAATACAGGACACAGAAGTCAAGCAGGACAATCTCAATACATCCTCATCATCTCTTTAAAGAACACGTCAGTTTTAGTTTTCTTCTATTTGATCACCTGTTGGTAGGTATCACTTGGCTGTGAAAGTCCTCTGCAAGTAGGTAAGATCCCTGGTACTAATAGTCCCTCAAGAGCTGTCAAGATAGAGCACACATGTTAATTCATTTTTTGTAAGAGTCCCTTTTTCCCAATAAGGCCTTGCCATATTTGCTGGCTCTTTATTCTTCCCAAAACTTGACTCTGCACTTGCTCTCTGAAATTCAAGTATTCGCTTTGTCAATTGAGTTTTCATTGCAAGAAACGGATGGCAAAAAAGGATTAGAAGGATTTTGCAGCAGTGCTGAGCAGCCTAAGCCACAAAGAATGGTGTATAAAAGCCTGCTCTGACAACCAAGTGCCAGGAGTAAATAAAATGGAAAATGACAGGCCAGATTAGCAAGTGCCAGCGTTAGCTCCCAGATCCACCCAGGTCACAACATGTCCCGGTCTCCTCTCTCCGTCCCTTTAAAGCACTCCAGTCTGAGTCCTGGTACACGGCTGCCCTGACTTACACATCTTGCTGTGTATTTGGCTCTCTGACCATGGAAGAGAACTTGGCAAGAAACCCAGGGATGAACACTCGTACAAAAAGAGCAACCCACAAGTGTCTTCAGCAGAGCCAAGCATTTGCTCAGAGGTATTCCCATGTTCTTGGTGTGTAGCTCTCAAATGGACTTCAAGTCCCCTGCCAAGCAGCAAGACAAAAAAAGCAGTGCAGCAGAGATGAGACATGGACAGCAACTGTGTCTGGTTAACAGCCTCACTGCCAGGAAGTGCAGGAGGAAACCGAGATCCAGTATCTGAATTTTACCTATTGCCAAGTATTTACTTAGAGGTGGGTATCACACTCATCTAAGGATCAGGAACTCCAACATTATGCTTATAAAGCCCTGTTTTGATGACACCGTTATAGCATTAAGTGTTGTTTTTTCCCATGCTTCCCTCCTATGTATTTCCTTTACTGGTGATCCCGCTGGAAAAGGACACACATTACACTGGAAAGCAGCAGAAGCGGTGTACTCTTGTGATATGCAGCCTACAGGATGTAGCTAGGGAAGCTGAAAGCAGACTTCTGACTTCAAGGCCTTCTGCAACTCAGGAAGCCTGTGTCGCACACAGCTTAAATTATCCCTGTATAAGATTTGCTATGCCATCAGAAGTCACCCACAATCAATTTCTAGCAAGATCCATACTCTAGATTTTTTCCCATGTGAAATGGAAAACCTACTGCCAGCAAAACCATCACAGAATTAAATGCATTTCCAGACTGGGAGGGGGAAGCAAGGGGGTGTAGGAGGGAGATGGAAATCAATAGTCTTGGAAATCACAAAGACTAGCACAGCTTTAAGCAAGTCAAAAGCCACTGGGAGAGATTAAATACAGACTTCCATAACAAACACTTTTATAGTCTCTTTTCTGTCTGGTATCATTAACTCTGCTTGTGGCTAACTGTGATAAAAGCCACAGCAGCCTAGCTACTCTTTTCAGAAAAGGAGGATTTTGTGTAGACAAAATCTAGGGCTTTGGGGTTTTTCTGTTTGTTTTTTTCTATGTGGAACTGGGGATATCTTATGTATTACCTGAATCTATGGGTGCACGTGGTGTTCACACCACACTCTGGTGCAAGCAGCAGTGGAAACCTGAGAACAAAGGAGGGTCAGAGCAGACCAGCAGCTGTGTGGGTGACCCCACCACGTGCACACAGGACTGCAGGAAGTGGCAGTGGTCAAAATGAGCACACACGTGGCACCTGCCCTCTGCAAAGGGTAAAGGAGACAGAGAGAGAGCCTGGTATTTCACAGGGCAGAATTCTTTTGCATTTTCTTTTCCCAAGCCTGCTTTCTCAGCTCTGCAGTCCCAACGTTAAACTTCATTAACAAAAAGAGGCATAATTATTTCCCGCTTAAAAGCGGTTAAGCTTTGCCTCAGAAAGTCTCACTTTGATCCTCTTATTTGTCATCCATACAGTAATTAAAGTGTTTTTCTTCCCTCTCCCCATAAATTAAAAGGAGCTTCAGGTGTTAGAGATGCCCTCAAGCTGCTTGGCCACGGTCTGAACTCACCTGACTCCTGATTGCTCATCACATCATGCAGAGCAGAGAAGAAAAACAAACACGGTCAAAGCCTTCAACCCTGGGAAAGGCACGTTCATTCTGCAGGATACCAAAATGGTTGTATCTGTGTCAGTGGGCATATTAACATCTGAAAGGAGAAAGTAGCATTTCACCCTCCAAACTCTCACAGTCTTACATGAACAGGTGTAAAGCAATTTTTCAGGCAAAGGTAGGATTTCCCAGTTGATCAAGTATACTTAATAGTCACTGTCCACTAGGCATTCAGAAATCTCAGAGCAACAGGATTTCTGTTTCCTGAACACTAATTGAGCTTTCCTGCCAAATGAAGTCTGGAAAGGAGGAAGCCATTCTGTTTGATGCAAAAGCAGATGAGGTCTAGCTTAGTGCTACTATGAGAAGAGGTACTCAAATCCATCTTTTCCCAGACCAAGCACAACTACACCCTCAAATTCAGGCAACAAAACTACAAAAGAAAAAAAAAAGGGCAAAGTATCCTGGCTTCTTGTTCAAGAGATTCACACAAATCTTACTCTGTGATATAGCTGCCCCATGCATGCTTGTATCCTAGATACATTCAGTGGCTTATTTAACAGCTGCTATAGCAAAACGTGCATCTCCAGTCTGCAACACCACCAAAAGCAGAGTCAGGCTGTCCAGAGCCCATCACTAGCTCAGTGGCAGCACTGGGGACCCCGCTCTGCTTCTTCCTACCTTAATATTTTCCAGCTGAGAAGAGCATTTCCACATTAAGACCTAGTTTTCCTTTCCAGGCCAGGTAGCAGCCCCATATTCCTGAGTTTGGCGCTTACCTGAGACCAAATGACGAGATGAACAAAGACTTGTGCCCTGTTACAGTGATGCCCACATCTGCCACCCCTCCCTGCACACACATGGTGCACAAACTCCCGTCCTCCCGTGCACGAACGGGGTCGCAGGCTCCCCAGGAATCACCTGGAACACCAGGGGTGGCTGGCACAGCCCTTCGCAAGCAGCTGGGAGCTTGGCAGCCTTACAGCCACACGCTGCAAAAACCACAACATAATGAAGTCGCACACCGCAGTAAAAGGCACGCAGCAGCCACACATTACACTGGAAATTGACGTTAATTGTGGAAGTAAATCCACACACAATTTTTATGCAATGGGTTCTAGCTTCTGTATTTTAGCCCTTCTTATTCCAGAAGGCGTCAGAGAAGTTCATCCCGGGTTACAGAGGGCTACCTATAAATAACACAGCCAAGCTATCCAAGGGTAAGCCTCACCCCAGCAACATCTTCTCCACAGCAATATCAGAGAAAAAGAACAGGCTTAACCTTTTAAAATCAGTAAGCTAAAGTGGATTGAATTACTTAAAATATCTTTTGCAAAGCACACACTAAAGAGAAAAACCTATGGACAAATAATACCCCTAAATCCTTGGGTTTACCACTGAAAGCATGAGAGACTGCAGGGGTGTTTGAAAACATCATCTTTGTATGTATGGAAATGCTTCATCTATCCTAACAGATTTATGTACTATAATACTTGTTTTCATCTGACGATGAAGAGGGGAAGACAGGAAGGGAAAAAGTTTGTCTTTCTGGGCAAACATCTGGGCAAAGATATTTTTATATTATACAGGACAAGAACTTAAGAAACTTTTATTCACATAGAAGAAACAGACTAGTTATAATTAGTTACATTTTTCTATGCTCTTTTTTCCCTCCCTTCCTCCACAGCATGCTACTTGCCTTTAATTGTCATTTGTGTCCCCGTCTGAGAGCACTGCCTAGCACACTATAGAGTACATCTCAATTACAGACAGACACAGAGCTAAGGAAATTGATCTACTGTGAAAAAATTCATGCGATCAATGAGCTCACCCAGCTCGTTGCTCCATTTCCTGCAGATGCCAGAGGCTTTGACTGGCAGGAAGCACGCAGAGAAGCCCAGGCAACAGCCACACAACATGCATGGCACTGTGCAAAGCCTGCATTAATGCTGCCTGTACTAATCACCTTTCCTAACCTCCCTTGTTTGTTTCCTTAAAGGCTAATAGAGCCTCCTGAGCTGTCTGTTTTCATAAGCACTGTAACTTAAATACCCTTCTCAGCATCCGATTCCTGGGTGGCAGGCTCAGCATCACATACTGCTGAGCACACTCACCAAGGGACTCCATGTACTCTATTTCCAATATTCTTATTTTATTTCTCTTCTCTGAAAAGGAGAGAGCATTTCCACAGCAGTCTTTCACGCATCACATACAGACTGTAACAATCGCCTTCACGGTGCAGGTCTGAAATAACACTACTGAATTCATGGGCTCATCTCAGCATAACTAATGAGTTAAGCCAGCTTCAAAAGGCCTGCTTAAATTATCTTATCAGCTCCTCCTTAGCCTCACCCTTCTCCAAAAAGTTGTCTCTACTTGAAAAACGGGCTGCCTGCTACACTTACAGCAAATTCTACTACCGTCACGTACAACAATTTTGGCTCTGTATCCAAAAAGGACACAGAAGGAATGCTAAGGTGATCATGAGTCCTAGAGAAAAAAAAAATCTAGATAGAACTTATTGATTTTTACATTTAATATTGTTCTTCATGTCTTGAACAACAAAAGAAGAAACTCTGCACTCCTTACTGCATCCATCCTATAAAATCTCCCACCTGTGGGCGTTATATGAACTGAGCGCCTAGCATGAAGTTCTAAAAGTGAAGAAAGTGGTGATGCTTTGAACTTTTCTGAGGTGCTAGACAGCACCTACGTCTACACCCACATAGAATCCAGGATATGTGCTTGTCCTTGTTAAGGTGCTGTATTGCTTAAGCCAAATAATATCTCACAATAGCTTCAAGTACCACTTTACATAGAAAGGTGGTGCAAAATTCCTCTATGTACTTGGAGCCTGTTAAACACTTGCAATAAAAAAAACACAACAATGTACACTTGAGACAGCAGGAACCTGTTATGCCACAGTCAAATGCACATTGGAGGAGGACTGCTACGTACCAGCTTGCTTTAGCAAATATGGTTCCTTGTCACTAAGTACCTCAGAGAAATCATGTCTTAAATTCAGTAAGGCTTATCTGGAATAACACTTGGAGAGGCTGCAGCAAATGCACAATTCTGCAGAAAGCAGCATTTCTGATTCAAATCCTCCTCTTCAGTCAGCACCTACCAATGCACTAGCACCCTGCTGGAGATGGCAGAGAAGAATGGGCACAGGTATGCAGATCAAGCCAGGCAACAGAGAGGGACTTACAAGAGGCAGCACACATCCAGGCATCATCTTCGCATCCAGGTTGAGAGAATCCAGAAGCACGAGTGCCAACTGTTTAACGTTCAGTGGCTCAAATGCTTCAATTTCTTCCAACTTCAGAGTTCAGTCCCTTTCAAAAGTCTTGTGGGCATACACATCTCCTTTCCCATCTGCCTGTTCTACCTCACACATTATACAAGGCAGCCTCGTTTTAGTTCAAAAGAACCCAAGTTTTTCAGAACAATCTAACAAACACCTCCTGCAAATCATCCATATAAAAAAAAGAGGCAATGACAGATTTCAACCTACACTGCAACAGACCTATCTTCGGGTGACATACCTCTCAAACAGGAGATTTACTACAACAGGTTTCTGTAACAAGCTGTTTTTCAGATAAATATTTCACATCGATGACTTCCTCCCAGACTCTCACTGCCATAAAACTGCTGCTCTACCAACACCGAGGTGAGTTTCTGCTCCCAAAACCCCTCTATATAAGTTACACATCAATAACTATGATGCCCATTAGCAAACAGCTGTCTTTTCTTGCTACTTTTATGACAGATTTGCTGAACCAGAGAAGTCTGCTTTTTATCATGCTGCAGAGCCCTTCCTGTTGGAAAAAAGAGAGGATTCGGACAAGTGAATGGCAGACCAACCATACTGCTGATTTCTTTGAACAGACACAGCAAGGACATGGGTGACACCCATTCCCCCAAGCACCTTTATGTGAAGGACCCCTCTTTGTAAAGGAGAAACAAGTCAAGCTATACAACTCACATGAACCCAGGTTGCCTCACCACAGCTCATTTTAGGGAGCATACAAATGAGGAGCATGATTCCCCACCCAACTCGGAGGGGAAATACCACCCTCAGGTCGTGCTGAGTCCCACCTCCCACCCAGAGGTGAGGTGAGACACGTATCACCACCCACGTTGACCCTCGATGTGTTAGTTAATAGCTAAACTATGCTAATTAAAAGCTCTAGCTTCCCAGTAAAGGATAAATACGGATGAAAAATTAAAACCAAGAAGAGTCTATAGGTATATATGGAGAGATGGTGTGCACCAGCCCACAGCAGAGCAGACAGCACTGATACACACACCTGGGCGTTAGGCTTTCCATGTCCCACACTGATAGAGCAGACATGGGGGAAACAGACATGTAAGTGCAGGCTAGAGAGCATCCGAGGCCTTATGGGAAACTCTGAATAGGGTCTGTTCAGAAATGCTTCTGCAATCTCCCTTCTGTTCTCACTTCACAGGGTAAAAATAACAGGAAAGAGGAATCCTGTCTTCTGTACTGCAACCTCAAGTTCTTTCTCTCTCACACACCTCCACCCCATTTCAGGATGACTGTTTCGTATCATACAAGACAAACATTACATTGAGAAGTGATAGAAGATTAATAACTGTAAGCACAGGGCTCTCATTCACAGGAAATGCCCTGCAAAGGCCAACTGAGTGTAAAGAAAAGAAGATAAAGCCCAGCTTCACATATGCATCAGAAGGTCAACAGAATCGAACATAGAAAAATTCCTCTTTGGAAGTGCTCATAAACCTCTTCCTGCAGCTAATGCTTCCATGCAAGTTCACTTCAGGGAGCCACACTGGGCTCCTCACCTGTGTACAGTCACTAGCAAAAAGTAAGTTTTTTTTGGTTCTGGACTCCCAGCCCCAAACAGTTTAAATCAGTCTCCTCAGATAGGCCCCATCAGAAGATGCCTCTCTCCTCCCCAGTACTCTTTCACATGCTTTGAGTTCAGCTTACCTAGACTTCATCTGCATAGCCCAAAAACATGCAGTTTGAAAAGACAGATTCATCACTTCATGCTTTTTCAACTCTGCATTTAAGAAAAAAGCTCCATCAAAACAAAACACTGGGCTGATACACATCTGCTAGCTGAGCGGATGCACTCGGTTTCTGTCTTCCAGGGAAGCTCTTTAGTCTGTCTAAATCCCTCCTGTCCCACTATTCAATACTGACACTAAAGAGGGTCTCAAAACACCCTGCAGGGAGAACAGTCCCTAGTGAAAGACAGCAAAACCCCTTACAAGTTCACCAGAAGGCCAGCTCAGCCGGACTCAGGACAGATTATCCACTGAGGATTGTCACCAACTATCCCCAGAGAACCCGCTATCACAAACCAAGCAGCTGTGCTAGGAGACTTGCTTTTAGAAGCACAAAGATGATCTTCCCCTCAGCTTTGTACTACTGAGAAAAGGCTAAAGAGGCTAACTGGGTAGACTTCAACCCTTCCTTTCTTGACCTGCAAGCTATTTTCCTAACACCTTTGTCTGACCTTCCACACCAGCCCTATCCAGTGTCTTCACTACAACCTCCTGCCCATAGCCACAAACAGAAGTTGGTGAAAAGGCATGGTTTTTAGTAAACTATTTTTCTGTTAAATTAAATGCAGTCATATTTCACTATATGCCTGGCATATAAGTTCTTCTCTCCACTGCTATGCAGGTAATCTTTAGACTGGGAGAAGATCATTGTCATAAACATAAATACATAAACATAAAATACATAATAAGTAAAATAAAACAATATATAGCTTGCATATACATTCCTCCTAGGAAAACTTAGAGGCCTTTGGAGTCATGATCAAAAGTTAGTCTCTTTAAGGGTATTTAAAAACATTTGAGAAACAATACCTGTTTGCTCTTGCCAAGGAAGGAGGAAAAAGACAAAAGGAAAAACGCCTTCTAAGTTTCACCTACGTGCCTACTTACATTTCTTCAGTCGCATGTTCCAACATGTAACAAAGGATGCCGCTACGTTCAAGCCCAATATATCTTTCATCAACGAAAAGCTATTTTCTCACACAACAACATGAAAAATAAACACACGCATCCACCAAGATGTGTCCTTAAGTGAAGTGTACAAGTACCTCTCGGGAGCATCCAGAAAATCTCTAAAGATTTCAATGAGCACTCCTAGCGAGACCCCTCAAAACTCAAGTTAAGCCTTTGCACTCAGGGTAGCTGTTGCAGGAAACAAGGACAACAGGCCAGCACAGCAAGAGGTAGCCAAGGAACTTATGCCTCATCACTGCTAGCAGGATCTGGGGGAAGAGGGAGGAACAGGAGGAATTATCCCTATTCTTATTAGCATCAGGACAAAGGCTCACATTAGTTCCGTCAGCACTAGGACTCTTCTAGAGTACTGAATAACAACCTTGTTGAGAGCATTAGAGGGATTTACTCCCCCCTGCTCAATATACATCCCTTCTCTTAAAAAGGAGTCCAAAGGGTAAGGTCCAAAGAACAGCTTGATGTTTAGTACTTTGAAAGACATACCCAGGTAGTTTCTTGCCACTGATTCACACACAAAAAAAAAAAAAACACACACAAGATCCTTCAGTGATAGCTTTTCAAGGATAGCATTTGGAAGCAGGCACACACACACACAAAAAAAATATTTTTTGTTCTATGGAAAAGATCAGATAGTACAGGTGGCTTATCACGCAAGGTTAACTCTAGAAGACAAAGGAGGTCAACAGCTTCTAGAACAAAGCCAAGGAGTGGTAAGGGGTAAAGAACACCAGGAAAAAAACATCTTGTGATAGTTGTGATAGCCAAACAGCGTAAAAAACAGGTTACAGAGGTATCAGGAAAAAGGCTGAGGCATGGCTAGGCTATAAAGGAGTCGGTTCCTAATAAGGCATTTCAGAACACTAGATTTCGAAACAGGAACTAATGCTAGCAGCACACAGATGTCTCGTCACAGTAGAAGAATATGGAAGGCAGCACAGCGTGACTTTAGGGAAAAGTCACCGGCATTTGGACAAAAGTTTAAAAAGCGAAGGGGAAAAAAAAAGTAAGCACATTAACTTTCATCTTACCTGGTGTTGACACAAGCTGGCATCCAACAGTTGTCAAGTCAGTATGATAAAAGTGATGATTCCGTGATGATAGGTTGATTCGCACACCTAGGAATGCACAAAAAAGTAAGTATCAGCTATGAATATATATATATATCAGGGATAAGAAGGGTCCTGGCACATAAAAGAATCACAAAGCTGTGGGTAGAAGCAGCTCTATTATGTTTTTAGGACACAGGCACGCAGATATGCTTGATTCAGGCATTACCCACAAAATTCTTATCTGGGTTTGAGATTTACGGCACAAGTTATATACAAAGAACGTTCAACACCACCCTCACACAACCCATTTAAAAACCTCAAGAGGGTAATGGATCACAGTTTCAAGCACAGCAGAGAGTTACTGAAAGAAGTTTTTCAGCGGTATCCAAGCTTCATGAATTTTTTTTGATGGGACTGAAACTTATGAGAAAAGTTACCCAAAATACACAACTAGAATTGCATCAAGTCCAGCTACCAGATACACACACATACTTCTACAAATGAAAAGAAAAATAGTGACCACAAATTGCACGTACTTCCCAAACAAGCATAGGAGAAAGGATATTTACTTCTGTGGAACCAGAAAAACACAGGTGTAACTTACAGTGTCTTATCCCCCCACCCTTTTATTTCAGGATTAATACTAACATTTCAAAGAGGTGAAAAGAAAAGGTGGTTATTAATAACGTGACCAGGAAACTTTCTCTGCTTTGGAAAGCGCAGCATCTGACGGTGAACTGGGCAAGCTGAGTGTCCAAAAGCGAAAGTAAAAGCTCTGCAGCTGGAAGAAGCAATTTCTGTCTCGCCTGCTTAAAGATCTTGTTTGTTAAACGTCCCATTATTTAATGAAACGTGACGCTATTTAAATGTCAACTTAGTGAGTTTCAGAAGCATGCAAGTCCTGCAGCAAACCAGAAGCTGACTGGAGCTGGTCCCATAGCTAATGAAATTAAAAGCAAGCCTAGCAAGCTCCTCTTTGTGTCTCTCACTCAAGTTATCATAAGCTTACCAAAACACACAACCCCTGATCATACAACCCAGCTCCCCTTACCCACGAAAAAGAACAGATCTCTATTAGTAGAGTTGTACGGTTTTACAGCCTTTGCTCTCAAATTTCCAGCATCTTTTTATTGCACATCATGGAAGCAGCTTGCAGCATTTCAGGATCACACAGCTTTTTGCAATGATGCTGTAGTTTTATAAGGACATACCGTTATATTTTAATTACAGGAAAAGCAGGAGCCTTCACCTCCTGAAGCAAGCAGGATGCCCCTTCTACACTTTCAAAAGGAGCGAGGAGCCTTGGAGAGGAGCTGGGTTCAAAGCGTGGTCCCCCCACGTGCAGCCACCGGGCCATCAGTGGCACATGCAGCAGCAGGTGTGCAAGTGAAGGTTTTACACCCCCGGAGTGAAGGTTTTATACCCTCAGAGTGATGCTCTGGACTTTCTGCACTTCTCTTTTTTAAGCAGAGACGTCAGTCGCCCTCGCAGGCCAGTGTCGCGGTACAGAAGGGGTTCTCCTCAGGCCACGTACCGACACTGAGGGAAAACCTATACAGGCTATTTTTGCAGCAGTTTCTGCCTCAGCTTTCAAGTATGATGTACCCACACGCTGCACAGGATAAATTACTGTTAAGTCTTCTTCACTGCACATCAATTTTCTTTCACATCTGGGATCATTAGAGAGCAACACATACCCACTATACGTTTTTTTTCCCCTCTCTCCTCACTTAAAGGGGTTTTAATGTGATTGTATCAGGGCAGGCTGCTTCAGTATAGTCCTTGAGAACTTTTCAGAAGTTATTTACAAAGAAAAAAATCACAAACATTTTAAAAGGATTAAGGACATTCAAGCATTTAATTAATTTAGAACTATACATACAAGTTACAGGTCCTTTCAAAGAAAGCTACCTTAACAGCTACTGTTCAAAATGAGACAAGGTTCAAATCATCTATTGAAAGGTCTGTGGTTTTTTTTTTGGTTTTTTTTTTTGTTTTGTTTTGTTTTACAGCATAAGAACATCACTCTCTCAAGCTCACTTACAGAAATCAGATTTTTTTAAAAGACCAAAATATCAACAGGATTTCCCTCTTAAAATATGTGTTCTCTTACGGTCCTGCAGAGCGATCCAATATTCCAAAGCAATTTTCTTTGTTCACCTATCTTCATCCCCAAGCAAGATTCAAACTTGGGTTTGATCAGAGACTGTTTCAATTCCCGCTCACTTCATTACAAAGCCCCATTGAACCAATGCAAGAGACAACCAGGAGCAGCAGCAAACCACAGAAACGTTGAACTACAAAACGACGGGAAAATGAGTTGAGGGAAAACGTAAACAGTTTTAAAGTTTAAAAAAAAGCCAGAACCATTTTGAAGAAGTGTAAGCTAAGGACAGAGATGGTATTAAACCCACTTCACTTCTGAGCAGGAGGTTAAAATGGAGCACACTTCAGCCTAGCAAGTTCAAGCATCTATGAGCAAAAGTCATTCACAGAGCAAGTGAGTTTACAGTGCTGGACCGAAAGCCGTTCTAGTTCACAGCATAAATACGATGCAGTGTTTCCCCCAAAGGCTTCCAGAAGGCAGCTCCCCTTTACCCTGCTCCTACCAACTCCAAAGGCTGGATTTCACCTTGCCTAGCAGGTTACGGCTGCAGAGGGGACGAACATCCCCTTCCACCTACTGCTCGCCTGCGACAGGGAAGGGAATTTACGGCTGGGTGGGCTGGCTGCCAGGCTTGCCGTTTCCCTTGGGGAATCACCAGAGTGACACGAGACACATTGATCCTTTTTGCTGTGGAGAAGGTTCTCAGTGCGTGCTCCACTTTCAGAGCCTGCCCATTGTTCAGAGCTTCGGCAGAGAAAGCCAGAAGCTGGGGGAAGGGGGCAGCGGAAGCCAAGGGCAAGAGGTAGGAGTTTTATACCTCCAACTTCTGATCCTGCAGCTCTTCTATAGCATGATCCTCCTTATTAAGCTGTCTTGAATTATCACAAATACCATCAGTTTGAAACAAATATATTAGGAAGCAAACAATAGGCCAGGCTGTTACTGTTCTTTGGGAGCCTTCAAAGGAAAAAAAAAATGCACGGGTCAGCCTGGAAGCTACACGTTCCCAAAGAATGCTTTGGGCATTACCACAAGAAAAAAATCTCTTTATTAGCATCACTCGGCTCTGTCTGAAAACACCCAGCTTGCAGCCTGCACCACAGAGTGAAAACACTACGCTTCCTGAGAGAGAGCACCAGTTTCCACTGCTGGTACCAAAGCAAACAGCACACAAACGCTGGTGCAAATATTTCTTGCTACACACAGAAGCTCTCTTCCTGAAATTTATAACAAGTGTCTCCGCTGGTTAAGCTTAAGATCACCTTTTGCAACTCTGTTCAGCAAAGAAGCCTGCTAGCAGAGTCAAGGAAAATACTGTCAGGCAAAGCCTGGTGAATTACACAGAAGGACTGAAAGACAGAGAGCGCTTCGCTGAAGTCATCTACCTGTCCCCAGCTACTACCCCTATGTTGGGGGTTAAATCACTGCACCTGGAGTAATTCCATTTGCACCCATAACAGCTTCAAAACAGATTAAATGTGTACGATGGCATTTCAAGAGACCTGACGCTTGTCACGATGGTTGGATAAACATAATTAGAGACTACTGTATTTCTGGCAAGAGAAATCCACTGCGACTGATACCACACTACGAGCAAACATCTTTGCTACACATGCATTAAGTCTTCCCCTTTCCTGCTCTAGGAAACACCCGCATGTCTCTACTGACGTGCTCCTAAAGCAGAAATCCACCCCTGCTGCCCCCTGCCCCCAAACCTTTCAGGAGGGCAGCCTGCAGAAGCCTGATGAGCTGGGATCAGCTGGTGCTGCAGCCTACCGGGGCTCAGCGGCCACGGGGAGCCCCTGTAGCAGGCAGAGAGATCAGCAGGAAGCAGGCTGGAAAACGCTGGAGGAAGGAGACTTGCGAGAAACTGACCTTTCACGCAGATCCTTGCAGGCTGCTCTGGGAAGGTCTCAGATTAGCAAGAACAAATACAAAGGAAGAAAGGAGGAAAAATAAAAAAGACAGCGGTGGCCCGACACAGACTCCGGGTGCTGTGTGAAACCTCCCTGCGCTGACGGGGGCCAGCAGCTTACATCTGTTTTCTCACAAAAGCAGAACAAGAGACGTATCTGGGTGGTGGGGCAGACGGTAGGTGTGGTGTGAGCAAATACGGTGATAAAAAGGAGAAGTAATGCAAGGGGAACAGCCGCAGACAGAAACCCAAGCAGCTACGGAGCTGCACAGCTAAGCAGCCGAGGTTAAGACCACTACAGATTGCTCTCACCGAGAGCCGAAGCAGTTCTCCGGGCAGGAATAAAGCAGTTGGAAGCAGGCGTGATCAGAGGACAGAACTAATCCCATCAAAACCGCTACACTGCAGGCAGGACAAACCTCCAGCGACTTCGGTACCCACTGCTTGCCGGTTCCCCCAGCAGCTCCTGCGAGCTCCAGCAGCCATTTCAGCCCACCTTCGCACGCTGCACCGAATGCACACTGCTGGTAGCTGCCTGGGAACTGTTTCAGCAGAGGCATCGAAGTGAGCAGCTCAAGGACACCGGGCCCTCCTCAAAGACCACAGGTGGCCGATTTGCATGACAGCAGCGAGAAGGTGGCAGAACCAAAGCCCCGGCTACCCGTAACGCAGCTGGGAAATTTCAGCTTACAGGTCATTACTTTCCCAGGCTTTGAAGCATCTGCATATGCTAAAACCTTTGAAAGCAGCAGCACGAGGGCAACCGGGTTTTTACAGGGACTGCTCCAGGATGAGGTTGTGGCTTCGCTGTCATGTGCTACTTTGCTCTACGAGGAGGTGCAATACCATGAAGCGATGACAGCCACCTTCGGCTTTAAAAGCCAGCCAGAAAAAGGCAGCCAGATTACGTTACAGGTCTTCCAGGCACATTGCCCTCATTCCAGCTCCCCCTTAAAGAAACATACCTTCCTCCTTCCAGGCAGCAGTCCCTTCTCCGTAAAACACTCGTTTATGTAACAGGACAAGCGGATTGCATAGGGCAGATGAGTCTCCGAACAAGAAAGAAGTTTATTTTCTTCTCGAAGCTCTGCTCACAAAACCCTCACCAGGAGCAGCACGCAAGTTATAAAAAGCCAGGAGCGTGACCTGCAGGGCTGCCAGTGCCGCAACTGGCCGCCCGATTACAACGCTGGGAAGAATTATCATCCCTGCGCAGCAACAGGGACAAACCCAGCGTGGCACGAAGAGAAGAAACGGAGTCGGATACGCAAAGAGGTTTCCGATAAGACACCCGGGGAGGAGGTGGGGGGGACAAAATCCGCGAGGAACCGCAGACACGAAAGCGGCGATGCTTGCAGCCCTGGCGCTCAGCGTGCAAATCGCTCTCTGCCGAGGCGTTCTGCCTCCCTTTGATGTATTCGGGCAAGTCCTAACTAGAGGTGCACGCCGGGGAGAGTCCCCTCTCCCCACCACCTCCGGGGTCTGCCGCTAGATCGCTTCTGCTTCTGCTCAGAGCGGGGGGGGGAAATAGGAAAGGAAACGGGGAAGAACAAAAGAAGAGAAGCGCAAAAACGGTCATTAAGGGGGAGGCACTGTCCTCGCAGCTCTGACGCAGGATGGAGCCGGTGCCCGCTGCCTGCAGCGCAGCCTAGGAGGGCAGGAGGACGAGGCGCGCACCGGCGGAGGGCACAGGCTCTGGAGGAGACCCAGGCGCCGAGCGCACGCCAAATTAACGAGGCGGAAGCCCCCCGTTTAAAAACTTTTCCCAACCGTTGCTCTCCCGGGGGCTGCCCCGCGCCCAGCGCGCCGGGGGACGACCGGTGACAGCCCGGCGGGCGGCTGCCGCCGGCGGCACCGTTACATAACCGCCTGCAGGGCGCCGGGAGCCACGGGGCGCCGCGAGACCCTCCGTGCCCGGTCCCCGAGGCAAACCTCCGTAACCAAACCGAGCCGCGCGTCCCCACCTCTTACTCCGGCGGCAGCTCCCGCCTCGGAAGGAAGGAAGGAAGAAGGAAGGAAGGAACGAACGAACGAAGGAAGCACGGCCACGGGTCCCGCTCCCGGCCCCGCTCACCGGGCGCTGCCGAGGGGCGGCGGGGCCCCGGCGGAGGCTGCGGGGCTGGGGCTGGAGCAGGGCGGCCGCGCCTCCCGGACCGGACCGGATCCGACCCGCGACCGCGACCACGACGCCGCCGCCGCCGCCGCCAGGTCCCGCCCCGCCGCCGCGCGCCGCCGCGCGCCAGGCCCCGCCCCGCGCGCCGCCGGCCGGCGGCGCGCGGGGCGGGGCCTGGCGCGCGGCGGGCGGGGAGGAGACTTAAAGGAGCCCCGGGGAGTTTTGCGTTTGTTTTTGTTTTCGGTATGAACTGAGGTCTTTTGAGCAGGAGTTGCCTCGCTGCGTTGGCTCACCCACCCGTGTAGGTCGCTGCGCTATTCCCAGCGTCGGAGTGGAGTGGAATGTAGAATAGAATAGAATAGAATAGAGTAGAATAGAATGGAATAGAATGGAATAGAATGGCATGGGATGGGATGGAATTAGAATGGCATGGGATAGAATATGGCATGGGATGGGATGGGATGGGATAGAATAGAATAGAATAGAATAGAATAGAATAGAATAGAATAGAATAGAATAGAATAAGAGTAGAATAGAGTAGAATGGAATGGAATGGAATGGAATTAAAATGGCATGGGATGGGATAGAATAGAATAGAATAGAATAGAGAGTAGAATAGAGAGTAGAATAGAATAGAATAAGAGTAGAATAGAGTAGAATAGAATAGAGTAGAATAGAATGGAATGGGATAGAATGGAATAGAATGGCATGGGATAGAATAGAATAGAATAGAATAGAATAGAATAGAATAGAATAGAGAGTAGAATAGAATAGAATATGAGTAGAATAGAGTAGAATAGAGTAGAATAGAATGGAATGGAATGGAATTAGAATGGAATGGGATAGAATAGAATAGATTAGAATGGAATGGGATAGAATAGAATAGAATAGGACAGAATTAAAACAGAACAGAATGGAATGGAATAGAATGGACTACAAGAGTAGAGTAGAGTAGAAATAAGATAGGATAGGATAGGATAGGACAGGATAGGATAGGATAGGATAACAACAGAATAGTTTGGTTGGAAGGGACCTTCAAAATTACATTACATTACAGCCAGGTGCAGAGTGCTTGGATATCCACAGGCACTGCTGTAGGGTGAGTAGTGTAAGCAGTGGCTGCATTGAAGGACAATGCCAATTTCACTAAGGAAGATCGCTGAGAATAGAACAGAGAAGTTCACTTGGAAGGGACCTTCAAAGATCATCGAGTCCAGCTGCTTGATCACCTCAGGGCTACCCAGGAGTTAAAGCACATTACTGAGGGCATTGTCCAAACACCTCTTGGCCACTGACGGGCACGGGGCATCAGCCGGCACACCAGGATGCCTGTTCCGGTGTCTGACCATGGTAAAGGCATTTTTTCAGCCAGCAGCTGATGCTCCAGAGGAATTCAACAGGAAGCACCTCCCCCTGGCCTTGGGGAAGGCCCATGTCCCCCGGCAGCCCCCTCACACCACGGCTCAATACCAGCCGACGCGGCACAGTGCCAGGCAGCCAGGTGGCCGATGAGCGCCCAGGGCTCTGAGCTGCACCACGTGGAGCACAGGAGGGCACTTTTCCCAAAGCGCTTCACTTTCACTAGCTGAGCACATGAAGCCTGTGGGCAGCCGACACCACGGGCAGGTCACAGCGATTGAAGCAGGAACTCATGCCCGGGCCAGCGGGCATGCCCCAGCCCAGCCCCGGGAAGGGGAAGTGCGGCCTGGATCCCATGATGGAGCCTACAGACACTCTTCATGTTCAGCAGGGCACCACTCGTTTCTTAATACTCAGGGCAGGCACTCCAGCTGTTCAGAAAGGATGCAAAACAGAGAAGCTCACATCCAGGAGGGTGCTGCAGCAAGGCCCAGCTCGCAGCCCCAGAGCCCCTAGGGACGTGGGGCTTGGAGCCATGCAACGCTTGTCATGTACGGAGAGGCCTGAACCGAAGGAGCCTGGAAGAAAATCCTCTCCTGGAAACTACCCAGAGCTTTTTTCTCTGAGGGAAACAAACGAGGCCTTAATTAATTTTCTTTCAAATACAGCAAATTGACTTCTGCTCCAGTTGTGCTAGATTCAAGCCACTCAGCACAATGGTATTAATTCCACTTCACTTAAGGGCTAAATGTTCAGAGCAAGGAAAAGGGAGTTTCCTGTAGGTCTTGTTCGCATTGAAGTCAACAACCAAACCACGCCAGCTTTCAGGGCAGCAGCTTCTTCAGAGCCTGCATTTCTGAGGGTGGCTGTGACATGCCTCTGGGTTAGCACGGCAAAATGCGGGATGCATTAAAGGCACTGCATGAACAAGTTGTCTGTTCCCCTGTGGATTTTTAAAGATCTACCACATCCTGCCTCAGATTTCATTTTTAGAGGTCTTTTTTCAAAGATCTCTGTTAGGACACTAACATGACACTTTCCTAAGGCTAGCCTATTGGTTCTCTGATCATCCTAACTACCTCCACCATCTCAAACTTTATTTAATTTTTCTCGACATCGGAGTTTGATTGCAGGATTTCCTAATGCCAGAATAACACACAGTGTTCATGGGCCTTTACCAGCTCATTTGGCACCATTTCATGAATCCCATCCCCACAATGCACTAAAAAACTTGTGAGTTAGAGGAAAAAATGGTATAACAAAAACTAATACTGAGTCCACTGAAACTTGGTGTAAGCAGAGAAACTGCAGAATCTGACCTAGATACACATGTAGGTGAAATACCAATACTATGAAACTCTTCTTGGAATATATCCCTTCTACCCCCTCTACTATTCATTCAATAGCACTGGTATTTCCAGCAAGAGGGGCTAATTTTTGTAGTTCTATCATTGCCTGTGTGCTAGAACCCCTTCTGCTTGTCTGTAGGACCCTGTTTCAAAGAAGGTGAAGGACAAGATCCCCTTCAGCGTAAATTCCTGTGATTAATTTAAATTACCTTCCAACCGTTTGAGATCCCACTGCCAAATGTATCTAATATATGTAACAGACGACTTCACTATCACTTTGGCTATGCACCTCTTAGGGAAGGTGCTATTATTCCTACTTAAAGATGAAAGAGGGAGGCCCAGATCCCCAAAGATATTCAGTCATAGCATTTATTTAGGCAAAGTGACAAAGCAAAGGACTGAATCTGTCCCTGTCTACTACCCATCACCCTAAACCCTTCTTTCTTTACAATGAGAACTACGCATTCAGGTTCTCCAGTGAAAAGCACCCAGTTTACTCACAGGTTCTCCTTTTATCAAAAAAACATAATTAAAAAGTCAGCATCTGTTGATTTATTCTTCTTCAAAATGAAATATAGTTGTAAATATTTTTCTGTTACAAAGTAGATTTTTGTTATGGGACATTTGTTAACTTCTTGGATTCTCATCTGTTCTTTCCACATGACCTTGCACCATTTGGCTACATATAGTGACTCTATATACCTCAAGGAAGCGGTAAACCTTCATTTTCTTTCGATAAAAACTCAGCACTTTTTAAGCTGCAGAGCTGTATATTAAAACAACCGTCCACTGATTTTCATATTTCCTGAGACTAAATCTGGCATATAAACTGATTGCAAGCATGGTCAGAGTTAGGAAGATTTCCTTCCAGAGGTCTTCCAGCTGGCTTTATTCCCAGGTACCAGTCCAATAGAAAAGAAAAATGTATTTGGCACTGTGTGCTATTGCAGTCTCTCACTTTTCAGGTGGAATGGTTTCCTTTCCCCAGGAGGTTTGGGTGACGTGGGACTCGGGTGGCAGGACATTAGTCTGTAATTAACCAGAAGTACTGCTGATGGAGTTTACCCCTCAGTGCTATTTTGGCTGTAGTCAAGGAAGACTTGGTAGCTCCGGTTCTCAATAACCAGTGTTTTATCAGCAGGGGCAGCTTTGCCCTGGGCGACTGCATCTCTGGGCGTGTGATGTGACTGCCTATGTGTGATCACTCTGCCCCTGCAAGTGTGATATTTTTCTTTCTTTTCTCCTAAATTCTGCAGGCAGGCATCACAGGCTTAACACTTCTTTGTCTTTCTCCTCAGGCCGTAATTTACATCCATGCAGGCTGAGTGCAACCCCTGTACACTCCGTATGCATGGCTATACACCTAACCAAGTGAGGAAGGGGCCAGCTCCCAACTCCTGACTCTGCTGCCCTTTACTCCCAGATGAGAGCAGCAGCAAGTGGCAAATCTCCTCCTGCTGCCTCCAAGCTCCTTGGCAATGCACCGTTAGGCAAGACTAATCTAGGAATGCATGATTAGCTCATATTTAGACCGGGACATTAAATACTGTACCATGGAAAATTATGTTTTGGTGGTGGCTTCTGTAAGGGGAAGAAGGAGGGAAGGAATATTTTTGCAGTTGCCCTGGAGATATGAGAGAAATATACCTAATCGATAAAATCCGTGCCATGGTCAAGGTAGAAATCATACAGGAAGAAGAGAAAGAATCTTTTACTATTGGGCTAATAAACACCTGAGATTAATTAAAAGTAAAACAGTTTAAAATCTCCAGTCTTAATCTAACAGTTTATTCTCCTTGATTACACTTAGCATTTTGCTCCCCCTGAAGAATGTCACCAGCAATGTCATATTTCACTGTTCTTCAATAGTTTCACGTTGTGATTTCCAGGCTGTGCTAGAATAAATAGCACAGCTTAGAAACTGAAACAGCGTGGAAGACTGATCATTTGCTCAAAAACAACAGTTTTCAATTAAATGAATGGAATGTAATTGCATTTCAGCTTCAGCTTGAAAATGTAACCGGAGTTAACGTGCATTATTCCTGTTGATTTTATACTCAATAGCTCATGCTTATTAGAGGCAGTTTGGGGTCAATGCTTGCCACTAATCTTAGCAGTAATGGGGTTACAATAGTGGTAGGACCCCAATCAGGGATCAGAAACCCCTTGCACTAGGTGCTGAACACCACCACCACAAAGGCATTCCCTGCCCAAAACTAAGAAGTGCCACACTACAGCCCTGCCTACAGTACGGATATTTCTGCACATGGTACAATGAGATCTGTCCAAACTGGATTTTGGTGAACATTAAAATTAATAGCAGAAAAGTTTGCCTTTTGTCTAATGAAAAAAGCAAACCACAGAATTTCTGTAGGGACTCCAGTGGTGCACTCTGACCTCTCGCATAACACAGTCCTTTAGACATCCTCACACTCATTTCTGAGTGATTCATCTATTTGTTTGCCGCATCTTCAGTCTGCTCTATGACCTTGGGGAAAATCTATCCTCCATGATTCACTGTGTGCAGGCACACCATAACACCCTCGTGACTGTGAGCTCTCCATAGCAAGCTGAGCCTGACCAGGAGAACTGGATGCACGAGGGTCAGCATCATCATCTCCAATTTGGTTTGGTCCAAAACACGCCAGTATTCTAATTTCTCCAAAAATAGCCACTGGCAGTGGAATATCCCCAAAAGCAAATAAAACCTACTCCCACATCTATACTTGTTTCCATGGAAATATGCAGTGACAAAGATTTTTCCTTCATTTTCAAAATTCTGTCTGCCAGCCTACCACATTTTTTCACGCAGCCCAGGTAGCTGCATAGGTTGTACCCAAATACAAAGATGACTGCAGGTGTGCCAAACCTGCACAAAGCCAGGTAGGCAGCTGCTCGGCGCGTCCCCAAAAAGCACCAGTAAGATCCTTAGTTAGATGCTTTCTGGAGCAGAGATGAGACACCAAACAGCACATTGTAGCATTACCCAACAAGATGAACGCTATTAACAACTCACCATCAGCACAGCTTACGTGCTAGCATTAGACTCCAGCTTTACATTACAGGGAAAGACATTGTATTTGTAATACAAGTCTGTCCCCAGTGGCTGCCAAACATTTTGCTGCTGGCGGTGGCTCCGCACTGTGTCCCACCATATGTCGCTGTCTCCAGCTACCCCCTCATGCCCCGTCTCTTTTCTGTGTCCCTGTTCCATGCATCTGTCCAGCCAGAGGCTCCATTTCCCTAGGGACACGTAAAGTGGCTGAGAGCCAGCCACAGATGACAGCATGAAGCAGAGCCTCCGGGCTACGAGCAGTCGGGATGATTCCTCGGCTTGGGGCAGTTGGTTTGCAACCGCCTGGCAGGGGGCTGCAGAAAAGTGCCTGCCACCCAGGGCAGGAGGGAGGCTTTGCCTGCATCGTGTGGGCAGGCAGTTTGTGGAACAGGAGGGAAGCAAACACCCATCCTGCCGCCTGCGGAGGAGAGGAAAGCCAGCCTGTGCCACGTCTGCAAGCAAAGCAGAAGCAGGGAGTGACAAAACAAGAGGCCAAGCACGGGAAAGGGTAGAAGGAGATGGGACTGAAATCTCCCAGAGGAAGACTTTGGCTGTTGTCAGGTTGTCACAAAAACATTGTGGCACATTGACTTTCAGTCTCTGGCTACCAAACAAGTCTCACGGGACTTTATGCTTAGCATTAGCTCAGAGCAGGGCTGCAAAATGACTCGGGTGGGCAGGCTGTTGGACTGTAAGGAAAGGGTGAAGGCAAGTGGCAAGGGACTGTTTAGAGGGAAGGCACCAAATGTGTCATCGGGATGGGGATTGGTAAGACCTTATCCTCAGTGCCTCATGAAAGTCTTGAACTGGTATGTAAAGCTTCCAGCTGACAGAGGAAGACTACGCTGCAGACGCTCTGCTGTCTCTGGGAGTGGTGCAGGAGCTGCCCCCACGCTTCTTACACTCTGCTCCCCAAGGCTGTCACCTCAGGAAGAAGCAGGAATGATCTTGTGCAAAACCAAGAGGAGTCTGAATGGGAGAGAGTAGGGTGAGAGCTGGAGTGGCTGCACAATAGCTAGGTGAGGGTCCTCCCAGCAACGGTTTAAACAACACGAGAAGGAGAAAGCAGAAATTGCAAACCAGATGGAGACAGTAGTCAATGTGGAAAACAAAAGCTAGTTAGCAAGGAGGAAAAAAATCACCAGCTAATATCCCTATCACAGAGGGGGGAACAGTCCAAATGTGCTGAGCAAGCCTTAGGGGAGCTAGCAAATTAGAGAAGGGGAGATGTGAGAAGGAGAAAGGCAACGCACCGGCACTAGGGCTGCGTACACAGCTGCTCCACAGGAGCCCACTAGCAGCAGTGGCCAGGAGGGCCTGATGCGCTGGCAGGAGCTCAGAAGGAAGGCGATAGCTGGTTGCACAACCACGGGGAATCGGTTCACAGCGAGGATATGTTTTCATTGGCTCTGAGGGGATATGGAAACGGTTTACAAACATTTGTAAGGCACAAACCCAAGCAGGAGAGAGGTGTTTAGCCAAAAAAAAAAAGGCAAATTACTTACAAGAGAAGATAAAATGAAAAAAGAAGAAAAACGGAAGCAGAAAGTAGCTAATAACAGTTTACCAATGAGCTCTCATAGGTTGTGAAATAGCTCTCCCAAGGAGATTGGGGGAAAACCCAGGTACAGGCAGTTTTAAAGCTGGACTGGAAAAGATTAATTAATACGTGTGCAATGAAGAGCATACAGAAGAATTTGTCAGCATGATATAAATATTTCCACCTCCACTATCTGTAGTCACGATTTTCCACTGCCCTGCATCTCTTGCTATCATTAACAGCAATGCAAAGGAGGAAATTGTTTATTAAAGCAGGAGGCTAACCTTACAGTACTGCTCAGCCTGCATGCATAGATTTCTCTCATTTCCAAACAAAAGAGAATTAGGGTTTATAAGTGTGTAGGGGAAAATGACTCATTAGTCATGTAGTGATCCTCTACAGCTCCTCCAGAGGTCTCCTCCTGCCCCATCCCAAGTCTCCCTTATCCTGATGAGATGGGGACATGACTCTGTGTTTAGACAGTGTGTGTTAAAGTCTCCTAAAGTCATATCTGCCTGCTTCTCAAACCTCCTGATAACTTCCCTTCCCATTGTGTTTAGGAGACCACTTAGGGGAATCCTGAAGATCCACAAGGAAACCTGAAAGATCAAGGCCCAACTGCAGCCCCGCTGCAGGCTGAAACAGCAACCTGCCAAAAGCCCTAAGAAACCCTCACCTTACCTGGCATGCACACTTACCAGCTCAATATTTTCCATAAAGGGGGAACACAACCATGGCTCGACAGCTACCGTGCTGCAGCTACTATTAATGGTTAGCGCCATCGGCCAGTGGGCTGGGCTCTTCAGACAGCAGAAAGCTGTTGCCTGGCCTGAGGATTTTTCACATAGCTAATCACCAAGCTTTATAACCGTCCCCTACAGACTATGATGATGATGAATGAATGAAATTAGATAAGTCAATATGGTTCATTGCTGGAGTTTGCCCACTCACTGCAGATGCATCATCACTGTGTGCGTCCATTGGTACTGGGGATGAGCTTGATTCAAAGTCTTCACCCATAAAATATGAAACCACCACTGGCCTGCAGCTCTCAGCTTTCTCACGAGGACTCCATAGCCCTTTCCTGGGTCTTTCTGTCACTCTCTATCCTTGCCCTGGGCCATCCTGGAAGCCCCTTGATGAGTGCCTCATCCTTCCTTATTGAAACAAAGCAGATTAAGTCGTGTGTTAGCAGTTAAATGACAGATTGCTGAAAAACACTGAAGCGGTAACACAGTGGCTAACGTGCATTTGCTACTGCTGTCCTCTGCCTGACAAAACCAGTTGCTCCACTGTGTGGCACAGATGCTCTGCAGCTCCACAACCAGCGATGATGCCCTCTGTGCTGAGCGGTATTTCTACCTCTGCTGAGCCCCGGATGCCTGTAGGAAGAGCGGATCTGTGAAGTAACCACAAGCAGCCTGCTCCAAGTGGGTGCTCTACTGCCTCCAGCACCTCTCTGGTGCCCCCCGTCTCGGTCCTGGCACATCCCTGCAGCTAGCGGTGGCTTGCATTCGCACTACAGGGCAGGGGGTCGTGGCCGCAAACTGCTTTGCGCCGAAATTTGAGCGCTGCGCTCTCCGCCCCAGCTCTGACACAGATCCCCTAAGTGCCCCAAGGCAGGCACCTTCGTCCCCTGGGGCCCCGTTTGCCATCTGTAACGCCGGGCTGCCCCCCTCCTCCTTCCGGCACCCCCTCGTCCTTGCTTACACCGGCAGCAAACGCGGGGGGCACAGCCCCGGGAGCGCCGCTCCCAAGGGGACGGCCGGAGGGCGCCCGAAGGACAAACCCCTGCAGGGCGTGGGGGGGCCGCGAGGGGACCCCCCCCCCCCCGGCCGGCCCCAGCGCGGGGGCTTCGGGGCGGGTCCCCCCGGTGCCCGCCCCCGTGCGGGAGCGCGGCTCGGCGGGGCTGCGGCGGGCAGCGCGGGGCGGGCAGCCTGCGGGCGGCCACCGGGCCCGCCGCCGCCCCGCGGCTGCCATGGAGGAGCCGCCGCCGCCGCCACCGCCGCCGCCCACCTGATCCCCGCCGCCGCCGCCGCCGAGACAAAGCGCGGGGCTGCCCGCCCGGTGAGTGCCGCGCCCGGCCCGAGGGGCTCCGTCCTGCGCCGCGGGGACCCCCCGAAGCCCCCCAGCAGCCGCCCGGGCACCCCCCGGCACCCCCGCTCCGAAGACCCCCGCCCGCAGCTCAGCCTCCCCCCGCCCCGAACAAAGTGCCCTGCCCGCAGCCCAGCCCCTGTCCTCCACCGCCCCCGTCCATCACCACGCGCCCCCACGGGAGCCCGGATGGGGTGGGGTGCGGGGGTCCCAGTCATAGCACGCACCTGAGACCCCCAGCACCCCCAGCCCATGCACTCCGGCCACCCCCCTGCATGAGCTCCCAAACACCCCCACCACCGAACACCCCCGCACACCGCAGCATCCCCACTCCGGTCACCGTCCCCATCCTCGCGCCCTTCCCCATCCCCTCCATCCCTGGCGCCATGGCGGGGGGACAAAGGGGGCCGCGGGCTCACCCGCCACCGCTTTCTCCCTCGCAGGCCCAGCCATGGTGGAGCCACCAGCGGAGCCCCCTCCGCAGCCGTGCCCGGCGCCCGGTGGGGCGGCAGCAGCAGCGGCCCCCGGGGAGGCGTCCCGTCCCGGGGAGCAGTCCCCGCTGCTGCACCTGGACCTGTACAACTTCGACTGTGCGGCGGCGGAGGGCAGCCGGTACGTGCTGACCAGCCCGCGCTCGCTGGAGGCCTGCGCCCGCTGCGCCGTGCGGCCGGTGGAGCTGCTGCCGCGGGCGCTGGGGGAGCTGCTGCGGGAGGCCCCCGGCCGCTCCATGCGGGTGGCCGCCGGCCTCTACGAAGCCTACGAGCGGGAGCGCCGCCGCAAGCTGCAGCAGTGCCGGGAGGAACGGGAGAGGATCATCCGTGAGGAGAAGCGGCGCATCCTCGCGCCCCTCGGCAGCCTGCCGCCCTCGCCCGCCGCCCGCCTCACCCCCCGGGCTGCCACCGCTGCTGCCACCACCGCCACCGCCTCCACCGCCACCGGACCCCGTCCCGGGGGGAAGGCCGAGGCGTCAGGAGGCGCCAAGGCCAAGAGCCACTCTCTGGACTCGCTGCAGAAGCGCCGGGAGGGCAGCTGGGGCAAGACCTCCTCGGAGTCGGGGGCCTCGTCCTCCTACAGCGGGGAGAGCCTGAGGGGACAAGGGGGCAAGGGGCGCGGACGGGGCCGCGTGGCCGATGGCTCCCTGCTGGGGCGCAGCTTCAGCCTGGGCGACCTCAGCCACTCGCCGCAGACAGCCCAGAGGGTGGAGAGGATCGTGAAGGAGGTGAAGAGGAGGAAGGGCCTCTCGGAGGTGCCCGAGAGGGACAAGAAGATCGCGGCGCTGATGATCGCCAAGCACCAGGAGGCCAGCCTCCTGCGGGAGCAGCGGCAGGCGGCCCACCTGCAGTGGGACAGCCAGCGGCGCCTGGCAGAGCAGCGGAAGGAGCAGGAGGAGAAGGAGAAGCAGAAGGCCCTCCTGCAGGGCCAGCGGATGTGGGAGAGCCAGGTGGAGAAGCGGCAGGGAAAGCTGAGCCAGGAGCAGCAGGAGGCTGCCCTGCTGAAGCAGAAGCAGCGGCAGGTGTGTGAGGAGAGGTGGCGGGAGCAAGCAGAGAAGCAGGAGCGACTGCGGAGAGAGAAGCTGGAGAAGGCCATCCAGGAGGACAAGCAGAAGAAGCTCCATCAAGAGCACAATCTGAAGGCAAAGGAGGAGGGCAAGAAGGAGCACCGGGAGCGAGAGGAGCAGCTCCTGCAAGAGAAGCTGTCCATAGCTGCACAGAAGAGGCTGAGGAAGGAAGCGCAGCTGCAGAAGGAAAGGAAACAGCTCAGCCAGGCAGAGAAACTGAAGCACGAGGCCTTGCTCAAGGAACTGGCCAAGCAAGAGGCAGAAGAGAAGGAAATGCTGAAGACCTCCCTGGAGATGAGTTTGACCAAGGCTCAGGAGAACTATGAGCAGCTAATGGTGAAGAGGAACCAGGAGCTGAGGGAGAAGGCCAGGCGGGAGGACATGCAGATCCAGAGAGCCAAGCTGGCAGCAGAGAAGAGGGAAAGAGAGCAGAAGGAGCACTTGCAGGCCCTGGCGAAAGAGACAGAGAGGAAGCTCCAGCATGCTGCCCAGGTGGCTGAAGAGGTGGTCCAGGAAAAAGCCCGCAAGGTGGTCTTGAGCCGTCTGGAGAAGGAGAAGGTGCAGAAGATGAACAAGCAAAAGGTGGAACAGTATGAGGACTTACGGCGCAGGGAGATCCTCCTTTCTATAGAGAGGAAGCTGGAGAGGAGCGAGCAGATCTTCAAGGAGAGGAAGACCGTCTTAGAAAACGCCAGGTCTGTAGCTCGGGCATCCTTCCATGTCCGGGAAAAGGTACGGGAAGAGACTAACATGCGCACCTTTGACAAGATGGCCTTTGAAGCAGAACTGCATGCCAGCCTGGATAAGAAGTGAAAGACCTTTTTGTGGATGAGTAGGGATATGTTACCAGTTGTCCATCATAATGCATCAGAAAGCTCCTCTGCATTAACATTTAAAAAAAACTAACTAATTTGTTATTTTGGAGGAGCAGGGTACCGCACAAAAATGTGGCAGCTATTTCACATACTTTTTAAAACATGTTTTTGTTCTGGGCATGTTTTAAGGACCAACCTCAGTCATCTGTACAGAGGGGGAAAAGAGCTTTTGCATCCTCCACCCCACAAGCACACGTTTTCCCAGAGGGCTGCAGAAGAAGTTTGCGTGAAACCTGTGAGTTACTGATTGATTGTCTTAACTGGAGCTGACAACAGCTGCACTATTTTTAGTTGGAAAAACAGACAATAGAGACTACAGGCTACCATTAGAGCCTACTGACAAGGAACCAAAACCAGCCCAGCTGATTCTGGTTCAAGTGACATTCAGCTGATTTAAGGTACGGGATTGCATTTTCAAAGCCACTGCACACCCATGAAGGCACGGACAGCTGTACTGGAGAAGTCCATGTGTCCCTGGATGTGCCTCACCTGCTGCTGATATCAGACATGGGGGGAAGAAAGCATGGGTCAAGACTTCATAACACCTTGGAAGCAGACATTATGATCAGAGCTGGGCAGAAACTGTTAAGGGTGCTCACAAACACCACAGTTTCACTTTTGCTGTGTGCAGCTGTGGCCCCTCCCCAGTACCCTCACCCCTCACTTCCCAGTGTCTCTTATAAAGGTCTGTAGAATTTCCTCTTTCAGGGAGGAAGTTTGTAGGCAATCCACAATCTGATAGGCAAAACCCATTTGATCATTAAGATATAAAAATTAACGAATCTGTGGAAGCTGGCCTTGCAGATCATTTTAAAATGGAAATCTATGGACAGATTGCATAGAGGGGTTGAGGAATCTCCATGACTGGAGAAAAAACTCAAAATTCTCAAAACTCAACGAGACCCTGAGCAACCTTATCCAGTTCGGTCTGCTTTGAGCAGGAGGCTGGACAAGGTGTGCTCCAGAGATCTCTTCCAACCTAAAGGTTGCATGAGTGGCTTAAAATGTTCACCCAGCTCTTATCATTGTCTACTGAGCAGGGCAGCTTTTATCTGTCCGCTGGTGCTAACAGTTATATGCTTATTTTAGGGCACAAGAAAGAGTCGATGCACAAAATAGTGTACATTATGGATCCTCTTAGATGAGGACCATGGCATTTTTACAACTGTAACTCAATCCCACTTATAGGGAAATGAGTCCTTCTGACATTAGTGCACTGGAAATGTGAAAAGCCTACCTACGCCCCACGGACAGCGTTCAAGTCAGTGTTCTGTTCCAGTTTTCCACGTTTACTCTGCTGGGTTGCAGTTACAAACACACATCCAAACCAGGCACTTTCTGCTGCTTTTTTTCTGGCTCTGGGCACTGCCAGCACTGTGCTCCACCATTTGTGACGCTGTGCTAGGTGGTTGTAGTGATAGTATCAAACCCAGAGCAAGGGGGAGAAGCAGCAGGAAGAGAGCCAGGTTCTCATTTACTTGCAGACGTCTCAGACATACAACGCAGGGGATGAGAAAACCCAAAGAAGGTTGACATATGACACAGGCATGCAGTTCTGCATGCATAGATCGCTTACCTCTCAGAAGGCTTTAATAAGGTGTTAAATGACCAGCAACAACAGCAGTAAGCCAAGCACACACTGGAGCCCTGCAAGGATGGAGACATTATAAAAGCAGCGATGGGAATGAAGCAAGTAGGGATTTCTTTCATTTTGATGGAACTTGCTCTCTTTGAATCACAGAGCAACTGGTGCCGTTGAGGGCAGGCGGGATGAAAAGTAGGAATTAGGGCACCTGAGTTATGTTTGCTCAGTCAGTCGTCGGCTCACTGTGTTACACCAGGCAAGTCCTTGAGGGCTGGCCCTGCTCCTATTGATATAAAAGGAAGCAGAGTCAGGCTCTTGGGATTGCTGTGACTCGCAGGAAATAGTAACACTTGGCTTGGCAAAACGCTTCTAAAGACTCTGGATGAAAGATGCTAACAAAGCACAAGATACTGTTTTATTTATTTATTTGTTTGTTTGAGCTGTTATTAAAGTAAAGCATGTCTGTTGGCAAAAAGCACCAATTAACACCAAAATGTAAAAACATGCACAACTCTGGGAAGGACAGCAGCGTTACTGGTTCCAGCTAGGAGCCTGTCACTGCACCCTCGTCCTCAAAACTACAATCAGTTTGAACAGTGGAAGCAATCCTGCTGTCCTATGGTAACACCAGACGTGGTCCTTCATAAAAATATAGTTGTGTGCATGTGTTGTTACTGCAGTGCTCCACCTATGCCCTTGTAGCATCAAAGACCTGGAAAAGAGATGCCCAGTGGCCCAACTACATCCTGCATAAAATCTCTCTCTCTCTCCCCAGCAGCACTGGAATTGGGATAAAACTTGCACTAACTTCTGTGTAGCCAAGATTTCATCTAGTTTGTAGCCTTCGGGGCTGCAGAGAAAGCCTGTCAGCGCTGATGCAAAGGCCTGTGCTCCCTGCTTCATTGCATTGTGGTTGAAGTTCACTGCTTGATCCATTCAGCAGAGAGCTAAGGGGAAGAGCTGGGAACTGTAAAGAATGCATAACGTAAATCAAATGCATAATTTGATGGGTGAACGAGCAGCCACGGCCAGTAACTGGAACAGTAGAACAGTATTTTTTCCCTGAAAGTCCACTGCATTCTGCCCTCTGACATGGCATTTCCAGTGCAGACTGAGAATGTTTTTACAGCCCAGGAGAGACGCCTTGGCCACTGACTGTAATTACACCTTGGGTCTATGCTTCCAAATGAGTTTGACACCTTGGGGCTACAGCCAAACTAATCAAAACCCACCTACATGGTGGTAATTGGATTGGCTAACTGCTGTTTCTATACTGTGCAGTGTGCAGCTCAAGTTTTGAATATGCAATCTAAGGAAAAAAATATTTTTTTTTCAAAAGACATTAATCTGTGTATGGACTTCTTTATTTCTGTAGCGGTTCCAGTCCAAAACCTGTGAAAGTCAACAGAGCTTATAGTTACTTAAACTTGTGACATGGAAAATGAAGTCAGCTAGTTGGGTGGAGGCATGAGAGGTATTTCTTGGGTCTGCTTATGCTTTGTTTATTTGAGGAGTGTTACTGCCGGGTTTCTGTGGAAATTGAAATTAAGCCCTGGTATGCATACAAAAAGAACGGCATTTTTAAATGAGTCTTGATATTGAGCTGCAAGCCAGAGAGAACTAAAAATGAAAGCAAGAAACATGTTATCTGACTGCTCAGAAATAGATCACAGCTTATACAGAGCACAGGAGCAGCTGATGACATTTGGTCAGGTTCTGCAGAAAGATAAGTTAGGTTGGGCTTCTCCTGGGATTAGAAGACACATTTTAAGCCATTGGTCTATTATAATCATGAGGTTAGAATAAAGAACTTGCTTCTAGACCATGTGCATGCCTGCTGCAGAATGACTGCTAGACCTTGGAATATCGGCACTGAAAAGCAACAAAGACCAATTACTGGCAAATTTCTGTGACCAGTGGCACATCTTAGATCTAGCTAGTATCAAATTCCCAGCTTTCACTACCTGAGCACCTGGAAAGCCTAGCTCCAAGATTTCATGTTGGATCCCACGGATCTAGTGGGACAAGCCAAAATCTAGGTTCAAGTGCTACTAAACTTTTAAATCTGAAGCCAAACACTGATGCATGCACCCCTGTAACTCCACTTGAAAAGCATTGTATCGATTACCAGTAGACTAGACTAGAACTCCTCCTGCTAGGATGTGACCTGCTAGAAATCACTTTGAGGGGTTTCTGAAGTCGAGGTATTGAAACATTAGGGAGAAAGACTTCGTTATCATTTAAATGTTCAAAAAAGAATTACCGGATCAAGGCCTGAGATTCATTTTCATTATATAATGATGGGAGTTTTACCTTTTGCACAATGAGACAAGATGATCAGGCACATAATAATGGGAAAGAAGAGACTGCCACACTCTCATCCATCACAGAATAAGGCAAGAAATTTCAGAGGTCCCAGAACTGTGCAGCCTGGTTTCCTTGGGCTGGTGCCCAGTGACTGGCTTCAGCGAAACTGAAGCTGCTTGTATTAGACATCAGAGAACTCACACGTGAGGAGAGCCACTGACTGAAGGGCAGTTCCTGTAGTATGAACTCCAAATGAAGCTTTCACACACTGAGTGTGTTGACACACTTTGAGTCTTTGTTGACTATGTCATTTATGTGAATTATCTACTTTTTAACAGCACCTGGACTAAAGCTGGAGCCCTTCAATACCCGTGAGAGCCCCAACAGTCTCTCTTCTGCATGCTGCCTCTTCACACAACATTCATCACTAAACCATGATCTCTCTGTCAATGCTGAACTTGGCACACACATTCAAAAGCTATTAGGAGGAGCAGCTGCATCCCCACTAGTTAATATTTCACAAAGTATTTTAACCAAGTTTATCATAAAGACTTTCACAGCATGAATAAGAGAGACGTGAGGATAAGATTTCTCACCTTGGTTACCTACTGTGGTTCTCTTACAGTGCTTAGGAAGCTCTTGACTCATTCTGTGCTAAAATTTCTCTTGATACCAGGGAAATTTTATTCACCAAACTGATGCTGAATATGCAAAGGTCTGAGAGGAGACGTTTTCAGTGTGTATGTCTTTACTAATCCAAGCCTGGACAGGGAGATGTGGGGAGCACAGAATTTGCAATACAAAGTCCATCAACTACTAGTGTTCCAGAGGTTCTTCTAAGAAAGGCCCCAGAGCCACCTCTAGTAGCCATCATCAGAGGTGACTGCTTCAGAGAAGTGACATTTTCTGCTCCTTTACTGACCTCAGAGAGAGCCAGGCTGACCACATCCTACCTGAGAACAGCTTCTCATCACCACCAGCCATTATGCCATAAGAAAGGATTTGCTTTCATCTCTGGTTCTTCTTCCTTTGGTGGTTAAAACATAATAGTTAGTATGACGTTTTTATTTTTTTTTTAATTTTAATTTTTATTTCTTCTTAAAACAGGTGCAGGGAGGTATAGGGACGAGCCACAAAACTAGTTGGATGCAGCATGCTGCAGGTGATGGCCGTGGTTCTCTACACACAGTCCTGCTTTGCAAGCCTGGGACTGTGCAGTTGTCCAGGAGAGCAGACACCACATCTAGGAGAGCATAGGTACTTGGGGAGGGATCTGCTTGCTCTCAGATCACACAGCCTTCATTCAAAGCATGCGAGTGTAAGCTTGTTAATGCCTTGCTGGGTCAAGGTCCCAGGGAATTAAGTTTGTTAGGTTTGGTCTTAGCTGTCATAGTTGAGAAAGAAGGCTGTCACGGGCAAAGAACGGGAAGTCCCAGTCCCTCTGGAAATGAGCTGCATGATGTTTGCTTTGCAGCACAGTCCAGACTTGTTCTGAGGTGAGCCGATGGAGCCCTAGTACAACTTACCATGGGAGCGCAGCCCTGCAAGCCCTCTGCAAGCAAGCAGCACACGCTGTAAACAGCCAGTGCTGGGACCAGGTGAGAAAATCAGAATGCCTCTGCTTCTAGGCAGGAGGCAGCTCTGCCCCTCTTTGCGGTGGGATGTTACTGGATGGTGCTCTGATGGGAAAATACTGTGAAGGGGAAGAAAAAAAAGTGAAACTGCCATACAAGATACCTGGAAACACCTTTTCCATTTATGCACAGCAGCCAGCATTCAGTGGGAAGCTAGCATTCAGAGCCTTCATACTGGGATATGCTCCATATCCCATACTCCTGTTAATGCTAGGACAAAAAAAAAAGCAGTTCTAGGTCTGATTCCTTTGTCCTTAGCTCGCTCATTTTAGCATGGCTTTTGCTGTGAAACACAACCTTATTACAGTAAGATTCTAGTGTAAAAGGACCCACATCCTTCTCTTGCGACTTTGCATTCGTCACCTACATCCCTGCCATTCAGCAAGAAATCTCCCACATTACAAAATCACACTGGCAGTAAGAAATATCCTGTATTACAAAATCAAACTGCCAGTGCAATTTTGTACTTACATGCTTTATGCAGCTCCCTGTGTCCAACCCTGGGACCTGACTGTGAGGTAAACGAGTTATCGCCCCTGGTCTGAGTACAGGAAAACTGAAGCAGAAAGAACGGATGTGCCTGGCCCCAGGCCATGCTAGCACTCAGCTGGAGCTCTCGCATGCTCCCTGCTCCCCCAGCAGCGCTCTAATTAACCTCCCTAACTGCAAGGGGAGGCTGTCCCCGAGCCTCTGCTGCAGCAGCTCCTCCATTTGCTGCTCTCCAGCTGGAGCTTCACCGAGGATGGAGGTCTTAAGATGCCAGCCTCCACTTCTAGCTGCCGTCTTCAACCTTGAAGCACTTGAAGGGTCTGTAAAATATCTCTTCAGGCTTTCAAACAGGGGGCCTGAACATGAATGGTGTGACTGAGAATCCTTACACCATGCCGGCTGACTAGAATCACCTCTGTGTATATGACAACATGCAGTAACACTATTTCCTCCAGCCCACCAAAGTCACAAGTTCACCTCGCTAGTTACTTTGCTAGAGCCAACAGAGTTACTCCAGGAACAAATGCAGCCTAGATACATCATCCTTTCTATTATTTATGTCAATCACAGTGTGTTAGGATAAGCTATGCCTCCAAGAGACCGCTGGAAATTTCCTCCTGCCTGAATTGTACCCAGGCAATGGGACGGTAGGGTCACACAGCCGCTGGTATTTTTAGGCACAGAGGAGAGCCCGTCGATACTCATCTGCATGCTGCGTTCCTGGGTGTTTGCAGAAAGCAGCGTTTGCTTGAGCAGCTCAGGGCAGCTGGCACAGAGGCACCTTGTCAGACAGCAAGCTAAACAGTGGGGAATAAATAAGAGGTTTGGCTCCCTGTCAGATGCTGTTGGGAATGTTTGGGGTTTTAGGAGGGTGATGGGATAAAGTCTTCTCATTTTTAATCACCTCCCAAGTAAGCTGTGCTATTTTTAACAGTTATCTAATGATTTATGAAAGATGGGAAGATAAACGAGGAAGGGAGCTTAAAACACAAATGTGCAGGTAAAGCGGAAAGACATTTTCCTTTCCAACCTGAAAAACCCTGAGCATTATGAGAGCTTTGTTAAGTGCCAGGCAGCACACATTGTGTTCGACCCCAGGAGGGGGTCTGCTCTGTTCACAGCTTTGCTATCCGTGTACCTGTCTCCTGCCCACTCCCAGTACCAGCTGTTTCCTCAGACTTCAAGGAAAAGGTGAGATTAAAGAAGCACAAGACGAGCTCCATGAACAGAAGGGCAGCATTTTCACTGAGGAGGGATCACTACGCAACTGTCCTGGCAGGACTCAGCCCAGGTCTGACACGAAGCACGGCCAGCCCAGCAGAGGAGCAGCACTTTGCTCTCACCGGTGGGTTTCTGCAGCCCTCGCCAATTACAGACATTGTCTGAATCCAGGCTTTGGACCTTTGGCTGGCGTAGACTGAAAACCTACAGAAGAACTAGGATGTTGTGGAATGGCAAAGGGATGCAAAGGGATTTTCAAATAGCAGCACCACTGCTACTTTTCTTCCCTTGCATTGTTTTCCCAGTCAGCGTAACATGGATGGGGAGAACACTAGCAGCACCAGAAACCATGCCCTAAAACACAAAGCCAAAAGCCTGGCCTTTGGTACTAACACCAGTACGAATATGAACCCTGAAGCTGGAACAACCTCTCCAAGCATGTGGGGCCGGGAGGGATTTGGGCATTGGTGTGAGGTTGTCCTCCTGTATAAGATATGTCCCCCCAACAGCACTGCAATTACCACCCCTGAGGATGTGGCTATAACCAAGCTAGTTTCAAATGGAGCAGCCCAGGCTCTGCTGGCTTAACCACAGCACTGCAGAGCCCAGCACGGGCTAACTGGTCCAGTGTTCTCCACCTTCTCCTGATGGGCACTGAAACCCATCCTGAGCTCTGCTGAAACACGCATGGTTAGCTTATACTGGCCTGCAGGGCCTGTCATGACAGGAATTTTAGAAGTCTCTTAACAGCTCTGAGTTACGGCATCACTTTTTCTGCTAGTGCTCTGTGATGTCTCACCTCCTGCTGCACAGGATGCAGTAGAGCCAGGGAGGATTGTTTCGGAAGATCAGAGCTGACCTGCCTGCTTTCAGAAAACACAAGGCAGGTGTGTGCACTGAGGGGTCCTTCAGTGCTTTATGCAATTCAAGTTAGAGCACCTGACATCCTACATTTGCTCTGTATACACTCCACATCACTTTGCATGGTAGCTGTCACTCCAACTCATGTCTCTTGGATGTGGCAAGTCCTAATGTTTTCTAGGCAGAAGGGACTGCCCAGAGAAGAAAGGCAGAAGTTTTCTGTGATTCCTACAACATTACAAAGAACCTGCTCAACACTCCTTGCTCAGTGAAGTATTCCAATGCATTCTCTTTATGGCTCCATAAAGAAAAAATTGTGGCAGTAGGAGGTTCCTGAAGGCAGCGATGTTCATACCTAGAGCTACTGGCCTCTCTACACGTCTCTGCTCAGCATGTGCTGTGCTACTCGACAGATTTCCTGTGGAAAGGAACCTGCAGAGCCCTCTCTCCGGAGACACTGTACTATAATGCAGATGCTACATGATTCAGTCACAGCCTGTGTTTCCTCAAATGCATTAAAAAAAATCTGTAATGCAGCTACCAGGGGATTTCTGCAGAGTCTCCTGCAATCTGCAGGAGCCCTTTGCATCCATCCCGATGCCCACGCTCTATAAACACAGGCTGTACAGTACTCACTGACCTTGCAGTGCTGGCTGAATCCTCCCCGTGACAACACAGTGCAACATTCGGGTAGAGGAAGGCATCCTGCAGGCAGGCAAGGCTGACCAGGGGGTCAGTATATCAAATCTATGGAGTATAATGTTAGCATAAGTCTTTTCCATGAGGAGGTTGTTGGCACAAATGCAAAGGAACAAAGCATCTCCCAAGAGGAAAGGAAAGAACTGCTGAACACGAGAGAGAAGAAATAACTGGCAAAGCGGGGGATTTAAATAACCTCCAAATCACAGGTACACGGTTTATAGGTCTCATGCAACAGAAATGTGCATGGCTAAACAGGTCCTCTTATATGATGTTTTGGGTACCCCTGGGGAAGGAAAGAGGCGGAGGGCACTTAGAACCACAGGTAAGAGAGGAGAGGTGTTTTCCAACACCTGGGAGTACCTGGAAAGCTGAGTGAGTGGAGCAATGCAGGAAAGCTATTCTGTAGATCTCCAGTGACGATGGCTCTCACACCAGTACAGAAAGACAGAAAAAGAAAAGAAAAAAAAAAAAGTGCCCTGAATGAATGGTGGGCATAAGGAGGGAAAAGAAAAGCAAGCTCCACAGAGCTGGCTGGGCTAGGCTTAAGGACCAAATTTAACATCAGGCTGGCAGAGGCCCCCAGCATGCCCCCAGCCCAGCTCTGGTTAGGAAGGCAAAGAGGTGTCTGAGCCCCTCACCAAGGCCAGGGCCAAGCACAGCTCTGTTTGTGCGCAGCCAGTTTGACTCAGGCACCAGGCCGCGGGGCTAGGTTCCTCCCCGGTAAGGTCAGCTGCCCAACATGGTGACAACTAGCATGTTTCTGTGCCTGAGCTGAGGCGACACCACAGCCAAAGAAAACCCGAGGCTGGTTCAAGGAGGGCGGGGTCCTTCTGAAAGGGAAGAGGCAGACTAGAGGGGATTCATAATCCTCAAATACGCACTGCCAGCGTGGGAAGAGAGGGACACTCAGCAGGATGTGGGAGACAGACGGCTGGATGGGAGGCTGAAATCTCTTAGGTCAGGCCTGGTCAAAGCTCTCCCTCTACTTTCACTTGCAGGCAGGACCCCAAGTATCACTGGGGATTTGGGTCTCAACCCTCAAGGACTTGTACAACCCTGAGACCTGGTCATGAATCCATGCACTGATGCTTTCTGTGGCCCAGACAATCCAAGACGCTGCCTGGGTGCCAGGGGTACAAAGGGCAGGGTGGTCCTGGGCATAGGTTCAGGAGAAACAGCTTTGTTCACCCCTCTCTGGGCCAAGTCAGCAGAACTAGTGAGTAATTCAGGACAGAGCGGAGGAAAAATAATTATAAACCTTCTTTTTATATACGGCAGATAGCAGACAAGATCAATACACAGAGGGACTCACTGATTTCTGACAAGCCTAAGTCCCCAGACAACTCTGTTTTTTTGCACCAGATGGCTCCATCACTCGATAAAGTAGTGCCCTAGATATGCTGGTTGTTTTCCAATCTGCCACCGAATTAACAGAGGGGGACGGGCACATACAGCCACGGCTCCTACACTGTTACCACAGTTTCTGAGGCCCCCCGCAGCAGGGCACTGCGTTTTGCAGCCCCTCCTCAGGAGCAGCTACCAAAGGGATTAAACAGGGAGTGTTATCTAGCACAGTGGCTTAATCGCTAAGCAAAGTGCTCATCCCCTGACCATGAGGTCAGGGAATTATCTCCCTGACAGATAATGCAGCCAGGGTTTGGAGCAACACGAGTGGCCGGACTGTCACTGTCAGCCAACAGCTTTACTGCTGCTTCTGGGAGAGCAATGCTGCTAAGATGCCATCAAGGTGCAGCGTGGCTTTCCTCAACTGCCCTCAGATGCCTCGTGCAAACATAATTGAAATTGAGCCTTGTTCCCCTCCCATGAAACACCCCCGACGCCAAATCTCAGAGGGCAAAAGGGTTTGAAGGCCGAGTGCATTTAGCGTACTACAGGGAGAGCATTATTCAGGAGGAGCTTCTAATAGGCTGTGAAGGCTCTAGGCCTGGGCCAGAAAAGAAGTGACACAAGTGACCTGGGGGAAAAAGCATACATCTAGAAATACGCAGAAGGCAGAAAGTCCTGCTCCCCATAAGCCAGACTATTGTGGCAGTGCTCAGTGTGCACAAGGGCAGCCCACTTGGCTCTGATAGGGAAACCGAAGGGATCGGTGACAAAAGTCTTCAGACATTGAAGCATAAGGAATCCAGGTCTGCTGCCACTAGGAAAGAGCAAGTGGAGCTCCTCACACACACAGCTACAAAACCAGATTCTTGCTAAGAAATAACATGGGGCAGGGGCTCACGCTTTACCCATAACACCCACCCTGTGCAAAGTGCAGGTACCTCACCTGTGAAGGCCAGGGGCCACCCTGCAGCTGGAGGTGATGCTCCCCTCGTTCCTCCTACCATGAGATGCTTCCTGCAGCACTGCTGTGGGATGTGGGAGAACCAGCTCCCACCTCAGGGTGCAAGATTTGCCCAGAGTCTACTTGGCAAATTCCACCTTCCTTCAGCTGTAAATAAAAACAAAAATGTTTTTACTACTTCTTGTGCAGAAACATGAAAGGTGAGCTCTCTGTGTCTCTATTCAGCTCAGTTGACAGGGTCGTAACTGTGGGGAGGTAGGAGAGGCAGAGCAACTGCCAGCATTTCATTTTCTTAGGAAAGCAAACTGGATTTTCTCAGAAAGCCAGAAAATCCCCACTGAAGCAGCACTGGATAAATCACGTTAAAAATGGCTTTCTGGCCACCACAGTCTCTCAAGCTGGCCAGAACAAGCCCTGTCCTCTTGCTGCCAGGGTTATGTGTGGGTCACTTTACCCCTCTTTAAAGGAGAAAGCCACTGACTACAGCTTGAGGGTGTTTATCAGGTGTCCACCATCCCAGCCTCCCCCTGAGACCCCAGGAGACCACATTGGTGAAGGACAGCAGAGGGAAATGCAATCCCTTCAGAGACCTTCCTCTCAAGTTTCTCCTGCGGGGAGGTTCAGCCACAGCTACCATTAGTGCACATCTCCCTTCTGCCGCTGCTCTGTTCCCCTGGCCCCGGGAGGGATCTGGGCTGGTGGAAAGGCAGGTCAGTAAGCTGGAGCTTTTTGAGCTGGTTGCACTGTGCCTTTTTCTCTCACACGCACCCCAACAGCTACAGCCCAGCTGCTGCAGCAAAGGGACAGAGACATTTAAACAAGTGACTGGCAGAATAAGTAACCTGCCCACCCTGGGAGAGCTAGCTGCAAGCAAAGGTCCTTTCCCAGTCTCTCATCTCAGGCAAAGGAGACAAAAACCCACAGTGCTCCACGTGGAAAATGGAGCACTAATAAAAAAAAGCTTCAGATTTTCCACTTGGCTGCCGCTCCTCAGCTCCCTCCTTTTCCCACCTGCATTTCTCTGTGCCTGCGGGGAAATCTGACATTACATATATTTCTATATTGTCCATAATTAAGAAAAGAGGTCCGTCTCCCCACTAAGTGGCTCTCAAGAGCAGAGATGGGGGAACTTGCATTTAAGAGGTTCCTGCCTTGCAGCCCATGCCTCCTCCGCATCCCTCCCACAGCCGTGGTCCCTGCAGCCATCAGCCCAGGCCTCCAAGTCACCTTGGCCATAACAAAAGCTGGACAACCCTGTCACAAGACGACATCTCAGCTCTAGAGCACGGGTTTAAACACATGTGCAAAGGACCCTTTTAACCACATGGAAATCAAGCACTCTCCTCCACTTGGACTGGTGATCCCATTTCACTGAGTGCCACCTTCTCCCCACGAGCAGACTTTCCCTCCCATCACCCCAGGGCTGAGGCTGGGCTCACTGGGATTCCCCTGGGAGGTCTGCCTCTTCCAGCTCCCCACACACTGCTGAACCATGGAGGCTTCCAGGTCAGTGCTTGCTTAGGTGTGTTGTGGTTTAGCCCGGCCGGCAGTCAAACACCACACAGCCGTTCGCTCACCCTCCCCCCTCCCTCTCCAGGATGGGGGAGAGAAACGGGAAAGTGAAGTCTGTGAGTTGAGATAAAGACAGTTTATTAAGACAGGGAAAAGAATAACAACAATAATAATAATAATAATAGTATTAATAGTAATAATGTGTACGAAATAAGTGATGCACAATGCAATTGCTCACCACCCGTTGACCGATGCCCAGCCTATCCCCGAGCAGCCAGCCCCCCCCCTCCACCCCGGCTAGCCACCCCTATATATTGTTCAGCATGACGCCAGATGGTATGGAATACCCCTTTGGCCAGTTTGGGTCAGCTGTCCTGGGTCTGTCCCCTCCCAGCTCCTGCTGCATCCCTAGCCTGCTCGCTAGCAGGACAGAGAGAGGCTGAAAAGTCCTTGGCTTGGTGTAAGCACTGCTCTACAACAATTAAAACATCAGCATGTTATCAGCGCTCTTCTCATTCTAATCCACAACATAGCACCCTGCCAGCTACTAGGAGGAAAATTAACTCTGTCCTAACTGAAACCAGGACAAGGTGCACGTCTGTCCTGCACCACTAACATAGGTGGGGAAATGCCCAAGAGGTGGCAGAGATCCCATTCCCATCTTTCCAGCCAAAGATTAGAGTAACAGTAGAACTGGCCACGTGGTGAGAAGGTGAAATGTACTTGTCTGTGGCAAATGAGAGGAAAGATTAGATGCTGTAGCATTCTGTCCTAACCTTAAGCTTTCTGATAAATCTCTGAAGATTAAGGAGAGAGGAGATTCCATAATATAAAATCTGATTTGTCTTTAGCTTGGCTAAAGATGAAGACTCGCTCCTCCACATCCCACTTCTGTATACCTCACGTTTCTGTGCACACAGGCTCCGGGAGGGGAGCTGAAGTCAGGGCCTCTCTGCCATTATCAGTGCCTGGGATATGAAAACGTTGATGAAATTTCTGTCAGGACAGTTGTCTGACCTGGCTTATCTACATGCCAAGACATGCATTTAATGCACAGCATCCTTTTACGTATACGCATGCATGTGCAGGTAAGTATGTATATATGTGTGAGTAGAGGGGTGCTGGCTAGCAGCTTGGAAGGGAAACCCACAGCCAGCATGGAGGCTTAGGACAGTCCAAGGGATCTCTACCTGTTCTCCTGTGCCCATGAGGCACATCGGGACCAAGCCTGTCCCACAGACCCCAGACGGGCCCGTGCTGCTGGGCAGTGGGCAATAGGCCCCCACATCACACCTCTGCACCTACAGGACGTGCCCAAACCACCCGTGAGGTGGGCTGCGGAGCGGTTAGCAGAGGTTAACACCCCGGGGTGTTCTCTGAATAATTCTATGCATTTTTCTGCATGAAATGCTCAAGTCTGAAAGACCTTATGAGTTGGATGAGTAATATTTTCTAGACAGAAATACAGCGCTATGAAAAACGCATGAGCAGCTGCAGCTTCCTGTAGGCCACACCTCACCTCCCGTGCACTCACAAGCCTCAGCAGGGTGGGCTTCCCCACCTCCAGCAGCAGCACCACAGCCCTGCTGCTCAGCACGGCATGCCAGGGTGATGCTGATCCCAACCTCGGGCAGATATTCACCGTTAGCCAAATGAGAACAAAAGTAAAGTCGAGGGAGAAGGCTGGGGGAGGTGGGGAGATGCTGTCCTTTGCAGTCCCTCTGGGAGCTGGGGAGCACTGGGTGAGCGTGGAGGGAGAGGCAGAAGATGAGCGACTTCTGGGGCTCGGGCAAGCACAGCAGTCGGTGAAGGGCAGATCCAGCACCAACACTATCATTCAGTGAATGCAAGAGGGAGCCCACCCTGTGTTTATTACATCTCAATATACACTATCTTGGGTGACAAATCTTACTTCCCCTCCAGCTAGGAGGTGCCCCTCCTTTTCCTGCTGAGATGAGTGTGTGGTTGAGCAGGGAACATGATCAGAGGCTCTGAAGCCGCTGATCAAAAAGGATCCTCAGTACCTGGCCTTCCCAAGAAAACAACACCTTCCAGGGTCCTCACCTGCTTGCAGGAAGGACTCCCCCCAGCAGTGTACGTAGGAGTCACAGGCTGAAGTTATTTGCTGCAGTCGTAAGAGCAAACAGGCAGCATCCATCCATCTTCACTTCTCAGCAACTTTTCTCTTTGCAAACATGCAGCATGCTCCTTGGGAAAATAAATCCACTGCGGCGACTCCTTCATACACACTGCTGCAGCCTTGGAGGGACCAGGCTGGAAAACTGGTGTCAATACCTACAACCCCATGCCCGCATTGGTGATCAGCATGATTAGCTGCAGACCCCTCACCCCTTATTGCTTTCTTATCCTTAAAACTGGGAATAAGATTTTTGCTCCACTCTGGTGTGGATCTGGATCATGCTAAACCTTCCATGTAATAAGCAGCTACCAAATCTAACCACTTTTAGCCACCAACTAAAAGAAGAAGGGGCACATTCTTAGTGGGCACATTCTCTTCTGGTTTCTTTAGCATCAGCTGAAACAAGGGCTAGAACATCATCTTCAAACAAAATCATTTTTTCACTCACTGCAGGCTGGCTTCATACTTTGAATGCAGCGTATCCTGCAATTTCTCCTCGCCCAAGCTTGGTGCATGAGATAAGTGCACTTATTTTGCCCATCTACAGTACCTTTGAATGGCTGGGAATTTTCTGTCCTCATTTCGGAGCCCACGTTCCCCCTACAGAGAGAACAAAGCCAACCCCGCTTGCACAGGGAGCCTACATTGTTTCTCTTAATCTAAAATAAGTTCCACATTAAACCCTATCTGCTCTGTATTTATGTGCAGAGAGAAACTATAACAAAAGAAATTAATCAGAGAGGAGAGGAGGAAGCCAGGGCCCGGTTTCATTGCTCTTTGTCTTATGCAGGAGTACCCAGCTCATCTCACGGGCACGGGGAGGGCCAGGAAGAGGAGAGCCTATGCCAGACCTGGCATCACCCAGCAGGGCCGCGCTGGTGTGAGCTCGGCTGTGCTTTCTCACCAGGTCTTGCTCAGCACCACAATGCAAGGAGAGGAAAAGGGGACCGTAGCTTCAGACCCATTTTCTCTGAGCAGCTGGGGCTGGATGCTGGTTGGGACTGGAGGTGGGTTTCACTCACCAAGAAATAGGACAGTTGCATTTCGCATATTTAGATATAGGACATAGCACACATATTTTTGTTTTTCCTTAAACACACCAACCCACTATCAGGAGTGTTTTGGTTTTTAGGCCCTTTAGCTGCACTCCCACGTCTCAGCCGTGTTCCTGGTGAAGCCTCCTCACCTTCTCGCCTGCAGCGAGCAGGAGCTGTGCCTCTGGCAGAATGATGAAAGGAAAGGAGAACTGAAAGCAGCTGCTATTCCCAGACAAGGTGCAATCTCTTCTCTCTGACTGTCTTTGCAGTAAGCCTGCTCCTCTAGCTTGCTACAGGAGCCGCAACATTCCCACCTTCCTGCCACGTGCTTTTAGCTTTTCTCACCACCTCACGTGCTGCCGAGATCAGTGCACCCAGCTGTGCAACTTACCTTCATCAGCAGGGTCCTTGAGCACTTGTGAACCCCATCACACGACAGAATGCACTATTGCCCTGTTCGTGGCTCTGCTTTGGAGCTCAGAACAAAACCAGCACAAACCAGAACCTGTACCCCTCATGCCAGGGGCTGGCATCTCCTGCAGGCAGGCACTGATGTACGGAGGAAGTGGGAGCTCCCCTGCCCACAGCACCAACAGTGGAGAAACCAACAGGAGCAGCAGTCCTAGGAAAGGACCCATCCCTCTGCTCGTGGGTACTTTTCCACGGAGAGGTTTGAAGCAGGGCACAACCAAGAGGAACTCAAGGGCAAGCAAAGTTTACTTATTATTTTAAGCAATGCAAAGCCTGCACTTTTCATAATACAGCAAAAGAAGAACACATGACCCTGCCATGCTATTTATTGCAACACCTCTGAGTTAGCAAAAGGTGCCTTTGCTACCCTCACAAAATGGCCTTTGTCATTTTTCTTCCTCTGAAGTGCCAGACCTGCCAACGCTGAAGGAGGTGTCATTCCCAGCACTGCAGCACGTCCTACACTGGTGCTGGTGCAAAAAGGAGCAGAAAGGACTCACGGACCTGGCTGAATCCTCAGTTGAATCTTTCCTCATTCCGGCTTTAGAGTTAAGCCTACAGTAAGAAGTAAATGAGTTACTTAATATAGAAGAAGATGTTATCCCAGCGGGCAGAAAGACACCGTGGCTGCTCAGAGAACTGTCACCATGAGGGACAGGCCTCCTCGAACCCACATGGCTGCTCTCCTGTGACTGACAAGAGCCCAGGCACAGCTCCAGCCATCTTCTGTCCCTCCAGTAGCCACAGGAAACAACTGCATGAGAAAGCAGTTGAAACAGACTGTTTTTTGTGAAAAACTATCATCTTATCTCCAAAGAGTTGCATTAATGCCACGCTAATGTCCTGAGTGGAAAGCCTGCCCACCCTCTTGAGGTAAGAGCCATGCTCTGGAGCTGGAAATTACTACCAGCCTTCGTCCCCTGTGTGCCACGTGCAGTCACGCATAGCACACCATTCATCCTTTGTTACTGACTTCTGACCCCAAGGGCAGTTTCCATTTCTTGTCCACTTTCTCTGCTTTAGAAGCAGCAAACACAGGCAGCACTGGGGCTGGCGCTGCCTTCCTTTGTCATTTACTTCTGTGCGATAGCAAAGGCCTGGGGGAGTGAGAGCCAAGGGATCTGCCAAACCCCTGCCTGTGAAGTGGGAGCTGCCTTCCTTTGTCATTTACTTCTGTGCGATAGCAAAGGCCTGGGGGAGTGAGAGCCAAGGGATCTGCCAAACCCCTGCCTGTGAAGTGGGAACCGCTTCTACACCAGAGAGAAACAGCCTGGAGGTGTCCTGCAGCTTGTGTGGAGGACAAAATTAACCCTTACTGTGGCCTTAGCAGGAGCTGCCCTTCATGCTGTGGAAAAAAACAAAGGAGGTGAGATGACAGAAGAGAACCATCAGGCTTCATGTTTGGTGGTGTCTGCACATTAAACCATTTTTTTAATGTGTATCCGAAGGGGTGAGCTGGGAAAGTCACCAGAGGGAAAAGAAGTTCCCAGATGGGAAGACTGCCAAGGAGCTGACAGGGTCAGGGCTGGCGGGCTCCTCTGCAGGGCCACTGCCTGCAGCGAAGTGGCAAGCACATCGCCACAGGGGGCTGAGGGCACGGCTTGGTGCTAATGGGCACCCAGCCCGCCGGCTTTGGGTAAGCAAACAGATTTTTGCTTTAGCTTTGATACATCCTGCCTTTAATGCTATACACATTTTAAAGTGCAGAGGCTCAACATAGTAAATAAGGTGGAAGCGGGTGGCAAGGACGAAAGCATTTTACGTACAGTCCTTTTGGAGGTGATGTTCAGCATGTACAGCAACGCAGTGAAGCACAGCAAGTACCCTGGCAGTAAATGTGTGTCACGGCGATTTGTCTCAACTCCTGCAGAGGCAATTTAACGTCATTTCAGTAATGGTGTGTCAAGAACACGCAGGAATTCACTCTAGCATCCGCATAACTTTTATTTATTTATTTATTGCTGTCAATATGCAGGGTAAAGGAAGACCCAATGTGGCCACCTCCTGAGTACAATAATTGTGTAAATTCTGATATTGTGGCATTTGATGGTAATAGACCAAAGGGGCTGCATTCACAAGCCACTGGGTGATTTTCCTAACTGCCTGGGTTGCAGATGCATTCTTTGGCTGTACTTTTGCCTGTACCTTCCAGCACCACACAACAAAGAACTTGTAACTGGAAAATAGCCAGAGATGATATTAGGGCAGTGCAAAGGGGAAAAAGAGCTCTGGATTGGTAGGGAATGAATTTGGTGGCCAGAAGCACAGCCTGGGATTGGCCTGTGTCACAGCCCACACAGGGCAGGCTAGCAGCTGGCCCAGTGTCACTTGGCACAGAGGGCACGTGTAATACCCAGGGGAACTGGTGAGCATTACAGTCCTGAGAACCCCAGTAAACCTGCACTTAAGATTCCCAAGCCCCTCTACTGCTAGATTCATCACCTTTGTATCTTTTATGACTTTGTTTCCTGATTTATGTCACAGGGATAAGCGTGACTGAGTGTGCTTCAACGGGCTCTGTAAGCACTAAGCAGTGCTGATACTATAGCACAGATAATTACTAGCCAGCTACTTGCAAAAAGGAGTAGTGGGAGAGGCCGTAAAGTTTGCACAGCAAAGCCATCCCTCTTCTGTAACACAGAAGATAACCACCTGCAGGCCAAATCCTCCCCTGTAATAACCTCGTGGTGAGCACTTGGGAACGCACAGAGGCCAACCAGAAGCCCACCTCTGAACAAGCTGCCCACAGGGACTCTCCCATTCCACCCTTGACTTGCTGGAGGCCCAGGCTGAACCAAGATAGCCCAGACTGCAACTAAGAGAACTGGTAGAGAGCAGTACAAAGCCCTGGGTACAGACCATTCACTGCAGCCCACACAGAGGTGGCTTTCCCCACAGCTGCACTGCCCTGACATCCTGCTGCTGACAGCATTTAAGTTGAAAAGTGGTAGCAGGTTTCATTGCTGGACAGTCCTCATCCACCTGTCCTGAAGCTTGTTTTCCAGAGGTGATGAGGAAGCCACCAGAGCTGAGTCAAAGACTCCTACACATTGAACTTGCCTGTAGATAGCACCTTCCGTACACAGCTGTGCTCCTCCTCCCAGCAGCAACACAGCCAGCTGTTCCAGTGCAAAAAGTGCAAAGCTGGCCCTGGGATGTTGTAACCACAGCCAGCACAGCATTACCCTCCCTCCAGCTTGCAGCAATGCTGCCGAGATACCTATAAGATCTACTTTGCACGTGATTCTTCTTGGAGCCAAATCCACAGCATCCCCAGGTTGCCTTCACCTTGCGCTGCTACCGCTTGCTTGAAATGTTGCTGCATCAGGAGATTGCCCCGTGGTTGATATTACAGCCTGTGCCTGGGAGGCTGGGGCTGCTGCAGTCTTCAGGAAGTGTGCCATGAAGCATGCCCCATGGAAGTGCTGATGAGCAGGGGTGCTCAGCGAGTCAGTTCCTAGCAGAGATCAGGCAAAACGGGGCAAGCTCTGCCCGACTCACGTGGCTGCTCCAGCTGGACCACGGGCTAACAACGGGTTTCTCAGAAGCACTCGTGTCAGGCAGGCAGACTAAGCAGGAAAGAAAAGAAGAGGCACTTCCTAAGCTAAGGTCGGTGGTCACTGTCACGCCGGCCGTGGTATCTTAGCAAAATGTGGCTTAACATAAGCAGCTGAAGCAAAGAGATGTGATCAGCAGTGCTCAGCAAGGAAGGTCTGCCAGGCTACGGGGAGCATCCAAAGTAAAGCAAAGCCACTAACTGAAGGAATTGCCTACACACAACTTCCCCTCACCTTCCTCACCAAAGGACATATCTCCCTTCTGACCCTAGTGCCTGATGGCTTAGCTTTTGCAGAGCTGAATGGCAAGTTGAGATCAGAAGTCCCCTCCCAGCAAGAGTCACTTTTCGTCCCCTGAAGCTGAATCTTTTTGTGACCTCATGATTTGGTAGAGAGTCTCGCGGAAGTGCTGGTGCCGGCTCAGTCTTTTGGCTGCCTCCTTCAGCTCCTCAATGTTTTCAGCTTCCGCGTGTGAGAAGATGAAGGACTGGGACTGCTTCACTGAAACAAGAGCAGCACAGAAAGGTCAGCACGCTCAGCCAGGGACACAAACCCAAGTTTCAACAGAGCACACAAGCTATGCGATCATCGTGACTGAGAGAGAGCCTGGCAAAGTATGAGCTAACCACTGCACTAATAGCTTCACCTTGACACTTTTAGAGGAGGAAAATGCTGAGGGACACGGAAACACATATTTCTTCTTTACGGGTACTTTGCTTTACTTCTTTACAGGTTTAGGGTTCTGTGTAGAATCTGATCTAACCTCGAAGGCAGCCACTTTGAGCACTGGACCGGACTAGATATTGTGCAGACATCCCTTCCAAATTAACTCCATCTGAATGCTTAATCACAAACTAAGTCAGCTTTGAGCATATGTTTTTACAGTAGCCTGGGAGCATCCCAGCAACTTTTCACATACACGAAGAGACAGGGAGCTAGTACACAGACTCATTTCCTGCTCCCTGGATAGAGAAGCTCCAAGTCTCTCTGTCTGTAGCTCCATGCTACTGCTAAGGAGTATGTAATATGAACCATATTTGCAGATCTTTCTGCACGTATCTGCTCCTGCAGGACGCGGAGGAAGAAGTTGCCCGATACCTACAGTCATTCCACGAAGTGCTGGTTCTCCGGCGGTGAAGGCGGCAGCTCTTTATGCGGCGAGTGGCAGCCTTGTGGATGTACACTGAGTTCTTCATGATCACGGGCATCTTGGCCTCCAGCTCAGCATTGCGGATGCACTCTTCAAAGAACTCTGAGGAGAGGACACCACTGTGAGCAGTGAAAGGCACTGCAAACAAAGAACCAGTCAAGAGGGACTGAGCTCGCTGACAGGCTGAGCCAAGTGATGATGTTCAACGCTTCCCCAGATCTTCACAGACAAAAGTCTATGAAGCTCCAGAACATCACCAAGTTCGGAACAACAGAAACCTCCAGTGCCATAACTCAAATTCTCAAATTAGAAAAAGAATGGCAACCATCCATTCGCCCTTAATCCTTCCCACAGCTGTTAATGATTTAATTGCTGAAAGGCAGTTTACTCTCCTTGATATTAGGATAAAACTTCTCAACTCTGTCAAAACAGGGAGCTCTGAAGCCTGGCTGATTGCATTTTCCTTGAAGAAATTTTGAAGCCAGACAAGCCTAGCTGGGGAAATAGAGGAATTAGAAACACTGTCATGCACACCCAGGTGTGCCATGCATGGCCAGGGATTTCTTAATAGCATAGCAAATACTAACACATGCACACATTACAGGCTCTGTGCAAAGCCCCACATCCACCAAACTCAGAGAATGCTTTTCTGTCCCTAGCAGTTGCTTTTCCTGCCCAGGTTCATTTCCTGTTTTATTTTTTTCCTGCCCAGGTTCATTTCCTAGGGCCTTACCATGGTCTAATCATTCTCTGCCATTGTTCTCTGGCTGCCCTCCTAGATCCCTGCCTGTATGGCTGGTCCCCTTGCTGTTCGAAGGGCTCAAATGCTAATGCTCCACAGCTCTGCTGTGAAAGGGCAGCAGAGAGCTGCAGCAATCACCTGCAAGGACTGAGCAATCTGTGCTGGGACTGGTACTAAAGAAAACATTGCTCTTTTGAAGAAAAGAGCCTTCAAACTTAAGATTAGAAACGTGTCAGGAGACATTCAGTACCAGAGGTTACTCACTGTTGCCCTGTGCAGGTAGCTCAGCTCTGATTGAAAGCTGAGCTCAACACAGCCATTTTAGCTCTGTATTCTTGCCATGACCCCTAGCTGCTAACACGAAGTTCAAAATCAAGTCCTTTGCCTCAGTTTAGGAATCTGATGGAGAAACTACTGAATAATGTTTTATATATACATATAGTGCTCAGAATGCCACAAGACTTTTTGACTTTTTCTCTCTTGGCCCAATACATCCACGTTTCACTGCAATGAAGCCTTAACTGTATAGATACAGCATCTCTATAATGGCTTCCCCCTGCACTATACTTGAGGATGGAAAACAAGGAAGACTTCTCCCAGAATAAGCTGGTGATATCAATTCCCAAACCTGGCTCAAGCCAGATTCTAGGCCATCACCCCATCTTACAAAAAGCAAACAGACAGGGATAGGCCGCAGGGAACCTAAGGCTTACACCTTACCCGTGGGTTACAGTTGTCTCAGCACAGCAACGCTGGGCTGATGCAGTGATTCAGCTCTGACTCAGGATCCAAACTTCACCTGCTTGGTGACCTACCAGCACATTGCTACAGCAGCCATGGTGTTCCTTACACTGCTGACGTTCCAGGAAAGAGGGCTGAGAAAAGAGATTGGGGGAAACAGAAGACTCCCGGAAACTCAGACCTAGTCAGTCTTTCCAGCTCTGCCACAACTTCCCTGTTTGACCTTTCGGAAAGTATTTACTCCTCTCTCTGCCACTAGGTTTCTCTTCCACCACACAGGGAAGGCTAGAATAATTTTGCACTCCTTTGAGGGTGAAGCACCAAGTGTCTGCATAGTGCATTTTGACTCCTCCAAAGGGAGGTGTGGTTGAGGTACAAAGAGCTGAGAGAGCACCAGGTGCAGCCTTGCTAATTTGGGAACCTCTTTTTGAGTCTGAAAAGATGGGTAGAAATATTTCCTCTCTGGGAGCTTGCTCATCAGTACAGAAGATGGATGACTGACTTACTTCTCAAATGACTGACATCTGCTTTCATCTTCTCCTCTTTCTCCTTGTTGCGATCCAAAGAATTTAAACCTTGCTCCAAGCGCTGCAACGCTTCCTCAGCTTCCCTCAGTCTCTTCTCCAGATCCATGCGCACCTTCACCTCAGCCTGAGGAAGATGAAGAGAATAAGTACTCCTGAAAACAGCTTGTGTATCTCCCCCTGTAACTCACAAGGCTTGCAAGGGACACAAAGCAGATGAAAATGAAAAAAAAAACAACTAAGTAAAACCAATAGAAATAACATACGACAACAAAAAATTTGTTCCTCATGTCTTCAGACAATCTGAAGTCCAGATTATTTTAGGAATTCTCCCTTACTTTGAATTTTCTTTTCACATCTGCACTCTCATTGTATGAACCATGTGGAATCAGAGATGGTATTTCAACACATGAATTCATACCTATGCAAGTAGTCGAAGCTGAGCAAGAACAGGAGGCCACTTTTTCATCTGAGATGAACTTGAGATAAAGGCAGTCAATTCCCAAAATGGGGTGGATAGTTCTTAGTTTCAGAAAGAAAATACAATAAAAATTAGAAATAAAGGATAATATGGGTAGTAGTTTAGCAAACGAGAATAACTCATACAGTTTAGGTCATCTTAGCTTTAGTTTGGCCAAGAGGAATGCTAAAGGGTAAGAGCATCTTGGAGGTGCAGGGAAAAGATGAGAAGGGGGATGATCTGAAAAGCAAGTGCGAGACCTGGATACGTGACAGACACGGGTGGTACCTTGAGGTCCCTCTCTGTCTGCTGCTTCTCTGCGGTGAGCTCTGAGAGCGAGTTCTGCAGCGCCTGTGACTGGGAAGAGTAAAACTCCCGCTCCTCCTCCAGAGCTCGGGACCTCTCCTCGTTCTCCTTCATCCTGGTGCATGGCACAGCAAAAGAAGATCACTATCCCCACCCCTGCATGACTCTCAGAAAGGGAGGGGCTCGATGCCATGGTGTGGCACGTTTAACTACCTGGCTACCCTGAGCAAAGAGGCACTAAAGGAGCATTATCTGCCTTTTGCCTCAATAACAGGCCTGGCTAAAGAAAGCCAGGTAGTCAGTTCTTGAAGGGGACATCCTCAACCCCCCTCAGAGAGGTCCACGAGCACCAAATACAAGGACAATACAATGGACAAGCGCATGGACACTGAACAGATTCACAAGCCTGATGTGAAAGGTGCAGGCCCAAGTAGCAGCAAGGAGTTCAGCGGCCCTGCCTCACTCTGCCCATCCTCTCTGAAGTGTTCACAACCTGAACTCCTGACGTGGGAACCAGAAGAGCTTCCAGCCTCGTTTTATGCCAGCAACTACAAAGTAAGTCAGCAGATAGCCACGTCATTTGGCATCACAAATCCTGACCAAGGCAGAAGTGTCCTCTTCCCTGTACCGCAGCCAGAAGTTGAAATTATAAAGGCTCTCACCCGTCTGCAGGTCTCAGGGTAAATATGGGAAGAGTTTTGAAGTGATCCTAGTTTTAAGCCTGGAAATATTTAGCCATACTCTTTCTAATTGCCTCCTATCTGCCATGAAGGAAAACTACCTATTTTCCCACAACACCTTTCCTACTGGAAGGCATCTTGTTCCACCTCCCTGTCACCGCTGCAAGAGCCCAACCCCACTTCACCTCTTCTCTGCCAGGAGTTTCTCCTCCAGAAGCTGTTGCATCTTCTCTTCAATCTGTCGCAGGCTGCAGTGCAGTCCCCAGCTGGGGCTTTGCTCCTTGCTAGGGCTGGTTGGAGGTGGGAACTGGCTTTCGTTTTCTTCCATCATCTCCAGCATTTGCTGCTTTTCCAGGGAAAGCTCCTTGAAGAAGGACAGAAACTATGAGCATCAATCAAGTCTAATATTTCTGCTCCTTTTCCTGCCTGGCACCTTACTAAGTTCCTCACATTCCTCATTCTGATTAAAACCGGAGTAACAAAATCTGTTTTTTTTCCCTTAAATCTGTTTTCACCATAGCCTTTGCTATGCAAGTGGGAGAGAACCTGGAGGCACCTGGAGTAGAAATGCTCCTTCCCTAGCTTTCCAGATCTTTTTTCCTACCCATAACTGTGGTCAAGGAGTTCAAGGCTTCAGGAAGAGCATCAGATTTTGGACCAACTTTGAGGATCTAACAAGAACATCAAGGATGACATCAAGGCTGACATCAAGGCTTCAGCAAGCTAGCTGTGTGGAAACTTTGCAAAAACTATATGAATTTAGAAAAGCCACTTTTCACCTGTCCACCAGAGCAATACCAAGTAAATAAAGGGTTTTATATATCAGCACTCCATTTCCTAAATTGCTGTACAATATATGATTACTTGGGAACCATGCTCCAGTCTGTGAATGAGGAATGCCTCACTGCTGCTCTAAGTCAGGGCTTAAGGAGCTGCTGTTCAAAAATCAGGAAGCTCCCACAGAAGATTATAGCCTTGTTGGCCAGAAGGGCTCTGGGAGGCTCTAGTCCAGCCTCCTGTTCAGAGCAGGCCTGTCAGCACAGCAAGATTTGATCAGCTGTGGCTTTGTATAGATGAGTCTCAAAAAACTTCCAGGATGGAGATCCCTCAACCTCTCCCATTGCCTGTTTGGTAAAAAATCTCTCCCAGTGTTCAACCCGAGCTTCCCAAGCTACATATTATGGTTATTGCCCTGCACCACTTCATCTGGCACCGCTGAGAAAGGTTTGGCTCTGCTGGGCTCCTCGTCACTTCTAGTCATTTCTGAAGAGGATTTTGTCCCTCATATCATCTACTGAATGAATCGGTTCATCTGCACAGGGCTTAACTCTGACACTAACAGATGTTAGATTCATTCCATGGACAGCATTGCCGTCAGTCCCGGTCAGTTCTCGAGGACTGTTCCCATAACGCTGTCATTCAGAGGGGAGAAGCAGTTACTCACCTCTAGGGTTTTCTGTAAGGACTCTGTCAGGCTTCGCAACTCTTTCTTTTCTTCCTCCACTCCTTTAAGGGAGCGGGCCGTGAGCTCTAGCTCCCTAAAGAAGCAGAAATTGTGACAACTATTGCAGGGGAACACTACCCCACACACTTGGACTGTGCAGGCTGTGGACTTCTAATGCAGGACCTGCTACTGGTGGCTGGTATGGGCAGTATGGGTCAGGAATTTCAGACAGGAGTGTGCCTGACCTGAAAGCATCACACCCTGAACACACTACAGGCATTCAGGAACCTGGCTGTGCCTCCTGATGGTTAAACCAAAACCAGCCACTAGTGTGCTTCTCTAGTGAGGACAGGACCATGGTTACAACTGGCAGAGCCCAGACTGGGCAGTCATGTCAGCAGGTGCAGATCTATGAAAAGAAAAATAGTTCGGAAAACCTTACCAGCTTTTCTTAGATGCTTTTTTTTGGGGGGGGGGGGGAGAAAAAAAAAGGAAAAATAAGAGAGCAATTGCAAAAAATGCCCTTTCAACACTCAGAGAAAACCACTTGGATCTTTTCTTTTCTAAACACATTTGTTACCGCTGCTTTGCATAGTCTAAGTCTCAGAAAGACAAAATTATTCTTAGTGAGACAGCTTCAACCTCCACCCTGTGTCATCCAGCTGAGCATGAAAAACCGGACTGAGATGTCTGGAGTCCACATGGCTGGTGAGAATACAATGAGTTGTATCAGGTGCTGAAATCCTCCAGCACCTGTCAGTTGCCATACTGCCCCAACTAACCTGAGGACTGCTCACGTCCCAGCTCCTTGGAAGTGAGGTTGCTGGAGGCCTGAGCAACAAATGAAATTAAGCTGTAACCTATTGGTCACGCAACTGATAGCAAGTGCAAGTACACAGATCTCAGCCATCCCTGTTGTGGTCAACATTGCATTTACCTCCTTTGTACACAGACAAAATTGGTGGCTTTTACCCATTGTTCTGATTCACAGCCACACTAGCACTGCTACTGAGGGAGCCGGTGTCCTTTTCCTGCCCTGCCCAGCTTGCTCCCTTACCTCTTGATCTGCTCCTGCTCCAGCCGCAGCTCCCGTACCACCTCTTCAAACCGGTGCTTCTCCGCTTCCAGAACCTGGTTCAGGCGTTCCAGTTCCTACACCAAAAGAGGAGACAGGAGTGTACTCTGCCAGCACGCTTAAAAGTCAGGAGCAGCTTCCCTGTTAACAAAGCCTGTCACTTTTCATGTGCACTATGCAGAGCCATCAGGGGTCTGATTTCAGCACACTTTTGTCCAGGGGCATTTAGAAGGGACTGGAGGTTGGTTGAAGATTTCCAGACTTTCAAAAGACCCTGACAAATTATCAGGCACCTGGAAATCCCACACATGCTGCCTGCACAGATCAGCTCTGCTCCATGTATACAAAAGGTCCAAAGCCTCCTGGGAAAGGTGGGCTCTACATACACATAGCCTTTCTTTCCAGGCACCCACACGTGCAGGCACAAAGCCTAGAGAGGAATATGTCAGCATGGTACTTGTACCAGCTCAAACATGGCACTTGTACCAGCTCAACCTCATTTTCCATTCCCACTGGGACAGGAAAAACACAGACTGCACTGTTACAGCTCTGCAGTTTGGTCAGCCTGTCACTTTGGACTAATAAAGCACTGCTTAAAGATTTCTGATTACCTCAAGCTAGCCACATATGGTGAAACAGTCTCTTCTAGTCTAGGAGAAGCAGTCATACCAAGACCTACTAGGGGCATTTCCCAGCCTTCTCTCCATCTGCAGAAGAGGAGATGGGGACAAAGCACAGCAAGGGTCCATCTCCTGCCTTAGCTGCTAGGTAGATCTCCTGCCACAGGCCCAGGAAGGTCGCAAAACAACACTGGTGCCAGATAAATTCATAAGACTCTTGCTCCAGGACATGCACTTGACTCCTGCTCCACGTGCAGACACATGGTTCAAAGTGCTTTCCCAACATATTGCTCTGAAGCCTTCAGGCTCACAGCAGGTCAGACCACCGCAGTCCAGTGAGCTATAGAGTCCTCTGTCATAACAAAGTCCTTCACGCTAAACTGGCCCCATCTGCTCTTCGTGGGCAATGAAGATACAGTGAATGGCTTTGTAAGGACAGAGGTTTGTTCCAGAGTCCTTGGACAAGAACATTTCCCTCCCTGTGGCTGCAGGTAGTGCAGCAGGCTACCTCACCAGATAGGGATGTCTCCTTGTAAAGGCAGAAGTAGCTTAGTACTGGAGAAGCGTCCAAGCCACCAAATGTCCTTTAGCTCTGCAGAAATATAGGCAGGAAAAACATAGGCCTGAGAATTCTAGGTCAGCATTGCTGTCTTTTGCCAAAGAGTGGCCACAGTCGTTCTGGATTAATTGGAGAAGAGAACACGGGGCAGTTGGTAAGACAGCAATACGGTGATCTATGTCTTTAAGAGCCATATAAGAGGAAAATCCATTTGCAAAGCAACTTTGCAATAACTTTATGATGGTGATATAAAAACTAGTATAGATTTGGTGTAAATACATGAATGAACTGTGTTTATTATATTAAACAAAAAGGTTAGGAATAGCTTGAAAAACAATAATAAGCTTGACCAGTTAAGGTATAATAGTCACATCTAAAGGAGTGGTGCCCTGGTATTTCTCTAGAGCAATGTTTGTTGTTCTCCCCATCTCTATTGAGTCCAAAGAACAAACCTGACTGCTTTTTGTTGTTCCTTCTTTCTCACGATGGCATCCCTACACTAGAACAATGTCAGGTCTGTTTTCTAACTCTGTAGACAGACAAGTCGATTGCCACAGCCTTCTTGAACCCACCAAAGAGCAAGTATTCAATTCACCTGGAGACATCAGCAGGTAAGGGGTGCAGCAAGCATGCTGTGTGGAAAGAGCCTGGGACGGGGGATCAGGGATACCGCTCCAGGGCCCATCCCATGGCACAGCCCTTATTTCTCTTTTCACCCACAGGGCCCAGGGAATGGCAGGAGACTTTTGGCTCCGCTGCTTCCCTGTCTGGACTCTGGCGTGCCCTCAAGCCAGCAGCTTCCGACCTCCCAGCCCTGCCCCGTGGAAGCAGAAGGGAATTGGTTTGTGATGAACACTCACCTCTTTCTGCTCCCTCTGCAGACACAGCTCTTCTGTCTCTTCCATCAGCTTATCTGCAAACATACACACACACAAAGGCCAAACGCAGAGAAAAGCAATTTATATCCCGGGGATGTTTATAAGCATGAAGCACTGACGGGAGCTTGTAAGCGCAGCATTTTCTATTGCTCCATGCATATCTGTTTGAGAGGCTCCAAAGGCTGAGATGACACTAATGGGATGCTTGGTAATTTCCCTCCTGCCAAATAACTTAAGCTAAGCAATCATATTAATGTGTACTCCTTCTAAGGGTTCCTCCCAAGTGCATTAACAAACTAACCTTCGCCACCCTCTAGCTGAGCTAGGAAAACATCCTCAGCTCTGCTTCACACATAAGGGAAAGGAGCTACAGAAGGGCTAAGTGGGCACGCAAGGTCACTCACAGCATGGCAGCAGTCTGTTCTCCCCATATGTCTCAGTGCCCTGCCCTTACCCTCCCAGCACATTGCCCTCTCCTTTAACCCCTCTAGGTTAAACTAGGAGAAGAGGTCTCCCAGCCTCCCTCAAGTCTAGAGGGGCCTCCAAGGCATACTCCAAATAAACTCTGCTGAATGCACAGGGAGCTGCTGCCCATACAAACAAACCTCTCATTATACTAAGCCTCACTAGATTTACTAGATCTTACTTTACTAAATTCAGTAAGAGAAAAACTTTGCCCTGACGTCAAAGGCCTACAGGGCCCATGATGAAACGTGAAATAGACACGTCTGTCTACTCGGTTTACCTTGGATAAGGAAGGTATTTAGGTTTATTATTAAGTTGTAAGGTAAAAAGCACTGTGGTCTGTTAGAGTTACAATATGCTTTGAACCAATAGGAAAAAAAATTATTCTGGGGAGGTTTAAGTTGTCCTGACCATGTGTATGTGCAATGTTAAATAGAGACAAAAGTATAATCAATTGTTCTGTGATACGAGTGTAAGGGGAGTTAAGTCAACAGAAAACAGCACTGATGGTTTATTCTGGTGATCCTAAATCATATGAATGAATCTACGTGGATGTTAGATGGCTTGAGACTAAAAAGAGGTGTTAAATAACAACTCTTTGGAGCTATTCCCCGCAGTGACGTCTTAAAGCCTCTTGTTCATCGTGTTCCCATTACACACGCTTTGAGTAGAGGCTTGCTTGTTTTTAGAACTGACCTTGGGTTTAGTCATAAAGATTGATAGCTGGGTTTTGTTGTTAGGTTTCTTTGTTTTGTTTTACCATATGGACATAAATATCTAGGATAGCTTTGTGTGCGATTATGAAGAAGGATGATCTTAATATATTTAAACAAAACTAACTGCAAATAGATTATAGTTGCACAGCCTGGAGAAATCAGTCCCCTGGGAAACCTGGATCCCAGCTGGGAGAGGAGGGGAGATGGAAGGTAACCCCATGGGGACTCAGGGAATTCCCCAGAGCAGAAATGAAGGGCAGTGTTTCTGTTCTCCAAAGATCCTTGACCTGGTGCCAGTAGGAATGCCTGACTTCGAAACTTAACTACAGGATGGACACAGATCACTGACAATGAGGTTAATGAGGCAGAAACCTCATCAGTTAAATAGGAATAAATATAGAACTGCTGTCAAAAGAAAGTAACCAACTGTGAAAATTCACCAGCTGAGGATAATCTTGTCAATGACCAAAAAAACACAGTGAAATATGTATTTTACATTCCACATATCTTTGGTTTGCCACAGAGTGCTTTTTCCTCTGTTCCTCCATCACCTTGTCTTTTATCATACTGTGATCCTCTTCAGCCTTAAGCTCTTTGTTCTGCTCTAGTGTTTGCAAAACAACATTTTGACAAAATTTTCTAACTTTCCACCTGTCTCTCCAGGTCCTCCTCTCAGCACTTCCTATTATCTCTGTGATCACTGTGTAAGGTGTGGAGCCACCAGGCCAGAAAGGCTATTGCACCTCTCTTGAGGAATACTCCACCTAACTTAGGAGCCATCTGGGTTAAAGAGGCTGCTCTCCTTTGGCTCTTGCCATAGGCAATGCGGGGAGTGATGGCCGCACCTCTCAGGGCAGTCAGAGCACCCGAAGTATTGCTATCCAGAAGTTGGTTTCTGAGTAGGGAATTGGACTACGTAACCTCCAGAGGTTTCTTCTAGCCAAATGGCTATTTTGGGTTTTACAGCATTTAGAGGTAAGAGTCTCCTACCTAAATATTCCTGTTTCTCCTTGGCCAGCTGCAGTCCCTGGGCTTCCAGGCTCTCGATCATAGCTTCTCCCAGCTGGGCATTCTTCCAGGTCCTAGACAGAGCAGCCAAAGCAGACAGTAAAAGAGAGCTAAGGGTCCCACAGAGAGAGGCAAAGGGGCTCAGCCTAGCAATCTACCAAGGAATTTAAACATGATCTCTCGGTGGGGATCATGATTCTCTAAATTTTTCTCTGCAAGTGACTTGGAGAAATTTTCCTGACGTTCAGTAAAAGGAAGTTTACAGGAGCTGTATATCAATACCACACAGCTACTCAATTGTTTCTCCAGTACTTTGGAGATTTCTATACTAAGCCTAGTCTTGAGAGCTCTCCAGACCAACCCAGCACATGCACAGCCTCCAGCTGCAACAGGATGTACGTGGAACACACTAAATGAATCCTATCTTCTCATAGACCAGTGGCATTGTCTTCTGCTTTTCCAATATTTTGCTGGTTTAGCTACTTTTCCACTTCAAACATTAACTACTTATTGTCCCCTTCCCACAGCCTTGTATCTCCAGCCTTTCTGGTATCCATCCTGGAACCAGTCAATCCCTCCTCCACTCAGTTTGTACGCCACTAGAATTTGGTGCCTTGCCCTACATTGAGGTAACTGCCTCTCCCTGTAAAAGCATTGAGGAACCAGAGATAAAAAAGCCAGATGAGAAACTGGCAAGTACAGAGAGTTAAAGGTAGCAGGCATATTCAAAGAGTACCTTGCATTATTGTAGCACCACTGGCCAGAGGATCTCAAGGTCTCTTGAAAACATTATGAAACTAAGCTGCCTAAAAGGCCTGTGGAGCAGATGCCCATTAGTGACTGAGTTGATGGACAGAGTAGGCTTCAATACAGAGACTAAGTAACCAAGGACACAGACGTACAAATCAAAACAGAACCAGAGTTTGCTGTTCACTTCTACCCACGTTGCATTAGCAAACAGCACCTACACACATAAAATACATGAAATGCATATGTAAAATCAATTCTGATCTATTTATATAGGTGCACATACAGGAACAGCAACTGCTGCCCAGAAGTTTTGTCATCTTTGTTAAATCGTAAGGGAGCCTATGAATATTAAATACCTGTAAGCCTTCCTGCATCAGGCCTCTTTGTGAGCCATTTGAGACTGTAGCTTTTTGGAAACTCTAAGTTGGCAACCTCTTACAAAACAATTTCAAGGCAACCTGTACTTTGTCTCTTGCAAAAGCCAGACAAATACATTAAACACATGTTACCCCAGGGACCAGGCAACTCACACTTCTAACAGCCCAGGCACTACCTTGTGCTCTTTGCAGGCAGCTGGGTTTCTGTTCAGCTAACGAGCATCCAGGATATTTCCAAAGTGCAGAGGAAATTAGAATGCTAATTAAAAAGGTGATGTTTTGCCCACAGGTAGACATCTTCAACCTGAGTGAGAATATGTGGGTGTGAATGTGTGTTTTTCCACTGATGTGCTCTGATGTAGGAAGAATGTGATCCCAGAGAAGCCAACAGCAAACAACTCAAGCAGGGGAAGTAGAGTTTATCATATAATTACATGGAGGGTTTTTAAATGGCTGCAGGTTTTAAGGGGTCTATTCATTAGATTCACTTTTTCAGTGCTTCCTCCCCAGCCTGACAAGTTTCCCTGTCTGTAGCTCAAAGGTAGCAACACCCACTGCTGTGTAACTTGCCAGATATACCCATAGCACTGTGTAGTATTTAGGCTTTTATTCCTTTTATCTGCTGGAACCAGTGCCTGAGTGCAACCACACCTGTAGGGAGGTGCAGGTGCTCACCATGGCTGAGGGGGGGGCAAACTAGTGCTTTGTTATTTTGTCCTTCTTACCACGTGAGCTTTTGTTAGAAAAAGCCACGTTGCTTGAAGTGCTGGAAAGCACAGCATCAGAAAGGCTGATGATCCTTTTGCAGATGGGTGTCCATATTCGAGTCTTTTTGAGGTGGAGACACCTCTGCAGTTGTGCCTGCATTTTACCTTTCCTGGGAGCATCTACAACCAATTTCTGGAGGCACTTAGTACTTCGTGGTCCAAAGGATATGTGGACCATGCTCCATTTACCTAACATCCCTGGCTGGATCATCATCTGTATATGGGAATGAGGAGACAGGAACACAAGGTATGGCCCCACAGGGAGACAGACTATGTGAAGGCAGAGCTGCCTCAGTAGGTGGCGTGAGGGTCAAGAGCATAGTTTGTCTAAGGGCACAGAGGAACAGAGATAGGGAATGGACCTTTGCTTAGGAGACAATAGGAAGCAAGTAGGAAATGGCATCACGAGGGATTTCACACACACCAAGTCAGCAGTAGAAGTACCCACGTTTGAGTTGGCTCTTATCCTGCAGTGGCCACAAATATCTTCCAGAAGATGAGGGAGAATCAGGACAATCTAATTTATTCTTCTTTCTCAAATGCCAGGTCTTTTTTTTTTTTTAATGTCAATCACAAAGCAAAATGGCTTCAGCAGCACATCACGTGCTCACATGTGGTATGGCAATGGTTGGCACATTGCTCAGAGCAAGCTCTTGATCTTACCCTCAGCAGGCCGCATCCCAGCTCGTGCCTTTCTCCACACAAAAGAGCTGGTGATTTCCTTCCCATTGCCCACCAAGTCTCCTGGTAGGCTGTGCAGGGACTGCCACCGCGGGCACGGAGGGCTTTTGTATTCCCACCTTGGTGCTTTTATGGAAACATACACACTAACATAGATTGTGCAATCACTGCTTTTTGTCACACAAAGGCCATCATTGGCACTAACCAAGCAACATAGGGGCTGCATCTTTCTCCACTGCAGGTTGCAGAAGCACAGAGGGGTAGCCACCACCCCATTGCCTGTTTTAAACTCCGGTGCTAGAATATCGGGGCAAGGCCTGAAGAGGAGGGTGGCTCTGAAACAAGCAGCCGGGCAGGGGTTGCTTGTAAGAGCCCCATATACACCCCTTCCCTCCCACATGCACTTGGGAGACAAATTTGGCCCCCAAATTACTGCCTATCCAAATGGTAGGCTCTGCCCTACAAGTTTCTAGCTCTGCAAGTTTCTAGCTCTGCAAGTTTCTAGCTGCCCAGGGAAATTCACATCCCTTTTTAAGTGCTACCTCTTCCCGCACCTGCTGAGACTCAGAGCTTCTGCTAAGCCCCAGGTCCCACATCTCTGAGACCAGGGAAAGGGACAGCAGGTCCCAGATGACAGCCCAGATTTGTTAGCCAAGGGTCACTGCACTGCACACCAACACAGGAAGTTTTCTGTCAGTTTTACGGAGTTTGTATTTTAGGAAAGGATGGTCCTAGGAGTCAAGTGAGGGTCTTGCTGGTCTTGGGGAGCTTCTCTGCCTCCCCACAGTCCTTCTAGTCAGGCTTTTTCCTCTTTATCCTTTATACGTCTACAGAGCAGATCAAAGAGAAGAAGGAACAGAAAGCAGCTTACACTTTTCCAGACTCCTGCAGCATCTCCAGCCACTGAGCCTGCTCAAACTCTGACTCGGCTGCTAGAACAATGTTACCCTGGAAGAGGGAAAGGGAGGGGAAAGAAACCCAGATTAGAGAGGCTGATGCCTTACACTCAGGGCACGAGCTGCACACAGCTATGGCATGAGGAGGCTCACCTCTGCAGGAGGCATCACGCCGGAGTGAATATGGCCCAGGCCTACCACACATTCTTGCTTGGAAAGAGATGCACACAGCAAGAGCTTGTAGAAAGAATGAAGGGATAGGGGGGGAATAAGGGGAAATGAGCTCTTGGGCTCCCAGATTTCCATCTACTGGTTTGCTAGTATACTAAACCCACTGTCAAAAGGAGGAAATTTCCTTGTTGTCTGTCAAAGCAGAGGCAGTAGCAAAGCCTTGAGGGGACTTTGTATGCTAAGCCACCCTCTCTCCCAGGATAGTTTGCCCAGAGAGGGTACACAGACATTGGTAGAGTGGGAAATCCAGCTCTGCTCATGAGCAATAAATGTTTTTGGGTTTTATTTTCCTTGAGAAGGAAAAAAAAAATCTACTTACATGGAAGTCTTCATGAGAGATCCTTATGGCATAAGGCATGCTGGGCTCTTCTTTGGGTTCCACGATGCAGCCCCCCAGGGGTATGACACCCTGGGGATGAACCAGAGCACTCCAATCAGTCAAAGTCAAGGATTGCCCTTAACAATTAATCAGCTGAACCACCACCCTTGGTCACTCTTGTGCCCGTGCCCTACCTTGGACATCCCGGGGGGGGGGGGGGGGGGCGTGATACACACAGCTCCTGAAAAGCAGAGGGACTCCCACCACCACCACCAGGAGACCTCCAAGTGGAAGGTGAAAGGACATAAACATGCATTCAGCTTGGAGGGGAGGTTGCTGGCTAAAGCACAGAGGTGGGAAGGTGTTTTATCAAGGAGAATGTGATCTCTTGACGGGGCAGATGCTGCAGAGTGGTAAGGTAGCACATAAAGGTTGTGCATCCATTACCCTTGTCAGTAGGTCAATGCCACGGACTGACACAACTCTCACTTTTTTTGGACGCTTCCCCAGATCTGTAAGCTTGTGCCTTATCTCTTCTTAACTTGATAGTCTAATGAAAAAGAGAAGCTAGGAACATAGTAACCCTCTCTCCCTTGCAAGAACTGCTCACCTTGGGGTGGATATTGAAGTATTTATTGCTTTCAAAGTTCTTCTTCTCACTCTCAGCATAGTAGAGCAGGAAACTCTCCTTAATGATGAAGAACCTGTAAGACAGAAAAGAAACAAAATTCTGCTAGAACAGAGCTCTTGGTTCACAGCACAAGAAAATGCCCACCTGTAGCTGCTTTCTGAGCAGCGAAGTTGACCAGTCCCACCCAACCTTCATGCGGGGTGCCTCAACTTCCATCCAAAGGCAAGTGCTAGTGCTTAACAGTAAGCGCTAAGTTCAAGTGCCTTGTGCTTCCACGCTGCACACGCTGGTGTTGAAAACAAACTATGGCATCATTTACTGGCAGGGGAATGGGATAGCAGTCTGCATCCAAGACAGGATCCCAGCCAAAGTGTTTTGATGTCTTGACCTGTGTGTATTCTGTCTAGCCTACATAGTGGCTTCAACCTATTGGAAGAGAGCTGCTCCTTTCTTTAAAGGGCTCTCACGTGAGCTAAAAGCAACTAAAAGCTTATTTTTGCAATCAGCTCCCTGCTGCCCTTTGTCCTCTCCTTGTCCCTTGCCAGCATAAGCCAAGAGGGAAGTGTTCCCACTGTAACACTGAGTCATATGGCAGGGAGAGCCACAGGGGAGCATCCTCAAGCGACTCTCAAGGCAATGTGTTCGTCATGAGAACACTCAGAAGCAGAAATAAATTTTATAGATATTTTTAAGCAGAGCTGTTGGCAAAGTCTCCTGACACTGGCCTTTGTAAATAGAAAGGAAATTGAATTTTCTTGTCATATGCACCACATTAAGATGTGCCTTGTTATGCACAGTTAGCCTTAGGTATGTTCTGACAAGCACTGCACAGTAGACACAAAGCATCACAGCACCTGTAAACCAAGCCTCTAATTTACTGGAGCATGTCCTAAAATTGTAATTAAAGGAGTTCTGCTTTTAGCCTATTTGGATGTTCAAAATGCCCCTAGGAGAGTGCCTCTTCTCTTAGAAAATTGATGTTGCATTTACCCTGCAGGCAGTGACACAGGGAAGAGAGATCTGACTTCACTTAAATTCAGCCTAAATATCTGCAGCACTCAAACATGCTGAAGAGCAGCTGGAAGGATGGAGACTGGTTTAGTAGAGAGCTTTCAGACAAGTAAATGACAAATAAAATGTTTTGCACTGTTCTGTAGAAGGATCTGCAGCATGCTCTGGCTGCGGGCCTGCTTCAAAATGTTTAAGAGTGGCGGTCATTGAACACATTGAGCACATTTACACCCAGGAACATTCACAATGTACAAAGACCAGCAGGAATCAGCAGGAACTGAGTGCCCTCAGTTTTTTTCCTTCTCCTTGCCCACTCATTTGTATCCATTTGTGTGGACTTCGGAGGTGGGAAGAAGCAGCCAGCTTGCTGCCTCAGCAGGACACTGTCTTCTTGCCTGATGCTCCAGGAACATCACGGTTGACTGCCTACCCTCACCTCTTGTTCCCAACCACGGCCTTGCAAAACCTCTCTAGACAGCACAGCGTGACTCAGTGCAAAAAGCACTCTTCTGTGCTGAGCTTAGTTAGTTAGTAGAGGACCAAAAGGGTGGTTGTGCCCTGTGCAGCCAGTCCAGCAAGGTCCCTGAGGAGGAATGAGTACCACTCGCCCTAGTACGGGCTCTCTATCCAGCACCACAGAACAGTTCTCTCATGACAGCAGACAGGGACATGGAAGAGCATCCCAGAGAAGGAGGGGGTAAGCCACTCACACAGCTCTGAGATACAGGCAAACACAGGCCATTTGGCAGATTTGGCACTAGGAGATATGTCTGTTGGCGTGGATTCACCCAGGCTCCACGTCTGTGTGAAAGAAGGATTGGTATTTTCTGGTACATTTGCGTTAACAGAAAAGGCAGCCGTGATTCCTGCATCAGGATCGGAGATGGCCCCATGGGAGTCACCAGTCTGCCCACTGATGGTAGCCCAGGAGCCCTGTCCAAGCCAGGCACCAGGAAGGCCCCCACAGAGCAGCCAGGGCTTGTTCCTCCTGCCCATGCCATTTCTGCCAGCAGCAGCCTTGTGCCTTCTTGTTTCATTTTCCCTCCCACCTCTTCTCATTAACTCTCTGGGAAAGTCTTCACGTGAGTGGTGCATCATCACCGTATCTCTAACGCCTACTTTGTTACATACTTTTTTGGATGCTCAGTGTTCCTGTTAATCCCTGTATTATAGGTTATGCTCCAGTGGAAAAACAAGCCAAAACAAAAACAAGAGCAAAACACAGCACTGATCTCCCAGAATTGATGTGCCTCTGGCAGATTGCTGAACTTTCAGATCCCTGACTTCACAGATGCAGAGAGAATCCATGGGGATTTGGAATGAAAACAGACAAAATAAGAGTTTTAAAAATACAATAAATAGCAGGAAAAAATAACCAAACAAGTAAGGAAGAACACTGGAAATCCAGTTAGCTGGCGGACTGCTGCATTTGTTTATATTCTCTTTTCTATCTTTACCTGAAAGGCAACACCTAAAAACTTGAGACTACCACTTCAGCTTTGACTTTCAGGACAAACTCTCTGTACAAAGATGCAGGGATAATTGCTAACTGGGAGAAGGGAAGTTGCAGGACTGCAGAGGCAGACGACTGCAGCAGCACCCAGGTGAGCAGGAAGGCCAAAGATGGGAATGGGAGAGACACCCCAAGGAGTGGGCCTGCGGGGCTGGGGACACTGGGCACATGTCTGAGTTCAGCACAGGTGTGACAGGGAAAGAAGAGGGAGTGGAAAGATGAGGGAAACCACCAAAATGGCGGTGTAATTAAACCGGGATAGGGGAGGGACAGCAACAAGCAGCGACTTGGTGCGAAGGCAGAGATGCAGTCTGCCAGGATTAGGCCTACCAGACACACATGGCAGGCAGAGATACTGATCTCTGGGGATAGAGTGCTGTCTTTGTATTGCAGAGGGCTAACGAGATTAATTAGCTAATCTTTGAGAAAGTTTTTGAAGCAACAGTGGCCCAAGCTAAGTACTTACATTACCACACTGCAGCATGCTGGCTCCGGGTCTCTGGGCACCAGCCCAGGAGCACACACAGCAAATCCCAGGCCCGCTCCCTCTCCCTAGGGACAGATCAGGAAAAGGACACAAGTGCTGTTTTTCCCTCCTTCCAGCAGCAGCCTGGCACCTCCGATGGGTATCAGCACATCTCCTCAGAGGTATCAGCACACTTTGCCTTTTGTTCTCTACTCTTTTCAGTTCCCTGTGTTCCTCCTTGCTGTGGACAGCCACTCAGCCGATGCCCCCTGAGCTGTCCCCCTTAGCCTTAAAGGGTCACAGCCGAATGGTGACAGACAGCTTAGAGACTGACACTTCTCTGTGGGCCTGGGATTACTCGTGGTAGAGGAGGATGTGTCACTTCCAGCCCAGAAAGCTGCGGTGCTCCACCACCACCAGCTCCAGCGCAGGGACACACCTCGGGCTTTCATTCCAGACTCCACTGATGCTGCTGCCAGTACAACTTGTGTACCAGGGAACAGCCTAAACTGTGTGCTGTTGGTTGGAAGGAAAAGTGGGTGCAGCTTTGTGGGAAGAGGAGGAAAGAGACTATGGCTTTCCAAAGCCAGAGAGCACTACTCTGAGAGACAGGATGCTGCTAATGAAGTCTCCAAATCAGGGATTTCGATCACTAAGTCACCAAAGCTCTGGACACTGTTCCTGGATTTTTTCCCACTGATTTGTAATTCATTCAGTCTCCATCCTTCCTATAAACACTTGCTTTTCTTCTCAGCATCTCCTGCAGCACTGTTGCTACAGCCAAATGAATGGGATCGAGCCAGTAAATATAGTGCAGCTCTTAAAAGCCACACAGAGTGAGTTGCATGACTGATGGCCTGACGTGATTGATCTTCCTGCTTTATCTCCCTTTGCTTGGAAAGGCTTTCCTCAGGACAGGGACTACTACCTCTGTCTAGTGCAAAATTATTCCACAGCTAAGGCATGACCTGTAAATACTAAACAGATAAAGTGAGACAAAATAGATAAAATCCAATATTTCAGGACAAAATCTGCATTCCTCAGAGATCAGATCTCCAACTGTATCTAGCAGTAGGGTTTGTTTGTTTGTTTTCCACTTAATTTAACCAGAAAGGGAAACATGTCTTCTTCATTTCACATAATAATGCACTTAAGCAGCTGTGCCTTGCTGGGCATGTGGGGTGGGAAATTCATGAGACTGCTCCTCATCCCCCCCATAATGGCTGATGGATAATGACACGCAAGATTTTTGAGTTTAGAGCGAACCTGTTCTGTGCCAAGAACTCTCTCTGCTTTCAGAGGAATTTCAGCAAACTCTTAGAGCTTGTGGCACGGCACGTCCCCAGATACACTGTGCCAGAAGCTCTGGGTTCCTCGCACAGGACCAGCACCCTGCAGCCCGCACCCAGCTACATACATCCACGGACTGCCAGGGCCCAGGAGCCACCCCGCTGGGTTCGATAGAGCAAAAGCCAGGCTGCAGAAGAGCCCAATGTGCTGGGGCCCCCCAGGCGAACCTGTGCCTTCTCCGGCCCCTCCGACCCCGAGGCAGGAGGGCACCATCACACCACTCCCATGTGCTCCCCCTGCCCTGTGCCGATGCCTCCTTATGCTCTGCTGCCAGGATCAGCCCATCCTTGGACCAGCTCTCCCTCCCCTCACTGCTCCTCCAGTCCCACAGGCTTTTTGCTCTGGAAGCCGCTCCTTCCCAGCCCTACAAATGCCCAGGAGTCATCTCCCATTTACCAAACACCTTCCTGTCCCTGTTCCCCCAGGACCCTCAGTGGCCGTGCTCGCAACCAGCCTTCCACACTGCCCCACGCCTGCCTCCCCACCTCCTCCCACCCTCCATCACTAAAATATTTACAACTCACTGAAGATGGGGATGACTTCTAGGAATAGAACAGCACTAAATAAATAATGACAGAGAGAGCAGAGCTGGGCCATTTGCCTGTAAGAAATTTTGATTAGGAAGAAAATCTTTTAAGAATACGTCCTCCACAGAAAATTACCTTCCCCCTATGTTATTTTGTCCGTTTCTCAGCAGCACAGTCATGTCAGCTTCCAGACACCATTCATTTAAATAGCAGTGCTTGTGAGCTGAGCAGGGAACACCGACACAAATTCTGTCCTTGGTGAAAACAGGCCACGCTTTCAGAAAAAAGAGCACAGAATAAAACCTGCATGAGTCCCAGACAGCCACAAGCACAAAACCACTACCGAAGTAACGCTTTGATTCCTTGTGTCTACACTTCAGCAAAAGGCCGTGCTGCTTTTCAGCCCCAGGGGTAGCTTGGGCTTCCTGGGCTGCCTTTTGTTAGCAACTCATTTCTGCCTTTTCCCGGGGGAAATGGGGGAAAAAAAGGAAAACAGTATTACTTTGCATTTCTGGCACAGTTTCCTCTGCTGATATCTACCAGAGGAGGTAGTACTACCAAACTACCAAAGGAGGGCCGGCACTATTATCCTCCTCCTAAAGTTCACGACAACAGCTCCTGGGTCACAAAATCTCTGACAGCAGCAAGGTGAAAACACAAGTTTCTCTGCTGCTGGCCTTGTAACTGAGTGGCTTGCCAGTGACTCCTATCAACAGTGACATGAGTCTGCCTCCCAAGAATGCCGGAGGGCTTAATCCATAGGATCGTGTACCCCCAGTGAGCAACAAGAGTGAGCTGTGCCGTGTTCCTGTGCGCGTACCCATCCGTGACCAACGCTGCTTCATCATTTGATAGCTGCTCTCCCGAGAGGCTCAGTGCTTCACATATAGAAATTGTGCCAGCTTTGCACCTCAGGCTGACCCATCACTTCGGTGCGATAGGTCATACTTCTGCCCTTGGCAATGTGCTAGCAAACCTTTCAGACCCCTTTCAGGATGTCCCCGTGGCAGGAGGAGAGCACACTGGGGTCTGAGTCTCTGAAGCAGACACGGGACAGCAGGGAAGCTCTGCCGAAGCTTCATCCCTCGTCCCTGCCTGGCTGCACTTGAAAAGAGTCTGAGCACGCAGCCAACTCACCCCAGCACCCCTCGACACCCGTGGCTTACCTCCTGGACCACTTGGCCGACTGCCTCCCAAAGGGTCTCTTCCAGAGCACGCCGTACAGCTGCACTTTGGTGCTGATGTCCAGAGCATCCGAATCTGCCTGGTCCATGGATGGAGAAGGGGACACAGAGCTGGATTTTGAAGCAAACATTGTAGATGGGTTTGGTTCCAACTCTCCCCCCTGCTTGGCAGCTCTGGGAAGCCGATTATATGCGGCGAACCAGAAGGATGCACCCAGCCACGCCGAGCGGCAGGCGGAGAGGCTGGGCTACGGTCTGAATCAATACCGTGACTGCTCAGCACTCAGTCAGTAATTCGCCCTGATGCACAGATGATGAGAGTTTCCTCATTGCGTGTGGCTTCCTGATGCATTAAAGGCAGAGCACATCCCAGCCCGAGGAGAAAAAAAAAATAAAAATAAAAGGAGCAAAGAAAGCCTGAGATCAGGCATACAAGGAGGCAGACAGCTCACCAGACAGAAAGCAATACCATAAGCCAAAGGACCTCTGCACCAAAGGCAGCCTGGAAGGTTATTTCACTTGACATTGCAGCTCCCCAGGCAGGAACCAGGGCGAGACGTTTTGCTATCAAGCATCCCTTACTCTGACGCACACCCCAAAATCTCACGCTTGGAGGCAGCTGCTTCTTATTTTTCCTCCAGAAAAGGGGAGCAGAGCAGGAGCCAGCGAGCTCAATCAGCTTCTCTCTGCCCTGGGGAGGATTTTTCTGTGCCAGGCTGGCACAGCCCACCCTGGGACATTGACGTGGCTGCTGGGTCTGGGCTGGGCAGCGTCCAGGCTGCCTGCCTGCCTCGTCCTTAAAGGGCTGCTCCTGCTGGGAGGTCAGAGATCAGAAAGATGCCTCCCCCTGCGTTTCGGGGTCCGCATGTGGCAGGCAGAGCCCCTGCCCTGCCTCTTGGGTTCCAGCTGCTCCTCAGCCACAGCAGAGACGGAGGAATACGGCACGGGGCTCGGGTGAGCCTCCACTCATCTCTCAGTCAGCTCAAAGTGGCATTGAGGGACAGGGTGGAGAGCAGGGGGCAGCAGCATTTACTGCCTCATCTCACCTGAGCCCCAACTCAGGAATACTTCACTGTGTCACAGGCAAGCAACATTAATGCTGTAGTGACCATCCCACCCACTGCACTATAAAGAAAATATTCCTCATAACCAAAGCTTCAGGAGAGGGGAAAGTTTCCCTGGAATTATATTGCACAAATAAAAAAAAATAATAGTATTCTGGGCCCAGCAACACCATCTTAACTTATAAATGCACTGGGAAAAGCCACAGAGTCCCTGCATAAAGACGTCTCTGCCCCTGGACACCAGCACCGACACAATGATTTATAGCAGTGACCTGCAGCGAGGAAAAACAGGCTTTCCTTCTTTTTATTTTAGAGATTAAGAGAGAAAGGACGTCTGTGGCTCACAGTGCTGGAAACGCAGGTTTCGTCTCCCCTAGACCTCCAGGCCAAGCAAGGCACAGGGCAGTCACAGCACACTTTATCACAGGAGGCAGCTCCATGGGAGGGGAAAAGCAACTTGCTTACATCAAGTCTCCAAAAGAGCTAGAAACAGGCAGGAGCTAGCAATGCTAGGGTAGGAATTAGCAGCTGGGTGAATTCTGTAAGCACTGATACCTGGGACAAAGCAATTTGTAAAAACATTGGCACATAGCATTTCCAGTATGCATGTGCTAATCCAGTTACATTGGGGGCCTGCTTGAAGGAAACAGTAGGAAAGCAACCCAACAGGTTGCAAGTAAGGCAAGCAACTTTTCTCTCACAAACAGAAGGTAAGGGCCTAAGGGCCAGCCTACAGGTTCTTCAGCATTACTTCTGCCAGGTGCCAAACTTACTTCCACCGGCCAGGAATTAGACATCAAAAGAACAGTCTCACAAAACCTGGTAGGGAAAAAGGGTCCACCACAAGGCAAGCAGGGAGAGCCAGGTCCTGCAGAAGTGTCCTCTCCAAATCCCAGGAGAGGAAAATCCTCAAGGAAGCACAACCGAACAAGAAGATTATTTTTTGCTGTAAGATCTTGGTGAAAAATGACAGCCCCAAAGCACACAGACATTTATATGATCAGTTTGGGTTTAACCTGGGAGCTCATCGTTTATAAGGGCAGAGGAGGAAAACCCAAGCACACTGGGCTTTAGCAGGATAATCATACAACAAGTGCAAAAATCAAAGTGTGGTCACGGTCTGCACTGGAGGCAAGGGAAGACCCCAGGCCCACAGATCCCTTCCGCACTGCTGTGACCACACGGATTCCCTGGCCCTGAAGTGATGCAGAAGAGGAGTTGAGGGATGATCGCAGGTAGAGCTAACCCATGACAGGAGACTGGAAACACTTCACTTGTTTAAGTGAGAGCTAAGGGGAAAAATTGGCTGCTCTCAAGTTTCAAGAGCTCTTTCCCCTCTTAATGTATTAGCAGAGGTCGATGCCTGCAATAAAGCGAGCGAGCTGGAATTGGCCATGAATAAGAAGCAGAAGCGTACCCACCACAGGCGGGGGGCCTGAGGTGCTCGAGCACAGGATGAGAGGAGCGGAGGTGAAGAGCCATCACTCTGCTGGATGCTACAAGCACAGCTACCTGAGGCGGCCATGCCTTCCAGGGGTACAGATTAGGCCTACCCTCTTCCTCCAAAACATTTTTGTTGCTGAGTAATAATTTAAAGATTTTCGATGGCTGTTATATTCTCGATGGCTCCTAGGGAAAACACAGCTGCACGGCCTATGGAGAATGCACCGGAGCTTTGCTTAGGAAACCTTCCTGCGGAGAGACAGGTTGTACTGACAAGCAAATTATTTCCCTACTGCTGTCCCTAGCTTTCCTACACATCAAGCCAATACAATTTTGCTTAAACAACTTAGAGGCAAACAGCAGTGCGAGCTAGCAGGGAAGCAATGCTCCATCGCCACAGGCCACCCTCCAGCTAGCGGTGCCCCCTTTCAGTTTAAGGGAGCACACGCTGGATAACCCCAGCCAGGGAACAGGCCTGCATTTTTTGAAGGTAAGAAGTTATTCCTTTATGTCCTGGGCAGCCTTACAGCAGCACTTTACAAAGAAAAGAACACACCAGTCCTCGGGTTGAGGCTAGGAAATTGAGATTTGGACAAGAGCTGCTGCAGTCGGAAGGGTTCAGCTCTGGCTCTCCGGTTTGGATTCGTTTTGCTCTTACAGCTTTTGATGGCTGTTTTCACCCAAAGGCCCATTAGCAGTTATGGGAGGTATTAGCGGGCATCTGGAGCAATGAGGAGACATTTAAAAAAAATCCAGCTCAGGTTTCATTTCTGATGTAACATTCCTGCAAAGGTAAAATGCCACATTTACCTATCAAAATGATGCTCCAGCTCCCCAGATACCCAGCTGTGTGCAGGGGCAGCTTTAAACACAGCAGAAGCAACCAGCACCAATCCATCTCTTTCACATGATCCGCTGATAGATTTTCTTTTGCACATGATTAATTTTTTAACATCAGATGGGAACTCGGAGCTGTCCTGCAGAGCTCAAAGCAAATGGGCATTAAAGCAAAGAGTCTTTGTAGACTTATAACCCCATCTGACGTGGCCCCACAGTCTCAGTAGCATGGTCCAGACAAAGCCCTCCACGAGCCCCTGCCATTCAAACCCTCCCAGATCCATTTTCAGTGACCCCTGCGTCATATTAATCAAATCATTAGCTGGGGATATAAGCACCACTTCAGGAGGCTTACAGGAAGACAGAAAGTAAGATGCCAATTTACTGTTTATTGAAGAGCAAAAGGGGTTGGTAGCAAGCAGCTCGTCCCACAGCTTTGCGAATGGTAGGCACTCACAGCCTGGCTTTTTGGGGGTAGCTTGCTCAGGGACTGACACCAAAGCCAACGACCATTTCTCTCATCATCTAAAAGGAGACTGCTTTGTTCGTGGTGGGTTTTGTTTGTTTGTTTTTGTTTTAATCCTACTGAAAGATCTCTTCTGGGAGAAGACTCATTCACTCTGGTGTTTATTAAATGAAATGTTTCTGCTAAGCAGACATTCCCAGGGCCTTTGGAGTAACGCATCGGAGCGGTAAGGTGCCTCTGACAAAGCTCCTTCTAGAAGACAGCCCAGAGTCTCCTTGAAATGTTCACGTGGCCTGTATAAACAGCAAATGCTTAGCACTGAACCAGTTAAAGAGCTTCCAACCCACACCTGGTTCAACATCAGTCAAAAAAAAAAGCTCCTTTAAGAGCATTGAACCCAACCCCAAACCCTGCAGCAGCAGGGGTAGGAAGTTACAGAGGAAATATCTGAGGAGGTTACACAGCTCAGCAGCATTGCTTGGTGAGCTCTACAGGAAGCTTTCTGCATAGGAAACATACAAGTCACCTCAAGGGCTACACACAACATTCATACACGTGCCACAGCAGTAGCACGGGCTACTGAAACACGAATTTTAAGACTCCCATGCCCCTTGCAGCCCGTGGTGCCAGGACACTCAGAGATCTCACAGACAAACCAGAGACAAGACAGGTATTTGGAGCAGCTGTTCCGGGGACAGCACAGCACTTCAAAGGGGCAATTGCTTATTCGGTCCTGTTAATTTTGAGCACAGAACAAGCATTGTGTTTGTGATGTGGGCACTGAAGCAGGGCTCGGTACACCTGGGCTCAGTTCCCAGCCCTGGCAGGATCTCCCTGACTGAAGCACGTAACCTCATTTCTCTCACAGCGCCTCACCTGCGACACCAGTACCAACATCCAGACCACCACAAGCACGCACACACCCCCGCGGTAGCTTGGATACAATGGTGCAGGCCTACTTTCTACGAGGTGTTTTTCAACTGCAAGAAAATTAGAAATTGATTGCAGTCTGCTTACTTCCACCCGCTTTGTACTGTCTGGTCCAAAAGACCATTAACATCCACAGACTCCAATGCAAACTACAATCATATATCATAAGTAATTACTGCAGGCACAGGATGGGCACACAGATACAGAACAAGCACTTTTCCCCTAATAATTTTACTTCGGATTTCAGATTTTCTTAATGCTGTATATGGTTTGGTGTCAGCCATAATGCAGCTTACTTTTCATTAGCTCTACATATTTTCTGATTGAGGCATTTTTCTTAATCCAAGATCCACTGTAATGGCTTGTTAGTCTCCAGACATTTTAGACAAGAGAAAAATTGCTATGGTAAAAAGGGTGAACGCTCTGCAATGCTGCCTGGAGGGACATTTGGATGAGGTTTGCACATATCAGTAGAAGAATGGTTTAATTTGTAAGCTGGAACAATAGATGACAGCTCATCTTCTTGCTGCAGTGCTCATCCCTAATGAGTCTGATAAAAATGCTTATGAAAAAACATTTTTTTTCCTTAAATGATGGAACACTGTACAGCCATCTTCAGAATGCCTGCAACACCACGGTTCCTCCATATTTAAGCTTTCAGGGGTAACTCTTGTAACATAAACGCACCTAAAACACCTCCTCCTCCCCACAGCTTCACAAGAATGGACACCAGACCGCTGCAGTTAAGTCTCCAGACAGCCAGAAAACATTTTTATTAAACACATTAAAAGTATGCTAATATACTGCATAATGTTTCAGCATTAAAACTGAGCTTTATTTGGAGAAGAAAACAAGAGCCTATTTGACTAAGTGCTGGCTTCTCATCTGCTTGTACCAGCTACAACAGCAACACTGCCATTTGTTTCAGTTCTCTCACTGATTTCACATTAATCATGTTCTGTAATTAAGGCAGCATAAAGAGATGACACCTTCCTAACCACAATCCCATGAGCTATCAGAAAAAACAACTCAGAAGACTGCTTGTTGCTCGAGTAAAAGAGCTAAACCATTCCAGCTGTTAAGTTTACAGGACCTTAGATAAGCTTAAAGATAGCAACCACAGGAGAAAGAAAAAAAATCATTTTTTTCTACTGAATTACATCTAAATCACCTCCATCGAGGCAATTTCTTGAAGGGATGCCTGAAGATCCCTTGCTTTGGGAACGAATACCTTCCTCATTCCCTAACGGCAACATTCCCCTTCCTCTGAAAGGCTATGCCTGACAGCCAACCCTGCTTACAGGGCAGGTGGACAGCATGGAGAGCAAGAATATCAGTAAACCAAGTCAAGCAAACATCTTACCCTTATTTCTAAAGGCTGACTATCACAAGAGAGCTATCCCCAGTATGAGATGGACATACTTGAGAGCATCCAACAAAGAACCACCAAGAAGGAGAAGGAAGTGGAGCACCTCTCCTTGTGAGGAGAGGGCCGGGACTGTTCAGCCTGGAGAAGAGGGAGCTCAGGGGGATCTCATCCATGTACATAAATACCTGAAGGGAGGATGTAAAAAAGGCGGAGCCAGGCCCTTCTCAGTGGAGCCTTGTGGCAGGACAAGAGGCAACAGGCACCAACACGCAGAGGAGGTGCTGGCACAGGCTGCCCAGAGAGGTGCTGGAGTCCCTTGGAGACCTCCAAAAGCCGCCTGGACGTGGCCCTGGGCACCCTGCTCTGGGTAGCCCTGCCTGAGCAGGGCTCGGACCAGGTGGGCTCCAGGGGCTCTGCCAGCCTCATCACTGCTCAGCACCCTCGACAACATCCAATTAGCGCCTTCCCACCACGTTCTAACGAACTTGGCACTGCCAGCCACAACGTGAGGGAGGTGAAGTCGATTCCTTCGTTACCTATCCATGAGCTCCTTAAGGGGTTGCCTCAGTCCCTAGACTGCTCTAAGCAGTTAATGTTTCCTGAATTGCCCCAGCTGATGGTTTCTGGTTTTATCACCAGAGGTCAAATGACATTTTCAGATCACTTACTTGCAAAGCTGCTCCTCCCTGGACCTATCACAGCTGTGAAATGCCTGTGCAGGTGTTTCCTTATGAACTGTCTCGTGACCTGCAGCCGAACTCCTATTTGTTTCTTACTTACTTCAAGGACCCCAACTCTGCTTCTCAGCCTTGCACTAAATCCTGGCAGTAGCCATAGCACCCATCTTCCAAAAAGTCACAGCACACAACGCACGGCTGCCTGGATTTCTGCACATCTTTTAAGAAAACCTGCAAACCCTAAAAATATGTCCTAAAGTGTCCTGTAGTGAGAAAACGGGAAAAAAAAAAACACACACCCTGCATGTTTTTGCTCAGAGGCTAACAAAATCCATTTTCAAAGCTCTCCTCATATCCCCTGCCTACCCATCGCTTAAAAAAAACACTTAAAATTTAATTTGCAACTATTCTTTGAAACTCAAAGAGATGTCAGAAGCAAATAAAACCCTTCCAGAGAAATTCAGGAGCCTAAGACGACAATTTTTCTTCACAGCAAGAACAAGATCTGCTCTCAGTTACAATGACTACAACTACTGGGACTAAAGAGAAAGCTTACATAGCTGTGGTTTAACACTGCCTTTCAGTTCATTGTATGTGGCAGGAAGCAGGTAGGCTGCCTTCAAGAAGAAACGTGACAACAGTGAAGACTGACAACAATACGGAAGAGCTGTGAACAGGTAAGCAGCAGGATCCCGTGGCAGACACGTGGAAAGCTGAGCTGTGAGAAGGTGCCCAAGAACAGCAAGGGGGGAGGAAAGACACAACAGGGGCAAGATTTCACAAATCGTTTTCCCCCATAACACAAAAAGCAAAAAGGAGGCCAGGGTTTCCTCCAAAGTAGGGGAACTCACATTTTTGCATATGTATTTAAAGTTGACTTGTCACCCACATCACTCACAGGCACATCAATAAGGGAGGCTGCTCTGTTACAAAGTACCTCGCGCTGCATTCTTCGGGTGAGCGTTGGCATTTTGGTTTGGGGTCTGGCGAGACTTTCATTCCAACCTGTGCTCTCAGTTTTCTTTAGACCTAGCAGGTCCTCATCAGCAATCTTGAGCCAGTCATCTCTTCACGACCCTCCAAAGACACCTCTGCCTCGTAAGCATCCGAGATTTTCCAGAGGGTGGCGGAGAGAGCTTCAGAGCAACGCCAGCTCCTAAGCACTCGGTGGGAGACAGAAGTTGTCAAACACCCCTCTTAAGCGGAGCTGTCAAATCCCGTCTGTATTTATACCTCTAAAATCATTCTTGCCATGTCCAAATCAACAAGCTAGACTGCCTCCCAACGTGCAGTCAGTTTCATGCTTCAGGTTTCCAAGTGCTCAGACATTATGAAGGGAAGCTGCAAGCACAATCACACAAAAATAAGATGTACTGTCTGCAGTGCTTGCATCCCATTTAAGACTGTCATTTCTCTTTGTTCGAGCTGTCACAAAACCCCATGCAGTAAATGAAAAGCCAACTCTGAAGCTCTGCACCTAGTAAAAATTTAATATAATAAAACAAATTGAAAACTGCAACATTATTTTAACCATTCACAATTAAAGTGGAAAAATTATAAGGCAGCCATTCATGGAATGATTTTGTGTACAAATGGTTTGAAAAAAGAGACATTAAGATTACAGTTCCATACAAGGAGTCAGGTAAACAGCAATGACCACGCAATGTTCTTCCCTGGAAAGCCAAGGCTGCTAAGAGATTTAACGGAAAGAAAGTCAGAAATAAAAGCTTTTTTTTGTTTTTGTTGCTTTTTAAATTTGAGGTGAACAGAAATCTGAAACTCAAACTTCCCTACCACACCACTCCTCCTCCTCCCACCCCAAAAGAACACACTTCCTCCTCTCCCTCCCAAGTCCCACATAAAGCAGCACAGAACAGGACGAGAGCAGCAGCAGCATTTATTCCACAGCATCTCTCTGTTACTCTGCCAAGAGCTGGTACCGCACAGACACATCTGCTACTCTCAAAAGCTCCTTGAAGGCTCTGAACTTTTCCTGAATAAACAGTATTCCTGGGTCTCCTGGATGCCATACTTTTACACAATCCACCTAGAGACGGTTCTCTGAAACCAGAAGTCAGCAGCAGGTTTTTGTGTTTAACACCTGCCCACCTGAAATTACAGGGAATAATTATCAAAACCTCCTGTCTTGGTGTGGCAGATCTACCTTCCTCACACAAGTTAATGCCAGAGCAGCTTCTGCATCTGCCACCAGGTGCTGAAAACAAAAGATTTTTTTTTTTTTAAACACAAGGAATAATAGAAGAATTAGAGCAGTAGGGAAAGTACCTGAACACACAGGGATGAAGAGAAACACAGCTTTAGTCCAATTCCTACTGCCAATTAAGAAGTCATTAACTGGGAAAAAAAAAAAAAAAAAAAAAGGTGATGAGAAGATTATAGGTTTCCTAGAGGGATTTACAGAAGAAAGACGGGAAATGCCTGGCACTTCGTTAAAGTGCTACCTGCTATTCCTACTGCCACCTACCTCACAGTAGAAACACAGGCAGAGACGGCTATTACAGGGAGAGTAAAGAGGAATTTGCTTGCAGCAAGGTCCCCTGAGGAGCAGAAAATTATACCAGATGGCCTTGACTACACGCAGTGCTTGGATTTATTGTGACAGATGGGAGATAGGTAAGAACAGGGATATGATAAAATGTGATATTTTATTTACCTCATTAAAATACTCTGCTTCTAGAGAATAATCCTCCACGTGGACCTAATGATTTGAAAAGGTTTGGTCATTTAAGATTTTGCATCCTCCCTATGACATATCCAGAATCTTCCTTAGTCATTGCAACTTCAGCTACGTAATTGAAAATAACAGTTCAACACAGAGATAACAGAGGCAGCAAAAAGAAAACACTACTTCCAAATAGATAAGAAAAACTTTCACAGAAGTTTTATATCACATAACTGAGTGCCAAAGTGAAAGCTACGTGTTATCAGACTTTTTTTTTTGCACCAATTTCAACTTGTCAATGTTTTAACTTTATATATCCCTCACCTGCTGCTCTAACTTGGCCTCTATAGTTCATGAATGATTAAATTGACTATTACCATTCCTGGTAGCTGCCCCGTCAACAGGAAACATGACCTAAGGGATGGGGAAAAACCAAAGATGACAAGACTTCTCACCAGTAGCACCTGTTATGATTAATATGCTAGAGGTTACACCAGCAGTGAAGCAAACGCTCATCCATATAAAAAGGTACTATCTGCACCCCCAAACTGCTGCAACTGTTGTGTACAAAATAAGGAAGGCTGAAGAGGAACAGTGTCAGGATACAAGTGTAACTAGTGGAGTCAGGGTTCATGTGCAAATGGCAGATGATAAAATGTGGCTCTACATAAAGAAAAAAATAGAAGAGCATAGTACTTTTCTGCCACTGGGACTCCAGTCCAAATGTCTTCCACATACGGGCTGCTGGACCAGTATTTGAGAAACAAGAGTTTCTCCCAGAACGCTGCAAGTTAGAACAGGTTCCCTACAGCCTGCGGCATGCCAGCATCATCCATCATGAATCAGCACTCACGTACATTCATCAGGCTTATTAAGGTTTGCTCTTTGGATCAGTTTTCAAGAAACAGAACTCATCCCTCAATATGAAAACTGTTTCAGGTCTGGTGGGAGAAGGACGCAACTTGCATACTCAGGCAGATAGCCTCCACTTTCAAAACTGCTGTTCTACAAAATGTAAGCATTTGTTGCTGCTCTAAGTTATTTCCTGCCTTTCCCCCCCCCCCCCCCCCCCCTTTTTTTTTTGTTACAGGTCCTGCAAACTCTTCAGCTTCTGGAAACAAAAGGAAGGGTTAAAGCAAGGTAAAATAGTGACATTACGAAGGAATAAGGTAATTAAAGGGAAATCAGGAAGAACACCGGGAGCTCTGGTGTAAATACCCCTATATATCATTTGCACGCGTCAGCAACCTGTTCACTGAACCTTTTAACAGGTAACAACTAGTAAGTTACTTGTTGCATATGTATGTTGTAAAAACAGATTAAGGACGTGCAGCAGAGGATCTCATCTGCATCACTAATTTTGCAGTGGCTGTTCAAAACAGGATTAACTTTTGAAGCTCTAATGCCAAAGATGCTTGTTTAGGCCTGAAGTTCTATCTGAAAACAGTATCTTGTGGGAGAAGACCATTTCTAGTCATTTTTCAATGCTATTTAAGTTCACCTATTATATTGTAAAATACGCAAATGAACAAGCACTCCTGGGGATCAATACTAGGTACCCTCCTGGGATACGCCTGCATTGGTACAAAGCCAACAGACGGAGCATCACTAGGCCAAGAGCCAGGCCATGCCCATTACTGGGCTATCAGACAAACAGGACAGTGACAAAAATGTAAAGAAGTTAAAAGGCACAACGGCCTGCGTAGTATAAGCAATAAATGGCATGAAGAAAGACACGCTCATTCAAACTGAAACAATAAGCACTTCAGGAAAGATATTTCAGGCTTTGAAAATCCATTTAAAAAAAACAAAAATTTATTTGGCAATGTTAGCTTTAAAAACTGCAGAAGAAGTATAGCTCAAAAAGGGTACAGCATTAAAAATTTTCCCCTAAAGAAAGAATTTTATGTTGAGTCTGTGCACATCAAGCATTCCTGACTTTTCAATGCACTACAGTTATTAAAGTGTAATATAATTTGCATAAGAGAAAAGGTGCCTGACAAGAAAATGCTGTGGCTTGGAAAGGGATGGATCTTTTATCACCCATCTGCAGTGAGAGGCGTCAGCAGTTGGCAATAAGTCTTCAAGTAGATTCACCGAATCTAATGACTATCAGTAAAAGGTGAAAGCAGGATTCCCAAAGGAAAAGCGAAACGCCTAACAGGTCCACTGGAAACCCACCAGGTTTTTCTTGCTTGCTTGTTCTTTTGTTTGTTTGTTTGTTTAGAACTGCTTTAGAAACACTTTGTACTCTACCTGTAACATAAATATTTATCTATAGATCTTGTTATGTTAGCCTTAATACATTTTATTTAATGAGAAACACACACACCACTGATTTCAGTGGTTCAGACTCTTGAAAATGAGCTAGTAAAGTTCTCTGGTCCCTCAACAGGTGCTTCCATCAGGTTTGTACTCCTCAGAGCCCAGAACACGTTGATTTCAAAGGACAACACGGATCTCTCTCAAGAGTAGCAGTAGTGTAATCACAGTTACAAATACCTAATTCCCACTAACATTTTTGGTGCCTATGCTTTACTTGGTGTAAGACCATCTCCCAGTAAATACTGCCTCTTTAAAACTTATTAACAATTGCATAAATAATCAAAACGATACTCTCCTTGCTTCTATCCCTTAAATAATGGAATACACTGCAAAATTCATTTGCGCACTCTTAACCAGCTGATTTCCTACTCTAATCCTACGCTTTCTCTATAGCATTTCCTTCCTATTAATGACACCCCGTCACAACAGCACTGTTGTCCAGAATTCTGAGCGCAGCCCGCATTCGCAATACAATTAATGACAAACATTACAAGAACCGTTCACGTTGCCAAGACAACACGGAACCAATGGGGGAGAGCCCCCTTCTTCATTAGTGAGACGACTTCAACCTCTCAAAAGGCAGCCATCCTTTGTTTTTGCTCTCAGCTCTGAAAGCTGAACTGCAGGATACTTTGGTGATTGCAATTTCATGATGAGTCGCTATGTTCTTCCCCACTCACCCTTCTCAAACTCCAAATTCCATCTTCCCTGAGAATAGGGCCAGAAGTAACAATTAAAATAGCAAATGTCTTCAGAAAAGTTACACAGAATTTATGTCCGGCTGCCAAAGTACATTTTGCTACACTAAAAATTTTCCCAGTATTCCTCATTTTGCAATCAAGGTTCCCTCTGAACTCCATAAAGTAGGTGGGATGGATGATGGATAAGACAGACAGTGATAAAGGGAGCAGCCGACATTTACTGCTCATGTCAGATCAAGGAGGAGAACGGTGAAATTCGCGCTTTTAGTGATGGTGTCCAATGGACAAAACTAGAGGAATAAGGCATCCTAAGACTAGGGCTGCCACCTCCAGACGGCTGAGTCCTTTTCCTCCAGTTGATTCAGGTTTGTGGCTATGAGCAATTCCTCCTACTTCTGGAAGGACGTGAACTGTGGCAACGTAAAGAAAAGTCCCAGCAGAAAAAAGCATAGCAACTCCGGTGGCATTGACTTCTGAAAGGGCTTCTTTGCTACTCTGTGAAATAGGAAAAAAGCACAGAGCAAAAAACGAAGATGAGCAGAAGTTCTTCAATCAATAATAAAACAATTCTATAAAGGTCCAGACAGTAAGACTTCTATCAACTCTCATTCTCTCACAGTGACAATAGTTTAGTATGTTGCTTTATGTCTTCCACCTCACATGGGGATAGTAACATTATAAAGCTGATGGGAGACAGAAAGAATTATGAACCTTGTATGATATTCATTTCCCTTAACTCCACCACTAAGCTATGTTTTGGGCAGGACAAACATCTCAGACCTACCTTGCTTAGCCCCAGGTATGTCACCATGGACATAACAGGTGCTGCCAATGCAAAGACCAGCAAGTGTTTTCTAATTCGATTCCGTTCCAGCCCAGCATGCATCAGGAAGGAAACCAGGCCAAAGGCAGCTGGTGCCTGCAAAGAACAGTTTTTAGTGGTAATACAATTCCTTCTAAAATTACCTGAAATACGCGATGAAGTTGAAATATGACTTACTTCACTGAAATGCACAGATTTCAAAGAAATTCAGGGAAGGCACTTATATGTTTCAGTTAACCCAGATAAACAGAATCCTATACAATACTCTGCCTTAAGAACACTACCTAATGGAAAGCCATGTTGTGCCTATCATTCAAGTAAATGACATTTTGTATTTTCATCAGCCTACAAACTATTTATTTTATTTATTTGTGTTGCAATAAGACACAGAAAAATATTTAAAGGTCTCCAGAGAAAAAGAAATGTGAATTAAGAAAACTGTGAATTAAGAAAATCCTGTCCATCTCAGCAAACTGCAGTCCTAGCCCTGTTTTATGACCCATCTTTTCTGGGGTAGCAACACATTTTAAAAGTTTCTAAAGAAGAAATTAATGGAATAATCTCCAACTGCAGACTCACAGATATGAATTGCTCTACTCATATTGTCAATTATTTCTTTGCAAAAAGAAGGGATAGAAACAAGAATTGAGACTGTTCTCATGCTGATTCTAGAACGAGGGCTGCAGTTATAGATGCGCAATGCTATTCTATTAGTGCAATGCCGGGAAAGGTACCACAAGTAAAGATATTTGTGTAGTCATAAATGCTCAGATGTTCATTCTCACTTGGGAGGTTGCTATAATCCCTAAATTTCCATTAACTTCTGTAATTTCTTTTTTTTCCATCCTGATATTATGCATTCTTAGATTATTCTTTTTTTTTAAAAAAAGCTGAAGCAGAAAAATTCTACAATTTAACACGGAAGGGAAAAGATTCCCAAAGAGAGATAGCAAATGAACAAAGACTGAAGAGCTCCTTTGGTTTGTTCATCATTCAGTTATATTTCTATTCCCACTGTGAAGCAAATACTTTTCTATTCCCCCCACTAACATCCAGTTTCTTATTCACAAGGTGTAGCTGTCCCGCTTATAGAGTTTACTGTATTTTTACTCACATAAAGACAATACAACTCCACCCTGACAGTACTATTCAAGACAAACTAAAATGTATTAGAGCTGGTTTTATGTGCAGAGTCTCTCTTTTTTAAAAAAAAAAAAAAAAAAAAAACTTAAAGAAAGAAAATGAGTGAGGGGAAAAAGTGAGAAAGACAAGCATCAATCTGGATCAGAAGAAAAGAATCAAAAAAATGACCACAAAAGATATACGCTTTCAATATCACATATTTCTTGATAATCTTTTGGGGAGAAATTTTCTTTTAAAATTGTGCAACTGCAAAATTTAAGAAGCCAGTTAATTTGAACATTACAAATAAAAAATGAAAAATTATGTTTGGCATTAGCTGTGAAATAAGCTTCACAGCAACATGTGACACTTATCACCACCTTTAAAGAGGTTTACATAAAGAATGGTTTATTGCATGAACATTGAACAGAAGATGTACTAAACCTGAATTTCCTAACATTTGGGACATACAATAATACAAAATCGTGCCTGCATAAATGTATGACTAACTATTGTAATATATGTATGTACTGCCATAAGTCATGTGCATCAGCACACTTATATAGCCAATCTTTGCATAAACATTAAGGAAAAAAGATCTTTCCATCTTCACTGCTTGCCTGTTATCATTAACAAAACGTTTCAGTTTTTCCTGCAGAAGCATCATGATTGATGTTGAAGCTACTACAATAACATAAGTAATCAGAAGTTATTTTTTAGCACTCCAATATTATGTAGTTTTGAAAGACTAACCCCACACACTGTGAAACCCTTCATAACATGAATATCCTTCCCATTTTTTTTGAGAACAGAGGTAAAAAAAGATGTAAACATTGTAAAAAAAAAAAAAGCTGTGTAACAGCATAAAAGTTTGTGTCCTTGAAAATACTAACATATAATCCTGTGGTCCACCATGCAGAACTTGTTTGAAAACATCTTTTCTAACAACAAGATTCCTTAAAAAAATAAAAAAAACACCCATCCCTCCCCACCAAAAATACTAGCTAAAAGAACACCAAAACACACCTTGTTTCATAAAAAGTAACGTGAAGCTGCTATATTTCTTAATGAGCTGTTCTTCTATCCCTGCATTTGGGGGACTCCTCCCAATGACTGCAGATAAATTAGGCAGTAAGAAGTCTGAATTTCTTCTCATTTGCACTTCATTCAGACTTACATCCATCATTTACTATTCTGTCATACATCATGCCAGTGCTTTTTGGTCCCTGCTAACCTGTTCATTTCAATGGGATAACACTTCCAGATTACACCATCGAGGAAATTTAAGATCTTTCGTAATGTCTGTATGCTTTACCAGTCTTAATGAATAAAGAACGGATTTTCGGTTGTTGACTTACCTTGTGCAACATAATTGCAACAAACACTATCAACTGGACACTAGTTTGAGAAGTAGAAGCTGCTGCACCCAAGGCAACACCATCGGCTGAAGGAGAAGTAAAAGTTCCTGGATTATTCCTCCATGTAAATTTCAACTGCCCCCCCATAATGGCTGGGATCACAAAACATTTGAGAAGCCCTGTTACTCAAAATACTATTAAATAAACCAACCCAACACATAATTCATTCCCCTTTGTTTCTTCAGGTAAAACAATTTGAGGATTTCAGACAACCCACAACAGGAGCTATATCACTTTCCCCAAGACCATAAAAATTATAATGAGAATGTATACAGCATTGACAAAGTCTGACAAATTATAATCAGGTAACAAGATGACTAATTTTAGTTTTCTGCGGTAGAAATGCTGTCTGTATAAATTTTAAAAAGCTGCTTTAGATTCCTAACATTAAAAGAACTTTAATTACTACTCTTTAAACGAACGTTTAAATAATTTTAGTACCATTTAACAATTTTGTTGTCTAAATGAAATAGGAAATAGATACCGTATTAATCCATACTACGTAGACACTTTGTTTAGTGAAATACCTTTTGATCAAAATTAAGACATTTACACAGTAGCTGTCAGCAGAAGAGATTAAAAGGCATCATATTTACACTACAGATATATAACGAAGGATTACAACATGAACATGGGCTGACTGCAATACATGCTTAATTTTTTCAATCCCTGAAAGTCAACATAAATGTTTCAGTCAAACCTTTAAGCTCCACCCTATAATTTCGTTTTTCCACATGATACTATTTTTTATTTTTTAAAACACATCTCTACTGACAAGAAACCCAAGGGCGCTTCATACTACATATCAAATGTGTAAGCATGTACTGAAATTCTGCAGCTACAGCAGCTAGCAAAGGACAAGCAGAAAGCGTCACACAATTTTTTAGATTGGAAAAATAAAGAAGGGAAAACACAGCACTCAAAATTCTCTGAAACATTCTGAGTACTGAAGTATGTTTTCTTAGCCACTTTTGGTAAAAAGCCTTAGTTCTTTCCCCTCTTTTTTTGTTTATAAAAAAGCCACCTTCAAAACCAGAATGCAAGTGTTTCTATCGCACCTAGGGACACGCCACAGAGCAACAGAAGCCTTCAAGTTCTAACAAGAGGTCCCTCATTACCTGCAGCATGGACCACTAATCCCAGTGTTGTGGTGATCTTGGAGTTGCCTGATCTAGCAGCTTCTGGATCTGAAATGGTCATAAGGAAGGCAAACATAATGAGAACAAATACACAAATTACGCTGGAAGAAAAATTTTAAGTATCTGTTGTGGTTTAGCCCGGCTGGCAGTCAAACACCACACAGCCGTTCGCTCACCCTCCCCCCTCCCTCTCCGGGATGGGGGAGAGAAACGGGAAAGTGAAGCCTGTGAGTTGAGATAAAGACAGTTTATTAAGACAGGGAAAAGAATAACAACAATAATAATAATAATAATAGTATTAATAGTAATAATGTGTACGAAATAAGTGATGCACAATGCAATTGCTCACCACCCGTTGACCAATGCCCAGCCTATCCCCGAGCAGCCGGCCCCCCCTCCACCCCGGCTAGCCACCCCTATATATTGTTCAGCATGACGCCAGATGGTATGGAATACCCCTTTGGCCAGTTTGGGTCAGCTGTCCTGGGTCTGTCCCCTCCCAGCTCCTGCTGCATCCCTAGCCTGCTCGCTAGCAGGACAGAGAGAGGCTGAAAAGTCCTTGGCTTGGTGTAAGCACTGCTCTACAACAATTAAAACATCAGCATGTTATCAGCGCTCTTCTCATTCTAATCCAAAACATAGCACCCTGCCAGCTACTAGGAGGAAAATTCACTCTGTCCTAACTGAAACCAGGACAGTATCACTGCACATCACTTACCTGTGATAAGCAGTTCAGGCAGCTATACTCAAAACTAACAGCTCTTGTATTTCTGCATTAAATTTATTATAAAATAGTTTGACACTTAACACCTTCAAATCACCCTAAGTTCCATCAACAAGTAACAGAATCATAGACTACTCTGCAACTTACAGGATCACTGATACAGGCAGTATTGGCTGTTTTTCTTAAGCTCCTGAAACCAAACCTTGAAGTTCTTTGCTATCAAGGGGAAGAAAATCTAGCTTTCAGACCCCAAACTCGAGTTACACCAACGGTCAGGATGCTTCCGCCTCCCAACCCCCCAGCCCAGTTTTCCTTCAGGTGAAAAAATCTGTGACAGTCCCTGTTGCACTGATTCTCTGGGAATTCCCAGTAAGCAATAAATTCTACTTCTTGTGGGGGCAGTTGCAAAGATTTCAGTAGTTTTCCTGACCCAGTGTTTTGATTGCAGCTGTTTGACAACTACTCTGAGGATGCTTTCATGTTAAATAATTATACAGACCAACCCATATATCCACTGTTATTGCAACCAGCAATGAAAGTGATACGAGGAAACTGCGTTGTTTATCACAGTGATAAGTCCTATGCAAATATAGGAGCATATTATTCAACTGTTTAATTCCAGAATAGTTCAACAGGAGTTATTTAATTATACCGCAAGCATGCTTACACAGCTATTTTAACAAGTCTGCAATGCTGCCAGAAGAGAAAAATAGTGTTCCTTTTCTCCTGCCTGTCCCCTTCCTGCAGTCTCACATCAAGGAAGTGAGCTGGCTAAATAAATTAACGTACTCTCTTCCGACAGATTGGTCTTCTGAATCAAGGAGAACCTATGTGAGCAATTGCACTGGATGACTGCGATGGTATGCTCATGTCAGAACAGGAGATCAGTCACAAAACACGTTTTCTCAAGTTCTTCAACTGCATTGATTGATCAGAACTAGAATTCAAAGGGACGGTCGCATTTAAGTTCGTACCTCCATTCCGGCCTACAGAATTTTTCTAGTTTGAGAAAGTAAAATCTAGTTACATGGAAAAGGAAAAACTACCAGGCACTGGTTCAAATGAGAAATATTTTTCTTCAGGAGCTTTAGGAAACACTACAAAAACATTACTACATCTCCCGTGATAGGGGTAAAAACAAGACAAAGCTTTCCTTAATAACCGATTTCATACTGCGCATCTCTTAACACAGACCACAGCCAATTTTGTCCTATTTGTTCTAAATAGAGACATGGAAAAGGGTCATAATCTGTACAAGCCATTGATTTTCCTGGCAGTGGCTCACCCACATCCCTTTGTCATCCTTACTAGCAAGGTTTTCCTTGAAAATCCATGAAAGTGAGCTACCATGTCTGTGGCTCCACTTATGCTTCTGAAATGTTATGAAATGACACACAGCCCCTGAACTTGCCTCGTAACTGTCCCATCACACTGACCCCATACAAGCATTTGTGCAGCTGCACCATGAACTGCTAAGGATGCAAACAAAACATTTCCCCCCCAGCTCCTTCTTTGCTGTGGTGTGTGTTCCTTAATTTTGGAGGGGCAAATTCTACTAACGGAAGAGACTACGTGGGGAAAAAATGAGCAGCCCGAGGCAATAAATACCTTTCTCCATGACAAAATACCTTTGGTGCATTTTAAGCTAGAGTCTGGATGTGAAGCTGCAGCAAGAAACAAGGGCAACTGTGGGCATTCTGAGAATCTTGCAACAAGTTGAGAAATCTTTGGACTTCGCAGGACGCATTTTCGAGTGAGGCTGTAGACTAATACAGGAGCTCAGCCGCGCGGTTACAGTAAGGACCAGAGCTTAAATGTAGTTCTTTCTGCAGTCTTACTTGTGATAATTTTTTGGTTTTTGCAAATTTTACCTACATGTATGACAATTAAGTAGGAAAAATAATGATGGTAAGACTAACCTGAAGTTTTGGGGAAAGCCAAAGAAACCCCTATGGGCGATACCGTAAACCAGACAATAACTCAAGTGTCAAGTCACCCTCCACCCCCCCACTACACATGCCTGTAGTTATTTTACATTAATGAAGCAAGCTCTCAAATTATGCTGGATTCCAAGACAGGTTTCCAGCAGAAACATTTCACACAGATCCTGCTTTATGTTTGTACAGCACCTACTGAAATTCTGGATGTGACTGGTCAAATTAAATCCCGATAGCATTGAAAAAATTCACACCTTGCTAATTAGAACTAATTAGCAAGACTAACTGAATGTTTCTTTACTTACCATCTGTAGAGTGCACATGAGAGCTGCCTATCTGGTCAACCAGAAGCATGAAGACAAAGCCAAGGACAAGGGAAACACCAATGTAGGCGTGCAACCTGGAATGGTCATGGCCATACTCATGTACAACCGGGATTTCTGCGACCTTCTCGGACTCCACCACGTGCTGCATCTCACTCACTGGGTGATGCTTCCCTGCGGCAGCCAAACAGATTAGGAGACAGTGGACTAAACATGGCGCGGTCACTTTTCTCTTCCTTTTCTCAAAACGTTCCTCATACACTCTTAGACAACACACAGAAATCATTGTTTAAAGTTTTTTCTTTGCCCAGTTTCCTAGGACAGCACACATTTCATAGAATCATACAATGCTTTGGGTTGGAAGGGACCTTAAAGATCACCTAATTCCAACCCTCTGCCATGTGCAGGACACCTCCCACCAGCCCACGTTGCTCCAAGCCCCATCCAGCCTGGCCTTGAACACTGCCAGGGATGGGGCGCCCACAGCTTCTCTGGGCAGCCTGTGCCAGTGCCTCACTGCCCTCCTAGTAAAGGATCTCTTTCAAATACCCGATCTGTATCTACCCTCTTTTAGTTTAAAATCATTATTCCTTGTCCTATCACTACACCCCTGATAGAGTCCCTCTCCTGCTTTCTTGTAGGCCCCAGACATTTGTCTGGTTTAACAAAGTTAAACCAGTTTCCAGCTAGTAAGTGAAGAATCTTATCAGAAGAATCTTATCTTAAGTGAAAAAATTTGCTGTTGGCAGAAGGAAGGCCTAGACATAAAGAAATACACTGTTAGAAAGGTACAAGCAAAGATCAGGAATAAGAAACAGCACTGATTAAGCAGGTTTCCATCAGAAATTCTCACTTGCATCAGAAATTTCCATCAGTTTCCATCAGAAATTCTGAAGTCTTCACCGTAAACAATGTTACTGATTTTAGTTTAATTTTAATCTCATTTAAGGGTAAAAAGGACTAACAGGATTAGCATACAGTACTTAAGAAAGTAGAATATTAACTAGATTGTTTCACTCGTCTAAAAGCAACCAATGTTTTCTCAGTATGAGAACAGGCACAGGCTTGGAAGGAATTATCGTTCAGCTCTGGAAAGCTTTCTGACTTCTGAAGTGCCAATTTGTTGTGCCTGAATCAAGGTAAGGATGTAACAAATTTAGACAAGAATAATCACTACACTTCAACACAAAATCTGTCTGCATTTTTAAGGTTTACTCTAGATATGCTGCTACCTAAAAAAATAGTATAATATCAATCACCTTTTTTAAAAAAAGAACGGCAACAAACAAAATGGAGCACAGCACATTATGCCTTTTCTAACATCTGTGGTGTAAGTGACAAAAGCAAAACTGTCATTTTGGAGCGGTTTTTTGGTTGGCAACTTCTGAAGTTTTAGACACCAACAGTAAAAACGTGACTGATTCAACTCGTCTTTATGCTGGAGTATTCACACGTTCTTGGATTTGCCTTAGTTGTACCACCCTCCTGCACAAGATGTTGGCACCACGCCATTACTACAGACAAAGAGCATTAGAATAGGCTGGCTGATCAAAAGACTTCACAAACCTCTCTTTGCTGCACAAGATCAACCAATAAATCAATTTAGACCAAACAATATTGTTGCCATCTCTATAAAAAAGATAACATTGCTTCAGATTATTTCAAGATGTTAGACGTTGTGGGTAATTCACAGCAACCACAGTCAGGCAGTTTCACCAGTTAAAACAAAGGACCACAGTCACCAAGGAATTTTATGTATTGGTAATAGTTGGTTTCACTACGTACATACGTGCATAAATAGGTTTACGAGCAAATACTAATCTGAATCATGGCATGCTGTTTGCTCTCACTGCAGCCTAAAAGGTCAAAAAACGAGCAGTTATTTATTCTGCAACCTGGGGGAAAATACAGAGCGGTAAGTGACTTTCGTAACAATGGCAAACCCTTGTTCTGATAACAGGCAACCAGAGTTAAATTACACTTGGAACTGGGCAAACACAGCCCGTATACATACATACATGTGTGTGTAAACCATATACAGCCTAAGCCTCGGTGTTCCCTTCAGCACCTTTCTAGACTTAGTGACGTAAACGGGTGCAGTTGCAAGAGCTGTACTGAAAGCCGATAAGTTCTAAGAATCTTAAGCTTAACTTTGAATATCCTACTTCTCTAAGAAAGGTATCACAAGTATTTTTGTAGTTAAAGCCGTAACATCTGTGATTTTTGCCTCTCTGCAATATAAAAGTAAATAAAATCTCATTCTCTCTTGCACCTACAAGAAATGAAAACAATGACTTAGGATTTGATTAGCAAGTGCAACGTGTTGGGCAAAATTAAACTACAAAGACGACTACAGAAAGGAGAATTATCTGGAAGAGATCATTCTCTTAGTGTCACTTACACATTTCTTTCCAGACAGAATCACTTCACTCATAATACTGTGAGCTCGGAATTGAGCCTGAAGTCATTCACAGGAAAAAAAAAATCTTTTTTACTAGGTAAATACTTCTGACATTTCCCCTGATGATATAAAAAATATAGATTAACAGCTCTAAACATCTGGATGTAGATATTATACGTGAACAGTACACCACATTTCGTGAAAAACATGCAAATATTCACAGTAATTGTATTTACTGCTATCCATATCATTAGAAGAAAATTTATTCTACTTTGAATTAAAGTGGAATGCAGAGCAAACCCACAACTACAGCTCATTAGAGACATCCTACATTAGAGTGCACAAATTACAGTACAGTATAAAAGCATAATCAGAGGTTCTTTTACTTCTTGATAATGGATGATTTTATAGATTTGAAGTAAACAGAAGATAATAAGTGAAACAACATATAAATTTAGTGGAAACTAAAGCACAATAGATGAAAGCATACTCCTAAAAAGAAATGTAAAAGGTTTTTGAAATAAGAAAAATGCAGTAGCACACAGAAACCAGAGTATTCCAATTATCTGTCGATTACAGATTAGGAACAACGGTACATCAGACAATTGCTGATTTTTCTAGTCTCAACTTCATAGGCCTTACTCCTGTGACTGTTAAGTTGTTGCTGTTTACCACTGTATGTATGATACTTCCCAGCGTGCTCAGAATCAGAAAGTTGTCAGAAGGTAATGTGATAGCACGTCACACCAAACTAAAGCAAGATACAAAGGGCACTCCAGACAAAGGTAACGGGCCCCAACTATTCAAAATAAGGTCATAACCTCAAACTGAGGATTTTCCAAGACTTCTGGGTACAAGATGTGCTTATACCACCCAAGACAGAAATGTCTCCTACTCTGCAAATTAGCCCCACGTAACCACGATTTTCAGTCACGTGCCTCAAGGTATCTTGGTTCCAGCTTCAGACCATTTTTAACTGGCTTGGAATAGCCCCCCAGCTTGCTGCGGGCAGGAACAGCAGCTGCCATCCAGTGTTCTTTCTCCACACTTGTAAGAACCTATCCATACTTCAGTAAGTTCTTCAGTTTCAAAAGAGAAAGCACTTGCATGGCAAGTACACATAGAATAACACATACACATAAAGCACTTCCAGCAATTGCTGAAACGAGAAGTGATCTACATTACGAAATGCAACAGCAAATAGTCGATGAGTCCATTCTCACCCAAAGACATCCCTACACCTCATCTGAGGTTCCAGTGAAAGTTAAAGTTTAACTCTCCCCACAATAAGAAACATTACACATGACCCAGCATAATGGGCTATGGCTCCACGAGCAGTCTGTTACACTGGGCCCACAGGCGACTGGATCGCTCGGCAAGAATCACCTGATCCCCAGCCTGATCACACTGCTCTCCCAAACCACCAGAAACGTGCAGTATCTTATCTACGGCAGTTCTCTATTTGTACGCTGGCTTTGTGTCATACTGTGAAAGCCCCTGCCAACCTTATGTTAAAAGCCCTACAAACAGGCCCCACTAAATAATAAATCATGGCCTAGGTTATCTTGAACAAGGCTATCTACATAGTTCTGGTTCTTACCCTCCAAAATGTCTTCATAAAGTGCATGTACTCCTTCGGGCACAATGACGGCCAAGGCAGTTCCGCACAGCAGCCCGGCGCCCAGAACAGTCACCAACTTCAATCTCTCCTGCAAGCAAGCACAAAACAAGTATCACCTTTAAGAAGGAAAATGCTTCCCTTACTCTCCCTCATTAACAGAGGTTAAACGGGGGATGGGGAAGAAGTGGAGTGGAGGAGAGAATGATCCACGAAACCTCTTGCTGATTTATACTCAGGAGATTCGGTTGCATAGTCCTATATTTCTAATTTGCTGAAATGTGAACGTACTCAGCGTCCAATACAAACAACTGAAATAGGAAATGAAAGTTGGAGACAACCCATTAGACCAGCAACATCAGAGAAGTGAAGTGGTGCATACTTGAGAACAGCAAGGATTGTCATAATTGACACTAATGTTTTTTGGGGGCTAATTTGCGCCCAAGACCTCAAATCGCAAAGCCTGCAGAGACAAAGGATCACGGAGACTATGTCTGAATTGGAGCATGTTCACAATTCCACGTTTTATCTCTACTCTGGGTTTGCTATCAAATAGCCTTCCCACTAGAAACCTACTTAAACCTGCAAGTTCCCTAAAACCTCTCCTAGGTACAGCACAACGCAGGATAAATTACCCGTTCCTGAAAACGTCAGGCTAAATAACAAAGGAAAATATATAAATAAAGTAAACCGCCAAATAAAAGAAAGAAAAATGAGAGAGACAAAAATATAAACGCCTCTACAAATGCAAATACGTTGGTCAAATAAGAGTACAAACCACAAAGTCAGCTATATTTATATAACAGAAAAAGGCTAAGAAAAGTTTTAGGACCGCAGAAAAAATAGAAGGAAGATTTTAGAGCAAAAAAGCTCTACCTTCACCTACAAGTTTAGGAAGACACAACAAACCAAGTTAAGCTGTTATAAGATTGTTATATGAGATGAACTACGTTTCAGTCTCTAGACAAAAGTCTGTCCTAAAACTGACATATTTTAATAGCATTGTATTTAATAGGGTATCACTGAAGAAGAGAGTTTATTTAAAAAAACAATTGTGAATTAAAAATAGTTAGAGAAATGTACTTTTGTGTATTTGAAAGCTCTGATGATGTGTTCCATGTATTCAAAAGGGCGTCAAATGAAGTTTTATGCAGCAAGTATAATACAGAATTACAAACCACAGCCATCCCTTTTCCCCCCTGCAAAGAGAGCTTTTAAAATACATGCCAGTTGGTTGGTTTTGCAAATTTGTAATTAAATCTTAACGAAAATTACATAAACTTAATGCTTTTAAAGTACAGTAAACAAAAGTAGTTTAGTTTATACTCCAGGAAAAGTTTCTACATGCTTAAAAAATACCACAAAGGGTAGGTAGACATTTGACACCATAAGTAACGATTGTTTTCCTAGTTATATTCTAATTTTGGACCAAACAAAACCAAAAAGCCAGAGATGATGCCGCTCTCTCAACTGCAGTACTGTTTGACTAAATTCTGTTTTACCAATATAAGAACAGTTCATTATACTTTTTGCTTCCCTGTGACCACAACACCGACAGGCTAGAGTCAAAGTCACGTGCTGAAAATGCAATTATATAGGCATCATCTGCTAGACTTCAAAATATGACAACTTGCAGAGGTCACTCCTGAACTAGCCTGTAACACAGTGCATATAGTAACCATGCAAAACTGGATCCTCGTAACAACTGGGTATCACCTATTTTGTGGCAGAGCCACCACCTTCCACGCACAAGAGGACTGCGTGCCACCAGATAGCAACGTTAGCTACCAGAGCCCTGGAGACAAAGGTCTGTGCTCAAACATTGTGAAACCACTCGTAGCACAGACATGTCGTGCTACCTGCCCTCTTTCACACGCCGCAAGGACAGGCACCGCTTATCTCGCCTACACAGGTGACGTTGGCATAGAAGAAATAGGAGGCTCTCGACAGCACAACGGGCTTTCTGAAAGCAAGCCAAGTGGGACCATAGGGAAACAATTCCAGCATCACCAGGGAAAACGTGAGTACTAATATGCAAGAGATGTAAAGTTTCCATCGACGTGCATGGTACGGTTGCATGTATGACAATTACACTTGATAAATCATTAAACAGTGGCAATCTGGATGAAAAGATTATCTTCCACACCCACTGTTCCCAAAGTAGCTTTGCCAAAATATGATGTTTCAGAATGAAAACGAAATGGTTTTACACTGCAGCACTATATTCTCTCTTACGCTGTGTGCATGCATTCGTGTGTGTGTGTTTGCCAAAAAATATCTCAAGTACTACTGCAAATACAGAGTACTGCTTGAATTTGGACATCTGTGAATTTTAAAAATGCATGAAAATAATAAACACTAACAAGTTACTATTTCAAGAGAAGTCTGCGTTTCTTTTTCAATATGAAATACTTCAAAACGGTGAATACAGCTACCTAATAACTGCAGCTTATCCAGACAGGCATCCAGGAAATCAAACTATTTCGGTTCCAAAACCCACTTGTGTGTCTCTTCTTAAGAGCAGCAACAGAGTAAATGCTGTTAAAAAATGTACAGGGAAAAACCTAAATTCCTCAAAACACCAAGCTGTTCCACAGCTCAGTTATTTCTTCGTTTAAATCTTCATGTCATTGAAGCTCTTACTTGGACCTAGCAAAAAGTAAACAGAACCATTCTAGTCAATACCATGAGTCTTTATTACCCAAGGAAAAGATTCAAACTACCTGAACAACTTTTTTTTTGTTTTGAGCATTTAGGCTACAACTTCAGAGAGCCTCAAGTACTGGTAAAGTGTGGTTTCTGGCCCAAGGTCAGTCTTCTAGAGTACTTCACGTAAATCAGGATTAAACTGAAAATGTACATCTGCCTGCAGAAATAACGCAAAGAGCTGTTCATCTGTACCTTTTCACCACTAATGTTTAGTTATACCAGGCTTTATTGGAGCTTCATACTTTCAAGAATATTCACGTGTAATTAAGAGAATAGAAACAAATATGAAATCAAAACACAAACAATCAGGTCCACAATTAAACCCATCTGAAGAAATGTATTAATTAATGAATAATTTTATTGTTCTCCATCATCTGGGTTTATTATGTGCAGCATTAATTTGTTTTCTACTTAACCGTGATAAGTACCCGGGGGAGGAGGCATTTTTCTCTATTACCACCTATGAAGCTTTTTGCAAACCACATAACGCACAGCCCAAACAGCCATTTCAGTTTTAAATTGCCCGTGTAGCAGGGGCCTAAGCAACTATTTTAAATAAAACGATTGTAACTTCTAATCAGACACTTCCAGGACCGGTGTTCGCACATAAATCATTTCCACAGATACAGTTCTGTTGTTAAACCAGCAAAGCAGACAGATCCTTAGAACAGCAAGTTTATGGCAAGTGTAAAATCGAATGGAGGATTTCCGAGAGTTGATGAGCCCACAATAAACTCGTTTGTACACGTGTGTGCTGCTGGTAAAGCATCGCCTACGCAGAAGGCTGGCAAGTGTGTGCCTGCTGTTTATGCAGAGTGCCACGTTTCTGGATTCCCACTGACCTGTATTCCGGCAGCTGCCGGGAGTCCCAAAACAGACAGGGACTGCCTGATCCAGCTATATAAACAGGTATAACCTACATAAACACCGGGCAAGAACACCACCTCCAAACAACACGAAACACAGCCGGAGACAGCAGAACTGCGCACAGCCGCCCTCCTTTGAGCCACCCAGAGGCACGCAGTAGAAGTTAACCTGGGACTTCAGGCATTTCTGACAGAAACTCGCAAGAAGCACCAAGCCCAGCTCCCGCCGTGCCTTTCCGCTACACGCCTCAGCCTCTGCTCCGCCTGTGGCCGGAACGCTTCGACGGGGTTCGGCTGCCTCACCCGACCTCTGTGCGGGTTTCTAACGAGCACAAGCGCACCCTGCCTCGCGCTGCCCCCTCACCTCGGAGAAGTTGACGGCCAGGGGGATGATGCCCGCCACATAGCAGGCCACCAGCATGGCGAGGGACAGCAGGCAGATGGCAGGGAAGTCATCCATGGCGCCTGGCGGCGAGGTCCGGCGGCGAGCTGCCCGCCCCAGCCCCGCCTCACCTCGCCTCACCTCACCTCACCTCAGCCCGTGCGGACGCCCAGGGCCCAGGCGCGGCCCCGGCCCATGGCTGGCCCCTCAGCGGCTCCCCCTCAGCCGCCCCCTCACCGAGCGGCACCGCGGCGCTTCCCCTTCCGGGCCTTCCCGGCTCCAAGATGGCGGCCGCCCGCCGCCCAGAGGCGGGAAAGCGCGGCTCCCTTATCAAAGATGGCGGCGCAGCCCGCTTCCCCCCTCCCCCCCCCCACTCCTCCAACGCGTCCCGCTCGGCTTCCACCCGCCGCCCTCAGCGCTTCGGCTTCAGGGGGCGCGCGTGCGCGGGGGGGCGCTCTAGCCCTTCCTCTCGCTGGTCGGCCGCGGGGGGTTGTGGGGGATCGGCGGGCGCCTGGCGGTCGGCGGCGGCAGAGCTGAGGAGCGGGAGCCGCGATGGTGAGCGGGGGGCCCGGGGGGCCCGGGGGGCTCCGGGGGGGCTCGGCCTGGCCGCACCGGCACCGGGGGGGGGCGGGGGGAGGCGGGGGAGGACGGCAAGGCCGCGGGGAGGGCCCGGCCCGGCAGCACGTGGCGGGGGGAGGCCGCGAGCGGGGGCTCGGGCCTGGTCCGGGGGTCGCCTCCGTGAGGGGGTTGCGCCGGAGCCCCTCGGTGCCCCGGGGCCGGTGGGAGAGGCCGCCTCGGCCTGGCTTTGGTCAGGAGTTTGGCTTCTGCTGCCCGAAGGAGGGAAAAAAGTCGCCGAAATCACTCCTCCTGCCTAGCAGGAGGAGCTGGAAGGCCCCTAAGCGTGCGGTGCGCTGCCTCGCTTCGCCAGGCGTCTTGCTCTCCCCATACCTCGTTCTTCTCTCTTTTTTCCTTCCCCCCCCCCCCCAGTTTCTTTTCAGGTAGGCTTCGCAATTGGCAAAATGCTCTTCGGGCAGATGCTGCCTGGCTCCTGCTCGTTGGGGTGCCAGTGCTGCCTCAACCGCTTTTACGGGGTTATGTCTGCAACTTTGTACTTGGAGAGCTTTCTAAAGAGCGCTCTGGGAGTTGAAAATTGGAGTAATATAAACCAGTTTGGAGTCTTATTTAACAACAGCCAGTACAACAGCGCTCTAAAAGAAAACACGAGAACACACAACAATGCAACACAATAAAGAGCCCGTACTGCACTCTTCCACATTACCTATTCCTATGGCATGACATTTTCGGTATCTTCCTCTGTTCTGGTTTTCTAACAATGAGATTTATATTCATAGAAAAAGCAAACAGTTTTTATTTACACTGATCTTTGTCCCTAGGCACGTATTCAGGGGGGCAGGTAAAAGTTTGAAGAAACCTCTCAGGTTTAGGAACTTGTCACATCTGTGATGGGAGAGGAGGAGCAATTTTACCAAATCAAGCTAAATTAGTTTTTTTTTTTCTGTATGGTAAAATAACAGGAAGTTCTTAAAGAAACACTTAAGATGTAATGCATTAATCCTGCAGTACAGTTGATCCCAATGTCAGTAATTTTGGTAGACCAGCTAAAGTGGACGAAGATCTTAAAAGCTAATTTGTACAATATAAACATGAAGGAATTGATTCTTTTATTGTTTGCTTTACTTCAGAGCTTCTAGCAGAAGCTGAGACATTAATACTTGTTAGAAGGAGAAATTTAAGTGGCAGTAACAGGATCAAAAGAAATACTAGCAACAATTTGGACTTGTTTTTTGATGTTATTGTAGTAATTATTGTTAGAGGCTCACGATCTATTGGTGTTGCTTTTAGAAAAGCTGAATTATGCCCTTTTTTTGTACAAGGGAATGAATAATTTCCAGGCTGATACGGATATTGAAAAGTTTGCGAAGAGAAAAATGATTTCAAGTCAGAAGCTCAAATAAATTCTGACTTGAAGTTCTGAAAGAACTGGCTTATGTGTCTGGCTCACTGATACTTTTTTTCTGTAGTCTGAGTATTGAGATAGTCTCAGAATAAATATGTTGATTTAACAGTCAAAGAATGGGAGGGGTATTTTGAGGTTGGAAAGCTTAAAGTTCTTCCCCACCAAGACACTGAGAGACTGGATACAGAATTCACTCAACTATGATAAAGTTGCTCATCTCCTAGTCAGTACAGTTTTATCTATACTTTCTTAGGTTTTGTCAAATAAACCCAACTTTTTTCTTCTAGTGTTAAAGTTGAGTTTGAAAGTACAAAGACCACAACTGCAGTTTGCAGGGCATTCTGCTGCTAAAACACGCAAGCTTTTATAGAACGCGCTGAACTGGCCGACAGACCCCATTTTTTATTAAGAAGGGATTCTTACTTAGATGCTCCTGGGAGATCAGAGTCCCAAGTCCTGGAAGCGAGGAGCCTGGTCACAAGCAAATACAAAGGGTACTGCTGGAAGTAGTTGTGACTGGATTTGGCAGTCCTTTGACTCCCTGGTGAGGCGTGCCTGGGACAGTGCAGCACACTTAGGAGCAGCTGGATACCAGCAGCCCTGGGGGCGTCCCGTTCACATCTAGCGTCCTCCGGTGTGCAGGGAAGCAGTCTTAGCAGATCTGGTCTCCTTCGTCTGATTTTCATTATAGCACAGAGCTCTGCATTCCCCTCCTTCATTTCTGAGAGGGGAAAAGTCTTACTGCTACTACTTCTTTCTGGAACTTTTCTTCTGAGCTCCTCCAAATCTCCTTCTCCCATGTTATGAATTTAAAAAACTGAAACCGTATCCCAGGTCGATCGTGGTATAAAAATTTGGACCATTTTCTTATAAGTTCTTTGCCATTTTTCTATCACCGCATTTGAGCACTGAAGTGGTACCTTTTAACTGTTCTGTCCAAAGCGTGGGTTATCAGCAGCTACCTAAATGAAGCCTGATAATGCATTTTGGTATTTCTTTCCAGTGTGTCTTACTCTGCAGTTCCCTGCACGAGTTTTACAAGTTGAGTACTCGCTTTATATATTAGCGCTGAAAGTGCTGGGTTAGATTAGCAGCACGGGAAATGCTGTTTTCTAGGGTGCTTGCAAACTTCCTATGATGTGTAACCTGTTAATTAGGTCACAGGCTGTGTACGCTTAAAATCTTGTTTGTTTAAATTACTTGCTGCATCCAAGTGAAAAATATTACAGAAATAATGCAAGCCACAGACCGTACAATCATCAAAGCCTTCCCTGCAGAAGAACAAGTTTACAGGCTGACATTTGGAACAGTTATCTGTGCCATAATTGCCCTTTCAGTAGGCTTGCTGAAGTGTTTAAAAAAAAAAAATCAGCACATCTGATTTGCAGGAAATAATCTTGAATACCAAGTGCGGATTTGTTAAAGAATTTGTGTTACCTCGAAGGTGAATAACTCCAAATAGCTCTTTGTGTTTGAATCTTTAAGGTGAGACTGACAGGGATGCTAATTTGGACTCCATCTTTGCTTTGTAGCTGGGGTACTTAATTCATACTAACAGCTTGCCTTTGGAATACAATAAGTAAATGCACGATGGGATAGCTTCCGTACATTGACTGCATCGCCTTGCTTTTCTGTTTAAGTAGAAACTACAATTTCCGCGTTTGATTTCTTCAACACAATAGCTGCTTTACTGATGATTTTACATTACACATTTTTAAAAGTTTGTGAGAACTGATAGGACTGATTGGAAACAAAAATATAACAGCTTATATGAAAAGTATTATTTGGAAAATGTCCGTGACCTAGATTGGTAGTTCAGTGTTTAATACTGTACTAATTTTTTTGAGTTATTTAGCCTGGTTAGTTTTGAGAAGACTGTGCAGTCTTAGTCGTCGTAATTAACCTTTACGTGCCAAAGATGTGTGGAAGCATCACAGAGTAACACTGGGAACTGCTGTGGTATGCTTCCCAGTTTGTGTAACGATCTGGTGGCCAAAAATAAAATTACAGCTTATTTTTCATTCAGATAAATAACTTCAAATTTTAAAAAAAGATTTTGAAAAATATTTTGTTTTCTTGTTTTGTTTTTCAGTCTCACACAATTCTACTTGTTCAGCCTACCAAGAGGCCAGAAGGCAGAACATATGCTGATTATGAGTCGGTGAATGAGTGCATGGAAGGTGGGTGCAATCATTGTAGTCTAAAACTATTGTTAAAATCCTGTTTTCGACATATTCTCCTACTTCCTTGGTAAGAGAATAAGATGCTGTTGACGTTTTCCCAAGGTAATTCGGAAAAAAAAGAAGCAAAAGTGTCTTATGTTTTTAATTTACTAATGTTTTAGCAAACTAAATAGTTATCCTTTCTTTCTAAAACTTCCTTGTGACGTTAAGTGTCTCCTTTTGGCTTAACTAGATTGAACCGTGTTCAGTTCATAAAAGTAGGCAATATTTATAGTGAGGCCGTGCAACAGACCGGTCTGAACATATTTCACTGCGCGATCAGATTCCAACTCTCACAAATTTTGGTGCTAACCATGCAAAGGAAAGATTTCTACTGGAAATAATATATACAATAAAAGCATGCTTGTAATTGAAACGTAGTTTGCAACCTGGTGGCTTCTGTGCCAGAAAAAAAAAAGTTGTGTGACTTTGAGAGAGACAGTGAGCGTTGGAGAAAAGATTGAAATACTACAGCTGTATAATTTAAATGTAAAAGTTCTCTTAGCATTAAAATCTAATTCCAGAAAGCTTTGCAAGACAAACAAAAGCATAAGAGAGATAATGTAAAACCCCCATGCTCACTTTAATATTACATTCTTTTCAAATGTATCAGAATTATTTATGGGATAGATTAAGTAAAACTTATGTAAATGTACAGACTTGCTCTGTCACTCTTATCTCAGTCACTGTGTTTGACTCTTTCATGAAGAATGATCTCTTCTGAGACTTGACCAGCTGTATTTAACAGTACTTAGTCTTTCTCAGGTGCTTGTACAGTAGAAATATATGTTGCAATTGCTGTTTAAAAGTTATTAGACGAAGTTCCAGACTTCACTTGGAGCTTACTGCATAGAACATTAAATCTACAACAGAACTAAATGGTTTTCCTTTAGATGATGATGCTCGTCATGCATCTTACCTAGTTTTATAGTATTGTGTTCAATGCAAGGAGCTAAAACAAAAGCATTTCAGCAACAAAATCTGAGTAAGTTCATGTCTGTTTTCATAGTACTCACATCTAAACTTTCTTGGCATCTGGTTCAATATCTGAAAAAAAGTGCAGCAAATACAGATTTTTTTTTGCTTTTCTCCAGTGCTGACATTATTGCATTATCAATCTTTTTTTCCCCCTCTGTAGGAGTCTGTAAAATGTATGAAGAGCATCTGAAGAGAATGAATCCCAACAGTCCATCCATTACATATGATATCAGCCAGTTGTTTGACTTCATTGACGACTTGGCAGACCTCAGCTGTCTTGTGTAAGTTCAGTTGTACAAATCTGTTTCAGTGACCCACAGAACTCTTCTGTATAAACTCTTACATGTTTTAGACTGGCTAGTCTGTTTAAATTGGGGCTGGATCTGCCTTTATGCAATTGGTCTGATTCTTAAGGAGGCAGAATGATTAATGAATTGTATTCAGCTGAAGGCTTTAATATCATTTTGGTGGTAGTCTATAGAAGTCACTTGCAACTGTTTACTTTGATTGAGATACAGCAAGATGGAAGCTTCTGTAAATCCTAGTTAAGTGATTGAGGAACCTATTAATCCAGTTGATCCCCCTAGCTAGTGGTTTGAGTGCCCTTGTGAATACATAATCTCTGATTCTCATCTGTGTGTTAAAGTTGTGGGCAGGCAAAGGTGGTCTTGTGTGCTTTCCATTCTGACTGGACTGAAATCAAGTGTTAAATTTCAGTATTTAGAGTGTAGCTAACATTGTGACTAAATCAGGTAGATCCTGGCTAATTTTTGTGCCATACATTTCAGAGCAATGGTTTGAGATGACGGTGGCATTGAATTTCACAGAAATTCTGTAGGAATATGGATACAAATAGCACATTCAAATAACCAAAACCACATCAGTTTGCTCAGCTCAAAATTCTAGGATCTCTTTTTAAGCCAGTGAGTATCTAGTGTGGACATTTCTGCAGCTGTACTGCTCTGTCTTAAATCCCAATGCAAGTTCTGTGCAGCTGCACAGTAAGCAATCCTTGCCAATTTATGCAGTGTAAAAAAAAGAAAAAAACAAATTGGATTGCTTTCCTTTGCATCTAGATGTACATACGGAAACAGATTACATTACTGATAGTGACTTGCTACAAATGCCATTCACCAAAGAGTTCAGTAGAATAAATAAATTGCTATGACAATTTCTGTGGTTACCTTGTTCTGCCATGTTAGATCTCCTGGTGTCATCGTACTAGGCTGATGTGGTTTGAAAGACATGCTTTGTTTTAGCATATTTAACAGACTGAAGACTATTTGCTTTAAGAAGTAGCGACTGATTTCTTGTACAGTCTTTCATATTTCTTAATAAGGCTTGTAAACTTAGTGTCATGCTACTTCGGCTTAGCGTTTTCCACCAGATGGCACACACAGCACATAACATACCAGACATGCCTTGCGCTTGCGGAGATTTGTGAAGTACTTGCTATCTGGTCTTGCAGTGTAGCATTATGAATGGATAGGGTGGAAGGGAGGGGAATAAATCAAACAATTCCCAAAACTAACATTTCTTACACTGTAATGAAATCGTTAATATATTGGTATACACTAAAACTCTTTCTATGGCCTTGAATTACTCATGCTGGGTTTTAAATAAGGCTTTCTTAAAAATAGTATGTTCAGGGCTTTGTCTTTTAAAGTAAGAACTGCAAATTATTCTGGATTGAGTTAAACAACTGGATTTATACTCAGCTGCTTACCAGTGACCACCTTACTGTTCTTACCCGATGAGAAATACCTGTAGCAAAATTGAGGGACTGGCTGGGACATTGGCTGAAAATACCATCTTTATAAAAAAAAATCACCTTTAAGAACTAAAGGGGGAAAGGAGGGCATTAATCTTCACAGTTAAGTTTATATGTTTTGCTTTTATTTTTCAGACTAATTCTGCTTCAGTTCAACAGTGTCTTGAGTAACCAAGTTCTTTAGCCCTGGCAAGAAATCTTGCTAGTGGTCTACTTTTATTGCCTGTCCCTGAGTAGTAAAGAAAATTAACGTGTAGGCTCTTGTCTTCAGTTTGCTTATTATGAAGTGTCCTTGTTTATTAGATGCAAGCTTGCCCTTGCTGCCAGCTGGCAAGAATCATTTGTCATCCGTCTATTAGACTGCCTTTATTCCTGGAAAATTGTGCTTTTATTCATTTTATTAAAAAAAAAAATCCAGGCAGAAGTGGAACACTTGAAAAATTACATGAACACTTGCTTGAAGTTAAACTGTTTGGCTCATTAAGACAAATTAAGTATAGTTTCCTGGTGGAACTATTCTTCTTAATTCTAAGTTCCAGAATATTAAGGTGCTCTGTTTTCTTTCTCCCATAAGTAATTACATTCATGAATTTAAATGCACAATGCAGTCTCTTAATAGTCTTTGGAGAATCTGGTTGTTTCAGGTTCTTACTGATCTGCTGGGTAACTTGTGAGTTGTTTTTTTAGGAAACAGAACAAATCTTTGATAAATGGCAATTCCCATTCACTTCTGATATTACTGATGTTCTGTATACAACTTTCTGCCTCGTACGCTTGAGGACACTTAATTGTCTGTGAAGTCTTTGTAGGAAGTGTTCCATGGAACAGACCAATATTACATGAGTTCTTTTCTTTTTTCTAGTTACCGTGCTGACACTCAGACATACCAACCGTACAATAAAGACTGGATAAAGGAGAAGATCTACGTCCTCCTCCGCAGGCAGGCCCAGCAAGCAAGCAAATAATGGGGACGCCATCCTTACGTGGGGCTGGGGGAGGGCTTGGACAACAGGTGTGTACAGAGTGTAGTAGTGAAAGTTTTGTATTATAGTCATCCTGTTGCCATCTTGTTAAACTCTTTAGTCGGGACTGAATGTATTGTTAGAGATGCAAGGATTTTGTTGGATTGACCTTTTTTTTTTTTTCAGTGTAAATGGGGAAGAAACTGCAACATCTTCAGCAGAGTTAATTTTTTTTTTTCCTGCTGGTTAGCTAATGGTCCTACCTTATTTGAACCCCTGGGGCTGTTCACATTGTACTTCACCACATCCACTGTATGTGCCCTTCTGTGGGGTTTCCAACATTTAGTTTTGTCCTTGAGGCGGTCTTAATGGGGAATAAAAAACTACCCTTTAGTTAAATTTGAGTGCTGAATTTTGTGTTTTTTCCTGCTATACCGTGAACTAAATCTTTCTTGCCCATTTGCTGAAGAATGGGGTTTGAAAGCATGTATGGACTGAACACCATGGTCATTTGCTGTATTACAGGATGGCTCTAAGTCTGGCCTTCCAAATTAATTTCTCTGGCCTATACTTGGCTGTCTTTCCTGGGGATCTTTGGGAAGCATAGCAACCCTCTTGTTCTTGCACTCTAAACTTGATCTTTCTTAGAAGGCATTTATCTTCAGGTAAGTGTCTGCTTGCTAGGACAGATGATGGCTAAGAGCAGGCTGATGTATCGCATCACAGACCCCATGAATAATTCTACTTCCAAGCTTCCCCTGAGAAAGGAACGGGCAAAGTGAATTATTCTGGCGTGAATCTTGCCCAAACTGTATTCCCTCTTTACAAGGGATAAGGACCTATCTGCTTGCATGCTCTGTAGAATGATACCCTCCCCCCTGCCTAAAACAGATGCAGCTGTGTTTTTTTCAGTACAGCAAGATTACAAATAGTGCTGGAGGATATATTAGACCAAGTAAATAGCAGGTAGAAGAGCAAGGCTAAACTGGTACTTCGTGCCTTTGTGTTAGTCTAGAGTCCCTCCACTGTGGGTACAGATTGGAATCAGACTCTCCAGGTGTGCCCAGCCAGGAGCAGTTCTAGGGTTAATGGAAGAATGTAGCTGTCTCCAGTGCGCTTAGCTTCCTGAAACACATTCATAGTTTGATAGACTTTACAGCAAATGCATTGGCTTAAAAGAATGAGTTTAAATGGACTGTGTATAGTAAAGCTTTAATGAAAATAGCTTCACTTAAGCGGTAAGTGCTGCTGAAGACTTTGAGTCAAATTACTGGGGAGAAGAAATTCTTAGACATATCCGAGGGGAATGTTAGAACATTTTCCAACATGAGTACAAATTGGAGATTAAAGCTACTAGTTCTATGATTGTAGCGATAAGGTATCGATTCAATCTGCTAACTTCAAAACATGCTTCCTTTAAAACAGATTTTTCAAAGCAGGGCAGGTCTGAAGCGTATCTACACGTGGTTACTTAAATCTGGAAATATTTCTGTGTAGAAGCTTGCTTTTATATCCAAATGCAGCTTAAAACAAAAATAACTCGCTAACTGTTGCCCCGTATAGTGACACTCAAATTAATATCAACAATGTTATTCAAGCATCTTGTATAGTTTATCCTCCTGTTTAGCAAGTACTAAAATAGCATGTTCTTTCCCAAAATATTTGGGTTTTATTACTGGTGAATATTTCTTCATTAAAACTCCACTATTCTCACAGTGAACCAATCTAGTGCATATTCCTTTAAGGTGCTAAGCAGGATGCAATTCTGCAGTCTTTTAAGTGAAGTCAAATAAAAATCCCTTCTTGCTTTCTGCACGCTAAAAAATAGTGATTAAGTGTTTTTCTCATTTTGTGAGCTTGTTTTTACTTTAAGAAAAAAAAAACAGGCATGTGGGCACTTTCCTGATGGTGAAAAGTACAAGGAACTGGAAAATGTAAGTATAAGTTCCTTTTATACCTGTGGAGCCAGACTCAGCCTTCTGCTGATACAAAAGATAGGGCCTGTAGAACACTTTAGGAGAAGGCACTTAAACATCTCCTTTCCCTTTGGTACCTAACTACAGCTGCCTGTTGTTTCTGTTTGTGTTTTGTTTTTTTTTTTTGGGGGGGGGGGTGGGGTACTGCTTTTTCTTTCCTCCTGAAATAAGCTACTGGTTAAAATTCCCTAGTGTATACCCTAGTGTATAGTTCCCGAGTTGCCATTCTCCACATTACCTTGGGTTTGCCTTTTACTTGATTAACTATTCATGAGACAACAGAACAATTGCTTAACTGAGTGCAAAAACACTTGAAGGAAAAAAAAAAGATGCTGCAGCGTCAGCCTGACGTGTAACAGATGAGAAAGGAGAATGTGGAACTAATCTGAAATCCATCTAACTTGCTTTCAGAAATATAGTAAAGAAGAGGGTTGTGAGCATTTGGAAACACATAACATGCCAGTAGACACTCGGTTGGCACTCTAGTAATGTAGTCTGCTGTAGGAGGCCAAGTGAAAAATTACTTTTCAATTTGCTGCTTGGCAGGAAAAAAATCTGAGTGGTATTTCGTTAAAGTTTTGCGCCCCTTCGAGCTCACATTTTTATCATCTAACTCTGCCCGAACCTTACAGCATGTGTCTAAAACAGATGAAAGAAAGGCCAGACTGTATGACTCTGTACCCAGAAGATGCGTCACTGGTGGTGCTCTAACGCTCCCTTAGCCAAGCTTGAAGTATTGGAGTGGTCCCTATGCTCAAAGCCACAACTACAGGAGGGTTGGGCCTAGAGTGAATGACTGTTCCCGGATCCAGAGACACCAGGAGTCTTACGGTGTCTCTTCACTAGCTCCTTTCCATTAAGGGGCGATAGCAGTGTTCTTAGGACCTTCTCCAGTTGCACCTGTCCCTAAAGACATGACAGCAGTTCCACTAACCAATATCAAACATTTATTTGCCTGAGTTCAGCTACTTTTCAATTAAGGTTTGTTAGCAGTGTTTTGCTAGTAATCGGTGAATAAGTCACATGATTACAGAAGGTATGTCTGAAAAGAGTCCGTCATCCTATGCACGCTTTGCCCTGTGGAAGCCAGATACTTCCCGCATGAAGGACATGCATAAGTGGCAGTGTTGATCATAGCAGCTACAGTGTGGGAGTAAATGATAAAGGTAAATCATACTGGCTGTTTCTGCAGGGCAATGGTACAGTCTTCTAAAAAGGGGAGAAAGAATGGAATTTAGAGACCTAGTATTTCTAAGTACGTGATTTTTTTATTTTTTATTTTTAAAAAGTCCATCAAGCAAGCCTAGCCTCGCTTCAGTGAGATAGATGAGCCCTCATCCATTGCCGGGAGTGTGAAGCAACTGAGCTGCCTGGCTTATGGAGCCATGAAGCATGCTATATCTCATCTAATCGAGTCGTCATGCAGACTCTGAACTGCCTGCTACTGATCCCAAGTGAGGCAAAACCAGAGCGGTACACCCCATTTCATGGCACGGCTGTTCACCAAGCAAATAATAAGGTGAAGTTTCAGGAGATGACTGAGTTGATCTAACAGTTTGTTGCTATTGTAAGGGCACAATGCTGCTCCACACTGTGTAGTTTCTACACTTGTAGTTAATACAGCTGGTACAGGAGAGACACTGGGAGTCGTGGGAGAAAGGCAGAACAGGGGCTGCCACTCAGCAGCCATAAGCAGAGCAGTTGGTAACTTAAAGTCTCATTTGGGGCTCTGACAGCAAGATCAAGCAAGTAAATGCTGTTTCAGAAAATGGTAGCTAAACTGCTGTATACGTAAAGGACCAGTTTATCTGCCATTGCATGTTCCTGACAGTTTTTGATGGACTGGGATGGAGGGAGAGGATGCCTGACACGATTATATTGTGTGGTTTGGGGATACAGACCAAAACTTCACAGCCAGTTTAAGGACCTAGGTCTGATGTAACCCCACTTGGATTAAAATTTTGATCACGTCACATAACAACTGTAACAGGATCACTCTTACAAGAACCCCACTCTGCAGCCATCTTTCAGAATTCTGAAGACTTCTAGAGGGGGCTTGTGGAGCAAAATTGAGTTTTTATTCCTTTTTTGAAAGTGAAATAGGTGATTAAAATACTTGTCTTCATCTACAGTTTCTTTCCTCATCACATTCTTTTAAAAGCTAGACTGAAATCATGACGTCTATGACAACACACCATAAGCACAGCAGGCAAGTGGCATCCCCATCGTTACATCAGTTTGTTCTGCTTAACACCTTTGTCACAGTGGGAAAAGAGTAGAAGCAAAGACCACCTTGTTATCTTTGATAGTAACTAATATACGTGCTTTAGAAAAACTGTTTACAACAAGAGGGCACTTGACCATTCCTGGTATTTTTTAGGTTAGAAGAACTACCAGTTTCTTCACTTCCATTAAAAAGAGGTAAGAAAGTTACAGAGTTGTTGATTGTGATCTCCTTACCCTACACCAAGCAGTGAGCTAGTTCATGATGCATTGAAAACACATGGAAACTTCATAAGAGGAGTTACCCTCAGAGGGGAGAAGGGAATGCTCCAGCTACTCTGCTTTAGAGTACATAAACAGATACATTTGCCAATCCCACTGAATTGCAAATTGTATTGATTTAGTGATTGTATTTAAAGAGAGCTTTGTTGGAAGAAATTCACTTAAACAGTCCATCAATAAAGATAATAAACAGTGAAAGTCAACAGTCACTGGATTACAAGTATAAAGTAATTTCAAGCTCTTGCTTTTCAACCCCTGTGAAACTTAATTGTCTGCTAGAACCTAGTATTGTCTGTCTGTTGACTCCGGAGAGTATTAAATGCATTAGATCTCTTACCATTAATGTAAGTGTTGTGGGGGAGGGAAGGAAAGTATCTTGAGGGGTCAGGGAGCTTCATTCAGCAGCTCTCCAGCATGAGGCAGGTTGTGGCTGAGGCTAGTAACTGAGCCCAAGAGTGTCAGTGTCACCGAGTATCTGGACTGCTTGCGCCTAAAGCTTGGAACCATTTGCTTCAGCTTTATCTCAATTATCCTAAGCTAGCAGAAGTTACATATCAAAACTGTAAATCTGTTTAAAATAGAAAATTATTTTAAAGCTCTGCTATATTAGCCAGTCCTCTCGAGTTTTTCTTACACTGAGTGTTGTCTGTTATAATGTTACTTAGTGCTGGCTGAATATAATGTGCCATTCACTGAAGTAGCAGGGGAATGAATTGCCACTGAAATGCACTGAATGGAGAGGTTTGATTTTGCACAGTACAAGACAGTTCTCTGTTCTGACCCATGAATAAATGTTTCGTCTTCATGTGAAAACCGTCCAAGTTAAAGCAAGCCCCGATTGGATTCATCACGAAGAAACATTGGATCCTGGTGATGTTTTCTCATTACTGCCATCTGAGCTATGGATCTGTACGAACAGTTTATCTGCGTGACTTTCAGGCTCAGTTCCAACGTATAGCTTTTCTTTCCACTCTTTGTGCTTAGCTTGCAAGTGACACGCAAGCAAAACTTATCCCCACTCAGTGCCGCCGCTTGTGAAGCGCTGGCAAGATTTTTGCTAATATTTTTGTACACAAAACAGTCAATTTTCTCCTACAACCCCTGCAGTATCAAACTTCTTAGTGTTTCCAAATAAACTGTCACTTTGCACTGTTGTCTTAGCATCAGCACTCAGTGACACGCACACAGCTTCTGTCACTGCACATAGCAGCTGCATGCCTTCTGCTTGTGCCATGTAAGTCAATGAGACCTGGAGGAAAATGAGCCTGTGTGCTTAAGGTCTGTGTTTCTGGGCATAGCTACTGGCTAAACGAGATACTTGCATGGCCCAGATCTCTAATGCATCAGTGCTTCAACCTAGTGTCTAATTCTATGACTGTGTGGGAAACAGGCTCCTGAGTTTAAGCTACTGCCTTGTTGGTTACCTGGGGGACGTGATTTCGCACACTCCAACACACGCCTGATGCCCAGGGAGCCTGGGGAGCAGCTGTCCTTGGAGATGTTCAAGACCCGACCGGACACGGCCCTGGGCAACCTGGTCTGGTTAGACCTGCTCTAAGTGGGATGTGAATAGAGGACTTCTGGAGCTTTCTTCCATCCTAAGTTACCTGTCATTCTATGGGACTCATTGCTGGGACATCCCATATCTCAAAAAGTGGGAAACGCGAGCTCTGAATCCCTATTGTGACTGATTTCACAGAAGCATCTGAACTCAGTATTCCCCAGCCTTCCTAGGATATTGCTGCAAATGGCAGCATACCAAGTACTCCTAAATGGGTTTGCATGACACAACTGCGTGACACACTCACTGGGCTACAGCAAGTACTGTATGTAACCACTACCCAGCGAAAAAGATAGGGTATGGACAGGTCAGATTTGATCTTGTTCCAATGTTTTCTGTGCAGGAATGAAGGTTCACACATGACACTGAGTAAAATGCCTTGTTAGACGGGTGTAGTCCTGGGGGGCCATCAGACCTTCCACCCAGACACACCCCGACCCCAAACACACACACACACATTTCCAGCTGTCAACAAATGTAAATATTTCCATATAAAAGGCCTAAAAAATTTGTGATGTTTTGACAGGAGAAGCTCAATGCTCCCCCCTGCCAGCCTCACTAGGAGGCAAAGGCATCCTAACGCAGTACCCAGCGAGGTACATGCTGGGGAAGAAGAAAGTCAACCCCACTAGGACTAGAAACAAGCCTTGTGCCATGTTTTGCTTTTCGCTCTGGCTACCTTCAGGATCTGAGCAGAAAATAAATTTATTTTAAAATAAAATGAAAAAATATATATATTAACATGATTTCTGAGGGATTTTTTTTTTAATCTTCTACACCTATTCCACCGTAACACTGGAACGCAGCGAAACCACCAAGACATCAGCAACATGCAGCAAGCAGAGTCAAGCATCCAATCCTCTTTGAAGGAGTGCGTTTCTCAAACCAGAATTGTTTCTATTCCATCCCAACCATCTCCAGAAGTTTAGCCAGGGCCGAATCAATGCAGCTTTCCCTGCCAGCTCATAAGGCTACTCCAGAACACCTTCTGCAGCTCATTCCAACTCTAGAATGAGAAGTCTTTGCAGCTCCAGAACCTTCTAGATTCTGGCCCAGGTGAGTTTACAATCAATTTCTACTGACTGTGTGCCAGTAACAATATTTTATATTCTTTCTCCAAGTACTTCTCCCCTCACCTCCCATGAAAAGTTATCGTTCCCCATCTCAGTGTTGCTAAACGAGCAGCTTGTGATGGGTGGTTCTCTGCTTCTTTACCCGTTTAAGTTTATCTTCAGCTGAACACAGTCACCATTCTGGGCACCTACCACTCTAAATGAAGTTTACCAATCTTTCATGCTCTGTTAATGATACCTCCCTAATCTTAACCAAGAATGAATCATTTAATGCCTCCAAACAATGCATGTGCTCTTTTAATGTTTGCAACACTTCTGATTGTTCTTGATAACTCAGTAAACCCTCTATCTCTTTGCCCCATGATCTCCAAGCACTTGTTATTTATACAAAATGAAACTTCAGCTAGAAAGACCAAGAAAGAGCCATGCAAGAATAACCAAGTAATTAGCCTTAATTAGGACACTCACCTGGAATGTTCCAGAGGACTCGAGGCCTCTCTGAAATGGGTAGAACAGGGACTGTGTTAATCCTAAAACTGCATTGCTGTGCCTTGGGAGAAAAGCACTCAAATCAGGTCAGCTGTAGCTCCAGGAAGTATTTCCCATCTGCAAGTCCCCAGGAAAAGAAGCACCTCCCTCCGTCTTTTAATTAATGAACCAATCATCTTGTTAGCACATTGCATAAGCTGGGCAGCTCTCTACTCAGCATGGTGGCTTCTGTCTATCTTATTCCTCATACCCCATTCCCCCCAAGCCCAGGAAGCCTAGGCTACTCATTTGGTGCCCTGGATTACTCCTGGGGTGGAACAGCAGCCAGCAGAAATTTTATTTAAGACCCCCCCACACACACACACGCACACAACAGACCTCAAATAAAACATGTTAAGCTCCACAACTCCAAGTCCTCCATTTAAACTGTTTCAGTACAAAATTCATGACTACCTCTAGGCGTGCTGTCATTAGAAGTTAGATGTTACTTAAGCCTAGTTGCAGAGAGAACGAAGGTCCAGCCTCAAAGGTACTTAACATATAATTCAGACTGAAAAAAATCTACCTTTGTGACTTGTCCAATCTCTCTTCCAGCTACTGGAGTAATGTAAAAATAAAATCCAGGTCCCAGCCCAACAGCTGAGCCAGCTTCACACATTTTCCCCCATTTCCCTCACTCACGTGTATTGACCAAGCTGATATTTCCTGCCCTAGTTTCCACCAAACACTGACTCACCGTAACTAGGAATAACTATTGCTAATTTAAGCAGAAGGTCCCATGAGGACTGAAATACACCCTTCTTCCTATTTACTTAGATGAGCCCAGTAAAGAGAAATCCATTAGTGGTTGTTAAATTCAAGGATGCTCTCCCTGGCTCAGGCTGTCAATAACGCAGAAGTTATTAAGGGCCCTGAGAGTGTTTTGGCAGACTAGCGCCATTCAATTGCCCTGTTCCTATTTTTTCCCCTAGACACTTGGTTTTGGTCACTGACAGAAACAGGCTAAGGGACTAGGCGGACACAAAACCATTTTTTTTTTTTTTTTAACTTAACTAATCTTTTTCACAGATGTTTTACAGGGAAGATTAAAGCGTGTATGCAGATCCAAGGTAGATGAGGAATTTCCATAGGTAGTGTCTTCCTCCTTGCTTCATTTCTTGGTGGTTTGTGCAGGCTATCCTGAGACTGAGAGAACAGGAGACGACGTAGCTCTGGCTGACGGAGTTACTGGTTAAGAGCTGTTTGCTCAGGGGCTTCATGAAGACCTGGGAAACACTTCCCCCAGAATGCAGGTGGTACTACAAATAAGTTGAACTATCCACTTCATGGCACTGAGTGGTTTTTAAAGTGACTGTTAACATGGCAGATAACTTTTTTGTAAACTAAAATGCAATTAATAACAGTGATTTAGCCACATCCATGTCTCATTGAGGCCTAATACTTCAGCACTCTGGCAATTACTTCTCTAGATGAGTTCTAGGGGCCTTGGCAATTGCTCACTGCTGCTATTTTACTTCTATGCCCTAGGAGTATAAACTCAGTTGTAGAAACTCCATCTGAGGCCATTTAATGAACTACATGAATCAGAGCTCTGCAAAAAAGCCCAATTAGAAATGAGAGCACAGAGAATATTGATCCACTTAAAACCTTTTAGAGATTTCCCAGCTTTCAGAATCTGCTTGGTCACTCATTGCTACAGCAGGCAGTGAGCCTTTCCTGCTATTTCCCTTTCATTAGCTTGCTGGGATTATGGTTAAATTAAGATGTGATTGAACAGATCAGCTGGTGTGGGCTCCGGGCTATGAGGGAGCACACCCAAATAACCCTTCTCACACATGCTCACCACCCTCTGGGATGGGTTTTATTACTGCCTAATTCAGAGGAAATTTCTACAGCAGCACTTGCTTCTCCTCTGAGCAATCTCAAAAACCTTTGAGAGTGTCTAATCCATTTTATTAATGGGACAATGTTGTCTGGAGGTTCTGGGCGGCAAAGAAGTCACAGATGATAGCATTACCATGCACAGCACACCCACGAAAGGGTCTCACTAACTCAACACCTTCAGCCTTATTTGTAGTATATTACAGGCTAAAGAGCCCCTGTGGTAATGAAGCACACATTATTCAAATGAGACATTTGATCAAGATTTTCAAGAAGTGTGCATTAAGATATGTGAGGAAGGTATGGCATCCCATCCTAAAAACGGGGCTCAAAGGTGGATGACTTCAGACTGTTCCAGGCGGGATGATGTGTGGATGAGGCGTGGTGTTCAGAAGCCCAGATCCAAAGGACATGGGTGACATCTGAACGCTTACAGCTCACATGGGGAATCCGCAAAGCCTCCACTCAGCTGTCGTCAAAAGGTGGATTCACCTTCACTGCACACATCTCAGTTCTCACAGCTCAGGCTCTGCTTCAGCGCATGTTAAACCATTGCCACTGCTGACAGCTGGTCCCCTCTGACCTTACCACGTGCTGCGGGATCACAGTTGATGGGGTGAAGCAGGCTCAGTTCTTTTGCCATGAGAAAGAGACCTCTCATCCCCAGAGACAGCCTTGTTTCACCAAGTTATATAGGCTCTTCTGAGGCTGGTGGGAGGCATTAGAGGGCAAAACACTGAATGCCTTCTTCTGAGGCTCTTTTGAAATACTTTGCATGAAATATCTGAGGATGACCTGCATCAGAGGGAAAGTAATTACAGGTTTCTAGCAGCAGCTGGGGCATTAGAATGGCAGAAAGGGCCTGGATTCCAGGCATGGCTCCAAAAGGCTGTGAACTTGAAATTAAACTGGTACAGATCAAAAATGCTAAGTAATTCCTGAAGCAACCTTGGGCTCCAGGCCCTGCTCCAGAGACTGAAAGCTCTTGAGCCACTAGGCCAGAAATACACATCCCATGTCCAAAACAAGCTTTATTACCACGTGAGGCATAAAGAACAGCTTCAGCAGGCAGACCTTTAGCAAGTCCAATTTCCCAGAGGGCCTCTTCTTTATTAATACATTGTCTTGGTAGGAGTGTGGGACTGATTCATTCCCAAAACCCACATGAGGGGCAGGGAGCAGGCTCCTGGGGATGTCCCCAGCAGGAGGCCGTACTTGCAGCAGGGAAGCCATGGCGAGGCCCTGCAGCAGGCCCATGGTGCTCACATTTCCAAGTGTGCTGAACATGTTCCTGGGCAAAGGGCTGGCTACAAACCAGCTCTCGAGGGCTCTCTGATGTTGTAAGCAGCCACCTGTGACCCTGCGTCCTGCTCTGTCCTGGCTGCATGGATGTGATAAAGCCAGCTTTTCTGCCCCTCACGAGCTCAGTGCCATGTTCATCTCTGGTCTGGGGGCCCATTTTAGGCTGGCGCCACTCACTGAGAATAGGTGTTGTAAATAACACCAGAACGAAGCTGGGCAGGGGAAGATAGGCAGTGTTTCTCAGAAATTCTGTCCCCTTCTCTCCTAGGGCAAAGGATTTGTGCTCAAGAGGCTTTCCAAAGCGCTTCAGCAGAGGCTCAGCACTTGCAGACACCTGACAAACTCCTGTCAAGAAAGTTTAGAGCAAACTGAGGTGATGTGTGACAGGTTAAATATTGCTAATGAGCATCAGGTGTTTGCAGGGGAAAACGGCTCCTCATCTTAGCTATGGTAATTATTTTAAAGATCTATTTAGCATTTAGATTGCTTAGGGGGAAAAGAGCTTGGAGCAGCTGATTGCCTTGAAAAATGCTCCAGTATTAAGGGGGACTCCTTGAATATTGCTTTCATTCACAGAGGCAGAAAGCAGAGGTGACACTTCAGCTCAGGATAATTAGAAGGACTTTGACATCATTTGGTTGTCCTTGTCAACAGCATTATAATGTGTATGCACACAACAAATCTCACACAACAAAATTTACGAGTTAAAAATACAAAAGATTAGCCACGCTGCACTGAAGCCTTGAGAGGAGCCATGAAAGAACCAGACTGCACTCTGTAATGTCACCCCAAGAATAAAATCCTGCAGTATGGTTTTACACTTAGCTACATCTGTCACGTTCGAATGCCCATTTTCATCAGCAGATACCTATGGCTGCAGTACCATCACACCTCACAGGGCTATTTAGACTAAATTAAATTCTTGGATGTGAAGTCTCCTGTGGAAATCCCAGCTCTGGCAGGAGGTAGGACCAATTGCTGAGCGAGGGACTGGGCTCTCCCATGCCAGAGGAGTTTCTCAGCCCACAGGTGGCCTGTACCACACCAACCTGTTCTGGCAAGTCTGGTCCAAGGGATGGTTTAAAAGTATTCAGAGCTTGAGAAAAAGACAAAGCCGCCAGTGAGCTTAATGCACCAACTGCAGCAAATCCAGAAATTTGGAATCAAGACTCTGCTACAATTTGATACATTTCCTCCAAAAACTGAGAAATTACCTAGAGAAAAGGACTTCTGCTTCAAAGAGGTTTCTCCATGTCAGAGTTGCTGGAACACCATTTGCATGCTTCCTGCCTTGCAGCATGTTCAGCAGCAGAAAGATGATAATATAAAGCCCATATAGTCAAGCCTTCATCTACACAACAGTTGCCATTAAGCTGATTTTAACAAATGCCCGTGTGCTTTAGGCAGTGTTACAGGCAGACAACCTGACGTAGGAAGGGTGCTTCCTGGGGAAGGGAGGTGATGCTGGACACAGAGCGAGGCTCGGTACGGAGCACCCCCAAAACAGAGCCAGCACAGGAGGCAGACCTGCTTCAGGCATTAGCTGTGTTTCCCTCCTTCTTGTGGCCATTTCAAGATGTAAAAGTTACGTTACCTGTCGGCCTCTCTCTGTTGCTGAAGAAGAGCACGTGGGAAAAACAGCAGAGAGGAGAAAACCAGAAGCAAGTGGAGACAATGGCAGAACAGACACGGATTAAACTGGAGGTAGAACTTCTCGTTGTGCTTTTCTCACACGGCGTTGCAATTGCAGCAAACCCGAGCAAAGAAAGAACTGCACATAGAATTGATCAACTTGCAGGAAAAGATTGATTAGGAAACCCCGATAACAAAAATGCATCCTCTTTGGCACAGAGAAAGAGGCTGAGTTATGTTTTGCTTCATGTGGCAGCCAGAGGAACTGCTCCCAGCTCAGCGACGGGAAGGGAGCACTGGGAGGCGATGTGACTTGTCTGCGGTCCCTGAGGGGCATGGCTGGCAGCAGAACACGTCCCTTGTGCTCTGTCCCACAGCAAGAGGAAGCAAAACTCAGAATTAATTGTCACACAAATTCTGGTGAAAGATGAAAAGATGTCAGCTTTTCCAATAAGCTCTTTTCTCTGCTTTGCACGCAGCTGTCCCACTTCTTCGAAACCTTTGTGGTCCCTTCCAAAACACATCTGTCTGCAGGCCAATTCTGGTAACCCAGCTGCTGAAGGGAAGCCCGTAGGAGATGGCAGCAGGCCCACAGGTTAAAGCTAAATAACTGTCAGGAGAGGCCATCAGGGGCCGTGAAATGACATGCCACGGCCCGAGGTAAGGCAGGATTGTGGGTGCTGGCACAAAGCCTGGGGAACCAGCGGTCACCACGCTTACACAAAGCCCCAGACTGCTGCAGGGAAGGTGACGCTGGGATCCTGCCAACAACCTGAGACAGAGACAGGGAAGAGGCAAGGCAGGCCTGGACTCTAACTACAAAATTCAGAGAGAAGAGGCCTTGGGAAAAGAAAGCTGAGGCAGATCCGTGGGTGCGGAGGGGCCCACAGGCGGCGTTTGGGGTCAGTGCCCCCACTTTGTTCAGCTCACGCTCACGGATCTGAGCACCCCCAGGCAGCGGTCAGCTCATCACCCAGCACACCCTGATGGCTACTGCTGCCAGGCACAGCCCTGCCACAGGCAGCAGCAAGCGGCCTCACTGTGCTGGTTTCCATGGAAATGGAGCCAGAGCAGCTGGTTCCCACCAAAATCATATTAAAACACAATTTTGTCCCAAGTGGATTATTTTGTTATCTTTCCTCTCGTTTTTCTTCTTGCACCATGCAGAACACAGATGAAGTTGGATTCGTTTTAATGACAGGGATTTGGTAAGCAGGAGTTTCACCGAGATGTCAAGCAGAAGCTGCTGTTTCCATTCCGATGGGATGTCCCTGACTCAAAGACAGGCAGGGCCGAACACTTCCCAGAGCCATTCCCAGCACTACATTGTTCTGCCCTGACTTTAATCACTGCTCAGTCACTGGTGAGACGTAAGCAGCTGTGGTCAAACAGATGCAGATCAGTCAGGAAAGCAAACGCCCGTTCACTTCCCTGCTGTACCAGCCTCCTGTTGCCCGGTGGCACCTCTGCAACACACTGCAGCACAGGAACACTCCTCATGCAGCTCCTGACGGTGCCACAGATGTTTGCAGAACGCCTTACGGAAAAGAAGCACGAGGAACGTGGATGACAGCCCCGTTAGCTGGCACTGAAGCTGGGAGGCTGGTGAAGGGCGATCCCTCCCGTCCATGCACAGGCTGGGAAAGCCCAGCCAAACTCCCAGCACCCTGCAAACACCCCTTTTGTTGCGATAGGGAGGTGCAGCGCTGGTTTCTTGCTGCCACAGCAGCAGAACAGACACATGGAAAACACGTTTTGTTTCAGGTAGATCTGAACAGCTGATTTCAGCACTTACTGTTCCCCGGGGCCTCTTCCCTTCTGATTAAAATGCTTAAAAGTCACAACAAAGGAGTGAAGCCCCAGGCCTAAGAGGAAGGGATACAGGAACTCTTTGGCTGCATTGGCCGGGAAGCACAAGACCAAAAGAGAGAGGATGCAAGAAGTGTGTCAGGCTGCTTGCTTGAGGGAGGAGCAGCCGGCAGGTTTCCAGGCACTTCTGTAATCAGTAAGCACTTCTACAATGCAGGAGAGGTCCAACGAGAGGGGCTGGGAGACAGCCATCCACCTCAGCACAACCTGCAGCTCGTCAGCAGGGGGTTTGGAAACGAAGAGACACTCGTGTAAGGTCTCTGTATCGAGAACGCCCCTTTTAACAGGCTGTTGAAATACGAGATCTAGCCCTTCATGTTCCTACTGAAGCCAGCTTGGAGAACATCTCTGTTTCTAAGACTACATTCTGTTTTGTGTGTGCTAAAATGATCTGTTTGGGTAGTTTAAAAAAATAAAAAGTAAACAAAAACACTTGATTTACCTTTTGAGACAAAGCATTTGCTGAATTTGACCCAACTGTGTGATCACTGTGGATGTGGTTCTTCCATATTTTAACCTCCTACAAAGAAATGACTGCCCTGTATTTTTCCTCACGCCTGGTTCTACAGGCCCTTTGATGCGACTGTTTCTTCTCCAAACCCTTCTCCACCTCACTTAACGTGCTAGAGCACTGCGTGCCCACTCCTCCTCTCCTCAGAGGGGCACCCATCCCTCTTTCATCTCTCCCCCTATTTGGCTCTTCAGAAGGTCAGTGTTTAATTTTGCTGGACAGTTTCCCATTATTAACGCCCTGGTTTCTAGGGCACGACAGCGGTCATCACTTGGGACATACCCAGCAGGAATCCAGGGTCACAGCTCTGCTGATGTCCTGCTACAGAAGCAGTACTAAGAAAGAAAAACCCAACTCTTCTTTATCAAGTTCCCACAGCACTCGAATGTAGACAGGGTGGGTACGTGGTGTTCTCCCCCCACCCCACCGACCTCCAGCACAGCCTCCCCTAGTTCCCAAGGCAGAGGCTCCAGCAGGGCTGATGGCTGTAGGGGCAGCCCCAGCTGATCCTGGTCTGCAAAAGCCTCTGTGGGTGAATTAGCAGGCACTTAAGCCCTGATTTTAAACCCAAAGCCTCCAAGCCCGCATTGCTGGCTAGGCTTTTTGTTGATGCCATGTGGATGATTTTTTCAGGTGAGATTAGGGAAGTTTACCAGCCTACTTGGAGTCACAATACTTGAGGCTCAGCAACACGCCTGCTAGCAAACAGCAGTGGGCGGTGATGCTGCCCTGCCCTCAAGCTAGAGGCAGAAGAAAGGCCTTTGGGAAGTCGAGTAAGGAACAGGCAGGCCGATAGCCTGAAGGGAAGATTAAGGATGGAGTTAAGGGAAGAACTAACATCCCCCACCCAACCAAGCTATTTCTTTCAGCATGTAAAAGCCAGCCTATAACTGCTCTTAGCTTTTGCCAGGAAGGATACTTTCCTGCTCAGCCAGCTGAGGAGGGCTTCTTCAGTCATTTTCAACTGATACACCACTGTAACCTGGAAATCTCTGTGCCAGGTCCTGCAGTGCCCCTCTAGAAACAACCCAGGAACCCACGCAAAGAACTGGTGGGACACAAACCTAGGGAGAAACAGAGGCAGGGACCCGGCACAAGAGGAGGGAGGCTCTTTTCCAATAGGAAGCAATGGGGAATAAGAACAGGCTGAAACGCTTGTTTCAAAGTGGATTTTATTCCAGGCATTAGAGAGATTCTGGCACATGCTTTCTTCAAGAAAAGGGAAAACAAATCTGGGTTCCACATAAATTACATCTGGCAAAGTGCAACTCACAACTGAGTGGGGAAAATAAACCTTTTGAAATTGATTTCTGTACAACAGTAGTTTCAGTTCCTCTTAAATAAACCCCCATTGGTTCATAGCACATGAAATTACACTGGATGATCTGAAACAATAACAGCTTTCTTAAAGGGTATTACCAATGCAAATGTTTCGTCTTCACAGTCTAGAGGTCTGTTTAAAGTAAACAGGAAAACAAGGGTGAGCAGCTGCTTATTCTGACTGTTGAAGAAACAAATCAACCAAATTTGAGGGCTCAGTCAGTTTTCTTTCAAAAACCCCACTGGAGTCCTGTTCCAAAGCATGGCACCGCTGGAACTTCGGAAAGAAAACATAGATGACATCCCTCCTCCTCCCTTCGGTGCAAGGGAAATAGAAACCACGCCAGTATGGCCAAGCCTTCATTTATTCTGAGAAGATTAGTTTCCCCACACTTAAAAGCAGCCTTTTGTGATGCATCTGCTTTTCAGCAATTGCAAAAGTCCATTAACTTCCAGAAGGTGATGTGGGGGGAGGCCCTGTGAGCTGTGCTTTGGCTGACAGGGGAGTACAGCAGCTGGCTGGGGACCTCAGGATAACATGTCCAAAAACAGGTATATTTAGGGTTTTGGTAGCCCCTAACTCCAGGGGCAATTTAAGTTACTGACATCTAGCATCTGCCCACCCTTTCCCTTTTCTCCCCCAGGCCAGAGCACTTGAAGAAGAGTGCTCTGTCTTCACCTGCTCACAGCCCCAAATGGCTGCTAGTTCACACTCTGCCAGGCGGTGATCAGTGGTAAGAGAGGCACAAATCAGCACAGCTAGTCCAGGTACTACTGCTCTGGGACCCATCAGGAACCTCAAACATTGGAGCCAAGCACAAAGTCCAGGGCAGTAGCCAGCATGCTGACAAGAACCCTTTGAACCAGGGCTGGCCCAGAGCTTGGAGGCTATGTAAGCAGAGCTCCTGTGGTCTGCAGCAGTCAGGAGGATTGTTTGTAGAGGAGCGGGGTCCTAGTCCCAGTGGGGTTATGAAGAAGGAACTGCAAGAAAGCTGCACACACACAGCGGGAGCAAGAAGGAAGGAAGCAGTACCTGGTGGAGGAGCGAAGATGCTGTTAGCTGCAGCCCGTAAGATGCTGGAAAGTGAAATGGGGGAAGCTCGGATGGTTCACTTAGGTACATTTTGATGAAAATAAATACTCCCTTAACACTTCACTGTATACAGAGCTTACATACAGTACCTGCTCAATGGCCTTTCATTGTCCTTGCATTAACTTTTTCAAGTCAGGTGTCTGAGAAGTTGACCGTTCATGTCTCCTACTGCCTAATAATGCTTTTCTGTAAGTAGCATCTCCTGCATATTCTTGTTTAAAAATGCAGTTGTCAGTGGGATGGCGTCTCTCCCCAGGATGGGTCCATCTGCCCTGTTCTCTCCTAGGCTACTTTCTTTCCTTTTCAGCTCCTTCCTGTTTCTCTGAGTTGTGGCCTCAGTGGTTCAGGCTCAAAGTATCTCTACAGGAAAAGAGAAGTCTCTGCAGAGTCAGTACCTCTGTTCCCACACAGAAGCGCAGCTGTACCATGCAGCATGCTTGGGGCCAAAGGGAACTGCCTCCTGAGTCTTCACTGTGCAGGCAAGGTCATTCATCACCATCTGTCAAGATGGTGAGCTGATGTCAAATATAGGGGGAAACAGGAAAAGAGCTCCTGCCACCTCACTGATATTTAATTTTTTAAATAAAAGAAAAACTGAGAACAGGAAAAAAAATCCTCCAGTTCTCACACAAGCACTTCCGAGCACATGCAAACATATATATGAAGAACAGTAACTGTTCTTTTGTCAACAAATTGGAGTAATACCAAGGTAGAAGAAAGAATTAAAAAGGGTTACAAACATGATCAAAAGCTGCCATTGTTCAGAACCCAAATGATCCTCCTCTGTTTCTTTTATACCAAATTAGGAACGACCCAGACGAGCAAATGTCTCCTGAAGGTGGCCCCACCATATGGTTCCCCTGCCAGGCTCTTGGAGAGGAGGGTTGGTTTACAAAACCGTGCTCCAAGGTAATGTTGTGGAGACTTCTGTTTGTTTAAATGGGTAGGCTTCCCCTGGCATGTCTGAAAACACAAACTCAGACACAGCTGACTGGTAACTGGGAGCAAGAAGGGGACGTCAGCTAGAAACACCATCTGTCCTCAGTATTTCCAGCATGCAGAGGAGAGCTCCCAGGCAGACCTATACTGTGGCAGTATCTGTTCAGAGCAGCTTCAGCTCCACCAGCCAACCCCCACCAGGTGACCGTGGGAGGAGAGCTGGGCCTCGCAAGTAGAGCAGCCCCAGGCCTTTTCATCTCCTCTTTCAGAGAGAGGGGAAGATCGACTGGACAGAGGGGTTGGGTGGCCTGTCACGCTGGGACACGTTCACAAGGGCTACACGTTGCCTTCGATACGGGGTGCAGTGGGCAGCATCTGATAGCACCAGAGAGAGCAGCTGGGTAATGGCCCTGGCTTGTCTGGAATCCCCGAGCATCAGCACCCATTTTCTGACCATCAAGGACAGCTCCACAGGAGCACCGTACCCTGAACCCAGGTGGTTCTGGGGCTGCCTGCAGACTGGATTACTCGTGGAGACGGGTGCTGGCCTTCCACCTGTAGAAAACTGGAAGCAGGAATTCAGCAGGGAATAGTTCCTGAAAAAATCCCAGGTTACACTGCTAAAACAGACATGGCCCTTTCCCAGTTCTCATCAGCATTGTGCCCTACTTCCAAACCTCAGCCCATTTGGCTGTAAGGCAGAGGAAGATGTGGGTCTACCACAACGAGGCTACAAACCTGCCCCCAGGGCCTGCTCATTCCTCCCCAGCCCCTCCACTCATCCCGATGGCTCCTCTTCTGGCCAGTCCTCGCTGCGACACACCAGCACACACATGCATAAATGATGCATGATGTTAAAGTGAAAAGCCAGGGAAGACAAAGAGCTACCAACGTTTGTACAAGCATTGTCCAAAGTGTTGGAGTGAAGGTCACAGACTCTGGACGCAGAGAAAGGAATGGATAGGGGGAGAGCTGCAAGGCAGTTCTGACCATTTTGAGTATTAGGCTAGGTGCTCTCCCCTCTCTGGGTGCTGCTGTGCATGGACATCAGCTACAGAGGAGAACTTAAGACAACAGACAGGCCGATTTCAACAACTCCTCATCCTTCTCTCACCCGCAGCTTCTTCTCTGGAAAGCTCAAAAACACCAAGTGTTCAGCTGAAATGGTGGCTTGCTGATGGACACAATGAAAACATTTAGGGTCAGACATACAAAGCCATTCCTCCCATCCCGATCCCTCTCTGTTCCCAAAGTCTCATGCACAAAGAAACAAGGAGATCTCTGTGCTACCATCATGTTGCTTGTAGCAGCTCCCACTGTTGGCCAGGTACATCTGCTTGGCAAGGGTTGGTCACCACTCTCCCAGCCTGGTTTTCCAGACAGAGACCACTGACAAAGTGTTGAATGAAACTGCCTTTCATCTTCCACTTCTGTGAGGAGAGAAGAAACACGCTGTTACTGTCATTTTACCAGGTAACCATGCCTTCAAACAGGAGGAGAAAGGCTGAGCATAAACCTATTGTAAACCTCAACAACTGGGGAAACTGGAAAATCTGGGTATTGGCAGCTTCTCCAAAGCACTGGTTTCCTGTGGTAATGATACCTGGAATTTGAGTTTAGCTGGTTTATAGGGTTAGATATTCAGAAGTATCCAGAAGGCAAGCAACACAAAATCATCAACTAGCAGGATTTTCAAAAGCATATTATATCCAGAATTTCCCTACCGTTCTGTAGGAATGTAGGAAATCACATTTGCTCTGTATCTCTAAGCACCCAGATACCTTTCAAAACCTGAAACCCTTCTACAGTTTCTTTCCAATCCTCAAAAAGTTCTCCCAGCACAGAAAGCAAACCATTCACAGAACACAAAAATCACACTTCTTGCTCTTTGACTAGATTGTATCTCTCTCTCTTTCATGTCCTCATCTCTCCTCTCATCAAGTCAAGACTTTTATCAGCACTACAGTGAAAGCTCTTCATATCTCTGCATCCTCCTCAGCTGGTTCTTCGTAATCTCATCTGCCCTACCAACATTTCAGTCTGTAAGTGTACATTTGACAGCTGCTCAGCACACATCACTCTGCTTTCTGCAGTGCTGTCCTCTGGGTCTGCTCCCACCAAAGCATATGCACAAGACCCCACATGCAACCCAGTTTTCCTGAAGGCCCTATTTGTTTGTGCTGCTTTTCAGGTATGAAAACGTATCTCCTAAACTTGAATTGCAAATTCTGCTGGGAAAAGGCAGTACCTTCCATCCCTGCTGGGCTGATAGCCCAGGGAAAAAAAGAGAAATGAGTCTGTGAACTTGGGATCTCCCAGGTAGGGCTGTGCCACTTCTCTCCAGCGGGGCACTGCTGGGATCAGCAGGTGATTGGACTGAGTGCTCCATGCTCCTGGGTTTTTTCCCACTCAGTCACAGATAACTCAGTCGGTCGGCAGCTTAGGGATATGAGGACGTTTTGGATAACCCACGTGACTGATGAGGAAGAAGAAACAGCTTGGCAGCACTGATGGACCTCAAGTCTGTTGCAGAAATGCATACAAACTGGAGTAAAAAAATCCTGTGATATCCAGGCAATGTCAAAACCTACCAATATTTTAATTCTTGGTTAAGTAACGCAGCAAACAGCTTAGACTGCCACATGCTGTGTGTTTTAAGACAATCAGTTATGTTCACATACTGCTGGCAGCTCTCCTCCAAATCCGTGTGCTGGTTATGCTTCTTGGAGGGCTGGGCAGTTGCAAAGCCTGGAGTAATGTCACTTCTCTATCACATATTCCTTCAAGACGTTACTCCAAGGTGAGAATCACTGTGCTATGGCTGCTAACCCCGACTGATGGGACACTGCTAGAGGCAAACTGTTGGTAACAGCAGGAAGAAGCTGGTTTTAACAGGCAAGTAGGAAGAGGAATGTAGTGATGATGCAGAGGAAGATCCAACACAGTCTGTGCACACAGAGGAGCCTGCAATACCCTCACCAGCTGCTGCATCCCAGTGTCTACACGGGTCCTGGAGCCATCTGGCTCTCATCTGGCAGAAGTTTCCCTGCAAAGAGCTGAGGAAGAAGTTAATACCATAAGGCAGCACACTGTGTCTATCTGGTGTGATCTCTGAGCAATGCCCCCCCCCCCTCCACTGTTTCCCAAGGTCACAGATACCTCTGTGAAGAGCCTCTTGCCCTTCTCTGACTCCCAGCTTCAATGTGGGAAACTCTTCCTTGCCCTCCACCCTTGTCCCTGCCTCTGTCGTTTTACCAAGAGACACTTTTTTCTTCTTTCTTCCAGCTGCTCAGGAGAAACCTGGCACTACTGGGAGGCTCTCGCATGTTATTCCTCCAGATCAGAGACCTGCTGCTGTGATCTCTCCATGCTGAGCAGGCACCCACTGTGCTGTCTGCAGGAAGAGTCTACAGCAACAGACACAGCAAGACACCAGCAAACACTCACCAGAGCACATTTTCTGCTGCTAATGAACTACACCAAATCAATCTCAGTGAATGGCACCACCGGAAGGCCCAGAGTCAGAGTCACTCTGTGTTCCTCCATTCAACAGACACTATAGGAAGGATGGGAGAACTGGGAGGAATACTGAGAAAGTGACAGAGTTAGCTGGTTGGCTGGTTATGCATGCATGGAGCTATTATAAAGCATACTGACAGCCAAAGCTAAGGTAGGGCTCCCTCATTTCACGTAAGTGCTATTTTTAAAATGATGGATTCTACTCATTCTGGTCAGAAACTGTGTTTTGCTGTCCTCCACGACATACCTGATGAGCTCCTCTGACTTCACCTGAACCTTTCACAAGACCCCACTGCCTGACTGCCAGACCACAGAATAGCCAGGGACAGCCCAATAGCTAACCCTGCAAGGACAAACCATATCTCAGACCTTAAGGAGGAAGGGCAGTAGCAATGGGTGGAAATAAAAGATAAAATGCTCCCACCTTCAGCCACCTCAGAGCTGGGCACCTTAGCCTAAACTAGTCCCCTGGTGACATGTTAATGGAGGAGTCCAAAGTACAAATACTTTTTGGGACGGCCCAGCTTCCTCCAAAGACCACAGGGGGAACCTGGACAGCTAACTTTTAAATTGCAGCAGTGACTGCCATCTTTAGAAGAATTAAAAAAAAAAGAAGTACTAACAGAGCAGATAATTCCTGCATACAGCCAAACTTTACAGGGAGTCTTCTTTCTTACTCACAGACAGTTTTGACCAGCCTGTACTTGGACCAAGGGTAGGTTCTGGAAAATTTAAGCATTGCCATGATGTGAAAAATTTTGACTTGAAAATCTTCCTTAGTCTCCCTTCCTTGTACAAATGGAGCTAATACAGTTTACTGGTCACAGCAGGTTTGAAGTGGAGATGGAAAAAAGAAGCAATATTTTCTTTGAAATACTGTCCCACTCTCTGCTTGAACGTCTTCCCCAAATGTCAATCAAAATTTTCCCCATTTTTTAGTAAAGCTCTCTCTCTATCTTTATTATCTATCATCGTAAAGTACCTTGAGGTGGTGGGATAGAAGCACTCCATGTGAAATTACTAAGAGAAAAGTCTGAAACAGCTAGTTCTCATCTAACCAGTCAGTGAGAAACAGCCCGATATATATAAGAGCTGAAAGTGTTTACAGTACTGTAATTTCTCAGGATAATCAAAAGTCTTCTTTTAACCCACAGCAATCCAATCAGTCCAGGGTTTATTTCAAATTCCTGACAATAGCCTTGTAACTCTGGAAATGTAGTGGAGTTGGCCAAGATTAGGAAACACAGCTGGGAAGAGCAGATGTTGTTGATTAGGGCTGAGACGCCTCAGACAGAGATGTATGGAGAACTCGTAACTGGAATAGACAAGGATGCTGCAAGTTGTAATTGAATGTATTTGCAGAGCCATGGGCAACCCAAAGCTGGTGCTGAAGATGACAAACACTCATTTTTAAACATATGAGCAGAGACAGTGTGATAGAAAAGCTCACGTCAGCATCCGGCAAGTACTGTCTCCCTTTGAACTCTTAAATTTTAAATTTTAGTTTTAAATTTGTAAAACAAAGAATCAGAACTAAGAGAGACTCTTGTCTCCTGAAAATTGCTTTCAAGCTCTGGCATATTGCAAGGAGCATTTTACCTGCTTACTATCAGGAAGATGCTGAGTCAGGTGCTTCCAGAACAGACAGGTCTTCAGTCCTCTTTTCTGAAAGTCTGTACAAAGTTGCATTTGTCTGCATTTCAAGTAATGTGAGACACTGAGAAGTAAGGTGGGAAAAATTCCCAATCATGTCCAAAGGCACATAGGACTTCAAATACTGTTTGTCTCCCAAGAAAGCTTGATGTCCTCATTTTCAGGCTGGGGTCACGTTCCTTCAGCACATTTTAATGAAATATGTCCATTTAATAAGGTTTCTCAGCACGCTTCTTGTTCTTTTGGGAGATACTGTGCCAATGTTTCTCATTTTTATTCTCTTGTTTTAGTGTCTGACTCTCACTCTGCCTCCTATTTGCCCTCACTATAATACAAATTAAAATGCCACTCCCACCATCAGTCAGAGCCAAAACAAAAGCTAAAGGCAATAATTTATTGTGCATTCAAGTAAAATGCTATTCTCCAAATAACATTATGGATGACATCCATCTGCTTTGAAATCTAGTTCTGATTATGCACAATAGCTCTTGGCTGGTCTTGTGCTAGCAGTGCTGGCTGTTGCTGTTGAATGATCAGCAAGGATCATGGTGCCAAATAGGTTTTGTTCCTGCTTTCTTTCAGCCCAAGGGAGAAGTCTGACAGAGTCAAAAATCATCTACATTCGGAGCATTGTCTAGTATCCTGCTTGCAAGGTTCTAGAGTTATTTTGAGGTAATACTCTACATACACTGTTCATAATACTTTAAAGCCTCTGCTAGAGTATTACATACACGTCAGATGGACATGAGATTGTTGTTAGCACTCAAAAACAACAACAAAATTCTCTTCCTTGTGGACAGGCTTAACACACACCAGCTGTGTAGCATGAGCACAGATTCAGTATGTTTGAAAGCAGAAAGCAGCTTTAGGAGCTATATGGTATGTTGCACAGATCCAACCCATCTGCTCTGGTGACACCAAACAATGAACCCATCACCTGTCTTATCTTTTGTCAGAAATCTTGGCTTTTGAGTCACTCAGCCACAGACACTAAGTCTAGATCCAGGAAAGTCCAAATGCCTTCCACCACAGACCTCTGATGACAATGACACTAGAGATGGTCAGACCCAGACTTTCATCATGCCACCATCTCCTCCTAGAATAACGCATGTGTTGCACATTGCCAGGCTTGCCCTCTTTATCTCTTGCTTGCCACTTCCACTTCTCTGAAGTAGTTCAATTCCCTTGCTCCATTCCTGCTCGGCCCCTTTGGCTCTCTGAGAAGCCTGCTTAACTGAGGAGTGGCTACGCCCACGTGTAGTTTGAAAAGGCAGCTATCCCTCCCAACACCTCACACCCATGGGGAGAGAGGCATCCTGTAGGGCAAACTGAGGGAATATGTCAAAGTTTCCACAGCAGTGGTTGTCACCTTGAAATTCACCTTTGTAAGTACTGGGAGCTGGGCTTGGGTGACATCCTAGGCAGAGGGTTTTGCAAAGCGTCTGCTCAGGAAGAACAAGACTCCGTCTCTTTCTTGTCTCTTTGTTGCCAGAACCCTGCCTTGCTAACCCAGATGACCCCCTGCAAGGTGTTAACTTCACTTCTCACTTCAGATAGGATTTGGCAAAGAAAGAGTCAGTTCCCAAAGAGAGCAGACAACACATTGCATTAGATGCATGTGGTCCTTCTAGAAGGGAGGCAGAGGAAAGAGAATGGGCCAGTTTGCAAAGATGACTGACTTCTAACTAATTAAAACGCAATGTGTTTATGGAAGGAAGATACCATAACAACATTCCCCAACAACACAACAAACTTGAGCACTGCATGTGGAACTGGCTTTCTAAGCAGAAATCTGAAATGGGAGTTTCGGACTTCCAAAGCAACCCCAAAATTTCAGAGCATTTCAACCCAAATTAGATTAAAAATTCAAATGCAGTTCTGCTACTTCATCCCCACCACCACAAGGGGGTTTGGAATGGCAGCTGAGATTCAAATCAGTCTCTAGTTTTTTGAAGTGCTTAAACAAAATCCCTGCTTACAGTCAGTTGGCCAACTCATCTGTTAGCTCAAGTCCTTGATTTAAGTGCAGTTTGTTCACATAAGGTAATGGAAAACAACAGCTCACATCCTTAAGTGTACATGCGTGTCTTTATAATAAGCCTGTATATAATCAACACATCAAGGCTCAATAAATCCAACTCCAGCAGCAGAATGAACCTGCATGTGTTAGTGTGGATTAATCTCTCTTCTGGCTAATAGGGCCTGTACTCCACCCCGCTCCAGGGGACCCTTGTCCTTCCATGACACAGGAGGTGGGGAAAGAGCTGATTTTGGCAGCTGCTAGAGTCCTCTCTGCTGCCAGGGAGGAAAATGCTGCAAGGCACCTAAGGGGAAGCTAAGTGACCTAATTACACAGCAAGAGGCTGAGTGATTACCAACAAGAAAAAGGAGCAGGCGAGCACAGCCCACCTGGGATATCTTTGCAATGCTAAGCTGAACTAAGAGTTTTCCCAATGTATTCATGGTGACAACTCTTCAAGACATTTCTGCATTAACCAAACCTCCAGAGGAAAGTCTACACAGGCATTCAACACATGGACAAGACTGGAATTCAGTGCTTTCTTTCAGGAAGAACCTAATTCAGAAATTCATATGGCATTAAAAAGTACTGACAAAAAAAGGATGATGCTGAGGACTGGTAGCAAGCTGAGCCATCTCCTGTCTTTGAGCTACCAAAACAATAGATGAAAGGAAAACACAACAGATCCAGCATAGCCCTAGATGACAGAAAAATGGTTCTCTCTTGGTGTAGAGGGAAGCACAGGAACTAGGGATGAAATAAGTCCTGTGCATTCCCTGTCTGCCACTGCTGTGTTGTCAAATGTTGTGTTTTGACCAGTTCTGATAAAAAAAAAAACACATCATGTATCTGCAAAAGCACTGTGGCCATCTCAGACACTATCTCTCACCTTGTATTGTAAAGCAAAATGACTTCGGTGTCCTGACAGATCATGCGTCTTGGAAACTGCATGACAGTCACAGAGCTGCATTTTGTCGAGAGCATTGCAAAGCCAATACTGCTGCTGTGTATTTCTCCTCAGGGAGTAGTTTGGACAGAACATATGGTGCTTTATGCCAGTCAGTATTTCTCAAATGAGTTGCACACACTCAGTTTTAAAGGCCTGTTAACATGTCCAAAGACAGCACAAAGAACGCAGTTCTCACTTCTAAATTAGGAAAAATGCTTTTACTGTGAGGGTGGTCAATCACTGGAATAGGCTTCCTAGCAAGGTAGTTGGTGCCCCATGCCTATCAGTGTTCAAGAGGCATTCAGATAAAGCCCTCAATAATATGTTTTAACTTTTAGTTAGCCCTGAAGTGGTCAGACAGTTGGACTAGATCTTTGATGGTCCCTTCTAACCGAACTGTTCTATTAAATAAGCAAACAAATGATAGCATACATTGTCTTTCTCTCAGGTATCTCAAAGTATTTGCTGCTTACCTACTCCTCTCTGATGCTGTTCTTCATCCGTGAACCAACCTTGCTGAACATCAATGTTTCCATGGAGTGACATGGTGGTGTGACTGGGCTGGAGCTAACTACAGTGCCAAGGGCCCAGGCAGAGCACATACCCTCACCCTCTCTCTCTGGTCATAGGCAATCTCATACATCTGTGCTTATGAAACACATCAGAGAGGGAGATGTAGAGGTGGAAGGGACTTTTACACACTTTGATAGTACTGTGTTCACTCCCATAAGCTGCACTGATATACGAACACCTGTACGTGACAACAAAGGGATTAATAAAGGTGCACAGTTACCTGTCTGCCATCTTTTTGATTGCAGGCTTCCAGTGCGATTTGAGAGCCAGTAGAGAAGGAGGTAATGGAAAGACACTTGTCCTGCTGTCTAATTAGAGGGTCACTGAATACCCACTCCTTTGGCATAAGAAAGAAAAAGAAAGGTTCTGTTATGATCATAATGTTGACAAGATGAGGGAGAAAGTTTTTACCAGCATACATTTCAAAAACCTGAATATTTTCTTCAACATTTATCAGTGACTCCCTGGGAAAACTATGGAAGCAGCCTTCACTTGATCAGAAGTTTATGCTCAGACTTGGTGCATCATGACTATTTCAAAAGCTGCAGCTGACTCCCCGACCTTCTGAGCTGCCTGATTAACCTTGGATCCCTTGCAATTCCATGCTCTGTAGCTTTACAGAGTCTGGCCTACAAAGCAGGGAGGCCACCAACCCCCTGATTTACAAGATGTGCAACTGCTTCTGCATATTTTACATAACAAACATGTTCTGTAACAGGTAACCAGGACTACAGACTGTCAAATGAAGCAAAACACATGCAAAAATCTATGGGTTAATAAATTTCACCGGTACACATAAAGCACAAACTACTTCATTTTTCCTTCCTCTCACTAGATGGATGCCTGACCCATTCAACTATTAACCCAATCAACTATTATTATTACACTTTCCCCAAGGAAGAAACACAAAACACAGTAAGTTTCAGAGACTTTAAATGGTAATGACAAGAAGCAATGAGTCAGATTTAATGGCATGTTGAATGCTGTCTGAAAACTGGTTTCCAAGAGTTAACAGATGTGATTATGTATTTTCTGGCATAAAATATCCTGCTGCAACCCTTAACTTTCTCAAGCTGCTTCTCTGCTGCTTTGACTACCAAAAGAAGAGATTGAGTGCACATCCTCAGCTGGTATAAACCAGCACAGCTCCACTGCAGTTAGAGAAGCTGCACCCAATTATTGCAGCTGAGGTCTTGGCTACTTAAACTGTACTTGGGCATTATACTGAAACACATCTGTAAAACAGCACAATTCAGGCCATCTGCAGCTACAGCTGAAGTGGTGGACCGAGGAACATTTCTGACCCTGACGAAATCTCTTACCCCACATGCCTGGGTACTAGCCAGGTACACTCCTGGACTGGTTCTCATGGAAAAGTCATAGCCGCATGGGCTGGAGCACACCCAAGCGATGGCCTGAGTGGTGATAGCCACGTGATTCAAACCCTGGTCATGAGTTTACTGCACAGACTAGTCACACCTCTGAGCATTCAGGTGTTACCTGTTGCTTCCGAGTGATGAAATCCTTCCTACTCTGTGCCTGACTGTTTTGTCTGTTAAGCCAACGGAGCTCTGAGATGGACACAGCTTCTTTTCCTGCTTACTGCTAATACCATTAACAGGGCCAAATTCTTCCTTCATTCACCTCTGTACAAACCCACCAGGGCCACTGGTAATTAAAAGGGCAGAGGCAGGAGCAAAGCACCAAGCTGAAGCCCACCTTACCTGAGTGACAGGTGGATTGTTCACTGTCCCTTTACAGTTTCCCATGCCAGCCAACATATTCCCAGTGGTATCCTGTGCCCAAGACTCCAGGCAATTTCCTCCTTGTCTAATTATCCCTGGAATCAACTCCTTTTCAGGAACCCTTGAAACAAAACAACAATTGTAAGGCACTTCATACACAGAAAAGTCCAAAGCACTTTCACAGATTTATAAGGGCATAACTGGCCCCTGTATGAGACATAGCCCCCTTTATTTGACGGAAAATGCAAGATATCACACTATATGCTGAAAATGTCAGGAGCAGGCAAAAGTCAAGGGAAAACTTGGTCAGAGGACCAGTACCCTTGTTTCAAAAGGCTCTTCAGAAAGCAGTTCAGTGTGATGCCTCCTCTGAAAGAGATCATTGCCAGTAAAAAGCCATATCCACACCTGTCTATCCTGCATCTGTCTCCACCTTTTCCATACTCTTCCCCCCAGTGGTAGTATTCGCTGCCTCTTTGGTAGCAATACAGGAAAGATCTGTCAAAGCCAGACTACAACTAGATGTTTTAGTCTCAATGCACGTTAGCTACAGCCTTTGCTGACTAGGATGTGAAGGTGTGTTGACTAGCAAGTGCTAACAACACAGCTCTGTAGTGGCCCGTGCTACCTCCCAGCAGAGCAGTGCCACAACACTACCACAGCCTGACCCACTGCAGTAGAAGACACAGACAAGCTGGGTTGGGCATTCACCAGGGTATTCTCTGAACCACTTGCACCTCTGCACTGAGGCAGCCCAGCTCTACTTGGCTCAGCTACCTCCAGGAAGAACATCCAACAGGCAGAGACCAAGCCTGAAACAGCTGTATGGGGCAGAACAGAGGCAGAAGCAACAAACCTTTCGCAGAGTGGTAATGGTACAAGCCAGGAAATCACTGAGGGTTTCTTACCACAAAGAAGACCAGAGGAAAACCCTTTCCAAGCATAAGTCTGTTTTATTCCTTGCTGCTGCCACAGCTCAGCTTCTCATTGAGACCCACCTCCCCGATCAGAGATTTTTACAAGCTGAGAACTGACTCACTTGAGCTCAGGATAGACGTTCTCCAGGTACCACTGGAAGGATTTACAGTTCAGCTTGCGGCGCTGCTCCACTCGTTCTGCAACACTGGAAACACAGGCAGGTTGTTGTATATAAGACAGTGAACAGGAGGAAAGCGAGCAACAGAGAGCAACCAGGAGGTTTGAGGGAGACTATATGAATTTTCCCCCCTTACTCGTTCTCCCACCTAGTTGTTGCTGGGTTCAGAGCACTACCAGCGACCTGAGGTGAATAAAAATGGAGAGGCAAGAGGGGGGAAATAGAAAAGGAAGAAAAAAATGCCTTTGGAGAGCAATTCTTGCACTTCAATTCAGAAAGATGTCAGAGCCCAGATCCTACAGTGTTAAATAATAGAGCACAGTAAGGCTACTGTAGGACCAAGAAAGCTTTTTCAGCCTCAGGATACCCTTGTAGAAGCATACCACAAAACTTGCACAACTATCCTGAAAAGGCCTAGAAAGTGTTTATGCTCAGATATATATGTGTGCGCTACAGATAAGGAGACATGGCAGCAGCTGTAGGCTGAAGTTGAGCTGCAGACCTTAAAAACATATTTGTTCTTTTGGGAAAGAAGAGGAGTATAATGTCTCACTATTGGCCATGCTCTCTCCTGACCTATAAACCACGCAAAACACTCAGTCATCAGCAAAGAGGAGTGCACCAGGTAGCAACCTTCCCCATGTGCCAGCTCTCTGTGCTTGGCCCTCAGTTCTGCATCCGCACAGGAGCTCTGGATCAAGCTCTAGTAACTGCATAGCTCACATTTCCAGAGCAGCTGCATGCTGTATTAGAAAATATTCTCATCCACTTAAAAAGTCTGGCATTTTAATTTCATTATAGATCCCTTTGGCCTTCCATTAACAAATGATTTATGCAGGGTTACTGGGGGAAAAAATAAAGTGAATTAGAAGCAAACCTCGTTAGCCAGACACTTGAGTTCCAACCCTCCTGGCAAGCCAGCCATTCAGAACACCTCTATTTCTGTTTCCCACACTAAGTCCCAGAGAAGATCCCATAACTATTTCTTGCTAGCAAGCGGCTTACCAGAGCTCTCCTCCTGAGGTTGTGGAGCAGCTTACCTTCCAAATGACTTGCCAATGGCTGACGGCCGGGCTTCGTAGTAGTACTGCTTGTATTCGTCCATCCACACTTCTGCCGTGCGCTTAGTGTTCCTGCATGGGGACAAGGAGATGCTTTGCTGAGTGCTGCTGGAGAACCTGCTCTCCAGGAGAGCAAGCAGAGGGTGGCCAGCCTGCCAGGAGGGAGTGGGGGACAGTACCAAACATGAAACAAAGTGAGCAGTATGGTCAGATTTAGACTGAATGTATTAACTCTACAAAGTCTTGCACGGATGTTACAGTTCAGAAGATAAAATGAAGAAAAAAAAAAAAAAACAGCCAGAATTCAGCATGATTTCTTTCAAACATGCTCATTCTGCAGAGGTAACTGGACCGACTGTCACCATCACCCTGATCCCTTTTCCCACGTTAGAATAATATTACGGAATAATTCAGCTCGGAAAGCATCTCTAGGTATCACCTAGTCCAACCCTCCCACAGAAAGCAGGACTAGCTTCATGTCTAGCACATGTCTTAGGGCAGTATCCACAAATGGTCACAGTCTCTCCCTGGGGCACTGCTCCCCACCTCCACTGCAAAGTGAGGAAAAACAAGCTGCAGGAACACAAACAGACAAGGGAACAGGTTTTGTGCATAGACAACAGCAACTCATCCTACCCTTGAGAACAGATGCTCAACCACAAGCTGTTCTCTGTCATCAGGCAGAAAAACAACAAAGAATTCAGACTTAGTTAGACATGCTCAACATCAAGGTGATCTGTCTATTACCACAAACTCCTGAGCACCTACTTGATGTACGTCAGCGCGTTGCCCTCAGGGAAGTCATAGGGATGGCGCTTCCTGAACACGTGTCCCACTCGACTGCAGGGAACAATCTCCAAGCTGCCACCACACATCCACACTCGGAAAGAGAGCTCTGGAAGAAACCCCCAAGAGTTATACAGCTGCAGCCAGGCCATCAGCATTTCCAAGAAGAGCAACCTCAGCAATGTCCCTGAAATCCTTGCCCCTCTGCTCTAGATGTATTTCCAGCAACAGCAAAAACAGGAAAAGTGATGCCACGGTGAGAGTGAAAAAACTCTCCTCCCTTCATTAAAATGGAGGCAACCCCTGTGGCTCAGAGACTCCCTTAACTTTCTCCAGTCCCATTCCTCTCTTTGGTCCCCACAGCAATTCAATTAGATACCTTTCCATTTAACCAGATCCTAGTGGATGCTCTCAGGCCTTCAGGACAGCATTCGACAACAGACTGATACCACCCCCACGCCCATCTTGTTTTGGACTTCTCTAATTCTCCCACCCAACATGTGGATGGAAGGAAAAAAAGAATTCACTGTGTAAAGCAAATCACGTGAGGAAGAGAAGGGACTTGGGAGACAAAGGAGAAAGAAGAGAACACTATGAGGGCACAGAAAGTAAGGCAATGCTTAGGGCTGAGTCCTCTCCCCCATACGTCCAGCTACATCACCTGAGTTACCACCTGAAAGCAGAATACCTTGAACACTGCTTGGACATGATCTGCAGTTGTCCTCTCTACATCATGCAATGTGATAATAGCACAGCTGAGGAGACTGGTACATATACAGGCAAACACATTTCCCTAACCTGGGGCCCAGAACATTCACTCTCTGCAGACCAAGTACCACAAGCCAAGGAGCCCCTCTACTTTTGCCACTGGCCTCTCCCAAGCCTCCAGCAATGGCAGTATATCCTGTGCCAACATGTTATACATCTTAAGGTGCTTCATTGCTCTTGTTCTGCTTGGCTATGTCAAAAAAACAAAATAGAAAGAGGATGACTGGTTTGCAGTTTGTCACCTGTTGCCCCTGCTGGGGGAGCTAGAGAGAGCAGAAATCAGTCTAATAGCGTCATTATAAATATATGGAGAGAACCCTGTTTCATTAAGAAATTCAGCTGGTCCTGAAGCTAAATTCAACATTTTCTTAAAGGATTAGAAGAACATGGAGCTTTGATGTGCAGGCACTTATTTGCATCACAGAAGAGATATGACCTCGCTCAGGCTTATGGGTCTGTCCTCACAAGTTTAATCACTGCCACACCGGAGGGGTTTTCTGCTTGTGTTTCATGTGCCGGTGAGAAGAGAAGTTAGAGGGAAAAGGAAAATTAGCTGGGTAGTTGGTTGGGATTTCTGATCAAGTCCTTACAAAAGGGCTTCAGATTGTGTAGACTGATTACTTCAAAAAAATTACTCACTTGGGATCTCCCTCCAGTAATGCCCGAATTATGGAGCTCTGATGCTTAGAAATTAAAAAAGAAATGACGCATCCACATCTAATGGCTGTTTCAAAGCATGTACACACACTAACATCCTTTTGCTCTTCATCTTTCTCCATAGCTTTCCTCTCCAGCTCCTAGGAAAGGTTGTTTAAATTGTGTAGTGTGTTTCTCACTCAGTTGGTTGGGTGAATAGCGAGGAGAGGTATTTAATCTAGCTTCTAAATAAGTGGACTGTATTTTGTGGCATTTCTTACTAACTCTAGTCTCTCCCTGACCCTTTCCTACAGCTCATTGTTTTTAGTCTCTTTTCAACAGGGAGTTCCAGCTTCAAATAGAGGAAGGGCTCCAATAAAAAAAAAAAAAAAAAAAAAAAAAAGGCCAGGGGGGGCAAGACATAAATTTCTGTCTGGTATTGTGTCCAGCTGGCATTTGCTCTCCTGAAATGAGGTTCTGATTCGCCCTGGCCTATAACAAAAACAAAATTCTCAATCTAGTAGGTTTAACTTAAAGCAATGTCTATTTTCCAAGAGAGGAATCCTCATGCCATATTCGTATCTTAGGCACACAGACAGACTTTGCATGACCAGGTTTGCAGATGACAGAATTCTTCAGAAAAGGGGTGAAAGGATGCAGGTTTTTGGCACAGAAAAGAAAATGGAGATCAAGCATAACTTATTAAGGACTTTCATGCATCCTTTGATGAAAAGCATATGAGAATTTTTTGCTGTATGCTTTCCAGAACCTGGCCTAGTCCATATACGTTTTAAATGATTTAATCACTGTGGCTTTTCCCCATACAGTGGAAAAAAAAAAAGTTTTTAACCAGCTTACATCCAGCTGGAAGAATACTCTGGCAGCTGGTAATCACTACCAGAACACTCCGATTTACCTGCTGTGTGCATAGGGCTTGTCCAGCTCTTAAAATACATTCTCTTACTGTTTCCGTGTGGAAAAAAAGTTAAAAAAAAAAACACTAAAAATGGCCTTTGTGGCCATTCTCACCCACCCAAATTAGTCAGAGCTACTCTCTCACCTCTCCTACAAATAGTGACCTTATCCAACCAGTTCCTTTCCACTCAAAATTGTAACTCGCAGTAAAAAGTTTCAGAACATTATCAACATTTTTCCTTGATCAGAGAATTTAATTTTCAATTACGTATGGAAAACATTTTTTTCAGGGTATAAATTCACCACTCTAAATACTTTTTCAAGGAAAGTGAATACTTTTTGTTGTCAAATACAGGTTGGTTTCTACCCTTCTGCTATGCAACAGCAACAGGCTGAATGTAGAAGCCACTGATTGAATCATTGCCTCATATTATGCCAACGAGCTGAACAAATGTTAGCTTTAGAGAACAAAAGTAGTCTGTCTTGTTTTTAAAATATTTTCCCATTGCTATCATCACACTGGTGCTGTGGCAAGGCATCTCAGGGACGGGCCCCATTACACAGAGCATTGTGCATTTAGCCTTGACTTCTGAAGAGAAGAATCAAGGTGCAGGGTAAGAGACAAGTGATGGGAGACAAATGTACACAGGAACTGCACAAGGCAGAACTGGCAAGCCCTGAACACCTAGCCCAATTCTACACAGCCTGGCCCAGCCACTGTCAGGCTGTACAAGAGCAGTTTGAAGCAGGAGAATGAAGCAATTCTGTGGAGGTTTTTGTCATCTGTATAGGCACGAAGGGCTGTGGGTGTGCAGGTAATTGACTGCCACTTATGGCAGAGAGCTCTGCTGAGCACCAGCTACTAGCATACGCACCAAACAACAATGCTAGGCTCCCTGGCAGGCAGCAGCAGACAATGAAAAGCCTAAATAAATATTCTTTCACTATCTTTGGGGTTTACAGCTTTTACGCAGTTGCAGCTGAGAGGCTGGCATGATGGCTAAGCAGCTGACTCTGCAGCTGGAGCAGGGCTAGTGACAGCAAGGAGCTGAGGTTGTCTGTGCAGAGGAGTCAGAGGGACACAGGAAAACAGATCCTCATGCCTAGGTAAATGCTCCCTGTTATTTTTGCCTACAACACTTAGCAGACATTATTAGCACTGCTAGTTGAACAACTCTTTTTAATATCATGAATATCACAATATTGAAGCAAGACCTCAGCAAACTGAGAGCATAAGCATGCATTATTAGTATCTTGTTTTTAAAAATTGGTACCTTGATATTCTGTTACTAGACAAAAATATTATTTCTTGGTTTCAGACAGCATTTCAGAAAATGGCACCTCTCCCAGCTGTGTTCAGAGAAACAAAAGTCTCTTCTTACTATTTCGTTCTTCCTAATTGGCCCTTCAGGTGCTAGAAAATGCCATATAAACTCTTCTTTAAAGGGATTTATTTACAAATCTGTGATATTTATGGAAGCTGTAGAAACAGAATATGTTTTTTTTGCCAGTGTAAGCAAGAGAAAAGTCAATTTGACTGAAGAACAGAGGAAAGCTTTTGTCACGTCTGCTCCACCTACATCATTTCTAAATGAATGCCCCAAATACTTGAGGTCTCCCTGAACATCTTTTCAATGTCGTTCTTCCTTTTGTCACTAATCCCCAGTGACAGCGTAGCATTCCTTCACATGGGGCAGAGAAAGAGAGATCTCTGGAATAGCTGTGCCACCATTAGGTGCAAGGAGATGGGTTTCAGCACCACATCCTGAGGTAACTGCCCTTGAATGGACAGTTTACCCTGGGCCTGTGAATTCCTTACATGTTTATGATGCTCTAGTTTGCTTCTAAATGTTTTCATTCTGAGTGTATTTATACACAAATTTCACTTACAAAGAGGCTTATTTTATTAGGAAAAACATCCTTCACAGCTATGAAGCTGGGAGAGTAACTCAGACTTCTCTAGGAAGGAAGAACAGTTATAGGAAGAGAATCTCAGAGTGACTGTCCCTTGCAGAGTTGGGTCGACACAGACTGTCATGTGAAGGAGGACTGGAGGAGTATTCTCCAAAAGCAAGCAACAATTTAAATATCAGGACTTTTTGTTTTGTTTTGTTTTTTACTTATTCGTACCATAGAAGTACATAAGTATAGTATAGTGCATCTGCATGAAAGACAGTGATAGTCCGGACCTCAAAGAGCCTCCATTTACTTTGCACAAAGATAACAGATACAATTCTGACCAACATGGGGATTACCTGACCATGTACGTAGCCTTACATCAACATGCAGATCAGTCCCTTGAAAGAAGAGTTCAGCTAGGTGACGAATACTGCAGAGTGGTTCTTAGTTAGGATCATTCGCCTGAAACACCCTAAGCTTACCAAAATTTTCTCCTCCCCATATGTCCATTTGAGTGTCATATTTTCCCAGGTGGTTAAACCAGGACTTGTCAATCACAAAGATGCCTCCTGCTATGACAGGGGTTCTGGAAAAGAAAACACAAGCCCACACTAAATAATCACAAGTACAAGTGCATGCAACACCACCATCATCACCATCTACATTTTAGAGAAGAGCCAATTTGTTCAGACCCAACAAATCCTATCTATCCAAAACAAGAAAATAGTAGAGCTGGGGCATGAACAGGAGACTTCTGAGATGCCCCTCACTAGTTCCTCCTCCTTTTTCAGATGGTGCTGCAAGGACTACTTGAAAAATGCTGTCTTTTGTACTTACACAAATATGTGCAGTGTGAAGGAATGACAAGGGTATTGTCTGATGACTGTGTTCACCAGCCAGACATGGTGTGAGGGGCCTTGCTGCATGTACTGCCCTGCTGTCAGTAAACTGGCTGCTTCCTGAATGCAAAACAGAGGCTCACAAATTATGCAAAGGAATTGAATGATACTTTTATGCTACAAACAGCAAGCTGTCTACCTATACAGATAAGCACTGACTTTTTATATCAGGATTTGTCACACTCTACATTCCTGAGAACCCTGTACACAGCAGCATGGCTGGCAATAAACTGCTCCAGCCAACACAATCTATTTTGTCCATGGACACACTTATTTAGGAGAGGAGGTTAATTATATGCCCAAATTACTAGGTGAGATTCAACTCCCAGGTCTGCTTTACACTTCCCAAGGTGACTGTTTAGCTGCTTCATTCCTTAATTCCTTAATTCCACCTGGAAGACAGAGGTAATTAAAAAAAAGGGATTTCTGAGGCATTCAGAGTGTTGAGTGAGGGAGATCACAAAAACAAACATATAGAACAAGAATAGGTAGCTTGCAGAGATGGCAAGACTACAAGCCTGTGACAGTATATAATTACTATTCTTACATTCATGGAATAATACTCTCAGGATTAGTGTACCGATGCATTGTAAGATTTCTTCAGAACTAACATGATTTTTAGAGAGCAAGACAAGGGAACGGCATGGAGCTGCATCAGGGGAGGTTCAGGCTGAGTATTAGGAAAAGGTTCTTCACGAATAAGGTGGTCAGCCACTGGACCAGAATCCCCAGGGAAGTGGTCACGGCAGCAAGCATGCCAGAGTTCAAGAAACATTTAGACAATGCTCTCTGATATATGGTCTGATTTTTGGGTGGTCCTGTGGGGAGCCAGGAGTTGGACTTGATGATCTTTGTGGGTCCCCTCAACTCAGAATATTCTATGATTCTGGGATTTTGTCATTATTGAGTGAACACTGTGGTATCTTGTCCTCAGCAAGGTAATCCCTGTGCCTTAAAGGGAAGGTCTGCCATAAAGGGAATTCCTTGTCATGAAGGTGAAGGCTTATAAAGGCATTTAGAGGATTGCACACAGTCCATCACAGACAGCTACCTTATAGACTGAGTTGGGTCTGTTCGGGACATCTTCTGCTCTATAGGAATCTGCTCCCACTTAAAGTGAAGGCTCCAGTCAAACCCTGTGAAGAAAAGAAACACACCAGATAGGTTTTGTTCTTGGTTTTCTACTAGCTTTAGTGATAGCCTCCATCCTTACATCATAAGCTACCCTACTTTCCTTCCCTGACCTCCCTTTTCTGTCTACCCAAAATAGGAAGAGTCTATCTTAATGTAGCTAGGAAGCTGACAATTTACTGTCTTGGCGTCCTCATCCCTCAGCAGTACAGGTCTCTGCTCGGTTCCACTCTACATTTTCAGGAGAGTACTGTCAGTGTGAGATGTACTAATTAGTGCTGCTGCATTTTGGCCTGTTTGTTTTACACTTCCCTGCGTACCAGAGTTATAAGGCTTTAATCAAAGCACTTTGTGGGGTGGAACATGATGCATTGTGGAAACAAAGGCTTGCAGATCATTTTAACCATTTTCTCCTCTGAGCCTACCATTTATTTACAGTTGGCCTGTGGTGGAGAGCTGAGCACAGCAGTCACTGGCACTATACCACTGTTAAGGTTAGCCACATAGGAACAAAGCCTGGACACTTGTGCTAATAAAGAGTTTAATCTTCTCTTCCTTACTCTAATGGCTCTCTCCCAAGGAGCAGATTGCATCATGCAGAAACAGCCCTAGATGCTAAAAGGACCACAAGTAGCACAAGAAGAGTGAAGAGTTTGTAGGGGTGGCTTTCACCGATCTTCTTTCCTACTACCTTCCTTCCCTTCCTGGAACCCATAAAGAGTGATCTCCTTGGTTTATGAACATAAAAACAGAGCTCAGAAGAAGAGTGTTTCATGCCTGGCTGCTCAGTCTGAGTGCCACAGCCTAAAAATCCTGCTGTTCACTTGCAGGAGGTAAAGTGGCCAGAGGATATGGTGATATGTGTAACCAGTTAACTAAGCCCTGATACTGCAAGACACAATGACACTGATGTAAGCTCAAGAAAAAAACAGTATTTGGGCTTTAATTCAACTCTGCAAAAGATCTGACTTAGCAAGTTGCAGGAGAAGGAGGACAGAGAACCCATCAGGAAAGAGCCTCACTATTTTCTTGTAAAGCTGAAGAGAGCAACAATTATTTTTCGTGCACCATCCCTCAGGCCAAGCTTACACAAGCTGTTCATTATACCCACCTCCCCGCAGATCTGCTGATGCTGCCAGGTAGGCAAAATTATCCAGGCTGATAACATCAATGATTGGACTCACCACTCGGGTATAATCCTGAAGGAGATAGAGAAAGGGGAAAAAAAACAGTCAGGCTCTTCTTGAGGGTCTGGTAAAATTGCCAGAGATCATAAAAAACTCAAAGCTGCACATGTAACATGCAAATTTTTGTTTGGCTTCTCCAGCATAGTTCTGACAGCTGGGCAAGTGATGGATGTACACAACATCCAAACAAGGAGATGGTGGGTATTAGCCAAGTGTACACCATGGAAATGGGGAACGAAGCGTGGGACCCCGATACCCAGAAGTGCTGCTAAGAAATAGCTCTTTATTTTCTGCCCAAGTCACAGGATGTGAATCACTGTCCCTAAGGTTTTGTGCTCATTTTTGATATCTATTGACAGCATGCTTCCTGCTCAGCCATCCTTGAATTAACTCATTGCCATCAGCCCAGAAACAATCAACCCACGAAAAAAACATCTCCCTAACAAGTGTTATGAATCAAGGCTCCATAATTAAGAATTGCAGTGCCAAATGAAAAAAAATGTAATATTAAGGAACTGGGGATACTTTACTGGCCTTGAGGTGTATAGATGTTTACAGTCTTATTTTGCAATCCTTTTAGTAAATGGAACTTGAGATTATAACAAGTGTTCATCATGAGACAGAGCATTAAAGACAGCCTTGTGACAGCTGAAATCTATGATGAAACAGAGAGCTGGCAATTCCAGAAACATCATCTGGTTATCGGGTACCTGCCAACCTCCCCAACCTTCATACCAAACCTCCATTTTGTGCCTTGAAATAGCTCCTTCTGCTGTGGCCTGGCTGGCCAGCATGGCACAGCCTAAGCAAGAGCCTATTGTTCATGCATATCCCCTTAGTGCTGTGACAGCTGCACAGAGAGTACGTAGGCAGTGCCTGAGCCCGGTGCTCCAGCCACTGCTCCAACCAGCCAGCACTAGGACCGGGTAGGGCAAGACTGAAATCCAAACCTGGACCCACATCAGGAATGTATGAAGTAGGTCTGCAACAGGCTGACTTGAAATCTGCTCAGTAAATAAGGCTGGAGTTCACACCCTACCATTTGCAACTTAGATCTTTCCCTGAGGAAAAGAGTAAGGTTCTTGCTGCTTAGGAACCCCATGCTGCTGTAGCTTGACTTAAACAGAATTAGTAAAGTAAATATTTATGGGCTTCCAAGATGGAGGATTTATTGAGCATGACTAAAAAGCAGAATCTTTTAAGTCATCGGCCCTGAAATTTCACCTTCTTCCACTGCAAGCCAGACATGGGTACAAGTCAGCAATGCAATCAGGGTGACAGCTGCTAACATTCCTGTCTCGTTTTCACTCTTCCAGACTCATGACAATCCTTTCCCAAGTGAGCCAACAAAAGGACATCCCTGCGCTCACAGGCAGCTCCTCCGTGCTGGGAAGCTCCCGTCACTCAGCACCTTCTGCCTTGTAACATCGGCAGGAGAATGGATGAAGGCCATCAGGGATCTGTTGCCCATCTAGCTCAGGCTGTACCTTCCTCTGTAACAGCCTGCCTGAAAAGAGGACTACCTGGGAAGGCTCTATCCTTGCTGACACTGTTCACAGCACACAAGGGCACAGGATTCATCAGCACAAGGCAGGCCAGCCCCAGCTAGTCCAGAGTGGGAGACGGTGCTCACCTCTTTCACTCTCTGAAGCATTGGCTGCAGCCACTCGCTGTTGACTTCACAGTGACTGTCCAAGAAGGTGAGGATGTCGGCGGTGGCCACTTCAGCTCCTCGCACCCGAGAGCGAATCAGCCCTGCGATGAGGAAAGGACGGCACAGGAGCCAGAAGGTTAAGAAGGGAAACAGCTGAGCCTCCTTCAGAAAATAAACTAATTGTCTGGCCATAGCATGAGAAGACCAAATGATTCTCCACTATCACACCCCTGTCAGGAGCAGAAAGCAGCTACAGCAGGGCATCCGTTGAGGGCCACACCACTATGTGAGCCCTCCCAGCACACAAAGAATGACCTAATCTGCCACTTCTGTCCATGCCACTGAACTTTCATCTGGTTCCTGCCTTGATGACAGTCCCCTTCCCCTCCAGCCCTTCCCACACATACCTTGCTGCTGCCTGGGCCATACCTGCCCGGTGTCCCTCCCCTCAGAGCACCCCGCTGCCTCTCTTACCACTTAAACAGGAACCAGCTTTACTCTCTTGCTGCCTTTCTTCCTTCTTATTTACTCCCTTTTCTCCTTTATTCTGCCCCGTGGTCAGAGGTGTCAGTATGGCTCTCAGACATCTCCATACTTTCCTACAGACCATCCCACTACCTGGGATAACTTTCATGAATGGAACAGTGACTCCTGTCTCTCATTTCAGACCCTTGCTCCAGGCCTGCTGTGCACTGACAGCTTTAGAAATCAGCCAGAACATTTGAGTCAAACTAGAGAGCAGCTGGGTAAGTCAGTGTTACTATTTATGCACACAGGAGATAACAATTTTTTCCTTAATTGTATTTATTTATGATAATATAATTGTTTTTCCCTTTCTCACATCTCCTAAATGGCTTGTTACCTTGCACTCTGAGTTTAAAAAGACAGATCTTCCATCTGCACCTATACTCATAAAGATCTTAAAATGTGGTCCTTGTTTTAGCCAGGACCTCTGGATACCACTTGTCATTATTTAAACTATGAAACGAGAGCCTTGGAGTTGATAAGACAGGTTCTCTGTCAACAGACCTACAACATTAGGACACCAAACCCTTATATTGAAAAAACAGAACAAAACAAAAAAACTGTAATGGTAAGAAACAACACATATGCAGCTGACAGGCAAACAGGGCCACGTGGGAAAATCCACTAAAACTTTGCACCTGCAAAGTTTCCACACTCACCTTCTCGACGGGTGTTTCGCAGACACTTGACCTTTGGGATCTTGGTAAGGAGCTGGCAGTCCTCAGCTTAAGGAATGCAAAAAAACATTTGGCACACATGCATGAATTACTTGGCTTCAAAAGAGAGCTCCAATTAACTATTCTCCTGCATCTCCATGGGAGGGGAATTTCTGTTTTCACTTAGTGTCACATTAAGCAGCCTGATGGCCTTAGTTCTCTTGTCTAAAGGGTACAGAAAAGAGCGCTGCTTGCCTGCTGTCCACCTCAGACAGCTGAGGCTTTGCTTGCTGATACTCCAATGGGCCAGGCCGTTGCCCTCCTACAACTCAGCATTTCACAAGAACGACAGGGCATATGCTAGCAATGTGGCACTGAGCGATGATAAAACTGAGGGGCTGTAGGGAGCCTGGGCTGTAAATTGCAGAAGTGCCAAGTAAAAGAGAGGCCTGTCATATAAAGTGATCTCATCCATTCTCTTTGCCTTCAGCGGCTCATCTGGGCATTTCCCAACATTTATTCTCAAGGCAGTTTCTGCTTGATTTTATTTAATGTAAGTCACAGGGATCCGACCTGCTTCCTTGGAGATGCTATTAGATTAATACACGGGTGCCTAACTGAGGGCTTTGCTGGCAGCTTGCCAGAATCTTGTGCCATCCCTCATTTCCACTGCCCAGGGAACATGATGGAGAGCAGCAGCTACCATGTCCAGCCCAGCCATAGCAAAGCACCAGGTCATGCAAGTTTCCATGACTGCATGGGCTTTGCAGGATGCCATGGGCTACACTGCCTGAGAACTGCACTCTCTCTACTCCTGCCCTAGCAGAAGTCACAGTAATAACAATTTCTAACACACTTTTTTTCCCTTGCTTCACCAAGTCCTCATCACTTTCCATTTTTATTCCACACTCCTTTTCATGTCTTACATCCCCCCTTGCCCATTTTCATCCTCCCACAGTCTCAGCACTCTGGGGAGAACGCAAAAGCCATCATCCAAAGTGCATCTCTTGGCACAGTCCTGCAGGAGCATTTCCACTCTCAAGGACACATGCAATCTGAAATACTGCTCTTGTGTGGGCACTTTGGCAGCTGCCGCACCATCCAAGTAAAGTGGCAGGTGCTCTCAAAGTCTACTGAGATTTTGCTGGACAGCTGCTACAACAGAAAGCATCACTCATCTTGGCTAAGTCACCACTTCAAGAAAGTACAAGAACCTTTATCTAGTCACTCACTCTCCAGGAGTGGAGCACATCACTCTAACAAGTTGCCAGCACTGGCAGACTCTCTGTATTTTTGCAGAAACTGTGGTAGATACTAAAGCAAAGAGTCATCAAACAGGTACTAAAGTGTCCCTATGGAGGTGCCTCAGTGGAGTAGCTGTATGACCACAGATATCTGTCTGCCAGAGAGAAAAATAAGAACTGTCATAGGATGGGGCTTTTTGATTTTTTTTTTCCACTTAGGAACCTAAATGGGAATTTCTGGCTGAGCCCTGTGCAGTACTGGTGCCAGAGATCCATCGGCGTTGATCTGGAACACTTTGGCCACTGAGGTTATGCTGGAATTTTCAGGTGCTGAATGTGAGACACTTAGGACTGTTTAGAGGTGCTCAGAAACACCCAACCCCAACAGCTGGATGCAGCTCAGTCCTTATCTAAATCAGACTGAGGCTCTCGGAGTCTTAAATCCCCAACCTCAGCATTCAACTTAAAAAAGAAAAACATAAAAGTTACTTAGTATTTAGCTGCAAAATCAAAAGAGCAACGCTTCCATACCTCAGCAGGCCGAGGCAGGCTTTCCTAGCTACCTGTACTGGGCAAAAAAAGCAGGAAGCTCTGGCCTCTGCCATGCACATGCTTAAACCAAATACAAAGACCACCTCCCTTTTGCTTTTCTCTTGCACAGACATGATGGAATCTCTGGGAGAGAGGGGGACTAAATAGAGCAAACAAAAATATGGGAAACATGGGGGAAAAAACAAGTGCAAGGGAAATGGGTCCATACTTACGATCTGAGCTGAAGTCATCTACCAAAATGATCTCCTGGATGAGGCTGGGAGGGGTGCGGTTCAAGACGCTACAGGGATCCAGAGAGGAAAAAGACAATCTCTGTGAGTTGCCAAAATAATGACAATGGCAGGGCTGACAAAAGTCTGCTGTACCGTGCATTACAGCAGGAATAACAAACGCCAATGGAAGAGGTAACCCTGTGCTTGTACCCCTTTTGGTTGTTACTTGTCTTTCTTTCAAAACAGCCATGACACCTGCTGAGACACACCTTTCCTTGGGCTGGCTTCCACTGTACCTTGCAATGCCACCAGAAATGCAGTGAGTTTGTGTCTGTAGGACACAGAGGCTTTCGCACACAAGGAAAGGTGGTAAGAGTTTCCACCCTCTACAGAGATTGACATACTCTAGTACCCTGGAGTTACTTTTTGTCTCTCTCATTTGTTTAAAATGCTTGAACTAATTTTTATGACCTTTTTCAAACCCCTCCCTTGACTTTACAACCACACAGCACACTCCCTCTTCGAGCCTCCTTCAGTAAATGCACAGGCAGGTCTTCATGGCCTCCAATAAGATTGCCCATATGCTGAAAGTCCCTCACACTTGGGCACCCCAGTGAAGAGGACAGTTACGCAAACTTCAACATTAAAAATCAGAGGTCAACACTGTCCTCATGGTTCTAGCAACCCATCTCATTCCAGTGGGAGTTACTCTTCTGATTTTGAGTGATTTGGGGGGAAGTGTTGGTTAAGTACTTTCAGTTTTCTTTTCTTTTTTTTTTTTTTTGGCTTTTTTTTGTTGTTCTATACAAGAAACACAACAAGCATAATCTCATACTCCCAGGAATGGCCCACTAAGGCTGTAGAGAAAGAAGTTACTGTCTTGCTAAGTAGCAACAATGATGGCTTTGCATACAGAGCCAAAGTTTCCTTAGTTTTCTGCTGTCTCACACTGCAAAATCCTGACTGCTCTGCTGTTCAGTATCACATCCCACTCTATTTCAAATGTATGCTGCTTCATACATCTCAAGAGTATTTGTATTTTGAGCTTATATGTCCCTGGATGTCTGAGCTTGCATTTTTCAAAGCTGAACCTCATTTGCTGCTCTTGGCTCTTACTTCTCTGGATCCTTTAGCATTGCATAGCGGGGTGGGAGGTGGGAGATGTTCCTCTTTGCATTTATGACTGCAGCTTCTCCCAGCACAGCCATTATCTGCATATTTTACAGACAAGGTTGCCCTGTCCTGAAATACTTGTCCATGCAAACTCAATGCAAAGCATTAGCAATCCAGACTGGCTGCATACTGCAGCATAACAGCTGTAAAATGGTATTCTAATTCTTCTCCCACTACCTCGACTGCTAGCGCTGCTCACATTTTCTCCACAAGTTTCAGGTCTTCCAAGTTAACGTAACTGGCAAAAAAGCCAACACTTTGTTCTCCCTTCCTCAGTTGTCCACTGATCCCCCAGTAGAGGAATCGTTCTTGAAGAGTTCACAGCTTCCTGTTCAATGTCTAGTTTTGCTCTCAGCTCTGCAATAATTTGCTGTGGATCCTTGGGAAAGGTACTTTATCTTCTTTGCACTTCATCTTGCCTGTTTTTTAACAACAAACACAGTAATCCTACTATTTCCCTTCAGTGAGGTGCTGAGACTGGCATGACAATCAATTACTCTTGGGAACAAAGTGTATTATTAGGATTCCAAAATCCAAATGACAGTTGCCTTTTACCGTAGAAACACAGACTTTTGCCTCATCTCAAAGATACCTTACCACCTTCGTCTTTCCTCACAGCTTTGTTGTTCTTTCAGTGTCCTTACTCTGTCCTACGACACCAAATCAGCAACTGGCAATAGTTTTTTTCTCTGCTGATCTGTCCATCCCTCATCAGTTCACAGATACTCTTGTTTATTCCAGATGTTAGCAGAGAACCATCTCTTTTTTCTTGTGCTCTAAAATTGTCTCCTCTTTTGCCATTATTTAAATTGTCATCATAACGAGTTACAATACGAAACACTCTAGCATTGCAACAGCATCCTTTATGCATAATTTATACAGGCTGCCTGCATAGGCACTGAACCACCAAAACAGTTGTTCAAGCCCCTTGACTTAAAGCCTGACCATTCACCTTTGCACTTACACAGACAAACAGTACCTGCAACACTGACTGAAATCAGAAATAAATAGAAAGAAAGGGCAGTTGATCTTCCCTTCTACAAAAATCATCACTGCAACACACGTGATGGTATCACTTAACAACTAATCAGGCAGAGACACCAATTATTCAAAATGGCTTTTGAGTGACAGTTATTTCCAAGAAGAACAGGATGCCAGGCAAGTAACTGGTTTGCAAGTGACAGCTACGTCCTGACAAGGAAGAGATCAAGCAGGCATGCAGCTCTTGATGGACTCGCAGCACTGGCAGGACCAAGGATGCCAGCCATTTGTTATGGAACATTCACAGGTCCTGGTGGATAGCCTGTTTCCCATTTTCTTCCCTACACACCTTCTTAGTCACTTGCTGGATATTTTTAAACAGTTTTCTTCCTCTACACTGAAAACTAACCAAAATTCATCACAAGGGCTCTCTGCATGAGACCAGTGGGATTTAGAGCAGCATGGCCTATTCATACATGGGCCTGGTCTCTATGGCATCCATTTTTCAAGGCCTTTGCTGGGGGCTCTGGGTTGCAGAAGACCACATCTGAGAGACTGGTGAGACCACTTCTTAAGTGCTATGTCCAGTTCTGGGCTTCACAGTACAAGAAAAACAAGGACGTGCTGAAACAGGTCTAGTGAAGGACCAGTAAGGTGATTTAAGGACTGGAGCATCATATGTATGAAGTGAGGCTGGAAGAGCTGGGATTGTTTAGCCTTGAAAAGAGAAGGCTCAGAGATGTTGCAGTGCCTCTGCCCTTGGAGATATTCAAAACTGACTGGACACAGACGTGAGCAACCTACTCAAGCTGATCCTGCTTGGAGCAAGCCTGGCCCGCTAATGCATTGGCATTGCTCATCTGCTCATTAGTACATATCACCCCCATAGGACCTGGATATCAGTTTCTCTCTTTATGGGTTACTGCTGTTCTGAATGTCATCTTCTCTACATTTTAATTATCATAGCATCTGGCTATTTGATCGATTGCCTTGAGATCTTTCTTAAGGATCACACTACTACAGCTTCTGAGCACCTAGCCATTTATTGTCTGACCTATGATGTAATCAGCAGAAATCTCCTGCTGTTGCCCTAGCAGCACCGTAGTTCCAAACAAATCTGCTCATTTTCTGAACAGTGGCTCCGCAGAACTAATTTTATGGTTCAAGAGAAAAGGAAATGGTAAGAGGTAAAAAGGCAGAATGTGTTAATGCAATATATGCAGGCCTCTGGAAACACAGCAGCACCAAACCTGGCAGACAGAAACCCAGCCTTCTAGCCACGAAGAAGCCTGAACAAGCCTGTTATTTATTCACAAAGCACATTCCTCTAAGCCCACAAGACCTGACAAGAGAAGTTATGATGATGAATAATGCATTCCTGCTAGTGATACTATGAGTTCAACCTTCCACCTGGACAATTCACTCTCCTTTCAGCCTTCACAAGCTGTTCCTGGACCTGCTTGCAGGCTTCAGGGACCATTTGTGCAAATGCTTGATAAGTCAGAGGGCAAAGGGCATATTTTATGTAAAAATAAAAAGGAAAAGAGCTTCCCCAGGTTCTGCAGGGGTGATGGGGAGGGGAAGGAGCAGCTGTAGCATTGCTCTGTGGTGCAGATAACTGCATGGTCCCATCTGCTTGGGGATGCTGCCAGGCCCTATGCCACCTACTTAACTGGTCAGATTTGGCCACTGCTGATACTCAGATATCAAGAGCCACTAGTACAAAATAGCAAGCAAACCTTGCTTGCCTAACCACTGCAAATGTCTACACCCACCAGTGGTGGCCTTCCAGGCACCGTGGTTTGGGCACAGCACCCCGTACTGAACTCACCTCTTCACCGTACGGAGCAGGGTGGAGCGGGCCTCGTTGTGGAAGGTGATGATGAGGCTGGTAGCTGGCAGGTCTGGATCATAGCGTACAGAGGTGCACCTGCAACACGAAAGAGAAGAAGTGTGAGCCAAACATCATCTACCAGCAGCTGCTGGGGCAATGCATCTAGAATTTCTAGAAGATAAGAGAATAATATGCTAAAACCAGAAACAGCACAGTGGAGATGCAGCAAGGGGAGCTCAGCAGCCCCTGTACCACGGTCAGAAGAGCTTAACAAGAGCTGAGCCTGTTCAAAGGCAAAGTTTTGAGGCCCTGGTACCTAAACTCATAATGCTGCATGCTGAAGAGAGCACATGGCTTTCATATGGAACAAATGTTCAGTAACATGGATTCCAGCCCAAGGATTCACCTGTGTTTCATGTAACCTCTTGTTTCTTCATGCACAGGACATGCACATGCTAAGGATGCATGGAGATGGTAGATCCAGACATCAATTTGTATTATTTGGACATTTCCCCCCTCATTTATAGGAGGGGAAAACACTGCCTAGTACTGTGATCTGCATCAGAGAGCTGCTGAGGTTCAGCAGCTTCTCTTTTGAACACTAGTACTGCAGCTGGCAAGGGAAAATAATTCCTCTTATCTTCTTATCTGACTTCGTAATGTTAGGTATGTATATTCATTCACATACTCAGAACGAAGAATTAACTCAGAATCAGCTTGCACCAGGGCTGCTTATACCCTGTGGACAACAAAAGTTCTTGGAGGAGAACAACTCACAAATATGAACCCTGGATCCAATTCTGGCAGGTATTAGAAATGGCAGATTTGGGCTGACCTGCTCCTCCAGAATGCTGCCACCTTAACTTCCAGCCCATGTCAAGCAGCAGTCAGTCTGCACTAATTTCCTGCCTGGCAAAGAACCTACCCCTGAAACTGTGGCCTGGTGTTCTTAACTACTTAAGACCATGCTTAGACTGAATACATCGCTAGAAGGAATATAATTCATTTCTTATAGCCACTACTTGTACTCCTACATTTAGTTACTATTTTTTCATGGCTATTACAAAATTGTTAACTATTTTTATCACCACGTTCAATCCTACTGGTTTACAACTATTCTAAATCACTACTATTTTTCATTGCAATATTTTATTAAGACAACAACTACTTCTTACAGCAATTTTCAAACATATAAAGAAGCTTTGAAAAGACTAAAGTGAAAAATATGCAATCAGACAGGAGACATACCACACTTATTACTGTTCCAAAATAAATCCATGAAGTAATGAATGTAAAATGTATTAAGTCATCAGGAAGTGGAAAAACAAAAGAGACAGGTGTATGTGTTACTTGAGAGAGACCTTCTAAGACCTCAGCATTATTACAGCATCACAGAGGACAAGGATAAAGTTTGTGCTTGAAAGTTGGGTCTCCCTTTGCTTTGGATCAGAAAACAGCTACATGCAGTTAGAAGCAGCATGTGGGATGTGGACTCAAGTACGCCCAACCTCTGCCTGGATGCCTGAAGAAAAAATAATGTGGTAGTGACCTGCTGACCCCTTGACTCCTTAACCTGAGGCTAGAGCCATTTGTGACACAAGGAAAGGCTTTCTCAAACCACATCCACTTGTATCAGCTGAAAAAAGTCCTCATCCTAAGTTGCCATCACATCAACCATTCCAATATTGTTACAATGCAAGGTACTCAAACACTCCCTCATTTCCAAACTGACCTCCCTGCAAAAAAGAGGAACATGGTAATAGGTTTATCTGCCCTGATTATACACTGCTTAGGGACTCCCCGTTGCTTAAGGGAATGTTTGAAAAGCTGGGGCATGAAGCGGCCATGCGTTTCCATGGAATAGCATATATGTCTGTCTTCAGACTGAAGTGCACAGACAGGGCTTTTCACAAAAAGCATGCTCTGCATGATACCACAGATCATAGATCAAAATAGATAATTCCTCTTTGAAGGAAGCTGTTTTTAGGCCAGAACATGACAGCAGATTAACAGAAAACAGCAATTCTGCATGGCATGGAGATCTGTCAGCAAGGGAGGACATGCACCGCTGCCTCTGAGTCACTAGCAAGCCAATCCCTAGCACTATGTCAGGGAATGGGACCACAAGACTTTCATCTCACAACCAAGGTTCCAACCGCTTACATTCACAAAGCACCCTGATGGCTGTCAGTGCTGGCAAACTCACAAAGCTCCATTTCTCCTGACATCCCTTTCGCAGTTTCAGTCAAACTGGATGCCTGGTTTCCCTTCCCCAGAAGCTAAGAGGTGTTGCTTTGCAACACTGGGTCTAGGTTCCAGCCCAGACAGACCATCATCTCAGGCATGGTTACTCTGCTTCTATTTTTTCTTCTTTGAAGTAGGCTGTTTTGCACTAACCTATCACTATCAAACCTATCATCTTCAAGGTACAATGTTCTCTTTCTGTACTGAAGAAGGTACAAAATAATTACCTGGGCACTATTAGTAACTTAAGGATGAGTTTAATCAGCAGAATAAATTCACCCCCAGTGAAGCAAGGACAGAACAACCAGCACTTTGCAAGCCATGAAATATTCACTGTATAAAGATGAAAATCATGTTACTTTCATCCCCACCTCAGCACTTTTCATCCAAAATGTAACACTCTGGCTGGAAAGAACACACCAAATGAGTTCAGACAGCCAGGGCACACAGCAGGTGAGAAAAAACGAAGTAAAGCAATGTTGCAACAGCTGTGCACCTTGCAGCCAGGACAGAGGCTCACTGAGAAGCCAGGAGTGTGGGGGGAGTTATACAAAAAAACAGCTGCCAGTTGAGCAATTTAAGCTGCAATGGAGGGGCTATGCTGAAACCCAAAAGCTGAAATAACAGGATGGTGCTCAGACCTCGGAGAAGATATACTAGAAAAGCAACAAGCTGGGCTGGGGCTGAATTAGTCAGAGGTCTTTGTGCATTTGAGACCTTTGCGGATTAACCATGAAACAAAGTGAAGTAACAAACGGACCCTGGTGAAGAAAAACTAAAGGCATCCTTTGTTAACACTGCAGAACAACACAGCGTGGCACTTGACTCCCCATAGCAAGCAGCAGCCATGGTGTGGAGCAAGGGCTGCACAGTACCTGTAGTGCCTGGTGTCCCGTATGGGCCGATCACTGCTGAGTTTGTCGCTCTCTAGCTGATTAAAAGCATGCTGGCGGTAGGGGTCTTCTCCAGCCTTCAGCAGCTTTGAGGACAAATAAGCCTTCTCATCAAAACCCCTCCGGCTGTTCTTCTCTCCTTGGGGAGCCCTTGTCACCTGGAGCAGAGATAAGCATCAGAGCATCAGGGAGAGCAGTTGATCCTTGTTTAGACACATGTAACACGTTTGGATGCATACACTAAGGGAGGCTGTTTGCCACATATCTGCAAGTAGCTCGGGTATGGCAGAAAGCAAGACAGGCAAGAGCTTGGAAAGGTAAGCAGGAAACCCTCACAGATGTAATGTTATAATTGCCTTCCCTGAGGAAAATTGCAGGCCTCACTACCCTCACCGACCCAGCTTCAGTTGAAAGCTGCTTTCCTGATAGTGCAGACGGAGCCAAATTCTCTGTAGCACTTGTTACACAGAACATGCAAGACTGCAGGCATTTGGAAACCTTTTCAGACAGCATGGGCTTGAGAACAACCTCCAGCCAATATGGCTGAAACACAGTATTTTGAGGAAAATTTTCAGCCTTTCATCATTCACTACTGCTTATGAACACAGATGGAGTTGATTTAACAGGTTTCCCCCTTTGCCTTGCTCAGCTTTGTCCAGTCTCACGGAAGTCCATGATAAAGCTGGAAACTGCGTATGACCATCCCCAGTCCCACACACAAGCTAAAACAACAGGGCTATCCCTCTCCACTCCCTAAAGGCTTCTTAATTTCCTTTCCCAGGTCACGGAGTCAACACAATGCCAACACTCGAAGACCATCCCGTAGGGTCACTGTCTCTGAGAAGTGCTACTCTGCAGTGTGGACAACCCTAAGAGATCTGAACAGTTGAGCAAGATGATGGCAAATGAAATTCAGTGTACGCAAGTGCAAGGTAATGCACATTAGAAGAAACAAATTAAACCACTCACACACACTGATGGACTGCAAACTCAGTGTGACCACATGCATTACGGATCTGAGCATCCCCATGGACAGCTCAATGAAACCTCAGCACTCGGTCTGCAGAGGTGGAATATAGGACAAAAAGTAGAATCACAGAGTATCCTGAGTTGGAAGGGATCCACAATGATCATTGCGTCCAACTCCTGGGTCCCCAAAGGACCACCCAAAAAATCAGACCATATGTCTGAGAGCATTGTCCAAATGCTTTTGAGAGCAAATGCCTAGACTTAGAACAGGAGGGAGAAAACAAATTATCATGAATGCTGTAATACAAAATCAGTGACAGCTCGGCAGTCATGGCCAGAGCACAGTTTTTGTCAAACCAGTTTCTAGAAATACATTTTTGGAGGATGAAGAGAAATTAAAGGTTATAACTATTCAGTTTGGAGAGAAGATGAATGAAATGAGGGGGAGGAAAAAAGGAAGAAGACCCATAAAGTTATGCCTACTATAGCCAAGGTCAGCCTGATGCTCAGATTTCCCTTTCTGACCATACAAGAAAGGAGAAAACGTCTTGGCATGGGATATAAAGCTACACTACTTTCAGTACAAGAAACTTTATCAAACGCAGCATACTCAAGCTCCTGCACATGGATTTACCCAGCTTAGGTTCAGGCACACTTTGGCAGATACCCTGCCTCTCTTCCACCACTGCAGGCACCTCAGTGGGGATGCCAGCCCCTGCCTCCCTTGGTTCTTAGACTTTCCCTGAGGTTGTATTTTCAGTACAAGGAAAAAATAGTTACTTTGGTTCCTTTAAAAGCTGAAATGTTTTCCTCCTCTAATTTATATTTGCAGTTATGTCAAATGGAGCTTCCTTTCTCTTTCTCATCCTAGAAAACAAACTGTCGTGTAGCAAAACCCCAGCTAATCCTGCACCTTTAAACATTTTGCGGTCACTCACTTGCCCTTTGCTACTTATCTCTGCCTCCCCAAGCCCTGGAAAAGCAACAGCTGGGTTTGGTTTATATTGCCACGAACATTGTGCAAAACGCTGGAAGCAGCAGCAAGCCTGCGGGCGCCGTTTCGTCAGGGCACTGCAAAGGCAGCGGGGCAGGGCCTGACCCCATCCCACCACCCCAGCCAGGAGCAGGCAGACAGGGGCCCCGGGGCAGCCTCAGCCCCTGGAACCTTCCTTGGGGACCAGACAAGGCCTGGGACATGGGCCCAGCTCTGTGGGGTCCATGGCCGAGCAGGGCTGTGGGGAGCGGGAGCCCTGTCCTGCTGCGGCCTCGCTGGGCTGACATGGCATCTGGGCAGGGAGTGAGACACAGGCCACAACACGTTTGAATTTGAACTATTGTAGGTAATTCATCTAACTAGCATGGTTCTCACATTACTACTTTTTAAATTTGATGCATACATAATAAGCACTAGGAATTAGTTACCAGTTAAGAACACATCTCATTTTTAACTCGGCTGGTATCTCTTCATGCTCTCTTTAAACGTGGAAGAAGGAAGATTAGGGGAATGATAACTCAGACAGCCTAGCTTCAGCACCCAGAAGGATGCTGCAACGAGTAATCAAACGGCCGACGCGTGTGCACCAGGAAGAGAAGAGGGTAATAAATAGCAGCCAACTGAGATTTGACAGGACCACATCATGTCAGACCAAGATAATTTTCTCCTGTGATGGAGTAATCAGTCTTAGGGGTGTGGAAAAGCAGTAGATATGACACATCATGACTTTGGTAAGGCTTTTGATACAGGCTTATAAGATATCATTAGTAAGCTAGAGAAATAATAGCCTAGATTAAATTGCAGGAGAATGGGTTGAAACCGACTGGAAAGCTGCTGTCAGAGCACAATTACCAACCGTTCACTGTCAGAGCAGAGAGGCTATGGCAAAGGCAGGTTTTAGGGGTGCTGGATCCAGGGCTATTAAGTATTTTCATAAATAGCTTGGATCTTGAGACTAAGAATGTTTATCAAACCCCAAAGAAATCCAGCAAAAGGTGTCAGAGCCATTGGGGAGCCAGATTGGAATTCAAAATTATCTCAATGCATGTAAAAAGTATCTGAAAACAATACCTGTAATTCAGTAAAGGAACTCAGACCTCTAGAGTTCAGCAGGACTGAACTAGTACAAAAAAAAACCTGAAGAAACACCATGGTAGCAGTTCCTCAGAAAAGCCATAGACATTACAGCTCATTACAAACAACACAAAAGCAAAGCCTGATAAACAGAGGAGAGCAAACACCATTCTCAGTGGTGTCCACACAGCTACATAAAAGCCCAGCAAAGTGAATATAAAGCTTCTTTTTAAAGGACTGACTTGCTTTATCAGATTCCTTCCCTAGAGCACAGATGTTTGACTATAGGACATTCATCACTGTTAATTCAAAACATACTTAACAGGAACAGCACAGATTCTCCATGAAACAGTAATCAGTTCCCCCACAAACTCCTCTGAGCTGGGCAGACTGACATCAACCCCCTCCTTCCTCTCCCTTTGCATTAACACCTCTCACTAGAGGAGAAGGTCAATATAAGCATATATGAGCTTTAGGTACATTAAAGGCACATTATGTACAGCTGAGTTCAGTTAAGGTTTTTACCAAACCAACAGGATAGCTCATTGCCATAAACCATATGGCTAGACACTCTGTACCCCCGTGCTTGAGGCTGGAACTACAATCGGGAGTTACAGGAGCAGAAGAGCCCAGTTCCTTTTGACTGATGTGCTATGACAGACCCAAAAAAATTGCTACATGAAAGCAGAAAAAGATTAATAGGCACTGGAAATTTGAGTGTCTAGACTAGGGATTAGCAAAGTAGTTTGCACAAACTAAGATTTGACCCAAACATTGCTGCAACGTCCAGCACAATTCACACACCAAAATTTTAGGAAATACTGTAAGCCTTCTAATCTCATTTTACCATTTCTCTTTTGCACGTATGTTCCTCCCTTTCAGTCATAGGATGGACTGAGCTACTCTTCTGGATGTTGAAAGCACATCATTATGTGTGTTTTGACACGGTTCGAGGGACCAGCAACTGTTTCAGTAGAAAAATTAATGCCATAAGCAGGGGATTAAGGGAAAGGAATTAATGCCATGCACATCCGTGAAAATGTGAGGGCCTCATTTCTCAACTAGGACAGTGCTATAGCTCTAGGCCTGATCACTTGTAAGACAGCAAGACTGTAATATACAGCACCATTCACCTCTGTCCATCATCTGCCACCAGACACACACACACCAAGTCCAGCATTGAGAAAACAGCCACTAAATCCAGAGCAGTTTGGGAACTTAGAGTCCCAAGATGTTTTTTTTTGTCTTGGCCAAACTCAGAAAGAATAACCATATTCCAGGGGCCCCAAGGAATCACTATTCAACGGGGGTAAGGTGTGCAAAACTCTCAGATGTAAGTATAATTAATCATTTTGCAGTTGAAGTTAGCCTCACACCAGTTTTAAGACAGGATGTATACTTTGCAGCTCTTACATATCTTTCTGGGGTTATGTAGCTTAGAGAAGAGAAGGGTCCAGGGAGACATTATAGCAGCCTTCCAGTATTTAATGGGACCCTACAGGAAAGATGGGGAGAGACTCTACCAGGGAGTGTAGTGATTGGAAAAGGGGTAATGGTTTTAAACTAACAGAGGGTAGGTTTAGATTAGATGTTAGGAGGGAATTCTTCACTCAGAGGGCGGTGAGGCACTGCAACAGAGAGACTGTAAGAGAGACCCAGAGAGACTGTAAGGCCAGGCTGGATGGGGCTTTAAGTAACCTGGTCTAGCGGGAGGTGTCTCTGCCCATGGCAGGTTATTTGGAACTGGGTGATCTTTAAGGGGATTTATCCCACTGCCCCCACACACCACCACCACAGTGATCCCAAGTCTGCCAGTGCCTCTCTCCCTCTAACCCCACAGGCCCAAAGCCCTTCATCAGAGGTGTTCCCCTCTAAACTGGTTCAATGCCAGCTTCAGCTCTTGGGATTTTGTTGCTCATCTGGCTGGCTCAGCAGATCCTCTCTTCTCAGAGCACAAGCTGGGGCCAAGTTAACTGCTGGGGCCCTTTTTTTTTTTCTGAATGGACTTACTCCACTTGCTCCACACACTGCCCCAGTGACCTGAAGATAAGCCTCAAGAGAGGACAGCACAGCACTGCCACCAGCAACCAGCTGCTGGGCACGACAGCGCTTGGGGATGCTATGGAGACACATGCTGCTCTGCAGCCCCTACGCCGACACAGCGATGGGCTCCGAATGGCACAGCATACAGACAGGGCAGGACTGGGAGCTGCAGCAGCTCCCAAGAAACTCCCAAGAGATCCTACTTGCTGGGGAGCATGGTACTGTCAATGGGCTGAATATGTGAGATGTTGTCTCAAATGCCTTTTGCCAATGGCAACTGTTTTAGAGGGGGTATTGCATTCTCAAAGGGGATTTAGGAATCCCAGTGTGCACTTAGCTCTTATTCCTCGTGGAATAACCCATAAACTTCTCTGTTAAATTGCACAAAAGACTTTAAGAGAAGAGGCTGTGCCTGACAGCAATAGGCCCTATTTTATTCATGCTTTAACTGCGTAAAGCTTTTTAAATGTGGTTTGGGAACCGTGCTCCTACAGAACTTCTGTTATGAAATGTTAATAAAAGTTACCACAATTAAATAGAACCATCCCTTGTTCTTTGAGAAGTGCAGGCGCTGACAGAGGACTCTGAAATTGATCTTGACGTTTAGTTTGTATATTGCACAAACTGGAGTAACACGATGGAGGTAGTAAACCAACTTGAATTGATCAGCTCCCACACCAGCAATCAATCACGAGAGATTTTCTACTGGCATCAGCTCTATGCTATCGTGAGGCCTGCTGCCAGTTCCAAACGGGGCTGGAGGGACCAGTGGTGGGTCCCCAGCAGAGGCTATTTTCAATGCCCCCTTTAAAGAGGCTGCAGCCAGCAAGCTGCGGTTGCCAGCTCACAGGTTTTCTCTAGGGTCTGTGACAAACGGAGCCGTAGCCACTCAGTGCTCTATCCCAAGGGATGGTGGGAGGGAGAGGCAGGGAGTCTGCTAGGCTTGCTTTTCAACACTGATACTTGCCCAAGATGTCTCTTCATCCCCCTATTCTTCCTGGGTTTTACTGCCACTCGTGCATGCAGAGGCCATTCTCTGCTCTACTCTTTTGGTTTAGCCCTGAGAAGTCCTTTCTCTCTGTCCCTGCTTCACAGCTAGGACGTCACAGGATCCTATCAAGCATTTCTGATTTTGTTTTTCTCTCCTTCCCTCAGTTTCACCAGACTGTGAGCTGTTGACAAGGAAAGCATCCTCAAGCATCTGGCCTGAAAAGGTAGAAACCCTGTATGATGCAAGAAAGGCAAAGCAACTATTTTTCTGTGTTTGGTTTCCACAGCAACCTTCTCCCCACACCCATCACTTTTTGGACACCGATCTCAGAGCTTCCTCCAAGAGACACAGAAGATGGCACGGTGTTTTCCATGTTATTGCCTACAGCCTGGATGCAGCAAACATCACATCCTCCTGTGGTGTGTGTCACAAGCAGCTGGACCTTGGGGGTTGGTGGCGTAAAGGATTTAGAAATGGGATGATGCCAACTTACAGGTCACAACAGTGAGTTGATGGACAAGGCTTGGCCACTACCTTTCAAACAGACTTGCCATGGTTTGGCAAGCTGGTCTTTTAGACAGTTTTGGGGAAGAAAGTAGGCAACACAAGAGAGGGAAATCTGTGCAAGGGAAGTTTACAAAAGGAGTGGGGGGAGATAAAAATAAAGACAATTATGTTACTACAGGCATTTTCCCTGATGTATATCCATTGTTGAATGGTAACCTGAGAAGATGAAACTTATTCTACAACCTCACAAGACAAGTGCATGATACTGTCAGTTACTGTGCTCTACTGCTGGCCAAGACAGATTTTTCCCTACATTTAATAGGAGGTAACCTTTTAAGTATGTCCATCTTTGATCCAGCCATATAATCCCTGAACAGACCTTGAAGCAGTTAGTAAGGGCTGCATCCCACAGAGCTTTCTGGCCCAGCTAACCAGGCGCACGAAGAAATCGCCAATAACTGGAGGGAGGGGACATGATGCCCTGGGGCATCCTTCTAGATTTTTCTTTTAAGGAGTGTTATAAAGCAACAGTGGAAGCCTTTTAAAAGAGCTTCAAAGACAGATGCCTGAGGGCACTACCTTATAAGCAACTTTGAGGAAATAAAGCTGCTCAGAAGCATGGAAATCCAGACCCCAGATGAAGTGATGAAGTTGCCAATGCCTATTTCTTCCCTGAGTTTGAAGTCTAATGCACACAGATGTCCATTATACAAAATTGAAAATCTGTGACAATTTTTGCTTTTATTATATTTATGACATTCGTATACATTGAATTTGTATAAACACACGCATGTCCAGACACATCTGGCTTTGTGCTCATTTGATCTTCATCTCATTTCCTGGGGTAGAGATATTTTTTTCTCCTACTTGGCAAATTTTACTGTAACATGAAGGATACCATTTTTGGCGACAGAAATCCGTTATTATGCTTCTACATTTCTCTCTAGGAGAAAACCAATGTGAAAAAAACACTGAAAAACTGAGTGAGGGGAAGGTCTTCAAAATTACTGAGTACCAGCATGAAAGAGGAGAGAGAGGTCTGTGAGTTCTTCTTCCCTGAAACAGCACTTGTTTTCCAAACGCACCTATTTCTATCCATAATTATCCATGACAACATCTAGTGTCAGGGAGAAGACATATGGCAGCATGCTCTTTCAATACCTAAGGGACTAGGCAGTTGATACTGGCACCCCTACCAGAACAACAGCATGGTCAGAAAGAGATCCCAAAGGGTAGCTGGAGACGCAGTACCTCTGGGAATGAAGGTTTTGAACAAAGAAGTGATGGTTACATGAATATGAAGCTGTCTGCTTTCAGACATCTGTTTAGGATCACATAGAAAACCTCCTTAGCAAAATCCATCTTGGCTACTCACTGTATGTAGGAGCACTGCTCTGCTAAAGGCTACACACATACAGTTTGTAAAAGTGGGTTTTGAGGTCTCTCAGTCAGGCACTGTAGGCTGTTACATTTGTTCTTCCAGCAAAATATTCCTGTCTTTGTAGACATTTAAATACATTAAAAATGCCCCAGGTTTCCAAGTAATTTTGAGTCATTAAAACAAAGAAGAAAAAGGAACAGTTTTATTTGTCTTCTAAGTGTTAGACAGAATCACTACTTGAGCCCAGATTTACAGCACCTCATTCGATATCAAGACACAGATTATGCCCTCTTGATTACCTGGTAGTACTTATGAGGCCAATAAGACAGTGCAAATGGCGGTGGGATAGGTCTTCATTAAATGCATCCATCACTAATTGTTTCCCTATGCCTACTCCCCCACCTATGCCGTCTGCACAGATGCAGCATGTGCATGTGCCTCCCGTGCTGATGCACTAATCCATTCCCTTTGAACTCAAGTGACCTACATTCAGCCTTTTCCTCCCAGTGAATCACAACTGTCTAGAGTGACAGATGCAGCCACAGATATTTCCGCAGAGGAGAAAGCAGCTTCAGGTCTGCTAAGCTGAGGACGGCAAGGCAGCATTGTGCTATTCCCAAGCCACCAGAAAGTAGAAGTTAAGTGGCATGGAGAACAGGAGGCTGAGAATAGGAAGCTGAAATTTCTAAGGAAAAATAACCTCTCCTGACGAAATCAGGATATTTTGTTTGTTTGTTTGTTTTAACCTGCTGAATACCTCAGGTCAAGAGAGGAAATGAAGCTACACTAATCCCCAGCTTTCCATAAAGAAAATACAGCATAAAATACAGACAAAACTTAAGAATATAGACTACATTTCCATACTATTTGTCAAGAAAGCTGTGTGAAGAAGCTTCCCCAACAGTGAAGCCAAAGATTTAGCTATTAAAAAAAAACTAAAAGCAGAAAGGCTCCAATGGTCAAGAAAATAACAGCACTGCTTCCCTGAAACATCTTAGTCTGAACTCCTGCAGCAGCTGCCTGCTTTTTGCTAATGTAGGCAGCAGCAAACTAGTTACTTACGAGATAAGCAGAGGTCAGCGAGCACTAAGGAGTTGGCACTGTTCACCAAAAGCATTAAAATATTTAATTATACTAAGCTTGAGGCTCATTTTCTTTGCCTTCAAGATCACGCTGCAAGGGCTTTTTGCTAAGACTAGAAAAGGGGAGTTGAAGCACCTCTTTAATCATTCATCCTCAAGAGTCACAGCTTTAAAATGGGAATTAGAAGATTAAGAATAAAATAGCATAGTTCTGCAACTAGCCAACATTCACATTCCGCAGAAATGCACAGGAAGACCAGGGGACAGTTGGATCGTCCACCAGGGACAAACCCAGCCCATCAGCACCCGTCAGCTCAATAAGAAACTGCATGGAACTCATCTTCCCAGGAAATAACATCTGGGTAGGACAGTGGGGATGGTGCATATGCATCCATGAATTATTACAAACATTAGTCCTGCACGAGGCAGTTCACTCAGATGTGTTTGGCGCCATGCATTCAGCTCTGCGGCTTGCAACATAGTTTTCTGATAATGCAAAAACCCATTCCCTGTCAGTGAAGATTTGAGAGTATCAGGCCATAGGCATTTTGTTTAGAAGCCAAATGAAATCCAATTTAATCGATTAAATTTTCAGTTACTGCATTACTCCAATTCCAGGGCTCAGCAATCAATTTGAACTGACAAGACCCTCAGAACCATGCTCGGCTCCTCCTTGTGTCTCCATTTGCAAAGACATTAAATTCACCTCCCCAATAGCAAATTTAATCAAGGATAGTGCATACCAATGAAAAATCATGCAATGGGCTCATATATGCCTGTCAAATATGAAAAAAACTGTGTTACACTATGCAGGCCTCTGTCATTCTAGACTTCCATCACATTATTCACAGCAGTCTCCTCAACAGCCTCTCTGCTCTCCTTTTTAATCACCGTCAACCAGGGAAGAGTTGGGCATATAAGGAAGAGCTGAACCACTGACCCAGGCACCAACAAAAATGCACACACCTGAGTCTCAAAATACTAAGGGCAGGTCATGGTCAAAACCACTGCTCGTGGAAACCCAGAGCTCCCCCATGCACGGGAGCCCCGCAGCCCCTCACGCAGCCACTCGTCTCATCCTGCAAATGCAAACTGCGGCAAAACAAACTCAATGATTGCAATGTGACCAGTGAGGATCTTTAAAATCCATTACTGCATCAGTCCCCATACAATACAAACAGCACTTATCTTGTAATGTTTGAATGTTTGTGGTCAGCAAAAACACAGCTATGCAGAAACCTTGGCCTACAGCTTGGTTTTTGGCTTGGCTAAATCATAGACCTGATCAGACAGATTTTGAGAACTGCTATTTTTGAGTTCATTTATTAAAAGACACTTCAACATTTTACTCCAGTAGGGAGTTGTTGCCCAAATGACATTTCCAGAAAGCTTGCAGGAGCCCCACAGTCACATGCCACTTCCCTCACACTGCCACGGCTGCAGTGCCGACATCCTCCCAGCCCATCCGCCAGCTTAGCCCAGTGGCAGCGGTTTCCAAACTGCAAGCAAGTTTTCAAACTAAAAGCTTATGCATTTGTCATAAGAAAAATGTACGTGTTTGTCTCCCACACCTGGAGCTGCGACCTTAAACTTTTGCTCCCCAGAGGAGTGTTGTGAGAATATAACCAATGTGGTCAAGAAACATGGCTTCTCTTCTCCTTAAGCTCCATCAGGTGCATTTTTTAAATTTTTAATTCTTATTCCAAATCTTGACAGCTGAGAGTAGGATCAAGTGAGCTCTGTTCATGTCTTTGGGCAGTGCGACAGTCTAGCTTCCTCCCATTGCCTTGGAGCACCAGGCAGGCACATTTTTCACCGCTCAAATTTATTTCACCAAAGAGATGCATAGCTCCAAAAAGCCACCAGTGCTGTGGTGGTCAAAGAATCTTGCCTGGGCCTTCAGCAGCCTTCCTAAATACGTAGGGAAAAGAAAAACTATATACATATAATCCTATCATCCACTCCATGAAAATCACGGGGTTACACATGAGGATGAGCTCTGCTTTCTCCTCTCCAAAGTTACTCAGAGAGCAGCATGAGGCACAAACGCTTTGTTCATATTCAGAAGAACACAATGTAAAAGCTAAGGGTGTTGTAAATTACCAGTGAAATCCTGACCCGGTGGCAAAATTCCCAGTCTCATCAGCAGGACAGTATCTCAGCCAAAACAGAAAATATAAACAGAAACACACACACTCTACTAATCAAAGCCCCAATTTTCTGCTGTGCTTGCCCTAGAAAGGGGTTATGTTTAGAAAACGTTCTAATTAATATGTTGTTAAATAGCCTTCATTACAGAAAAGACAAGTAATGTATAAATTTCTAGCTGGAGGTTGTGGTGGTGAGCTAAAGGTTAAATGCAATACAGCTTGTTAGAGATATGGAGTCTCTAACAACTCATTTTCTCCCAAATAGAAAAAGATGTCGAGACATTTTTCACAGTTCTGGCTCACTCCTGTTGGGTTTTAGCTTTTCTGGCTCCAGAAGGTAGCGTGGAGATGAACAAACATGAACAAAGGAAACTTGCTGACAGGTTTGTTCAAAGTAGATAAAAAAATAAATTATAAAGCAAACAGCAGAGCTGTGGTTGGAAGCATGGGGACACACAGCACTAAAGATACCACATTAAAAACAAAAACAGAAAACCATCCACCAAAAACTTGAAAGAACTGTTAAAGAGGGAACAAGATTTGGAAGGTCTATTCCTAAATGAGAAAAGAGAAGTGTGAAAGAAGAATTGGCTTGTAACTGTGCATTACAGTCTGCAAGAACCATTTCTTATGACTGGTGGGGTGTAAAAGGCGTTCCGAGTAACAAGCCTGAACGTGGCAGGACAACGGACCAACAGCACCAACCCATCTCCTCACCCACATACCCCAGCTCACGCGGCCTGCCTACCACCGCTGAAGATGGCCTGAACAGCAACATGCCAAACAGAGAGCAAAAAGCCTTAGCAGAGCAGCACCTCCTACTGAATAAAGTGAATAAAGTGGGTTTAGTGATTCAAATGAGATGTGAAATCTGATTTTTGGTTAGCACACTAGGCAGCTGCCGCTGAGATCTCTGCAGCCGCAGTGTGTGAGCCACACGTAGCAGTTCACATGTCACCGAGTGACACCGCTCAGGATTCAGCCAGCTGCCGGGACAGCATTTTTCAGTTTTTCTCCCTAATTAGCAGAGGCTTAAGCAACAGGAGCTGCTCTGTCTTTTTGAAGTCAGTGATGAGAGATGTACGGAACTTCTACAGGAGCCCATCCTTCAGGATTTATCTACCGTACATGAAGGGCACTTCACTGTTTGTCAATATCTACAATACTTCATAGAGATCTCTCCCCAAACCAATATCAAAAGGGACATTTGAAGCTGTTGAGTCAAGCACTCAGCACAAAGGGCAATCCCAAATGACAAGTCTCAGCACAGCGTTAGTTCTGCCATACATGTCCAGTGCAAGCATTCAGCGGTATGACTGTGCATAATGATGTGCCAGCATGTGCCGTGACACGAGACAGAGCTCCCTGAGTTCACTAACCACAGTGTCTTCCCCTGCCTCCCCGCAGTCACACACAGGGTAGCCCAGAAACGAGCAGCATGCCAGAAGCATCCAGACCACGTCCCCAGTGATATCTCACACTTAATAGCTTCTACTAATTTAAAGCCAGAGATTGTGTTCAGGAGGAATCAGCCTGCAGCTTGGTCCCTGAGGAGCGGGAGCTGCAACAAGCAGAGAATTCACTGCGCGACAAGGGGCAGCTTCCTTCCACATGCACGCTGTGCCATACTCTCTTCAGGATCATCCCCCAGGGAGGGCTGGGGAGAAATGAGAGCTCTTTTCCTCAGCAGCGTTTTGAAGGTGTACCAATGCTAGGCTAGCACCTCCTCTTCAAAGCCAGGCTGTCTCAGGGTGGATTTTCCTCTCTCCTAACATCAGCCTCCACAAACATAGTGCAGCTCCCATGCACCTCCACAATTGCCCTGGTGGAAGTTACTCCTCTTTCTCTCCTGCCCTATTGCCCGGTCCTGCTGTACTTTATGGAGTTCCTTGTGGAAGGGAAGAGCTACCACCATACCCCATGCATTAGGGGTGCTTTGGAAGAACTTGCTCCATCTCAGCCGGAGGATCAAAGCTCTCTGCTGTTGGTACCTCCTCTGCTACGTCACTGATTTTAAAGGGCCCAATGTTGCTGATAACAGAGTGAAAACAGAAAGCAAAGAATGAAAACAAAGCAAAACCCAGAACCACACCATGCCGGAGAAGAAGCTGAGCTCCTGTTGCCTTCTCCCAGGCCTTGATGCTAGTCCTGCCATTGAACTGAATGCAAATTGGATCTATGCCTTCTCCAAAAACCTTATGAGAGGCCAAGATGTTCTTATACTCAAAACACGGGATATTCCAATACCCATCCCATGATCACTTGTTTCTGCTCAGCTGTACCAGTGCTGTGAAGTGCATTTGTCCCCTCATCCCTCACGGCCTGGCTGGGCAGCAAACCGGCAGCGACAGACTGTACCAACAGCCTGCAGCCGCTCCTAGCCTGCCTCAGGTGGGGCGAGCAGTAACTCTCACATTTGGGAAGACCCCAAGGTATCATAAGCCTGCTGCTGTTTTCCCTCACAGCTTCATTTCTGCCTCTGATTGCATATGCAAGCACCAGGGCACAGGCTATAAAGTCTGAGCCTGCAATTGATACAGAGATCTGCCTGCTTTTCAGATGTTTGTTACCATAGCAATACCATAGTAATTTTTAGTTTGTTTTGTTGCCTTTGTGTGTGTTTTTTTTTTAAAGCTAGGTTCTCACCCACTGCAAACAGAGGCAGTTCCCATGTGTGAGAAGGGAATTAGCTCTCGCAGTGCGCTGCAGACTCAGCAGGGCCTGCTGGCTGGGAGCAGGGCGCTGGGAGGAGATGCTCAGCTCCTGCCTCAGGCCCCACCACGATTGCAGGGCTCTTCCCGCTTCGTTCACCCAAGCCACAGCTGATGCCTGTGCCCAGCATGGTGTCACTGCCCACCCACACTGCTGCACCCCCAGAGCTCCTCACGGAGCTCTCTTGTGACCAGCCTCCTTCAGGAGGATCATCAGACTGCTTTGGGCATCCACTTGCAGCTTCTTCCCAAACAGCTTGGCCAAAAGCAGCTTACAAAACCAGCACGAATAAAGTAGGCTTTTCCTTCATTGCTAGCACCTACTTCAAAGCTCTGGTAACGATCTACAGAAGCCTAAACACAGAATTGCCATATCAACATACATGGGTTACCAGCGTGGTTTTCAACGTGTCATTTGCGGGCTGCTCCAAAGGACCCACAAAAATGAAACAAGCCAACTGCCAGAAATTGGCTCCCTGCCCTCCCCCAAGTATAATCAACTGCGGTCGTGTTCAGACTTAAGGACACCCAAAGCAGAACCCCTCCAGAAGAGGAAAGAGAAGTATCCTTTTTTTCAAAAAGACCCAAACTCTTGGTACATTCAGGCAATTCTGGAAAGCTGATCCTTTATAACAATGTCCCGAGTTAAGTGGAGCAGAAGATCTGAGGAGCACATTCTTCATTAGAAACTAGCAGATCAAGTCCTTGTAATCTGCATTCATCACAAAAAGGCACAATTTTTGAACACCTGTCCCCCTACTTTGCTAGAACTGCACACTACTTGCTTCTGTGTGCTGGTTTGCAGAGGATAACTGCCTGGTACTCTAACTGCAAATGAACAGTCAGCCTTTAAACACAAGCAATAAAGGTTCGTACTGTGACGCTAGAGGCTGGGAGTTGATACAGATCTGTCAATCACGCAGAGCAATAGAATGAATAATTACGTTAAAGGAAAGTAGAAAGGCATCTTTCAAAAAGCCCATTGATCTTTAATCACAGATTAGTGAACAAATCACATTTCTCTTTGCAGAAAAGTCAGTCATGTTCCTTACTAAAAGTGTAATTGTAGCGTGTGATGGAGTGCTCCAGAAATGGCTGCCTCGGAGAGACAACTGACACAAACCATGTACCTTGGCGAGGGTAATGCAACAGCAATTTATCTCTCTGCATTAACCAGTGTTACACAGTTCAAATCCTACTGTGTAAGGTCTGAGACACGATAGGATTTATTTTCTCTTGACACCTATTTCAAAGAAGCTCATTAACTGGGGAACACTGAAACATCTAACAATCTCGGGGCTTAAGGTACTGCCTCTTCACTTAGCCATCACAAGCAAACATTCATTTATTGCAGTCTTAATCTGCTGAGCTGAAAGTGCTTCACTGGTGGAGCCTCTGCTCAGAGGTAGGCTGCTGGTGGGCGCACCCCCCTGCCCCAGTGGGGTGAGGACCAGAGGGCCAGGCAGGTTGTGAGGGGAATAGGACCTAAGCAACTACAAGCTGCAAAGCTCAGGAGTAAAACCCTGTAATTCGAACTCCTGGTCCCACTCCTGGTCCCTCCAGCTCAACCACGAGAGTGCTTTTCCATCTCAGTTTCCTCTGGCCTATGGAGATAGAATCAGGACAGCCACTCAGTAACACTGCAGCATGCCAAATAGTTCAGGGATTTGCCAATACTGATCCAATTTCAGATTTGCCTGTAGGCTTGTATCAAGAAGTTCAAAAGCTTAAGTACACTTCATATGCATAAGATGATAGAGAGGGATGCAGGGCTGAATCCTGAAAATTTGGCCTGCCTTGTGACTTCTAGATAAAGACGGGGAAAACAGTCGTGGCAGTTTGCACTACCAAAGCAGCCCTGCAGGAGATATCTGATAGTGAAAACTGCCTCTGAGCAGCTACACAAATTGGAAATCCAACACTTGGTTGTGCTACCAGCTCACACATCACCTCTAATTAAAGAGGGCTCTACCTGCTGCAAGTCAATGCTGCCCTGGTGAATTCATCAGCAATGCCACCCCATCCTCACACAGGAGGGGACTGTAACCTTGCCTGTTCTCAGTTCTTGGACATCCCCAAGTCCCATCTGGGGATGTCTCAGAGAGGAGATACCAAAGAGAAGTGAAGGCAGCTTGGTCCCAGGAGCCACCAGGCACCAGCCCTTTCTGATGAAGGGCTCTGGGGCTTGTAAAGTAAAAGGTGTCCAAGATGGACCTCTGCTCAGTGAGGACAAAAATGCCCCAGCAAACCTCCCATTGCAGCTAAAGTGGCCTGGTTTAGTCTGTTATTAGAAAGGTAAGATAGCTCCTGTGGTAGATACCAAGAGGCATCCCTCTGACCTCCTGTGGTTCTGCTCAAGAGGTCAAACAGCTTGTCACTTCGTCTGTACCACTCCACAGAGCAGCAAGAAAAATATGAGGTCTCTCTGAACCGCTACTGGCAATAAAACAGGAAAATACTTATTTTCAAATATAATGAAAATCCTCAGCACTGAAAAAAAGTCTCCAGAAGTTGCCACAATTAAAATATCATTACAGTATGCACTCATAGCTGGGCTGCAATATGAACCTCAAGCCTGCCAATATACACACATGTAAATTATACATCCACATCTAACAAACGACTCATTCATAAACTGTGCACGTAGTTTCTGCATGAAAAGACACAAAAATGAGAGGAGAAACAGATGAAAAAGATGGCAGCCAGCCTACCATTTGTAGCGTATGCACAGACATTTTTAACAGCTCACCTGCAGTCACCCGGACTCCAAACGTGGATTATTTTAATTTTTTTATTTTTACAATCTTTTTCCTTTTAAACAAATATCCTTTGACATTATGGTACATCCCTCTTTGCTACTGCTTTTGGAGGAGGTTTTCCAAAGAGGCCACTTTTTTTTTTTTTAAACTCAGCCCCTCCCTCATGTTTTTATTATCTCTGTTATATTCTATCATAGTAGGTATGCATGGTTGGTGTGACCTTTGTCGTGAAATGCTCAAATTTCAAACACTAAAGAGATTAAAAGATTAGTCCTGAAAAGAAAAAATCCAAATACTGGGGGAATGGGGGACACAGAAAGAAGTTCAATTAATTTAGTCCTCATTGACAAGGATGTTATATTAAGTTTGATGCGATTGTGATGAATGGGCTGAGTGAACTTGGCTTATATAAATGTTAGAGCTCAAGGAAGTCACAGGTTTAAATGGGTGACCAGGTTAATGTGAGGTGTGTGTAGACAGGAGGAGAAGAGGGAAGATGTCCTGAGTAAATCATGTTTTGCTTTCCAGAGGCAGGGTAGGAGAATAGAGAAGCTTCACATCACATTTACATAAGCAAACAGTCATTGGAGGTTTTATTGAAGTCCTGTACTTTATAACACTAGCCAGCAATCTTGCTGAATTCTTCTAGCATAGACATAAGATTTCTGAAGAAGCAAACTTGTTTAGCAAGGTGCCCATACAGAGATGGGCTGAAAAAGTTTAGAGATTTCATAGGTTAACAGAGCAGTTGACTTTCAGTCCTACAGGCGAAGCCTGTAATTTACAGCCAAGGCGAGCCTGTAGTACCTGCTGGCAGCAAATGGAGATGTGCTCATACGCTTCCCTGAATCACCTCCATAAGGCAATTAATCGTCTTTGCTCCCTCTGTGCTCAGTGTTTTCCACCTGAAGATTTGGAGCAGTGCTGCTGACGTGAGGTTGCAAGGTTAAGTCTTCAGTGGCTTCAGCAGTTATTGCTGAAGCAGTAGTATGAGCAATGCTCTGACTTTTCTAAGACACCGCCAACAAAAAGAAAGATCATGACACTGAAGTCTTGCAAAATTATTACATTTTTTGGACCAGTGGGTTCTAGGAAGCTGAGGATGAGTCACAGGTTACTCTGTCCAAAATAAACCCATCTCCTGCTACTCCTTTTCCATCCAGCCCCCAAAGATCCCACAACGGGGTGACCTGCTGTCAGTGGCAGCAGTGGCACAAGCTGGCATTGGTGCCCTCGATACTGGTGCCTCCATAACATGACACTTCCCAGTGCATTCAGACCCAACACACGCTCTCTTCTCTCTGCAGCAGGGACAGGGCAGGCATACCAGGAGCTCCATACCACCCACTCCAGCCTGGTTAGTGGCACATGCAGTCAGGCCAGTGAGCACAGCAGGGCTTCTGGATGCAGCAAGGACACGAGTGGCCTTTGGTGGCAACATTGCCCTGATTTAAATCCACTCCCTCAAAGCACAAGGCAAGGCCTCTAGGGTGAGGTAGCATTGCTCAGGCTGCAGATGCCAAGTTTGCCATGCGCACAAGCCAGCCCCTTGGATCTACTGGGGACTGCGTCCTCCTCTGTCTGTCGCCTTCCGTCTCGTGAAGAAGACCGGTCCCACTTTTGGTCATCACCCCAGTGCTCACATCAGCTGGGGAAGCAGAAAATACCTGCTGCTTCAAGCAGGAGCACCGCGAAAAGCCAGTGAGCTACCAGCTCAACTTCTCCTCCTGGTATACCATGATCTCCAGAGCTATCTGCACCCAGAGGAATCTCCTCAGGTCACCAGAACTAAACTAGTCAAAGACTAAATAATACTTTGGGAGAGCCTCTGCCTCCTTCACAGCCCAAAAGGGAGGCAGTACCCAGGGTCAAGAAAGCACGAGTAACGTGCAGACAGATGAAGGGCATACCCCAAGAGCGTAAGGCTAATTTCTCCTGACCTCCCATGCACAGCCTCTACTGGCAGCTACCAAGATTTGTAGGAATGGCATAATTTATGTTAATCTGAAGAACAAACTATAAGAATCTCACCTTCACAGAGCAAGAGGAACAGTAAGAAGCGTCCCCAGGCTTTTAAATCAAATATTTCGCTTCTCTCAGCAAGCTGTCAGAGCTGTCCACCCCTTCTTCCAGCTGAATGGCCCCAGCAAGATCTTTTGGAGGACACAATCAGTGACGTTCACAGTGCTGCATCAATGTCTCGCAGAGCCCCTGAGGAGTGATTAACACCTCCTTTCCACCTCAGCTCCAAGGGAGAGCTGCAACACCAGAAGCAGCTTCGGGCACACCTGGAAGCAGGTGTTTTATACGTCCTCATACGAGAGACCTTGCAAATCTCAAACCCAACGTGTTTGGTTTAATTAACTGCTTCCATCCACTGTAAGGATAAAAATTACTTGGATTCACTTTTTAATGAAAATATTGTCCTGTAATTAAAAGCAGATAACAGCGTTCTCTGCCTGGCAACAGTCATTTTAAACTAATATTTATGCTTTTTGGGGCCAGTAAGGCAATTTTACATTACTCACATCTTACAAGAAACTTTTCCAGACAAGAGTTTAGTCAATTAGTCATCAGTGTTGTATATAAGATTTTACACAGAGGAATCCAATAAGCCAGGGACTGTCAGTAAGTTCTTGACCATTCTGAAGTGCTAGGCTGTAACTCTTGTCCTCAGACACGTGGCAGATTGGAAAATCATATGTCTGGGGCCTCAAACTACAAGCTAGCCATGTAGATAACTGCACAGAAACTCTTCTGGGGGCTTTTCTAGACAGAGAAGGCACCACAGCCCACAGGTCAGCAAACCAGCCAATCTTCAATCACCTTAAAAACTCCATAGTCTTTCCTCTTCTGATTTCTTGGTGCTATACACTTGAGAACAAGGAGAGGCAAAAATGCTTGTTCTACCTTCCCTCATTTTGAGGGAAAATTCTTTAAATTTCTTTAAATTTCAACTTAGCATCCACTAAACTTGAAAAACCTCCTACTCGAAGCAACCTTCCAGGCACGAGCTTCCATCAGATCTTGTTTGGCAGAGGAGGCACTTTCATCCTAACTTGTGGCGAGACAGCACAGAGCACAAGGAGAAGAAGAAAATTTCTTAACACTTTAATCCCAAAAGAAAACTGTGAGAAGTATTTAGCAAACACCTGCAATAAAGCACTCACTGAAGAGCAGGTCTTAACTAAGTGCATAGGCAAATACTTATCCCCTCTCTCATAATGCCACAGATCTCCCAGTTTTTGTACTTAGAGGACAGAAGCTGAAGATCACAGCTTTTACATGCAGAGGGAGCCCCAGCGGGACCTGGGGTAGCTGTATGGGCACCCAAGGCTCCTGGGGTGAGCGCAAAATCTCAGCCAGGTTAGAAGAGGGCTTAAGACTTGTCTCCATGAGACAGCTCGCATGCCTTCACTCCGCTTTGAGGCAGGGGAAGGACATGGTTCTCCTTAGCAATATGTTTACACCGTGACAGGTATCGGGGGAGGAAGAAAGGAGTTGAGGCAGCTAAAAGAAATTTTCCACTGAAAAGATGGATGGGATTATTAGCAAAAAAAAAAAAAAAGGGGGGGCGGACACCAACCCTCCTCTCCGGTGATTTAATTGCTCCCACTAGCTTCAGAGGAGAGCCCTGCTGCACCCCACTGGCAAGCATTTCAAATCGTGCTTACGTGTTTCAGAGCCAGCGAGCTGTTCCTGCATTATTCTCTGTGAACAACACAGCCCCTTCGAAACCTGAATGTAAGCAATTAATCTTTGGCACTAGAAGCCAGGTTTCACATAGAAGGATCCAACGAGCAATTTTAATCTCCGATTCTTTAGCTCGGCACAGTACTTTCTATGCTTTCTCTTCTCCATACTCTTGAAAGGGCATCCCTTGGTCAGCTGAACTGGAGGGGACGGGGGGCAGAGGGGAAAGAAGCAGGATACAAGATCTACTTGATCTTGATTCTGCCACAGACGAAGCTGTTAATTTTGAAATTATCATAGCAAACCTCTCTGCACCCTATCCCTTCCTTTACTAGTGGCAGTACAGGAGAGGAGAACAAAGATGTTTTAGGAGAGGGCCATTAAAAATTTAAACATGGCATGATTTTCCCCCTTTAACACTGCAGATCTAGAAGCTTTGGAATAGGCAAGTTTTAAGCATCTCCTGATCAGCAGAGAGCAAGCCTTGTGGAGCTACCTCAACTCAAAGTCAGCAATTCGTTAAATAATTAAAAACACAATAGTGGCAGCACAGCAATATCACACGGAACCTCATCCCTGCCTGCAGACACCAAGGACCGCCACATTTCATATAAATGGTAAACAACAACAGACACGTTTCTGCTGATGTAATTAATCTCTATCCCCTGCCATATTAACGAGTGAAAGATGCCCATGTTTAGGATGAATTCTTCTAATTAAGAACCCCATGCAAATGGCATGCGTCTCGCCCAAGGGACTTTATCTTAGCTAGGAATCTGGTTCAAGAATAAAAGTCAGCTGCGTGGCTAGGTAAGCACAAGTCAGGGTGACGCTTTTCCTTCTGCGAGGCAGAAGCCAATGAGCCATCCCTGGACAGCTCGTTACTGTTTGTCTCATTTGAGCCACTCATTACTAGGGGCTTCACCTTGCAGCCCGGCAAGATGCCACATCGGCCAACAGACCTGAGCGCTCTCAATGCTGCATCCAAAGACACATCAGAAGGAGAAGCACCATCCTCGGGGGATGAAGCATCCTGGCACCACACACCAGTAGGGTATATTCACCTCGCTTTTCCTTAATCTACCACCCTTCCCCACAAAGGAGTGGTGACTATTCACACATGCGCTAGAGAAAGGGGTGTCAGCCAAGTGCCCGGTGTGAAAGACATTCAAAGAGAAAGTCAGAGCCTGAGCAACCAGTGTAAATCAAGACTTGAACCTTTCTTAGCCTCAGATTTCTGATCTGTAAAAGAAGATGCTCAAGGGCTCTTCAGAAATGTGTTAAGTGAAGTGCACCAGACAGATGTGTCAATACAAAATATATTTAGTGCCAAAAGTAACAATCGAAGTGTCTCAGTCTTACTGTCTCTGGATTGTTTCCCCCAGTAAAAAAATAAAAATTTGGGTAAAACAGATGCTACTACAAATTTGTTTAACCTAGAAAAATTCATTCCCTTTCAGTCTGTATATCCTTAGTAGATAGATCCTTGGCCTGGTGCAATACCTAATTCCCAATTCTTGTGACATTAGCAGCTAAGACATGACTCTAGCAGTCAGTATCCCAGCTCCCAGTGCAGAAAGCAGCACTTTCTGTTCACTGACCAGCAGAGAGAAACGTGGCTGCGCAGCAGCTGAATCAGATGGGAACTGCCCCCTGCCTACACGGCAAAGAAAACGTTTGAGGAAAATCATCCTCTACCCACTGCTCTCTACAATAACACCATTAGGCCACGACGCACAGCCAGGTCTGTCGGTCATCTGATGTAACAGGAAGAGCTCCATCGATCGCATTTCCCTTGCCTGAAGGGGAGGCAGTCCACTACATCAGCTCTGGGGGAGCAGACAGGCCTCTAACAGCGGTCCTCTCCTCCCACATCTTCAGATGAGGGAACGTGGCCTCTACACCAAAAACAGCCAGCTCCAGCCCACTGACCTTGAATCCTGCTCTACAGTCCCAGCATCTCTAAATAATCATTTCCTCTGCTTTCGGACACTGAGCATTCAATCTGTATCAATGCACAGCTAACACCACAGCATTGCACACCCTGCATGTTATCTTATCAATCCCTTTAACGGGACAGAAACTGTCCAAAAGCTCATCCTCCTCTATGTACCTCTCCAAACAATCAAGAGGCTCCAAGATATGGCATGAGGCATTACTACAGGACAGCAGTCTGCATCTGCGGGGAGACTGCCTGGATAACACAATGCTTAACACCTCCACTTTCTGTGACTGATGCAAGCAACATGTGCAAAGAGGAAATACAAAAAATATATCTTTTTTCCTAATACACTCAAATAGCTGAAGTGACAAGTTAAGGACAATATTAAGATTCATATTTAAAACATTCAAATGTTTGCTATTTTAATACTTTCACACCAGCCCTACTTTATCAGCATATAATGAAGAAAAAAGTCCTTGTACTTCATCCTTCTTTCTCATCCACTGTGAGCACCAGGGAAGCTCCTCCAAGTTCATGCAAGCTACTCCAGCAAACCAAAAGGCATATGGCTGTCCACCTTTAAATTCTCAGAAATCCACTCAATCTGTTTAATTAAAAACTGATTTATTTTTTAGCTAACAGGTTTGAGAGATGTGCGGTGACATGCTCTTTTAGGTCAACACTTAGTAAAGCACAGTATAAATGCCTTTTTCCTTGCCAGACCCGGTGTCTGTCCAGAGAACAGATAGCTGAGCTGCCCTCCAAATGACACCAAAGACGTTCCTGGGCAGATGCTTTTCACACATGCCTTGGTAACACTGGAGGTAGTGAGCTGGCAGAAGAATTGCAAGTAGTTCTGGGGGCACAGCCCATGGGGGACCTGAACAGTCCTATCAAGCAGCGGGGATTTTCCACTCTCTTCTTTCTCAAGGGGCAAAGGTATTTAGCTAGTGAGCTTTTCTTTAAATCAGCAGGGTTTTCAGTCCATCTGGGTCATTTTCTTCCCCTCAAATAACTCTGGATAACCCATTTTTGCTTACAGTGCAGAGCCGCTCCAAAGTGCAGATCTCACAGAGCCATAAGGAGATGTTCAAGAAGAAACAGCAAGGATGTGTCAGACAGGGCAGGTTTCCCTCAGGGCATGGTGCTGCTGTTGGCTGTGAGGAGCCTCCTTGGGGTGGCACGCTGCTGCTGCCCCAAAAACCCCCCTCTGCATCCCTCTGATCAGGGAGGTGGTCTCTGGAGCCTCGCAGGGCAGCTCACCCAGCTCTGGCACAGACCATAGTTCATACATCCAGCGTTACCTGACAGTACAATGGGGCTAAATGCCTGCTCACTCATGTTTCTTCTCAACATCCAGCAGAATTTGCCCAGACTGTCTAGCCTGCACTAGTTAGACCCCTCTTGATCGAAGTTGGAGAGTGCAGAAGTGGATGTGCAACATTCAGATCTGTTCTGGGGGAAAGTACAACCAGCTGAGCTTATCCTTGCAAAATTCTGCTCCTGCAAAAGTCAATGCTGCAGTTTGTGTTTGCATTTGACTATTAATAACTCGTGGCAGAAAGGCCATGTGCCCCATCAGCCAGTACTGCCCATTATACCTTGTGCCGTATGTTTAAGCATGCATGCATTGACGTTACTGTTACCTAGCTGCTTAAAGAAATTGTTAACGAGGCAAAAAACAAATGCATACTACAAATGCTAGGAGCACATTCCCAGACAAACACGCTTTTTTCTGCAGAGGGAATGATCTTCAGACTGCCTACAGTGGATTTATTCCCCCAAGAAGAGCGAATCATGCAGGCTACTGGCCTGAGCCACGGGTTACGGCTGTCACTTTACATTAAAAGCAACATAAGCTGGGTAACCTCACATTATCAAGGTGAAGTTGGGGATTTAACTCTCCAAAGCCAGAGTTATAAGTGAGGCAGCAGCCGGCAGGAGCCGTGCTGCACTGCCAGCAACAGAGCCTTCAGCCTGCGGTCAGCAGTGGGGAGACTGCGGCCCAGCTCCCAGCGCTCACCTACAAGCTCAGCAAACACCCCGAGATTTATTTCTACTCAGCCTGGAGAGGCAGCTCGTCCTGGCAAGAAGTCATGTAGTGAAGTGGTAGCTGGTTTAATGATTAACACTGTCGCGCAGAGGAACCATTTATAAGCTTCTCCCGCCTGTATCCCCACTCCCAGCAGCTTATTCTCAAACGCTGCTTCTTCCCACAAACGAACAGGTAGGAAGATATGCACAATAAGCCTGAGGCAGCACTTGGGGTAATCGAGACGGTAGGAAATCCCAATACCCCCAGCCACAAGCATGAGGGACCCAGCAGCAGGGGCCGTGCCTGAGGGCTGTGCCCATGGGCCTCAGGCTGCGCGGCCTTCACCTGCAGCCATTTGGAGAAGGGCAGCGAGGCGGCTGCAGACCACTGGCAGCCCTGCAGCAGCCCCCCATGGTTTGATCTTCCACACAAGTCCCTGCCCCGCTCTCCCACCTGCAGGGGCTCCCTCAGACACGTCCCTCATGTGCAAAGTCTGCCCCGGAGGCACGGGTCCAGCAGCGAGCCAGGCTACGCGCACAGGCTTACAGCCAGCGCTGCTTTCTCTAACTTCAGACATAAACCAGCTGACAGGCAGTGACTGAAACCTATCAAAATTTACCCACGTCAGACGTTCCCAACTGACAGTGATATGGGAATTTACATTGGGAAGAAAAGCATTGAGCTGATAAGGCAAATTCTGAGCTAAACAGAAGTGTTTTCCCATTCAGTCACAACTCGGATCTGGAAGGAGAAGAACCCCCTTTAATGATTCACATAACCTTCTGGCAACGTGCTTCCCGACTATCCTTGCCACGGAGTGGTGACAACCACAATTAAAGCTTCATACAGGGCTGGCAAGTTAAATATAGCAGTAGGAGGTGTGTTTCTAGTGGAATTATAACTGCATTAGCAGAAAGCTAGACAAAAAAAAAAAAAAAACTGATGATGTAATGTGGATCCCCAAAGCTTGCTTAGCTTTTATTAATCTCCCACAAGACTTGGTTTAGCAAATTCCTGGACATTTAATAAATGCTGTGTGCTGCATTATTTCCTAGTTTCTCCAATTCACTGCTATATAAACTAGTGAGTTCAGTCACCCTGTGCTTCTGCTTGCTAACACTTGTTTCATTTGAAATTCAGATGTTACGGTTTTGGATTCCACTGAAATGCAGCTGAAGGAACCAGGTACGTTTGCATACCTTGTTTTCTGACCATGCAACACGCAGGCAGCACCAAGAGGCTTTTGCACACCCGTGAGCTAGAATAATGCCTCCTAGGGTACAGGAGGCACAGAACAGCCGCAAGGGGACCCCTTCAGACACAGCTGCCCATCTGCACTCTCCCCCTGCAGGCGTCAACAGCCTGCTGCGAGCCCCTGCTCCTGCACAGGCGTGATCTGGGGACACGAGCGCGACAGAGCATCCCCTGCAGATCCAGCAAGAACATGAGCCCAAGAGGCAAAGGCACAGGATTTTCCTCAGCCCTTCTTCAGCACTCGCAGTGATGTTAATGCCCGTTCATCCGCTCCTGCCCCTTCTTTGTGGTGTCTCTCGGGAGAGATTGGGGAGAAGCAGAAGAAAGACACGGAGTGTTCTGATCCCCTTTAAGCTCAATGCGACAGTCATAATCCTCTAAATAAAAAGGAAAAAGAGGAAAAATGAGATGGGCTGTGACAGGTTGGGAGGACTAAATCCCTGTTAAGTAGGGCACCAAGATTTAAAGGGCTCAGCTTCGCACACATCCTATGCCTCCGATGAGGTGCACGCAGGATGGTGTCCCTGCAATTTCTTCTATGACAAGCAGCAGCTGGAGAGCCCCTGCTGCTACGGCGGTGGGCAAGCGGGCTCTGCTGCCATGGCATTGCCACGCTGAGACTGGCGTGCCCAAAACCACGGGGGCAGCAAGAGCACTCAGGAAGCTCCTTGACTCCCTAGGTGCAAGGGGCAGGAAGGGAGGGAGTGGTGCCAACGGCAAAGCACAGCTGCACAACCCAGCGGCTGAACAGCAGCGGAGAGGAGAATACCGCACAACCTGTGTCATTCACCCTACCAAGCACTGTCATTTATATCTTCCCACCACATTTCCCTTCAGCTTCAGCACATCTCTCCTGAAAGCAAGGCTTTGGGGCCCCAAAAATCACTGAGAAATAATTTACAATCAGCAATTATTTTCAATAACGTTGGAAGCTAAGTGATACTAGCAATTAGCTTCCAGCATTATTGAAAATAAGTGATGCAAGCACATCAGCAGATTTTCCCAGGTACTCGATGTGACTCGCTCTGTGTGTCCTGCACTGCAAGCACAGCACCATTCACTTTCACTTCAAACCACCTCCTCCTGGCTCACCCAACATCGCAGCAGGAGAGTTGTGCCTGTTCAGGAACCTGACCTGACCCAGCAGGTCTTTCTTTGCATCTCTTTCACGCACTGCCAAAAGCAGCTTTTGAAGCATGCTGGGGCAACCCCTCTGAGGCTAGACCTCCCTTTGCTGCACTTCGTCTCCTGACCTGACGGAGCCTCTGTGCCAACCACAGCTGTTCTGAAGGAGCACTGATTTCCCAGCCCTCCCCAAAATTTCTGGGTGTGCCCAGCCAGCATAGACCAGTTTCCCCAGCACAGGCTGGAAGTGCTCAGCTAGCAGGCGCGGCTCAGCAGCCGGGCATCCCAGGGCATGGCACAGCACGACTTGGACCACCCAAAGACACAGTGGATGCAGACAGGCACAGGTTTGCTCCAAGAGATTTTTTGGAAGGGGCTACCTCACCACAGAGCATACATCCTTCTGCTGCCAACCCAGGCTCGGTGTGAACACCACATTGAGCTCTGAGAGGTGGGAGAAACGCGACCGTGCTCCCCTCAGCCTGCATTTAATGCTGCCAGGAGCCGGCTCTGCTGTTCCTGAGCACAAAGCCAAGGGCAGAGCACCACAGGTTATGCCCTATTTGCTGCTGCTCCTATCAACCCACCCAGCAATCACACTGGGAGGCTGATTGCGCCCTAGCTTCAGGTGTAACTTGAGGTGTTTGCACTTCAGGCAAACAGACCTCCCAGGAAGTTAGGAAACACACAGCCTACTCCACCAACAGCCTGGTGTAGCTGGTAATTCCTCCTACTGCACAACTGGATCCAAAATGTCTTCAAGGTACAAAGGAAAACGAAGGTATCACATACTTATTGTAGCACTTGGGAAATAGAGCACGATCACATCACTGAGCGCTTCCAAGACTTACATTTCTTAACTTTGATACTTTACTATTAATTTTTCCAATTAATTTACTTTAAAAAAAAACAACAACTTGAAGTTGATTTGATGGTTACCATTTGAATTGCCACTGTATCACTGTTCTCAGACTCAGAAACCAACTCACAAGTTACCCAAGGATCTGCTTTTTGCAGCTCTTAGATGCTCACTTAATAATCTTCTTTTTTTTTTTTTTGTAAACTGTACACTTGATACCAAAAGGCACAGAGGTACAGCACAACAATCCTTCATGCAGGGCATTCTGCACGTGAGCAGATGGAAAGCATCAGTGTTTTCCAGTTTCATCCTGCAGGAAGAGTTTTTCAGAGACCTGCTAAAGACACCTTGTTGGACAAGAGTGCTTTTCTGGCTGTGGCTGTTTCAGGATTTGGCTGGTCCAGAATAAATTATTTTTTAACGTACTCCTACATACTTCATTGAACATACAGCCACAAGCCCAATTTGGACCTGGAAAGTCTAATGAGAATAGTCCACCTCCTGTCCTTTGTCTCTTATTAGTTGCAAGAAAATATGCTCACAAAAATGCGGTGAAGAATAGCAGCAGGTAGGAGACAGCCTCTTTTCACTCCTTGCTGCTCAGCACACTGAGCAAATCCTGCTGTGCCCATAGCATCGCCCTATTGCAGCTGATCCTTCCTGACCCATGCATTTCTGCTAATCCAGTTTCTGGTTCAAATGTTCACAAAAGAGTGAACTCAATCAAATGTTTTGCTAAGGGTATCTCATCTGAAATGCTTTACACAACTTGCAAGTTAAGGCTCCCGAAAGCCCTGCAAAGCAGGTAAAATCTCCATTTTAGATTTTGGGGAAACTGAAAGGCAGCACAGAACTGCTTCTGTTCCCAGCAAACGCTGCTAAATTTTTAGCTTTTAGATCACGGAGGTTTGTTAGGGCGGTTTTATAAACACAAGGAGAAATCTAACTCTGGAAGCAGCAGCACACTGCGTTCTCACTAAAGCCTGCAGCTGCTTCACCCGCTTACTCAAAGGCGAGGCTCTGCTATAAGACGCTTTTTGGGGAGCGCTGTGCTTTCGGCCCCCCACCTCCAAGCACCACCCCAGCTGCCCAGGTCACCACGCTCCCCTGCAGCAGGCAACACCAGAACTGCTATGCCACACATCGATATCACCAGCGCTGCCAACTGCATTTAATTAACATCACTGTGAACCTTTTTTAAAAATTATTATTATGTATTGATTTTTAATGTCTCACACGGGCCACTGGGACAAGTTAAATACAATCATTTTCTGCCAGTTAGGCAAATGGCATTCCCACATTTCCAAGATAAATGCTGTAAATAAAATATTAGGCTGTCAAACCGTCCCTGAACATTAGTCTTGGAGAAACAGGCACGCAGTGGTCCTTTCCTGGCACAGGGCTCTCCTCTGCCGCTGATAACAGAGATCCCACGGAGAACCAGTGTGTTGTAGGGGCTCATCCACAATAGGAACTGCCACCACAAGCCACCAAGGGCTGTCCCCCTTCCCTAAATAAATAACAGCACGTCGAGGCAGCCCTGGTAGCAAACAGAAAGAAGCCACCAGTTTGGCTACCCAGAGAAGCAGGTGACTCCAGCCACTACCTAATACCTGGCTAAATGAGAGGGAAAACAGGCGACCGGCATCCTTCCTCACCAACTTGCTCAGCACCCAGAGACAGCGCTTTGTCAGCCCAGCCCGGAGCCCCACAACAGGCAGGCAGAGCTCAGCTCGGTGCCGCTCGCAGAGCATTTAGAAATCCTTTGCTACAAGGGAAAAGGACACAGCGATCTTATCTGCCTGGTGTTCATTTTAAGTGGCTGAACACGGAGATAGCGGGCAGCCACCAGAGCTGACGCCGGGAAACGTGAGGCAGCGCGACTGTGCCGGAGCTGTCAGCTGCCAAGCAGCCTCTGGTGGGATCGCAGAGAAGCTGCACAGGCCACAGAAGCTGGCAGGACAAAGGTAACAGACAGCACACCCGCTCCAAAGAGCAACCAGGCAGCACCTAACACAGTCCATCTTCCAAAGATGCTGTTTTTGTGCCACCCCAGGAAAGCCAGCCAGCTGGAGAAGCCCTCGGGCAGCCTCACATCCAGCTTTTGACTCAGGAGTGGGAGCGAATAAATCCTCAGCACACACCATCAGCCAACAAGAAAAACTCCTCAGGGATGCCTGCCAGCCACCCCTCTGACCAACACGCTCTGCAGGTGGGACGGGGTGCTCTGGGTGAGCTTCCCACCCGGCAGCGGCAGCGTTTTGTGGCAGGAGGATGGAGTCAGGCTCTGGCCATCAGCTCCAAACAAAAGCAGATGAGCGGCAAGTGGTGAATGATTAACAGCCTGTGGAAACGATGCCAAAGCCCCTCTGAAGACACATCACACAGGTTCTGCCTCTGGGAAGCCTCCAAGGGTCAGGAGGCAAACAGAAATAGTGCATTCCCTGGACTCTGACACTTGCCCACGGTGGATGGAACAGGGAGCGTCCAGGGGCACAGCTCACACTGATTCACGCCTCCAGTTTCCCAATTGCTGCATTTTTATTTCAAGCATCTGTAGAACCTGTTTGGGTAGAGGCTGTTGCATAGAGGCCAAGTTTCTAGATTTTTGGATAAGAAACAGGGATCTGTAGGATCGCCATTAATGCATGAGCTATTTCTGGGACGCTGTTTGATCTCTGACAGCCCCACTGCCCAGCTTTAGCATTCAAAGATTTCCCTTGCTGACTCTAAGAGTCAGGCATCCAGAATTTAAGTTTAAACTTGTGCTAATAAATGTGAGGTAAACAAATAAGAACCCAGCTTCAAGATGAGACTCAGAATCAACTATGTTTTTTTACCTGAAGTTATTTTTATTCACCAGGAGAGAATAATTAAGAAAACCACATCTCACTGCAAGCCCAGAAAGCACTTCACCGTAATTCACCCAGGATCTGAAATGTCACGGCACAGATGCAAGAGCAGAACTCTTGGACTTGCTCGTCAAAGAGACACAATTTTTCCCCCAGACAGAAAAGCAGCCAACTGCAGAAAAATGCAAAAATATTTTTCCAGAGAACCACAAGTCACATGAGTCACCCTTACTTGCAGATGAACCCGAACCTGAACTCCAGCATCATCAGTCACACAGAGCAGAGCAGACCAAAAGCTGGCTGAAAACAGGCAGCTTGCCTTTGCGGCTCTGTGGAAGGCCAGGGGACTCGAGCAGCACGCAGAGGATATGCACGCCTTCTCTTGCACAACACTGCCATTATTTATTACCCCAAGTAGTTCAGCTTCTCAGGGAACGAGCTCAGGGATGAGGGCTCTGCACAGCAGAAGGACAGCCATGTCTCTAGATAACCATTTCTCCCTCAGGGTTCTCCCTCCTGATTCAATTTCAGGTTGAAATGGCACGTTTTCTGGGCTGGACGGGGGGCAGATGGCAGGCAGCACTGTAGCCCCAGCAGGAGGAGGCAGGACGAACGCTGAGACCACCTTGCACAGCCACAGCCACGCGTAACCAACCCCACGTACTTGCATAGGGCACACAAGACCACCTGCTCGGACTCTCGCTAGATGCCACCCCTGCAGGGACAATGCTGTCCCCAGCATGCACGAGGGGAAGCCCAGACGCCACAAAACCCCGTTGTCACCCTTCTCTATGCAAGGGGATTGCTGCAGGTCAGGACATGGTATTGCCGCCGCACCACGATGTGGTCAGGTATGTCAGGAGAAGGTCCTCAATCCCAGCCACTGCCTTCCTGGGGAATGGCACATCACGGGACCCCAGCACGGAGGGACAGGAGGGCAAGGGACGATTATTTCTCCCCGTGGTACGGGATTTCAGTGGTAAGGGATGCTTCGCAGCGACCTGCGAGCAGGCTGGGATGTGGAGCAGCGGCTGCCCGGCGCTACAGCTTGTAAAGCCAGGCACTGTGGTTAGCGGCGAGCACACACCGCCTCCCCCAAGCAGCAGCAGCAGCAGCACAGCAACGCGCGGCACCTCCACGGCATCCTCCTCCCAGGGATTTTAGGGCACGCAGATCCAGGAAACCTCGCAAAGCCTGCGAGGGGGAGCGAAGTAAATGCAATTAAAAAAATAACAACAGAAGGGTAAGCGGGGGGAATTGAGAAACAAACCGCCAGAGCCGCACGCTCAGCACACGCAAGAAATCAGGGGCTCGGGGCAGCCTTCCCCACGCTACGGGGGGATCCGACAGACAGCGGTGCTCCAAACCCTCACGCTGTTCAACAGCACGGGAACATTTTGCAGAGGGGTGCAGAACAGCCCGGGGGCACCGCAGGCATGTCCACAGCCCTGCTCCTCAGAGGACCTCGGAGATGCCCCGGCTGCTGCAAACAAATAACATCCTCACCAAACCCAAGAGCCTCGGCTTTGACTTTTGAGTTCCCCCCTCTGCAAGCAGCGGCCGAGGGTCTCAGCAGAAGGCTCTTTTGCCCTGCCAAACACCCCCCGAAGGCACAGAGCCCTGCCAGCCGTATTTCAGCCAGAGAACAGCGAGCCCTGCCCCTGCCCCTGCCCGTGCCGCTTTTGTTGCCTGCCGGCTGCCGACGGGGCCGCGCAGAGCAGCTCCCGAACTGCATCACCGCCGGGCCACCTCTGCCCAAGGGCTGCCTCGTTATTTATTATTATTATTATTTTTAACGAAGCTATTCCTGGAGTTGCGGGAGCTGCCGCTGTGCCCAGGCTGAAGGGGACCCAACCTCCCCCCGCGCAGCATCGCCCCGCTCTCCCGCTGCCATGGTTACGAGCGGGCACGCCAACCCCCCCCCCCAAAAAAAAAAAAAAACAAAAAAAACGACCCAAAACCCCCCAAAGCGACCCCAAATCCCCCTCCTCGCCCGAGCACGGCTCCCCCCACCCCACTCACGGCCAGGGGCAGGCTCCCGTCCTCCCGGCGGAGCTCCGGCCGGCCGGCCGCCCTCGGCCCGCTGCCGCCCGCCGCCGTGCGGGGCTTGCTGTCCTGCCATAAGTAGTAGAAAGTGCCCAGGATCCAGGCGACCGTCAGCACGGCGATGGCATTGGCCCGCAGCCTCCTCATGCCGAGAGCCCCGGTGGAGCCTGGGAGCGCTGCCTCGCCGGGCAGCGGCGGCGGAGGGAGGCGGGGAGGCGGCGTGGGGCCCCCCCTTCCTCCTCCTCCTCCTCCTCCTCCTCCATGGGCTGGGGAGGGACGGGTTAGGGCCGCCCCGCCGGGTCCTAACGCCGGCAGGAGGGGACCGGAGGAAAGCACCGGCACGGCCCCCTTAATGGAGCCGCCCCCCCCCCCCGGGGCCAGCCGCCCCCCGGGACCCTCAGGGTCCCAGCAGAAACCCCCCGTGCCTGCAGATCACACAGCCCAGCCCGCTTTGCTTCCTCGCCCTCGCTGCGTCCTGGTGTTTCCAGAGCGTTTCCAGGGTGGTGCATTTTGGGAAACAGCACAGAAAACCCCAAAACTCAAGAGTTTAGTTGTGGTACCTAGCTCAGGAAACCCCAAAACTCAGAGTTTATTTGTACTACCTGGGTAACTCGGCCTGCTGAGTACAGAAAGGAGTGACAGAAAGCATCCTGCACAGAATCACTACTGTCCTTAACTCCCTGTGTTGATCATAAGAAAACCACACGATAGATCGGCTAATCCTTCCCTTTGAAGGCCCCAAACCCCTTTCACTGGGTGCCCTGTAGGAAAGTGTCAGAAACAAGTGGGTAGACCCCTGCCCAGGAGCAGGGGTGACAAGCTGGAGCTGAACGGGTTTCTCCTCCCTGGGGGCAGTCACTGCTAGCCACCCCAGGAGCCAGCCCCGGGGCATTATTCCCCTGCAGGTGTGGCCTGTAGAAACACAGTCAGACCCACCTGGCAGCTCCAGCCGGCAGCCCCAGCAAGGGGTGCAGCAAAAGCATCAGTTCCCACCTCAGAGCCATCAGATGAGCTGCTTGCACTGGCCCTGAGGCACCCCACTCGACACAGATAAACCAGATCCACAGAGACCTGTTATTCAGGTCGCCTAAGCTTCGGGACCTGAGCCGAACAGTCGAGGGAGTGCTGACAGCGTGCTAGCTGCTGTCCTGGGGGACACAGCACTGTTCAGCACAGCCACCACGAGACGCGTACTTCAGCAGCACTAGGCCTCTGCACGCTTTGAAGACATGTCCCCAGCCATATTTCATCTTCGAGGCCCAAATATTCCATTAGCTCCTAGGCCCAAGCTATGAGTACCAAGGTTCTGCACTCTGCAGCCAGAATTTGCAAAGAAAAAAACCTCCAACTGCAGAGCTTCGCTCCAAAAATCTCACCTCTCATTTAAAAGACATATTTTGAACTCCGTGTTTGTACAAGGACCTCTGACAACTCAAATTCTTCATTTGTGACTATACTGTAAGCTGCAAGGTTGTATATAGTTATTGCCTTATCAGAAATAAGAGTACCAGAAGCAGCCTAGCAGAGATCTCAATGTGGCCTCCAGAGCAGACATACAATGAACATTAACAGTGACAATATTGCACTGCTGACTTTGCAAAAGCATCAGGTAATTCAATAAATAGCTCTGTCGCCTAACAGAAGTGACCTGAGAAACATAATAAACTAAACAAATCAGTCTTGTACAAGCATCACAGGAGAATTGTGGGGTCTTACCACCACAACTGTTCTTTTTTTGTTCCCTCTATAGCTGGGACTTCTATGTTAGAGATGTTAAGTCTTTTTTGAGACACAGTTCAGTTTTGTACAGTGGAATGATATAAGGGACCCTTTGCCAATTCAAGTGGCTGATTTGTTAGCCTAAGTATTTAGTGAGTAATCTTGATACAGTAATGGGAAGGAGGAATATGACCAACTACGTGGAAGAAGTTTGTGTGTGGTTGGGGGGGGGGGGTGTTTAAGAACCTTATTTTCTTTATAATCACCAAGGACTTACCCAGCATCACTTTCAATAGGAAGGGATCTTCTAGAGCCATGAATGTTGAAGAGTGTGCTTGAGAAATCAGTTCTGTATTTTTGGGTGATGGCCTTGGTAACAGCTAGAAGAGCAAATCTGGTATCCCAGATTGCCCAGATAGAATTAAAGTGTTCTTCATTGCAGGAAAAAAAAAAAAAAAGGACAAGCATCATCTAGACTTGTCTTCACAAAAAGTAAAACATGTCTGTTTTATAGCTGTGGTGCAGAGAACGTTTTTCAGATTACTGATGAATGTAGCTGAGCTTTCAACTATGCAACATCTGGAGAACACAAAAAGGCTTTTCTTAGCACTATTCTGATCTGATAAGTCAGGTCCACTGTTTTTTGTGGCCTCCAGGCACGGAAGTGCCATCTGAAACATAAACATAAAGTCTGTCTAGACTCCAGAAACAGTTTGGACAAAGTCATCCAGAGTTTAGCTAATAACATTTAAGGAAAATCAGCATTAGAGTTCAGGGGCTGGAGCAGGTCACGCAAGGCTGGGCTGTGCAGCTGCACCCTTGCCGGACAGAGAGGTTTCACTTTTCCAGGCTGGCAGGAGGCACTTCCCCAGTCTGGGTGATTCCTTCAGCAGTCGCCAGGGTAGCAAGGAGAACAGCAAAGGGGGAGAAAGGAGTGCATGATGTTGTCCTGCAGGGATGTGGGGCCTTGCTCAGGGAGATGCAGCTCTGCTCACCCATGGCCCACCAGCCAGGCACGGAGCTGCACCCCATGCAGAAGTACCCCGTGCCCAGCTGGGCTCCTGCTTGCTCAGTGAAAGCACTACAGGCTGAAGATCCAGAAAGTCACGTATCTTGAAGCCACAAGGACTGAGGATACAGTCACAGCTCACTTCCCTGGAGCTCTTCATCCACCGGGGTTCCTTCTCTTAATTCTCACTTCAAAGCCCATCCATACACTCAGCTGAGACAGCTCTGGTAGTTTTCTTAGACAAGCTTGTCATGGCTCCTAGCCAAGTCAGGCAAGTGAAGAGCAGCCGCAGCTCAGGAACTTTTCCCACAAAACCTCTCCTCAGAGAGCTCCTTCTACACGGGCAGAGCACAGTAGCTGGGAGAAGAGTGCAAGACGTCTCAGGGTGGTTTTCTCTGAGCTTGCTGCCACCAAGTGGCTCCTTCCTCCTCCTCCACTCCATCCCTGGGCTGGAGGCTCACCCTCTCTGGTGAAGCTCCTGCTCTCTTTAAGCAAGTGTCAGTCAGCTTCCAGGTGCTCAAACAGGTGCCCAGGCATGGGTGAAAGCAGTTTACCTACTGAAGGACTCTGAGCTCAGCCCTGACTTCAATTCAGGAAGACCCTTGGAAAAAATTAAAATGAGAGAAGTGTTTGTCCCGATGGGCAGAAAGAGCCATGGAGTCCTTCCCCCACAGCAGGCGGGGAACCATCTGATGGTCTAACCATAGCACCTCACTGTGCTCTTCACCCAGATCCAAACCACTGCAAGCCTTTGAGACGTGTTTACCCATGCTGCAGTGCCAACATGGTAAAGTGTGTGCCACCAGCCTCCACTGCCTGGAGTTGGAAAAGAAAAATGTTATCTGCATTACTCATCTACCCTGGCCAAATTCCTAAACTGCCCCAAATACTTTCCATTTCCAAAGAGCTTCCTCATGCTGGTCAGAGGTTGCGGGGGTGTTTGGGTTTCTGAAAACCTACATTGCAGTGCCCCAGATCATCTATCACCCTGCACACCCTTGGCCTCAGCCACTTGCACCACAAAAACACAAGGTATGCCAGAAGTCTAACAGACCACCTTAAACACGGCATAGAGCTAGGTACCATTCAGGCGGCCTCCAGCTGATCGCCTCCACAGGCACCACAAAAAGGCCAGACAGAAATTACTCCCCCAGGAGTGGCTCCATCCTTAATTTATTCTGATGCCCAGCCAGAACAGGCACAGAGGGTGAATGCTGATTATTTCTGCAATTAACAGAAGATGAGCTGCCTAGGATGGCATATTTGCCAACCAGGACAGAAATACCTTCTGGTTCATGGTTTCTGGCTGACGTCCAAGCAGTAAGGTGCTAGAGGGCAATGACCCAGCTCAAAGTTAGGGCAAAGAGTATACAGTTAACCAGGAACTGGAATTTGAATTGCTTTGTATTAAATTGCACTGTTAAACGTTCTCTTAAGTGGTATTTAAGGTCAGTGTAACCTTAAGGTTATCTTCATGAAGATTTTTCTTAATGAAAATGAGAACAGAAGAATCCCCAATAAGCTATAATTAACGGGTCAGCAATGCACTTGTGTTTCTCAAGAGAGAAGCACCTGCTAAAAGGCTAACCATGGTCAGATGAATTTCCTTTGAGAGTCTGAAGGAGCCAAGAAAGTCTTCAGAGATGATTATCTGGGACACAGGACCCCTGGGAGAAGGTGCCATTAACCCTCCCTGAGGGAGGTAACCTACCCATCCATCGCTGCAGGAACTGTACAGCTGCACAGCTGGGCACAGCCTTAGAGAAGACAGTGGTGTTACCTTCACCACTGTTACTCCAGTCTGCGTTTCTTCTCCCTTCCTTTGGTGAAGTGGATTTTTTCCAGCTCCCACTGAGGAACATCCTTCATGTAGTGAGGCTCCCTAGATCAGCATGGGGAGTCAAAAGGGTAAAGGGACTGATGGGTTCAGGAGGGTGACCAGGGGTGCTGCAGCCCTTTGAATCCAGGTTCTAGCTCAGAGCAGTACTGTGGCAAGTAAAGGTTCCCATTAGTGCCCCAGAACTGGCCAAACAATTGTTCCCCTCCCAGCTCTGTGCTGAAGCTCGCTCATCTCTTGGGATGTAGCTCAACATGAAGATCTCAGTTTTCCCTGTGGCAGAGGCTCAATAGTCACGTCCTGGTACAGCTGAGCCTCTGCAGTCAGAATTGCATGGCCACATCATTCAGCTGGGTCTCTGGAGACAATCGAGCCAGTCCTGGGGCAACCCCTGTGCAGCAACTCAACACATCAAGGATAAAGAGGGATGGAGTTAGGGCAGAATCAGGCAGGAGATATCAACACAAAAAAAAATAAATCACTCTGGAGTCATGCACCTGTCATGAGATCTTTTGAAAGTGTAGAAACAAAATAAATATTTAAGTAGAATAAGTTATATATTAATGCAAATGATTAAACTAGAAGATCCACTTATAATCAACTTGATCAGCTGTATGAGCCTGACTTACGAAAAGTGGTAGAAGGGAGGATGAGAACCTATGTCCCTTTCTCGCCCCAGATCATTTGCTTCTCTTACGTGCTGTATCTTAACTTCCCTAGGACAGGGATTTATTTCCCACCTTTATGGTAAAGCACGTAACACTTTTCTTGTGCTCAGAATTAATTAACAATAAAATCTTTTTATTACAATCTGATGACTATTTGCTCTCCTTTATTGGCAGCACATCACAGTGCTGAATGTGACCTGAACTGCAATTTAATCCTCATAGAAATTCTAAGCTTTTAAAGCTCAATATAGCCACCAGGTTAGTGCCCATAATAGCCCTCTTAGCTGCAAAGCAGAAGCAGCTTGCAATGCTCATCTGGCAAAGTGATAAAGCTCCAGTCTCCCACTACAGAGGAATTCCAGACAAAAACCATTGCAGTCTGGGAAATAACCTGTGAAAAATATCCTACCCAGTTTCTCACACATCCCATAAGAGTGACTCGCATCGTGCACAGCAAGCTGGGTTCAAGTCAAGTGCACTGAAAAAATGCTTAACTTTCCTAAGAGTCACAGCAACATACTTGTTTTTGAAGCTCCATCCCTCAAAATAACCCAGACAATTAACAGAACACTTCTCAAAACATTCCAGCCCTGGCACTGAGCATGAGAAACCTCAGGCCGAGGGGAGGCCAGAAACAGGAGCCGTGGATCTGACAGCCCCAGGGGCTCCACAAGGCCCCCGTTCCACAACCTTGGCCAGGTAGAGTCCAAACCCACCTCCAGGTGGGAGCTGGAAAGGGCAAAAGCGCCAAGAAAAATTGTTGAAATCTGGAGGATATCAGGAGCAAGTATCCATCACATTAAGCTGGGGGAAAAAAGAAGCAGAAGTCCAGCATGCTGGTGCTTTCCAGCTTCTTGAGCTTGCAGGCAGGAGGGCCTTGCAAACTCACCCCAGCACAAACTCCATTCAAGGGCAAAACACAGCCACCATCACTGCAGCAAGTGGGGCACCCTCAGCAGAGCTCACGGCTCCCTCCCAAGGTTACAGGATGCCCCTTTTTGTTCAGCTGCCTCTGGCTGGCAGTAGCGCAAGGAGTACCAGCACAGCACTTCCCATCTGCAGCACTTTCAGTCTCTGAGACTCCAGCCAGATCAACGCAGCACTGAAAATTTACCAGCTTCTACCTTTTCCTGTTCATGTTATATTGGAACATTGTAACTCACGGGAAGGCAGGAGTAAGGGATTTCTGGGATATTTATTGAAATCACAGCCTCAGTGGAACCACAGCCAAGGAAAACTGCCAACCTGAAGCTTTCACAGAAGCTGAGCTGATGTCCTCTCATGAACTTTATCAAGTCTTCCAGCACAGAAACCCCTCGTGCTGGGATCACGCAGGTCCAGCCATTTTGCAGAAGCTCTCAGCAGTGACAGCTCTGCCCAGCACAAGTTGGGGGATTCAGCCCCTGCCCTGGTGCCCCTCCAGGCCCTGCCAGTGGTGGGACAGCAGAGGCTGCGTGTGAAGCATCCACCAGCCCCTTACCCAGCTGTGCAGGGAACTCTTTTCATTCATTTTGTCAGAAGCACTAGCAGCAGCTGCCTCACTGCAGGGTCTCAGCACAGGTCCACAACCTCCCTGGCCACAGCCTGAGACAGACACTGTGAGGCTCTGAGAGCACTTGGCCCCAGCTGAAGGTGATGAGGGTTGGAGGGCATTTGCCTCAGTGAGTTTGCATCATCCCTATTTGGTATCTCCGCACTCACCAGCCTTGTCCAAGTCCCATGGCAGGCACATGGGGCTCCCTGATTTCCAGATAAGGTCTCACAGGGCAAAAAAAGATTTTAAGGTGCAAACCCAAGGGCACAGATTTCCTCTGAAGCTCCCCAACGCTGGTGTCTGAGGAGACAGCCTCATCAAGAGCATACCTGATGGATACCTATTATAAAACATCCCAAGGGACTGCTAAAAGAGTAGCATTTAGTGTTGCTGTTCCATATAGGATCTGTTCACGGACCTACAGTCTATAACCTTCTGAATCTGTTAGTAGTGTCTGCAAGGTCCAACACTTCGCTATGTCCTTCACCACTGCCTTCGTGGTTTTGTCCCCTCAGCCAGCCTCCCCTTCCCCAAACTGAGGTATCTCAGACTTTGTTTCCCCTTTAAAGGCAAGGTGCCTGACCATTAGGAAGCCATTTTTATGGCCCATATGATACAATTAGGCTGTCTAATAGAAATTCCTTTGTAACATTAACGTGAAGAGTCAAATTCACATTCTTTAGAAATTCACATTTTAGGACAAGCGTTTTTCTCCCTAAAGAGAAGGGTGCTTTATAAGTGATGAACAGAATGACCTGCCCCACTCTCACGTAGAAGAAGGGAACAAGAACTAAAGAGAAAGAAATTCCACTGTTTAAAAAATGACCCCTCATTTTTGCTCATAATTATCTCCAATACCTGAATGCGAGGCTTGGCAATAAAGAGCTGTCACTGCAGAAGCACAGCAGCCAGAAAAAGGAGTGAGAAATGGGAGGAACTACTTAAGCCACTGTGAACAGAAGCAATACTACTTCATTTGAAAGCCCGCATGTCTACAGAGATGCTCAGCACATCCGTGCAGCTTTTTCAGATGCAGAGATACATCATCACACGCACATATACACGTGCACATGTGCTTCACACACTCAGATTAGCTTCTAAGTCTAATTTGAGCTTCCAGCAGACACCGCATCCTCTGCTGCTGGCTGAAGACAAGGAAAATCTCTCCCACAGGAGCTAAAAGCCATCACAAACCTGGCCATTTCTCTTTGAAGGTCACAGCAAGATTAAAGAAATGTGCTATCTCCAGAAAATATATATATGAACATTGGCGCATGCAGCTCCTCTCTAAATGTGGGCACTGCAACATACTTTGCTCTGTGGAGAGAGGATGAAAAAGGCTGTGTGCAACAATTGCAATCATACTCCCTGATGGAATACCGAAGAACACTTACATGTTATTTTGGCACAGTAAAGTCTACGCAGACAAGAATAACCATACTGATAGCCCCCTGCTCCCAGGTTTTACATACCCACGTAGAGCTGTGTGCAGTCTCAGCCTCCTGGAAGGCACACCACCATTCATCAGCATGTTACCAACATTTACACTTCATAGTCCAGCTCTTTCCTTCTTCAAGCTCAGACCCCATTGACACAGCACCACAAACACACCCCATGACTCCGCCCAGCTGAGCAGTAGCCCCATACCCACTCCTCCATGGATGGGATGCAGCTCATCCCAACCCCCTGTCCCCAGGGCAGCTAGACAGGGACCAGCAAGCACAAAGAGCTAAGGAACTGCACCATTAGCATGAGAGAAATACTGCAGAAGGAATACATAGAGCAGGGAAAGCAGCCTCCGCTTGCCTTTATCATTTGGTGCAGGGAGGCGCTCAATGAGAGGCAGCTGTGGCCAAAGAGGACAGCTGCATCTTGTAGGGCCGTTTGGTCTCTACCAAGCTCTGAAGGACGGGTTTACTTTGACAGATTTCCAGCCCTCAGAGATTTCTGCATCCCCACAAACGTAATCTAGGATAAAATAGATTTTATCCACTTTATTTTTTATTTTATTTTACCTCTTCTGCTCTCCAAACATCACATCCTCATTCGTCTCTGAAGGCTGTTGTGCAAGTAGCCTCATTGCACTGGGGGATTTGGGCTGCTGCTCAGACCTCGGTGGTGGTGGCTCCACTCTCAGCTCTGATCCACCTGAGACCACTCTCACCACATCCCTGAAATGAAACTTTGAAGCCTAACTTTAAAATTTACTTCCCAAGTCTGGGTTTTCCAGCTGTCCCTCTCTTTGTGTCACCCCCCAGGGCATTTATTTCTTTTCCAGTGTTTAGAGCAAAACCAAGATTCAAATTTAGCATGGTTGGTAGTACAAAAGCACAGATCTAATTTCACTAAACTCTGCTCTGAACAGGGGCACCAAGGAGAAGAGCCACATCTCATACCTCCTGGCTGTGAGAGAACATGCTGCAGCTAACTGCATCTCAAGGAATGGCCTGAGACTAAGCCCTTCTGATGCTTGTGACGGAAAACCTGCTTCTCATTCTTAGGGGATATAAATAACAATGTTTGTCAAAAAGGAGACATGGGAAAAGTGGGAGAAAAAATGAAACGCGTACATTTCCGAAGGATGAGAAAGGAGATTTGTTTTGTTTCTCAGAAACACTGTAACTTGTTGGGGTTTGGGAGCTTTACAAAAAAAGTATCTGTAAATCGAAAAGTGAGCTGCTCAGCCCTCAGTCACTAACTTTTCTTTTTCTTGCAGATGAGCAAATACTCCAAGGCTGGGCCTGCCAGGTGTGAGCTCATCAGGGCACTGCAGGGGCTGGGTGCGGGAGTGAGGAGAGGCAGGGTTCAGATATGAAGGTAGAACTGAGATTTCAAAGAGTCGAAAGCTCCTCCACACAAGGGATGTGGCAAGATGGGTAAACCTCAGGGCTTGTCTCAGTGAGTCACTGCTGTGGGAGCGCAGCAGCCCGCTTCCCATGGACGTGCACTTGCCAACAAGCAGAAGCTCAGCCAGCTGTGTCCAGGGTGGGCTACATATTTCACCTGCAGGCAGGCCTACCCCTAGTGTTCTAGTCTTGTCATCACATCCCATGCACAAGTTTAATGTGAGCCCTATCTGGCATGGCTCTTCTCATGATCTCATCACTGCTCTTAAATCCTTAGGATTCACCTGAGTCTGGAGGGGGCCTTAGCAGAACTGGGACCAGCTCACACAGTGATGAAATACAAAATGTTACGACAGCTGTGGGACAAATCCATCTCGGGCAACCCCTGCAGCCTGTGGAGCAATAGTGACGCCCTACCAGAAACACAGGGCTTTCCTTCAGCACCCTATGTGTGCACCAGACACAGGGGAGCAAAACACTGTGAGGGAAGAGAGACCTGGTTAAAAAGAAACAGATGGAAAAGGATGGAGGTTTGCAGAACAAGCCAGAAGGAAGCAACCACACGCAGGAATGTAAAACCCCAGTCCTTAATGGACAAGGTGAAGCAAATGCTCCACTTTGTCCCATCTACCTCCTTCTGCTTTCTGCTACTCCAGGTCCTTCCTAGCACCTGGATTAAAAAAAAAAAAGAGCAAGGGAGGGCACCATTTTCTGTTCACTAGCAGAAATGTAGCCCTGTCATTAAATAAAAAAAGGCTGACAGCTTTTTATGACATGAGGAAGTGGAAAATGAAAGGTCTGAGCCAGAAAAGCCGAGAATGACAAACGGGCATCACAGTGAAACTTGTCTAGCAAATCTGGAAATGAAAGCCCAGCCTCCCGAAGCCCGAGGGGGAGCTGACAGGAGAGAGCACTTTGAAGGAGGGATGTTGTGCTTGAGGGGCAGGCCAGGAGTTCCCCAGCTGGGTGTCCGAGGCCTGGCGAGGAAGAGGCAGGAGGCCGCTCCTCACATGGGCCGCTCTGCACTGCGGAGGTCCACGGGAGAAGGGAGAAGGCTCTGGGCTTTGAATTAGATCGCATCCATCTAAATCTGAGTTTCTTTTAAATCATCTGCAAGAGAAAAGATCTGTGATGGCATCAGACTGTTAGGCCTTTGCCCATTTATCATGAGCTGAGGCCCACCCAAATCTCCACTCGGGTTTAGGCCACGGCCCACTGCAGTATAAATAACAAAACTTATGGTTCATTTTTGGCTCAGACACATTTCTTTCACTAATAAAATATTGGAACTAGTGACCTGGTGCTGCCTTCAAGGGCTGGCCTGAGGCTGACTGTACATTTGTTCAGGTGCCCAATTTTTGGCCCTAGACTAGGCAGAAGTCGATACGTGTGCTGCAGGCAGTGCCTCTAAGTTTGGAAGGGTGTCCAGATACTTCTGGTTTTGTGCCTCCACTGGTTTTGTCATTCCTTGTCCTCGGCCCACATGTCAGGCTTTGCAGTGGGTTTACTGAGGTAAAGCATTCACAGCTTTGAGCAGGTTTCAGAAGAGAGTTTATGGATGGTGAGAAATGAAGTGGGACAGACAGACATGCCTGAAGGGAAGCACTTTCTCCCTCTCTCTGAAGAGTGTTCAGATGTGGTTCTGAAAGTCCTGTTCAGCAGCTTGTTCTCAGTAAAATATCCCAGTCTCATGCTTCTTTGTGTGTTCTTTCTCCCACTCCAAGCTATGTTGCTGCAGGTGGGAACCCTTTTTTTTCCTTTTTTCCTCTGGTTCCAGCCACACTACACTTGAGGTGCAATGCCCTACCGCAGCCCCACCTGCTGAGACATGAGCTCAGCTGCTGTCTAGGGATTTGAGGTGTCAGAAATGAGACATTTGAGCCTTGTGGCACCTTGCAGGAACAGGATTTCCATAGGGAGCCATCTGACGGAACAGTGACACATTTCTCACATCCATTGCGTGCACTTTGGGTCTCCTTGACATGAAAGCAATGAGGAGTAGGAGCAAAAGGCAAAATCATGAGGTCAGTGGATGACTACAGCAAGAAACAGGAGCTCAGCTCCTCGGGACTGTTCTCCTGCTCCTTTGCTCCTGAGGCAGAGGGCCTCTTGGTTCTCAAACAACCTTCCACCTTGTTCTGGTGGCACACCAATGCCTGGTTCACCTGCAGGCTCCTTTGTCCAAGTCTGCTTGGGCTACAGCAGGGGTCCACGCTGCTGGCAGGGCATAAATGCACCTAGCAAGGAGGCCGGGGCAGGGACACAGATTTAATGCCTTTTATTCCCTATTTTCAGAAGGGAGAGAAAAACAAAAAAACAAAGTGTTTACTCACTGCATGTTTTCACTGTTAAAAGAAAGAGGAGCTTGTTGACACACAAGCAGTACTGCTTTAATATACTGACAGCAATAAACCAGTACAACTCTCTCAGGATGGACACAGCTTCTGGATTTGAGGTGTTTATAGCACTGCATTGCCAGGGGAATAAGCTATAACCACATAACTGGCCTTTGTACACTCCCCCCTTGACAGCATCAAATCAAATTTCAGTTAGATAAAGAAACAAAAAGACTATCAAAAAATCCACCCCCAATCAAAATAATAATTAACATCATGTAAGCAAGGTCTAAATTTCTGGTTGTTGTCAGCAGACAAAGATGGGTCCAGAGGGTCCTCTTCAGATGGTCTGGAGCAGCGTAGCGAATGAGTCACTTCACACACCTCCGCAGGCATTAACAGCCACAGCTAGTAAGGACCATTGACATTGAAGCACTTCACTGCTAAATACACAGCCATGGTGTTCGTCAAGCCTGAACAGATGACATCCATTCATCTGCCTCCTTGCAATTACTGTCCACCTTCCCAAACAGCTCACCATTGAGTTACAGAAAACAGAGCTCCTCAAAGACCAACCCATGCGAAGACCCAGAAGTTGTTCCTCGCAGACCGCCCTGATAACTCACTGGCTGTCCCTCCGTACAGGAGCCTTGCAGCCAAGCAAGCCCAGGCCACCCCCGAGCACGGGGCACGCTGCCAGCCCTCCTGCTGCTGTTTTAGATGAGGTGCTGGACCCAGGAGCTGTGCGGTCTGCAGGTGAGCATCCCGTATTCCTGTACTCTGGAGTAAAAAAGCGGGCTTCTATATTAAAGACCAACACAAGCTGCTCTACATTAAATACCAAAACAGGTTGTTCCCCTATTTCTGAAGCTACATTCGCATCCTTTTGCCAAAACCATTCATCTTGAATCTGCAGAGTTGGCTATCACATTTCTTGGTGATAGGAGACTTGCTAAAACAAAACACCTCTCCCTAGCTCCTCTCAAACTAACACAAGAAATATCACTCAATTTTTCTCAGTCGTCCCTGAAAATATCAAGTGTGAAAAACAAACTATCTAGAGAGAACCAAGCTCTCACTGCTGACTGCTATAGCCAGAGAAATTATCCTGAACTAAGTAGACTTTGGCTTCAGTCCAGCACAGCAACTGCCATCCCCATCCTTGCCCTCAGGGATCGTTTGGGGGTATTTTTTCCTGTGTGCCTTGTACACAGCACCCCATTGCTTTTGGAATCCCCCTTTGCTCCAAGTTGATTGTGTTTTTCCAGGCTTTTCCCTTTGTTTTTGTTCAAGACAAAAGTATAGTCCTGTAAGGATAGCAGTGGGATTATCATCCTGGCTTTACTGTATTTCCATCTTTATTCCAGCACAATTTGTTTCCTTGTACATCAGTTCCATTTAATTTCCCAGTAAAAACAAACAAACAAATAACAACAACACAAAACAACAGGGATTTATAGAAGAATAAGGCTAGTGAAGTTACTGACTCCATTCCCTAAATAAAGTTCTGAGATATAAGAAAAGAGCACATATTTAGCATGAGAAAGTTTGTTCAGGGCTGGAAGTCTGGTTTTTGTATTTCTTTTCAAGGGCACAGGGATTTCTGGAAAGCTACTAAGTTTCTTTAAAAAAAATTGGCTCTTTTTTTTGGTTTTTTTTTGAAGCATTTATCTGGAATAGCAAAGTGTGGTGCTAAAACACAGTGAGAAGAGCTAAGGGGAGGGAACACGTGCCAAGGTCACGTCCGCAGCGGTAGCAATGGCCAGCTGCACAGCAGCGATATTAAACCTCCCTGTGATACAAGATACTGCTCACAGCTACTTTTTTAGAGCTATAAAAATCCAGAAGAGGCACACATTAATTAGAGCAGTTCACAGAGGAGAGCTGCGTGTCCGTCTTGGCAGCTGGTGACTGAAGGGCTCATAGCGATCATGGGAGCAGAATAGCCGTGCACAAATCTAGCTGGAATATTTTCATCACCTCCGGGTTTTTCAGTACAGACAGGGGCAGTACAGGTGGTTTGCAGCTGGGGAGCCACTCAGAGCACTTATAAGGAAGCAATGGGACCTGTGTCAAGAAGCAATGCATACCACAAGGAAGCTTTTCCTCCTGACCAGCCCAAATCCCCTTTTTGTTGACATTTAAGGCCATAACCTGCTGTCCTAGCTAGAGTAGACTAGAAAGCTGACCAGGAAACCCCCTTCCTCTTCGCCACAATCTTCTGGTATGTCTCCTTGTCCCTTAGTTCATTATCCCCCCTAAGCTCAGTTCTTCTGGGCTGTGCTCATAAGACAGATTTCCATGCTGGTGTCCCCTGCAGAGCACAAGACTCACCTTCCAGAGCTTCCAAGTTTTTGTTTTGTTTTGTTTTTGTTTTTTAATTGGTGACTATTTCAAGTGAGCAAAGTAAAGATAACACACTTTGTTTGTTTTTAAAGCATGGTAGGAGACATCAGCTCTTCCATTTATCTCCTTGTACTTACCTCACCTCCTGGCCTCTTTGTCTGCGGTTACAGCAGAACTTCTGCACTGCTGGTAGCAAAAGCACGCTCCAATAATTCAATACAAGCTGGAAATCTAGCAGCACTAAGAATCCTAATGCCCACTTCCAAGGCAGAGAAAAAAGAGACTTGGGCATTTTTGAGGGTCTAATACTCAGCACCATCTAGTGGTTGTCACCTATGCCTATCATACACAGAACACGTACAAGGCCCGTTTGATTTACAGCAGTTTTCTCCTCCATAGCCGATTTGTCAAGAGACAGGCAGTCTAATCTGATATTTTCCAGGGCTCTGTAAGGATTTCTTAAGTTTTAATCTCATTTCCTGGGCTGACTCTCTTCCTAGTGAAGAGATATTTTTCCTGAGGGAAAATATCTGCAAAATGGAGCCGGTCTTTAAGACATCTGCAAAGCAATATGAGATGTGCAGCTGAACAACATCTAGAATTGCTACCCATACATCACAGGAGAACCAGAGGGGGAAAGAAGAGGGTGTAATGCTTGTAAAACATATGGAAAACATTATCCAAATGGCAAAAATCTGACATAAAACTATATGCACAAACTTATAGCTCTGATTTGGGCTTTCCATAGCCATTGCTATACAAGTAAAGAATTTTTTTTTTGTTTGTTTGTTTTTATCCACAGTGCATTTAAAGGAGGTGCCACTCTCATTTTCACAGCCTGCCACCAGCAGTCGGAGTCTCTCTGCTTTTATTTATTACTAAACATGCTGGATGGAGTTGGGGCACAAAGGAAAAGAGGAAGAGCAATTGACAGATCTCAGCTGATGCAAAGTACATTTTACAAAGGATGATCAATCAGGATTAATAAACGTGAAAGAGATGTCAGTTCCCTACAGAGCACGCTACAATGCAAAACAGCTTCTTAGAGAAAAATATTTTTGTGGAGGGGGCTTGGGCATGCAGTTCTTCTCTTAAGCCTGCAAGTCTGGCAGCTGCCTAGTAGTTCCTTTTTCCCAGACTTGTCACATTCGTGCTGAGATATATAAATGTCTTTTCTCTTGTGCTCCTTCATCACTACACAATCTTTCCATTTTTAAGCAAAAAAAGATAGAAGCCATATTTTGTATCATCTATAGCTGAAGCTGGAGTTTTTCCTGTACAAGGAAATGGTTTCTTATTATCTGAAGATGACATCTCTATTTTACAGTAAAAGCCCCAGTCCTATTTTTTGTTTCCACTCCTCTTTTCTTCCTCCATCTCCAAAACTGGACTAATCCAGTCCCTTGCAAAAAATAATAAAAGAAAGATGGTTTTGCTCTGTTTCCTGGCGACCGGCACTACTGAGACTCCGGGTAGTATCACACTGGCTAATTCAAGGCAGAAACAAGCACAGTGATAGTGATAGTTAAGTGGGAAGTGAGGGTGCAGCACTAACCTTGGTGCAGAAAATCCTTGCCACAGCTGCCTGCAGTTCATGGTGCAATTCACAGTGAAAGAAGAGCCTGTTCTGAATACAGAGAATTATGTTCCATGCGTGCTTACTTGGCTTTTTTTTATTATTATTTTTCCTTACTAAACTTAGCCATGTTGGCTCTCCAGCATTACCCTCGCTACCTGTAAAAGCACATAACAAAATCACGTTGATGCTGGGCTAATACAAGAGGGCAAACTGTGGCTCCCCTAAAAACTCCCAGAGGGAGCAGGATGCCGTCTTTGCACTTACCTTAAACTGCCTCCCCCCTTCTCCAAAACAACGTACTGAAGGCGGGGAAAAACCCTTATGCCGCTAACACAATGCAACATAGAAATGTGGAAGAAAAAAAAGGCTTTAAAATGGCTCTTATTCCCAAAGAACAAAGGGATGACAGTCTGTATTAGACCATGGGAATGAGGAAGGCCATCAGGATTAGTCTGGGGAAAGAGTTGCATTTAGCCTGGCTGTTGTTTTCATATGTGGAAAACAGTCTTCATGGAGGAAGGAGAAGGTGACCAAAGAGTAAGTGATGGGAACTGACTTACTGGGTCAGACTGGAGATGCCTCTAAATCACACTGCACAGTGCTGAGGAATGGTGGCGACTCCTTATTAGAGAGGCTCCCTCTGCATGTGCAAAGGTCCCAGCTCCCCAAAGGCATCCAGGCACAGGACGTGGGCATTGAGGTACTTCTCATGGGTGGTGGTGGTGGGGAACGACACAGTAAAACAAACAAACAAACTGTTACAGACAGTGCAGAGTTCAGATACTCCCTAGGGAGCCAGGGCAATAGAAATGCAACAGGAAGATGGCTTCGCATCCCTGGCATTAAGGAGTACCAAATGCAAGAAGCCCACGGGGGTATGGTGTCTTCAGTCCCTGTCGGTCATGGGATGTGACAGCTGAGACCTTTAAAGACTGTCAGAGGAGGGAAATCAAGGCACTCCAAATGCCAAGTCTGTCAACAGAATAATTAACATGTCATGTGTGGTCTGTTCAGAAGTGCAGCACTCACTGCATCTCCAACCACCAGACTATCGAAAATGCTGCTCACCCGGTACTTCCTGCACCATGTAATCATGTCAAAACTGCTGCAAAGCCAAGAAAAATGCAAACTGTAGAGTTTGGGAGGACAGAAGTCAGTTTATATCCCATGCAGGAAGGCAAGCTAACATACTACCGGTGCTGTTGTTGCTCCAGCTCCAGAGGCGCATCTCTGGAAACATGAACTCAGTCATATTCTTAGAAAAGTATTGAGTAAACCATAGCTGCTAGGGCAGCAAAAAATTCTTACCTCAAGGCTTCACAGCAGCATTACAAAAATCGAAGTTATTTTGTCATTATCCTCTGGAGTGGCAAAATTTCTGGTGTAAGCCTGTTCAGCTGTAAGAACAAGGGCAAGAAGACTGCAGGCTGACTGCTCTTAACTCTTTGCTTTGCAAGAATGAAACCCGACGTTCTTTCAAGCCTTCCTCAGGTCTCACATAGAACAGAGGGAATCTGAGAGGCACCCCAAGCACATCCACTTCACAAGGACAAAATGCCTGAAATGGAAAGGATTGAGGCAAAAGCTGCAGGGAATTCACAACCCAAGGCAGGTTTTGAGGACTGCAGCCTCTGGAGGACGCTCCCCACTAACCTGCATGAATCACTTTGAGGCAGGTAGCAGCAAGTGCCACGTGAAAAGGAAACATTCTCTCCCCATCTCTGGCAGCGTACCTTGGGCAAACTCACAAGCATGAAGTGACAAGCGACCGAAAGAAAAATCCCATGTTGTGAAAGCCAGCCTACAGAGAGGCACAGAAATTCTCTCCCTCCACTGAAAGAATGGATGCACTGTTTATTGCAGGAGAGTCCTAGTAGAGGTAAGATGCTAGGGGCAACCTAGGTGAGTCCTCAGGTTGAGCCAAACCTAAGATTTATTTAAAAAGAGGTAGATCTGCAGCTGACGTGACTGACCAACATAATCAGGCCAAGGACAGTACCCAAAATCCACCTCAGAACAACAATTCAAGTATTCCTGAGCAAACTTGCTACCTCATTGCTGAGAAGTACAGTATCCGGGTACCTGGGAGATCAGCAGGGAAAGGCACTGGAAAAGGAAATGCAGATGATGAGGTCCAGGTGTTACCCTAAGGAATGATGGACTCACAAGGACAGGGTGAGACACAGGGAAATAAGAGAAAAAGCAGGCATGCAAAAAAGGAAAAAAAAAAAGAGCTTGACTGATGGTTAAGTTCGGTAAAAGAGCAGATTTTTACTGAATGTAACAATGAAGACATATGTAGAAGTTTTATCTGTAGGCTGGTTTTGCTCTTCCTCTAATCACCATACATTCCAGAGCCCGAGCAACTCTACAAGGAGGAAGCGGTGTATTCTGATAATAATTTAAGTAATCGGTACATTCTGACCCTCCCAGTGGAACTGCTACTACCCTGTAAACCAGCAAGTGTTCTTGATAACCATATGCAAGACCTACTGAACAGAAAAAGCAAGCATATTCTATTAAAAGGCAAAAACATTTTAAATCACCATCATATCAAAATAATCTATTTCTACACAATAAATATACCATTTCCCCCCTCTTTCAGGTTGACTTAAAATCATGCAAGTTAAGGCTATCTTACAAACAACAGTGAAGAATATATGCTAAGAAAACATTTATGAAGGAAGTTTTCATTGCAAACTCCTATTTCTAAACAAGTGATTTGACAAAAAAAAAGTTCTTTAGTGATACCACCAACTCCTTAAGTTTAGAGGACCCTTAGTCTAATTCCTTTCTCAACATCATTTTCTTTTCTCAGTAAACAGAAAAGACAACGGCCCTGTTGGCACCTACAGATAGGTTCCTGTAAACAAGGACAGCTTTATCAGGAGTTCATGCATCAGAACAAAGGGAGAAAAACAGAACAAAGAAGTGAGAGGGACAGTTTGTACTCCTGATGGCTGAAAAGGGTTTTCAGAACCATGCAAAGAGCTCTCACCACACTGACCTGATATCAGTAAAGACAGGAGACAGCACTACCTGAACACATGCTCAAAATGCTTTGGCAAGAAGTAGTTACATCCAAGCTCCTGCTGTAGACAGGAGGTTCTTGCTGAGATTACAATCAGCTGTGTGAACGAGCACAGTGACAGAACACATTGGCTTCATCAGTTTTTGTCAAGACCTGTCAATGGTGCAAGAAAGACATAAAATTGCCCCTATAATGAAAACGGTCTTGTTTGTGGCTCTGTGATAAGTACTATTTATCACAAACCTTTGATTCCTTTTGCCCGGACTGCTTCTGCAGCTCCTCTGGGATGACATTAACAATTTCTCCATGGCTCCTACGCATCTCAAACAGGCTCTGCTACAAATGTGTTTTTCACCCGTGGCCTGTGAAATTTCTCAAATCATCTGATAGAAGAGACTTTCCACCACAATCACAGCAAGCCCAATAGCATTCTGCCCAAAGGTTATTATGAAATATGGGTCAACTGTGCTATACACAGCAGTGTGAAACATGGTAAGAGTCTCACCGAAACCTCTCTACAGAGGCTTATAGAAGTTGAGCATAGTTTCATTCAGGAGAAGCACAATCATCTCATGCAATCAAAATCATCAAAAGTGATTTCACAGAAATGGGCATGTACTTTTTAAAAGTTGTATTTTAACTAGGGTCTAACACCAGGCAAAAAACACGTATATTTATGAAAAGTCAAGACAGCAGCACAATTTTAAAAACAACAATAATAATTAGCACACACTGGCTCATGTTTTTAAAGCATTTTACAAAAATCTTAATTAATCCTCACAACACCCTTGTGAGATAGGTAAGTATTATTAGTCCCATTTTAGAGACAGGCATGGAGAGAGTATGACCTGCTCACCACCACACAAGTCAAATCCAGGAACAGAACACCAGATTTTCCAGTTTCCTGCCACACGTGATCTGACCACTTAAAAGATGCTGGTTTTCAATAAAAATTTGTTTCTTCTCATCCCTTTTAAGACACCTGGCCGCATTTCACTCTGATGTGAAAAGGTACCTGCTGAGAGCTACTCAGGATAAACAAGTAGAATTGGTAAATTATTATTTTATATATATATATATATATATATATATATTTTTTTTTTTTTTTAAACAGACTCTGTGCTGCTGGAAGCTGTTTAAAAAAACTTGACATGGGCGCTTCCACACTGCCTAACAGTACTACTTTTCCTCAAGCACCAGGACAGTGAGGCCTATCTGGAATGCTGATACAGCTCAGAATCTGAAAAAAAAAAAAAAAAAAAAAAAAAAATGTAAGGTTTCTTTGCTATTTCCAAACAAGGAATCTCTCTCTAGTGGGTACTCTTCTCTGAGAAGAACTCATGTGAGTACAACTGCACTGAAAGCAAAGTAAGATTTTTATCAGGAGATTCTTGAGGTGCAGCCAAGGTGCACATATACATCTCTCAGAAAACTTGGAAACGCGTAAATATTGTGCTCTGTGTTAAAAGAGATGGCCTGGAGGCACCAGACATCCCGGGGGTAGAAAATAACTCCCAATAGTCAACTAGAGAAGGATAATTCCCTTAGCGTATCGCTCTTGCACTGAACTAATCAGTGAGTCTAGGATTAAAAATTCCAAACCACCTGATAAAATTCAAGTCAACGGATTTAACTCCTTATAAATGCCAAATCTGGCAGACCCACTGCTGCCTGTTCACAAACCCAGGCTCAGGTGTTAGTGGAGAAACAGAAACAAAAACAGTCCTTCCACCTTCAGTTACGTATGTCCATTAGATCCTATCTAGAGTCCAGGAAGTGACTCTCACGACAGCTCGATCTGAAGATCCTCCCCATACTTTCGGATCAGCTTTGTGTGGTTATGGTCCACTGACCACTGCTCTGGGAGGTATTTGGGCTGCATGCTGTCCAAGAAGTGCTGCCGCCAGCGTCTCTCCAACTGCATCAGGGAGCGCAGGCCTCCTTTAGCAAAACACTGCACCACCTTCAGTCCGTGCGGCATGTAGCTCTCATTGCAGATCCTGCCAGGACAAAAGCAGAGTTTATTTTCACACGAGCCCACTGTCAGACTCCAGACCTGTCTGCAGGAAACAGCGAGACACTGAAGATGATTTCAGTTGCGTGGTTTAATTAGAGCCACATGGTGTAAGCTAACCAGGAGGGGAGCTGGGAGAGAAACTTCTAAGCCTTGCTTCAACGCCAGACTGCTTTCTGGAACACAGCTACACCGGAAAGCTGGCTTCTTTGAAATGAATTGAGTATTATTCTTTTATAGCAATGCTAAATAAAGCTTCTCAGGAGACAGACTGCAGATTTCTCAGGGCAAGAACCACACGATATTCCAGAGGCCTGATCCTGCCGTTGGATTCCCTGCCTGGATAAGTACTGGGATGTTACATAGGCACATGACAAGCAACAATGAGTTTAACAAGGAGAAAACATTGTCTTCATGCAGACAAAGATCAGATACTAGTTAAGAACAGGTATTTGGGGAGGCTTAAAGACAGGAGACTTCTGGTATGATTGTCTTTCAGTCTCCCTCCATGATCTGTCTGTCCTTCAAAAGGAAGCAGCAAATAGTAAAGGAGAAGAGGGATGAGCAAGAACAGAAGGAGATTGCTGGAAAAGAAACGAAAAGAGAGGAAAACACAAGTGCTGCAGCCCACAGACCACTACCAGCATGAGGGGAAAAGAGGGCAAACAAGTGCACAATAAGAAATCCAGGGTGTGCCTATCTGCTTAGAGCCTTAGGATACAGCACAATTACCTTCTTTCTCTCTTTGCTTTCTAGTTAAGTGTATGAATACTATAAATCCAGACTGTGCAGGCTTATACAAGTGATAAAGTTGTGGTTTTAGGGGCTCTTTTTGCCTGTGCAGATCAACTTCTACTAGTCTCAAATTCAGAAATTCCTTAACTTGACACCATGATTTTATGGAAGGTACAATCATATCCCAAGGAATCCAGCAATAGGTCTTATCTTGTTTTCATTTAAAAGCTTAGTGGTAAAAAAGTCAGTATGTGTGATCCTCGGCTCTGCAAATGCTGGTGGATTTCATTTTCTTTTGCTCCATAAATATTTACCCAAGGTTCTGTGTGTAGACACCCTTTTGTTGAATTTACGTGCTCACATAAACAACTAAAATGCTACATCTACTGCTGGGCTTGTTATACCTGGTTTCCAGACCAGCTGCTTCCTGGAGCATCTCTGGGGTCACTGCTTCTGTGTTAAAGAAGTCCTTGATGCCTTGCAGAAGTTCTGCCCTTCGGGGATCAGGCAGGCTGTCTGCATTCAGCAGAGCTCGGGCCCCTGAGCGCACCTGCCTGCGCAGAGGGTCCTCCAGCATACGCACGCCCTCCTCAGAGCCAATGGGGGCACCGAACTCCTCGGCCAGCTGCTGCTTGAGGTGGTTGTCGTAGTAATTGGAGACGGCGTGGCAGGACGTGCAGAGTAGGAGCACGTCATGGGAGTTGTGGTCCTTCATCTGGATGGGGAAGTGTCTTCGGTATTCGTGAGGAACAATGTTCTTCCTGGGGAAGACAAGTCAGCCAGCTCATTACATTTGCCTGGAGCTGCTACTTGCTGATTTCTCCTCTTCCTGGCCCACAAAAGTACAACTAACAACAAAAGTGCAGGAAAACAAAGATCACCAGTGCCAGGATTCTCGATGCACCATAAAAGTTTCAGAAATCCCCCATTTGTACTTCTCTCTACAGGTTTTCTACACTTCTCGTTTTTAAGAAGCACACCTGCCAACTAAACAGCAGCAAAGACAACAATCTCACCCTTTGTCTCTTCATAAAGTTCAGGCTCACTTAAGCCTTCCAAAAATATAAGGATTAAGTACTGGAAGGAATAGCGTATTTATTTTCAGAAGATAATGCCATCAGAACAGCATACATTTGCTACTACTGCCCCCTGTAATTCAAACTGCAACACACACGTTCTATCCAAGGACCAATTCCTCCACCCTCTGTAAGAGGAAAGCCTGTTCGGCGTTAAACTTGCCCAGATACACGTGACCACAGAGCATTCAAACAGTGACAGACCTTCTAGGATGTGAACAAACACATTTCAACCCACTAATCATGCTTCTGGACGCTGAACTAGATGCAGACTTCAGTCTTTTTGTTTGTTTGTTTTTAAATTAGATGCAACTTTTCTTATCCCACTAAGCAACTCACCGGATGTAGGACTCCCGTTTGCCACATACAACACACAGGTTCTCTTTGACTGTCAGATAATAATCGACTTGAGACTCGGGACGTCCTGAAGGCTCGAACCGCAGCTTCACAACAAACGGGTCTGTGCTAACTAGGTCTGAAAGAACAAAGGCAAGCAGAGAATATTCGAGACAATGTTGTATTTGAGAGCTAGGATAATGATGCTAAAACAAGGGAGACATCCTAACGAATCCACAACAGCATTTTCAGTAAGAAAGGATACCAAGAATTCATGTCCAGTTATCTAAGAAACACGAAAAAAATGCTGTATCTTAAGTATCAACAGGGAAGTTAGTGTGCTCACCTCCGATCCCCTTGTCCAGATACCACTGAGCCTTCTTGCGATCACAGGTGCACAGGGGCTGTCCATCTGGTGCATGCAGGAAGCAGTTGTCATACAGTGGAGATTTTCTATGAAACAAGGATAACATTGCAAAAACTATAATAACGTGCCAGAAAAACAGAGCTCTCTATGGTGATGTGTTCCACACTACAACTCCTGCAGCCTCATCCAAGTCACAGGAGGGAGAGGAGCCCCTAAAGACATGGTTTAGGCTGCTGAGCGCTGCACAGGCTGCTGCTAGGGGAAGTAGAACATCTAAAAATGTATCTGAGGTTCATGAATTGACTGTAAGGTATCTTTGCTCTCCTGATGCCAATAGAAGCGCTAACTCTGAATCCCAGTTTTCAAGAGATACCACCAATGACAATGGTTTTCCAAAAAAAAAAAAAATCTACATTAGAAAAAAAAATAAATATTAAAGTCAAGAATGAAGATGAGCTCCAAGCAAGCTGAAGGAGTGTTATCAGCCGGTAGACAAGGCCATTTCAAGGATCAGCTACCTAAGCCCATATTGTAATGATTTATTAAGATGACTTTTCTAAAACTTTGTGTGAATAGCAACTACTTCATTCATCCAAGAGCAACATTAGGAAAAAAAAACAACCCTTGGAGTACTGGAAATTCACTCAGTATTTGTTCAACTCACTGAGCATTCACTCAGCAGAGTTCTACCAGCTAAAAAGACTGATTCATAGGCAATGTAATCTAGCAAAAGGATTTCTCCTGATGTCCCTGGGGGTGGAGGATAGGAACAAAAAAAAAGGTAAAGATACAGGAGGTCTCTTTCCACCAAACATTAGCAGTTCAGCTCAGTCACCATCATAATATGAGTACCTCCCAACTCTAAATTAATAAACATTCAAATTAAACACGCTCACAGAAAGGAAGAATAGAAAAAGACTTCTGAAATCACACCCAGTCTTACCAGAACCAGACTGCTGGAGATACTGCAAAAAACAGTGGACCTACAGACCTCTCATGAAATCAAGCATGGTTAAAAACAGTAAATAAATAACCAAGCAGCCATAGGGAGATATCAGGTTAGTTTGGAATTCGATTGTGTTTAAATTTTAATCCTCCCACAAAGTATAGTCCTTCTGTTTCATATGACACAAGCTCCAAATTAAAAATATATATATCTGAAGGGACTTACTGCGTACAACACGATATTGTTAATGACTGCTAATGAAATCAAAGTTATTGACTACAATACAATGACTCCACTGCCAAAAAAAAAGGAGAAAACAAATACCAAAATGAACGTTTTTCTTCCCAAATAAAGGTAAAGGTGGGGCAGGAGAGTGTTTAAGTTCCTATATCTATGTGATTAATTTTATTAGAGTGCACCCAAACATAAACAAATATACTAGTTCTCCGTGTTTCCCACTACGCTGAGCTTAAAGAGATCACTCCTACTTGTTTTATTTAAAAACAACTGAACTCACAGTAGCAAAAGGCCATAATAATTTAGCATTTGTCCCAGGACAAAGTAAAACCATTCCCTCCTCGCTCCCTGGTGTACGAAGTGCTTTGATGCTGCTACAGATGGTCCTCCCCGCGCTCCCTGGCACCTCACATAATCCCTCTCACCCCCTGTAGAGGTAGCTTTCAGGTCTGCTGTCCCTTGACATCTCTGTGACCTCAGTGATCTGGAGCAGCACAGTACAAACACCAGCTTACAAGGCAGATCCTGCTCACAGGACAATCTCTATGCAGTTGCCCCCTTTTCCCTGGAGGAGACAGGACTCAGCCTGGAATGCCACCCAGACAGCCAACTGCCTCCTGATGGGACTCTGCTCTTGAGCTAAGGCCTCCATATTATAAGGGAAGGTAAAAACTTAAGACATCCCCTCAATCTACTCATGGCCTAGTACAGATCTGAGTTCCCCTGCCACTTTCAATAGAGGGAAACTGGGAAAGCAGAAATAGGACTTGGCTCTCGTGACTGTTTGGTGCTGTGTCCCTTCCTAGCTCTTATTGTCCACTTTGTTTAATAACTAGAGCAGGAAGTGTCATTCTTTTTTTTTTTTTTAACCTGTGGTGCAAGGAGTAAAATTTGCTCACAAACTTACCTTGCAGAATATCCCACACCCAGAGGCTTTCTCTTCTGCCTCCGAGGATCTCTCACTTGCTGACTGCCAGAGGACTGGACATTCACCGAAGATTTACGATTCTTTATTTTCTGAGGGGAGCGTGCCTCTCCGCTCTTCTCTCCTGCGCTGCCACTCCTCCTTCCTCTAAATGGGATATCCACCAAGCCCTGGCATTTACTCAGTACTTTTTCCCAAGCAGCAACAGAGTTTTCACCTTCAGATATAGCAGGGAGGCAGGCAAATCCCAGCAAATGGAGGAACAGAGCCACTGAGATCTGGGCATCCCTAGCAGCATAGAGAACCTGCAGAAAAGCACAGACATTGAGATACCAGCAAACACTCCCAAACACCATCGGTCTTTAACACTAGATTCAGTACAAACAGAAGCTGGATTTATTTTCCCTTGTTCCCTTTTGGCACAAGGCCTACTAGCATTCAATGTGATTATTTATCCTGTCACTCCCTCTACTGGTCACTGATTCTGTAGACATCTGCAGCATGACTGGAAAGAACAGAAGCAATTAGGGAAACCATAATAGTCTAAAGATGGTGAACAAGGTTTCCAGGGTCTTTATCTGATATTGCACTGACTGCTATAAATTGGAGGAAAGAAAAGAAAAGAGTGAGGCTTTGGGAGCACAAACCACTTGTTCAAGGGATCCGGCCTTATAGATCTTCCAGGATTAAAGGAAAACAAGGGTCAAGAATCCAGAGAGAATGACAGAAAATTGTCTTGGAAAAGGAGGGAAACTCAGGCACAGAGTCTGAAATTGACTTGGGATCATAGTCACACAGAAGCTATTGAAACACAGAACTCAAAGAAGAACAAGATCTCCCTGTTAAAATGTCTCTCCTCTAATAAGAAGTTTGCTTTTCCTCCCAAAACACAAAGATGAAGTGGAAGACACACCTGATGTTGTGTCAGTTCTTCTGCCTCCCAGTTGCTGCAACGCATATGAGGAGACTTGTCAAGCGGGCAGTTCAGGACTTTTTCAGCTAAAGACTTAAGGCTAAGGCAGTTGTGAAGTAGATCCTTCCTTCAGTTTTAACAAAGAAAGCAAAACAGGCACATTAAAAATGAAACTAAACACTAATGCAAATTCAGATGGCCTCACACAACCTGGTTCTGCCAGAACACAACGCACTTGATGCATGACTCCCACTCAAGCAGCATACAGCTGCTTGTCAGCTTTACAGGCCCTCTCCCTCCTCTCCACTAAAATGTCCGACCTAGATTTGGTAATTATCTAGTGTCTGCAATTTGCCAAACAGGCAAGGCTGGGAGGTGGTAGAGTCTAAGGCTGAAGTATTTGGCTCTGAACTACCTGCTTCTGAAATAAAAAGGTCTGTCATAGAGCGATGGACTGTCTGTCCCAGGGATTCATCAGCCACTTAATAAACAGGCCTGGAGACATTTTCTGAGGGGCATGAGAGCCAGGAATGACTCAAGAGGAATCCATCCTCAGTGCTAAAAAGGCACCACCAGGTCATCAAATCCATGCCCCGCATCACTAACAATGCACATATACTGAATGTGAGGAACATTCCCAAGTAAAACATTTTATTTTAGGGAAGAACAGAGGATGATAAAATAGCATCACAATTGTAACCTATAATAGGAAACACTGATATTAGAACAGAAAATTGGATCTAGTTTTTTTTTTTTTTTAGCCATTTTTCAAGAAATCCTGTAATTTAACAGTTCCACTTAAGTGCCAATCACACATTTACCCCATAGTTTCAAGCAGTGTATTCAAGCATCTGTTTACATCGTGAGCTCTCTGGCTGTGTTGCATCACTGTGCCTGGACTTCTTACAAGACGAAGCAAGATACTCAGAAAAGCCCTTACGGGTATTACACGAGAAGACAAACTGACACAATTAACATCCATGATTTCATTTCGTTTAAGGTCACAGCATACACGCCTGACACGTTCTTGGGCTGCTGCCATCAGTGACCATGCTCTAAAGAAAGTGCCCCATCCTGAGAACTCCAGTCCTACCTGCCTGGCATCATCCAGCACACACAAATTACTTTTTAATATTTCAAACTCAAATGGTGTACTAGAAACAGAGCTGCCTCTGTCTTCAGACACTTACCGCTGTCTCATGGCTAAATACCGGAGATCCACGCTCCCTTTGACTGGAAGACCATAGTCCTGAAGTAACTTGCAAGCATCTTCCCAGCATCCTACCCCTACTTTCAATACAGCGCTATCTGCCATGATGTCTAACAGGGTCTTTGGGATAGTCTGTCCACTGGCAACAAGCCTGGGCAACCGGATGAGAACACAGAAGCCACTGGAAGAAGCCATTTGTAGAAGGGATACAGGATTCGCCTTTCCCTCCACAGATACCTGAAATAAAGGTAAAAATCACAGTTGGGTTACTAGCAGTACTGCAGCTGGACCAAATTGTAAAACAGGCCACCAAAGACAGGAAATACTTATCAGACTATGCAATTGAAAGCTTTTCCTGCAAATTATGTGATTTGTTTCACAGTATTATTGTCCCACAATTACTTCTTGCCACAACCCTGCAAGAGAAATTTCCCCCCTTTCACCCTTGCCCCTCACAGCTGGGCTGTCAGAAGAAAGCAGACACATTCCTTAATCCACGTCAACACTACATAAGTGTTTATGGCACACTGTTTAACTGCGGCTTGTACTAATGAATGTGGGGTGAATAAACTTCCAGCCAAAATGACGGCGAAGACGAGCTTTATAAATGACTCAAAGTCTGTTCCAAGAGCTCACATAGGCAAACATACAAGCAGCAGATGAATACTGCTTTCTGGTATGCCCACAGAGTTCTATCTTCTTATCAGCATTACCCTCCTCTTCTGGTTTATTAATTTTAAGAAACTCTTTCTTCGGTACATGGATGTACTTAAAATATTGTAAATCCAAACTACTTCTGGTAAACCACATATAAAGAGATATTATATAAAACATACAGTGCTATTTAACTATACAATTATCACTGCATGTTTAGAACTAGACTTATCACAGAAGTTCAGCAAACAAATACAACTAGTGAACTAAAACCTTACAGCCAGCAGACTTAAATGTGAGAATTATCAAAATTAGTGGATAATTCACTGTTATCATGATAGATAATCACGGTTTCAATAGTCAGCCGAGCGGTATCCATTCGAGCAAAGGAATAGCTCCTCCCTAGATGATCTCCTGTTGCAATTTGCAACCTAAAGGAGAGGCACTTGTGATCACTCACCCACTCACAATCAATTCCAAGCACTGGCCACTTCTCCACCTCCTTCTTCAGCAAAGGCTCGACCCGATCCCATTCCTCCTGCTCTGAGACTATCACTATGTCCGCACCAAGGCTCCTCTCTACCCGGGAGAAGGTGGGAGACGTGAAGATGGAAAGCACCTCCTTATCCTCTGCCTTAATCAGTGTCTCATCTCCCGACTTTTTAACCGCTTCCTCTCGCTGATCCCCACAGCGCGCTCTTCCTTTCCGGCGCTGGGCTGCTTTCCACAAAACCAGGCCCCCCACCGCAACACCCAGCAGGGTCGCCAGAGCAACTGTCACCGCTGTCTGCTTGAGCATTTTTCATCCCCCTTCCCTTCACCCACTCAGAGCGGCACTGCGGGGTTTTATCACGGCCTGCAAAGAAAAAGCAGAGAGGTGGGAATTAGCGACAACTCCAGCAGCCCCGCCGCCGGAGGCGCAGCCCCCCGGGCCGCTTTGGGATCGCTTGGGGCCGGCCCCGGCGAGAGGCCCGAGCGCGGCCGCCGCGGGAGGCGCCAGGCCTCGCTCTCACGCGCCCCCGCTACCGGGTCCCCGGGATGCGGGCAGCCCCCGGCCGCCCCCCCGGACCCCGCCGGGTGTCCCGGCCGCTACCTGCGCGTGTGCGGCACCGGGCGGCGGGCGCCTCCTCTTCCCCGGAGGAGCCGGCGGCCCCTGGGCGCCGCCATCTTGTACGGCCGCTGAGGCGGGGCGGGCGGCGGGCCGGCCTCCGGCCCCGGTACCGGGCGCTGCCGCCTCCAAAATGGATGTGCGAGGGGTGAGGGGCTGGGGGACAGCCGGGAGGCTTCACACGGCAGAGCTGGTGCGGGCAGCCAGGGACAGCCTCGAAAAGCGGCGAGGCTCCAGCCCCCATCCCTCGGGAGCTCAAGGGCAGCCGAGCAGCACCCGGCGCCTTCAGGTTCCTCGGCGGTTCCCCCGCTTCCCCGTGTTTGTGCTGCTGAAGCCCAGCTGCTTGCATCCGCCTAAAGGAGACACCAACCCACGGGAAATAGTGCTTTAAGTTGCTTTGACAACTCGTGTCAAACTTGGTTTTGGTTTTAACCTTGCCCCTTGTAGTGTAATTGTCGCAGAGGGGAGGAAGGTTTCCCCAGGAGAGCTGGCATCTACCACACGGATCGCCCGCTGGGTGCAGCAGCACAGCCGAGGGCAGTCACCAGGGCAGATGCCAAGAGGAGCAGGATTTCAATAAGATGACCCATCCCCTACAGCTTAAACAGCTGCTTACCATAAGGAGCTGGGCTAAGCCCAGGGCAGCGAGATGTCAGATCTCACAAGCAATGGGATCAAGTCGGGAAAAGTTTGTTTTCCATTGAATGGTCTGTTTTGAACATACAAATGCTTTAGTAACAGCTTCTGTATAATTTTTTTTTTTCTGCAAAGACCCTCAATCTTGCTCTGCACCAAAGAAATTATTATCCACTTTGATATTAATCCCCTGGGCTCTATAGAGCAGTGCAATCTTGCACGCTGTAGCAACACACATCTTGTTCCTGGTACGCTCTCCTCCACAAGGAAGAGGTGCTTCTTCCTCACAGCCATAGCTGGGCCACAGCTTCTCCTTCCATCCCGTGATCCAATGCACCAGACCCAGCTGATAGCTGAAACGCACATCACAGGGCAGGAGGCTACTGCTCTGAAGCTCATCACACAACGCAGGGTATGCACAGGAGAAAAAGCTGGGGTGGCCTGGCTCTAACTGTGAGTTCCCATAGCCAGATGGAGATGTTCTCCGTCCCTCCTACCCTCACTTCATTCCCCTGCCTCCCCCAAACTGTACAATGCTTTGTGTTACATGGTCATTGTAACCAAGTACAGACCTGGAGCACTGCTTGGATATTACCACAATTCGTGTTAAACCCGACTGACTGCTTGCTCCCTGGTCCCTAGGTCGAGCACTAATATTTCCTTAATGACAGGGGCATAGATTCAGGGAACTGATCCACCTGTAAACTAGTCCAAAGGAAAAAAAAATAATAATATCTGGGGTCACTACACACTTATTTCAGAGACCACATAACCAAGCCCTGAGAAGCCTCTGTGTCTGCACTTCAAGGTCCAGCCACCCTGCTGGGTGTAGGTAGCACATCTTTAAGAACTCTGTTACAGACTTGAGCTCCAAATAGCGACCAAATGTGAACAAATCTGCAAAGTTTATTCATAGCTGGATCCATTTGTAATAAACTGACATCCACCCAGAAACCCGAAATAGGCCAGTCTTTCCTTTTACAAAGTGTTTATTTCAGTTTCTAAGGTAATAGGAGTTTTGTGTAGAGAGGAAAAATAAAATATCCTAGCACTTATTACACAGTACAGAGAAAATATGACATAATGTAATGCCCAAGCCTTGCTTTTCAATAATAACAGGATTGTATCCTTGGCTGCACCTAAAGCCTTTGTTTTTCATGCTATCGCTGACATCAGAGTCCTGTAAACCACAAGTCTCTTTAACAGCTTGTCTTACTACCTACATACCCATTTATTCAAGTGTAAAGGTTAAATTAAAAATAAATGAAAGCAACTGATGCATGAGTGCACTCTGGCAAAAAAAAAAAAAAAAAGAAAAAAGTTCCCAAAGCCTGACGGGGACATTGCCGAAGATGAGAAGGTAACCAAGTGAGTAAACACCAACTGCTGGCTTAGCCTTACTTATGAGAAATCTGTTGCAGCAGGTAACTGAAGCCTTTACAAGGTAAACTGCAAGATTTACTTTTCTTTGTCTCTCTGTAACCTGATCTGAGATCTCTGCAGAGATCGATGTCAAAAGACTCATTTTTAGCCTGATTTCCTAAGGAAAGAAGGCTTATGCAATTACACTGTCTGTTGGCGTTTCTGCCTGTGGATCTCCTTTCTTCCTCCCTTTCCTTGCCAAAAAAAGGCATGTTTGAGCCATTGCCCAATTCCATCTAAATTTGTACAAAGAGATAGAGCTTTCAAAGGTGACTTCTGTGAAATGCAAAGCCGAGTCAATGAAACAGACCCTAATAAAACTGCCACTGATAAAATAGCAAGCACGTGCAGACACTGCTTAATATACATCAGAGAATCCACACAGCGGTGCCACATCGGGACAAGTCCATAGGAAACCAGGCTTCACTTGTTCTGCTGATCATAGAAAAAAATATTTTTATAATCCCATTAGCTCATCCTTTAACAGGGAGAAGACTAGAGTAAATGACTCAGTGTTCAAAGGAAAATCAATGATAGTGGAATATCAAAGGAAAGAGGCTCCAGTCAAGAGCTAAATTGCTGTGAGCAGACAATGAGCAGAGAGCCACGTGTAGTCCCCACTAGCTCATTAATAACACTGCATTTGGGGCCCCATCCCAAGCTACATAAGAAAGCCAAACTCACATTTCAACTCCTAATGTGATTTATCTTCCTTGTGTCAATGCTAGTAACCCCATGAATACATCTTCAAACCAGTCATTTTGAGCAGGATTTTTTTTTTTTTTTTTTTAACAGGGCTGGTATCAGGGAGGTAGTAGGACGACGACTTTTGTCAAAAAATCATAATGAGATCAATTTGAAATCAACTGTGAAGCCACATCCTAAAGGTGGAGTTTCACACTGTAACAAGGTGGATGGAAGGTTTAGCTCCTGTTGAAAAAACAATTCTGCTTCCCCCTTCTACCTGTAGCCTTCCTTCTACTGCCTTACTTCTACGAACATTGGTGCCAGTCTGATTCAAGGAATTCAGTGAGCAGAAAGCTAACACAGCAAAAAATAGAGTTTTCTCCTGGTTTAACTCCTTGGACTGGCTCACCACAGAGCCAGATCTCAGTGAAACTACATCCTAAGCCAAAAGATGAATCAGCTGCAACTCCCTCAGTGAAGGGATCTGCCAGAGTTTGCAGGTTTTGCAAAGAATCTGAAACAACAGCTCTCAGAGGTGTGAGCTGCCAGATTGATCCCATGAGGATGAGCTGTATTACCATTAATCATCACCAACATATTTCTCCATTAATTGCCAACTCTTTCATTGCATATGTAGAAATAGAGAGGAATTTCACAATTTTGTTTCTTGAAGGGCTGCTTAACTTACCTCAGTGGCTGAGCTGCAGAAGACACAGTAAGTTGGCCCCACAGTTCATAGTTGCTTAGAAGGTGACATCCCCTATCTCCCAAAACTCTGCTCCCAGCTGCACCCTCCTGACTGGCCTGTGCCAATTTGGGCATCCATTGGGACACCTCCATGAGCCAAATGAAATCAGTAAAATGATAGACAAACAGGCCCAATGAGCAGCAGCATCAGGACAAAGAAAGGGACGGAATGCATAGCCAAGAAGAATAAAGCCTCCTTTCAGCAGCTACAAGTCATTAGATCAGCTCAGCTGCATGTTCAAGCCACATCTTTAGCTGAACAGCCTCAAGGGGTGACGTTTGAGAGAACAGTGCTTGTTCTCCCCACCTTTCTGGTCTGTGAAATGAGTAAGCAAAAGGAGAAAAGCCCAGAAGCCATCTAATTTCCACTAGAGGGAATAAACTACACAAGAGGAGTTATTAAGGAAAAAAAAAAGATATGGCTGAAGTATGACATCATCTTCTTGGCTCACCCTCCTTTTCCTTCTATTTCTCAAAAAATCAAGCGTGTTATAAATAAATAAAAGCCTTGACCCAGACCCACCTCCTTCTCTAATGGATGCCCTACCTCTGTTGCACCTGTAGACTAACTCCACAGATATCTGACTATTGGTGTCCAAATCTCCTTTCTATTTCCACTTTGGATCAACCCAAGCCATGCAAAGGCTCAACAGTGCTCAGAAAAATGTATTTAAACCTCATTGTCTTTGACTTGACACAATCAACCATGCTTCACTTAAAATCTTCTCCTTTTACTATTTAGGCCTTTCTTCCCAGTGTTCTTTGGCAGATTCTCCTCATGCTGTGTCACAGAGCTGTATCCTTGGTCTTCTGCTTTTATCCTCCCACGTTATCTCTGAGTTATCTCATCTGAAATACAAATACAACTACCATCTCTGCGCTGATGATTTACAGATCTGCTCCTTTCCCCAGAGCTATCTCCCTCCATCCAAACTCAAATCATAGCCTTCTCTTTTCTGTGGATGACTAGCAGGAAGCTAAAGCTCAGCAAAGCTAGAACATGGCTCTTTCTCTTACCTAAAGTCCTCTCATCTTCTTCGTGCATATCTATGGATAACATCACTGGTCTACCTGCTGCTCAAGCTTCCACGTCAACTATCAGTTCTGACTGAGACCTCTCTGTAGACGCAAGTGCCCAGGGTATGTCTAAATTTAGACTTCTGCTATGAGGCATCTTTTAGACAAAGTCCTTTGATCCATTCTTGGATCCCTTGTTTAGGCCTTTTGCTTCCATACCTAGACTGCCCCAACACCTTTCCCTCCAGCACGGACCAATGCGACTCATAACCCCACAGCCTTTAACTGCTGTGAATACCATGAACTGACAATACAGGAAAGCTGACTGTAGTCCTCCTTTTAACGATCAAGTGTGCCACAACCATCAAATGGAAACCACTAATGCAATTTTAACTCATTCTGCCAATTCAAATGTGGTCAGAACAAAATGTTGATGGGATAATTTTGTACAAGCAGACATTAAAAACAGATCAGGTATTGTCAGCCCTTCCAGAGGGAGAACAAAAACTCTGTAGCATGGGCACAAGCTGATGTGAGAGCAATGTGACAGCATGGCCATACCTGATCCAGATTATTTTAGTAGCAGTGGGATATCTGGTTGCATACAGGCTTAGAATTAGCAACCCTGAAACCACAACCCAAGGCTGTTTATGTAGATCATTACTCTGACCACATCACTTCTCTGTTTGAAGCATTCTGATAGTTCCCTGTTCTGTATTGCAACAAACATTATTTACTTATCTGCATTTTCCTCCACAGAAAGCCATCTCCCTGTTCATTATCTCCCACTTCCTTTTCAGTTGAATCCTCCCTTTCTATTGTCTACTTGTTAAAATTACAGTCAAAACATTTTTGTGCTTTGTTTCACGCTGCTTTTGAGGCATGCAGGAGACTGTAACATGCTACAGAATTAAGCAGCTCAAGCAGCGGGTACAAACAGACCTTGAGGTACCCTGCCCAGTCTACAGTCTAGCCAGACTCAGGCCAGCTTGGCCCATGATGCTCAAACACTTGCAGCACAGCACCCTTTGTGCTAACATGTCCCACAAAATAGAAATTTTAGAAGTTGAATTGGTTTGACTAGGTACTGTCCAGACTTAATGCCACTCCAAGCTGCAGAAGTTTCCTACGAAGCTAGAAAAAGATGCTTCATTGGTGCTACTCCAGCATGACTCAGACCTATCGTTGTATGTGTTCTGATGAGACTACAGCATTCAGGCATTAACGCAGCAACATGTTATTTTCAGAGGAAAATGTTACCAGTACAGGTCACGATGAATTTCTTAGGTGTTAAATATTTTCAAAATTAATTCAAACAAAGGAATTGGAGAGCAAAAAATGCTTACCAGTACATTTTTAACCTATATGGATATGGGAAAGAACATTGCATTTCACAGAAAAGCTTGGCAGTCTGCTATTATTTTTCTCTCGAATTCTGACAACATGACATCTTCTTTCTGACTGCTGACAAATGTGATTTAAAAAAGAAAATATATCAGTTAAGCCTTTCTTGAAAATCCTAGCACTGGGGTTTTAGGAAAAAAAATTTGTTTATTTATATTTGTTCATGTAAGTACACATCTTTCCTAGAGACTGGATCCAGCACATGGAGAAAGAGCTTCAGCAATTTTATTATGTCACATTTCAAAGGAAATGTTCCTACACCTATTTGTTTCAGTATAAAAACAAAAATATCCAACCTAAGCAATACTTTAGGAAAGGAGAAAAAATGAACCACGTGTGACAGAAGTGACAGTCACATTACGTAATGTATTTCTGGAAGGCTCTTGGATCTTGTAGGGATGCAAGCTGTATGAAGACTGTAAGGGAGAGAACAGAATACAAACTGATAGAGTCAGTTTGAAATCTATAGATAGAAAAATATAATATCGGTAATCTATGCTGGGAATTTAAAAGTGAACGTCAATTTCTGATGTAATCGTAATGCCATAGAATCTTTTAGCATGCAAGCCAAAGAGCTATAAAGTATGATTTATACCAGTACAATTTACCTGTTTCTGAAGCTAAGGTAATCAACACAAATCATAACTGACAGGGCCTTTGCCTGTCTATACCAAGGCTTGCTAGACACGTTACATTGCAAAAGCTGGCTATCGACAGCTCTAACTAGAGCAAAATCTTTGTACAGCTCAGATGCAGGAAAGACTAAGTGTTCCTGGCTTTCGCTTTAATGTTAACATTCTTAATTATCATTCCAACAGAAAACTGTTAGTGGACTGTGTCTGGATATTTCTCTCAAATTATTACTGTACCTTTAATTAACTTTTAAGTTCCAGTATTTACATCTATTGATACCACATATGGAAACATGTAAAAAGCTGACATATGAGAAATGTTCACTGATTTTTTAAAATTCCACTAAGATAGTTTGTTATTTTATTAGAAGTAAGGCTATAACATTGTCAACTAAAAAGTATGGTTTATAGGATTTTGCGTTCTTTCTGTAAGTCTTAGCGAAGACTACCAAAACACTCAACTGACTTCCGATACTGAAATCATTTTAATTTCCACTGAAAAGCCATCCCTGAAACATGACAGCGTGTCTAGCAGTACCCAGTGATGCTGCCACACCATAGTTAATGTCAGGAAGGGTTTTGTTTGTCTGGGGACACCTAATTCTCAGCAGGTGCGGTTCTGCATAAGGAAGGCCAGGACTACCGGACTAATTCCTCACATTCCTAAAATTGTAGCTTCCATAGGTACTGGCTCTGGTTCTCCTGCACCTGTAGGGAAATACAGACCTGGGAGTTTCAAGCCACAGGTCTGGGAATACTCACCTCGTGTGCTTGGTTGTACATTGCAAAGCGGGACTGTGGGCCGCACCTCACAGCAGTTACACTTCAAGCAACACTGCTGTTGTCCGCACACAGTGTCAGGTATTACACATGGCAGATGCGATCCTGTGAAAGAGAAAAAATGTTTGTTTTTTTCTTTCCCCCTCACAAACATACAGGTGAGGGTGTCAAGACGCAGTGAAGTACAACTGATTAGTTTCACCTGTTTAACCGACTGCCTTTCAGCGTTTTGTCATTGCTGAAGAGAACGAGATTCGCCTGTGCTTCCTCTGGGGCAAAGCCCTGGGAGCCCTGCTCCCCTCAGGAGGGGCACCCATCCTCTGGTCAGCCAGGAGCAGGAGGGAGCGAGCAGCAACACCTCAGCGAGCCCCAACACCTCAGCGAGCCCCACAGACACCATCTCAAACCCAACAAATCCCTCACCACATGCTCTTTGGAAACGCCACAGAAATCGCTCAATGCTCACAGACGACAAAAACCAGCACCGGGGGGGGGGGGCACTTTTCCCTCACGCCCCCTCCAGCTACCGCTCTGGGGTGGCCCCTTTCCTTTTAGCTTAGTCGGGGCGGCTTTCCGGAAGGGAATCATAATAAAAAATAAAAAAAAAAAAGGGGGGGGGGGGGAAGAGAAGCGCCGCGACGAGCGAGTCTGGGGACGGTGTCGACCCGCGGCAGCACCTGCCTGCTGCCCAACGTTGGCGGCGAGGAGTGCTGGGCTGAGCCGGGCAGGGCAGGGCCGAGCCGAGCCGGGCAGGGCAGGGCTGAGCCGGGCCAGGAGACCGCGAATTTCCCCGCTCCGCCGTTACAGGAGCGAGTTAAAAAGCGGCGGCGCGACGTTAGAGCCGGGCCGGGAGCGGCGGGGAGGCGCGGGCTGCAGCTGAGGATCAGCTGCTGAGGGGAGCGGGGAGGAGCCAGCGGGATCAGGAAGCGGCGGAGTGTCTAACACCTCTCTGCCATGGCTGGCTAAAGAAAAATCATCATAACCATAACAAGGGGGGAAGCGGGGGAGGGGAGGCGGCGGCGGCGGCGGGGGAAGGGGCGGCGGGGGAAGGAGCGGCGGGGAGCGGCGCAGGCGGCAGCATGAAGAGGCGAGGCCGGGGGGGCAGCATGCGGTCCGTGGTGGGGTTCCTGTCCCAGCGGGGCTTGGAGGGGGACCCCCTGCTCACCCAGGACTTCCAGCGGCGACGCCTGCGGGGCTGCAGGAACCTCTACAAGAAGGACCTCCTGGGCCACTTCGGCTGTGTCAATGCCATTGAATTCTCCAACAATGGAGGCCAGTGGCTGGTCTCAGGTAAAGCGAGCGCTCCCCGGCCCTCACCCCCCCCCCCCTTCGCCGCCCCCTCCCCAGAAAGCATCCTCCTCCTCCTCCTCTTCCTCCTCCTCCTCGGCCGCCTCTCCCGCGGCCCGGGGGGAGCCGCGGCGGCACCCGCAGCCGTGCCTCCGAGCAGCCCCGGCCCGGGATTAATGTTCCCCCAAGTGGAGATCTAAAATGGTTGACAGGTTTTAAATTCTGCCGTGACTGCTGCTGGTGGTGCGGAGCCCCAGACAAAGTTTCTACGCGAGTGTTTCCAGGACGCCGGGGTTGGGGAGGGGGGAAGCCGGGGGTGCCCTTTTATTTGCTGGATCATTTGTTTTGCCTCTCTTTTTTTTTTTTTTTTTTAAAAAAAGGGGAGGGGGGTGATTTTATTCGGGGAGGGGAAACAGAACTGCGGGGCTAATCGTGGGAGCCGATTGACATTTGTCAGCGTCCGCCCGCAGCGGGGTCAAGGGGGGGCCGGGGGGGGCTCAACCCGGCCGGGGGCACCGGGGGGAGGGGGGGCGGCGTGTCCTGGGGGGCTGGGCACCCCGCTTCGGGGAGGGAGGGGGGGGGGGTGTTTTGTTCCTCCTCTCCCCCTTCCTCCCCTAGCAGGATGCTTTGGGGGAAAAGAGGGGGATTATTTCCGCGGTGATGGGGTTGGGGGGGGTGGTTAAGGCTCCCCGCTGCTGCCTGCCTGGGGCAGGGGGAGGCCGGGGGGAGGAGGGGATGCTGTCAGGTAGCAGGGAGGCAGGGGCTCGACACGGGCTGCGACACCGAGGAGGGGGGGAAAGGGGTGCCGAGCCTTTCCCCCCCGCCGGGAGGGGCCGCGGGGCCCGGCAGCCGGCTGCCCGCCTCCCCCCCTCTCCCTCCCCAGCAGCGTTTGGCGCAGGTGCCTCTGCCTCCTTCCCCGCCCCCAGGCTCGCCGGGGAAAGGAGGCAACTTGAGGCCGGGGCCTGGCCGGGCGCTGCAGGCCGCGCTCCCCCCGGGCTGCTCGGAGCGACGGGCCGGGGGACCGAGGGCACAGCCCGGCCTCGGCGAGGCCCTCGGGAGGCCGCGGTGCTCCCCTGTCCTCCTGCCCGGCCCGGGGACCCCGCTGCCGAGCGGGCAGAGCCCTGCGGGGCGCCGGCCGGGCCGCTGCGCCCGCGGCAGGCCGCGGGGGGAGGCCGTGGGCCTCGGGGGAAGGGGGCGGGAGGAGAAGCTCCCTGCCTGCCTCCCTCCCCGGGAGAGCCCGATCCCCGCCGGGGAGGCCCCCGGGGCATCGCCCGGCCCCGGGGCGTGAGGCCTCGGCAGCTGTGTTGGGAGCGGCGTTGGGGCCGTGGCCTCGCTCAGCGCCCGGGGCTGCAGGCAGCGGGGGGCTGCGCCGTGCCTGGGCGCCCTGGCTGCTGGGGCACGGCGGCGGTGATAGCTCCAGAAATAACGCGGGGCTTTGGTTAAAAAAAAAAAAAAGTTATCATGGCTGTTCAGTTATTTATTTTTAACGCCAGTGTGGAATAAAACCACCAAATCATACTCTTCTAGAGCGGAAGCTGATACGCCGAGACCTTCCTAATTATAACTTTCTGATTTGAAGAAACTTTGAAGCATAAGTCCAGTAATTCCCAGAATAAGTGTCCCTGGAGGATTGTAGCTTTGCTGTCAGGGGTTCTTACATCTATGCGCACACAACTTGCAAGGTACACATCCATTTGTCTTGTGGATATACATACACGTGCGTATACACACATGGTTGTGTGTTGGGGGAGGGCTGGTGCATCTGTTCTGAGGTTCTCAGGTGTTCTCCGTTCGGCATCCAGCTTTGTACCAGTCCTTCTCCAGAAGTAGGCAGAACTATGCGTTCTACTTCCAAAGTGCTACTGAGAGCTCAAGTGCATCCCGCGTTGGTTTTCTGAATTTTTCATCATGAGTGATGGAAACACCATCAGAATTTCCTGTTCTTGCTCAGGGAAGCCCTAGAAGGTGTTTTGGGTCTTGTCACATCACTGATGCACTTGCCTACGTTGACATCCATTCTTTAGGTAGAAGTAGAAAAAAAATGAGGGCTGGAAGGGACTTCAGGAATTAATTTTGTTGAACTGCCTGAGTCAAGGTAGGTGCAGGGGGAGAATGGAGGCAGATTTCCTATCTAGTGGATATGTGGAAAAGGAAGGCTTTCAAACCATGTTTATTTCACAATTTCCTATCTTCTTCTAAAGCTACAGAGTGTTTACAGGGCCTAAGCACTTACTGTGTAGGAGATGGTGCTAGAGTTGTACCCTCCTAAACTCATAAGGTGACTAAGAAGCAAGTGAATGTTCTATTATTAAAAAAAAAAAACAAAGTCAGGGGGGTGGATGGGTGTGGGGTGGATGTTTAAGTTACATGTGTTAGCAGTGCACAAATTTGGGATAATTAAGAACAGACTACCTTAAGTCTGACTTTGTATTGATGCCCTGAGAAAACGAAAAGCTCTAATTACGGTAACTTTTAAATGAAGTTTTACATTATCTGTGACCACAAGATCTAGAAAGCTGTATGTGATACAGCGACAACAGGCAGGTGCTTTGTTCTTCATTCAAGAATAAGAAGTTAAAAGGCAAAAGATTTATGGATGCTCTGTTAAATTTGATGCCATTATAAGTAATTAACGTTACACTCAAAACACTACTTTTTTAAGGTCATGCTTAATCTTGAAACACTGAGAAAAAGCAGTGGGAAGGGGAGCTCAGATGAAAGATAAAGGAGGGGCATAAGATGACTGTAATCTGAAGTTCTTCTAGAAGAGTTGCTTCAGAAGACTTCCAAATGTCGATAGAGCCTTAGAATAGATGGCATGTGGGTCTCTCCTCCCTCAAAATAGTCAGCGTGCTGAGGTAAGGATGAGATGTTAGATACTTCCATCTGCACTTGTAGCAGCTAAGGGAGTTAACAGGGATATCGGAGTGTGTGAAAAGGAAGAGTGCAAGCAGTTTTTCAGTTGTTCGGTTTTAAGTAATATGTATATTAACATCGAGAAGTCTGCCTCGGCTAATTGACTTGTTAAGAAGTTAGACCTTGTTAGAGCTGTTTTAAGTACAGCTGATACAGTGCATTCATACTGCCTATACTGATTCCATTTAAATTCAAGCCTGCATCCGAGTTAGTGCTGTTCTCATCAGTATTGGCTGGAATGCTTTTTCTGGGTATGTGTCCCACTTTTTCTGGTGTGAATTTTGTGTTGTTTTTGTTTTGTTTTTTCTTTTTTTTTTTGACCATATCTCCCAGAAATAAGTCTGTAAGGCTAATGATTACTACTGTTTTAGTAAACATTTCAAAGTGCTTAAACAGGGTTTACATTACAGTTCCAGATAGTTTTCCTGTTAGGATTTTGGAGAGAACTTAGGTGTAGACAAGCCTCAGCAAGCCCTTTGAAAGCGTGTTTAAAACTTCCTAACCTCATTAAGTCTTGTGTTAGAGATTGCACCTTTAATAGTAACTAATTTTGTTCCTAACCATGATTTTAAGTAGTGTTGTGTTTTTCTGTTGTTGTTATTTTGTTTACAGTATGTCTATGTTCTGGAGCCATTTGACCATTTCAGCCACTATTAGAAAGGAAAAAAAAAAAAAAGTTTGATCAACAAATTGGATTGGGGATCTGCCTGTCTGGGCTTTTGCTATGCCTGCGTGGAGTTAGCAGTGTTACTTTAGAAGGGAGAGAAAGAGAGAAACGCTAATGTTTTGGGGCCAGACTTCTAGAAGAAGGGACAGGCATAAGGAAATGAGTTAAAGAAAGTTAAGAGAAATGAAAGGAGGAAGTGCATACTCAGGAGACAGTGCAGTGGGACAAGTAGAAAAGACCTGTCTGAAGAATGACACAAGGGAAGAGGCTGAGATGAGTTAAAACTAGCTGCTGGATGGAGTTGAAAGATTTCATTGGACAGAATGCCTCTTTGCAACTTTATATGTGCGAGGTGGTGGTATTTTTCTGTTAGCAGTTTGAAAAACACAACTGTAAGTGCATGGAAGTTAAATTCCATAGGCAATGATAAGCAGCTGACTCCTTCCCTCAGATATGCCAAGCATTCTGCAGTTTAACTTCTTAAAAATCATATTTATTTATTCCTGCCTAATAGCATTCCTTGTTCCCATCCTCGAGTTTGGTGGATGCGTTTTCCTATTTGTCTGTCATCTTTCATGTGTGCTATCTCTTAGAAACATGAGTATCTTTATCAGAACCTCCCACTCCTCTCCCCCCCCCCCCCCCCACACACTTTAAACTGTACTTTCAAGATAACTTCTGGGAAATACTGTAATCTGAGGCTTGCTTAATCCATGCATATGTTCTTCTGCTCGGACTCTCTCTACCTCTTTTCTCCCTTGCCAGATAATGCAGAAATAGATGGCTCTTCTACGGTTGTAAATTTGTAGGCATGCAAGAAGTGCTGGTAATTCGCCTGTCGTTTGGTTGTCAGGTAAATCTAAGAGGACAGCAGAATGATGTGGCGTTAGCAAAGGTAGCGGAATATTACTTCTGAATTAAGGGAGTTGTGTATCAAGTACGATTTAAGAAGGGATAGTCCTGATCTTAGCCTTTTTGTGTCGAATAGAATTCTGGGTGAGGAGGCATCGTGGGTTCACTTACTACACAATATTTTTGTTAGTGTCTGAGAAATTAAAAAAAATAAAGATGATACGAGGAAAGGCGGCAATAATTTCAGAGGGTAGGAGTCGAATTTAAAATTAGAGACATTACTTGGAAAAAAATGTCCTGCAGCTTGATAGGGACCAGTGCAAACTGTTTCAAAATCGTCAACCCTACAACTACAGTCTGGAGACTAGACAGCAGTCATGCAGAAGAGAATCCAAGTGCGATAGTAGATCGCAGCATAAACAACATCAGATTTGATAAAGCATGTGAAGTAATCCTTCTGCTCTATTTGGCGCTGTTGGGGCCTCAAAAAGAGCACTGTGCTCCATTTTGGGCACAAATTTTGGAAAAGATGTGGCCTAACTAGAGAAAATTCAGAGGAGACTGTGAAGAATGATTGGAGGTCTAGTAAAATAAAAGCCTAGAAGGAAGGGGTCTGTTCAGGCTACAGACAGAAAAACTGAGTAGACAGGCAAGTCTTCAAAGTGTCTTTAATTATTGTTACATAAAGTTGTAAACTCTTCTTTGTCCGTTGGGAATAGGACAAGAAAATGGTCTTAAATTGTAGGGCGCAGTTCGATATTACCTAATGTGCTATAACTTGTGTCTGCCTCCAAAAAGGGCAGCCTTTTTTCCCCTCCCATTCATCCTGTAGTTCATTCACTTTTTTCTCCTCTCCCTTGTTTGTAATGTGGCACTTGTTTAGCTTAAAGTCGTAAACTGGTATGACTGAGGGGCCTAGGAGGGATAGGGAGAAGTTGTTTGTCTGAGGTGTGATTTTCCATGGGGTCAGCTTCTTCAACATGCTCGCCTGCTGCCTGCATCGCCACTGAATGCGATGGGAGGGAGAATAGCAAGGAGCACGTGGCAGGGGGCAGTGGGATTATGTGTAACGTCAAACTGCACCCTCGGGCTAGATATTAGGGTAATCTGCCTAATGGCGAGGATAACGAAGCACTGAAATAGGCTGCCTAAGGAGGGTGTGAAATCTACCTCAGAGGAGTTCCTTTAAGAACAAACTAAACACACATCTGGTGGGGGTATTCAGCTGGTCTGCCATTTTGCCCATGGCCAGGATCAGCTTGCCAAGCGATCAACTTCTTGAAATGCCTTCCCCACTTTCTGTGATTCTTACAGCTTCTCGAGTAGATGGAAGCAATAAGAGTAATCTTAGGTTATGATTAGAAGTGTTGTCTGCAGTGATGGGGCCTTAGGAGGTGTATTGGAGGCAGAGGTGTAGTGGTCTTGAGCTTTATCCGCAGCTGATAAGGTTAATGCACTTAAACCGCAGTTTTTAAGCGCTCACTGATATGATTTAGAAATGCTTCTTTTTTTGCGCACACGAGCTGAAGTGTGGTTCATGAGCTATGCAGATACAGCTTAAGCTAGATCTGCTTTCGACAAGGGTATGCGCTGGCCCTCTTCAAACCATTTGAGGAGAGCTGTACCGAATCAATTCGGGTAGACCACTTGTGGGGTAGGATCCTCCTCCGGAGTGAGTTGTGTGCACATTTACTGATTGCCTGTTCTGAAGGTAACCGGCACAAGGAATGTTTTAGGGAAATAGTAGCCCAGAAGTGGGGCAAACCTGGAATGCTTTGGTTTAGAAACGGTGGAGACAGTGTTCTACCCATATCGTTTATCTGTGCTACTTAAAACAAAAACAAAAAACTTTTTTTGGGGGAACCCCTTTGTCCTGGTTTCAGGTAGCACAGAGTTAATTTTTCTCCTAGTAGCTGGCAGGGTGCTATGTTGTGGATTAGAATGAGAAGAGCGCTGATAACACGCTGATGTTTTAATTGTTGCAGAGCAGTGCTTACACCAAGCCAAGGACTTTTCAGCCTCTCTCTGTCCTGCTAGCGAGCAGGCTAGGGATGCAGCAGGAGCTGGGAGGGGACAGACCCAGGACAGCTGACCCAAACTGGCCAAAGGGGTATTCCATACCATCTGACGTCATGCTGAACAATATATAGGGGTGGCTAGCCGGGGTGGAGGGGGGGGCCGGCTGCTCGGGGATAGGCTGGGCATCGGTCAACGGGTGGTGAGCAATTGCATTGTGCATCACTTGTTTCGTACACATTATTATTAGTAGTACTATTATCATTATCATTATTATTGTTATTATTATTTTCCTGTCTTAATAAACTGTCTTTATCTCAACTCACAGGCTTCACTTTCCTGTTTCTCTCCCCCATCCCAGAGAGGGAGGGTGAGCGAACGGCTGCGTGGTGTTTAGCTGCCGGCTGGGTTAAACCACAACACCCTTCTTACTTTTTTTTTTTTTTTTTCCCTTTTCCCAAAATTCCTGGGGTATGCACCAGGCACAAACCGTTCTGAAGTGGGCAAACGGTGTTTGTTTATTTTGTCTTCTTCAGGATAACTATCTCAGGATTTGAAATAGAAGCTTTCTTTTTAGGTACGTTGTGTTGAGCATCCTCTGGGTAGGGTTCCTTGATCCTGCCTGTGTCTCTCATCAACGTTAGCCAGAAGGCCCTAAGCATTAACAAAGTATTCCAGCGGTTTGGGGTAGGAGAAGAAACGTGTGTGTATTTGTTTTTCATTCATGTGTTCTTGTTATTTAATGAAGAAAAAAAAGTGTTCTTTTCTACATACAGAGTAATACGGAAAGGTGATAAAGTTTCCAGCTTCTCTGACCACAAATATTTCTTTGGCCTGAGTTCTCTTCCTGTCTGACATTCATTTTACATGTAGCAGCAGGTTTCAACAATATGAACACTGAAGTAGTTGAGTAAATCTTTTTAAATGTGATTCCTTTCTGAAAAGTAACTCTGGCATGGCACTGCTTGATTCTAACCTGGGTCACACAAACTTTCCCTTTGCAAATTGTCGGTTATGCAATGCTGGACAGAATCAGTGAAGTAAAGTGGAAGTGAAGCTTTTCCCACTTTGTAGATGTCAAACTTACTGCTTCTGACGCCTTTGTAGTTACATTGTCCCAGGTAGCTTTCACAGTTTAAATTATTTGGGATTTCAGTGAGCCACTATATAGCCCAGGGGGAAAGAGGTTCCAATATGCTATTAACTGTCTTGGTTTAGGAGTCCTAAAAGATCCAGAAATCCATAAAATGATCCATATATATATTATTTATATATATATATATATATATATATATGCAAATATGTGCAATTTTCTTCATTAGCAAACTTCTGATATTTGTTCAAACATTCTTAATGGTATTGTAAGCGGAGAAAGCAGTGCTGGCATATACCTGAAAGGGATTGCAGCCACCATTCTACACTTGTATGTAGATTGCATTTGGATTCTGTGTAGCTCAAGATTTTTACAATAGCACCGTTTTGAAAAATGATGTTAATGTTTTCCAGGTACCTACAAGAGCCTTGGTGGCTAAGGTGCCTTCAGATGAGGCCATATATGTAGGTTTCTCAGTGTAGTAAGCCTGGTGCTGTTGGTGTGTGCTCTGTACCAGGTAGCCACGCACAGGTGGTCTCTTTGGGGGAGTGTTGCAGAGTAGTCACAGTCTTATGCAGCAGGTCCGGTGCTTCTTGAAAGTGCTGAGTGCTTCTGCTTCACGTGCTGCAGACTTGGTGAACATGCACAGTAAGTCCACCATGAACAGAAAGCAGTAGGAATTTTTTTTTTTGAAAGAAAAAATAAAAAAGTTGTGGCAACTTTTCACAATGGCAAAGGCTTTTCTGCGCGGGCTTCAATTTCTCCGTCTCCTGCTGTGCTGTGTGTCGGAAACTACAGTCAGGGTTGCTGTCTCTGGTGATCTTCATTGTTCTTGTTTGTGTCTGGACCAGGTGGGTAGTAACAGTGAATAAGGATTTGTTGTTGAAGTGAAACTCTTAGATAGCAGTGCTGTCAGGTAGGAGGATGTGTAGACTTAAAGCAGTGTTTTTGCAAATTGGCTTGCTATGGTAACAATTAATAACGTGTTAATATGTTTTGCTCTGAAATGTCTTTTGCAGAAGTCTTGAAAGACAGTCGATGCAGTGTGGTAGAAGCAATGCTGCTGTTCACCAGCCACAAGCGTCTATTAAATCATTTGTCAGGGAGTGATAACATTAAGACCTGGCTGTTGACAGCTTCAGAAAGTGACCCCTTTAAGTGTGACGATCACTTCTTTATTTTAGTGTGACTAGAGTGGTCGTATATTTCACCAGTCGTGTCCCCTTATTACTAGCTCATCTGTAATCACTGGGATGCAAATAGGAACTTTCTTTCCTTTTTCTGGACAGAAAGGAATTCAAACTCCTATCAGTTCAGTTAACCATAAGTGCTGAGTTCTTCTGGAGCCATCACGTTTGACTCTTGTTCTCAGTAGTTACCAAATGCATTACAAATCTCTTTATCATGCATTACTTGTTTGCTCTGTGAAGTACAAAATCAGAAGGAGGAATACACTTATCCATGCTCTGTGAAAATAATAGAGTGTAACATGGACCTGTGCTGTTTATCGAAGTGATTGGGATAAAATCTCTTAAGAGACTTAAAGGCTGAGAGACTGTTAACTTAAGGGATATTTGACATAACTCAGTTCCATGGAAAAACTTCCTGATAGCATCGTATTATGTGAAAATTGTTTTTAAAAAAAAAAAAAATCTGATTAAGAGTAACAATGCGTTCCACTTGTGCATTTACCCCTTCTTGAAGGAAAACATAGACCAATTAATTTCAGTTTCCTTTTGTCTCTGTTTCATGATCTTTACTTCAGGGTAGGAGCTCAGAAGGCACAGGTTGTGCTTTTGATTGTGCAGAGAAGCAGTAAAATGTTTTAACTGAAATGAGCAGGTTTCTAGTGGCACTTCTGACTTGCGAAGCTATTCTCTTTCATTTGTTATTAAAGATGGATAACAACAACATTTTGTTTCGCAGTTGAAAAAGCTTTATTTGAATTTTACAAGGCATCCAAAATTGATGTTGAGAGCACTACCAAATACAGCAGAATCCTGAAAAAAAAAATCAAAGATTTTTGGAAAAGATTGAAAGATTTTCTCCCGTCCTGGTAAACTGTTGTTTAATGTGGTTACAGCATAAACATTGTCTAATGTTTCTTTTATTCCTGACTCTTCACCAGGTAGAGAAGGAAGCACTTAAATATATTTGTGCGTAGAGTTCTGAACTGAGAACTGCAACTAGGCAAACTATTACAAAAGCAAAGAAAACTATAAAACGAGAGATTTGAACTTCTTTTCTGCAGTTATCCTCTTTGTCAGGAGGTTCACCTCAGAAGTGTCCATCTTAACCTTTACAGATCTAGAAGCATGACATAACTGTGTATACTGGAGCATTCAGGAGTCTTCAGCAACATCTTTTTATGCCCACACGTCAGTCCTGTAACTAACCTGTGCTATGAACAGGCTTTGCAAAGACTGCTAGTGGAGATACAGTTGTTGGTTGGGGGGGAAGGTTCTTGTTTCACGAATAACATAAGCAATGCTGTGAACAGGGATTTGGTGCGGAAGTATTTTTGCCAACATGCATATGTTACTTTGGCATGTCATTCATTTACAGCTTACTACAGAATTTTACATGCCAGCAAAATTCTGAGTCTGCAGGTTGCCATAGGTTGTCAGTATGTATTGGCAGAATAGCAGGTTTTTATTCCAAACTCTTCCTGCTGATTTCTCTGCTATCATTAATATTAATTGAATACCTGACTGCATAGCATCTTTATGTAAGTACTTGTCTAAGTATCCAAACCATTGCGAGGTACAACTTTTATGCTAATAATCTTTTTTTTTTTTTTTGAGTAACTGCAGAATGAGGTATTTTGTCTATCATCAATTTACATGCGACTTCAGCAGTAACACGAGTTTCCTTTCTCTCCTCTAGGAGGCGATGACCGCCGGGTCTTACTTTGGCATATGGAAGAAGCCATCCACTCAAGAGTCAAACCAGTTCAGCTGAAAGGGGAACATCACTCTAATATCTTTTGCCTAGCTTTCAACAGTGGCAATACGAAGGTGTTCTCTGGAGGTAAGGAAGAGCACCCTGATTCACAGGAGTCTGCACTGAGATTGCCTTAGAGTAGAAGCCATGAGTGAGATCCTACCCCATATTAAAGGTCTTTTCCATAATCCCCTAGGGATCTGGAAGCTGACCTTAATCAGCACATGAAGGTTCTTTTGGAACAGGGAATTCTTTAGCAAGCACAACATACTCAGTCTCATCATGCTTCTGTTTTTTCCTGTATCCTGGTGTAAGGGCATTGCATCACAAACTATCGTGAGAATCCTCAGTCCAGTCCTGCCCCTACTTGTGCTACAGACTGTGGAACATCATCTGTGTTGTTCCCTCCTAGCTGTGCTGCATCCTGTCTGGCACTCTAGCTTGATATTTGAAAACCTCTGCTGCTACTAACCAATTTTAATACACTCTTAGATGGCTAATGAAGAACTATTGCCATCTATTGGTGGGTCACTTTTTCCTCAGATCTCATTTCAGTCCTTGATAGATGTCTGCCCCTTAGAACTGTTGGCACATCAGGCTCTAATTGTCCTTGATATTCTTCATCTGTTTGTATATAAATCCACATTTTAACAGGAAGATTGAATTAATCTTAAAACTAATATAAGGAAAGTGGGCATGTACTTGTTCCCTACAAACCCCTAGAATTTATGTTCATTTTGCCTCTCGTTGCTTGATTTTTGAAGTGTTGACATAGGAAGGAGAATTGAACTGAGAGGAGAAGGAAGAGGAGAGGTTTTGCTTACAAGACTGTTGAAATGCAGTCGTTGTCCTCTTCTGCTATACTTTATTTCTATGTCTGATCTGATTATCAGAAGGATAGGGATTTGTATCTTTCATCAGTATGTCCGTTAACACACAGCTAGATTTATTTTAGGGTATTATGAGACCACTTGGTCAGAGCCCTTCACTGCTTCTTTGTTACTGAGATTTGTGAACTGCAAATCAATGCTGTAAATTGGTTCTAAGGACATGGGAATGGTGGAAACTTTCCATGCTTTAATGCTGGATTAAAACCATAATGTCCCTTGGGGTGGGGGGAAGACATAGCAAAGCTTTAGATAGTGTCAAATTTCAAAGTTGAAATGATTCGGATACACTGAAAGATGATGTGGAGGGAAAAAGAAAACAAGAATGTTGAATACTGATGTCTGTCTTCTGATCCTTGAGACTGCTGTTTATTTTATGAGAGAGACAGCAATCCACACTGTCTACAGAGTGAATGTTTCTATTTGAGGCCTGTAGTTATTCCAGTGAAATTTTCGGCTGAAGTCTGTTTTGCTTTAGCTTGAATTTAGACAAATGGAAGCTTACATGAATATTCGAGGGCTGAACTGACAGATGAACTGTGCTAAATCTTGCTGGAGCAGCTGTGATGGTACTTGCCATTTCCAGCTCAACCCTCTGTCCATTGGGCCGTGCTGTCAGAGGCTACAGTTATCACAGGAGGAGCAGCAGAATGTTTTTTCTGTACCTTGCCACTGCAGTTAACACCTGCAGTTATAGATTTGTATCATTGATTATAGCGTATTTTTGCTAAGATGCCAGGTTCGATGAGCTGTAACAGCTGATGCACAGACAAACTGGCCGTTCTCTCTTTCTCCTCCTCTGGTCCACATACACACTGTGCCTCTGCCAGAAATTATTTCCATTGGAGGAGTCAGGAACTTATTCATCTGCTCCACCAAGATTCACAGAGCTCGTCTGCTGGGGCTGTGAGTCTGACTCTTGGATCCTTTGTAAAAAGTCACTTTGCTGCATGGCCTAGATGTACCATCTGTCATCTCTCTTCCAGTAAAATGGGGCTAACTATATTTAATCACTCAACAATGTTCTTGGAGATCCTCAGGAGGTCTGAAAGAAGTGCGGGTCCTAAGATCTGTTGATTTCCCCTCTGTTCAATAAATTCAGTTGGAGTTGCATTCAAAACATAGAAGTTGGAATACTTTAATTTTTAAGTTTTTAGGTTTTAAGTGTGGAAACCAGCATAAGGGGCACAGAACTTCATTTGTTCTGTAAACAAAACTGCCAGGAGCTAATGACTTAGGATTTGAGGACGTTTCTGTAAAGCAGGTCTTGATAGCAGAGGAGAAGATTTTCCAATTCAGTATAAATTGAATTCCATCCAAGTGATTTCAAACCTCCTTGACGTCAAAGAGTGCATGTGTAACATGCACCACATATAGCCAATCCTAAAACGGAAGGTAGGAACTGAGTGGGTAGTGGTTTGCATGTGATCTCGGGCCGGGGGGGAAAATCTCAAGATACCAAGGAAGTTCCCATCCCTGAAGAATACTATTACCCTTCTACTAGTCTGAAGAACAGTGACGTTTTCTGCAGGGATGAATCCTTACCAGAAGCAATTGAGCAGTTTGTGGTTAAGCTTTGTCACCACCTTCTCCTTCCACACACAAAACACAGAGAGGCAGTGGCTATTCCATGCCCCCCTTTCTTTTCTTTCTTTTTTTCCCATTTTGGAGCTTCTGATGGAAGGGAAGATTGATCCTGTGATGGCTGGAGGCCTGAAGCCAGGCAGCTAGAATGATTCTCCTGTCCGTGCTGTATGGAGAGTGAGGCACAGTGATTCCTGCTCCTCACCTTCCTGTCACTGAAGGGAAATTTAATCACTGGAGAGACTAGGCTATGTTTTTCATGGGTGAAATACATAGGCACTAGTGTAGTTTTACTAGGTATAAACATTGCCTGTAATGTATAATGGACAGTTTCCATTCCAATTAACGAACAAAGGACACTTACACATAAGTGACTCGTTTATTGTACCATGGAAAAGATGAGCTACTGCAGTAATCTAAGGCTGGCACAATTTAACTGGGAGCCTATGCAAAGAGCAAGTGGATGGAGAAAATCTCGCACTTCATTAGTCAAAGAGAAACTTTCTTATATTTCTTCTGTTGGAACAAACAAATTGAAATGCATACAGGATAAACGGAAACTGAGTCATATGAACAGTTAAAACTCATAGCAGAAGAAATTTTGCTCCTTCTAAACTTCTGGCTTTGGCGTACACTGGAAAAGCTTCACAGCTTGATACCACAACTACAAAGATATATTGAGCATAAAAATATGACTTTGGGCTTTCTGTTTATTTTCCTCTGAATAAAATATGAATCTCTCCTTAAATATTTCTAACCAGGAGGTGCCAAATTAGGTAAATTAATATTCAGTGCAGAAACCAAAAAATATATATTCTGTTGCTATAGCTTGAAAAACTCTGAAGAAGACAGTGGAATTACTTTGAAGCTGTAATCCTCTTAGTCTGCATACATGTGGTTAGTTTCCATTGTAGTCAATGGTTGTGATCAAAGAAAATTGACAGGATTGTCTGGGTGCTTGGTTTGGGTTTTGTTAATACAAAAGAAATTACACTTTCACTGTCAGGTTTGTACCTTCTCAATAGTCGCAAAACTCTGAAGGCTGACAGCATGAACTGGCATTGTTTGGCACGTGAGCCCAATGCATTTTGCTTGTGGCACTCTTTTTTTACCCTCCATTGTATTAGGAAGCATTCTCTGAGCAGGAAGAAAGATGCATTCGTGTGAGAGTTAGAGGTGTTCTGCTGCTTTGTAGTATATTCTTCTCTTTAATGCAAACGTCCCAAAACTCAAGCTCAAACTGAATGAGGAATGATCAGTAACAGTTCAGTAGAAGTTACCTGTTGACCAGTAGAAGGTGGAATGGATTGGTGCATTTGGAAATGTCACATGGAACGTTTCACGAAACTGAGCACAGCGCTGATCTCCTGGCAACAGAGCTGTTTTTTTCTGGTTTTAGTTGTGTTTTCAAAATAGAAATTTTAAATTTAAAAAAAAATACATGTATTGGTTTTCATTTTTTTACTCTAATATGTTTTTGTTGTTGTTTTTTAACCACTGGAACACGATGTTAAATGTTTATATTTTTCTTTATAGGCAATGATGAGCAAGTTATACTCCATGATGTTGAAAGGTAAGTACACAGTTTGTGTTTCCACTGCTTCATGAACTCTCTTAATAACAACTCATTGGAGGCAATTTTGTTTTGACTTAGTGGTCTGGGAGAAGAGAACAGTCTGATTTAATCCTGAGACATGTTTTTTATTTATCTAAACTCGTATCTGGAATGAAGTATTCCCCATCACCCCATTTATTTATTTTTTAAAGTACTTGGTTTCTGCATCATTTTGATCTTGGGAAAGAGGGGGATTATTAAATACATATGCTCTCGTGCAGGCAGCATATTAGGTTTTGGGAAGATTCAGAGCCAGATTATTCTGGCACTTACAGGCTCTGTTTTGTGTGGGATTTTTGTTTGCCTTTTTTTTTTTTTTTCCCAAAACGCTCACCTAGGTGTATTTAAGATAACTGGTGCTTGGCCACCTAAGTACCTTTTAAAACTGACTTGGCAGCTTCTTGATTCTCCATGCTGATGTGAAGCATATTTATTTTAAAACTTTTTTTTTTAAACCAAGCCTGCAAAATAGTAGAGAATTGGGCTTTGATTAACCAAGATTAGGCTGTTACTCAAAATCTAATTAATATAGTAGTGGTAATATATTTGATTGGAGTTCTCTAGATAGCATACCATGTCTTTTGTGCTTCTTACTTTTGAAGTAGAAAATTTAAATGTAAAATTTTGTTCTGTACTTTTACAGATTTAAGCAGTGACAGTTTATTACTTTCGGGAAATTTAAATGTTATTTAAAGGGTTTTATCAAAGGAATAGAACAATATTAAAATCTCTGTCTTAATATTTCAACTTTCGGGCTCTCCATGCCACTCTTTCTGCCTAATTAAGGTGATCTAAAAGGTTGGGAAAAGAGTGGAGTAGCGCAGGTGGTTTTTATTATTATTATTTTTTTTTGTAGCTGTGCCATGTCTGAAGCCTAGACACTTAGGGGACTTATTTTTATTTTGTTTTCTTTTGCTGCGTTTTCTGCATGGGGGGGGGGGGGGGGGGGTGGAATTGTAGGTCTGGTTTGTCCTGGAGAACTAAGAAAACCTAAAAAATAGCCGGATGGAATGTTGCTCTTTCGTGAGCTTCAGCTGAACTTAAAGAAGCTTGTATTAATGAGTCTACTTATGTCTTGTGATCCTTTTCAGACTAAGTACTATAACTTGGTCCGCAGGTCCCCAGACCTCTTTCCCTTTCCCATTACCTCCTCCCAAGCGTAACTGTAGCATGGCATCGTGGTCACTATACATGTGGTTGTTGGTGGCGTGTTTTTTTTGTTTGTTTGTTTTATTCCAATTAAATACAAGGGGTTTGTTAGAAAGATACATTAACCTTGTCATTAATATTACCACATAAATAAAGCTGTAGATATTTGCTTTTTAAAGCAGTAGCAAAAGAAAGAAGGATAATAATGTGTCTTTCTTCCAGCACTGAGACGTTGGATGTGTTTGCCCATGAAGATGCAGTATACGGCCTTTCAGTGAGCCCAGTAAATGATAACATCTTTGCCAGTTCATCAGATGATGGCCGTGTTCTTATTTGGGACATCCGAGAATCTTCCCATGGAGGTGAGATCTCCAGATGGAAAGTTCATTATTTTAGGAAGAATTTGGGATGTGGGCAAGCCAGGGAATGCAAAAGCTATGTTTATGTGGACAATCGAAATGGGGAATGTTGGAGAAGGGTTAAAATGATGCATAATTCTTGTCGACCGTGATAGGCAAGCCCTGGTCTTTACCGTTCTGTGTTACTGTCTTGAATGGCTTCATAAAGTACCTGCATATAGCCCTGGGTAGCATAGAACCTGGTATGGAATAGGTTTTAACTTGAGTTAAAGGAACAGTGGAGGACACTTTTCTTCAATAAAAATGTCTTGCTAAACTTTAAACCAATTAGGAATGTGGATTAGATGTTTTTTAAAACACTGTTTTTGTATATAGCCTGGGATAAAAAAAATTTTTGGAAGTTTGGGAAGCTATTTTGATTGAAAAAACTTTCCAAAGCGAACTATCTATTTCCCTGTGACACTGGTAATTGTTCTTATGCATAATGTTTTCTGGTTCTCTTGTGAAGTGTGGGCTCGAAATGAGAGAGCGAAATCAATTTATCTGACTGGAAAAAAAAAAGATTTCTCGCATTTATATGGAAACTTAGATCCCTTATGAGATAACAGGGAAGAAGCTAAATTATTACTTCAATCTTTGTTTTCTAAATCGAAACACTTGCAATCTGGGTGGCTGTGTTTGTTGTTGTTTGTTTTTCTCCAGGAGAATTTCAATTTAGAACTGTACTTACATTTTGGAGAGGAATACTTCAGTAATTGAATTTCAATCTAGAAGTACGTCAGGAATACTTTAGTAAATTAAGTTATGCATTCACCCCATCCTAAAGAACACAAAGCTGATAACTTAAAACTGAGCAGTCTGCATGAGCACCAAATGTGGTTCCCTTCCATCATAGCTGAAATGAAGTTGCATCTCTTTTGTAAGCTGCTTAAATGCAATTGCATCAATTCATAGGTTGGTCTTACAGTAAAGTTGTTTGTGGCGATTTGTACACATTCGTTAACGGGTCAAAGTTGCACTTCAACTGAATTAGCTTTTTTCCATACCTAGTGAATTTGATAACATTTCTAGATTGCAATTCTGTCCCTTTTTGCCTAGGAAACAAACGCTGAAACAAGACCTACTTTCTAGTCTTATAGCAATCTTTTAGCCCTTAAGACACTAGTGGCTCTTTATTGAACGAGCATGACCAGAACTAGGTCTGTCTTGATGAACCCCCCTCAGAATACTCAGAGTGGATTGCTTATAGATGCCTTGCTACATCAGGCATATTGCCTTTGTATAAATAAAAATTAAATATAATAGCACTACATTCAATTTTCAGTAGTCTTAAGTCTTACTGTGAATTTTGATTCTCTTGTGCAGTTGTGGTATCCTTTATCTCTGTCCCACCTGGTAATTTTATTAAAATACTAAAACATTCCAAAAAACAGCAAACACATTCAGTATAGGTGTGAAACTGACTTTAATAAAAATGTCCATAATGTCTCTTCTCTGGATCAGTCCTTGAGAAACTCATTTGTGACATTACTCTTGCTCAGAAGTCCATTACTAGTACAGGGAACTATTGTCTTCCCTTCAGCCAGTTTCTTGCCTACCATGCAACTTCCAACTCCCTTTGCTAATCCCAGCTGCCTGTAGCTAAACTTTATGCTATGCCACATGTGAAATTAGTCCTGATTAGTTCTGCCACGTTTCCCCTGAATAATAACTTCCACTACTTTTATCATGGAAAGAGATCAAATGAATCTGATGTGACGATTCTATCTTTAGTAAATCCAAGTCTCATTTCATCCCTGTTTTTCTGTTTTCGTAATACCCAAGTGATTAGACCAGACACTGAATAAATATGACTTCCAAATTAGAAATGGCAAAATGTTCACTTATGGCCTTCTCCTGAACTCTACACCATAAAGATCTCTGTTAGGAGAGCTACCTTTTGCTGACTGGATGTCAACAGTTGGTGGAAATGGACACTGCTTAAATGCATCTGTATGAACCTGTTCAGTATCATAAGCTGATGTCCAATCTTATCAAAGCTTCTAAAATTGTATAAAAAGATGCAATTAAACCTTGCTACTGCCTTACTGTTACTAAGTCTTTGAATGAGAAGTCTGCACCAGTGAAAATGGAATGAAGAAGGTTTAGCTGTGGTACGTGTGGGGTTCTTTGGAGTAGTGTCGTAGGTTCTCTGAATTTTAAACCAAAGAGCTTTTGTACGCTTATTTAGGATGGGAGCCCCAAGTCAGCATTTAGAGGTGAGCCCTGCCAGTATTTACTACAAGAAAATGCCTGTCACTGGCGTAATCTCCTTGTCTGCAGTGGTGTTGTCATGGGAATGCACACTGTGCATGCCAGTGTGAGTGTAGTTAGTTACGCTGGCTAATGCGGTAGAATCTTGCAAATAAGCTCCTAGTTCAAAATAGTGCATTACGTCCATCCCTGTGTTCCTCTGCTGAGTGACGTAAGCAGTAGCTTTTATAAACCTGCGTTTAATTTATGGAAGAGATTCTGTTGAACTTTCCTTTGAGAAACATTTTCATCCCCTGGTGTTTAAGAGCTACAATTGTGAAATGAGCATAAAGAATAATAACCAAAGTAACCCCCCTATTTTTCATTAGTGACTTAGTGCCTCATTAGTTTGGCTGCTGTAATCAGTCTTTAATTTGACAGACTGAAAGGCAACTTTCAAAATCTTAGAAGAACACTATGATTCCAGGCTGTTTATAATACAGGTGTGAAGGAAGACACCAGTAATTAGTGACAATGACTTTACTAAGCAAGCATGCACAAATTTAAAGTTTAGTTTAAAATAACCAAACCAACTCATTTATTTGGCAATCACATGTTGTTTCAGTCTCTACTCAGCTAATGCATGCCATTGCTTTCCAGTGGGAGCTGCCATTTTAGTAACATGTCAGCAGGGATTCAATTTGATGATGTGAATGTAGAAGGTCAGTTTTAATATTAAACCTTATTCGGAACTGCTATAAAACCAACAGCAATCTCTTGAAGTCTTTGAGCAGGCTGGCAGAACAAAAGTTTGATCCTGTTCTTCCCTTCACCTCTACCTCCTATGATAATTAATAGCACCAGGGAGCTTCAGCTGTGGTCTGAGACCATTGTTTGGATGTCTGCTAAATGAATACTGAAAAGAAATGTCCCTACCTTAAGCTTGTAATAGAGCAAGGGGAGGAAACAGATGGGGGCAGGACAGGTACGTATTAATTCTGGCTCAGTAGTTTGATAGGCAGTAGTTTCAGGTGTTGGGAATTTGAGAGTGTTGTCTGTCGAAACATGTTTTATATCTCTTAATGAGGGATATGAGGAAAGAAAGTGAAGTATGTTTGGAGGTGCTTGCGAGGCTAAAGGTGCCTGCACACAGTGTCCCAAACGAGGGCAGCAGCAGTCTCCCAGACACGTGAGCAACACGGTGGTTGCATCAGTGAATGGCAAAGTCTGGCATAATCTTGTTCCCTAGTTGCATGAAAGAATGGTAGTGTGCCACGAAACATACACACAATAGAGACTTAGGCTATGCCTAAAGCCATAAAGCTAGCAGAAAGATACAGAGAAGGATGACAAAGTCAAGGGTCTTTCCCATTCTTCATGGAGGCAACATTGTGACGGCATGAACAGGGCAGGGTAGCAGGCCAAGCACAGTCTTGCTTGTCTCATCCTAATCAAGATGAGAGGAAGAGAGCCTGAATGAGCATGTTGGTTTTTTTTAACTGTGTGTATGAATAGCAAAAGGTAACTGCTAATGTTTCTATGTAAGAGAAGCCCCCTTCCTTGCATACTTATACAATTGCTGAATAACACTTTTAAGGGGCCTCTTTTTCCTCAGGGATGGTAGATTGCTTTTAGAGCTGATTTCCATACAAGCTTCTCTCACTCTATGTAATAATATTCTCCAGTGTAAGCAATTGCTGCTACATTTACAGTTTGGATGATCATCAGTGGCTGTGGAGGCTTCAGACGTGGTCTTTGCTAGGAAGCCTTCAGAAGTCCTCCATGTGGCCCTTATTAGATGACCATTTGGTCATGAACCATAAGAAAACTCAAATATTTAACCTTTGCAAGTGCTTAGTTTTATACTCTGATAACCTTCCATAAGCAAAATGGTGTCTTGAAATCCAGTTTGTGTCCTTTTCCATATTTAGACAAAGTTAAAGTACGTGTGGGTGGGTTCTAAAACTTCAGGTTTTTATATTGCTTTGGATGTGTCAGCTCTAGAAGTGGTTTGAACATGTCTCCATATCTTCAAATCTTGTTATGCTGTTTCCATATTAAGCTGCCAAACTCATTGCATCAAACAGTTGTATGCTTTGTTTGTTCTTATGTCTGAAATCACAACTTTTTCAACAGAGCCCTTCTGCTTGGCACACTACCCATCAGCCTTTCACAGTGTGATGTTTAATCCGGTAGAACCCAGATTGCTGGCTACTGCCAACTCTAAGGAAGGTGTGGGACTCTGGGATATTCGTAAACCTCAGAGGTAAGATCTGTCTCTCCTGGTCTTAGGCTGTGTGATTTCTTTCTCTTGAGAAGTGATGGCATGCCACTCTTTTTAAGTCAGAGCATGCAATGGTAAGAGAAGATGCGGAATAAAGTTAACAGCAATGTTAGTAGTGCTGAATTAAATTATTTTGCATAATTACCCTTCTTTACACATACTATCTAATTTGATTCAAAGTGGGGCTAGATTTTCCAGTGTTAAGGTAAGTGGCATTTTGAAAGTCTGCTTGGCCTCACCACTGCAGGATTAACACGGATGTCTTGATGCTGTCAAGATCTCATCGTTACATGTAGCATTCTCCTACTAAAACTGGAAGAAACCATGGTGGGGGCACTATCTGTTTTACAATTTGTTTTTTTTCTACCCAGCTTTGGTTTCAGTGGCTGGTCAAGTCTGCTTTTTACTCAGCATTTTATGACTTCCTAGAAGGCTAAATGATGTGCCCACATGATTGCATAGGTTTTTAAACAAATTGACAACTTCGGAGAGAAGTTTGCAGTACGAAGTGCTACTAACCGGACTGGGTTCTAAAATGGGCTTATGCAATGCCAGATACCAGAATTTTAAATGAATGAGAGGTTAAGCTTCTGTTGGAGGTTTTTCTTTTTTCTTTTTTTTATCTTTCAGATTTTGAAAATAATTTCCTTTTTTCCTCATAGCTATCAGAAAAAAGTTGAACACTTCAAAAAAAGTGAAAAGAGGAGGAAAGAGATGGTAGTTGTTTATGATACAGTAGCCTCAGTTATTTAAAATCTTCCATAACATACACTCCCTTTATCAACAAATTTCTTGGAATATCTAGAAGATACATATCACTGAAAATAATTCTTGGTTTTCTATTGTACAGACAGAAAAAACATATCATTTGGAGTTAATTATAACTGGCTGAAAAAAAATTCCAAAATGTTTAAACATCCCCTATAATAGCAACCAAATCATGATTTCAAGGGGGCTTATTATTCTTAAATTGTAAACATTTTTGGTTTGAATTGACTTTTGCTTTTAAACTTGAATCAGTATTTGCTTGCTGATGCTTGTGGCTCTAGAACTCTCTCATATTTGTAAATTTTGCCAGAGCCCTTGTTGGCAGCTGTTGTACATTCTGCTATTGCATTTAGGTTTGATTAAAATAAACTGGAAGGGAGTTAGAAGACAGCCTAGGCATTTTCCTCTTTTCCCTGTCAAACCCTTTTTGTAGGTCTTAGTAAGTACCTTTCTGACGGCAAACTGTTCATCACTCCCTGGAGAGAGGGAGAGAAATTCAAGTTGTTAGGTTTATTTCTTTCTTTACAAAAAAAAAAAAAAGTTTCTTCTGTGTTTCCGTAAAGTTTCTATCATTTTAACTTATATTCATGCCATTTTTTTTCCTTATAAACTAATATGGATAAAGTTGGTGTCCTCTTTCCAAGGTATCTAGCTTTGTACTGTTTCTGCAGGATACTTTGGGTTTTTTTGTTTGTTTGTACCTCAATTTTGTGATTTAAGAACTTCCACAGGTTAAGGTTGCTCTTGTTTTGAAGGGGAGTTATGCCAAAACACTTTTCTTCACACATTTGTTCTGAGTACAAACATAGATAGAATTATGTTGGAATAGTGCTATAGTTTATACTTAATGGAAATTATACACAGATGCAAAGTTTAGATTAAGTCTTTAGTTTGGGCAGCAAAGTGAAATGGAATGATACATGTAACTGGAAAGGTTAAAGGGAATTGAGAGAGGAAGTACCTATTACAAAGGATGCAAGCATTGCCTCTGATAAATGCAGGAGCAGATCACTAGAGAAAGGAATTCTTCTCCCACAAATTGGAATAGCTGCTTTCTGATACTTTTGCTATTCTCGTTAAGACTTTGATTATCCAAAAGTTTCTCAGCTTAAATATTAAAAAGGATTGATAAGTTATTGTTTGGGTGTGGTAGCAGCTGTCAGGTCATAGAAACCCTGAAGATCTCCTGTCTAGATGCTATCATGCCTTCTTCCTCAGTTTTAACTCCAAGGCAAAATGCTTGTTGGGGGCAATTGTGTGTGTATGGGATAGCAGTCTGTGCTCACACATTTAAGGACACGGATTTTACTCGTATTGTGGCATTGTTCTTTCTAATGCTGAATACAAAATAGCTATAGCATAAATTCATTGGTAATGCTTCTTAGCAAGTATTATGTATTTCTTCAGGTTTAGAACCAGTGTGTGAATGACTTGATAAACTTTGGTAAATCTGAATTCTAAAGTCTTTTCTTTAAATGATGAAAGGGGAAGGGAAAGGGTGCCTTATAACTTGACTGAAGGCCTTGAATGAATTAAATGGGTGGAAGCTTGTACACTTATCTGATGGACAAGAGCTACCCTCTTCTGGTCCTAATCTGATCAAAGTAAATCTTTCCAATTAAAAAGCTAAATAGTGGTGGTGAAACATCATACCTTGCAATAATAGTGCTGAAGTTCCTGGGTGGGTAGGTCACGCCACTTTTTCCATGTTTAAGGGAATGCTTACAACATCCTTACTGTACCGGTGGATGTACACTGTGTATAACATGCAGCTAATCCTTAAGCACTGAAGTCTTATAGCATTTGCACCTACGAAGTAGGTGTGCTGCATGGTGTATAACAGGTACGTGTTTTCTGCCTGCAGCCTGTTCCTCCTAGAGGGCTCAGAAACAGGAAAGAGAATAGTAAGGGACAACCCTGCCTCTCTTAGTGTAGATGATATTTAGAACCTCAGACTTGGACTGAGGAAGCTGTAAGATTAAATGAATGCAGGTGAAAACAGTCTGCTTTCAGCTGTCATTTTCCAGGATAGCAATCAATTTTCTTCCTTGGCGTGACCAGAGATATGCCCAAAACATGGTAAAGAGGGTATTCTTGGTGGTGGGAAAGAAAATGGCCTAAAGCACTCTGGAAGCACACTTCAGTTGTTACCAAGAAACTCTCAGGAAAGAGGAATCTTCAGAGTGAGATGTCTGTGTTGTGCTGGTGGGCTGCCAAAGCCAGAGTCAGTCAGATTTAACCAAATTAAACCAGATTTTTAGCGTGGGTTTTTTTCTTTTTTTTTAAGAGTTCCAAAGCATTTTTCAAAGCTTCCACTTGTCTCTAGAGATCTAGTTTAATAATCTGGAAATATACAACTTTATTTTCAACATATTTGACGCCAATTCACTTTGTCTTATAAGGAAACAATTCTGTTAATGTGTAGATCAGTTAAGATATAATCCTTGTTCCAAATGCTATTAAAAATGGAAAACAAACTTCAGGTTTTTGTCAGTGGGTTTTAGTTTGTTATAGTGTCTTCCAGAGAAAATACATTGAATTTAAATATATTTGTATTAAAAAAATCTCTTAAGAGTGAAATAATCCACATAGCGCTGTAAGTACAGTATTAGATAGACTTCACGTAGAACTGAAGTTGGTATGTGAGTGAATTTCTGTCTTTTTTTCCCTATTTGTATTAATACTAAAAAGATACAAAGGATAGTTTCAGGTAAGATGTGTTCCAAAACCCTTTTGGCTGTTAAGAAATTTTATAGGGAGAAGGGGTTAAAGAGCCTTGAGGTTCTCCATAATCTTGGGATAAACAGGAAGCTGCCTCTATAATTGCACGCCAGAACAGCAGCACAGCAAGAAGGGTAACCCCATCAGCTGCTTTTCTCATTGTCAAGACTCTGCTAATGGTGGAAATTCTTGCTTCTCTGCGGGTTTCTTTCTTTGATGCTGTTATCCGGATCCAAGAAAATGTAACACTGTGAGGTGTGAGAAGGATAAAGGGAATAGAGGCTTTGCTGGGTTACAGCGTAGAAGTATTAACTTGCTGGGATTGTTGAGTATAACGATAGTGTAAAATTGCTAGGTATATCTATCCCTTCCCATGACAATCTTTTTATTTCTATTCTGTGCATGAAGCTCATTTGTGAGGGAATCTATTTTATGCCCCAAGCTGTTAAGGGAAACTCCATGTTTTTTCAGTACCAGAGTAATCCTTCACAATATTGTGACCTTTGTGGGAACGTTTCAGTCCTATCGTTCTGCCTGAGGTGCTGGCAAAAATGGCCTAGGTCAGGTAAACTTTGGATGTTTTGTCCTAGCGTGTAGTAGTGGGGTTATGGTCAGAGGCTAAGTGGCTAAAAAGAAGGGGAGGAAGAAATTTGCTGTGGATTGCCAACATAGTAACTTCCAGTGGCTTACATAGGTCTGCACCACTCTGCTACAAGTAAGGTGAAATGGGTATAAGTAGTTAATTTGCTGCTAGTGAAGCACTTCATTTAAACTGATGATACAGCTCGCATTTCCCAAAACTACTGTTCCACCTGTCAAGTATCAGATGGAAGCAGGGTTAAATTGATGCAGGCACTACTTGGTTTTCCTCATAACTAGAGATTGTTCTGGGGAATCCTGCTGCTGCTCCCCTGCAAAATCCAGAAAGCAAATCAAAAGCCTGGAAGTCTGAACACCAGCTGTTTGGGGCCAAGAGTAGTACTGTAGCTAGCAACACCTTCACTTAACATGTATTACAGCCAACAGCAATGGCACAGGAATACTCTTCACATATTCTTCAAACCAGGGGAGGTTTGTTGATCCCACAGGATTCAGCTGGCCTTCAGGAAGGGAATCAGGCTTAACGTAAAATTTCTGGTTTTAATCTGCAAAGGCTCTTCAAGTGAGGTACAGTTTAATATTGATCAGTTAGATATGATGCATTGTCAGAAAAATAATGATTTGCCATTAGCTTCGTAACTTGTATGATAGCTGATAAAATATGGCTAACTGACTGCAGTTTTAAACTAATAGTTCTAAATTTTCAGGGGCATTGAATTTAATTGTCTCCAAAGGTCACCATTTCTGGAAGCTCAATTTGGTCAAAACATTTAATCAGCTCAAACTGTGTCTAATTGGTGCTTCTGAAAATTCAGATTTAGTGTCTTAAAGGCAGAGAGAATAAAAGATGCTTTAAAAGGTTTTCTATTCAATCTAGAGGAGTAAAAGTGCTTTTAAAGACCTTGGAGCTCAAAATTCTTGTAGCTTACAAATCTAGGCATCCATACTGATCACTCCATTTGTGTAACTAGTGACTGTATAATCACATTTTAATGACTTTCTGCAACAGTTTCGCAACGGTAGGATCATGCACCTGGAAGTGGGAAGAGACCAGAGTTTCTCTTCTCCACTTACTGTAACCAAAAGTAAATTAACATCCACAAATAGCCCCTTGATGCCATATGCATAGGATTGCAATATAGCTACTTAGCAGCATTGCTCCAAGGAATGTCACCTCAAAAATCCAAACGCTAAAAACCCTCTTCCCGTCTTCTCATTTGTATTCCTCCGTCACCCTTCTAACTGAACATAAATGCAAGGGTAGCCACAACTTAGTGCTGAACGGATCACTATAAGTACTGTCTCTAAGGGTCTTATTTTCAATTTCTTTTTATACCCTTATTAGGGAAGGTGTCAGTATGTCAGAATCATCAAGTTAATAGTGTTCTGTGGTGATTCAAAATATTGAATGGAGCAATGATAACCGAGGAGATTAGTGAATTTGGATACAGATTTCACCATTTGTTAGAAACAAATGAGCTGTATCTACTTAGCCATCCTCAAAAATCTGAGGATTTTTCTCCAAAATACACAGTTCTTTTCTACTTGATTTACAGGAGTATGGCTTCTTGCCAGCTGTTATATGCCTCCAGCCAGGAGAGTTAGTTTTATCTGCTTTTTTAGGTAGCTCTAAACACCTCCTACAAACTATAAATAAAGTATTCTTAGGGCTAGGGGAAAAAAAATGTCCTGATTAAGGGTAGAGTTTATTCATATTCTAAGAAAGCGGTTAATTTTCTGATGGGAAGCTGGGAGTGCTTCACATTCAACAGCTACAGTGAAGAAGGTGGCTAAAAAGAGAGCTTTTCTTGGTGTGCACAGGAAAATTTAGGGACAGTTGCACAGCTCTGAATTGTGAGAAGTTCAGCTCACTTCAAATAATCATAATCTGATTAATCCTGCTGCCTGAGTCAGGATACAGAGACAGATGCATTTTGCTTTATTTCAGAGTTCATTCACAGCTTGGTATCTCTTCTTCTGTCTCAGATTTTCTCAGTGCAGCAATTGAGATTCCTGCCACCCCCTTTCACAAGCCTACTAATAAGATCTAAATGCAATGGGCTGGTTCATCAATGATAGCATATGAGGCACCATTCAAACAGAACTAATAGAAATCCAGTATGATTACGAGTTGACTGGTGATTCTGGAAATACTATTTTTCCTTTTTTTTATAGTGTATTAATATTGTCTTTTGTTCAGATGGATGTTAAACCACAGCCAGCTGTATTGTTTCTTCTTTAAAAATAGCGTGTTGAGAAGCTTAAGTATGTTCTTGATTAGTGAGGAGGCTGTTGTAAGGCACTTGCAACGCTAGATGGAGCCTAGAAGCTGTGCCTGTTTTAGATAGGCAAAAAAGGCAGTTCTGTGCATCATAAACTGTTCGCAGCAAAAATGTATTGTGGATCTGTATTGTTACAGAATTGCTGGGGGCAACTCAGCAAGTCAGTGTACTTATGTATTTCAACCAACGACTGTGTATCTCCAGATATTTTTAAGTACTCTTGTGTTCTTCCTTCTTCCCTTTTTACAGTCCATGCCCATCTCCTTTTTTTTGCCTTCTTTTTTTTTTTTTTTTTTTTTAAGGAAGGGCCCAGTGAATAGTAGAGATGATGGAAACGAGTCTATTCTTTATGGATATATAATTTCTGATTATATTCAGATGTTATCTCTGTGCTAATAGCTTTATTAAGTTAAAACATAAACAACTTCTTTGTATGGAGGAGTGTGGAATATCTCTATCCATCAAAATCTAAGGATGTAGAAGTCCTGCAGGTGATTGATGTTGGACTGACATACTGACATGTAACAGAAAAAACTTGATGGTCTTTCAAGTTCACAAATCCTTTGTCAGGTGTGAAATAGAAGCGGCAGCTGTCAGAACTATAGGCAGAGTGAGTTAAATGCACGTCAGGCAGACCATCTTTGCAGGAGAGGGCAAGGTATTACCTCTGAATAGAGGCGTGGTTTATTCTGATGCTGGTAGATGAGAGAACGAGGAGAAGGGAGGAAAGGGAGATGAGTATTTTCAGCTCTGCCTGTGCCACAGGTGATATTTATAGCCTGTGGAACAGAGAGGGCTTTGGAGAACCTGTATGGTGGTAGGGAAGATTTTAAAGGTCCTAAAGCTAGCATCATAACTGAGTCCATAGATACAGGTCTCCAACAGTTATCAGTTTTAGTTTCCAGGCTCATACCTGGCCCTGTTATTTGATCCTTAAAGAAGATGCCAGGAGAGCAAACGTAGCAGTTATTTTTTGAGGAATATTCATATACGTGCTGCATGTTATCCTTTCCAGGTTACCCTCCTGATTTCTCTCCAATTTCTCTCTGATTTCTCTGACAAGTAGCTGTCATCTAGTTTTATCTCTGTGTTACCAGGATGTCTGGTATGTTGACTGAATTATACCGAGCTCCTGGAATTACAAGTGTGGGATCCAGCACTGTTTGTGGTTGTGTTGCACAGGTCATTAGTCCAGTGGGTAGCCGCAGAGTTTGCTTTTGACGACAAATTTAGTGAGGCTGGGACTGTTCAGAGGCTAGAATTGGTGGACTGGAAATTTTCTTTCAAAGAAAATGTATAATTTTGGTTGTAATTATTTCATCCCTACAGGTTTTTGATATGATGATAACATGAGGTCTGCAGGAGTGGGATGGCAGGAATATGTGAAGATTTAAGGTTTTTCTATGACTGTTTTGCATTTTGACCCTGCATGTAAAGGAAGAAAGCCTGTGGTACTACTAATCACTTGTAATGCACATGGTTTAGGATTATCAAAGCCCTTGCAGATGGAGAAGAAATTTCTCTGCATCACTGAATCTCAACTACCAGTTTTAATTATTTCAGTGCAACAAAAATGTGCTGTGTGTTTCTGTTTTGAGACCTCTGCTAGTCCTGCTCTGAGCAGAGCACTGCATTAATGAGTGAAGGAAAAATGTGTGTATCATCAGGTCATTTCTTTCCCTTCTAGTAGAACTATTTGTTGTGAATTTTGACTATTTTTATGCTGCTTAAACTAACTCATTTAGCTAGGTTGCAACATAAATTTTAAATGCAGCTTAGGCACTCACCAGTATAGGTCAACCATACCACTTAAAATAGTTCAAGTAACTATTTATCCTCTCTCACTGCTCAGGAAATACAACTCACCCCAACCCCCCATACTTGTAGCATCCTCATCTGTTTTGTGGTACTGAGACACCTCAAATGATTTTTGTCTCAACCTAGAATTTGAGGCTCTCCTGACCCAGTTCTGATTTGGTGTATTTGCCCCACATGGCACAGAACATAAGCTTAGATTTTTTTTTTTCCCTATTTGTTTCCATTATTACTTAAACATTTCTTTTTGTTATAGAAAGTAAATTTATTGCTGAAGTTTATGGAGAATTATTCTTTCATGGAAATCTTTGGGGTTATGTTGAAGCAACTGTCGAATGGTTATGGTGAGGGGTGGTATTTTTGTGGAATGTGTATTGGATTTGTTTTCCTCATTGCAACCATAAATAAATCTCCAAACTGTTTGCCACAGGTTTTAGCCAAAATCAAATGACATCTTTGAGATGAGAACCACTGAAGAAAAGAGGGAGTGCTTTCAAATGAACCTTTCTGACTTTGGGCAAAGAGTGGTGGTTACAACCATTAAGGCTTTCTACAAGTTAAATTTCTGCTGGGCAGAGCACTTTGCTGCATATGGACTCTTTCTTTGTGGTTGGTGCTTCTTTATCTTTTAAGGACAGAGGTGCTACTCTAAAGTTGCAAGAGATGTAAGTCAGTGAATATAATGCTAAATATTTTTATTCTGAAGTAAGTAATCTTTGCAGGTGTGAGTGCCAACTAATACCTAGTCTAGAAATACTTCCAATAAGTGTGCAAGTCTGCTGGATACTGCCTGGTACTCTTTCCCACCTTTATATGACATAAACTTACTTAAGAGTTAACAAGGACAGTACTGTATGAAGGCCCCCCTCACTTGGTGCCTGTTTTAAATGTACACACGTCTTGGTTCAACTCTGTTGTAAGACATGGGAAGTAGTTGTTGAAACATAAATCCGTAGGAAACTGGTGGAACAACTTGATGAGACCAGAGTTGTTGTTAGAGTTGCATTTAGGTAGGTTTATGTGCCATTTTGTATTCATCTTGTACGTATTGGAAGGCAAAAGCTTTGGTTCAAGACTAGATGGTGCTTCTGCAGGGAGCACCTTAGATCTTGCCCCTCTTCCTCTCAAAAGAAAGGAAGGCCCCAGAGCTGAATGCAGTGGTCCAGGTGGAACAGGGGGGCAAAACCGCCTCCCTTAACCTGCTGGCCACGCTGCTTTTGTTGCAGCCCAGGATACGTGTGGCTCTCTGGGCTGCAAGTGCATGTTGCTGGCTCATGTTGAGCTTCTCATCAACTAACACCCCAGGTCCTTCTCGTCAGGGCTGCTCTCAAGCTGTTCTCTGCCCAGCCTGTATTCGTGCTTGGGATTGCCCCAGCCCAGGTGCAGGACTGCACTTGGAGCAGCTTTGCTACAGAAAAGTATGTGTCTATAAACGTGTTTTTATTGGATGAGGGAGCAAATCTGTAGCTGATGTTATTCAGCTCTGTTAAGGCAATACAAGAATCACAGTACAGGAAAACGCACAGGAAAAAATCCTTCATAGGACTGCATTATTGATCAGGGACTGGTCTTGTGTAGGCCCTAAGGTGTAAATACGGAGTTACTCTTCATGAGGAACTACCCTCTTTTGGACTCAGATTATCTTTCTGAGGTAACTTTCTCTGGCAGCTGTGTACTTTGTGTTATACTGACTTTGGTGTGTGCTTTGTTTTGGAAACAACTATTGTTCCTTCGTTTGGCCTAGAGGTCATCTTCCCATGCCACGTCTGGCTGTACTTGCATCTTCTCTGTCTGGTTATCTGATGGAACCTACTCCTTCTTGTTTTACTGGCTTCAGCTGAGCAGTGTTCTCTCCCACAGTCTATACTCCATCCTTCAAGGTGCTATTTCTGAACACGGTGAGTAATAGACTGACTTTAGAATTTAGAGATTAGAAAAGGAGAAAAATGAAGAAGTCATTTAGCTAGTTTGCTTGTGGTTGTTGGGCAGTTACTCTTTACTTTACATTCTCTACTTTTATTTTACTTTTAAAAATCTGGTTAAATGTTTGTTTTTTTTTCCCTCTTCTTGCAAAACCATTTCACTATCTAGTAGATCTCATTTATTATTTACTTGATAGTAACACCTAGATAATTCAAGCGGAGTGAGAACAGGGCACTTGTGCCTGCTGACTCAGAACTGTAGTGAGGGCAAGGCTGGGCTGGTGAGAATGTTTGGGAACAGGTCTGTAATAAGACTAAAACGTTGAGTAGAGCTGAAGGAGGATGTGAAACATTCAAATAAATAGGGTTGTTTTTTCGTTGTTGTCATTTCCTAACGCTTAATTGCTATAATAGCCTTAAGCCCTAAAAGGATGTAAGTGATACAGATGCGGGAAAGAGTTCGGTGCACTTTGGGCTTCTGCTCTGTCATTCTAGTGAAAAATAATGACGTTTTATAGGTGGGTGGTTTTTTGTTTGTTTTTTGTTTTTCCTGTGAACAAAGGTAGAGTAAAGGAAAACATAACAGTGCTTTCTGGAGAACTGCCTGCGATCACTGGTGAAGCAATATTAGCATTCAGCATCTCAGTTAGATCATAAGGGCTAAACCATGCAAGCCCTTGCTGTTACAAGGTCTGATTGCCCTGGGTACTTAAATCTGGTGATGTCGGATGATCTTAAGGCTCCAGATTCTGAAGTCAATTATCAGATAAGAATCTCTCATTAAAAAATATTATATATATATATATATATATAAATAAAATATGTATTATATATAATATATAATATATTATAATATATAATAATACAGTATATAGTAATTAATATATATATATATATATATGTATATAAAATACAGCCTTCCTGGCTTGGAGGGAAAGATCAAGCTTCTGTTCACCATAGAGTTTGTCAAGCACAAAAGTTTATTAATGCTGGGGATTGATCTTTCTTCTAACTTGCATGAGCCTGACAGTAAAGGTGAGGAAGAATGACATATTCTTTGAACATACAGAATTTTCACCCTGAACTCCCTACTTTTCCAGTCTTGTTGTATGCAGGTGATTTTACTTGTTTGTCCTCTGCAAAGGAAAGCAAAGGTACTTAGTTTTACTAATAATACACAGTCTTCATTTTATATGGTTGTTCTTTAAAGTACAAACAAATACCCGTCATTTTCCATCTCATGTTCTGAGGGATGTTGTTCATCTACAGAAGATTTTTTGTACAGGTAGTGAGATAATCAAATAGTGATGACAATTTAGAAAGAGGAGCATATTACTATGAAATAATATAATGTTGGCTATGGCTTGTGTATTCTTTTTCTTAAGACACTGATGGACTTAATTTAGATTTGTTAATACTTCTCAATACTTAGAAATTCCAGGCACTTTTTTACATGACTGTGCTGCTTTTTAAAGAAGATAGCTTGAGATTTCTGTAAGAATTTTAATTTCCTTTAAAACAGGAAAAAAAAAAAAGCATGCATGTTAATTGATACCTTGCTTGCTTTTCTGTCATTGGTAAATTTGGCTCTTCTTAAGTGTTTGCTCCAGATTGAATAAAAACTGTGTGTTTTTACACGCACAGAATTACTTTCTTAAAAAAACAAAACAAAACAAACAAAAAAAAAACACCCTTTCTGTGGTTTTCCAGGCCAAGATTTCTATTTGCCAAGTTTCATGCCAGTTCTTTTTGCACAGTTAGAAGTTCCTCAATTTAGTGGTTACAGAACTGCTGACAGACACGGCTGTATGCAATCGTACATATTAGTTACAAGCAGTCAATTCATTTTTCCCTTTTAAGGTCATTCTTTCATTATGTTAGTTTCACACACTGCTGTTTATGATACCACTACTTTCTCACTTCCTTCCTTCCTTATCCCACTTAAATGACTCTCATTTCCCAAGGACAGTATCTGTACTGCAGTTCACTGTCAGATTTACAGCTTATCAAAAGAAACTATTCAAATGGTTCAATTTAATGCTGTCATACATGCCTCTTTTATTTTATTTCTGCCAGGACACTGATCACTCAGTTCTAATGGTCACTGTCTGCTGTCAAGCAAACTCATGAGTGGTCAGGGTTAAGCCTATGTTACCAGTCAGGCAGCTGGCTTTTCCAGAAAGGATGAAACAACCTTTTTTTCTTCAGGTAGTGGGGAAGAGGAGGGAAACATTTGTTTCAGGTATGGTCTCTTCCTGCAGAGGAAGTGATTGAGTGATGCAAATTCTGACTGCAGTGAGACGACTCCTTCCCTCACCCCGCTAGCTGCCAGCAGAAGCGGATCTATTTACTTTAGTGGTGCTGCTCTTGGATTGAAAGCCTTCCATTGTTTGCCTGAGCTGGTATTTAGCTAACACTTGAGCACTGCCTGAATGCAGCATATCCAACTACGGAAATGACCATATTGCACATAACTGTCCATTTACTCCCTCCTCAGCCTCCCTCCAGCGCCAGCATGTGTGTTTGGATGTAATGTTCCATCTGTGGACTAAATATTTCTCTTAATCATACAAGATGACTTTTTTTTTTTGAACTCAGGAGTTCGTATGGCTCTGTTGCTTCCAGAGCTGGTAGGCAGCCCCAGCATTCCCCGGCTGCCTGGGCAAGCCAAGTTTGGAAGCAGGAAGCAGATTCCTGGCGTAGTCTGGGTCTGGGTGAACGGAGCTAATGCCCGTGGCAGAAAGCGGGTGCTGCCTATCTTGCTCGGGCATGTCCTTTTGGGATCTCCCTCGGATTTCTCCCTAGCTGTTGTGGTCTGGGTGTTTGAGATGGGAGTATTGGTCTTGGTCTGCCACATCAGTAAAGCTGTAGGAACTGCAAGGTGGTGATTCTGAAACTTGTTTGCTGGAGCATGAAGTAAGGAGCAGGCAGAAGTGACAGTTGTAACATGGGCAACATATCCAAGCATGTCTGTCTGCAGTGCCCCACATAATCCTGTCTGAAAAAAAATCCAAAAGTAGCAATGACTAAAGATACAGAGCAGCATCATGATGCAATCTGAAAAGTGGGGGCAGTCATTTTAACACTGAACATGCTTAAGCACAATTTCCCCCTCCTCACGCTACTGTTGTTGTCGTCTTCCCTGTTGTCCTTGCCCTTTCCATCAGGAAATGGATGTTTGGGGAACTTTGGTGTCAGTTTTTTCTCTCATCCTCACCTAACTACCTAATGTCTCTTTTCATAGTTTGTTAAAGGTAAATGCTTTATAGCATTTAGAATAGAATAGGTCACTAGTCTATATGAATTGTAAATATCTATTGTAGCCTTCCTTCCTCCTTCAGCCAAACTTAGCCCACTTTTTTGCTGGTGTTTTTATTTATTATTTTTTCTTTGAGCCAAATGTCATGGTCAAGAACAGCACAAACTGTATTTCCATTACAAGTGTGGCTGAGTTGTGTGGAGTGAGGATATGAAGTAGGCAAAGCTGTGAGGCTTTTGAGGGGGGATCAACTATGCAGCTTCTTAATATTAGGCTTCTCATCTGTGTACATAGTCATAATTTCTGAAGTTCTACTTTTTCTTCATTTAATTTCATAAGTAAAATAGTCTTTTAGTGCTTTGTTTCACTAAACTTACTGAAACAGGATACAGAATTCAACTCCAAGAAGTGTTTTGTTTGATAGCTTTGACTGCCATAGGAGCCCAGTGAAAACATCTGTAAGAAGAACGGAAGCTAGTTTAATGTTATACTACTATTACTATAAAATATAATCTCAAAATATTTCAGGCAGGGCATAATAATAGTAACCATGGAAACTTTGCTCGGAGATTTGAAAGGATGGGGTATCTGGTATGCTCGCTTGCAGGCAGGAGAGGATCTGGGCTGCAGTTCAGGCTGAGGAAGAGAACTGGTAATGGGGAAGGGGGCTTAGCCTTGGTGCAGCGCTGGCCTGCATCTTACCATCAAATCTGGTTGGTCCATGTGTGTCACAGTGTTCTCATGTGGTGGAAAACTCGTATTTTTATAGAAAAACTGACCTTTCTCAACCAAAAAAATGCGGGTTTATTTCTTCTGCGGTATTTTAGTTTATATTTTTGTGGTGGTGGGGTGGAGGGGACAGGTTGGTTTTTGTTTGTTGAAAACCAAGATAAGCAATGGACACAAGTGACAGATATGGGGACAAGAGGAAGGAGGTGTAAGAAGTTGGCAGGCTGGCACAGCTGTCTTGTATAATGCTCTTTTACATCTTACTTGAAATGGGTTTCCACAAAGCCAAAATCTAGATTGATCAAGAAGCTACGTACCTAAGTGCTCAAAAACAACACAGTAAAATGTGCTAAGAATTTTTGGTGCCCAGCCTGAAGCCCTTTGTGGCTGGCTTTGAAAATGTGGCTTCCAGTTCTTTTGTGGCACCTCAGCTTTGACTCTTCAGCTCACGAAGTTTGTGCGCGTGGAAGCAGTGTATTTCTAGGGCATTCGTTATGTGGAGTCTAGTCTCCTGGTTCGTTTTTGGTTTTGTTTAACTCTGGCTTAGGAACAATAGATTTTTAACTTTACAGTATCTCTTGTAGTGATGCGTGCTTCAACCTGTGTGGAATGTGGCTTTCCATACACACGGAGTGACTCATTTTTCACAAATGTTGAGGCAGAGGGATACATCAGAAAATCTGAAGCATTAAAACCAGTGAATGAACTTCCTTCTAGAATCTACAAATTATGTGCTGGCATGCCTTGTCTGGTCCAGAAGGTGCATAAAAGTCACAGCTCTTTACACAAGATTTGATGGAGACTGCTCAAAATCTGTTTACAAAAGGTCTGGTTCCAGTACTGTTTAAGGAAGCTTCAGTGGTCTATGGGGGGGGGGGGGGGGAAGATATCTTCCTTGTTTGTCTCCCTCTCCATACACATGATGATTTCAAATACAAGGATTAAGTCCTTGAAAAGACAAGAAAGCTTGTATAATATACGTTGAATTTCAGGTGTGCTTTGATCATCATTAAGCTCACAGACGGGACAAATTCCATATTCTGTTACTGTTCTAATAAGAGAGTGTGGAAAATTATGACCCTTTATTTTTATACTGTACATGTCAGTAAGAACTGATACAGATACTCCAGCTCTGGTCATACAACCTTATATGGGATAAGGAAACAAGCTATTTCAACCATGTGAGATTTTTAGGTGATAGTGTCATCTGTTAGCATAATTGTCCTGCCTATTTGGCAATATTTGTACGTGAAGCAAGTCTGAGATTAGCTAAGTGTCTTATTTTAGCATTTCTTGCAATAACTTGTTAGTAAGGTGGCCTTTTATTTAAGACAGCTGGAACTGATTTTAGAGTTCAAACATTCTTTGATGCCTTGTAGAGCTGTAAATAGAAGTGGAAGTAAGATAATGGTCAGAGTATCTATGCTTGGAGAAAATGGCATCCATTGCCAGAGTAGAGAGACAAAGTTTGGCTTGGCTGGTTTAGGGCACCGGCTGAACAAAAAAAAGCTGAGTGCTGGCAGGGTCGGTTTTAGATGCCAACATCCCAGAAGTACAAGAATAGCCTTTTTAAGGCTTACAGTTACTCTGTGGAACTTTGCTCCCAGGCAGGAAATGTATTTGTTATTAACAAAACTATTCACAATCTTTAGCTTCACTCTCCTGAGACTTTATAGTCTTTTCATTTTGATAGTCTGTCATCCAGGCTTTGAATGAAGTTTGTTCAGGGATTGATGCTTTGAAGCAGAAACTATACAATAATAGAGTTTATGGGCTTGTCAGCTTGAAATGACTCAGTAACGTTAGAATTTTATTTTTAAGCAGTTCAGTTCATCTGTGTAGCCCGTCTGACATGTTTCCTCTGTCTTTTCCCAGTTCGTTGCTGCGCTATGGTGGAAACCTCTCCCTTCAGAGTGCCATGAGTGTCCGGTTCAACAGCAATGGAACCCAGCTGCTGGCACTGCGTCGGCGCCTTCCCCCTGTCCTCTACGACATCCACTGCCGACTGCCTGTCTTCCAGTTTGACAACCAAGGGTACTTTAACTCATGTACCATGAAGAGTTGCTGTTTTGCGGGCGATCGTGATCAGGTAATAAGCGGGTAATGCTGTCCTGAGTCTACAGACCTCCCATCAGTATTTGAAAACACCTTTGTAGGGTTGTGGTTTTGGTTTTTTGTTTGTTTGTTTTTCCCTGATTTAGTTGATAAAACAGGACACAGAACATATATAGGTTTACTTCAGAACTCTTCTGCAACATAGGCTCTGGATGAAGCAAAATGTATACCAAAGCACACGATAAATTTTACCTCTTGATGTGATCTAGTACTTATTTAGGTGATGTTCACAAGAAAAAAATACTTGCAGAGGCTTTTTAGGTCCATTTAATATGATTTTAGAACCACGACTAAACAATATTATCCCCATGTGATAAGGAAATGTCTTCCTTTCATTTCAATACTGCTTTTGAGAATAGTAGAAAAAATCCCAACATTTACATTTTGTTGTGGGTTTATAACGTCCTTAATTCTTATTTCAAATTATGTTTCTCCTTTACTTACTTTACTGCTGGTTCAGATTATAGGTCTTTATTGTTCAGTGTTCTGTAAGTGGTGATGGCAGGGGGTTAGGGAGGAGTAGTTTGTTCCTCTACTGAGGCAGGACTCTGTCCCTAGTCGTAATCACAAAAAATAGGTCACACACAAAGTGGCTGTATATTTCTAGAGCTGATCATTGTCTTTGGACAGCTGTATTTAATAACCACTAATGATGTTTAGGGACAAAAGATACATCGTCAAAACACAATACTGCAGAACTAAGATCTGAAAATTTCTTTGCTGTCATCAATAAAAGTCCCGCAGTCAGAATTTGGTCGCTAATTCTATTGCTGCTGCAGGAGGCAGAGTTGAGCTTCTTTCAGATAACAAGTAGGAAGTACATTTGCGTCACTGAACTTGAGCAGTGTGATGAATGGACATGGGAAATTAGTGTGTTGCACGTTGCTTCTGAGTTTTACATAGTTTTTGGCAGAAGAAGAATGAAAATGCAATACTGAAACTATCTTAAAAAATTAGAAGTATTTACTGTAAAGAATGGCAAACACATATATGACAACAACAGAAAAAAAAGCAGATGATTTAGGGTCCATTTGCTTAGTCAGCCTAAAGATGACACTGTTTTCTTCCTTTGGAAGTCAGAGTAGAACTGTGTACACTTTGACAAGTAGTTTAGCTTCTTGTCTGTTACTGAAGATCTAGAAAAAAGCCTTAGTGTCTCTTCTGCTTTTTAAGCTATTTTCTGCTGGGCATAGTGTTACTTGAATGGGTAGAATATGTTTGTTTTGTATCAGGTTGGTGCTGTGTTTCAGAAGCCTGTCTTTTTAAAAACCTTGATATTCTTTTGGCTTGATGGACCTTCTGTTTGAATAAATACTAGCACATAATACTATTAACAAGTTGGAAATCAGACAAAAAGGAGCTCTATTCCCTTATTAGTGCTCTAAGAAGTTAATAGGAGAGGTAAGGTTTAGTAGGGAATATTAGAAATGTGGAATCTGACGTCTAGATACAGGTTTGTACCCACCCTCCAACTGGAGTAAAAGAAAGATAATGAAGTTGCAGGAAATGCCAACGTGTGGTCCAACTGCATGTCTGAAACTGTCCAATAATGCTCAACTTCAGATGACTAAAGGTTGTCAGCGCTACTGACGGTCCTTAGAAACCATCTTTTACCGAGAACCCAATTCTGTTTTGAGGTGTGTCTAGCAAAGGCTAGAGCTCAAACCTACTGAAGATAGACAAGCTGAATAATAATAATAATAATTTTTTTTTTTTTAGGTTAGTCCTTCTATACAACTAGTATGCAGCTGCTTTTTGGTCAGTTTTTTGAGTATGAAATAATGCATACAAGATAATAACAACAAAAAATCTGTTTCCAGTTTAAACTGGTTCTAGTGCAGCTGCCCCCCCCCTTCCCCCTTTTAATATTGCTGTATTTTGCCTTAATAAAGAATGTCTTTCATTTGAGATCTATGTGAAGTCCCTACTGAGCTTCATAGAATTCCTTGCTTGTACTTCCTTGTAGGATCAAAACTTTGTGAGCTAAGGTTTTTTGTGCAGGGGTCATTGGAAGGGATCTAGCGATAAGAAAGTTGTACTCAAATTATGAGTGTTGTTTGTGGTAGGAAGGATTCTTCAGAATTTTTCTCTTGTTGCACCTCAGATTTTCTGTCTTCAACTTTTCTTTTCATCTTTATTAAACTGATAATTCAGTCTTTTTCTTCTCCTTTTAAGCTGTCTTAAATAGTTAGGTTTAAATACTTCATATAGAGTCTCTAGTAATTTAAAAATGTGACTCTCCTGTGTTCAAAAAGCATTATGTGCTGTCTGCACAGTTAGTTCATCTGATAAAGTTGCATTTTGATTCCCTATTTTAACCCTAACAAGAAAAGGCATATTGTTAACTCATGAGTGCTTAAGTTGCTGTTGGATTGACAAAATAAGTGAATGGCTGAAAGGGGGAAGCCTTTCTTTTCAGCAAGATGTAAGACCTTTAACTGATTCAGCTTCCTAACCTGGCAGAAATATTTACTTTTTCTTGATTAATGACTTTATATTGACACTCAGAAGGCTCTGCCAAGTGTTTGAATGTGATATAAGAGACTGGAGGGTGGGTGAGAGGTGGTCTTTTAGTGCTGTGAGGCTCAGCTCCTCGCAGAACTGCAACCTTTGCTAATTTTTCCATGAAGTTTGTACATGGAGAATGGTTTATTCATGGGAAGTTTCCCTGTGAATCATGACCATCAGGGTTTAAACCCACCCCCCGCAGCTGTTAGTATCTTAGTACTTGCCTTTGGAATTTTGCTGCCACATGAATATCTACAGAGAGGTAAATAAGCCCATGTTCCATATGGAGATTTTGGATTCTAGTATGGCAAAAATGAACAGATTCTTAGCTGCAAGCACACAATCTACGAGTTTTCTTAGACATCACAGTTAAGTATTGAATTTCTTAAACTATAAGTTCCCATAATAATCAGATGTGTTATTCTTACTTTGACAAGTTGTGCGTGCGTGTGATCACATTAAACATATAATTAAATGCATACAATTTCTTTGCACAAATAATACACAGACTGCTAGCTGGGGAACAATTTGATTGGTTTGTCTCTTTGGTGACAGTTGGTCTCTGTGTGCCAAACTTAGCTCAGCATTCCCATTAGTCCCTGCAGATCGTTGGGACTCAACAGGATTCAACCCTTCTGGCTTGTCCTGCAGGAGGGGAGCCTGCAACCTGGGGGTGTGCGGTGATCTGCATACCATCTGCATACCACCTCCTTGGACTGAAGCACCCGTGATACAAGTAGATTGAAACCTCTTCACAGTGAATGAAATACCATTCATGCTTTAAGGAACAAAAGCTATAAAGATTCACCTGTTAATCCCAGTGACTTTTTTTTTCTTTTTAATTTAAAATAACACAGTCCAAAGCGCTTTAAACGGTTTTGAGTTCTTGTAGGTATTTTGTGGAGAGAACGTTGCAGCTCAAGCAGGGTGACAGAGGTCTTGGAGGATGAACAGCTTTGCTTCTTTTTGTGTCCTTGCAAACCTGCTTTCCTCCAAAAGTGTTATTGCCCTTGTCCTTGTGAGCTCGATTTGAAAATCAGCAAACAGTATATGCAAACATCGTTCCTAGAAATGCTCCAGTCTTGTTTATTTCAACTACCAAAGCCTGAGTGGCAATGTGTAGCTGGCGCATTGTTTGCACCCATTTTCAATTGCCTTCATTTGCTTCTCTCAGAACTGTCTTTTGTCCCTGTCATGAGTGTAATGACCTCATTCACATGCCACCAATCTTTCCTTCCTTTGTAGGAGAGCTCTGATGTTCACAGTTAAATGAGTTCAAAATTGTATGCTGTGGGCATTATCTAGGAGCTCACTTGAGCCATACAGCTGTGGGAGAAAGGAAGAATAAGATGGGCTAGATGGATCAAGTATGACCCCCAGCTTCCCACTATGTTTGCTACAGAGACTTACATGGGAGCAGAATCTGTCCATCCTTCTGGTACAGGCATCCAGGCCCAGATTCTTAAAGCCAGTTTATTTCTGCACCTATCTCCCATGGATTTTACCCTAGTGTTCATTTACATACAAACAAAGTGTGTGAGAATCTCAGGTTGCATCAGGAGGACTGAGGGGATTTTCCTTTCTTCTGGTCAGCCTTAGGATTTGAGAAATGTTTTGATGCTAAGGATTTTTAGTTGACGTACAAGTATGGCAAATACCTTCTTGGATCTGAGGATATAGGAGGTATTAAAGTGCTTCAGGTACCCAAATGTGTTTTTAAGTGTGAGTTAAGGTGATGGACAGGAGAAAGAGAAGAGGAGAGGGGAAAAAAAAAAAACAACCACACCAAACTCAAAAACACTTCCAAACTAAAAGTAGAACAACTATTCTTGCTCAAGTACTGTTGCCTGTGTCACAGTGATGAGTGGTATCATTTCATTGATTTATTTATTTATTTCCCCACTGCGTAGATAATGTGGGGTTCTACAGCACTTGTAGCTGTGAAAGCTGCTGCTTGTTGCCTGCTTTAAAAAAGATGGGGGTGGGGAGAAATAACTTGTACCCTGTGAATCAAACAAAAAGTGTCTTGACTCTGGCATGCCCTCAGACATTACATCACCACTCAGCCTTTTCTGTTGACATTACACTGGTATAGGAGAGTTTCAGGAATGCACCACTCACGGTACTTCAGACTGCTCCAACTCCCTATAAAGTTACAGCCTTCATTATGTTGAAGTCTGTGTACTAAATAGCCCTGGGTAGGGACAACCCAGTTTTTAACAGCACAGAATTACTGCGTGAACGTAACCCTTCTCCAGGAACAGGGTGAGTTGTGCAGGTGCCAGAGGTCTTATATGGTTGTGCATTGCCCTTCTAAAGAAATACAACTTTTCTTCGGTGTTCTTCTTTCTCATCTAATGTAAGGACTTTTTATCTCAGGAAATAGTACTTATCAACGTCTAGCTTTAAAAAAGAAAAAGCAAAAAGAGAAGTCTTTTTCTAAAGAGTACGTTTTGTTTCCTGTGCATAGAAGACTTCTTAATGACTAGTAGCTTACCGCAGTCGTTACTACTTAATACATGAAAAGCAGTCAGTCTGCAAATTTATTGTTGTGCTTGCATAAAGGAAAATGAGTGTCTTACTCTGTCTTAAGTTGGCATCCTTCAAGAATTATTGATGAGGTGGTATTTTGTTTTTACATTATCTAAATGGCAGATTAAGTCCCAGATACATGCGTACATTACATACATATAAAATAATACATGAGCAATGCATCTGGCTACGGACTGCTTTGTGTTTATTTATTCCCCATTGCTTTTGGTAATTGACATATGGGAGGCTTGTACTAAAAATGGCTCTTCAGAGTCTGGGTCTTGGCAGAAGGGGCTGGGAGTTTCCTCTAACCCTTATGGTTCTGATCACCCCTTCCCCTGTTCCCTGGGGCATCCTGCCAGCCCTGTTTCCTCTCTGCCTTCTCTACTGAATTCCTGTAAGCCCTTGGTGGAGGTTTTTAGACCTCTGGACAGTAATGGATAAACCCAGAGGGACCTGTACTGAAGCTGAGTTTTGGAGCCCTGACTCAGAAGACTTTGAAGCCTGCAGGTTTCGCGTTCCTTGTAGGTGCATCGGAGGAGACCTGCAGTTTAGTAGCATCACTTGCAGGACAGGGGAGAGGAAAGGGAGAGTGAGCAGTACACTGCTAAACAAGCCAAGGGGGCTGTACTGACAGCTGTACTATGAATTCTAGATAATCCTGACTAATACAGTATTTGATGTTAGTGTATCTTTGACAAAGTAACAGCTGAAGAAATCAAAACAGAGCAGTTGGGCTATATGCAATTTCAGCCATGTGTGGAAGAGTCCCCTTAGTATGTTCAGATAACGTTGTTGCTTTCTTTGGAACATAATAGGAACATTATGGAACATATTTTCCCTGCCATAGAAATCCACAGTAAGAGTTTCTAAGTTGCTTTTGTTCATGAATAAAATGACTGTTATGGTCCCTGTGCATAGCAAAAAGGCAGCTGTAAAACGTTGATGGATTGTTCCCGATGATGCTTCTGTAAGCATTTAGAACTGCCCCACACAGAGTTGGCTGCTTGTAAGATTAAGGATTTAGGGAGTGGGAATACAAAGTTCTGGCTTTGAACTTTATGTACTAGCAGCGAGTTGTGTTTCTCCAGTCTGCTGTGTCATGGCTTTTCTTTTTCCAGTTCATGAGATAGGCATGCTTCATGCTGAGGAACAAAGTTACTGCTGGAAAAAAGCCTTCAGAGGGACCTGCCTGGTTCTTGGGCCAAGATGGAAATCTCTTAAGCTCTTGTTTGTGCCAGTTTGAACCCTCTTGAAAAACAGTCTCAAATGCTGCAGGTTGCAAGCTGCTCTCCTTGCTTGTATGAAAAAGGTGGCTGTTTTCAAAGCAGAGGTTTCGTAATGCCACAGTGCTATGAGAACTAGTTGTAGGTTAGTCTTTCATTATGTCAGACTCCACAACAGATACGATTCAGGCCATTGGATTTATTACAGAGGAGAAGATAAAAGAACATATAGGTATCCTTTTTAGTAGATAAATGATTTTCTGAACCATAAACTTTCCAAAACATATTTCAGTAATAATTTTCCTAGTTATTTCTCTTCCTACTTTAGGTCTAGTTATTGAAAGACATCTACAAGAGTAACAGCCTGCACAGGTGACTCTTCTTTGTTACCCCACCCTACCCACTGGTTACCTAGCTTGGAGGGAGGAATTTCTTAGTTGACAACAGTGACAGCTTCTAAAATAAGAAGAGGCAGCCACTCTGACTGGGGTTGCACTCAGAGGGGACAAACAAGGCAGTATGGCATCGAGAGGGGAGGAGGTTCTATATGTTACTTGGGCCCTTTTGACACTCGCCCGAACCCTGTACAACCTGGCTGAAATAGCTGAAGCAGAGGAAATGAATTGGATGACTGATTGTTATTTATTATGGGATTTTGGTGTTCTAGGTACTGAACCAGCCTCTACTGTGCCATGAGCTCTGATGTTGGCACAAGGGGTGTAAATAGAAGCATACTCAGCAAAGAGGCCAGCAGATGATCATTAGAGCAGATTTTCAAGTTGTACTTGGTAGGAATTGTATCCTGAAAGCCTAGATTCATCAGCGTACAGAAACAGACTGACAGAAAGATCAGGACTTGCAAAGAGATGCAATATTTAGCCCAACTGATGGTTTGCTTCTTGACTGCTAAAGGAAAGAGCTATATATCTGCTTTGTGGGAGATCCTTTTTTTCCTTATTCCTCTGGAATTGCCCTTCTCAAACTATGTTATCTTGCTGCTTTGTGTGTGTGCTTCTTGTTGCTTCTTGAATAGAAAGACGTGTCTTCCTCCTCCATAGAATTTTAGACCTTCAAGATGATCAAGTCCAACCATCAACCGTATGCGTCCTTAACTCGTTTTCCTCCTGGTTAGTGGGTATTCTAACAATAGAAAGATGACTTGAAAATAAATGTGGGCTTTCTACTTGCAGAAAAGTACAGACTTGACACTAAATTCTGTTCAAATTGTAAATTAAATATCAGTCATTTAAAACAAAAATTCTGGGGTTTTTGAGATGCCAATACTACACTGCACACCTTTCTTATAAATGAGACTCCTGTGGCTAAGATGTAGCTGTAAGAAAAGGAATTGGTTGTCTTTTGCCAAATATGGTTCTCACTATACATTACATATTTAGCATGAAAAATATTTATGGTTGAGATATTTTACATATACACACGTGTATATATATGTATGAGGTGACCTTTTGAACGTTTTGGTTTTATGTGTTTGTAGTTTGTTTTCTCATCCCCTTTGGAATAGTTTCATGAGAGGTAGATCATGGTGATTTCAGTGGCATTTTGTTTGGTTCAAGGATGACTTCCCATTTGGGCTTCCTGTCGTTCATTGGGGGGTGTGATTTTGGTACTGCCTTTCTCTCAAAGATGACACCCTGTAAGTAGCCACTGTTTGTTTAAAAAAAAAAAAAAAAAAAGTAAATCTGGACAGTTCATAATTATTGAGCCCTCAGGTCTTCTGTCAAATTTGAAGTTGTCTGCTAAGCTTAAAAGTTCTTAAAGTCGGGTTGGTGCCACAAAGATCAAAACAGCATACACCTGGTTTCCTTAGGAGACCTGTCTCCCTTGGAAAAAATACTCAGTTTTTATATTCTTCATGTAAGTGGTTTCCTTCCCCAAAGTGCTGATTGCTATGAATTTTAATCTCTTGGACAAGTAGTTAGTGTTTTTACAATTCCACATCAAACTGGGGTTTGTTCAGTGCATACCTCACCACAGAGATGTCCAAGGTATCTTATACTCAAGAGCAGTTAGGACTTCAGCCTAGCAGACTACCACCAATCCAGAATTTTTATGTATTGTCACTAGGAGAAAAACGAAAGCCTACACCACAACCATGAATTATATTATAGGCAACATACAGAGGACCATACTTCCCACTGCTTAAAGGGGCTATGCAAAGCACCAACAGAACTCCATCACATTTGGGTGCCTCTGTACTTCCTTCCCCAGTGTGTAGATTTTGAACTACTTCAAGAAGCTAAAGAACAGCTGCCTGAAAGCCCGAGGAAAATTCTGTCTAATCTGATCTTTCATGCCCCAAGTTTTGTTGGCCCCTTTGAAGAAGGGACAGGCATTCTCAAGTGAGTGGGAATTGAGATTTAAGAAGTTGAGTCTCTTTCAGAGCTGACTTGGTAAGGCTGTAAGCAGCAGCGTGGAATTTGAGTCTGTCCAACTCCTTGCTGTCTGTAGGGTGAGTGACTCTAATTTGGGCATCAGTGGGCATGTTCATGGCTTCTTCATTTTGGTTACCAATCTCCATACCTTTTCAAATGGTTACCATCTCCATACTGTTAATCATGGTCGCGTTCATCTATATGTAATTATATGGCAATAGTGTGTTTTCTCTTGTGCTTTTAAGACAAATTTTCCTATGTTCTTCTTACATTAGTAGGGCCATTCAAAAGATCTGGTCATACTTTGGGGAAAAAATTATCTGTCTCTGCTGGTCCCTTGTCTAGGGCCAAAAGCTTGGAAATATCTCTGTTCTAGGTCATTAAATAACGGGATTTTATGGAAACATGAAATGTGGATGTTAACAAAACAAATATAAGGTTTGATTTAGATATAGTTTTATTGAAGTAGTCCATATTCAGTAGTACCTGAGGAAATACAGCCTGTGGGATTTTGAAGGCTTTGAAACCAGCAGTGGTAAGTATAAAAATAAATTCTCCCGAGTGGTATTGCAAAATGCAATGCTAATGCTACTGTTACAAGACTATAGCAACAGATTAGATCTCCATTTATTTATATCAAGTGTTCTAATCTCCTTGGGGAGAGAGAAAACGAGAAGAGTTGCAGAGAGTGAGTGGAGATCGCTAGTCCAAAGTAGCGCTGCCAGATTCCTGATGATAGTTCATGTTAATCATTTCATGCGTACTTGAAGCTCAGACTTTCTCCAGCAGCAGACTCTAACCACGCCTGAGAGTTTTCTTCCTTCTAAGGCAAACTACTGAATCAGCAGCTGGTAGTCATCTTGGAAGTCTTTTCCTGTCATTGTTACTAGCAGCTAGACGTAGAAGCTGATTCTTCCCTTCTTAAAAAATAAATACTAATTAATAGCAACTGCTTTTCTCTATAACCGCATGTTTATGTGAATACGCTGAATGTTGATTTCTGAAGCCCTAGTCAGATACAGCAGCAAAAATGCAGACAATGAAACAGGTGGTTTTAATATTGGTCTCTGCCCCCAGACATCTGAGCATCTGTACTCTCTGCTCAGCGTCTGCTCTGATGCAGAACTCAGCGCTACACCAGTTCTCTGTGTTATGTTCTGCTTACAGCCCCTCTTCAGAGGGGAGGGTGAAAAGGAGGGAGTGTGCACCCTGTCTTAGCATTTACTTGTTTTTGTAAACGCACATGGTTTTGCCTCTTACTAGTTTGCCTCTGTGATTTGATTATCCAGGCTTTTGTTCTTGAAGGAGTTAGCAGAAGGTGCTCTGCTAGGAATTACTCCTTGTGTATCCCTCCCCTCAGGACCAAAAACCCTTGGACATAATTAAAGTGGAGTCTAAGCATATGCAGCATGATGTTCTTTCATCTACTGTACTCCAAACTCCTTTTCTTTCCTTTCTCTTCTTCCATTTAAAAAGTCTACTCTATTTACTCAGGATTTTAGCCCTATTAACAAGGGCTTGGTGCACTTTATAGCAATTATTTCTTTGAATTCTCTAGTAGTATGGACTGACTTCTGCAATTTCTCAGTTGTTATCCTGCAGCTTTCAACCAGTGTGGAAAAGTATCGGCTTATTGTTATGCTAATAGCAAGTGCATGAAAAAAAAATCACAAATGATCGTGTAAATGTCCCAGCGCCATCAGTCCAGCTGTGATCTCCAGAGGCCTTGGGTTCCCATTGCCTTGTGCAGACACTACCAGTTGGAATTGTCAAATGTCAAATTGCCAAATGTCACAGTGCAGTTCTGACTTTAGCAGCTTGGGTGTCTGCTCTTGAAGCTTCAGCTGGCACATTGTTCTTCAAGTAGCAGAAGTCATGAAGTTGTGCTTCTGGCTGCCTCTTGGTCTCTAGCTGAAAAGCCATGTTGTACTTCCCAGCTCCCTACTATCACCTGATCTCACAGCAAAAAGGCAAAAGGAATGGAAAAAAGGCAAAAGGCTGTAGGAATTCCGTTCTGTATTGTGAGAACAGCAGGAAAACAAGTACCCCAGAGGTGTCCTTAACGTGGTGGAAGAATGGAAAACCACGGCAGCTGCTACTGTGGTGGCAGTAGAATGGTGAAGTTTCCAAATTGTTGGGCATTTTGCAGAATATGGTATGTTTCTAAGGATTACTAGCAAGAGCTAATTATTGGAATAAATCTTGAATATATATAAAAACTTCAGCCTGTAGTCTAAAACATCAAATTTGTGTCTATCAGTTCCTGGCCGTTATTGATGGCTGTCTTGGTTTCAAGGTTAGACACACAGCTACTTCTTCACAACATCAGCTCGAATCCTGAGCTTTGTTCTGTGATTAGACATAAATTGCAATGTAGGTACTGCATTTGTACTTACTGCCTCCAGAATGACTTGGCCATATTTATTTGGTTGTTGCAAATGTCACCTTCTTCTGGCTTAATAACTAACTGAAGGACGTTGTGATGCTTTTAAGTAGATAGTTGAGTCTCTCTGTCCTTGGAGAGAGAAAAAAAACAACACTCTGCTAAGACAATTCTTTCCTTTTTATTTCTTTGGTACTGGCAGAATCAGAAAAGAGCTCTGGAAGTCACCTGTCCAAAGCTGTTTCTCAGAGCAGGCGTCGTCAAAGTCAGATCAGGTTGATCAGGGAGCCTAGTTAAATTTTGGATTTGCAAGGGTGGAGGCTCCCCTGTCTTTCTGGGGCTGAGTTGCAGCGTTTGTCATGCTCCTGAACACGTTGTTCCGTTGTGCTCAGCTGGAATTTCCCTTGCTGTGACTTGTGACCATTGCTTCCTGAGCATTCACCGCACGCCTCTGAGAAGTGTCTGTCCCTGACTGCTCTGGGTTCCTTTGGGCAGTGGAAGACTATTGGGGTCCGCTCTGGCCCTTCATTTTCTTTTCTTCCGGCTAAGTAAGGCCAGTTCCCTTAGCTTTTCCTTGCAGGTCATGTGCCTTCATAGCTTCAGTGGCCCTCCTCCACTCTCTGTCCAATTTATTAGGGTTACTCTTGTATCGGGGGATCCAACCGGACACAGTACTCCAGGTGTAGTCTCACAAGGGCCAGGTAAGGGGATCACTTGTCTTGACCCTCTGGTTGCATTCAAGATAATGCAGTCAAATTGCCATTAGTCTGCATCGCTGCAAGGATACACCAATTTTCCCTTTCTCCAAAGTCAGACTCAATCAGGAGCATTTGAAGGTAGTGTGTTCCTCTTCAGCTGACAACGATACGTCAGATTTCCTAGACAACTGGCCATTGAGTCTTATAGGATATACAGCATTTTCATCCACAGATCAATTTTGAAGCTGATTAGAAGAGCCTCAGAGATGCTTAGTTCCCTGCACATATGTAATGTGGTTTTTCTGTGTTTTGTGTCTGGTGCAGGATATCTGAAACCTATCACTTCTGAGCCTGACATTGATAGGCTTGTTTGATTTCATACATGAAGTGGTAAATTGCTCTCATGTTAAAGGAGTTGTTGAACTTTTTTTTTTAATATATTGTGGTCATAAATTCAAGAAATTCAAGATACAGAGCTTTTTAGATGTTTTAGAAGTCTTTTTTTTTTTTTTCTCCACGTCATAGACAAACCAGTTTTTGCTTCAGCTGCACACTTTGGTAATAAATGTCAACAACTGGCAACGTTTTCATAACTTCAAGCATTAGCTTTTTTTTTTTTTTTTTTTTTTTCCTATGGAGCATTTTCTGTGTAACAAAACACATGAGAGCTGCTTTCTTTCTGGTTGCTGGGAGGTTGCCTCTGAGAGCCCTGATTTGTGTAGATCTGGCACCGCGGCTCAGCCTGCTGTGGGCTAACGTTTATAAGCAGTGAGATGAAAGGGAAGCATGTATTCCTGGCACCATTAGGTCAGCTTGGCAGAGGTAAGCTGCCTAAGTGCTTGAACACGTTGACTTGTAGAAATTGCTTTCTGGCTTGGAAAGGAAGGGTCTATGAGTGATGCAGAACTAGCGCACACAAGTTTGTAATGGAACTGGTGTTTGATCAATGCTTCTTACCTGTCAGAAAATGTGTAGAGTTGCATTCATAAATGCTTACTCACATCCTGCATCCTTAAAAATAAGAGAAAGAAGAATGGTTGGATAGTGATAGTTGGACGCCAGACAAGGGACTTCAGTGGTTGGTAATTGCAATTTTTGTGGCTGGAAACATCCAAACTCTGCAAGAATGTAATTAGCATTGCAAACAGAATATGTGTAAATTTATAGCAGCTTCTCCATATTGGTATATATTTTTTGTTTATTTGCTTCTCAGTCCTGTGTTATTCCAGGACTTATCTCCTCACTGCTTGATGTTACTTTGCCTGATGAGATTATATATCTCTGGAGAGTGAAAGACAAACCAAATTATATTTGAGCCAAACAAAACAGAATTTTCTCCTATCGAAGGATAAAAAAAGAGACAGACTTGCTCTGTTTATTTCTTTTTCTCCCCTCCCTCTCTCCAAATAATTACAATAATAAAATAATTAAAAAACAGGTTATTGATTGCGTTGATTAAGCAGAACCCATAAGTCTGCTGAGGATGGTAGATTTAAACTGTCAGCACCAAAATAACTGGAATTGGTATCTGCCAGTGTTTCCATTATGTGTCTTCTCATCTCTTAATTAGGAATTTACAGTTTATTGGATAAGAGATATTTGAAAACAAGGCACAATTTATAGCCTCTCTTAACTGAGGGGCATAAGCTTTTTACCATGTCAGATGTCACTTGTCATTCCAGTGCATGTTTGTAGTTTATGAAGTAGGGCTACTTCAGATTGCATTATTGCCTGAACTTATACACCATAATGCATGCTTGTTGTTCATGTACTGTTGAAAAAGGGCAGCTGTCCATCTCTTCAGAGTAGCTGTAACCAGGAGAAAAATAAACAATATGATTCACATGTGGTTTTTGAACAGTTTGAGACTTGGTGACAGTGTTTAGCTTTGGTTTTGTTCAGTGCTGAAAATTATCATCATTATTGACTGACCTTTGATGGTCTTCAGCAGACTGCTGTGAGCCATACATGTTGTGCTTATGTGTAATGAAAGTGCTAGCTCTCTTCTTTAGGTATGTGTTTGAAGAAGTTTTCCTCAGTAGTTCAGGAGGAGAGAAAAAAGGGTGAGTGGCAGACATTAAAAAACAGACAAGAGTTGCAGGCTGCAAGATCCATGTTTGCTCTAGTCCTGTAGGTATTAAAGCCAGCCATAATCTATAGCCTTATTTAACAAAGAAAACATGCACTTTGGGCAGTAGGCGTTAGATACACGAAGCATGCTTTTGAACTTTGGTCCATTTATAAGCATGCGGCATTTTTCTGCTGGTACCTCATCCCTGTTTAAGGATGAGTTGATCAGTGAGGTGCAAAGAATGAGGAAAACTATCTCATTTTCTTTTCTTTTTATGTTTGGAGAAACTAGATCAACAATCAAATAACGTAATTCAGGTGATACCTTGTGGTAAACTGCTTTTATTTTTATTCTTAACAGTACATTCTTTCGGGCTCTGATGACTTCAATTTGTATATGTGGAGGATTCCTCCAGATCCAGAAGCAGGTAAGTTCTGTTGTTTTGGAATTTGGGGGTTTAGGGTGGAGAATGCCTGACAAATACTAGTCTGTTTTTTGAAAAATTGCTGTTTTCAATCAGCCACTGAATCCAGAATTGTTCTGATGAAGGCTGGATGGGGAGAGTTTACAGACACGTAATTCAGTCTCTGGGTAGCAACGGACAATGCTATTTGAATCTGTGATCATAGTGGTTTTCTTTGTATTTCTTTTCTCTTATAATGATCATTTAAATCATCTGGATGAACTGACAAAGAGAAAGAGCTGTGGCTGGAGGCAGGGTCTGCCTTTCCTCCTTTGCTTGGTAGACAAGAGTCTACCAATTCTGCTGCTTCTAAGCTGATCTGAACTCACTGAAGTACTCAGGATCTGTTACTAAGAAATTTCATCCCCTAACGAAGCTTTCAGCATAAAATGATTCTGGCCTGTTTTATACGGTGCCACCCTCCTTTTCCTCCTACCCCAAAACCCTCCTGCTGAATTCTGACACAGAGCAGGTATGCTCTTGGACGTTCTGGGTGGAGGAGCACTGTAGCTGGTAGAAACGACTATCACTTATGATTATTTTTGACCCTTCCCAAGCTGGGGCAGACACAGTAGGCAAGTAGCAGCAGTAACCCAGATCCGCATAGACGAACAGGAGTGGGGGTGTTAAAGAAAAGCAGCAGTGTGGAATATAACAATGGTGTTGCAAATGCTACACGGTTGGTGCCTGATTTGGTATTGTCTGGTATTGTGTAGGGTTTGGCAATACGACATCATCCATTACTATCTCTAGACCTTATAACAGCAGCATCTCTCTTCTGTGGAAACAGTTCAAAAGACTCTTTCAGAGTGGTGCTGAATCTTTGTTGAAAGACTTAAGACTCCAGGAAAATCCACTTCCATTTTGGTTTTTAATGGCTCTCACAGTTTAAACTCCACATTGTAGTGGTATTAAGCACAACCAAGAGTTCTTTCATGGTCTCAGGTGCTCTAGCAATAGTGAGAGAAAATTACAGTCTGCTTTGGAGGTGAAGTGAAAAGATTTTGTTTTGCTTTCAAAGACCATTAATCACCACTGTGTAATCCACAGTTAAGAGGATGACTAACCTCTAAAAGGTTTGTTTAATGCCAGAGTTTTGAGGAAAATGTACTTCTAATCTTGGATCGGTTATTTAATGAACATTTAGTGTTGCAGTCCAGAAGTCCTGAAGATGGCCCTGTTAAAAATATCGGTACCTCAGCCTTCTGTCTTTTCTTGAAGGGTTTATAGAGACTTCCCTCTGCTCAGTTTTCCACTTGTATGATTTCCTTCTTCATTTGTTATTATTTTTTTTCTAATTATGGATTTTTTTCCTATCTAAAGTAAAAGTTACATACGTTTAAATTAGTTATTTATCTGTATATTTTCTTGTGCACTATAGTAACATATACAAAATGTAATCCTATACTTATCCTCACTGAATTTATAAATTCTGGATTTGGGTTCTTGTATTTGGCTGTGATGCTTTTGAAAACTTTTTTCCAGACACCTGCAGACGACAAACCTTGTATCTGGAACCTGTGCACAGGGACTGATAGCTGGAATTGTCACAAAACCCTGTCTTATGTGTTTCAGTCAGCTTTTTTGTTTCTGGTTCTTGTAACTTGAGGAAGGGTGTCAGTAAACTTGCAACATTTCAGTTACAAAATTAATTACTTAATGTCAATTGCCATCAGTAATTGCTTAATAGCATCCGAAGATCCTGTTGTAAGAACCTGTATGTCTTAGAGAACTGCTCAATTTACATGAGACTTACTGAAAGAGTTTTAAAAAGCTCATGAGTATTGCTTTGATAAACCTAGAAATTTGGTTTCTGTGGCAAATCTCATCAGCCATCCAAGTCACTTGTGATAGTCTTATTGAAGTTCTTCTTTTTTTCATTCAGCCCTTGAAGGGTTGGGCCGTTTTTGAATGTGATGAAACATCCTTTTTTAAATCTGGTCCTGTGGTTCATGATAGTTCAGCTGGAGAGTTTGCTCTGCCTCCTTCTTGGAGAAGAAGTCTTGCTATAGGGTGTGGAGACCTTAGAAACCTTCTGCTTCAGTGGCAAACTCCTTATTCTCACATCCTAGCTTAAAATAGAAATGTCTTTGGGTCTGTAATCTGAGGGGGTGGGATGTGGTTTTTCATTTAAATATTGTACAAACTAGACAGGATGATGTAATGTCCTGTACTGTTGGTTGATATTTTAAATAAAAATATCACCCTGACCGATTTCTATCTTTCCAGCTGAATTCAGACATTGTGTTGCTATAAATATTTACGGTACAAGTCCCTTAAATTATATCAGCTATTAATATAAATAACATAAATAGCAACTTATTTGCAAAAATAAATCTTTTTATAGAGCTGTGTCCTTAAGGACAGCTCTGAAACAGATTGTTTTGGTTACATCCAGGTATAGCGAGCACTAGCTAACTCATGGTTAGCAATATTACTACACAAAAGATGAAAAAGAGTAGAATAGAATACATCAGTCACACAACTGCAAACTTATTTCATTGTGGAGGAATGCAGTTACCTGTGTTGGTATTGTGCCAGGAAAATGGAACAGATTCTGCTGGTTTTATGGCAAATAATTATAGTTTAGAGGTGTCTTCCCAGTAGGTTGCATTGAGTCATTCCCCCTCAGCTGGAGATTCCTCCAGTGGTTTTGTTCAGATGAATTTTTAAGACAAGATTTATTTGAGAGCTGGGGAAGAGCAAAAGATACTCCCCAAGCTGCTTAGGAAGCTATTCTACTGAAGAGCCTTACTGTCTTCTTCCACAACTTTAGATTGTTCTAAATGAGCCAGGACTTCCAATGCCAAAAAGGAGTTTCTTTTTTTACCACCTTTTTGTGCTTTCTTGAAGATGGAATAGCTTGTTGATAATTCCACTTCCTCCTCCATCTAAGTACTACCCAGCTTTCCCCTCTTGCCAATCGTGTGGTAAATTTGTTAGCCAACTTCCTCTTTAAAGCACATATTCCATTTTTCTTCAGAGGCAGAGGTTCTAGCACAACAAATACATTGATCTGGTATAAGAAAAGCAGTCCCATGTTTCCATGGCATTTATTTGACTTGAAGGCAAGCCAGAAGTGAGAACAGACATCGGCCCTAAGTGACCTGACCAGCAAGCCTGTTAAACAGCATAAGCACTTCAGGCAGTATTTAAACCTAACTTCCATACATACAGCCTCTTAGTAAAGAATCCCCATTCAAGACAGAACCTGACATGTCTTGCGGAGTAATAGAGGGCTTAGAAGGAATTTACATTCCTCACCCACTACTCTGAATCATCTTTGCAACTCAGAGCTTGTCTCTCTTGCTTTTGAAATACTGCTCAAAGATGCTGTGTGAGGGACATGATATTTGTGATAAAGAAGGCAGTTGGCGATCCTTCAGTTTGCATTGTCAGGCTCTTACCAGAGAAGGAAAAACTTGACTAAAGTCTGAAAAACCTGACTAAATCAGAACAGCAAACTCTTCTTAATTCTGTCTTTAACTGCTAGCAAGAAAGGGCCCATCATTGTGGTCCAGTTACTAAACTAATTGCATCAATTTTGAGCAGAACTGATGCAATTTTTCTTCCTTTTTTTCTTTGGTCATTGTAAATGCAGACAGCTCCTTAGGCTTGAAGAATTCGTCAACAGATCTTTTCATAACATTTGAACTGGGTTATCTCATTGGAGACAGCTTTCCCCACAAGTACTTAGCAGTCCAGGAGTGCTACACCAGGCTCCCCTGATGCCTCCTCCAAACCCTCCTTGCAGGGAGGAGAGAGGTCCTCGACCAGCCCTTGCTGTTCTCACCCCATCTTTGACATGACCACGGTAAACCTTGCCTGTGCTGCTGAGAAACCTTGAGTTTGCTCTGGCTGCTGCCACAGCTGGACTCAGATTCCTGATCCCACTAGAAGGGATGGTGCAGGGACCTGTGCTCTCTGGGCAAGAGTGTTTGTGTTTAATCTAGCTTCTCTACAGACAGCTCTCTGAGGAGCAAAGCCATCTGCTGGCATGCATTGTACAAAACATATGCAGGTGTGTAAGTGACCAGATGGACTTTTAAAGGGGTCTAAACATAATTTGCTGCCCTGACAGCAGAAGCCCTGTCTGCTGTGAATGTTTATTTGCCCGACTGGTGGAAGAACATGAAGCAACATCAGAGTTCTACAACATTCAGCAGTGTTGTTGCTTGCATAGTCTCTCTCTTCCGTGAGCATATCATGACCTCATAGGATTCAAATGCAGGGCTGTGGCCTATGGACTAAATGTGTCCTGTATTATTATTATTATTATTAATGAAAACTAAATTATTTTTAAGTTAGCTTTCTTTGTAGTGCCAAGTACTACAGTGAAATGCTATGCTATGGCACACTGGCGGCAGCTGCAGATATCTGGTTCTTCTCAGGAGCTTTCAGCACTTTGAGTAATTCGCAAGGCTTGTATGAAGTTATGCATTAGTTTATGGAGCGTCTTTCTACCTTATATGAACAACCAGTGGGACTTCTTTTCAGTGTCCTAGATAGAAAGGACTTCTTTTTAATGAGGTCATTTAATTCCTTTGTTACAGAGACCGCGGAGATTGTTCCTTATCCCAGGAAGTTCTCCAGTACTTTGACTTCTTTTTAAATATTTGGAACAATGCAGCTTCTATTACTTTAGAGACTCTTCCACGTTCTTACAGGATTTCTGCACTAGGGCACTCTTTTGAATAAACGCTTCCCTTTTTTCCTTATTCTCCAGATAATTTGTTCAGCTGTTTGTTTTAAATACTGCTACGTGTTATGGAACTTCTCCATGGGAGGATTGCTGTGCAAGTAGCTTGCTCTTCCTTACTATGTTTTCCAGTGTTTATTTGTTTTTTAACTTGGCGGTGTGTACCATCAAACGTGTTCTCTATATATGAAATGCTAATTTATTTGCATAAATATGAAGATATGCATAATTAATAATTCATTAGCATAATATTTTAAATGCATAATGATAAAGCAAGCAAAAATGTACGCCCTTTGACAACTTAGTAGACATCTACTGCTTCCAAGGCATTGTGCTGTTGTTTCCTTCAGTCTGTATTAAAGCCTATAGATACGCCATGTTGCCATGGTATTCTTGTCAAATATACGTAGAGGAAATCACTTTTTAAAGTGTATATTTAAAATGTACACTTCAGATTTAAGCTCTAACAAGTTGTGGCAGCTGGACAAATATCATGGTAGGATATATTTAGAGAATTTTTTGAGACTTTGAATTGCTCCTCTTTGGTACACCTATTTGCAGGGTGTAGAAGAAGAAGGATTTTCTTGACATTTCCCTTTGTGTATCAAATAAAAGCAGACCAGCACAGCTAGAACACTAAATCACTAGTCAGAACTGTCTGTAAGCATAGCAATTTTTGGAAGGCTTTTCAAAACCAGCTAGTATATCTCCATCCCCTCCTCCAGTGGTTAGAAGGTTAAAAACCTTCTAAAATCTGCATAATCAGCCTGTGAAGAATTTTAGACGTGTTTTTTTTTCTTTAATAGTACCAACATGTATGCGAGCTAAATCCATGACTTTTGTATAAATACTGTGTGTACAAGTGTGGTAACTATCTAAGAATATGAAAGCTGTCATGCTAAACCAGTTGCAAGACCTGTGCATGCCACTAAATTCGAAAGCAACACCGCCCTCCCAAAAAAAAAGCTAACTTCAAAAGCAAAATTTTGAGTTTTGTTGTGATAACAGAAGCGAAACAATGGAAATAAAAATGCCAGTTTAAGTGAAGACAGCAAAAAGAAAAATAAATAGAAATCATTACATATAAAAATGGAAGATGGCATCAGGAATTTGAGCACTTGGTGGCCAACCTCAACTTAATGCAGAGATTATTTTTATATTTTTGGCAGCAGACGTGAGCAAACTGGACTCGTGCTGTGAGATGGCTAGAAGCTGTACAGCTGCAGCTAAGCCTCTGCTGAGCCTGGACTGTTGAGGCCTGCTGAGAGACCAGGGGGATTCCAGACAAGTCTGGACACAAGCATGTCTGCCACGTAGATACTCATGTAATATGATATCGGCTTTGCTGGACGACTATGAAGGGGAGAGGATAAGGATAAGGATGGAGAAGAAGGCTCTGCATTAAGCGTTAATTTAGAGACATCACCGAAGCGTATAGGAGTTGATAGACTAAAACTGCATCAGGCAAGGGAGTTCTCCAAAACCAGGGGTCTGGGGCAGTCTCTTACATTTGACACAAAAATTATCAAGGCATTGCTGGAGTCAGTACTTTTCATTTTAAATTATTAAAACCTTTCTTACTACTGGAAAAAACTGTCTGCTAAACTGTGGTTCCACTAATCACAAAGCTCTTGGGGACTTTTCCTGTAATTGGCAGTTAGTTATTTTAAGGGGCTTTGTAGGGAAGTTCGCTCTGGTGCATGTTCGAGTGTTGTGCTTCCTCTTTGCTATTAACAGTGTGAAAGGACCTATTAGAGCAAGTCCAGAGGAAGGCCACGAGGATGATCAGAAGGCAGGAACAACACCTCTCCCATGAAAACAGGCCAAGGGAGTAGGGGTTGTTCAGCCTGAAGAAGAGAAGGCTCAGGGGAGACCTAATAGCGGCCTTCCAGTACCTAAAGGTGGCCTACAGGAAAGCTTGAGAGAGAATCTTTGTCAGGGACTGTCATGATAGGACAACAAGTAATGGCTTTAAACTAAAAGAAAATAGATTTAGATTAGGTTTTAGGAAATTCTTTACTCAGAGGGTGGTGAGGCGCTGGAACAGGTTGCCCAGAGGAACTGTGGATGCCCCATCCCTGGAAGTGTTCAAGGCCAGGTTGGATGGGGCTTTGGGCACCTGATCTAACAGAAGGTGTCCCTGCGCACGGCAAGGGGAGTGCAATTAGATGATCGTTAATGTCTCTTCCAACCCAAAGCATTCTATGATTCTGTGATTTTTAATTTAGAGAACTTCGATGTTAAAGCAGAAGGCTTTGGAGTTTCTTCACACTTTCTGAATTTGAATATGGCCTAGGGAGAGCTGTGTTCTAGACATGGCATGCCATGTACTTTTCATCCAGTGCTCTTAGTAAATTTATAAACATTTGAAGTTTCAGAAGACAGTTGTGACATTAAATAACTGTTATCACTGTTCTACTAGTGAAGTAATTGTGGATTAATTCATACTGCTTCTGGTCCCAGAAGAGGCCAGTGACTAACTTCGAAATGCAGCCCATTATAATTCTTTATTTGCTCATTGTTTTCTCTAACTTCAGATTTTGTGTTTCATTAGGTATATTTCTTGCTTTCTATGGAATTCAGGCAGCTAGAGTCCACAGATAGTTAAAACTTGTTTTCGCCATTACTTACAGACTTGGAAACGTTTCCTAAGCAAATTGTCTCTTCACTACTGAGGCCCTCTTCCCTGGAACATTTGTCTGCTAGGTCAAGATAAATGTGTTGAGAACTGGACTTGATGTAACCATCTACAGTTGGCTTGATAGATGCAGTTGGATTGACAAGTGTGATTTGGCTGGAAGGAATGCTGTGGGAGTAGGGCAACTTGCCATCAGCCACAAACGTGGTCGTGAATGTCTAACCAGGGCGAGCAGAGTGAAAGGGCGTGAGGAACCTCAAGAAAAGGAAACGAAAATCAAGAGTCCAATCTGACATTTAATGAACTTGCTCTCGAATCAGTTATTTACTAGTCAGTTTTGCTTACCCTGGTGAAATCTTGCTGGAATGGCTGAAGGCCAAACTTGTCTTTGTAGAACCTTTGCAGAAAATACAGGTGTACTCGGATAAGCGTACTCAGATAAGAGAACTATTCCAGGTAGCTCAGTCTCAGAGTAGTTCTGGTGAATGTACCTTGAAGTTAACTGGAATGATCTCCCTTTCAAGATCATTGAATTTTATGTGTCTTCACTTTATAGACAGTCTTTAAAATTTTTTTCTTTCTTTCTTTTGCTCGCCATCTCTCTTCCCTTCTCAGGCATGTTATCTTTCTATTCCAAAGTGCCTGCAAAAATTGATCTGTGCAAATAGAACACTTCCCAGAAGCTGTGAAGGTCTGTTTGCAGATAGGTTTGAGATTTTTAGGGGTTGGATAACTCTTCGTTTCTGAATCATCATCATTGTTTGTACACGTTAGTCTGGTCTGTAGACTGTAGTTGAGTGGAAGGGATGGAGTACTTCTAAGAGGAGAGGGGCTGAACAGAAGCTCGCAAGCTGTGGTTCTTTGTCATTTATGTAACCTAACAAATGGAAGGTGATAGAGAAATGCCTTTTCTTCATCTTTTTATTTTTTGACCATTTTGTCCTGCTACCCTTCAGTGTTAATGCAAGCTTTTCTTCTGGAAGCATATATTGTGGAGAACTCTGACTTCCTGCTTCAGAAGACAGGTGGTTCAACATTGGGTTTAGAGTTCAAACCAGCAGCTATTTCAGAAGAGAGCTCCTCTTGAGGACAAAGAAGGATAGCAAACACTTGCAGCAAGAAGAAGCAATTATGTTAAAACTTTACATATGCATATCAGTTTACGTATACATAAAGTGTACTTTTTCAGTATTAAGATGACTATAAGTAGCACATAAGCTACTGAAGTGATTTTTAACCTATAAGGTACGCTTATGACCTTTCAAGTTGTAAGTAGCAAGATTGTTTTCCACTGAAGTGGTTTTCAGTTTTTACCTCCAATCTTCTAAAAGTCTTGGTTTCTTTCATTTATACTGTTAATCATAGCATGTTGATTGACTCGTTTATTCAGATATGAAAGTATGCTTTCTAACAAATTAATCATTTATTTACATGAATAATACATAATTTGTGGATATATATTAAAAAAATACTGTGTGACAGTTTCTTGCTTTGGTGTATAGGCTTATTAAGAGTCAATAACTCAGCTTCTGTTTTGAGTTTTACAATTACTACAAAAGTATTCTGCTTCAGTCAATTCTCTCCCTTGTGGAAGAGAATGCTATAACTCACTGGTCAGATTTGTTATTCAGGTCCCTCTTTAAGCTTGATTCACAGAAATATGAGTTGTTATAGATCCTGGTCTAGAGAAGACTGTACTAAGTCTAGCTGTATTATAGTGACGCAGGTTAGTAGCCCTGAAGGTTTCCTATCCATCTGACGAGAGTTAATTGTGACAACAATGAATTGCTGATTAAAAAAAAAAATAAAGCTATTACAAAGTCAACTTCTTTATTTGTCTCTGCTTCACATTCACAGACTGAGTAGTGTCATGCCTTAGGCACTATGGTTTCACTGGTGATTTCATAAAATATGTATGTTGCTCTTATTAACATACTTGTCCTATTGGGTCAAAAACCTTCTTTGTTTGTTTAGATAGTTGAACTAAAGCTAGCTTCCAAGTCATAATTTGCAGGAAGGATGCTTTTCATCAAACTTGCAGCTTTTCATAGGGGCATTACTCATAAATTTGGAATTCTGCAGCCAACACAGGCCTTAAGTATTGTAGAATAAAGCTGAAGCACATTGTCAAATACAATATGACTTTAAATTATTATGAATGAAAGCAATATGGAAACTTAATTATTCATTTCAGTTGTCCTTGTTTTTCCCCTAGGTGGCATTGGCAGGGTTGTCAATGGTGCTTTTATGGTATTGAAAGGTCATCGGTCAATTGTAAACCAAGTCCGGTTTAATCCTCACACTTACATGATCTGTTCATCTGGCGTTGAAAAGATTATAAAGGTAAGATTAATTATCAGAAAATGTGTTCTTTCAGTAATTCAGAAAGGAGTGCTTTGTTTTGCTCAAATTATTTGCATCATTCATACCCCACACCCATCCAGTCTTCCCATTATCTTCTTTTCTAAGGTGGTATGTCTCATTAGCTGGCTAAGCTGATGCAATTGGGCATTTCAACTTTAAACTCCATTTCAGTTTTAAAGGTTTTAGAGATAAGGGATAAGATCATGATTTCATGGATTTTTGTACCTTGAAAAAAGGATTTTTTTTCCCCACTGTAATTCCGTATGTTGCTGAAGTACCATACAAACTTAGGAGAGTTAGATAACAGCCATAATATGCCATCTCCTAAGACTTCAGTGAAAAAATTTAGTGAATTTTCTCTGAATGGTACAGTTGACCCATAGCGTAGCCTGACCTAGCTGAACTTGGCCCAAATACTGCTTCGGGGGCCCTTTTATAATTTTTGTACGCACCTCTGGATTAGATCAATTCAGCATACTTTTCTGTGGCTTTCTTCTGAATCATGTAACAATTTATTATATTTTCTAGAAAGTTTGTGTCTTGTTATGTGGAATGTAAAGAGATGGCAGACTGTTATGCTCTGATATTTTTTTCTTAAAGACAGCTGATATTGTGGGAGCAAGGCAGAAACTTTTTTTTTATTATTTTTAATAACAGAGGTTGAAAGCAGAGAGATGGGATTGTGCCACACTAATGCGCTTTGCATTCCACATGCTATAGAAATTTTGCTATTATTTATGTCTGTCAACAAGAGGAAAAAAACAGAAGAATTTAATTTTTAAGTAGGATAATAAGAACTAATGCTGCTTCTACACTTTTGTTGAATGACTTCGTAAAGGTCTTACCTGCATATGGCTATAAATAAGGTCATTTATTTTTGTGAGGAGTAAATAAATTCTGTAGTAAACTACAAGTTGACTGAAAGAACTTGTCCTGCCAAGGGTCTGCAAATTATGGACCAGAGCTGGACAAAATAGTGGGACCATGGCCCAGCATCCAGCTGCATCACTTGCTTTACAGCTACTATCAACCTTTGGTATCTGGTCCTAGTTCAACTTTTCTTCTCTTCTGTCTTCTAATGGTACTTTAGTTTGTTTTTCTATGTTTTGCTTCATCTGTGTCCCTAGGACAGGTTTGTATGCAAATATCTTGATCACAATTCTGTCAGTTAACAGGCTTTGAACAAAAGAGCATTGAACAGTCTTAGCACCTCACTGATTTTTTCAATTTCCAAGCAGCCAGTCTGCCACTGTTTAAAAGCAGTTTAGCCAGAGCAATCCATTTGCTTTGGGAATTTGATTCACACAGTCTCAAGGCTCCCTTTTGGACTTCAGATCTGCTGACCCCTTCGCCCTATGAATCCTTCCTGCGTGAGTGTGCTTAGACTATTGGATTAGCATTGGTTTAAACATCCCCTGTGTTGCTTTTGTGTACTTCTGCTAGGGTTTTTCTGTTTTGTTTCGTTGGTTTTTTTTGCCTAGTGATTAAAAGGTCAGTTTGATTAAGGGTCCAGTCACAGGTTGTGTAACTCTTTGAAAGACATGTCTGCTTGAGTGCTTCCTTAAAAGAGAACACCTGTGGTGTCACAGAATGTGCCGTGCATCTTGTGTAGCTGCTTTGAGCAGCTCAAGTCCCCAAACATTGCAAACCAGAGAAAAATCAAGGGAAAGGTGTAGGAAGTTTTAGAGAGCCTGAAGTTCTTATGCTTCTGTTGTATGCTGTTTTGGCTCAGCTTGTAAAGCATGTTGTTTGGTGCTCGGGTTGTTTTAAGGCTCATACCTCGTTTGTTCTGCATGGCTTTACTGTTTGAAGGCACGGTCTGAGTAAACAACAGTTTTGCAGGTGACCATATGGTGGTTTTCTTCTTCATTCCAACTACTTCTGAGGACAGGCTGGACACTAGTAACAGCCACTATCAGTAGGGCAAAACAGGAGAAACAACACCAGCAGTTCTGAGAGACTCTTGGGTCCACCTGGTGCAAAGATGCAAGAGCAGCCTGAGGAGAGAGACCTTGCAGGGGCAGGGAAAAATGTGGCTGGATTGAGGAGTGAGGGAGCAAGGAAGAGAACGTCCATGTGGGGAAATAGAGGAGCAGAGGTGGTGGTGGCTGGCAGGAAGGTGAGGGAAGTGGCAGATTGAACACCTGAGAGAGAAAGACAACTTGAAAACCAGTGGAAGAGGGCTGTTTACTGCATTAAAAACGGACGAGTCCTTCCCTTGTATGGCTGTCTTTCTCCCACGCAAATGCTTGAAGCGCTTGCCTGGAGAAGTTGAGATGACAAGAGGAAGATCCATAAATAAAAACTGTTGCTAGTATTTTATTTTATTTTTTTAATCAGCTCCTTAAGAAGTGTCCTTCCTTCCACTGTCCTTCAGGTATCTTTTAAAGATCTCTCTGGAATTAAGTCATAGGAGATAACCTCATGAAGGTCGTCTGGTGTTCCATTCCCTCAATTGCAGAAACTCTGTGATGAATTAAAATGTGGATGCAAGTAGTTGGTTTGTCTGAGCCCTTATTTTTCAGACTAGCTGGCCTAATTTTAGTTCTTGTACAAGTGAGGAACTGATAGCACCAGCATCAAGGCGTGATACAGACAAGCCATTCAATAATGCCATGTGCTTCTGCCAACACACTTGCTATTTTAATGCTGATTGCAAATGAGATACAAATTCATCTCAGGCCTAGCCCTTCTGAAACGAATAACATTCGCAAGAATGATTTTGACCTTTTTGGTTATCATATTTTGCTTTATTTAATTTCATAGTAAGGCACCTGCAGGAATTTAATTCAGTAATTCAGTATTTTAAGGTTTGATTTCTACTAGGAGTGGGGATACAGTGGTTAAGCTGAAGTGTGTGTGTGTGTGTGTGTGTGTGTGTGTTAATATTCAAGTGAAGAGGCTTTAGAAACCTAAAATTATAGTCAGCAAGCTGATTAATAAAGGATACTTAAAGCCTTGACTCCGGATATGTATGCTGGACCCAAATAATTTGTTCATTGCCCTCCATTTTGAAAACCTGAACCTCAGAAACATATAGTATGGGAAAGCACAGCTGCAAACTAAAAGTGTCATTTTGCTGAAAGCATTTGCCGCTATGGCTAAGCAATATAAAATAGAAAAAAATACTACTTTTTCCTCAGTTAAGTATAAGAAGTTGGGATGTGCTGGCAGGAAAGTGAGTTGCACTACAGGAGAAATAAATGAAGCTTTCCCTCCCTCTAATGCGTGGGGCTTAGAGGAGGGCCATGGAGAATTATACAGTTAGAAGACAGTTCCAGAAAAGGTAAAATGGATAAAGTGTGTAAGGATTTTTAGAAAGAAATAATATTTAATATCGGAAATGGAATACTGCCTAATTTTGAGGGCAACTGTATATCAAGGACAGCAGAGTCTACTGGCCTTTGTTGCTATGGTGACAGATGAATGTCATTGTGGCTAGCTGCCTTTGCCTAATGAGATAATCTAATGTAGCTGGCTTTAATTATTCTCATGCTAACGGCATAACTATTTCTCTTTAAAATTTTGGTGGTTTGCCACCATGGAATACAAGAAATTCAAAGATGCTCGCAGAGGCATCTCCGCTGAAGTAGCGAACCAGTTTTGTACTCCCTTTTTCTGTTATTGTTCCTATTTTTATATCTGTACTTGGGGCATCAGTGACTAATATTCAGCTCCTTAATCCTCTGACAAGGAAAGAACTTCTTGATAGATTGTTGCTTCAGTGGGATGAGCTGCCAACTTATTTTCTCCAACTTGCTCACATTCTTCCCTGACATGGCATCAGTCAGAGGATGAGAAAAAGGCAAATGCATGCCATTTACAAGGAAGTCCATTTCAGATGCCACAGACAGAGAACTGGACAAATTGCTGTCAATTTAAAGACTTCCCAGTTTTGCTGAGGAAAGAGTCTTCAATTTCTTTCTGGGACTCTGGCATGCTCTTCTATTCCCTCGTTGCAAAATGCCTAAAAAGTATGGACATCAGTCTCCAGTGGGATCTGATCCTGTGCAAACTGTACCAGCAGGCATTCGTGGGGATAAATGCTGAATTCCCCCTGACTTCCCTTTATGTACTCCCTATTGAGAGTACACAAACCTATCTCAGAAGGGAAAAAGTCCCACTATGGACTTCTTAGTTATCTTTTCAATATTTAACACTGATTTATTTTTTCTGATGCTTGCTGAGTGAGCAGAAAGATCTTGTAGCAACATAAGGATGTGGAATCTCAATGCTCACTTTTTATACCTTTTTAGATGACTCTTCATCAAAAACAGGACCTTTCCCAGACTGACTTCAGAGCAGACAATCTCTCCTCCACTTACATTGGTTCATGCAGAATCTAAGAGTTTTTTAATTCTGTTGCTTAAGAAAAAAAGTCATGACAAAATCCAGGGGCTAACTTGCAATGGTATTGCATGTCCAAGAATATTTAAAACTTGTTCTCTTCTTAAAAGTAAATATTGTCCAGGCAAAACTGCACCTGAAGGAGATTCAGGAATCCTTCTTTGGAACAGAGACAAGAGAAACAGAGGAAATTTGTCATCCCAAGCAGGGGGGCAGAAACAGGAAGCTGCTGTGATGAGTAGGCCTTCCCTTCACAAGTTGGAAACTTAGGACAATTCTACATTCAAGATGCAAAAACATATATGAGATGTTGAATTGGATGGCGAAAAATGTTCAGAACAAAAGTTTCATAAAACATAGTGATCAGTCTAATGCCACTAGGTCTGTCTGTTTGAGGAAGGGGAATGCCAGCCTGCTTGTCCAGGCACACAGCATGAAGCATTTACAAGAAGTTGTATGCTCCCTGACCACAAAAAGCTGTGATCTACTTGCTGAAATGCTCAAGTTTGGGAGAACTCTAGAATTAAGATTACCTTTACATCTTAAATTTGGCTGCACCGAACAAGTAGCTGCAAGATAACTTATTTTGGTTTTCTTCAAATATTAAAGGTATAAGATGTTGCTGTACAATAGTGAAAACCTCCGTGAATACAGAATTACTGGAATCCTCATGGGCTTTTTTTATTGTGCTTGTCATGGTAGTATGAGATTGAATGTGCTAACTTTGCATCCATGAGATGAGTGCTGATTATCCCATTTACAGAAGCAAAACACTCTATTTGTTAGTGATTTTGTCTACTTGGAACAAAACTTGTCTAATTTCTATTGGGAAAAGAGTTGGATGTTTTTGTCGAGGTCTATGCCAAAAGACCAACCTAGAGTAGGTAGCTGGCATAGAAAAATATTCTGTGAGTTTGTTAGTGTGGTTAAATCAACACATGACTGAAATCAGATATTGTATCAGAACACGAAAGCTGTCTTGTGGGTAAGGTACCTACTAGCTCTGCCCCCAGTAAGTGTTGCGCATGAGATTAGCAATGACCTAGAGGAAGGTGGTGGTAGTTGTCCAAATAAATGTTTCAATCGTGTTGTCCCTGAATCTGTGAGTAAAACTGAGAAAGGTGAGGAGATCCATTGTTATGTTTGCTATGGCTTAGCAGTTTCTTAAGGATAGAGGTGGATCTTCCTTGAGGCACTGTTTTTTTTTTTTTTTTTAGTTTTCCCTTTGTACTAGGAAAACTGAGGGGATAATAGACTGAGAGCGCAGTCAAGGCTGTTGATATTGGTGAAATCATTTCATTTTGCAGTATTACTACCTCTTCCCACTTCAAAAATAGCTTTCAGTAAAGCTCTTCTCCTTCACCTTTCCCCACGAACTGAACCTGCTGTTGCATCTTGAGAGGATGTTGGATGCTTTCTTTCCTCCTCAACAGTTCTCTAAAGGGAGTAGTGCAAGACAGCTTCTCACCTCCATACATTCAGCTCCCTGCCTGCTGATCAGGTGTGACTGACTGTGCAGCTGGATGAAATGTTACTCTGCATCACTGGCACAAGCAACTCTAGTTTCCTGGGAAACAAGTGCCTTCATCCTTCATTAGTGCTAAGACTATACTGTAGGCAACAAACTATTCTTACAGTTAGTGAGTAAGCATCACCTATTACATAAAAATAGAGCCCTGCAATTTGGGAAGAATTACTACACGCTGAAATATTGAAACGGCAGATAATCTGCAGTATGAGAGCTCTTAGATTTCTGGATGGTTGAAGAAGATGCAGGAAGAACACGTTTGTAAAGGGGGAAAAAATCTCTGGAATAATTGTGAGTGTGGGTCTAAGGGGTAAACATGAATAAAAAAATCTGCAGCTTGCAGCTGTTATTAGTATTTGCTCTACTGTCTTATTTCAAATGCTTTAGTAGTTTACGAAGTCAAAGCTGTGTGTATATTATTTTATTTTTTAATTTTCTGTTACAGATCTGGAGTCCTTACAAACAGCCTGACTGCACAGGGGATCTAGATGGTAGGATTGAGGATGACTCGCGTTGCCTCTACACTCACGAAGAGTACATCAGTCTCGTGTTGAACAGTGGTAGTGGTTTGTCACACGATTATGCCAACCAGTCAGTCCAGGAAGACCCGCGGATGATGGCCTTTTTTGACTCCCTGGTGCGCCGGGAGATCGAGGGCTGGAGTTCTGACTCGGACAGCGACCTCAGTGAGAGCACCATCCTGCAGCTCCACGCGGGAGTAAGTGAACGCTCTGCTTACAGCGAGTCGGAGTCCTCGGCCTCTTTGCATCACTCCCCACCCCACGCGGCCGAAGAGTCTGATGAAACTGCCTATAACTTAAGGGCCTTAAGATCAGCTGAATCCCCCTCAGCCAGAGAAGACGTGGCTTCCCGTCAGCAGAGGCTGTCTGCACTGCGAAAGTATCAGGATAAACGTCTCCTGGCCCTCTCCAATGAGTCTGATTCTGATGACAATACCTGCGAGGCAGAGCTGGATACAGACCTTTTCCCACGGCCACGATCCCCGAGTCCTGAGGAGCACGAGTCTAGCAGTTCCAGCAGCAGCAGCAGTACGGAAGACGAAGAGGAACTGAACGAACGACGCACGTCTATGAGGCAACGCAACGCGCTGAGGCGCAGACAGAAGGTGCAAAAGGAGGAAAGGACTAACACTAACACAGAGAACGTGACCCCTTACATAGGTGAGGATATCTATGATTACCCCCAGATCAAAGTAGATGATCTTTCTTCTTCGCCAGCTTCTTCACCGGAAAGGAGTTCAGCCAACAAAGAAGTTCTCAAAGAAAGGACCTCTCCTTGTTCAGACAGTGAATCAGTGGAGAGAAAGATTTACAAAGCCTACAAATGGCTTCACTATTCGTACATATCGTATTCGGCTAATAAAGATGGTGAATCCTCCAGAGGAGATGGGGAGAATGATGAAGGGAAACCAGGAACTAGTGGAAGGCACAGTACAACACATGCGCTAAATAAGGAGGATGCTAGGAACTTGAGTTCAGTGGTTCCTCAAGGTTCCCCAGCTCTTTCTGCTGAAAGCCACAATAAAGAAACTTTAAAGGAATGTGGTTTGGTAGAAAATTCTAGTAATGGTCAAGCTCATGAATGTGACAATCATTGGCGGGTGGAGAGTCAAGAAAACACATCTGAAGACACTACCAGTGGGGGTGTAGAGCATTCTTTTGAGACTAAAAAGCTCAATGGAAAAGCTAACTGCAAAGGGCTAAATAGTTGTACCGAAGAGCCTTGCCTTCAGACTGCCGGACTTGTGGAACAGAAAAACAGTCAGAACTGTCAACCAGCACCAAGCCATCACTTGCTGGTCCCTCCGTTCTCCGCCGTTGCCATCTGTAGCATGTCAGGTCACTGCTCCAGAAACCAGACTGATGACAGTGAGGAGAGGAGCCTTGACACCTCCTGTGTTAACCACAATAACGGCCACTTGCATCTTCGCCCTTCGTGCTTCAACAACGGACAGAGTTTTGGAGAGCAGGAGGCTGTGATTCAAGGACTACAGGTGCGCTCAAACGCTGACAATGTCAACCTCGCGCAGGTGGGTGTGACCTTGCACAAAGACTGCTGCCTGTCTGAAATGGACTCCAACAGCTACAACGTGAGCACAAGAGAGGATACTGCTGACTTGCATCCTACAGGCAGTGAGAGCACTCAGTCTCTCGGAGGACTGAAAAGACACAGAGAGGAGCTGGAAGATGCAGATTCAGAGAATTCATCCTTAGAAAAGAAGTTAAAAACATGATAAATGCAAATGTCTGTCGTAGTGTGCACTCGGAAAAAAAAAAAGGAGAGGGAAAAAAAAGAAAGTATTAAAGGCACATAGAGCTTGGGTCTGAAATGTTGCGTTTGATTCTCCATTCCATTCTTCAGTGGGTCTGTTTTAGATTGCCAATGGTTCATGCTGTATAAAAATCCAACTTACTCCTTAATGAGACTGAGTCTAGTGTACCCATACAAGGTTCTGTTTAAAGTAAATCCTTATTAAGACGGTTGACTGAATTATTCTTGTGTGAACATGTGTCGTTTGTTCAGCCAGCCAACCAGGATGGCTGCTTTAAGTTTTAATTGTTCTTCTTAGAAGGAATTTTTCCATTCTGACACTTATTACGCATTACAGGCTGAAAAATGATTGAATTAGATCACCCTGGTGGTAGCTTGGGGTGTGTTTCTTGTTGAGGAAAATGGGGAATAAACCTTCCTGGCCCCTTTATTCTACTTCAGGAACTAAAGAAATGCAGCCCTTAGGGGAGGATGTTTTCAGAGCTTACTGATACCTTTAGAGATGATAGTTCATAAAGCACTTGCTTCTGATACAGTTCAGTGACATTATTTTTATGCCAACAGAAAAGCTATAGGAAATAAGCCTCTTTCCAAAATCAACTTTAGACTGTTCCCATGGTGACATTCAATTTTGTGGGCTTTGTAAAAGAAAGGAACTGAGTAACACAGTGTCATCATTACAGTGAAATGCGATTGTTTGGCAAGAGGCGGGTGTTGTGCTGCAGGCCTCGCTCTAACCAAGTCTATCAGAAGTCAGGCATTGAAGCATGCCTTTCTGCGAGCTTAACGCACAAAGATTCGGTGTTGTTATTACTCAGAATACGGCTCTGAGGGCTGGGATGTATCCTGACTGTGCCTTCCCCCTCCCATGTGTGCTTACTTTTGGGAGGCAGTGGGCCAAGGAGGAAACAGTGGATGGAAGGATGGATGTTGTGAGCGGTGCCTGTTAACAGCAGCACTTGGTAAGGTCTGGAAACTGCTCCTGAAGCTGCTTAGCTCGAAGCTCAGCCTAGGTTGGCGTTGGAGGTCAGGGCTGGTTTTCTCCCACTGTGCAGCAGGTACCTACCATTGCAGGTGGGCAGAGGGGTTCCACCTCAGCCAAAGGGGTGTGTGTGCGTGTAGGAGAGCTTCAGAGAGGGCCCCAGGTGTCAGGGTGCCAGGACTCGGAGTTGGGCAGCCTGTCTCACTCGTCGTGGGGGCTCCGTGTTTAGTGGACCAGCACGGGAGTCGTCCTAGTCCTGGCATGCTTTGGTCGGCAGAGTTGCTCCTGCTCCTGTAGCAGCGAGGTAAGAGGAGTCAGTGAGCAAAAGGAAAAGGAACCACATATAAAGGACGTGACGATGTGTTTGTGCCCTGCAGTGCCGACAAGGGAAAGGTGCTGCTTTGACCCTAGTGGCTGTTACAGGCTTTCAAGCCCAGTACTGACAAAGGGCTAGCTGGTGTTAAGGAGTAGGGGACTTTCTGCTTTAGATAGGACGCTAGCAGTACAAGGTTATAGAGGAGTGTCTCGGAATAATTATCTCACGTAGACAGCTACCTGGTACCTGGGGAAAGAAGCAAGATGCCCTGTTAAAACATGATGAAAGTAAAGGAGAACTTTGGAAAGGATGCTGGGAGGGAAAGGGATGGGAGGAAGGGTAGTCATAAGCTGAAAAACTTTGTGCTACAATTGCTGTGTGCGGTAGGCTGTTTTCCCACACTTTATCATCTTTTCTAGGTGAGAACTTGGAGTAAGATGTGATGCAGTATTTAAGAAGCATGTTAAGGAGGCTGAAAGGGAAAGGGATGTTCTCAAACACCAGTGCAAGTGGCAGTGAGAACGAGCTGATGTATTGCTCCCTTATTGAAAAAATTGTTCTGTACTGGTTATGTTTTAGACCACTCCAATCAGGATCACTGTAGGAGTGTTCTACTTGGTTATATAAACACCTTGTTGTAAATGCTGGTTTTTAGCTAAAATCTTAATTTTGCTGTGTCAAATCTTTCAAAAAAAAAAATCTTTTTACTGGAAACATTTTCTCAGCTGTTACACTCACTTCTTCTACCCGACTCTGAAGAAAGCCCAGATTGCTGGTGAAAGCATCTCCACTCTCCTATGATACGGTCATCTTTTCTCACCATTTCTCAAATGCTGCATGGTCTCACTCTCTGGTTCTTCTGTTTGTTTTCATAAGCAGAACAAAAGCTCCCCAGTTTGGTGTTAATGCTCCTCCCCAAGCTTGGGACATAAAGATTTGCTGTGTTTTCCCAAAGGTAGCCTCCCACGTTGTCTGCGTGCTTGTTATTTCAAGTTTCTGTGGAGCAGGAGCAGGAAGGTAGGTTGCAATCTTAACCTTTTGTTCACAGGAAGCTTCACTGCACACAAGACCTGTAGTTTCCAACTCAGTGGGTTCACCTCACACAAATAAATAATGTCATCAGCACTGGGCAGCTACCTTACTTGTAAAAAACAAAGGGGAAAGAAAAAAAAAAAGTCATGTCTGCTACAGGTAGACAACAGTGAAAAGAGCTGCTCTTCCAGAGGGTGGTTTGCTCCGTCGTTGATCCATATGCAAACCTCCACTCCCTCCCTCCCTACACCAGGCTGTGAGCTGCTACGTGCTGGTAGTTTCCTGGCTTGCTAGGTCGGAGTGTTGCTCTATGTGTGGCATCGTCACTCCCCATTTGTGGGGAAAGAGTGGGCTTTTTGATGGAAAACCTTACACGTTGGTATCTGAAGAGACTTTACCTTTTCTAATAATGTGTGCCGTGTACTTAGAAAGGTTGTGTAAATATTGGCTTACCTTGCTAGTTAGCTACTGTTGACTTTTCATGCAGCTGGTTATGACAGGAAAATTGCTAGGTCGGACTGTACAGTTCATCTCTGAAAAAACTTATCAGCGGGAAAGAATAACTCTCCTTTATGTCTCTTCATAGCATGTTGGAGGGAGAAAGATTGATCTTTAAATGCCTTTTGACATTTCTATAAGCTCACAAGCTACACGTTTGCCTTTTTCTGTTTTCTCTGTTTAAAGCATTAATGTCAAACCAACCTGTTTGGCATCTGAACTAAAGCAACCAAGACAAAGTTGGCTTTTCCTCTGAAGCAGGCAAGAATGAGGCTTTTTTGGAGACATGAGAGGATATGAGATTAATCATCCCAAAGTCCTAGCATGTTGGTTTTTTTTCCAGCTCTCTTGTGATTCTCTTACCAGCGCTGGTGAATCTTCTCCAAGGTGAGTGGCTCGATGGAGGCCACGCTTAGCTGTCAGGGGGTGGCTGTGTCTCATGAGCAAGGTTCATGCAAAAAGGTGCAGGTGCTTTGAGAAAGGAAGAGCACAGGGTTTTAACCATGGGTGTACCAGGTGATTGCATTGAAGTCCAGCCTGTCTCAGCTGGCATAGTAACTGGGGAGGAAAACTTATTTCAGGATCTAATTTTATCTAAAGATTGAAGTGGATTTTTTTTTCTAGGTTTCATAATAGAACCAATCTCAAGTAATTGAAACCTGATCCTAATCCCTCCTTAAATGTTCTGTCACTTGGAAGCTGGAAAATCACTTTTCATGTAGTATGTCAAGGAAGTTAGGTCTGCTTCTGTGGCATTGTACTTCTCTGCGTTGTCACATCCTAATGAACAGATAGATGTCTCTTGTGGCCATCAGAAGCTGATGTGGCTTGATATTGCTATGGTCTAGGGATGCTTTCATTTGTACTTCTAATTTATTTTGCTGTTTGTGAACAAGAGCAAGACAGAATTGTTGTTGCTTCTTCATTGAGTTAAAATGTTCCATGTTAGTGAGTTGTGATTTCTTACAGGCAATGCTACTGAGAGGTACCCTGTACTTCTGATGCTTTCTCTGTTTTACCCACTGATCTCAGAATGTTTCTGCCCTTGGGAGCTGTGTGCGCTGCTGCAGAGTCTGCAGAGTCCCAGAGTGATGCAGATAGCTGTAACAGCCAAATTACTGTATAACAACCTCATTATTATATGGGGTTCTTGAGGAATTCTTTAATAAGCCAATTCTAGCGCATACATAATTTATAAAACACATCAGTGTACTCCTGCTTCAGGGGGTGCTAATAATCCTAGTTAATGCTACATTAATACAAACAAGAACAGTTTCAAACACCTGTTAAGAAATTGGCAGTTCTTTAGAGAACAAAACAAAATGAAACTCCCACTGGTTCTGGCAGGTGCTAGGTGTTGCAAGGTTTTCTTCAGTGGTTGTGCAGGTCAAAAGCAGTGAAAGTCTCAGAAGAGCTCCCGGTGTCCATGTAGTCAGTGCTCTCACACCTACGCGTTGCAGCAAATAAGCAGTCGGAACTGGTGTTGGTATTCTGCATCGTTCGTGTCAGGGACTTGAACTTGGGTCTCCTGTCTTGCAGTTGAGCATCCTAACCATCAGCCTACCGCATCGTGCAGAAGTGGGCTTTTTCCTTCTTTTGTCTGAAACGCACACGGAGAAGTGCCACAGGTTTCCCCAGGCTTTGACCAGCTGATGGGGTCTTTTTCCTACAGCCATCTGGTTCAGCTTCGTATCACCTGGGACTTGCTGCAGAAAGATCTGTAGAGAAAAACACTTCATTTTTAGTTCGTGATTCCCTTGGACCTTAAAAGGAAGTTTATGGGCTTCATTTCAGAGTGATCTTTATGCAACCTGTTAAAACGAAGAAAGAAAAATAAAGCAACCTTGCAGGAGGAACAGAGAACTTGAAAGCAAGAGCCACATCTCACTCGCTCTTCCCCTTCCTGAGGTTTCCACACCTCATTGAGGAACCTGGTGCCTTCTTCCCCCTTCTAGGTGAGAATCTAGAGGGACTTACAGTGCTGGGGCGACTAGAAAGCAAAAACGAAACTGTCCCCGGTTGCAATATTCTCTGCTTCAGTGACGTTTCCTGTATATTATGGCCAGATGTGGAATTTCTCGCTTGGATCATATCCTTGAATATAATTTTCTCCAAAGCTTGAGGAACATCTGTTTCCCACCTATCTAACCTTTGGGGAGGGAGAAATGAAAGGTGATCCAGCCTGAAATGAAAGGACGTGTGTGCTCCAAGTTGTACATGAGCCCTCTTGAAGCTCTCAATGTTATCAAGGTTTGCTTTTCATACAAGCTGACTGCTGTGCTATTTACTTCCATGCCCGCAGTGACAGAGAACAGTAGCAGTCCTGTATTTCCTTTTAATTCAGTGAGAGGACTGAGAATTGATTTAGTGTGTCCTACGGGGCATATCCCTAGGCTTTCCATAAAGAAGCTTTTTAATTTTTTTTTAAAGCTTTTAAATGTTTCTGATGATGTGGAAGACTTATTTTTAAGCTGGGAAAGTCTGTAGCAATGTTTTGAATTCCTAAATCACAGTCTGGCTAGGATAATCTATCTGAGTAACAGTGGAAGCAGTTAAAGCCTTAGATGGAGATTTTTGTTTACTTACACATACTTTTAAAGTCAAAACCATTGCAGTTTGTCACCCAGCGCAAGGGTACTTCGGCTTTTGTCTACCATATGTTTTGCCAGGAAGGGCATGGTTTTTCCTTCATCTCCCTAATGATATGGATGCAAAAGATACAGACTTTCTGTGGCCCAACTTCCCAGCAGCTAATGAGCAGGTTAGGACGGTAGATCACCTTTCTGGAGACGCACAAATTGCAGTAGACAGCAGGAGTAATGGCTCATTAATCACTCAGCTGTAATCTTAAATTGAAGATCTGCACAAACATGGGAGGATTTCAGTCTGAGTGACACATCTTGAGGTCTCATGCTGCCGGTCGTGAAATACCTTTGATGTTTCTACAGTTTTATGCTGTTGTTTCTGAAGTCAGTGGTTGTTTCCAGCCCAAGGGCAATTCTACTTTAGTCTTACTTTTGCCAGATGAAAAATTTACAGAACTCAAAGTTAGTGTATTGCTTAGATGATTACATTTGTCAAGTTTAAACCAAATGAAATCCTCAACTGTTCATACTAAATGACAATTATACTGCCAGGAAAGGGAGGATTTCATCTGTGTACAGCTGGGAAAATAAAAAAGCATTTTAAAGAGCAAACTGGATGAGAATGAGGCTGATGGCTTCAGGAGCAGCTGTTAGCATGAAACTGGTGCCCAGGGGAAACCCTCCTCTCCTGCACTGAGGCAGGCCAGCCCGTGCCACTGGACATCCCATGGGCACCAGTTCAGCTGGTGGGAAGCTGATAGGTTTATCCTGGTGCTCCTTCACCCTCACATAAAACTCCCTAGGGAGTAGCAGGAGTGGTTGGTGTGAGCTGGGCTGGCTGGAGGTTGCTCTGCCCCTCATCAGCAGGAGGTGGGAGAAGGCTTTTCCTTGGAAGTGTTACCCTGTTCCGGAGTGACTTACCAGGCAGGGAGGAGACGGGAGTCCCTGGGACTGATGCCACTTTGTGTGACACCCTTTCTCTTGGTTTCAGGATGTGAAAACCCAATTTCGCTGCTGGTAGCAGGATATAACAGCTGCCAGGGTAGCTGTGGCTTCTTTCCCTCCAGCCATGACTTAAAATTGTTTTAGGACATTTTCCTAGAAAGTCTAAAAGCCATGCTGAGAGGGATGGGTGCCGTTAGTTTGCAAATGAGCTTGGGTTCGGGGCAGTAAATGCGGTAATAAAATACATATTTATGTTAGCACACAGTGGAAAGGGGAAGTTCACTGCAATAAATATAAACCAGAAATGAGGAAATGTGAGAAACTAATGAGGGGAAGAAAAATGGAATAAAGGGCAGGAAGGAGAGTGCAGTTAAATACAGGTCAGGAGGAACCTGTTGCTTGCCCAGCATTAGCTGAAAATGCCATTTTGCTGCAGTAACACGGGATGGGCAGTAGTACACAGCGGGTGTGCAGGATCCCTGTGTTAGAAGCCACCAGTGGGATGCCCGTTCTGCTGGTGGGACACGACCTCCACCCAGCCCCTCCTTGGTACCTTCATGCTGCCAGAGCATGTGCAGGAGGTTTCAGCACGCCATCAGGGAGGTCTCTGGCCCATCCCTATGGGGTAATTAATAAGGCTGGGAGCTCCGTGGGGCTGGAAGCCACCAGAGAAGCGGGATGACCTAGTTCCAAGCCCATCAGCTGGCTCGCAGCACGATGGAAGGCTTCATATGGGATGGAGCTAAAATAGAAGGAAGAAAATATCATCGTAGCTAATTAATAGTGCAAGCTGACGGCATAGAAAATAGGCTGTGTTGAGCTAAGCGTGTTTTATGGGACTTCAGCTTTGACTGGTAGATGCAGAAGTACTGACGCAGTTACCCTAGCGTCTAACCTGAGGGAAATCAATGCAGCGCAGGCTTCAGCTGTCCGTAGGGAAGGCACAAGTGGAAAAAAATGGTTTGTGTGTACAACTGGCTCGAGTTGTTTTCATTTTACTGTGCATCCTTGCACAAAATGGTGGCATAAGCAGAGTCGTGCTGGCACCAGGCCCCAGCTCACAGAGGGGCTTTGCCACAGCATTTGCAGGCCGCCCTGCAGAGCCCCTGGCTCTTACATCCCCCAGGGGGTAAAGGGGTGTAGTGTCTGGAGGGCTTGGCCTGTACGAAGCGAAATGGCTGCTTCATAAAAACATGGCAGTGACCTGAGGCGGCTCCAGCCGGACAGACAGAGGGAAAAGCTCTGAGGCTGCCGAAATAAAGCATCGCTGATGTTCAAGAACCAGGATGTTGCTTGCCACCAGGGAACAAAGGCCAAGGCCTGGCCTATTTCTTGAGGAAAAAGAACGACTTTCAGATAAAAGGTAAATCACAAGGCTGCTTCTCTTGGTGCTCACCTACTGCTTGTACTGGATTCTCAGCAGGTACCTGCGAGAGGACATGTGAGGCCTGAGGTGGCCATGGGAGGGCTGGGCCTGGCTTTGCTCCCTCAGAGGGTTTTGAGGGAAGGCTCTGCCCACTGGGCTGTGCTGACGGGCTGCAGGTGCCTCCTGCCCTCGGTGCTGGGCCAGGGGGAGCTCGCAGGGGAGGATATGTACAGCATAGATCTCACATCCCAGCTGGAATAACATGGGAGGGGGAAACACAGACGTTGGGGACTCGAGTGAAGGATGTGGTCAGAAAAACAGAATTGTATGGTTGAGGGGCAGAAAGGAGACGGCTCTGGCATTTACTGCCTTTCAGCACATTACTTGCTTTTCCCCAGAGTTTTGCACTTCTTTGCTCAAATTTTATCTGTTTCTCAGCAGCCTGCAGTGCAGGCTGTGCCTAGTCTGTGCAGGAGGAGCTGCTGGTGGCTCTGGCCAAACCCTTCAGGAGAAGCCCCTCAGCAGCAGACGACCTAGCTGGTATCAGTGCTGGGCTCAAATGTGGCCTTCGAATCAGCTTCTTCTCTAGGGAATCTCACCTTTTCCTAACATCTTTTAGGAAAATGAAAATAGTCTCCAAGTGGTTTTAACGATTCATGCATTTAATTGCCGTGCTGTTGATTGCTTCATCTACTGCAGCACGACAGGCCTGGGAGGTCCCTCACAAACAGAAATGTGTGTGTGTGCCATGCTCTGGATGGGTGGCCATGTGGTGCTGACTTCTGCAGGATGCAGAAGATGCCAGCAGTGCAGACAACCCATCCCTCTAAATTGTGTACTAAACAGCCCAGTTTCCTACTGGGACGATAATGGTGCCATGAAAAACACTGCAAGGTGCGCCAGCCTGATATACTGGAGTACAGGCAGAGGAAATCCTTTTAAAAAAAATCCTTTAAAATATAATTTCAGGTAATGAGGCTCTGTGCATCTACTGGAAGCTACGTTAAGCCCCTGTGCGCTGGTCCTAAGGTATTGCAGCTGGCCAGCCCAGGTGCTTGCTCTTAGATGGATTGTTTGCCTTATGTACAAATGCAAAAGCTCCTCTCAGCCCATTTTCTAACCAAGACAGGCTCTGACTCTTCTATTCTTGCAGATTTTTCCACTTCCCCCTACCCAACATGGCTCAGCCCATGTTCTGCAGTGCTCTTCCCTGTGGAAGCGCCCTGCCAGACCCTGCAGGATTCCTGCTGGTGCTAAACCACGAGTAGATGAGGAGATGGGAAAGACTGATAATAGTGTAAATTTGGTTGTAATGTCATTGAATTCTGTCTCCAAGGGCCCCTCGGAGCACTTCACTGATACTGTTCCTTTTCTTGTTATTCCAATTGTTAACTGGTGTCTTCAAATCTATTAATTTAGACATTTCACTGAAGAGTAACCCATGGGGTGTCTGATTCACTGCAGTGACAGACTAAGGAAGGGTGGAATGTACAAGTATTTTGTCTACATGATCTGTTCTACCTCCACGGTAATATCCCTAATCTTCGAGACATAGTAAACTAATTTATTAAACAGTCATGGTGATGTTTGCTAATTATATTACAGCGTTTGTTGTTTACCTCAGAATAGTAGCAGCTCAAAGATTTTTCTGCAGAAAGTTGGATGTTAAGGTGGTGCCTGACCACCTTCAGCAAACCAAGCTGGACAGAGTTCCCTTCTCACGATGGGGGAGTTGGTTTAATCTGTCAGGGAATTCATTGTTGCACAAACAGAGGAAGAGGCTGAATTAGCGTTAGTGAGAGATGTATAAATGTTCATGGAGAAATTTTATTACTTTAACACAAAGAGCTGACTCTGGGGCTTGGCTTTTTCTCCTTAGCTCAGTAATATTTCCCAGTGGAGTGCTCCATGATGAATAATGCCTCAGTTGTTCTTCTTTTCTTAAATAAATCTAATTATTTTTTTCATGCAGGAAATGAAATAAAATTATAGGTATCACTCATCCATCCTTTTATAACTTGCATCATGTTAACAATACCATATCCTGCTGGTGAAGGAAGCAGTGTGCTTGGCCCTGGGCATTAGGTGGAAGAAAATGGAAGTATCTGATCAAATTACTCGGGTTCCCAAAGAAATCATTTTTAGAAGAAGATGATCCTAATTACCTTGCTGCCTTCTGTCCAGGTTGTTCCTAGCCATGGAAGACCACAGCAATGGTAGAGCGATGCTGACCTGAGGGCTAGGGCTGGTACAAACTGTGAGGATGCCACAGGGGCAGCAGGCTGGGATACCCGTCAAAGTACTCAGTAACCTCATATGTACCTTGGATTCTTATACAGGACTTAAAGCATGTCACCACACACGTTCTGCATTATATATGAGCACCTGATGGGGCACAGTGTAGCTGTGTGCCCATGGTGTTATCCACCCACCCAAGAGCTGTCGGCTGTGTCAGATGGGGAACGCCGGCTCCCGTGCAGGCCACCTGTGCTCTGACAGCATCCTCCTCCCATGTCAGAGCCCAGCAGCCACCAGGCCGGGCGGCCTCTGCCCAGCGGAGCAGCTGGGCCTTCACAGGAGAGGACAAGCTCAAGTCATAGGAGACAAAGGGCTCCTGGTTCTGCCTTGGCCAACCCCTCCTGCTGCTCAGCACCCCTGTGAGCAGCAGGGAGCTGCGACACGATGGCCTTGTGGCCCTGTGGTCACAGGTAGCTGGGGCGGGTGGCTCCCCTGTCTGTGCAGGATGACCCCAGCACCACGCAGGCTCAGGCAGAGCGCGTTGCTGGTTCATCACCCTTCCCTGAGCAGGGGACTCCTCTTTCATAGCCACCAGTACCAGGGAGCTGACCTAGCCTGACCCCGGCGCTCTGTTTATTTCAGGTTTTATAGCTTTATAAAGCTTCCTAGCCAGTGATCTAGATGTACTCACACCCCGCTGCGGTGTAGTTAAATTCCACCAGCATGAAGCAATGTTTCAAACAGAGACCGAACCCGCTGTTGTGGGCAGAAGCTCTTCACCCTTATGAGACCAGATCTTCTCAAAGCCTCTCTCAAATATGCATCATGTCCAGAAAATGAATCTGGTAATTAAAAATCCAGTTATCTGGACTTTTTTGACCTAGAGTAAAGTGAAAACTGGGACCCTTGTCCCTGTTACAGGAGTCCTTGCCCACTGTGCAGCCAGAAACTCTGAAACTGCAGCTGTGGCGGGACGAGCAACGCTGACCTCTCAGCTAGGCCAGTGACACATTTTTTTGGTAGGACACCAATGAAATTACCTCAATCCTCCAGTTGTGTGGCATGGTCTGTGCTGGGGTCTGCTCACTGTGCACCCATGTCAGCGTTGGCCCAGCGTTACAGCCCTGAGTGTGGCACAACCCTGCAGCACGTGGGCGGTCACACTACTTTGGATATGACACATGGTGTCGTATCTAGTGCTTCCACTGTGCTTGGTTAAAGGGTGGCAAAAATCCTCTAGCCCAGGTGACCACATGGAAAGTAGCATTGTTATTACCTCACCCCGAAATACAATACTAAGGCTGCTCCTGGATGTCCCACCACAGCTTCTTGCCTGCTGGTTAGCTCGTGCTGCCTGCAGACAATGTGTCCCAGCGTGGGGCCCTCTGTGTGTGAGAGGCAGCTGATCAGTAAAACCAGAGCAATTGTCAAGTGAGTTATCTTCACAAAGTATTTTTATATGTCAGGGTAATGAGCTCCAGGTCTTCAGCTTCTTCACTGTCCCTGTGAAATGGTGCCCAGGCCAGGCTGCTGGGCTCCCCATTTCCCTGGCTGTCACCTCCTCACGAGCCCAGGCCCTGCACCCATGGCCTCTGGCGGCTCTGGAAAGGCTGAGCAATGGTGGTGATGGCAAAGCGTTGAGGGTTTGTGAGTGAGGACAGGTAGGGAAACCAGGTGAAGGTAGGTCCGTAGATCTGCTAACAAAAGGGAGGAAACGGGACCATGGAGCTTTTGGGAGCCAGCTCCTATGGTTGCTCCCATCTCTGACTAGTTATGTAGGTGTGTTGGTGTCCTGTCTCAGTCTCTGCTGGACAAATGAGGGGGTTAAGAGGGATCTTCCTTTCTATATTGGGGGCAGAAGAGGAGGAAGAATGAAAGACTGGGGGCTGGAAACCTTGGCAAGAAGACTGAGCACAACTTCAGTCATAGCAGCATGAGCTTCAGCCTTCCCCAGCTTCTGGTCCTCCCACAGCTCTGCCACCACGGCTCCTCAGTGAGCTGACATGAACGAAGCCTGAGCTCAGGCTGCTTCCGAGCAAAAGGGAAGATGTTATTCACCCCAGGCAGCTCTGACATCTCCTGTCAGCAGTGCTTCCAGGTTCACTAGATAACGACAATAAACCAACCCACGCCTGAACTGCAGCCCTGTTTAATACGGTCTGCAGGGTGCATGGTCAATTCCGCGGGATGAGCTGATGCTGGACAACAACAGCATCTGCCCCAGCATGGTGGGGGCCGGGCTGCTGCTCCTGCAGCCACCCGAGAAACGTCCCCCTGTGGTGCCCATGCCCTGCCGCAAGCGCACCACCCTCTTCCCGAGCCTCCCCCTGCGGAAGGAGAGTGAGGACACTGCAGCAGCTCTCTCTAACCTGCGCCTGAAATCTTTTTCCCTATCTGACGTTGCCTCCTAATAGGATTTCGCTGGTCAGTGCTGGCTGGTGTGCACAGGGTGGGAGCATTTTTAAATGGGTGTTGAAAACTCTTTTGTGGAGAGTTTCCAGCCTGCTTGTTGCTCCAGGTGGAAGAAGCCTGGAAGAAAGCCACATGCATGCAACAGTCTAGACATGTTTGATTTCTTTTTGGAATTAAAGAACAGAAGTCCCATAATACCCCTTTTTTTTTCAGCATTTGTACAAGTAGCCAATATAAACAATTCTCTCACTGCCCTGAAATTTGGAGTTGCTCACAGGATGAAGCGGTGACCTACTGAACCTCTGGGAAGAGTAATATTAGCCTCCGTCTGGTCTGCTGCCTTCTTGGCTGGGGCCTGACGCCTGCAGCCCAGCTGCCCCGAGGGCCGGTGCAGGCGCTGACGTGTCTCCAGGGTGCTGGTGGGGCTGTGCTCCCGTAAAAGGAGAGGAGACACGCGGTGAGATCCCTGAATTCGGGCATTCCCCCCTGCATGTATCCCAGCTGTTTCTCAGGTGCAAGTTTCCCAGCCCCACTTCAATCCACATGGTCACAGCAGCCCTTGTCATCCACCGGGGACTAATCCTGGCGTCTGCGGCCACCGTTATATCCCAGGAAAGTGCTGACCACAGAGTACATTTTCCATCGTGCCCAAGAACTGCTGCTCAGGATGGATGTCGAGGCGTCTGCAGACACACAGTAATGACAGCAGAGCCCCAGGCTGACCTGCAGGCAGTGACTGCTACTTAGCAGAGATCACCTCTGAGCTCCCCAGCACCGACTGGCTTTCATGCAGGAGTGATGGAGTTTCCTGTCCATCTTGTCTTGCTTCTTTCACACAATGAAATATTGGGATAAGTGTCCAGGAGGCCAGATAAGTACTGCATTTACTCTCAAGTGAGGACAGGGGCTGCTGGCTCCTCTCTCATGGGTGGTGCTGCTCCTTTGGTCTTCCCTAACATTTCTTGCCACCTTATCATTGCCTGGACTACTGCTGCTGCCACTCCTCCAGCTCGCTTTATGCAATTACATTTTTCTTTTCTGGGTTTTCTATCCCTTCAGCTTTGGTTCTGCCTGCACGGTCAGCCATGGTTGGAATTGCACCAAGGAGCACCCAACAAAGAACAACAGGAAGCAGCTGCCCGTACATCCCACCTGGCTTCAAATGCAGTGGAGCTGACAGCTGCTCAGGTTGGACTCCTGAGTATGGAAATGACTCACAAAAGGCTGAAAACGTATCAAGTGAACAGATCTGCTCAGGAGTCAGCCTCCCTGACTGCTCAGGGAGGAAAGCTAGGTGCTGATAAGTTTGTGTTAGCTGTATAAGCCACCCTATGAAATTAGGAGACTTATTTTTGTTGAGTGATTGCAACAGTCAAGAATGGGGTGCCCATAATTTCCTACAGTGGTAGGATGAATGCAGGGAACACAGGGAATGCCTAAGTGGGGTGAAGAAGAGATTGTTGCCTTTCAGCTAAGCTTTTGTCCTTGCCTCTAGGACTTTGAGATAAAGAACAGGCCTTTGGACCTAATCAGGACGTAAAGAAGCAGGCTGATAACACATTTGAAGTCTTTCAAGCCCCCGGAGTTCATTTTGCTGTAACCCCTATGTAGTTAATTTTACTTCCCAAATCCCATTTGTAGCATCTATCGCAGACTCTGTTCTTCCTCTGGTCCCTCATCAGGCGTGTGCAGCACTGGTGAGTCACCGTGCAGACATGCTACACCTACCACAAGTGCAGACAACCAGCTCCCTCAGGCTCAGTGGGCTCAGGAATGCAGTTTGGGGGTCCCCTGGCCCGAAGGTGCAACCCTAATAGGAGCAGCTACTGCTACTAGCATGGCTGAAAATTCCTTGGGTATCTCTTGCTGAACTTCATTTCCTGCTGCTCTCTGGCAAAGCTCCCCGTTTCCATGGCGATGATTTATTCCCTTAAATAGTTCTCATTCAGGAACAATATCATGAGTCCTTCTCTGTTGTTGGTTTAATTAAAAATAACCTACGTGGCTTCTGGCGTCGGTCCTGGCTGATGCTGTGGAAGCCGGACACGCCATGAAACCCCGACCACATCAGCTTTGCTGGGCTGGAGGGGACGGTGTGACAGGTCCCCTGCCCGCAGGTGGCCACTCCTGCACCCCAGGGCTGGGATGAGGGCACTGCACGGGGCATGGTTCTCTCTTTGTGGCCAAGACACGAAGCTTTCCTCATTGCTCTCCATCTTTCACTCCTCCATGCTCATGGGGACCTCTCTGCACCGGGAAGGTCTGATAGGAACAACACTGCAGAGCCAGTCCTTGTGGGATGCGGATTCCTTGGCTTGGTCTTCTCAGCTGTACAACCCAAAAAAGTGCCTCGGTCTTATTTCAGGGCATGAGAAGATGACCAAGGAAGCTGGGGATCATGGAGAAGCCCTGGCACCGTTACTCTGCCCCATCTTGAAAGCAGCAGCCCCATTGCAGGGGGTCTGGGAGGAGAACGCAGGGAGGAGGATTGAGCTCCTGCAGGACAGCCCAGCCCAGCCCAGCCCAGCCCAGCCCAGCCCAGCCTGATGCTGGTGCTGCAGTGGAAGAGGAGCCTGGCACCGCTGTGGCTCTGCCCTTGGGCTTTCCGTGCCATGAGCAGGGAGGCTTGTGAGAAATAGGAAGCTTTGTAAAACAGCATGGCCTGCGATGAAATGGTCCATGGAGCATCACTCATCATTGCAGTCTGGGTGTTCAACTAGGCTGCCAAAAAGGGAGCCTTTCCCATCCTCACCAGTCCTTTGTTTTCAAAACTTTTTTTTCAAAGTCAAATGGCTGCACAGCTAAACTACATATTCGATATATTTTAAAGTGTCCACTGTGTTGCAAAGAAGTCTGAACAGGCAGCCTGGGCTGGATACAACATGGGCCACTCAGTGTTTCCTGGGACACTTACTTCTTGCTTTGCATGAAGAGGAGGGTAGAGCATCTGGTTTCTTTGCTTCATTTTAAATGCCAGTGCTTATTTTGTTAATATGTTTACATTCTGGCTTTCCTCACATGCAGTAAAAAAAGGAACATTTGAGGGAATTTTCTAAATAGAAGCACATTAGCTTGGCTGGTTTTTAGGCAGCAGTAACAGACGTGCACCCAGAGCCTGGAGTTCAAAGATCGGAGAGGAGAACAGACCGGGGACAGTGAATTCCCATCTATGAATGCAAATTTCTGATTTGCTGCAGAAACTTTCTGATGCTGCCTTGACAGCAGGGCAGCACTGGCTTAGGCTGGGAGAGGGGCAACAAATTATCTGCAAAAATAAAAAGTTTCTAACATAGCCTCCCAAATGCTTTTTGCTCAGGCACACAGAATAGCATCCCAGGAATGCCAGCTAGTTCAGGATGGCAGGTACCAAGTACGTTTCTTTCTACAATACTTAGGCTGAGAAAACTTTGAAAGGAATTGCGGCACCTTTTGAACGTCCTTATAAGGTGGAAAAGCTCCATGCTCTGCTTCTCGAAGGCTGGAATGCGAGGACAGCAAGGATTGCTTCACATGAGCCTCTTATCTGAGAGATTTGTGATAAAACTGAAGAAGTTCATGTGATACAAGAAGAATTTCCCTCTTATCTAAAGGAAGCCAGAGATGGGCAAGTAAGAGGTATAGCACGCAGGGTGAATTATGAGGAGGAAATGATGTAAATAGGCCAGACTGTTTGGAAATCTGCCTGCTTGCTCAAGTGTGTCCTATTTTGTGCTTTGGAGGATTTTATTGACATCACCACAACATCAATTTTAGAAACACTTGACTGGAGACTTGAATCTGCTGACTGTAGGGCAAAGTGACAAAATCCAAGGTCTTTAGAGACCCTCAGATTTTGTCATCCCTATTTTTGACCTTTCACTGGCATTGAGTTGGGTGAGAGCGAAGGAGGATTTTGACATAAGCCTTTCAATCTATCAGTTGTTTGCAATTTCCCTCGGGCAATTTTTCCTGAAAGTAGCAGCCTCTATGCCTCTTAAAATACAGTGGGGAGACATTTTGATATCAAAACAACTCATTTGCCTCTTACCAGACACCCACAAAGTTTGCCCAGCAGTGATTTTTCAATCATTTAAATCTTTGCTCTGACAACTTGTTTCCTCTACAAGCAAGGAGGAAAATGCTACTTCTCCGTATAAAATACAGGCACACCAAGTGTTAAAACCCAGCTGTTCCCTCTGCACCCATTTCAATGCCTGGCTGGGAACGCCTCGTAGGGTTGTGAGAAGCCTGTGTGGTCCCCAGCTTCTCCCGACACGTCACTTCAGACAGTGTCTCTGCAGGCTCCATGGTTAATCTTCCATCAGACCCCTCCTGCTTCCATCCCTCACACCACTCTCCCTGCATGTTCCTAGTGCTTTCCAGCACTGGAAACTGGTCTCATTTACCCCTTTCCTGTGTTGCAGGACCACCAGCAGGATGGGTGGCCACCATGTCTGACGCCAGTGGGAGACATTCACCTCTTGGGCACTCAGAGGAGACACAGGTCCTACTTAATACACTGAGGGCAAGGAACTTTCTTCTGAAGAGAGCAGAGGCTTTTCCCATAGTCATAAGTTTCCATAGAGGACTTGATCCATGAAAACAGGGTGCCAAACACCACTAAGTTTCCCGTTGGGAATACATCACCTGATGGCCCTGATGTGTTCTTCTTTTCTCCAGTTCTTTACAACTTCTCCTTCCCACATTTCTTTTTGCCTGGCCTCAGTACTCAGCCCAAAGGCTTCTCACCCTGCCCAGCACTGCCTGAGGGAAAGCCAGATACCTCAGCTTCCCTTGCTAGCCCATGGGCTCCAGTGAAAGCTGTTACAAGGCACAGGACCCTCGGCAAGACCAGAGGACTGTGAAGGAAGGAGCACAAGCTCTTCTGGTCTCAGGGCAGTGCAGACCCAGGCACACTCTCGGTTTGGCCAGGAGATCTCCAAGGGAAAACCCAGGTACCACAAGAAGAGGTTATCAGTGCTATTCTAGTTGGGCTGTTATGAGGTTGTGCTATAGCAGATAGTGTTTTTCAGACAGGATGGTTTTTTTTTTTTTTTAATTGAAAGACCTTGTCCTTTGTGAGAAGCTCAGAACATGTTTGGTTTTTTTCCCTCCCCCCCCCCCTTTTTTTTTTTTAATAATAGCCCTGGATTATGTTATCAGAGACAATGGGGCCACTAGAAGTAGCATAATGGGGTTCAGAGTGACTTGCTTACTCCCAGAACAATACCCATTGTTTTGGTGTCGCTGAGGACAGTTTGGGCCCTTACCAATTCCCGTTTTTATATAAACCAGGAGGAGGAAAAACAGAACCTGACTCCTCAGCTGGGCAGAGCTGCAGTGGTTTTTGCATTGCTAGCGTGACTAAAACTTGGTAAAAACACAGTCCAGTCTCTCAAGCCAGCAGATAGGATGAATAAGAAGTTGTTAGTGGAATCATGCTTTTTTGGACTGAGAAACCTGATCAAATTGGCCCTGCCCTGAGCAGGCCGTTAGACCAGATGTCCTCCAGGGGTCCCTTCCAACCTAAATTGCCCTGCGATACTGAAGGACAGCAGGCTCCTGTTGGTCTGCAGAAAAACCAGTCCTGAAATTTCATAAACATTAAAGCAGAATAAGACTGGAGTTCCTAATGCCTTCTTACATTACAACCCCAGGAGGTGATGTGGCTGTTTTTCAGCAAACCAGGGGGCAGCCAGCACCCAGGGCTCCCAACCCTCCAGGCCAACCCTCCCAGCCAGTCCCCCCAACCCGGCAGCCTGCATGCGTGTTCATCCTCTCCGAGGGCAGCACCCTGCAGTGGTAGCTCTTCCCAAGCCTCCCTGCTGGTGCTGGAAGGAGCAAGATGTGTCTGTAAAAAGTGAGACCTGAATTTTTCTCACCAGGGCTGAGGGTGGAGTGACTGCTGCTTCTGTTCTCACAGAGGAAGTGAAAGGCAGAAACTGGCCCTGTTCCTTCTCTGGGGCATCCTTCCCAGGCCCATCTGAAAATAGAGACTCACGCTGGGACCAGGTTGGTGCAAACGTCATCTTCTGCCTAATAAAAGGGATGGTGCAAACCTAAGAGAGTGAAACAACTACACCAGTGGTAGCCATGGGGGCTGGGGGTTTCTGGGCTGCTTGTGGAAGTGGCGCCCTTGATGGAAACAGCCCATCTGTCAGAGGGGACAAGTTTGCTGCCCAGAGATCCATACTTATGCTGAACCAGGCTGGAGAAAGGCAGCAGGAATTTTCCAGCTGCTTGCACCCATCTCTAATTTTCTCCCACCACCGCTCTGGCAGAGCTGAGGTCTGTTGATGTTTAAGAAGCTCTTGGAGCCATTTTTTTTTTCCTCCCAGGGTGTTCTGGATGCACGCAATACGCTGTGCATATGCTCCCCGAAACCTGCTGGATGGGCTGTATTTTGTATATATAAATGCTAAATTGCAGATAAGCAGGTAGATTGAGAATGCTACTCTAAGCCCAGGTGTGCCTCGTCTGCTGCTTTATTTGGGAATGGGAAGATGCCAACCTCAGGCCCGTTCAAGGGAATGGTAATTTTGCTGCTGGCTACACACAATTTGGACTGTGCCCAGCTCCTCTTTCTCCCTCTCTCTTTTCTTAATTGCTCTTTCCATAATTACCACTATTGTTGTGTGGTGGTTTGCTGTTTTTTTTTCTTTTTTGTTTTGTTTTGTTTTGTTTTGTTTCCCTTGTGAAAGTTTTCATTACTGGAGTGTAAAAGCTATGACGCAAATGAGAGTCACTCCCAGAGAGTGCCCAAGGGCTGGGGTGCAACTGCGCCGAGATGGGATGTGCTGCAAAATAAGACGGGTCTGGGGGCTTGTTCCAGACCAGCTGGCATCAGAAGAGATGTTGTGCCATCGCTGTGATGCCAAAGAAGTGCAAGTACCGGCAGGGTGATGGCTGGCCTTGGCCGTGCCGCAGAAGAACCTGCATGGCTGGGCTGGGACGTGCCTCTCCTGGTGGTCACACAGCAGGGGCTGGGCTTTCTCTCCCCAGAGCTGCTTGAAAGACCTGGGCAAACAAGGAACCTGGCCCTGGGGAGGAAACGCAGCAATTGCACAGTGCTGACAAATGTCCAGAGAAAACAAACCACAAAAGCATGGAGAAAGCAGGGAGTGCTGTGCCCTCCGCTGCTTTTTCCCTTGAAGGGATCTCAGGTGTCACGCACAGAGACCAGACGTCTGCAGACAACCCCCTGTTATTTACATTTTATTTTTAGCTAAAGCAACGTACCTTGTGGCTAATTTGCTGCTTTAATAAAACAGCACTGGAGAGGGGTGAGGTTATTTATGTGTTCAGTGAGACCCACGCAGCCTGCTCCAGCAGCCCTATGGCCCCAGCCTCGGGCTGAGGGGCCGTGCACGTGGATGCCACCACATCAGGGGCTGCGATAGGCTCTGCCAACTATTAGCAGATGCTCTTTGAGTATGTTACAGAGCAACATTCCCTAAACTTAAATTCATATATTCTCCCCTTTCTTCTCACTCAGGTCAAGCAGTGGCATTAAACTGAACTCAGTACAAGGAGTACCTTTCAAAATCCAAAATGGAGCCTTCATTCAAGGGATGGAGAAATACTTATATTTCTTTTCTACTACATTAACTGTGTATTCTTTGCATTGCTTGTCATTCAAAGAACAGCGGCTTAGAAATCCAGGGGAGTGAATGGGGGGTACTTGGTTATTTCTTTGGTTTAGCAGAAAATCCTCCTTAAATAAAGACATGAGCCTGGAAAGCTGAACGGTTCAGAAGTTATGAGCATGTGGAACAGAGCATATGCACACAGCTATCATGAAAATCGTTTCACAGCTCTGACTGCTAAGAAAGCAAGAAGCACAGGGTGCCCCAAAGGGGTGCTGTTAGGTCAGAACTGAACCAGAACTCCCCAGCAAAAACCCTTCACCATCCAAGTTTGTATTCATGCAGTACTGGGGCTGAATTTGGCACTGGCTTGGCAGCAGTTTGCAAATGAATAATTTGCATCAAAGTTCCCTTAGGTACTTAGTCAAATATTCACACTTTATTGCTTTCTATTTCCATTATTCTTTAGAGCACCAGTACCTAAGTACTTTAGGTGCTTTGGATCTGAAAGAAACAGAGAGAGGAACTAAAGTATGCTTCAGTGGCTGTAGGTGGACATCTATCAGTGGAGAACTGGAATTGTTTATCTGAGAGCAGCATTCTGGTTCTGCACCTGAGACTGTCATGAGCATTAGGACACATCATAGTTGCAATGATTTGCTTTCTCTAGTTCTGCAGAAGAAAGGAATATATTTCACAGTATTTTACAACCAATACTGTCAATTCACTTTACATGGATTTTTTAAAATTATTTTTCACAGACTTGTCCTTTCGGAACTGACTTACCTTTCAAAAACGATCTAACTGCCGTTATAAACAGACAGGCAGGCTATGCCACGAGGGTTTTCCTTTTATGTGGGTGTTGCTATAGAGAAAGAGAGGTTATAATCTGGGGCTGTCACCCATGGGGCATCTCGGGAACCATCTGTGTTCACCTATGACAGCGAAGCACCTGGAACAGGACCTCGTAAGAAGTAATCAGGGTAATTCACAAAACCGCAGTATCTTGGCGTTTCCAGTTCCCCTCTGCCAGCCTGCAGCACTGGTGCAAGGTGTGTGCCAGAGACGTCGGGTGTCAGAGGGGCAGCCAGAACAACGGGATAGTGCCACAAGCCCACCTCAGCCCCAGATCTGCTCAGCCCTGCAATAAGATCAGGACACTTTATTTGTCTTCCCAGACTTTTAGTGTCCTCTCTGCTTTTCAAAATCCTGGCTGATACAGTATCTGCAAGATGCTTGTTGAGCTCAGCCTTATGAGTGAGGGCTGAGAGTGCCTGTGGCTCTTTACCACAATCATGCAACAAACCTTCCTGAGCCTCGTACTTTGTTAGCTCAAATCCTCGATGCCTTCAGCCCCAGGGCTTGTGCACTGCCATCAGCTGTGGGAAGCTTTCTGCTGGCCCCATCTGTAACTCTGCTTCCAAATACCTGCAAGCTCAGTTATCACAGGAATTACTGCAGTAAAAATACCTTATGAGATGAGGTCATTTAAAAAAAAAAAAAAAAAGCTAGAGATGAGTAATTAGGAGACAGAGGCCAGCGCACTGACCTTGCGGCACGTTCTTGTCATCTCTCTTTAGCCCGGATGAGGATGCCCTCCCTCCTTGTCCAACAACTTTGCAGCAGTGATACCTGCATGGGGTCAGCTTCCTGGAGCTGTCAGTCAAAAGGAAGACATGCCAGGCTGCACATCGCCAAAATGCTGACATGGGGGAAGGGTCAGAGCCTTTCTGTCTGCAAGGGGGCTCCCACCGCACCCCTGGAGCTGCCCTGCTGTCACTAAGTGATCTGCTGCCCTGGACCTGGGGTGCAGGGGCAGCAGAAACCTGAGGTGCAGCAGTTCCTATGCTTAAACCCCCCAGTTTCATAACTGTAACAGCATGACTGGCTCTAAGGTGAGTTTGCTATCAGCCATGGCAGGTTATTGCCTCTCTAAAATGCCCATGTGCACTGTGCTTCCCAGAGCTGGTCCCCCGTGTCCCCACCAGGCAGCCTGCAGCCAGGCTGCTCCCGGTCAGCTGAAAGCAGAAGCCACCAAGCCCTTGTTCACTGCTGCTCTGTGAAAGGACGGGGTTGGGATGTTGAGGGTTACAATAGGTTGGTTAGGTTCATGATAGGCGTGGAGGGAAGGCACAAAAAGGTAAGCACTGCTCCGTAAAAAAGAGCAGATGCAAAACACTGCAGGGAGCCCTGGGCTCCCACTGCTGGCCTGGAGCCTCCTGTCACAAGCAGGATCACAGGTGTGCATCATGTGAGAAGATGGCGAGGAGGGGGAAATCCTACTAGAGAAGAGATTAAAGGAAGCTGGGGAGATTGGCTTAGCTAGTTTGCTTGCTGTCCCTGCTGTGTGCTGTTGGTGCTGCCCGCCAGCACTTCCTCACTTGCTGTTTGTCTTCTCCAAACTCCATTTTACACCACTGGACATATTGCTCCACAAGTCTCCTCCTCCTGATGGTAGAGCTACTGTGAGTATGAGGATGTGAGGTTTGCTGCTGCTTCCTGAATAAGAAGCTCTCTGATGTAGGAGGTAACTTTGCACTGTGTGGTTTTATTTGGGGTAGCTCTGCACTGTTGTACCAAGGAAAAAATAACAGGGAGAGTGAGCCAGTTAGGAGAAAAGCATAACGAACGCAGGATGACTTTCTGTGTGAAAGCATGCATAACCCACAGCAGCTGCTACGCAGCAGCTTTTGCTTGTGGAGCACAGAAGCTTAATCTGCCCTATGGAAGCAGGCAGGCTGCTGGCTGCCCAGCTGCTCCCCGCACCGGCTGGAGGAGCGGGATGAAACGGTTCCTTCAAGCAAAGCCCTTAGCTGTCCCTCCTCGTGTGATGGAGAGCTTTAGGCTCTACCAAGTGTCCTTTGGGAAGGCAAGTTAATGACACAGTGGCTTTCAGCACAGCTGGTGGGTCCTGCTCCACCTCCGATGCACATCTGAACACGGAGCCCAGCCTCACTGATTCAGCATCGGGTTCCCCACTCACTGCTGGGCCACGCTGAGAAAAAGCTGGTGTGCCTGAAAGGCTTTTGGTGCGTTTTCCAGCTGCACCAACTATTTTTTGAAGAGGAATGAGCTCTTCCTCCACAACACACTGTGCTAAGCTATGCCACTCCTGCTGCTGGTGACTGTGGGTGGCTTGGCACAGTACAGAAGACACCAAAAATCTGCAGCTTAGCTGTTTTTCCCTGATCTCCCAGGGCAGCCTTCGAGCACTCGCTGTTGCTACAGGAGCCCTGACTGGTATCCTGAAGACCACAGGTAACATTTAATACCCTCAGTTTTAAGAGCACTCATATCCTATGGGTGCATTGATGATGAGGGTAGGGTCCCTTCGATCATACAGATCTGTATTTTCTCAGTTCTTTGTGAATTATCTGTTGTCGTGGCTTCATACCCAAGCATTGATTACATGTGTGGATTGCTGCCAGGAGTCCAATGTCACTGTGACCTGTCTCACTACTGACATAGACAATTTATGCTAAAAACATGACAAGGTGGAGAGGCCATGAGAGTCACGTTTGCAAGTCAAACTAGGAGTGAAGCACCTCGTCTCAGCATTTGGAATACCGATGGTGATTTTTGCTGTTGGCCATAATGTGAGAGAACTGAATCTTTCTTTGTTAGGAAGTGGATTTGAAGCTGTTTATGTCAACATAAACATGTGGTTGTATTCCCGCCCCCCCCAGCCCCTTTTACCTTAGTCACCTCTCTCAGCAGACTTGAGTTCCAGCTGCTGTTATGCTGCAATATGTTTTGCACATGGGTGTGTTGATGGGACCATCTAGGTCACGTTCCATGTGTCTGCTTTTACGTTTCACATCCCTGCCTTTTCCCGGCAGCTGTATTTGCCTTTCTTCCATCATTAGTCTCTTTACAACCTTGTCATGTTTCTTCATGGTGTTGTCTTACCCTCTGAAGCAGACTGTGCTGCAGGGCTATGAAACAGAGCTGAAGGTGATCCTGGAAGAAGGTGACATAACATTCATCCTCTGGGCCCACAGCAGGATCTGTGGACCTATCCTAGAAGTTCAACCTCTTATAGGTCTCTTACCTGTTCTTTTAAGCCTCCAGCAGTGGAGATTCAGCAGCTTTCTTTGGTGGTGTGCTTGAGTGCTTCACTACCCTGACCATTAGCAGGTTCTGTAGCAGCTACGGCAAATTGTTTACTGACTTCCACTTTTCAGTAAACTTTCACATATTTGAGGTCTGCTACTGTGTCTCACTTCATTTTTTTTTTCTGCCCTAGACTAAACAAGCTGAGTTCTCCCAGTCTCCTCACAAAGGTCAGGTTTCCTAGACCTCTGAGCCTTCTTGTTACTTCTCCTTTGGACTCTCTCCAACTGGTGTGCATCTTTTTTACAAGCTGGCACCCAAAGCCAGGCAGCACTCCAGCCACAGCCTTACAAATGCCAAGGGGAACAGAAGATGGAGTCCTCATGTCCTGCAAGTGACACTGCTGTATGTGTGCACTACTGTCCATTGTCCTCTGTGGTTTTCTCTACAGGTCTGCATCATGTAGGGACCAAACACGGTGAGTAAATGAGCCACGTGCACACAATCAGGTCTTACACCAGCTCCCAGGGGCCGCACCACTTGAGCGAGCTGTGAGCTTTCTGGCAATCCCCTTGGCAGGCCCAGCATTCACTGGAGGTCTCCCCAAGCGATGCCCATTTTCTGCAAAGCTGGGGGCTCCAGCCCAGTGCAGGCCAGTAAAACAGCACTGGGAACCTCAGGCAGGCATTCCCAAAGCACCTCTCTTGAAACACACCTGAGAGTGGTGGTGGTTTTGATCAGACAGGGATTGCTGACATGCTGTTGCAATAACCATAACCTACTGTTGCGTGCCCTAAATGTAGTAACTGTAACGGACCCAGTGTGTCCCAGACCAGTGGCAGATGGCATGATGGTGCTGTTTTGCTGCTCTGGCCAAGGCTAGGTTCACAGGCAGAGCCAGGAGGGACTGCCACTGGTGCAGCGCACTGTGGCTAAAGCATGGTGGGGGAGCTGCTCTCCTCAGAAGAAGTGAGAGGGTTGTTGACCATCTGCCCGGAAAGTCCTCTCTGGCTCCAGATGGAGAGGGGTTCTGCTGGAAAACAGCCTGAGGGTACCACTGCATCGGTGGTAGCCACAGATGAGGGAGCGCTACTTTTTTCAAGCTTTGTGCTAGAGAATTGCAGGACTGCAATTACAGAGAACATCAAAGAGAAGGGAAAGGATTTTAAGTGAAGTTTTTAAGCTGGGGCTAAATAATGATAGGTCTGAGAGCTCAATGATTCTCTCATGAGAAAAGATCTTCTGTGAGGGCAAGGGAGGAGCTGGCAAGAGGCTAATCCCTGTGCTTGCCTGTCTGCTGCCATCTTGCTGCTGCTCCCTTTCAGAGGACTTCACTCCAAAGTCTGTCATGATTGCTCCGTGGCTGGTTTTGGCACAATGGAAACAAGAGCAGCAGCAAATTCCTGATCTCACATCTGCAGGCCATGGGCAAGTCCTCTGGCAAGCTCTGCAGAGACAGAGTGAGAACGGACTCAAAGCTGAGAGTTCTGCCAGGTGGCACCAGGGGTGAGCGAGCCTGGATTTCACCCTCAGTGTCCAGAAATAAGCAGGCTCTCATGTTTTCCCTCTGCCTTGGCCTTAGGGGAGGCACAGGCTTGATCTGCCTAAAGACAGATGCTCTTGTCTTTAGCATCTCTGGCCCCTGATTCCCCTTATCATTTGGGCCAGGCGGAAGAACTCTGCCAGGACCATGAAATGGGACATCCTTTCAGACTGACACAGAAAAACAAAAGGTCTGAGCAAACAAGTCCCCCACTCCTCAGTACAGGACAATGAACAGGGAAAAGATGAAAACAAGAAGCCCTAACCACAAGCAACTGAAGGTCACTGTGCCCATGCCTTAAAACAAGGATGCTGACCCCACTGAGGTGGTCATTTTGCTGCACAGTGCAAAATGGGCACCTAACCTGACTGTAGGTTAGGTACCAGTTGTGTGATTTTTACCCTCTACATCCCTCTGCAGAACCAGCTTGGCAGCTGCCTGAGTCGAGCCTGCTTTGCTGGCGTGTGATGCTGCTGTGCATGTCTGAGCAGCAAGCTCCTTCCTCTTCAGGGCTAAATGGGAGGAAGCAGAGGCAAATAAGTATACAAGCAACGTTGGTAATGTATTCGATTCATCTTTCAGGATACAAGTAGATACAGTGGGTACATAATAACAAGGGCATGGGACCAGATGTATAATTCCTGATCCTATCGTTCAAGTGACACTGTGAAAGCAAAGAGAGCAATCAAGGGACTCTTCTGTTGGAAAAGTAAAATCAGTGTCCTTACAGGAAGAGCTAACACATTGACACTTCAAACAATATTAGAAAATTACACCCACTTACAGTATGAAGACAGCTCTGTAAATCATTTTAACCTTAAATCTTGTGCTCTGAACAAGCAAGGCTGACCCCCAGTCAGCAGGAGGAGATGGCACAAGTACCTGAAGAAGTTGTCTCAGCAGCTACATTGGCTCTGGGGTGCGGGGCCAGGGAGTCAGTTTTGGAAGTTCAGCTAAATGGGAAGGGAAGTAAAGGGAAAGAAGACTTAGGAAGGTAAGGACAGGGCAGGATAGAAGAGGAACACAACCCAGGTGGAGAGGCCCTGATAGGGAGATAACAGGTTTTGTACCTTACCAGGCCCCTTTTTTCCTCTTCTCCAAAACACAGTATCCCTGCCATTGTTGTGGGTTTTGTTGTTTGTTTTGTTTTATTTTGTCTCATTTACATCAAATGAGCCCTGGATAACCAGGGTTGGCACTGTTATTCCATGACACTTCTTAAAAGCATATATTTTATCCAATCTCTGGGCATGAGACATTCTCCTCCCTGATATCCACCACAGCATGCTATATCCCACTAAATTCCACCAAATAAATGTCTGCATTTCAGAGGTGCTGAGTTTTTACTGGTAACATGTCCTGGGCTGGGAGAGTAAAAATGATGCAAGTGTTAATTTGTTGAATTCTTAACTGTGAGAGTCCAACACGCAGTTCTAATTTAAGTGCTAAATCACAGAGCTACAATGGTTTTGAATACCTGCAGAATATAAAGGCTGGAACTTGGCTGTGAGTCTCCCCAGAAACGGAAGACCACTTCCACACGGCTTTGTGCGCTGCTGTACAGTGACCCAGCTCACCCGCTGGGCCTCCTTACAGGAGCTTATGGATGTTCCTGGCAAGAGAACAGGTATCTCCCCAGGGAAGCTCGTGACCTGTAGCTGATGTGCTAAGCACAAAGCAAAAGAGCAGCAAGCAGAGCTACCCGAATGTCTTTGGGCTCCTTCCTCCCTTCGTCTGCTGCCGGCTGAAGGGGTAGGAGGTAGGTCCGACTGTTCCCACTGCCCTAGGGAACACCCGCTCTCCTTTTGTCGGATCAGAAGGACCTCAGCGGAGACCTGCTTGGTTCAGCGAGGTTTGAAGGATGCCCAAGGAAGTCGGCATTAACATCACCCAGAGAAGAGAGCTAAAGGAGGAAAAACGGGGTGCTGCTGTGGTTACGGGCATCCCCCCAGGAGCATCGCGTTCCGCGGTGCTTCCCTCTCCCGTGGCGAGCTCCTCCGCTCCCCTGTGTCGCTGGTGTGATTCCTCACAAGGGCGTCGGGTCAAGTGGGTCCGGGAAGCAGCCCAAGTTTAGAAGCGGCATTTATTTTCTTTTCCGCCCCCCACACTACTGCCCGTAAGTTCACAAACTGCGGCCAAGAGTTTTGTTAAGGAGTCCTTGAGGATCTAAGAGCTGGGATGAGGGGCGAAAAGCTGCGGTATTTCCCAGAAATGCAGGGAGGTATTTGGAGAAGCGAGGACCGGGAGGCTGGAAGCGTGACCGTGAGGGGCAGTTAGGAGAGGCTCGAACAGACAGAAATATCGCAGTTCTTTATTTCTTTACGTTTTATTGCAGTGATGCGGTTGTGTATTATATATTGCACTTTGCAACTAGAGACCGATACAGGCATGGGGCTGCCGACACCGGCAGTTAAGGCACGTTTGTGCGGATGGCAACGAAGCTCCCGCCGCCCGGCCGCCCCCGGCTGCCATCTTGCCCTCCCTGCCCCACCGCCCGTCCCTCAGGCTCGGGGGGCGAGGCGGGGCTGCGGGAGCCGCCGCGCCCCACCTATGGCGGCGGCCGCGGGCCGTGACGGACGGGCGGGGGGCGCAATGAGCGGCGCGCTGCCTGCGGGGGACGGCCAATGAGGAGCGGCCGGGGGCGGGGCGTCGCGGCTCGTCCCGCCCCCGCGGTGCGGCGCGCGGCCGGAGGCGGAGGGGAGGAGGGAGGCGGAGGGGGGGGAGGGAGCGGGCGCCGCCGCCGCCTGCTCGGGCTGAGCGGCCGCGGGCCGGGCACAGCGGCAGCGCCGGGACGGGGCGGGGCGGGAGGGGGAGGACGCACGGGCCGGCGGACGGACAGACGGGTTAGACAGACGGAGGGACGGACGGACGGAGGGACAGAGGGCCGGGCTGCCTGCCGCCATGGATCACTACGACCCGCAGCAGACCAACGACTACATGCAGCCGGAGGAGGACTGGGACCGCGACCTGCTCCTCGACCCGGCCTGGGAGAAGCAGCAGCGGAAGGTGGGCACCGGCAACCGGCCACCGGCACCCGGCCACCGGGGGTGCACCGGGCAGCCGGGATCCCCCCCACCCCCCCCCCACCCCGGTCCGCCCCGACCCCGCCGGGTGCCCCCGGGGGGTACCGGGGGGAGGCCGGCCCCGGCGGCGGGAGGGCAGCGGGGCGCCGGGGTGAGCGGTGGGGGCTAGGGCAGGGCTTGCGCGGAGCCATGTCCAAAAATGGTAACATTCGGCCCTTTTCTGTCCCTTTTTTTTTTTTTTTTAAAACTCGCGGGGAGGGGAGTTGGGGAGTTGCAGCCTCGCCGCTTCGGTCCTTCTCCTGGTTATTCTCAGCCCCCTCTCCTCCTTCAGCCCGGAGCATCCCGTGTCGGACCGCTCCCAACCCCGATCCCCCCAAACGTTTCCGTCGCGGTCCCTGCGTGGGGCGGCAGCGGGGCAGGGCTGCACGCAGCACCCCGCTGACAGGGCAGGGGCACCCCGGGCGGCCGCCGCCTCGGCTCGCCCCGGGGAGTCATCACTCGTTCGCCCCGGGCTGGTGCTTCCAGCCGTGCCTCGCCCTGCCCGCAGGCAGGAGAGTCCCCAGACCTCCCCTCCTAGCGGGTACGGTGCCCGTAGGCACGTCTGAGATGCGAATATCGCTAATCGCGTTTGCTTGGGTAAGGAGACTCTTCTTCTCCAGCCCCTTCCCTTCCCACCTCCGCTGCTTTCGGATCGAGGGCTTTCAGGCTCCCCTGCCTGTCGCCATCTGAAGCAGCGCGGCTGGGAAGCCTTTCCCCTGGAGCCCGACGAGTTAAACGGGGGTGAGAGCTGTGGAGCTTCTGTCAGCGGTTTCCCCGCTCGGGGAGACTCGCGTGGTGTGGGGAGACAGCGTGAGAATTAAAGCACGCAAACGAGGGCGTGTAATTGAGAGCGAGCCGGCGGTGTGCGAGCTTACGTCTCAACAAAGGAGAAAGAGGAATGCAATCTCGGTCTGGGGTGTGAGCGCTGGATGGCTTATCTGCGACCAGGCTCCGCTCCCGTGCGGAGGGAGAGAAGTTTCCTCCTGCTCCAGAGGGCTGCCTGGCCGCGATCGGTGCCTCCAGCCCTGCACCTCGGCTGGCTGATGGGTCTGGGAGCAGCCCGTGGGGCCCAGGGCGAGATGGGCAGCATTGCTCATCGCCCGCGAGGGGAAATGGCTGTCACGCTGTGCGCGCGGCTTTTTGCCTTTCATGGGGCGGTGAGGGGAGCGAGAGCGGTTTACGTGCGGCGGGACGCTGACGTGGGCGTTGGAAGCAGGAGCTGAACCTTTGGATTAACGAGGAGTCCCAAAACAGGAGTTGTGGCACGTGCCCCGAAGGCCACGGCTTTTTTAATCACCTCCTTCCAGGAGGTTTTTAGTCCTCGTGGTCCTATCACAAGAGGGGGACAGAGAGCCGCTCTGTTGACTTGGGTTACTTGTGCGCAGGAGGGGAGAAGCCAGGAGAGAGCTGGAAGGTATTCATGTGTCTGCTTTGAAATTATCCGAGCCGATTTCTTTACATGGCCAACTGCTGCCAGTGAATGTGGCGGCCCTGCTGGGGCCTCGGGGCTTGCTTCAGAGGGTGGGGAGGTAACAGCACCCAGCGGGCACAGACCCGGGGCGTACGGTGCACTGAGACCGTAACCCCCTCTTACCTGCAAAATGAAGTCACTGCAGTAATTACAGCTAGACCTTTGTCTCTCTGCACAGGACTGATAGCTTACCCAGGTGAATCGGAGAGATTCACGCTTCCCAAATGAGATGTAGGCTCTCTTCCGGCTTGGTGTTGGGGCTTTCTAGTTGGCTCACGTGTTTTAGGTTTTTCTTCATGCAAGGAATAGCTAGAGAATTTCTAAAAAGCCTGTCTGTCTAGAAATAAAAGGGCACTGAGATTTGAGAAGCAGAAAATCGCTTTGGAAGAGCGCTGGGATGTTGCTATGTGCACTTAATTCTGCTGTTTATGAATCCTGACTGTACATGCGATTTTTCTGCCTACATAAATGGCTGTTTGGACGATCAGCTCTTAGAAATCGCTGTGCCTGTTGCAGCATTGCCATTCAGTCAGGGGCCTCTATCAGTGGGAGATCGCTGACGTCTCGCTGCCTGCAGGCAGAAGAGCCAGGCCTCTCCCATGGGTGAGACTCGCTTTCAGGTGCTGGCAGCAGTAGACCCCAAAGCTTCCGTGCCAGTGTGGGGAAAGAGAGATAAGGAAAGGTCTGTGCAGGGATTTAAGTACCACCGAATTATTGTAGCATTACTGCTGCACTGATGCCAACCAGCGAGGCAGATCTGAAACTCTGGTGCTTAGGTTTCCCCTGGGAGCAGGGGCAGCATCTCTAAAGAGCTGGCACCTCTGGTCATCCAGGCAGCAAGTGTCTGTGTGGGAAGCAGCCGTGCTTTGCTGGCCATTTCCATCCACCCCATCATGTCCCTGCTCAGCCAGGCCCTGTGTGCTGGGGCAGCTCCCAGGCACTGTCCTGCCCGGCTTATGCAGCTGGGACCAACTGGGGCCTGGGACACAGTCAGGGGATGTTGCTCAGGGATGGATTGAACCCAGCTCCCCATCCCTTAGCCGCATGGGTTCAGCAGAACTAATGGCAGGTGTCAGAAGCAGGGAGATCTGCTGATTTTTCTTTTATTTTTAGTAATGGGCTCAACAGGTGTGCTGTGCTCTAAGGAGGACAAGTTTCAGGGAGCTGGTGAGCAGGTTTCCTACTGCACAGAGAGGGGCACGGCTGGCTGGGGCGGTGCTCGAGGTATGGTCTCGTGAGCTGCTTTCACGCAGGTAGACAGAGGGACAGCAGGGTGATTTTCATATTTCATAACGGGACAGTGAAGTTAGGCCTCTAACGTGATATAGCTGAGAGACGCTGGTCTCACACCTTCCTACCTGCCCCTTCCTGGGAAGCTGCTGATTTAAAATTTGGGGATAAAGCGGCAGCGCTTCGGAGGGAAACAGCTTTCCAGTCACACAGCTTTCCACAGGAAGCATTTTTGTGCCTATCAGAAGAGACTCTGAGAGGTTTTAAAGAGCTCGTTGCAGCGTTGCTATTCATAAGTGGCAAAAAATGTAATGTGCAGAACAAACTGCTACTTCTCGCTTGATTTGAGCCTCTGCACAGCCTTTTGTACGGGAGCAGGGTCTCTGCTGGGGATTAAAATACTTTCCTCTCTGCGCTATTGGACTCATCTCAGTCGTTTCTTCTAACAGCCTTGTCTTCCCTCTCCCTTTTTTCTTCTTTCCTGTCTGGAGTCAGGCCTCAGAGTAGCACTAGCCAAGGCATAATGAGATTGATCTCGCTGTTTTCCAGCGTTACGAAGCAGAACTTGCTGAGAGCCACTGCCAAGGTCCCACCTGAAAAGCAGCTGTCGGTCGGGGCAGACCAGCTTGCCTTGTAAAAAGCGCGTACCTGGGCGCTCATTCCCTGGCCAACAGGCTGCCTCTTGTGCCTGCAGACACTTTTCCATCCCAATTGCAGCTGGCCAGCAGCGGTGTTCAGACTTCTTCTGGGCCCCGTGGGGCTCTTGGCGCAGGAGCTGCGTTCAGCCCCGAGTGCCTGGACGAGCTGCTGGGTGTTCAGCACCCGTGGTGCATCTCCTGCCTCCTCCCACCAGCCCCCAGCGTCCTGGAGGGGTCCGAGGTGGCACTGAGGTGATGCTGGTGCTGCTGGGACCTGGTGCCGGTGGCTTTGAGGGGCTGCGGGTGGTTCTGGCTCTCCCTCTGGTCGCCCATTTCGTGGGCTGGTTGTTCAGAGTTTATTTTAAAATCTGGCCTGAAGTGACTCGTCCAAGCCGGGGGCGAAACAAACCCTTTAAATGCTGAATTGCTTGCTGACTTGACAGCTGCTGACTTGACAACGTGAGTAGGAAGCAGTGTTCGTTGCAACATACAGAAGACAGCCATATACAACTTCGGGGCTGTAAGGAGACGTAGTAATGCTTTTCCTTAAGGTATCAATGAAATAAATGTGCCTTGTCTTTGTCCAGCGCTGCTCTGCCTCTCCAGGTTGGCACCCCTGTGGCAGTAAATGATACCACCAGCTGAGAGAGCTGAAGTGTTCTGGTATACGGTGCTGCTGAAGCAGTGATAGCACGAACTTTGGGAACACGTTTTCTGCCCTGAAGAAATGCTACGTGCAGTTGTTATTCGTGAAACTGCTGAAATTCTTAGTCGGGAATGGCAATCTCCCAAACCCTCCGCCATGAGCTACATCTGAAGATACGTATGAACACAAGGGTGGTCCCATACCCCCGAAAGCTATGGATCTGGTAGCACTGCTGTGTCTGCACCTGACAGGTCTTACTGCTCTCATTATGATTTGAATTTTGCTGTGCTAATCGCCTCTGTGTCTGAGGTGGGGTTGTTAAGGGCAGAAAATATTCATTAAATTAGCTCACGTCCCTCGTAGAAACACCCCACCTCCCAGGCTGCTGGTAACATGCTCATACCAAGGGTGACTAATATCTCTGACAAGACGTAGAAGTGGCAGTCACCGCTTCCTTTCCCCTTGGTTCGAGTGCCCTCCCTTCCAGGCAGGGCCTGGTTTGAGAAGGGTGGCTACGTTTCCAGAAAGCTGCACTTCAGGTGGCAGCTGGGGACCCATCTGGAGGCGTGAAGCCACTCGCAATCCCTGTAGCTTGCTAAAGTCGCTTTCAATACCTCCCGCTGTAGTTTCAGCAGCGGCATAAATGCTCGTTGTTGGTGAATACGCAGCGCTGGCCCCTTTGCTCCCTCTGTAAGTGACACCGATGACAATCAGCGGGTGATCATGACTTCGTGGTCTTTGCAGCGCGTGCGTGCTGCAGGCAGGGTGGCCCTGGTGCACGTAGGATTCTCTGTATTGCACTCACTGATACCAGTATAGAAGCAGGATGGGGAAATTGGTAAGGCTGCTCACTCAGCTGCCGTTTTACAGTCATGTAGGCAGGCGATACGGGTCACCGGGTATTTGTTATCTTTCAGATCAAGCTTTTGCTGGTTAACATAGGTAGCTTGTCGCCAGATACTTGTTCTTCAAAACGGTAAGGTGAGAAGTTGCTGTAGGGGGTCTCGAGAAGTATCTGGCTTTGTAGATCAGCTACTTGTCCTTGAGTGTGGGAGCTGCCTCCTGCTTTCTGTGATCAGGTTTCGTGTGTTTTGTGATCAGGAAGTGTGCTTGTGGGTTTTTGACAAGAACATTATTTTTCATTGTAACCTTCAGATACGTGATGAATGAGGCGTGCATGCTTTGCAGCGACTTACCACCTATTCAGCAGCCAGTTCGAGAGAGGAACTTAGGAGAAAGCATGGGTTAAAAAGAAGACTGTGCCTTCTTTGGAAGGCTTTGCTACAGACCCCAAGGAGCCACTGTGAGGAGAGACACTCGCCAAACTGGATTGAATTGTTCATCCTTCCTTATCCTCTAGAGAAGGATGAAATACCTCAAAGGCATCCAGTTACCAGCCCACTGATGTAAAATGTGCCTGTCTGGGGAACGTCTCACGGGCTGCTTCAGGCAACCAGCTTACCAAAGCACACGCACAAGAATTTAATGACGCTTTTGGTGCGTGGCTGCAGAGGCCTGACGTGATGACGTTGCTTCTCCCCTGCCCGCTTGCAGTGCAGCATGGGGTAGCTGGGGGCATGTGGTCTGCTGCCCTGCCACGTAGTGTCTTTAAGCAGAAACTTCGGTTTTCTTGGCCGTCTGGTGAGAACTTGGGCCCTTAGATGGAAATGGGTGCTTTTGTGTGGGGTGGTGTTGCCTCGCCATGAAAATCAAGTGTAGCTGTGAGAATGTGGGCCGGTAAACCTGTTCAGTAAAAACCTTTGTGAACGCTAAGGCCACATTTTTAGAAGTCCTGTGTGTTACAGTGGATGCTACCTGCGCTTCACAATGCCCAAGTGGCCACCATGAATTGTAATAACGAGCCCCAGCTGCTCCTGCTGTAGGCACTTTGCTCTTCTCATGTGAGATGCACCTTCACAGCCCGCCCGTGTGTTTCTAGCTGGAGGAGGAGCAGCACTTGGTGAGCCCCCCTGGCCTGTGCACTCTCCTCTGCAGCCTCGTTGGGACAAGCCTCTTTCTGGCCTGGAGTTCTTAGGGCTGGCACAAGCAGAGGTGACAGAGATGGTGAAAACTAGCACGGGGCTGCTGGAGAAGGGCTGAGGGCTCTTTCCAGCTGCCTGCGGATTATCGCTGTTGTGCCTGGCGCTTCGGCCCTTCTCTGGGGCATCATTAGGCTAGCGGGGATGGCCGCGCTCCTTCTGATGGTGAAGTGCAGAAAGCAGTCGCTGTAGAAAAGAGGCTGGAGCTCTGTCTCGGGGAAACACTGGGAAGCTGCTAATATACAGCAAATAGGGTGGATTGGTTTCACTTCAGTATGTAGTGTCTGCCCCAGGGGCTTGCTGGATGTATTGCTGTGATTTCTGGTGGTGTTTTGTACAACTTGAGTAGTGGTGTTTAAGAGGGAGGACGGGGAGCAGAGCGGAACAGAACTTACTCTTTATATATATATAAACGTGATTTCTTGCCCTGTGTGACTATTAGAAACATGATGATTACCATAAGGAGCATGCTTAGCGTGACTTCTACGAGTCTTGTGCTGCAGTGTAAAACACTCCCGTCTCTCAGAGAGATGAACTTTGTGAAGGGGGAGCATGAAGCATGCACGTAGTGTGCCTGGCAGCTGCCAGGTGGGAAAAATGTCACTCGAGCGAGAAAGGCCCAGAGTCATTTTCTTCCTAGGGACATAGGATTTGCTCTACCTCTGGGATACCGAGGCTGAAGCATGTTACGCAGAGCTTGGATCCGCGAGGATGAGTTGGTGCGGAGTGGTGAGATAGGCTTGTCAGCAGCGGGACCTTCGGTCTGGCACTAGCCACACTGCAAAAGCCTGTCTTATCTAAGCCTGTGGAGCCACCCACTGCTGCATTTTGACCTCCTGTACATCAGCCTCGCTTGGTTCCGAATAATCACCCACATCCCTGAGACACGACTGGGGAATTCTTGGGCCAACCCCAAAAATGCTTAAGTGAGCAAACCCAGCAGCATTGATGTGATTAGCAAACAGGCGGGCTTCCTGTTCCCCTGCCGTATCTTCCCTGCTCTCATTCCCTCGCTGCCCTTGAGCAGAACTTGGCCATAGGATGTCTGTGGTGTGGCCCGGTGCCAGCTTAACCTCTGAGCACCCTATCGGGCAGTAAAGCAGAACTTTTTTGTTCCTATTTTGGCTTCCTGTCGTTGTGTCCTTCCTGCTCAGCTGGCAACGTGTGCATCCTACTGGTAAGGCCTGGGTCAGGCCTTTGCAAGCCAGCCCTTGTTGTACCAGTATTGCAGCCAGCTGTCCTCAGGCCTCCACCTGCACTTGTCCTCTCTTCTCCTTTTTCTAAATGTATTGCTGCTTTGAAGCAGTAGGGCATGGTCTCTGTGGAGGCTTTCTCTGCCCTCGGTGCACTGAAACAGCTTCTATTGATGGGGCTGGGGTACACATGATGAAACAGAGGCTTTTGGTCTCTCATCCAGGTGACTCTGATTTCTATCTACATAGACTGAAAGCCTCTCGGAAATGTGTTCATCCCTGTGGTGTGGGATATGACAGCAGGACTGGCCTTTCCACTGGGTTGGGGCTAAAGTACAGCTCTGGATGGGACGTGCTGGCAGGTGAAAATGCCTTGTGTTGGCTCTTTACACTCACTACACTGCACACCACCGATGTGAGGCTCCCTTTATCACCTGTCACGTAATGGGAGTAGTTTCAGGTAAGCCTCTGAATGCCAGCGATTCATCGCTTCTGGACAGTCTTACAGAAACACACCGGGGTGGATAGTTCATGGGCAGGTGAGGCTGCAGGGGCGACCAACAGCTTGTTCTACGTCCTCCTAGATGGCTTACGTGGTCAGTGGGAAGGCAGGGGGGACTTGTACCAGCCAGCTGCTTCTTTGGTCATCGGTGTGACTTTGTGGTCACCGTGCATAACTGCAGTGATTGTTGCTTGAGCAAAACTTCTCATAGAAAGCTGGGGCAGAGTTTACACCTCTTCTGTATCGCTATACAGCCGTCCCCTAGCTGAGTGATGCTGCTGGATGAGGAGGGGCTGCTGTGCTGGATAAGTTTTGCCCAGAAAATTGATGCTTCCTTTTACAACGCCGAGGACAACTCTCCCGTCCTACAGAGGTGCTGAGCCAAGGCCAGCTGGCAGCCGAGGAAGAGCTCCTGCTTTCCATGGCCTTCAGAGCAGGCAGCCAGGGCACTTGCTGCTGCTCGCTGCAGCATATGATGCCCAGCAGTCGGACTTCACCGCTGCTGTAAATGGAAGTCGTGCTGTTACATCTTCGCTCCAGGAGCTAGCCTGTAAAGGCCTCCGAGAAACGAGGCACGGAGAGAGATCCATGTATGGTCTCCACACCCCGGCAGAGCGCTCTTTTCTTCATCATGGAAAGTGATGTGCACGTCCCGGGGCCGTGCTTCCTGGCCGGGTTCCTTGGCTCTGCAGGGGCAGAGTTTCTTCTGCTGCCCCCTGTGCTTACCTGTGATCCCCTCCGTTTATTTAAATGTACCCTTCAGTAAATGGCGAGCTAGTTGAGCTACCCAAGTGTATTATCCACAAGAAAACTGTAAAAATTTGGGTCTACAGAAGAAAAAAAAGCAAGTAAATGAATTTCTTAATTGCTAAACAATGCCAAAGAAAAGACACTTTGTTTAAAGCTGTTGAGGCCATGCCTATGCCAGGTTTTATCACAACGGAAAATACTTAATTTCCTGAGGAAAATTTTGATTGCAGCCAAGAGCAGTTGCAGCTCTTTAAATGTGTTTATGCTTCCAGGTGAGTTTCCTACATGTTTTATCTGGCCTGGGAGATGAAGAGAGGAGCGCAGTAACCTGGCTGCAGGAGCGCGCTGGGAAGGAGGGTGCGGGAGCACACTTGTTGGAGCCCTCCTCTTCCCTCCGGTGCTGCTCTGTAGGAAAAGGAGCAGTCGAAGGAGCAGTCGTGTTGGTCTCGGCCGTGCTGGGCTCCTCACATGACACAGGAGACTGCCCTCGCTTGCCAAGCACCCTTTGGCAGCGGCACGGAGGAGGCTGGGTGGGGGCAGCGGGGGAGCGCGTTCATTAATGCGCACCAGTCTGCCTCAAAATGGCCAACGCGTGGAAACTTGCCGTTTCCCAAGGGTTTTGTTGGGCCGTTGGGGAACTCTGGCTGCGGATGAGACTATTTCCAGCTGTGGGGAGCCAAGTGTGAACTCACCCTGGGCAAGATGCCCAGCTCCGCTGGTTTTCCTTGCCAGAAATCCTCGCCCTCCAGCCAGCGACACCAAACTCCGTTTCTGCCAGCCCTGAGCCAAAGATTTCTGCAGGGAGGAGGGGGAGGAGAGAACCGAGCAGAGCTGGGACAGTGCTGAGGGGAGACACTGAGCACATGCACAGGGGGAGGTAGCAGTGGGTGGGCACCTACGGGGTGGCTGTGGGTGGTGCAGGGCCCTGCCTGGGCTGGGTGGAGAGGGCAGGGTGGGTGGTGGGGATGCAAGGGCTTGGCTTTCCTCGTTTAGGGCCTGCGTGTGCCTTGTATGGGTTTTTAGCAACCAGAGGGACTAAGGGATTCATGCCTGATAACTGCGGTCCTTCCAGCGCTGGCTGAAATTGCTAGGGAAAGGAAATTTCTAGGTGCTGTTTCTGATGAGTGCCTTTGGCTCCTGATACCGTGGGTGTTCGTATCCGGCTGGTTGGTTGGAGCTAGCAGGCCCCTGCTAAAGAGTTTCTGAAACGCCTGTAGTCACAGCGCAGTGCATGCCGAAACAAAGCATCATAAGCACGGTGCTGTCTGCGTAGCTTTGCGTGCACGCACCTGTCTTCTGGGCCGGCCTGGTCACGTAGAGGCGTTGGAGCCGATGGGGCCAGCGTATGAACAGGAGACCTTCTGTTCCTGCGAGCACACCTCCTCCAACACTGATAATTTTCAGGTGCCAGCCTATCATTTAGTGACACGTTACACTGCTCCTCGCTGTTGCAGCCTGTTGCAAATGGCCTGACCCAGCCAGCTCCTAACAGCTTCCTGCGGGGTAGACTGCCGAAATCTGAAAGAGGTTTCCAGCCTAGACCCTGAGGAATATTTCCCTCCCCCTCCTATGATGGCTTGTTTCTTTAAAGCTGTTAACTGGCCATAATCCAATCATTACTACTGTAATTAGTGAACTGCTTACAGTAAGTAAAACTGCGAGTGTAATACCCTCTGCGCTTGCAGGCCTTGGAACAACTTCTGCCTGTGGCGCTGCGAGAGGCGATGCGATCGCTGCCCGTGGTGCAGGGGGCTCGGGGCGAGCCTGGCGTGGACCCACGCTGGCGCCGCTAGGGCTTCCCGCATCGGGGGAGCTACGGGGCCCCGAGCTGGTGTGCCCAGGTCCCAGACCTCGAGGTTGCTTTGGGAGAAGCTGGGGATGCTTCGAGGCCATTGAGCACCAGCTGCTCTGCTCCTTGCTCTGCCCGAAGCAGCACAGTAATGTGGGGGCTTGCTTCCGTCACATCGGAGCCCAGGCTTTGCGCGGTGCTGCTGAAGGGTGTGGAGGGCACTGCGAGGCAGCTGTAACATGGCAGTACTTAATGTTTGTTTTATTTTTATTATGTGGTAGGAAATGCCTACCTTGCAGCAGGCTCCTTCAGGGTAAAGTAAAATACCTAGTTGCCCGGGTGCCGGCTGGCTCTCTGGACTCAGCAGTTGAGCAGGGTATTCATTTGCAGGGTATTCGTTTGGCCTCTGGTGGGGGTCAGAAAGGTGAAAAGTCTGTTCAGCCTAAGGACAGGGTTTAAAAAACAACTACAACAACCAAAAACACTCTCATCACGGCTTTCATTTTGCTCTCGAGCAATCACCTTGCTGCTTTTCCAGGCCTGGTGCTGGGCAGTAGAGGTGCAATGAGACGCCTGGCTTGCACCGTGGCTCCCAGCAGGTGAAAGGAACAGAGGGAAAAAAAACTCTGAGCATGAGTTCAACTTCACGTGCTCTGGATTTAGCTTGTGAGGGGAGAGACGTCACCCCTCAGGACCTTGTGCAGGCTGTCGACTTCTGGCACTGCTGTCTGTGTACCTGCTTCACCACACAGGTGTCCACTGTTGTTTGATCTTCCACACAACATGCCGTGCGCTCAGTGCCCTGCGGGTCGGGGCGGACAGCTAGGCACTGAGTCCAGAGACCTTCGGGATGGGCCCTGGATGACTCCTCGCCTCTGCCCACATCTTCCTGCCTCTCACTGTGCTCACAGCCAGGAGATGCCTGGGGAAAGGGTGTTGTTTCTTTTTTGCCCTGCAGCACCTTGTACCACAGATCTGATCACCAAGCATGGTTCCCAGACACTGGATGGCCAGCAGCACTGAAGAGATGCTAACAGATTTTAAATGGACTCTTAGCACATACTTATCGATGTTTTCTTAAGGCTACTTATGCCAATTACAGCAAATAAAAGTTGTTTCCCTGTTTGTGGTACTTGCTTTACAATCCACTTGACTCAAATGAAAAAAATATTGTCAATTCAGTATTCTCCTGTGCTAGTACCAAGCATTTGGTTTTCTGCTTTAGGTGCTGTCTTGGCCGCTATTGGCACACCCTGCTTGAGTGCTTCCCTGTCCCTCTTGACCATGAGGCCTAGTAACAGGCCACTTCAGAGTTATGCCTCTGTATTTCTGTTGTCTTTAGCTCCAAACGTCTGCTTTCATCATGTCAATCTAAAATTGCAAGAGATGTCCTTTCCCTACACTCTCCCAGCTCAGCAGTATGCTGTAGCAAGTTTCTGATGTGGTTATAGCCAGAGAGAATATACCGAATATACAGAAGCATACTGTTTTTATTAAATTTTGCTTGGAGTTTGAAGCCTCAGGTGGTACTCCTTTATCTCTCTTTTTCTGCCTATATTTCCCAGTCCCAAATTCTTCCTCTTCCTGTTCTCCTTTCCTTGCCCCACCTTCATTAACAGGAGCTAAGGAGGGAGGTCCGTGTTCTTGGCATCTTACGCTGCCATTGTGCTGATAGCTCTGCCTTGGGTTGCTGGTTGTTGTCCTGCTTAGGTGGGTTGCTGGCTTTCATCTCCGATACGTTAACAAAATGGTATGGTACTCGAAGGAGCTTTTGCAGCTGTTTCTGCTGAAGATAATTATTAAAAACGTAGTCTATTCATGAAGGAGATAATATTTCAGTGGTGTCGCTTCAGAGCTTAATTGGAAGTCTCTGGCTGGCAGCGAGCTCTGGCAGCCCTGCCCTGGGTAAGCCTTGCTCTGGTTCTCAGCAGGGCAGCAGCGGGCAGGCTTGAAACAGGGAAGTGTGTGCCCTGGGCACATCTAGGATGCGAGGTGTGGATTCAGTCTGCTCATCCCATCCAGGGAAACGCTCCAGGTATGAGCAGAGCTCTCGATCAGTCGCTGGGTACAGTGCACACAGAGCTGTCCTCTGGATAAGTGTGCTTCAGGAGGTTGCGAGGGCTGTCCTCACGCTAGGGCAAAGACCGAGGTGTTGACAAAACGCAGTTCTGCTCCCGTTCCCCTCTGACCTTCCTGTATGATGGATTGGGAAGTCATAAGTCACATTCTCCTATGACTACTTCTCATGTGAACTGTTGACAAGGTTTTGTAAGGGTGCTTATTTGTCATGAAATTGGAGTGCACCGAACAACTACTCCCCTTCCAATAGGAGTAGAAATACTAGCTCAACATGCCTGTGTCTATCAAACTGACAGGAGTTTAATTTATCCCCCCATTCGCACGTTTGCCTTCCCAAGAAGTTATGAGTGGGCAAAATGTTTTACATATATATATTAGGAATAGCATGCTCCAGAGCTCTTAATGTAATTTATGTAGTGCTTATCTGTTTTTTGGCTGGTGAAATTTGGTACTTCTGCAGCCCTAGTGTACAAATGTATTGTATAACTGTAGCCTGCAAAGTATATTCTAGATAGTTTGCCAGAAGGTGATGTAAGGTATCTTCAAATTGGCAGTCACTGATTCCAAAGACCTGCCAAATCTTAACATTTTGCACCTAATTTATTTAACTGCTGTGTATGCAAATGGTGAGTGCTTTCTTCATCCATTTAGTCGGTGCAGGACTCACTCCAGGTGCAGTTTCACAGTCTTCAGACCAGTCGGCGTGCGCTTACCTGTCACCCATTCTCAGCTGGATGCAGACTGTCAGTAAAGTGGCCAAAGCTGACCCTGAAACCAGTCTCTCAGCGATATGGTATTTGGGGCTGGAGCAAAAGCAGAGGCTTCTGAACACCTCATGCTGGTTGGAAAGCAAAGCAATGTGTTCTCACTCTCTCAAAACCCTGCCCAAATTCCTTGAATTTTTGCAGCTTGGACCAGGTGATAGTTCTAGTCTGCATGTGAAAAGAATAAGCTGTCCGCCAGCTCTCCCTAGGTAGGAATGCTGCTTAAAGCCACCTCGAGCCATGCGAAATAGCGGAGATGCATGGGGGAAGGGTTTTGGAGTGGGGGAATGGAAATGTGCCTGACACCAGTAAGTAATGTTGGAAGCAGTGGGGCTGTGCTGGAGGCTTGATGCACTAAGGGGCTGTGCTAGCAAGAGCTGCCTGCGGAGTACCTGTCCCCGGCTGCTCCTTCCCACCCCTGCAAGGCACAGCGTCTGCGTTGCTCCAGCGTAACTGCTTGCGGGACCTGAGCCGTGAGCCATGTGAACGGACTTCATCAGGGTTAAAATGAATTTACCGAACAGATAAAAGGGAGAAGTTAAACCTACATAGCTCCCCACGGTGAGAGAGCAGCAGGAGAATGGGAGAGAGCGTAAGAAAATGAGGCTTTTAACTGGTTTTCCTGTGGAAATAAGTAGCAGTGGATTTGTGTTCTGACCATCGCATTGCCTGGTTCCCCGAGCACTGGCCCTGGACTGGGGTTTGGCGTCTGTCTCACTGTCAAGTCCGATGCAGTCTCCTGCCTTCTGGAAAAGAGTGCTTAATAGCGGGTCAAAGAAATGCTGTGCAGCAGCTGCTGAGCTGGGAAAGAAGCTTCTTCTGTTGCCTGTGCAGGAACGTTAGCCTCCTCCTTTTAGGCCCTGCAGAGACTGAGCTCAGAGTAGTTCACACGGATCCAGTCGCTGAAGCTTTCAGGAAACAAAGGTGCTCAGCAAGTGCAGTCTTTAGTCCTGAGAGTCTGAGAGCCTAAAGCCTGGAGACTTTGCCATGCTGCTTTGCAGAATACCAGACTTCTTCCACGAGCAGGTACCAGTAGTCTGATCCCCATCTTTAAAGAGTCGCAAGGCTGCTTTAGAGATTCTGGGGAGGAAAGGGCAGTGCTGTGGGTTGGCTCCTTCTGCCTGGGAGCCAGCACTTCCCTCGTGTAGTAGGGCTGGCTGCTCCCACAGTGAGCCGAGGGGGAGTCCCCTGTCAGCAGGGAGATGCTCTGCTGCAGCTGCTCCGTTCACGGGTGCCTGGCTCTTTATTCCCCAGCAAATGCATGCTGCTCTGCTCTGCTCTGTTTTGTTGCCTGGTTGCTGCCCATACAGACCTATATATCCCTGGCTTCTCCTGAGTGTAGTTCAAAGTCTGCAGCATGAACGTGTCAGGGCTCCGTGCTGAAACTTCCTGTTTGGGACTCATCATACGGCAGTCCTAAACAGAGAGAAACCACAGAGAGCCGGAGGCAGGCTCCACGTTGTCAGGGCTGGGTTCTTAAGCATCAGGGAAAAAAAGTGCTAGAGAGTAACCCACCAAGCAAAGCAAGAGGCTTAACAGTTTTGGCAGCTGAGAAGGGAAGAAATGAGTTCTAAATGGCTTAACAATCCCTTACCTGCGTACAGAAATGGGCTGGCTGCTCGTGGCATGGGAGACAGCCTAATGTGGAAATGACTAACTTCCTTTAGCAGTTGCCAGTGCAATGCTTAGGACGTAGGAGGTAGGATGTGAGGAGGTCCTGGGCCACTAGTAAGGGTGGTTAGGCTTGCTAAGTACCAAGTTGAATGTAGTGCTGCGAAAGCTCAGTTTTCTGAGTTGATCTGCCCAATTTGTGCTGAAAGAAAATGTTTCCTTGCCATGCACGATGCTCTGTGGCCATCCGTGTAACCCGTAGGAAGAGGCCTGCGAAGACTAGATCCTGCGTGCCTTGACGATAAGGATACCTGATCCCCTGGGAGGGAGCAGGGGCTGAAATTCATCCCTTCCCTGGCTCCCAGCCTGCTGGTTCAGGCCTTTCTCCCCTCCCCAGGTGCAGTGGGTGCTGGAATAAGGCCACACGTGGCCTCGGCCTGCAGCAGCCGTGGCACTGCACCACGCGGCCGTGGTGCCCCGGGGCAGCAGCCAGTGCCCGCTGTAGTGCCCAGCGATTGCTCGATGAGGAAGGGGCCAGGACAACCGCGCCCCAGCTCTTCAAGCCCACCCGCTGGTTATTCAGTGTGCTGTGAGCAGGATTATTCCTTCCTGGCCCACAGAGGAGATGAGGTAGAGCCCCCCCGCTGTGGGATGTGAATTGCCCGTGCCCTTTTCCCTGTGAAGCTGCGCACAGACGGGCGTTGTTCTCTGGCGTGGCTGTGGCTGCTGCCCAGCCCTGTGCTTGGGTCCGAATGGGGCAGACCACCGCGTAAAGCGGCCTTCCTGCCGCTGCTCGTGGTGGAAATGGCATTCATCCTTCCGCTGTGAACGCGGCTTTCCAAACACGATGGCAGCAAGCACCAAGCTGAGGACAAAAGGCCAGCCAGCCTGTGGAAACGGGGTTTTGCTGTTCCCACTGCAACTTCGTGCTGACATGCGGCTGCCAGCAGGAAGAGGGTTAAGCGCTCGTATCACATGGCGAGGCTCTGTTTACTGCATACTTCTCATAATCAGGGCTGGCATCCAAATCCGGAAGAAGATTAGCACTTCACCAGAGACCCTGAAACAATGTGTTTCAAACTGGTATTCCTGTGAAGCTACGCAGTCTGCCATCAGCCCTCTTGCAGAGACCTGCTCCTCCCTGCAGCCCTCGCAGGGGGCTACGAGGAGAGCAGAAAATGAATGCTTTTAGGAACCAGAGATAGGACCGGACTGGACTGCATTCATCTTGGTATAAGCTTGAAGCCGAGAGTTTTGCCAGGAGTTAACTTATTCCATAATAACCTGATCTCTTCCAAAAGAGGTTCTGGGAGTTTCTGGCTGGGACGCCAGTCCCAGATGAATGCCTGAAGCTGTCCAGGCTTGACAGTGAGCAGTCTGGGAAATGGGAGCGTGCCTTGTGGCCAGAAGTTTTGTACGTGTGTCACTCAGCCGTTTGGCCAGTACTGAATACAAGCAGCTGTGGCAGCAGAGAACCTGCTATAAAATTCAAATTAGTTTTTGAGGTGTGGTTTTGTTCAAGAAGGAAAGCGTAATTTTGTCACAAGGTCTGTAGTTTGCCCTTGCTATGAGGATGGGCATAACTGTAATAAGCCTCCATGGGGCCAAGGGCAGGATGCAATTTATCTTCCTACTCCTCCTCCTGCACAAGGCAGATCCTCCATTTCTTCCTTTCTCCTACCAACCTGTAAGACCTGCTCTGTTCTCCTCAGGGCTTCAAGTTGTGGCAGCAACCTGCATTGCTGGTGATTTCCAAAGCCAGTTCTGAAGACTCCTGTCATGTCTTAGGAATTGCAGAAGTCTTTCTTTTTCCTCCGTGCTTCCAAAGCTTTTTCCACCGTCGTCTCTGTTTTATATAAGAAGTGTCTGATCATCATCCTTGGATGAAATTTATGCATTTGACATGGAAGAAGGAGGATGGAGAAGTGCATTTTTTTTTCTCTCCACAATGAAGCCAAAACTAATGGAAAGGGAGCTTGCCTCTTGGCCATCCTGTTTGTTACGGGGGTCTACCTGCTTCGGGGCTGAAGGGGAATGGGAGAGTCTAAGTACAAGCTTGAAATACACCCGTGTTTGTTAGCAACGTCAGAAGGAGCCTTCTTTTTTTTCTGAACAAAATTGGCTTTTATTTACTACTTTGTGTTTCAGCAGGAAAGGAGATGATTTCCGGGTTCTTACTGCATTGGGTACTAGGTGTGACTGCTGACCTGTGGTACAGGGTCTTAGCTGCCAATATTAAAACTATAACTGTTTGAGTCTGTCTTGAATTAACTTTTCTATATTGGTCTTGGTCTGAACGGGATTACTGCAGGAGAAATAGAAAACCACTTGGACTTCTAGAAATAATTTCAATTTCCTCTAACTCATGGTGGGTATCTTATGGTACCAGTAAGACATCAACTTACAGTCACTGGAATGAGTTTGTAGTTTTTCTGAAACAAGCTTCAGAAATAATAAGGTGGTGGTTTTTTTGGCTTTTTGTATCAGGGTGTCATTTGGCTTCCACGTGGTTACTAACACTTATCTGTCATCTGAATGTCACCTTCTTGCATGCACTTTGCCTCGTTCAGGTGGTTCCTTAGTGAAGAAAGCAGATGACAAACTTCATGGCAGTGATGACTTACAGATTACACAGAAGCTGCATGTACTGCCATTTGGGTTATCTATTTCTCGTCAGAGTGTTTTTTTTTAATGTAACATGACGCAGGATCCAGGATCTGCTGGTTTTATTATTCTTACCATACCCATGCCTGCGTATATTGCAGTGCTAATAATTTAGGCGTTACATAGGTAAAGAATAAAATCTCCTGGGTGTCACAGGTCTGGAAAAAAAAAAAAAAAAGAAAGCTAGGGCAGGTCAAAAGAGGAGCAGGACTGAACAGCCATGAATTTTACTGTGTATCCATTAGGAACAATCACCATGCATGAGTTGTGATAGTAAGCTGAATTGCAAATGTTTTGCTTAGCAACTGTTGCAAAGGAAAATTGTCAGGCAACAGCAAAATCAGGAATGGTGAGTATGGAAGGCACTCCTTTTAAGAGATGAGCTGTACTCTGACGTGCTACCCGTGACTAAACGATTTGGCATTTTCTTATGAACGTGTAAGAATATGCGCATTTATGAATATGCATCAAAGCAAGTTGAGGCTAATCCCCTAGCTACATGAATGCTCTTGCTGGCTTTCTGCGTGTTGTAGATCTCTCTCGGCAGCTGCCCAACGCGAGGCCGCAGGGTCGGAGAGCTCGACGTGGTTTTAACTTCTGTGGCCCCTCACTGGGCAACACTGAAGAATTTGGGTGGCATATGCAGCCACCCAAATGTCTGCTTCCACACATCTCCTGCCCTCGCTACTGTAATCTTAACAAGGGACTGTCGTAGGAAAGGCATGTGAGTAGCAGTTAGGTATCGGACTACAAACACTGCCTAGGTAAGAGCACTTTCATTAGGTGTTACTTATTCATGGGAGAAATGATTAAAGGCAAAAGGAACCTGCCTCGAGCTGGCACGTGGGACCTTTCTGCTGGCTTATCTGTGAGAGAGTGTCTGACGTATGTTTTATAGACTCTTTTCAGCTGGTTGTGAAATTCTATGCAAAAATAAATCGAAGGGTAACCTTGACTTTTCCTTATATAGCTTTGTAGTAGCCTGCCCAGACTGCTTGCCCTTGCTTGGAGGGAAGGCTTCATTTTTGCCAGAATCCCGGTGTTACAGGGAGGTGGTGTAGTGCTTTTGTTGCTCGTTGCCTTTCCAGGCCTGGGATCAGCTGGGACCGGGGCACTGTCTCTGACTACCTGCCCTTTGTTCCTTGCCTGCCCCAAATGTGGCACGTGGGGATCAGCATTTTGCGAAGGTGACGACACAGCTCAAGTGGAAGTTCTCTAAACAGAAAGCTTCCACGTTTGAACTAGAGGGACCTGGCAGGAAAAAAAGGTTTTCAGCAAGACATTATCTGGGTCAGATAATTCATCATGTGGGACCCAGGCAGCACCTGCCTCCTGGGCTCGGCCGGTGATGGCACTGCCACCCTGCAGCCTTCCCGGTCAGTGAGGGCCTTCTGCGCCCTGCGACCGTGTGGGCTCCTTCAGTGTGGCTTTGTCTTTGTTCCCCAGAAGGTGGTGGGGCCGTGGCAAGCTCCAGCGACCTGGCTGCTAAGGCAAGAAATCAGCTGGCTTGTGTCAGGAAGCATGGGTAAGGGTTTAGAGACCAGTGCTGGTAACTGAGGCCCCCAAGCAGGCATCCATCCGAGCAGTTGCTGCTGAAAGCCTGCTCAGAAACAGAGGTGGTGGCCAAGAGAACAGCCATGGAAATACATGGCCCTGTGGTGCTTGTGCAGCTTACCACACCAACAGTTCCGCTGTTGATCCTCAAAGTGATTTTCCAGGGATTTGGGAAAAAAATAGTTGCATATAGGCTAAATTAAGCCACTGATGAAGGACTTTTAAAAGAGTGTGGGATGATAAAAACCTGTGAAGGCACCCTGGTCTTATGGGATCTCCTTTCCTAGCACTGATCATGGGGAGCATTTTACTGAATGATTTCAGCTTCAGCCTAGTGCAAGCACATTGCTTAGATCCGCAGACTCTTCCAAAATCACCAGAGAAGAAAGCTCAAACTTTGCCTGGAATTTTATTGTGCCTCTGGATTGAATAAAGCCCATGCTACTTACTGAAGAAACCGAGATGCTTGAAGAAATGCCATTTGGGAATTAAAATGGCCCACCTCAGTCACTACATGGGATTAGAGCTTTCTCTTGTCCCCGGGGAAAAAGATCCCATCCTGCAGTGCCAGCGCCCCAGGATGACAGAGTGCTGTGGCAGTTTGGGACCTCTGCTGTAGAGCACCACTGCATTTCTTAATGGGTGTCCCCTATTTTGAAAACGATTTAGTGCCCATGTATACTGAGAGTTAATTTGTGCAGCAGAGTTGAGCCACCTGCAAGTGTTTCGTGCATCACAGAAAACAAGATGAGGCTGTGTCCCGCAGGGTTTCTTAGGTAAATTAGTGGTTCCAGCTACCCATATGCAAGCAGAAGGCAGTGGGTATCCTTGTACCTTGTTCCTCCTGATGGACTAGACCACAGGTTGTTTCCTGTGGTCAGGAGCCACATCTGAGAGTTTCGAGAGCAACGTATGCAGGCTGGGGACTTTGTAGGTAAATAACATGCATTTCAGATGAGATCAGTGCTTTCTAGAAAGAAAAAAGCTAAGGAAGGATATGGGTTAGAGATATGATTACACGTTTACTCAGTTAGGCAAATAACATGTAGTGATGGTTCAGTGTTTTATGGAAGGTGCTGATGTACTTACTGCTTTTTGAAGCAGTACGGTTCTGTTATCCACCCAAAATAACTGTATCTTTGTGAGAGTATTTCAAAACGTGGTACACAAGTCTTGGTAAAATCACCTTATCTTTGCAATGGTTTCATTTCTGTGTATGGGAGAAGGGCACCTCTGCATGCTGCCCTTAAAGCTGCTCTTCGGTGGCAGTTCTCACTGGTAGTTAATGTACAACCACAATGTCCACAGAAAGTCTAGATTTCAACAATTATTTCTGTACCTTGACAATGTCTTTTCCAAGAGTGGCAAGGGAGGGGCAGGAAAGGGGTGATTTACTTTGTGTTCCCTTAAAAAGGCAAACAAACCAACTCTAAGCATCATACTATAGATCTGACCTTCACTGAATCAAGCTCTACACTAAAAATTGCCATAGATGGATGGAACAATTGTTGCATAATTTAATTCTGCTCTTTCCTACTGAACTGTAAAGCAGAAGTAAATTGAACATCTCAGATGATTTAAGGAGTTTGCTTACAAAAATGTTTTGTTCTTGCTCCCTCGTCGTGAAAGCTCAGGACCCTGCTGTGCTCCGCATGCAGGCACAGCATGGAGTGGAGTGCTGGTACTCTCATGTCCATAATTATTCTTCGTGCTATTCCTTCTGCACTTGTGGCCTCACGCTTAGGGTATTGCTGTGCCTTAAGCAGGTGAATTGATGAGCTGTTTGGGGCTCTTCCCTGTTTTGAATTAATTCAGGATCCAGAAAGATGTTTGAGTATTTCCAATGCAAGTGTATCTTTGAAGATTTATCACCAGTGAATTTTGTTTGTCGTTGTTATGTACCTGTCTTTAATTAAATCTAGTTCTTCACAGCTAGGCTTTGTAAGCAGAAATGTGTTTTCACCTTGCTGATCATTTTATTTTTCTAAAAATTAAATGGTATTTGTGCTTGCATGAAGTGTGGGTAATGCCCTTCTCCCTGTGATGGAGACTGCCCTTTTTATGCTTTCATTTTCTCTTATTTAGCTAGTTTAATAATCCAGGAGAGAACATCCCCCTTACCCTATGACTATTTACCTTTGAAGCATCAGTGATGATACGATACAACAAAGTTAGGGAAAACAAGTCAAGCAACACAGAAAGCTGCTAGCTGTGTGCTGCCTTCTGGATTTGGGGTGGGATGGGGAGAGGCAAAGAGCTTTGCTCCTTGTGAGGCACCGGAGAGCAATGGGAGCAGTGTAGGAAGCCAGGCTTCCTTGGTTCCGCTGCTTGCTGAAGGGCTTGTTATCAAAAAATAAATAGGTTACTATTTGACTTTGGAAGTGAGGTATTCTCAAAAGTAGAAATGTAATGCGGGAGTACATAGAAAAGTGTGTGCCAGCCCCATTGCATCTTTCCAGAATGGCACGCTCTGTTACATTACCAGTGATTTGCTTATGAATTACCAAGGGCAGCCAGTGCTTAACGGAGCTAGGAGGCTAAGGCAACTTCCTGAAATAGAACCCACCCTGCTGATTACCCGAGCAGCTGTGCACTTTGACAGTACCAGCGAAGGGGAGGGGAAGGGCCTGGACGATGTGTAAATGCAATGCCGTTGTAATGGTTTGCCACAGGTCAGTGACAGATAAGCACTTAAACCATTAGCAAGGAAGACGGTGTTGATTTAAGGCCTGGGGCAGGTGCAGTCACTCTGGGGGCCGTACCCAGCTGAGCGTGAAGCTGGTGATGCAGCTGGGTCCTCCGCTACGAGACCTGTGTTGGAAGGGACCCACAAGGATCATCGAGTTCGAGGACCTGCAGGTCCGTAGGTGTCTCCCTGGCATCTGGGTCTCCATTACTCTTCCGTGGAGGCACGGCCAGTGGTGGGATGGGTATGGCTTTCTGTCTCTTCTGGCCCCTTGCTCTGGGGGCTTCCAGGTTGCTCTTGGCACCGCAGCTGGCTTCTTGGTGGGCCTTTGTGTTGATCAGGCCTGGTGCAGTTTTTACAAGCTAAATGCAATTCTCTGGCATACACGAGGTGGGAATTGCTGCTCCTGTGTTGACTCTATCGCATTCCTTGTCAGTAGATAACGAGATGGAGTAGGATATACCTCAAGGATGGGGAAACTTCATAGGGCTCACACCTGGTTTGAACAAAGACTTTGGACTTAGAGGTGGAGCAGCTGAGGCTCAGGCACGTGCTTCTCCTTGCTGCACCTCTAAGGGGAGTAGCAATGCTCAACCAAAGGGCAGGGTAGTGTTGTCTTAAACAACAGCCAAGTTTTTTGGAGCCTACCCTCTAGTTAAAGCTGGAAAAAACTTGCAAAGCACGGTTACGTATGTGCAATTACGGTGCTGCTTGTGTGTTTCAGCTGGACCATGCACAGTTAGCCCTGCACACTGCAGCGTTCAACACGTCAGGCTGCATTTAGCTCTTTTCCTCATAATTAAAGCGACTGCGGAAGTCCCGAGCCCAGGAGTCCTCGCTCGGATTTAGAAGCAGCCACGGCACAGCGCTGAAACGTGGTGGTGTGCCCCGCTCATGTAGCGGGCGGTTTGTGCTGCAGCCCCACAGCCAGCTCCCAAGCACGCCTCGTGTGATTGCACCCGCAGGATTTCCCCTGCGCCCAGGTGGAGGGGCAGAGGGGCCGTGAGGGCTCCGGGTGCTGTAGCTGCAAAGCCAGCCCTTGGCCTCCGAGGCCTCGTGGAGGACACGTGCTTCCCGTGGCTGCAGCGGGTGGAGGGCTGCCGAGGGCTCGGCTGGCTTCAGACAAGTGGGACGGAGATGAAGAGCGGCGTACAGGCCCTTTAAGAAGGAATTGGCAAAGGAAGAGCTCAGTATTTAAATTTAGTGCAGACGAAGAGGGAAAAAATTCCCTGCAGCATCTGGTTTATATTACCGCTCTCTGCTTTGGTGGAGGGCGTGTTTACAGTGAAGCTCTCGGGTGCGTAGCGAGGGGGGTGCTTGAGCTGGTTATTTCGGGGGTACCCTGAGCCCTTGGTACCCCCATGCCCTCCCTCTGAGCTCCCTAACTAAAACCCTAACCTCTCGGCTGTTGAGCAGAGAAGTGCCTGGGTGGGTGCAAGGTGTCTGAGCGCAGTGCCGTGTCTTCCAGGGCTCTCCAGCAGCGCTCACTGTCCTGGCTGCTTCCCATCTTGCTCAGCCTACAACTGGAGACAAGCAGTCCCTTGGTTAGGAGTTTATGCAGCCGTGTGAGCAGTGGCTACCTACAGAGGCTATAAAACTGCTGATGCGTCCGTGTTCTGGCTGCTGCAGTGGTTTGAGGAGGGCCAGTTACTTCTGACTTGGGCTGAAGGCAAGGTTCGTGCTCAGCGTGGGAGGTGGAAGGAGCAGGAGGATGACTGGGTTTTAGCTGTGGTGGAATTTCTTGTCTGTGTGTGTGTGTGTATTTTCTCTATTGAAGTGTGGTTTGTGGTCTCGGAGGAGTTTCAGCAGAGCCAAGCTCCGAAAGGAAGCCTGAACGTAGCAGCATTAGCTGGGCGAGCTGCTTGTCAGAAGGGAGGAGAGGTCTGCGCAGGTCTGTGGTAACCCATGCGGATGCTGCCTTCCACCAGGAGCTTGCACATCGTGCAGCGCATCTCCTGAGGGCTGCCTGCCCCTCCGGTCCTGTCTTCTGGAGAAGTACAGTTGTCGGACTCAGCACATAGCTCCTCTGCTCCGTTTGGCAGGGAGGTGAAAAATTCTCCCAAATTCTTACTGAAATGCTGCGTTCAGTAATCGTATAAATGTATCGTGAAAGTTCATCGTGTTCAAGGACAAAATAAATACATATTTTTAGACCTAGAGCTGTGAAGAAATAATTTCTAGCCCACAGGGCTAGTGGTAGTTTCAGTGTCTGCTGTTTGAAACTTTAGGGAACAGATGCCATATGCTTCCAGGCAGAAGGAAGAGGAATGGAAAATTTTGGATTTATGTTCATGTGTAATACAGATTTGTCGTATGGTCATTCTCTGCAGCTGCTGCTGGACCAAAGCCTGTTGCCACCACCGCCAGACTGAGATTAAAGCTCATAATACAAATAAACTCTTCCCCCAGCTATTTTTGCAATTTCCCTCATCCAAGAAAAAACAAAATTGGTCCCCACTTCCCACTTTTCCCTCCGCCTATCCCAGGACCAGTTCCCCTTTTGCAATTTTCATCATCCTTTCTCTTTAAACAGCAGCAAAAGCAAGTAATAATTAATCTTTGCATAACTCTGTTCTAATCAATGCCCCTCAACTACCGGTCAACCTTTACAACTGAGAGCATCTCGCTACAGATGAGTCGCAAGTCAGACCCTGCCCCTGCCTCTCTGCCACCCTCTCCCAATCTGCCCTGTTCGTTTCCTCCTCGGGGCAGCCTGCTGGAAGGCAGGAGAAAAAAAATGACCTGCGTCTCTGAATAATGTGGTTGGTGGCACAGCTGGCAGCACTGTGCGCGTACCCGGTTCTCGTGATGGTGGTTTGGGAAACTCCGGTAGCTAGAGGTGTTTGCAGCCTGTCTGATTTGAGGCACTGGTCATTTACATCCCCATGTGGCTACTGCAAAGGGCCAGTCCTTCTTGAAATGGTAGGAACGTTCTTTGACCAAAAATGTAGGCACATTCAACTGTGGAATTACAGCTTTTTCTTTCCTTTTTTTTTTTTTATGAAAAATGTTTCCATGGGGGATAAGTCATACTCGGTTTCTGTTTATTTTCAACAAGAGATTCTGGAAATCGCAAATATTTAGGCCAATTTCCTTGCCCTTCTAGAGTATTCGTTGGAGCGTGCAGCTAATAGTTCAGATGTACTGGTGGAGTGGTTTCCATGTGGAGTTACAGCTCCCAGGATTTGCACTTGTCAGACATGGGAATGCGCCATCCTGTTTGGTGATTCGTTGTGGAAGAAGCCTTTAAACAAGAACTCCTGTGGAAGAAAATGGGAGCACGAGGCACCTGAACCCCAGCTCCCAAAAGGCATCGCCACACTACCGCTGAAGCAAAATCCTACAGCTTGTGACAAAGTAGTCCTCTTATATGCACCCTTGCTGAAAACAGGCCGCCTTCTGTACAGCAGGAAGAACGCGTCTGATTCACCCTAGCCAATATCACAAATTGTCAGAGCTGTGCAGAAACTCACTCGTGTTTTTGAAAGGGCAAAATTGCAGCTGTCGAACGGGAGCACTCGCTGTTTAGTCAGAGCGTAGCTGGGAGTACACTTAGAGCTGGGATGGAGCTACGGAAAGGAAGGGAAAATCCTAACGCTTCCAGTTCTGAAGTGCTACAGAAATGCATAGCAAAGTTCATTTTCACTTGTGGTTCTGAGAGGGATTTTACTGGGTGTTGCTTGGGTTTCTTCTCTTTCCCAAGATATTTGCATTAATGCACAGCATCTTGGGAGATTTGGCATGGCAAATAGGAGTCGTCCCACTCCTCTTTCTTCCTGCCTGAAGACAATCAAAAAAATTGCTATCTAGTTCTTTTGATTGAAAATAGCTGAAACATCATTACCTCTGGGGCTCTTTCATTTTTCTTGCCAAAAATGCCTGATTTTTCTCAGACAGTCTCTCTCCATTTCCCATCCTCTGCCCTCCTGAAAGTTTCTCCTTAGAGAGAGAAAACATTGTGTGTTCTTTTTTCTTTTTTTTTTTCTCATCCCTTAACTGGGATTGCAGAGCTTTGGAAACCGTGCTAGCATTTTCATACCCAGTGTGATGCCTCCTCCTCCGGCCCGCTGAAGAATGCACCTTTTATACCGATGGCCTTTCCTATAAATGGAAAGGCTCTGGGTATGTGCAGAGCACGGGGAAGAAAAATTAGCGCTGGCATTCAGCATCCAGTTTACATCATCCGTCCTCTCTTGTGGTGAGCTCTTTGACCTCATCTCCTAGAAATGAGCAAATGCAGGAATGTGAACGTGTCTGTGGCCAGGGCGTAAATCACGCCCCGTCCCCTGCAACTGTGGTTGCTGCAGCTCCGGCTCCTGCCTTCCCACTGCTCTCACGCTTTCCTGACGGCCCTGCTTGCAAAGTTAATTTCCCCGGCTGAATACGGTAGTGCAGCGTTGCTAATCGAGGTGAGGTTTGGGCTTGTCGCATCTTCCCGGAGGGCAAGTGAGGAGCCCAGTGTGATTTTTACAGAAGAACTGGGCCGAGGACACCCCAAGTCCTCGCGGGCTAATGGTTACTTCAGTTCGCCCAGGGCTGCGGCGCTGGGACTGCTCTCCCTGCCCTTGCCCCCCTGTGCTGTTGCTCAGGAGCCTCGTTTGAAGCCTCCAGCTCTTTGGGGTGGAAAAGTAAAAGCAGCAAATGTTTCCTGACGGGCTGAACGTCAGCGTTTTGCTTCCAGTTCTTTCTGCAGCGTGTTTTCCCCTGCGTTCCCATAGGTCTTCCTGTCATCGGGACGGTGAAAATCATGTTGCCGGGTTTAAAAAGAGAGCTCAAATTCTTCCCATTAGTATCTGGCACAGCGTTGTGCATATCTGCTTTTAAACAACGCAGCAGCAGCTCCTCACGGCTCCTTTGGACTGGGTTGGAGTCACCAGACTCTGTAGTTCTGCCATCACCCCCTGCGGAGCAGGGCCTGATCCCAAACCCCCTGAAGTCAGTGGAAACATTCTTCTTGGTAGCCCTTGGACGGAGGCCAGAAGGTTTATGGACTGCGTTTCCCAGGCTTCACCTAGGACAGCCGCTCACACAGGCTTGACGTCCACCCAGAGTACTGCAGATTCCTAGTGCGTGTCTTTAAGCCTCGCTTCCTTCTTTCCTTTTTCGTAAAAGTTTTGAAAAAAATAAACTGTAAAACCATAGCTCAAGGTTTTTGAAGAATAATAGCATCTGGTTTTCCACTAGGTCAGAGCTTACTGTGCTACCAAGAACTGAAAATGCGTTTGCTAATGGCTCAGGTTTAATAAAACATCAAAGAAAAAAAATCCTTGAATGTTTCTCCTTCCCTTTTAATCCTTCATATCAGTTCAACATCTGACTTCTTTTAAAGAGAGTTTCTTGCTTTGATAAAGTTCATAAACAGCTTCAAGACCAACAAATTTGATTAAAAAAAAAAAAAGAGGTTTGGTTGTCAGTTCAAGAAAATGTTTAAAGAGTGCATCCCCTGAAAGTTGGGCCACGTTCTGCTTACATCACCGGTCTGGCATACTCGTGGCCATGGGGAAGGCAAAGGAGCATGAGGCTGGAGCAAAGAAAGCAAACTGGGGGAAGCAGAGGATAAATGCCGTGCCGTCCTCAGCCAGGTGTTACACAGGGTGAGCCGGCGCTGCCTCCATCGCTCGGTGCAGTCGCTACGGTCTCGGGATGTCTGAAACATCGGGCCGCAGCAGCCTGGAACAAAGCTCCTGCTGTAATTATCCCCTATCATCGTTTTTAATCTTCCGCTGCCTTTTTTCTTGTTCTGCTCTAAGATCTCCATCCTGCTCTGAACACACATGCTGGGAAGACCTGGCCTGACCTCCCCTGCTTCTTTCCCCCACTGCAGCTCTGAGCCTGGCCCCTGTACCTGCTGCATGCTAACCTCTGCTGGGGGCTGTGCCCCGTGCCCTGCTACGGCGCCTGCATCCCACAGCCCTCTCCAGCTTTGTTTTCCCACCACTGCTGTTTCTGGTACCCTGTCTCGGATGCCCTGACGCCTCTCCACCGGTTTTCACGATGCTGTCTGTGTGTGCCCACAGACACCCAATGCAGATCCTCACAGTGCACCGTGGCACCGCTCAGGGTTGCGTATGCTGTGTGAAGATACAAGATCCCATCTCTAGCAGCGCGTGTGGTGGAAAGGTGGAGTTAGGAACTTGCGCTGGCATGCAGCAGCCCTAGGGCCCATGAAGATGCTAACTAATTAGGCCACTCCTTGCCCTGTGATGCACACTGAGGAATAGCTTGCTACTCCGTGCTAGTGTAGAGTTTAAATCCTGTTTTATCCTCGCTCTTAGATGACACATTCATGCCTCAACAGGGAACGTGTCTTAAGATCCCAGAAAAGACCATCTTCATAATCTCACCACCCACAGTAGCTCTAGCACTTTTGGCATCCAATTAAAAATAAGTCACGATGCAATTCAACTTTAAATCTGACCATTAACCTTAATAAATACTTCTCCCCGCAACCGTAGGGGACACAGGCACTCGTATATTTGGATTTGTCTTGTTCTTAGCTGTTTCGTGTGCTGGACATTTAAACCATGAGTACAAACGCTCTAAAACCTACAGCTGTGCAAATGTGTGTGCCCACCTGAGAGTTACAGCCTGCGAGGAGAGATGCCTGTGGTCAGCTGCTGGTAAATCACTGAGGCTCTGATCATCCTCACAGTGCTCCTCTGTGTGCTGCCAGAGGCCCACGGGCTGAATGAACCACAGTTAGGACTCACTCTTCATGCATGAGGAAGCACAGAGCTCGGCGCCATCCTGATTATCTGTGCTGGCTTCACAGAAGTAACAGCAGCAAAAAGTGACGACTGTGTTTGTGAATGGAAGAGCACATGCACCCAGGGATGCAGAGGAGCAGTTCCACCTTTTCACAGTCTTTGTTCATGTTAAAATTGCCCCTTGTTCTGTTCCTCAGGGGTGGGAGATGGGGGTCCCAGCTGAGGATCCCCAATGCTCAGTTCTGTATTTTGTTGTGTTTTTTTTTTTAAAGACATTTAAAGCTCACAGGAGTTAGAGGTGGGATTTTTTTTTTAAGCGTCTTTATGTAAATATTCAAAGTCTGGTCTACACCCAGATCAGTTAAAAGCTTTCATCCAATACTGGATGTGACATTCTTCTCCGACCTGACATTTCGTTTCCCTCCAGAATGGCCGATGGATCTCCAATAAAACTCCCACGTGGGCGTTCAGTTATCTTATGTCTGAGGAGCTGCTGCATCGTTTTTTCCTGACTCCAATTAAGCAATCCAATCACACTCACACTGGTCCAAACAGCTGCAGCAGAAAAATTCTCATAACCCATCACTTGCAATCATGGCCTTCAGTTCACATCTCTCCAGTAGCTCTTCCTCCTTCGTCTCAATAAGCAGGAGGTACCTGTCTTTGTTTTCAAGGCCCTGAGTTGCCTCTCCCATTCTTATGTCTTTGCAGTGAGATGTCAGCTCTCACGTCTATCAGCCCGATACCAACTGTTGTAGCCTGCTCGTTGTGTTTTCAAACAAATGTTTTCTTGCTCTTGTTTGCTCTGCCTCTCTCACCTAGGAGGAACCTGTTAAGAGACAGCCACAGTTTCGTCGTCCCCCTTCCAATTTGGCTGCCAGCACCAGCTGCACGGTCCAAACTCAAGCAAATTGCAGCATGGCAGGAGGTGATGTTGGTACAGAGCGTGACGAGAGGCAGGCTGTGGGTGCGCTGAGACCACACGTCACAGTCATCTTGACCCAGGAGCTGTTTTCTAAATTTTGGATAAACCCATAATCAGGTGAATGATCCTAACAATCGCAGACGTTGTGCACTCTGGAGCTGGGGGTGATGTGCTTCACAGCCGTGAGCGAGCAGGAGAGCTGAGTGTTGACAGTACGTTTTGTCAGGGACGGAGGTGAGAGCCAACGGGGACAGCTTGAAGCAAAGGCAGTGGCATGCTCACAGAGGTAGTGGTGTTGAGAGGTGTGGAAGGGGAAGACTTAGCTGGGCACTGGTGAATCCATAAGTCTATTTTCTTGCTGTACGTTTTAGCCAAGTGTTTGGGTCCCCAGTGATGGGAGTGAAGCCCAGATATGTAGTACATCCATGTAGCTTTCTGAAACTCTGTTGGACATGGGTATCATTTCTGATTCCTCACTCCTTGTCAGGGAGCTCAGGCTTCACATCAAACGCTGCTTTGGAGTCCCTTTCTCACAGGCGTAGATTCTTGTAGCTAGGACACTTGTCACCTCCCCTTAGAAAACCAGATTATTTCAGGTTTCTTCTCTCCAGAGCTGCAGTCACCAAGGTTCGGTGGTCTGAGAAGCAAGTGTTCGGGCTAATTTTGCAGCATCCGTACAGAGCAGCGGGCAAATACATTGAGTTCTTGCAATTATTCAACCTGTTTACTTAGCTCTGTATTTAGAAAGCCTGAGTAGATGAAGCGGTAACTTCCTCTTCCTGCCTTCCCCGTCACCAGAAAGTAAACAGCCAGAGAAGAGCCCCAGAAAAGGTGACACCCGTGAACCCTCAGCGTGCTGGGTGGCAGGGAGGGCTTGGGGCCGCCCCAAAGGCCCTTGAACCTGGGCCACACGAGGGCTTTCTAGAGCTGCAGCTCAGAAATTGCCTTACACCAGTCTGTACGTGGGCTGCCCCAGAGAGGGACGCCCCTCACTGCTGACAGCGCGCTTCCCTGCACCGCTGTCGTCCAGGTATGAAGTGAGCCATGTCAGCCCTTTTTGTTTCTCTTTCTTTTTTGGTTGGCAGCTTAATTTCCAGCCAGATCAGCTCCCTGCACTGCTGGCTTTATGGAATTAAGATAAACTTGGTAGAACCCCCTTGCCCCATGAGAGCAGAAGCACAGGACAGTTGCGTTTATGTCTGCTGTGTGACGGTGCCAGGCATTCGCTGTCTTCTCCCCCAGCCTTGCCCCTGGCACAGCGTGAGTGATGCCCCGAACCAAAATCAACGCTGGGCCAGAGTAAACCACCTGAGAAACTTTGCGTGGTGAGGTTTAAAGTGCAGGCCTGCCATCACCTTGATGGCGTAAAACGGCCCGTGGAGGTTTTCATGCTGGTGTCCAGCCTCCCTGAAGCGAACAGTCTTGTTTTCGGTGGTTTGTTGCCACTTTTCGGTCCATAAATAGCTGCATCCCAGTGCTCAGCAAAATGATTTCTTTCAGTATATGCCCAAATGCTATAAAGTATTTGGGAAGCTCAGCGTATAAAGTGCAGAGGCCAGCTCTGTTTAATTTTTGTTATGAGAGAGCTTGAAGCAAGTTGACATTTATGAGCTGATTTCATAGGAGAGAGAAGAGCATAATGAAGAGACTTGCTAGTCTGAGCTTCATAATAAACTATAAAGGACCATACTTCTGGCCAGTCAATCTCACCGTGTAGTTTTTTTTGCATGTCTGAAGACTTCTTGTAACTTCCTAGCTGTTCATGCTCCCTGGTAACTGTGAGATGAGGGCTGCTTGTACTTTACTGATCCGAAATGCCAGCCAAGTCATTGATTTAATGGCCAGGAGCTTTCAAAGGCCAGCAGATTCTTCCTGAAATGGTGCAGGTCTGTAGCAGGAGAGTTAAAGGCTCCAGAGGCACAAATGTAGAGAAGAACAAATATTTACCCTGTGCTGGAAGGGAAGTGCACTGGATTGAGATTTCTGCCCTCATCACTTTGGCTTGTTGTTAGCTAATAAAAGGATTGCTCTGACTCCAGAGCAGTTAATACCATGCGAGAGGAAAGCCAGCATGGAAGGGACTCTGGCTTTTTTTTTTTTTCTCCCCTTCTTCAGGAAAGGAGAATTTAAAATTGTGCAAAGCACTGAGCAGAAATGAAAAACTCTTACACTGAATTTACTTGAGCTTCTTGCAAGTGGTATGCTGATTCGTTGCCATTGTCCAGAAGGGTGGATTGATTGTCAGGAAGGGTTTGTTTCCCCTGTGCACCAATCCCTAGCTCTTCTGGACAAGGAGAGGCTTTGGTAGTGAGCGTTACATCCCCAGTGGGATCCAGCCTGGCTCATGCAGATGCAGTCAGGACCGGGGCTCTTACTCCTTTAGTGCTGTTCTCATCCTGAGCTGCAGAGCCGGAGTTGGGAACTCGCTGGAGCCGGGTGTGCAGAAGCAGTGACCAAACTCTGTCTTTCCAAGTTCAGCAGCTGTTCCCTGGAGTTGGAAGATGCAAGTAAACTTACAATTTTCCTTTTCACCCCCGGTAATGCCTTAGGCAGCCACCAAATGGCTCGTTATCTGGATGCTGGTAACATGCTGTATAATACAGGGACACCTCCCTCCTTTCAGTATGTAGTACTTCAGAAGCAGTGTGGGCTATATTTTGTCTTTCAGCCGCACTTGGAACTCAGCAGCTGCAATTAGACCAGAACAGGACATTATCCCTGATGCCAGTGGTACTAAACTCCTTTTGTGGAGGTGGCGAAATAGTGCTGAGAGTTTCTGTAATGATTCTTTCTGAATATCCATTCAATTCCTTCAGCCTTTTTCTGAAAGAATGGGCTAACCCCATGGGAAAGCAAAGTTCTTTGTTGTGCAGCATTGGTCTCGCTGACCATCATACCTGTAATTCTTCAGAGGTCAACTGCTGATAGCATACCTCTTCAGCACAAACCAAGCTCTTTCAACCTCCCTTGTGTCCCGGAGAATGGGCTGAAATGAGTAAATGCTGAAATGGTTTATCAAGTGCCTTTCTTCCTTTGGGAATTGTTAGGCGGCATTAAATACAGAGCAACAGGCAGTGAAGCCAGGGCTGTATTTTCAGGTTGGAAGACGAAATTGAAGGGTATCGCGAACAGTGGCCGATCAAGTTCGAACAAAAGATTCAGATTCAAACAAAAAGCACTTTGGGGAGCTCCCTGGAGTTGCAGTGAGGTTCGTGTAGAGGATCTCCAATCTGCGACAGAGGACAGTCATCTGCCAGTCATCTGCCAGTGGCTTTAGTGTACTTAAAGCTCTGCTAGGGTGCCTGAAGAGTAAACCACAGAGTATAGAATTCAGAGATGAGGGCTGTAGGGCTGGACTTCCTCACTCAGTTGAAAATTAAAAATATAGACGTGTAAAATTTCTGTCACTTGCAGCCCACAGACAAGGAAACTGTTCAAGTGGGCCTGGAGACCCTATTTTGGCACATCTGGTCGCAGGAGTAGTTCTTGAAGGCCCCTTTCAACACCCAAATTTCTTCACTATGGTTGTTTTATGTGGTCTGCCTTGTCCAGCCATGGCCTTCCATGTGCCAAGGCATTGACAGGATCTGGGATAGCTTTGTAACTTCCCTGCGTAACTGAACACCTCCGTGTCAGCTCGTACCACAGCCGCAGGCAGGAAGCAAAGCTGCTGCCAAGCCCCTCTTCTGGGCCCGTGCTGAGTTTGGGTAGCGGTGACAAGCAGCCACGAGGAGACCACCAGCAGTTCTTCCTAATGCTTTCGGGTGCGTGGTGGGAGAAAGGAGCACCAGGGAGACTCTGAGAGCAATAGCACCAGCAGGGGGGAAACCGTGTGGGGCTCTGGGGTAAATGGTAGTAGTGCGCTGGTGCTGAGGGCAGGAAATTTGGGCTGGGGGCCTGGGAGCTGGGTCCTGGCCTGCCCGGCCTCTCCATCCAAACGCTTCCGAGTAATGAGCAAATGGTGGCCTCGTCTGTCTGCTCAAGTAGAAAGAGGGAGGTTTGTGGTGACTGTGGGTTAGGATCCTCCTTGCTCGATATGGTATATTCAGCTCCCAGACTACCAGGGTGGAAAGGAGCCCATTTTGGAGCAGCTGGAACTGCTTTAGGACTAATTCCGCGGCTTAAAGAAACCTCGTGTGCAGCAGTTTCCTGACTGCTCTTAAAAAACTATTAGTCGTTATTGGGTGAGTGCCTCAATCCTTGTTCCAGATAGTTTCATTCAAATGAAATTCCTTGCAGCGTGGAATTGTCTGTAGGAGTTGTTGCAAGAGCGAGCATGGATCTGCCTGAGCGACTGGTACCCTTAGCTCCCAGCCTGGTCAGGACCTCACTTTGCAGGGCACGCGTGCAGATAGTGTAAAACTGTGCTCCTCGGCTGCAATTTGTGTGCTAGCGACTCCATCCCCTCCTTCAGAGGAGCCAGGGCTTTGTGGACACATGGCAGAAGCAGAACTGTGTTGAAATACTTGATTAAAATCCATCCCCCAGTGTAAATACGAGGAAGGGAGGAGGGTATCTTGGAGGCCTTTGAGCATGGTGGTGGTGTGCCGGCGAAGCAGTGTTCCAGCAAATTCTTTCTTTGGTCGCTTTAGCCAGACTTCTTTCTGGTGTCAGAGAGGAGGCGAGCAGCACTGCTCAGGCTCAATTACAGCTTCTCCGGGGCCGTTCTACAAATACGGCAGTCTCTTGGCTGTGTCAGGAAGTTTACACTCACCCATGGAAAGCAGGGCTGCATGGAAGAGTGATTTAGCAAGGAGAGAAGTAAAGAGCATCTGGAAAGGTCAGATAAAGCTGGAATGTCACTGTCACAGCCGCAAAGAGATAAAACTGCCCATATATTATTTTTCTAATGTCATTTGCGTGGTTGTGGTAGCTTCGACATTTACATTGCTAAAATTGCTCAGAGGCTGAAGTGCTTTATGACTGTTTTCTTGCAGCAAAGAGCTCTCTCGATCTGCTCTCAGCAGCAGCACAGTGCAAGCAGAAGCTTTCTCTGAACTTAAAAATGTTGGCTTGCTTCCCCAAGTTGTAGGAACATTGCATGAACCACTCTGCTACCACAAAGAGAGTTGGGAAAAGGCAATGCAAAGAAGAAAGGTTACTGACTTTCAGGAACAGAAGAAAAGGTTGTGGGGTGCAAAGAGTACCAGAGAGTGTGTAACGCCCGGGCAAAGACTAAAACAGCAAACCCTGAAGAAGCGGGGACTTCTCATGTTGTGTCAGAAAAAGGACACCCGTGCCTGTTAAAATAGGTATGCAAGTAGGCTTGTAGAGACCCCAGCAATAAATTTCTCTTATATGCTGAGGCAGCGGCAGAATAGTTGATCATATTTTGTTGCTTTTAGTGACTTTTTTTATTCTTTTTATCATCTGGCAGGTTATATTGTGGTAGAATTTGAAGGTCCTATTGTTTGTACAGCACCTAGCACACAAATAGCAAAAGGGGATGAGGGGATGTCAGTCTCAGGGACCTTGCTGATGAGACTGGGGTGTTTTAAAAAAATAAATCAAAATAAGGAAGGTACAAGTCATAACTGTAGATTGGAGCAGGGGAGGCAGAGAGCAGGGATGACAAATGCACACGTGCACGCACACACGCTCCTTCCTCGGGCATCCCTTCATTGTGAGCACCGAACAAGAAACAGACCTTTGGGGAGATCTGTTGTGTCCAAAAATGAAATTAAGAGTACAATCTATGGAAAGTTCTGAGGGCCAAGAAACACAGCTCCATTTGCACCTCTGGTGAAGTTACCATAGAAAATTTATGGTGTGAGATTCATATGAAGAAAATCCAGTTGACAGTGTGTTTTTGGGCCGTTATTTGGTAAGAGTAAGTAGTTTTCCACTTCTGTGAAATTTTCTTAGGCCTCAAGATTAACAGAGTATTTGTTTTCTCTTCTTTGGGACAGGGAGCTAGAGGTAAGCGAGAGGATAATCTTCAGGCTTCTGCACTTGCAGACGGCGAGGAAGAATGTCTGCTACTTTAGAGAAGAGGGTTGAGTTCATGGCTCTGTGCTTGTACCCGACACGGGGTTTTTCAGCCCTCCCTCCCAAGCTGCGGTCTGCCTCGCCTCTCCCCAGGAAACTCAGGTGCTTTTTGGGCCTAGCCTGCACCCAAAATAGGGCTGGCTGCTCGCGACAGCCCTTTCCGCTCCCTGGAGGCTGGAGGCTGTCAGCTGGCGGCAGGCAGCCCCGCAGGGCTCGGCAGCTGCCCCCGCTTCTTGCTGCCATGGCTCAGGGCACGGGGAGGAGCGGGTTCGTTGCACAGAAGGTGGATGGGGCGAGAGAGTGGTTTCAGTAGGTTTCCCAGAAAAACAAAAAGGATCCTGTGCAGTTGCATGAAGCCAAGTCAGTAAAAATGACTCCAAACAAGACTGCCAGGATTGCAAGACCCAGGAGGCAGCAAAAATTTCATCTCTCCCTTCTTCTGCTCTCCCTGACTTTTCTAACACATTTCTTCAACCTTCTCTCAGCTGTCTGTCAAATCTCCTTCCAACTGACTACTTTGAAGTAAGAAGATATTTTATTTCCAAGCCGTGTGTGCAGCAGATGCAACATAAAGTTGTTTTCTGCTTGCTGTGTTTTGACAGATGTTGCTCAGGGTTGGTCTGTGAAGAATACTCTTTGTGAATCCCATGGCTATAAATGCCCAGTCTTATTAAAAGCATTATAATCCTGCTTGTAAAATGGCCTAATGCATCCACGTAGGGCTGCTGGTTGTTGCTGTTTCCACATGTTGTGCTGTTTATGGTGTTTTGGAGTTCATGTAGGACCTGAAGGGTACCTCAAGAAAGCGTCTGCACATCTGGGAGCTGTCGTGGGGGAACCATCTGTTAACTCTTTCTGGTCCGTGGCCTTGAGGAGCTGAGGCTTCAGCTGTCCCACTGATGCCTAATGGCAACAGTTCACAGGAGCATCTTGCTTCAGCACGTCCATGTCCGTGACGTGGTGGAGAAGGCCCCAGCAGAGAAGTTGGAGGGCTGGCTCTGGGCTGTACTTTTCCACCGAGGCTTAGGTGACCCTTGCACCAATAAATGTCATCTCAGTTTTGTGGTTATCATGCCAGGCTTTGCAATAATGCAAAGTTTGGAAGGTCTGTCGTTTGCTTTTAATTTCATCTGTGTTTCTTGGCGATGTAGACCCTGTAGCCCCCTTAGTTCCTCAAAAAATGGGCAAAAAGAGGCCCAGCTGAGCTGCGCTGGGCTTATCCGTGATTTAGAGCAGAGCCTTCTGATCTGCTTTAGTTTGATGAATAACAAAACTGATCTGTCTTCAGAGAAGTCGTACAAGAAATGAAATTGCAGCCTGGTGGCCTGTGAGTTAAATCTTGGGCTTCCTCCTCACTTCAACACAGCTCTGTAATGTGACCTCAGGCCAGTCACTAGCTGTCTTGTTCTTTCTGCTTTCCACAAATGAGAGGGAGGTTCATGGGCATCTACAACTTTCCTGACATAACTTGCTCTCGTACTTTGATATGTGATGAGGATATAGCATTTGAAACCATCTCTGTTCTCATCTGCCCCTCTGGAGGAGTGAAGGAGCCTGGCCGCAAAAGGGAGCCGAATAAAGGAACCTCTTTCCACATAGCACGGGCAGTGGAATGAAGAAAGTAGTGCCAAAAGGATGTACTTCAGGATACAGGGCATGTTTTCAAATACAGCTACTATTATCCTAAAAACAAAACAACAACCAAAAAAAGAAAAAAACCCACTTATTTCTCAGGGGAATAACAATAAAAAGCAATAAAAGGTGCTTAATGGCTTAATCTTTTTTTAAAACTTCCAAGTCTGGAAGGAAACCAGGCCATTTTGAAAATAGAGATCTCAGACTTTCACAATACGTGTACCCGTCCAAAGAGCTATTGCCATGGAAGTATTTACAGCTGCGCTGTTATCCTGCTCCGTCCCGCAGCCCCAGCAGAGAGCGCGGCTCGAGCACAACACTGCAAAGCTCGGCAGCTGCTAAGCAAAGCTTTTTCCTAGGAGAGATTCTGCTACACTATTTGCAGTCGTGCAAGCAGGAATGCAAGCAGGTTAATAGAGGAAACCCAGCCTTCAGAAAAAAAATAAGAAAAGTCTTGGTGCTGTTTGGGGCAATCTTCCTCTTGCAATCCAGTGCGCGGTGTGAGCAGTGGTGAAGCATTTCTAAATTCTTGGCGTGCCTTGCTTCAGTATCAGCAGAGTCCTTCCCGCTGCAGTTCCCCAGCAGCCTGCGATGGCATGAGTGTTTTGGTCCCCCTCACCCTCCTGCCTGTCCAGGTGAGCCCAATGTTCTCCTGCAGAGGCTTGTTGGACGCTGCTGGACCGTCTCCGGGCACTGCCTCAGCAGGAGCCGTGCCTCACCAGAGCAAGTAAACAGCTCTGTGCTGGGTCGGTGAGTTGAGTTGGCTCTGGGAGCAAGTCTGGGAGAGGGAGGGAAGAAAGACCTCCTTTCTGCGGTAGCGCCGAGCTTTGGGAGCTGCCCAGTCTTTGAGTAACCTCACCCGTCTATTTAAAGAGTGATTGAGGGGTTATCAATCTGTACAAAGGAAAGGGTTTGCTTGGTGCCCTGTTCAAACACTGTGAAACTCATTCGTTAGCACTTGGACAAACTTGTCCGCCCATAAAGAGCTAGTTGCTCCCTTTTACTCTTCGAACAGCTCTTTTGTTTCAAATGGCTTCTGCATCTCCAGGTTGGGCTCTGTGGTTCATCCGGCCGAGAGCATGTCACACCGAGGTGTCTCGGGGTTTTGTGTGTCACTGTCCAGTGACAACACTTACTTTTCTCTTTCAGACCCGTTCACATGGTGCTCTTTTGAAATAATCTCTATTATCGTGTCTTGTGGCAGCTCAGACCCTGGCGTGGATCCCCTAACTGGCGAGATGGTCTCCTCCCTGTCAGTGCCCCACGTGCCCATTGTTCAGAGCACGGGCTGGCGGAGCGCAACCACAGAAAATGTGTGCTGTCATCAGTTGTGGCGAAATTCATTTCTCTCGTATGAGAGATCCTCTTATCCTGGCCATTGAGGTCAGAAGGCATTTCCAGAAAGAGTTTTGTTTAGCCTTAATGCCACTGGCTGTGTTGTAATTTGGACTTCAGTTCCTCCTCCACTTCAAACTCCTACTATTACCCCACTGGCCCTGCAGAGTATCACTAATTGCAGAGTGTCTGTGATTTTTGTCATTGAGGTGGCTGCAGCGATCCCTCTGCCAGAGGCCCTCAAGCGGTGCGAGTTTGGGACTCCGCTAGGCAGCAGCATGGGTAATGCTCACTCTTATCCTTTGGAGGACCGGCACTTGTGTTGCGATGGGTGATGGTGTTGTAGTTCAGAAAGCATTTACTTCTTCACGTGAGCAGCTGCTGCAGCTGCAGGGCGAATGGGAAACAGGCAGGCAGGAGAGGGGGGCTGCTCAGCAGCGAGTTGCGAGAACAGGGGCAGCTGGACCCACGCTTCTTGGATGTGGTTTACATAGCTGAGTTGTCTGCCCCTTGGTGCTGCCCACAGGCTGCAGCCTTTGCTGGTGATGGAGTAGTCTGGAGGCAATTTGCAGTAAAAAAAAGCACTAAAAAATCTTTTTTTTCTCAAGCACCTATCTAGGGGCAGGGAGATCTGGAATACTGTTTTCCTTTCTCCTCCATATTATGTTTAACATGTGTCCCTCAACACCATTGGAGTCCCCAGTAATGTGAGCACTTAGCATGCCTTAAAATAAGTTTCAAGATACTCTAAGCAGAAACTTTAGGGGCCTCTCCAGAAGATCAGGCACCCTGGAGCCGTGAAGTGACCATCTCTATCAGACTCTCTCATGGGAGCACCCTGCAACTCCCTCGGATATTTAGGTACTAATACTTGTGCTCTGCAAGATGGGAAGGTGATAATCTAAGTGGTGTTTCAATCTGTATCACAGTGCCCTAGCAGCACTGCTTTGGTTCTGAACTGTTGTTTGGCTTCTGGGAAGATTACTGACTGCTCTCTTATTTTTTTTCTTTTCTGTGTTTTAGACATTTACAGCATGGTGTAATTCTCACCTCCGCAAGGCTGGGACACAGATTGAGAACATAGAGGAAGATTTCAGGGATGGTCTTAAACTCATGTTACTTCTGGAAGTCATTTCAGGTGAGAGAGGTTCTGTGTGGTGCTCTCAAGCGTCCTTAGCATCTCTGTTCTGAAATCTGTCCTCCCCCTTCCTTGCAGAATAGGGACAGCAAGGGCTGTAACGCTGCTGATTTTGCTGGAATATAAGAACAGCTGTTTTCTGATTCAGAACAAATTTCTCCCTAACGAATATCTCGTCTCCAGCAGTGACCATGAATGTGCTTTTAGAATGTGCTCCAAGCCTCATGGCTTGTGCAGGCTGCCCATTGCATTCCTGCTCCTGCCTCTCGGCTTTCCTCCACCCGTCAGGAATGCACAGCCTCCTGTGAAGGCTCAGGCAATGTCTCTTACTGCTTGGCAGGGCTGATGAAGCAGCTCTGGAAAGAGTGTGGGAATGCTGCACTGGCAAATCATCCTAAAGCCACATGACAGTGGGAATAGGATAGAAGTTTTTGGAAGAGGGGAGTCAGACCAGTAAATCTTCTGTGTCATTCAGTTTCAGCTGTGACTGAAGTTTTTCCATTCTAGTTTCAATCTGAGCTCAGTGCTCAGGCCTTCGGGAAAAAAAAAATCCCAATGCAAAACAAAATCCCAGAAAACAATCTGAAATAAAAACAGTGACCAAGTTAGGTCAGATATGTTTTAACTCCCTATCACAAATGTCTGACTATTTGGCAGATATCTCCCTCAGCAGGGATTATTTCATATAAGCAATAATCCCTATTGATGAAATAAGTACCTTTAAGTATTGTGGGAGGCATGATGGGGGATAAGACTACATGTGTGAAACTGGGGTTGTGTGCTCACAGACTTTCTTCTGATGGCTTTTGAGCCAGTAACAGCAACCCTGGGATTTGCACTCCTGACCTTCTTGGTATGTTTTCCAATAAAATTGCCATGATAGAGGCACTCAGACTACCTTCTCTCTGCCTCTCCTTTCCTAACCCTCTCCAGCTCCTGCAAAGATGCTGTCAGTGTGTGTTCTTGAGAATTTATGGATATAGGATAAAACCTCATTTTTATGCCCACGCTGGTGGTTTGTAGGAATCAAAGTTCAAAATGTTATCAGAGCCCTGCAGAACGTGTTGCTCCTGCAGTGCCTGTGAGAAGCTAGCTGGCAGAGTCCAATTTTTCTTTTCTGTATTTATCTTTTTGCTGAGCTGTTCCCTTCCAGAGAAGGGGCTTCCAGGTGGACCCTGATGGCTTAGTTTCTGATTGCTGGGCTGGAAGGCAGGGGAGGGAATCATGAACAGGGGAGGGCAGTGAGTATGGCAGGCTGGCTGCTAAAGCAGCAGGTCTCGTGCCTCACACTGGTTAATTTCCTCTCCTCACCTCTCACCTTTCCTCACCTGTTGTCCTGCTGGGAGCCCACCATCAGGCATGGGCATCCCCATCCTGCTGTGAGGGCCGAGGCTCCCCGCAGCTGCTGGCCCCACCAGTAGCCCTCTGGCCCATAGCTTGGGAAGCAGCAGCCCAGCGGTTCCCAGCCCAGCGGTTCCCAGCACCGCCACGTGAGGGGAACGAGTCTCCTGCTCATGCCTTCCCTGCTGGAGAGGGCTAGCCTCTGTGTTCCTGCCACGGCTCCTGCTGGTCGCCTGCCAAAAGGGAGAGTCTCCGGATGGCTCGTAGCTCTCCAGTTCAGCTTCTGGCCTTTCCTCTCAGCTTTTGGCTCTCTCCAGACCTTCCTCTTCCCGCGTTTTGGGGGACTGCAGAGCTGCTGACAGGAATTTGGCGTGGGCATGGCTGCTCTGCGGTGGGCTGATCTTTTCCTCTAACCCAGCTACGCCATGGGTAGTTTGATGGCCAGGGGAGCCTTTAGCCATGGAAGCACAGGGTCGGGCCGGCCAAGAGCTGTGCAGAGCCAAGTGCCACCTCCACCTGGTCCTCTGGCCTGAGATGTGCGAGGGAGTGATATCAACACAAGTCCTCTCCTGTTGTTCTCTGTGGTGGGCCCCATAGAAATTGCTCTATGAGAGACACTTTCATTTTTCACTGCATGGATTTCCTTCCCCTGACAAAGCTGTTTCAAAAATAACACCATGAGACTGAAAAAGTCCAAGCCCACGTTTAGTACTTTTCAAATGAAGTTATACAGCTCTTTTTTTTCTCTACCAAACAGAAGGGATGACTAATTGAAATTTTTCCTAAACAAATTTGCTGTAAACAACTTCTATGCCAACACTTCCTTGCATTGTTTGGCTTTTGAAGTACAGCCTTGGGCTAGTACAGGAGAATTGAAGACTGGAAACGAGTCGACCATTTTATTTTCATTGTCTCAGCTGGGAGAAGTACTGAGAAATAAAGCAACAATGCAAATAGCTGAAAGTAGAACATATTTCTAGCAGGCTTCCGTTTTAACAGTCTACATTATTAATATTGCATGCCATGGAACCATGTGAGGCTTTGCTCTGGAAATGTAAATTTGGAATAAAGTTCGGGACTGAAGGAAATAGCCATTGGGCTTGGGGACTCTTTAAGTTCACTAAAAAATTATTCTAAAACAAATATCCTACTGTGGTATTTGAGAAAGGGAGGCCGCAGTTTTGCAAACACCCTTGGCTGCTCTTGGATCATGCTGCTGGCAGAGGGAGCGATCCTGCCCTCCCCAGCCCCGGGGAGAGCAGTTCAGATGCTCTCCCTCCTGTTGGCAGCACGCATTATGCAGCCACAAGGTGAATTGGATTGGCCTGCCGCTGCTCCAGCTGAAACCTGAGCTTCTTTCTTTATTTTTCTTTTTGCAAGGCTAGTTTACAGTCACATCAGTGAAGAAAATGGTTATTTTTCAGCTGGCTCAACCTGTTTGTTGATGTTTGGCAGCATTAATCTGCTTAAGTCTATTCTGAAACGACATTTGTAAAAATGTCATTGTGAAACTGTCACAAAAGGTGCTTCCACTTCTATTTTCAATGACTAGCATTATTCAGATGGAAAAAGAAAGCAAAACACCATGATGTGTACTTGAGGGTCCATTAAAGTGAGAGAGATATTTTTAATCCTAGGAAGGCGGTAGTACCATAAATACACCTTTTCTACTTTAATTGTGTCATTTTGAAAGTGAATCTGGTTTTATCCTTAAGCCTGACACCAGCCTACAGTAATAATTGAAACACTTTTAAAGGATTTTCGTTTCCAGATCTTTTTTCCTTTGGAGGGCATGACTATGGTGATAATCTATTTTTCTCCCTTGTAACATTTCCTCACTCTTTTCTTAGGAAAACAAGCCATCCAGTTTTAATATGAAAAAGAGTTCTTTAAAAAAGTACTTTTCTTTCTCGCCCTTAAGTCTCAAGTAAAGGTTTTGAGTCGGCTCACATTGACTCAAATATTCAGGCTTGGGATAAAGCAGGAGGGTCTTGGAACTGAACAGATCTGAGTAATTACTTGCCTGGACTTGCCCATTTGATCTCTTTTTAATTATTCCATAACTTCTTTTTCCAAATGCAAAACCTTCTTGCATTTTGTTTGTATATTTATATATATAATATATGGTATTCTGGAGCCTGTGATCTGAAACCCAGGCTGCTCTGTTTGGTTTTTGGTCACGTCGGTCACACACAGGTGATTCCTGATGTCCTGTCTGCTTATGTTTCTGTTACCGATTCCTTTGAAAAGCCCACTTGTCTGCCCAAGCTTTAATTTGCTTACCCTGAGTGTTGGGTTAGTGCTAGGAAAAGCAGGCCCTGGAAGTAGTACCTGCAGCCAGTCAAGAAGGACATCACTTCATGCAGCTCTTTCAAACAAATAAGGCCCACAAAGTGCTTTTCCAAATTTCCCAGCTTAGTTGTAGTCAGGATCCAGTGTGTATCCTAAGACTCACTCCCACCAGAGATTTACCTGCCTTAGCTCAGAGCTGTGCTGCTTCCCTTTCTCTGCCTCATTATAAACATTTAAACTGCATGCCATTGTGTACAAGACCATTACGTAGAGTTAGAAATACATTGAACATTTAATGGAGAGGAATTGAGATGGTGGTTCTTACAGTTATAAAGCTGCTCACGGAAGAAGTGATTTTATTTCTTGGTAGATGCAGTTGTGACCGTTTGGTGCAAAGGCTAGAGAGATACAAGGTCTGTAGCTTGTCTGGGGAAAAGAAAGGCAAGATAAAAGCTCATCCTACCATTTGACAGTAAGGAGTTCCAAGAAAGAGAGATTTCCTTTGTCAATTGCACATTGTAAATGCTGGAGATGAGTTCCTCACCTGTCTTCATGGGGAGCGGAAGTTACTGTCATTTCCAGGCACCATTAATTGTGGTTAATGGTACAGAGAGGTTAATTCCACCGCTGAGCTCACTATGATTTTGAACAATTTCTATAAGGATCTTTGTACCTCTGGTACAAACCTGCTGTGGAAAGGCCTCAGTGCCTACAGATACTCGGTAATGAAATTACCTGGGATGCAACAAAACTACTTTTTTATCTATTTCTTTCTGAGAGTACTTAACAGTGAACGTAGCTGTTCTGCATTCACCATCAAGAAAAGACTTGGGGAAGTCTACCCTCTGCCTGGCTGAGCAGTGGGAGCCACCAGCATGGGAAAACACACACTGGCGAGGAAAGGCTTCAGAGTTCTAACAATTCTTTTTCTCTTTTCTAACTAGGTGAACGTTTGGCTAAGCCTGAGAGAGGCAAAATGCGAGTACACAAAATTTCCAACGTGAACAAGGCCTTGGATTTCATTGCCAGCAAAGGAGTCAAACTAGTATCTATTGGAGCAGAAGGTAAAGCAACCAGCTGATTGTCTGATTTGTCTGGGTCCAAGCTATGCTTACCATAGCCTTTCTCTCACATCTGCATCTCAGTTCCCTTTGCGCCTCCCTAGCCCTACCATGTTTATTTCTCAATTGAAACAGAGCGGCTGTTTGTATTTAGCTTGTTGCAGAGTTTATGGGAAAGAACCCCTATTGTTGTAGGATGTGCCATAGGTCAAAGCCAAGGGCAGTCACCAGCACAGGTCAAGGATCCCAGAGACTTCAGTCCTCAGGGCTTCCAGGCTTCTTGCACACCCTAGAAATGTGGGTACTCTGCCTGGAAGCCCGTGTACTGTTGTGCAGACCATTGTGGGCAGCACCAGGGTTGCCGGTAAGATGAACTTGCAGATTGCACAGCAGAGTTGTGCAGGAGTTTTGTCTTCCTAGCGAAGATGGCAGGTGTTTTGCAGATACATAGCTCAAAACCTGGAAGGGCTTGCAGGTTGGTAAGATAGTTTGCTCTGACTTTTATAGACCTTAGTAACTTGTCATCTTGTCTGGACGGTGTTTTTGTGACATTCATTTTCCTCTGCTCTGGACCTGTGCCTATGGACTCCTGTTGTCACTGTTGCTGTGGAGACACTCCGCTTCTGTGATATTTCTAGGTTTGCCTTTACAGTGACCACGGAAAATAAGGGAGGTTTGTTATCGCCATCTTACAGATGGAATACGTGGTTTCTCCACGGAAACTCGTGACAGCCAGGATATGAGCCCGTGATACAGTTCTGGATGAGTATTCATCCTCAGGGAGGGGAGTGGGGCTGCAGGGCTGCGCTCTGCTTGTTCTTAGCCCAGGAGGTCAGAGCAGTATTGGCATGCTGTCCCTAGGTTTGGCCTCTTGGGTGTGCTCTTGGGAGCATCTCCAAAACACGTGCCTATCCGTTGGTCTTCTAGTTCTGTGTCAGATCAGGCAGAACACCTCAACCACTGCAGGTGTTTGTGTTTGCCTTACCCCATTTACCCCAGCTTAAAGTTGTAACGTTAGGAAGACTTTGGAACAATTTGCAGCTTGCATTCAGGGGCATCGCAGAAACGATTCTTTACAGTGTTTGCTATTTAAGAGCTAAATGTAAAGGATGAATGGCTTGATATAGCTTCCATGCAAAACTTTCCTTCGTTTTACTCAGCTTTTCCCACAGGAGCAACCTTAGGGTGTTGCTGTCCCTGAGTACTGTTTGTTTAGCGCAAGAGCAGATGTAAAGTTATTTTGTGCCCTTATTAAAATGACTATTATATCCAGCGTCTGATTCAGTAGTCCATATCTGTACAGGACTTTTTTATAACTAGAGGCTGGACCTGAAGCCAGAAGTCTCCTGCCTAAGCTCCTGCTGTCATCTGAATCTTGGACAGACATTTGGATTCTTCTGGGAGTCTAGAGCATGCGTCAAACCCAGCTTCACTGCTCTAATCCCTTTTTCTTTTTCTTTTCTGGTTCTGGTCTTCTTGGCACTAGTTGGCCTTTTCCTCTCCTTCCACTGGATTTCTCTTTTTGATCTCTGCTCCTGCACCAGCTATGACTGTACCCTCACAGCACTTACAGATCATTTGCAAGTAAAAGGCTCTGTGACCAATGATCTCCAGGACCTCATTATTCAGTATTGACTCATAGCAGTAATCCTGCTCGGGAGTAGGCTGCGAGGTGCATTTTTGTGGCAAGCCATGATTTAGTTCTGTCTAAACTGTGATTCTGACCTTCCCTGCCAAACCTTCCTGCCTCTCCTTTGTCCTGGTGCCCATGCAACTACCTGGTGAACCTATGTGGGTTTCTTTACATCACCCAAAAGATCTGGCTTTTAACAGACCATCGCAGTGACTTTGCTTTTGACAGCCAAGAGGAGTCTTTCTCAGGATGCTCTGGTGGCATTTGTTGTAGATGAAAACAAGCTGGCTGCTGAAGGTACACGTGGTACATGGCTGTGAAAGGGGGTAAGAGGAGAAGAGTCTGCTTTGAGACTGGCAGTGAGATGGGCACTCGGGCCTGTGCTTTGATGCAAGTTCGGGCCATGCAAGCGTGATCACGAATGCTCCCCCCGCAGCCCAGCACCTGCCTGTACCCCCAGACTGAGCCGAGGCCACTCTGGTGTCATCAGGAGACGTGGGCCTGCAGCAGGGCTTCTGCCCAGGCTGTCTAAGCTGGGTACACAGTAAATTGCACATCAGCTGTAAAAATGGACCTTTGCTTTGAACAGGATGGCAGTAGCTCTGTCCATTGAAGGGATTGTATGCCTTCCTGAGCGTGAATTTTAAGGTCGTACATTGAGACTTTCAGGAAACACCACGCCACAGCAAAGTAGGAAATCAAAGCCAATGAGGCAGTCATAACACTGCGCCAAGAAAATGAGCTGTAAATGCCTCAGGCAGGCGGGACTGATCTTGGAAGTTTTCCAAGTGGCTTTTCTACCATAAGGGAAAAATACAGTCCAGCGGCAGCTTGGGGGTACTCGCTAGGGCAGCACCTCCTCACCTCGAGGGAACTTGCTCCATCTCTGGGTATCCACCAGGCAGGAGAGTCTTGTGTGAAAGGTCTGTAGCCCAGCTGCAGCTCCCTATATACATTAGACAGAAGGCATTGGGTACTAATGTCCTGTAGTGGTTGACTTTTTTATTATTATTATTTTTTTATGGTGTGTGTTTAAAAAATAAGTTTCAGAAAGAATCTAAGAATCTCAGTGGGAGACTCTCAGGTCAACTAGCTTAAGCCTTGTGAAACAGAATCACAGAATCGTCTAGGTTGGAAGAGACCTCCAAGATCACCCAGTCCAACCTCTGACCTAACACTAACAAGTCCTCCACTAAACCATATCACTAAGCTCAACATCTAAACGTCTCTTAAAGACCTCCAGGGATGGTGACTCAACCACTTCCCTGGGCAGCCCATTCCAATGCCTAACAACCCTTTTGGTAAAGAAGTTCTTCCTAATATCCAACCTAAACCTCCCCTGGCACAGCTTTAGCCCATTCCCCCTCGTCCTGTCACCGGGCACGTGGGAGAATAGACCAACCCCCACCTCGCTACAGCCTCCTTTAAGGAGGCTTGCGCTCAACCAGAGTTAAAGCCAGCAAAAATGTTTCCATGGCATTTCTCTAGCATTCGTCAAATGAAGGTCCTTCTGTGCTGCTTACAAGCCAAGTTTTGCAGCTTTGTCCCAGTGGATGAGAACCAGAGTGGAAGAGGGCTTCCTATGCAGAGTATGTGTGTGGGCACGTTTCATGTCCACATTAAATGGAGGGTGAGCTAAGCAAAAGGAATAAGCTATGAGGATTAAGAGCAGCTTTTTTCAGCCATATCTGACATTAACAATCCAAGATGATTCTAAACATCTTTGTTTAGCTGGTCTATTGGATTGAAGCAGTTGTGGTAATACAACGGATCTGTGTAAACCTAGATCAAGGAAGGGTCTAGCCAGCTGCAGCTTCTGAATAGTTCTTCATCTGCTTCTACATCTCTCTCTCTTCTGACATCGCAGGAGCTTTCTTTTGCTGTAATAGATTCCATACTAGGGTCAAATGCTCCAGGGATTTAACAGATTGAATAGGTCAAGTATTTGTCCCCAAGACTTTTATATTTGCACCTCTAATCTGCATAGAAAATAACTGCTTTCTTAGACAGATGTAGCTCAGTTCAACATAAAGATAACTTTGGATGAACTGATCCCTCTTCTCACCTGTGTAAGTGAAAGGAGAAATAATGCATAAAGATTTCAGTGATTGTAGAAGACACAGCTGAGCAAAACACTGAACCACCAAGCAGAGCAAGCATGCATCTGACGGCAGAAAGAGGTGAAAAATAAGGTCTCTCCATGTCAGTGAGTGACACGTAGCATTATATTTGCCTCCTGCCTGCTCACAATTAGGAAGCTGAGATGTATGCATGCCCCCGTCATCAATGCCAGCAATCTGTCTTAAATCTGGCTGGACCATCCCTAGCAACATGCTTTGTGCAGACACAGTCATGGAAGCTTGTCCTGCTGCACCTGGCATTTTGTTAGGATAAATAAAATACACAGCAGCCTTTATTTTATGTCACCTTGTCTTTAATTCCCAAACCTAACACCATCCTGCCGGTTGTTCCTCCTCCGCAACTGCTTTGCTCCATGGGGTAGCCAGGTGCAGTGTTACGGACAACTCAGAAATAGCTGGGGTGCACAACGGTTTCTGCTTCTAACTACCCAGGTCAGAGGTAGAAAAGTAAGCTTGGTCCTTTTGGTATTCTTCAAAATGAATTTGTGAATTCAAAATTGCCATTTTAAAAGCCACATCTATGTAGCAAGCCAGTCTTACTCCTAAGAACTGAATATTTGTCAAGCCCTTAATTGGCTATCGAACAAGTGGATGAGAGTACTGTAATTTTTACATATTTTGTTTGTGGTGTTTGGTACAATTATAGGAGCTGGGTGGAAGCATACTCACTGGTGCAAGAAATTTCCTTCCAGTGGCTGCAGACGCCTTGTCAGCTTTAGCCAGCAATGATCCACCCCCGAGTTGAATGTAAATCACATTAATAGCATGTACTTGCTGCTGCTGCTCAGACCACAGCTGCTGCTGGTGGAGAAAATGCAGAGAATGTTTGCAGAGGTCCTGCCTAGGAAGAGCACTGAGAAAGCACAGTTAGGCAGAAGATACAGCTTGGCTGTTAGCCTTTTATACCATACCACTCTCACATTATTGAGTGTCGCTTGTATCAGAGGGAACAAACATAGCATCTTTAATTAAACAAGCATTAGGCTGTTCCAGCTTTGCAGTGCTACGTTCAACTTTTTAACAGTTTCTGTGGAGTCTCTTTCTTGTCGTCACCAGGAAGCAGAAGGCTTCATGCAAACGTGATTTTTGCTTTTGCTTCTTGGCCATATTCCACTGTACTAGAAAGAGACTGGCACCAGCTGAAGGGCACCAAAGGAATCCTAAGGGATAAGGAGGTTGTGATTGGGGAATGCAGAGATGGAGAAATGCATGAGTTAGGGCCAAAGAGCATATGGCTCTTTCTGAACAAGCTGGTGGCTTTTGTAACCAGGTTGCCAGGAGAAGTTTTTTTGCTCTAGAAATTAAAAATGCTTGCCTGCTTCTAACAAAAGATAACAGTTTTGTCAACTCTATTTAAAAGAAGAAAAAAGAAAAAAGGAAGGCAAGGACTGGGGATGGTATGGTAGATTAAATCTGCATCCCAGGATGGATCACTCACTAATCTCACTGACATCAGTATCTGCTTGGTAGGTGGTGAGTTTTCTCTTTGTCAAGAAAAAATAAAGTGATTTGTAGAGATGAAGTGGTGGAAATATTTTGGGCTTCTTCCAGAGCAGCTTTGATTTGGTGCAGTGCCAAGGAAGAATCTGACATGGGAGCAGGGAGCAGACATCTTCCTTTTAAATTGAATAAGGCAAAGAAGAGGACTGGGGGAGAAAGGATACTTTCCACCTTAACTCCACCAGCTAACTTTATAAAAAGGGGAATTTGAGAATGTGACTAGAGCATAGTACTGAGTTCTAATGCCACATTAGCAACTTAACACCATCTGGTTTTATGTAGTATCTTGACCTTTAGTTCCAATTAAAATCCATGGAACAGTAATATTAATTACCTGTTTCAGCTCACTGATTGATTTATTAGAGTTCATAAACCATTTCCAACATTGAAGTATTGCCATCAGATTTTAATCTAGTCCATTAAAATAAAGAGCTAAATTTATTTTCAGATCTTAAGTATACCCTAGGGTCCTTCTGCCAACTGCTGTGGTTTTTACAGGCATTGCTTTTTTGTGGTTGTTTTTTTTTCTATTTTTTTTCTTTTTAAATCCCCATGAAGATCTATGACATGAACAAAGCATGCGGAAAACGTGGATGCTTTCTTTAATGTTTCAGCTATGGTATCTCAGGTATCTTTAATAATAGTAAGTATTTTCCTTTACATTGATTGCAGTGCTTCACAGGAGGATGGAGAATGCAATTTGATAAAACTGTCAGCAGGCAAACAGTTCTTTTCATGCCAGAAAAAGTAACCATAGTTCTTTTGTACTACAATGAAAAGTTTGTTGGCTATTTAATTCTGAGCAAACTGATGTCCCCCTCAAGCTGTAAGTGCAGAAGGGAGTGGACACAGGTGTTCTGGAGCAGAACAAGCTGGCATGTCTAGTTTTATATCTTTTCAACTTGTAAATTCCTAATGCAGATGTGTGACAAAGCACAGAACAGGTTATCCTTCCAGCTTACAGTGGAAGTTGCACCACGAGTACCACTGAATCACAAGCCAGGCAGCTGGGTTGGATGGACAGCGTTTTTGAAGCAGCATGTTTGGGCTACATGTTACTTGTCTGTTGGTTTTGAAGGCAGGGAGGTTCACATTTTGATAATTTCTCATAGGTGGAAAAACTTTTTTTAACAGCTTAACCAGAAAAATTCCAGTATTGTAACTTTTGCGACAGAATCCAGATGGGTGGCTGTTGCCTGTACTGTAGATTTGTCCTTGCCCCAGAGCGCAATGTGTTTCTGCAGGGCAGCTTTGTGGAAGCAGTGGCACATAGGTGTCTACAGTTGCAGAAAAATGGTTTCTGGCAATATGGTTATGACTTGAGTTGTTCTAGCCCAAACAGTAGGTTAATTCTAACCCTTTTCTTACTGAAAATACCTGTGTAACTTGTCAGTTATTTGTGAAACATCCTTCTGCCGTTCAGGAAACCACCAGAGAATGACTAGAAAAAACAGATAGGTTATTTTCACCATCCAAAAAAAAAATGAAGGCTGTAAATTTTATAACCTGAATATGTAGTCCATGCAGAATTTTTGCAGATGCTGAGGATCAGTGTTTGAGACCCATCTGCTTGCAATTTGGACTGTTTGGTGCTCTTCTGCAAGCAGTGGAAACCCCTTTCTGGTCTAGCATCTTCCCAGCGCCTCCCCCCAGAATCTACATCCCTTGTCCCAAACAGACCATACGTCACATGTGCAAATGGTTGCTTTCTAAAACCTCCCAGTTGTTGACCCTTGCTGATTTATATTGCAGAGTCCAGTGAGCAATAAAGCACAATCTGTTTGACATCTTAGTTTATGTTATGCTCTGCTCAAGCTGATCAGCATGAGTCTTAGCATTCCTCTTCAAGCATGATGCATGTACTTTGAGGAATGCTCTTCTGTGTCTTTTGGCAATTACATGACTGAAGGAATTGCTACACAGGCAGTCTGGGGCATTTAGGCTTGTTTGAAATTAAAATGCCGATGTTTCTTGGTTTTCTTGGTTTTATTTTGTTCACACTACACAACCAGCTGCCAGAACTCATGTGCATTGGGAAGTCTCCCTGGTTGTTCTGGTATAACTTCCCTGGGGCAGTTATATAGGTGTGACTTGTAGTAGATATACCAGAGTAAGGCAGGAAGGCTTTACTTTTTCCCCGTTTGGGTTATATGGCTTATGAGTGATAGAAATTAAACTTGAACAATGTGGTTTTAGGTCCCTGCGGTGAATTACACTGATCTATATTGGTCCTTGTTCCTGTGTCACTATCTGTTCTTCTCTCAGTGGTATAATGCAAGAGAACCACTATAATTAGTGGGAACTACTGTGCAAGACTGTGCTGCACCAGCAGAGCATCTGGGGAGGCAGAGAACTGCTTTTAGCTGGAATTACAGTTTCCCCCATCTGCAAAACGGAGGGCTTCCTAATGTACCTGTTTTACTGGGATTTGCACTTGCAACTTAATGCCTTCTATTCCATTTCTTTCTCCATTTTTTTCCCTAGAAATTGTGGATGGCAACGTTAAAATGACTCTTGGAATGATCTGGACCATCATCCTTCGTTTTGCCATTCAGGATATCTCAGTTGAAGGTAAATCTCAGTTCTTTCAAGCCACAGTTGAGCAGCAAACAAATGGGGTGGCCACATGGCTTTGCCACTTAAAAGGCCCAGAATGTGCTTGTAGATGAGTCACTGGAAGATCCCAGGGAGCTACCATTCCCAAGCTGCCCTATGGTCTTATTGACTTTTCTGTCAAGATTCAGATATGCTGAGAAGACTTTTCACCTCATCTTCTTGTAAGAGAATTTAAGAGCAGCTCAAAAAGATGGCTAAGCAGGAAAGTCAACTTTGATGTTGGAATCTATTGTATTTCTTGCAGGCTGATTCAAGGACTAGCACTGAAAATGAACGTTTCTTCTGCAAGTCCTACAAAAATCTCCTCTCTAATCCCAAAATGCCATCTCTTTATTACAGAACCTCTTTAAGAAAATAACAATATCAAAATCATTCCAGTACACTCTTCAAAGAAAGAATTTTATGACAAAGGAAGTTAAATAAAGTGCAATTCAGTGCTGCCTCTACTAAAGAGGAGTTGGTCATGTTTTTCTAGCATGTGCTCCAGAGACTCTTGCTTTCTGCGAAAGTGGGTTAATTGGTGTGCATTCTTTCTTTCTTTAGAGACATCTGCTAAAGAAGGACTTTTGTTATGGTGTCAGAGGAAGACAGCCCCCTACAAAAATGTTAACATCCAAAACTTCCATATCAGGTGAGTCACAGGCAAGAACTTAGCTTTACAATCCGTGTTATTTTCAGATGTCTTTATGCTATATTTAAAAATTTTCCTGACACATCCACATTTCCATAGGAAACTATGTTACATGGTAGCATAGTCCAGAGAGACGCATAGGAAATTAAAGGCAGAGGTTATAAGAGGATACAAGCACCTACATCCCAATTCTTCATTCTGGTTACAATTGCTGCTTTTGAGAAGTTGGAGAACTTTTCATGGAGCATGAGGTCCTCTGAGAGAAGCGTATATGACAAAGGATAAGCAAGATCCTTCCACTCTGTGAAAACTCAGAATACCTTAGAAGAAATGAAGTAAGGGCTTTTTAAACCCTTATTTCACCAGGAACTTTGTTGTACAGCAGGGTTAGGATGGGATGAAAGGTCTTGTTGCTCTGCTTTTAATATTTGTAAACTGACAGACATTCTACTGAAGATTATGTGTAATAGTGCTTTTGCAGCACATCTCAGAGAACTGTATGAACCTTATAAATGTAAAGCTTTTTTTTTTTTTTGAGAGCTGAAGTTCTGTCCATGTTAACCAGTACTGTAGTGGACCTAGCTATGGGCTTTGCTTAAGACTGAGTGCAGAAGTGCCTTTGAGAACACCAAGTGCATCAGTGCTTCACATCCCAGATTAGTTGATGAAGTCTTTAGATTTGATAAATTGTAGGAAACGATTATGCTAATTGGAATGAAGAATTATGGTTCCACTTCTGCTCGTACGTCCAGAGCAGTCTGGGAAGTGAAGCATTAGCTTATTTAATGCTGGTTATAGCCACCAACATTTGTTCCCTTCCTCCTCAATCTGTCTCTTCCCTAAGGCATGCACTTGTATATACACCTTTTTTCAACCCTGAGCTCTGCACCTGTTCTTGCATGCTCTCCAGGACAGGAAAAATTCAGCACAGAAAACTGGTGTAAAGGAGGTGGCAATACAAAGGGCAAGTCCTAATTGCAGTGTATTTTTTTTAGGGCTTGAAAGGAATCCTTCCCAGCACTTACAGAGGTGCTGCTGGTTAGAAACTAAATCCTCATTAATCATCCTCCTGTTTTGGTGCCTTCTCTCATGCTCATACTGTGTCTCTCCCTGGCTGAGCACTGTTCATTGTGCTCTCTTCTGTCTCTCTTACAGTTGGAAGGATGGCCTTGGTTTCTGCGCTTTAATTCACAGACACCGTCCAGAGCTCATCGACTATGGGAAGCTACGAAAGGTACAACTCAATTTGTTTGTCATACCAAATGTTTGGGTCCATGGAGGTAAAGAGGGAGAAGAATTAGCTTGATAAACAGATAACTGGACAACTTCAACACAAGCTGGCAGTTGCAGGGCTAGGGGGAAGGAAGGAGGGGATGAATCAGTACATTCAGGCTTCTTAGTGAAGCGTGAACTTAATGAGCTGCCTGCTTGACTTTCCTTGCTTTCAGACTGCCTTATACCAGCCACACGTGCCCCAGTCCCAGCTAATGAGCAAAAACTGGCAAATTCACTAACACCAAATGTAAGGCTAATTCTGTACTAATGTCACAGACTAGTGAGTCAGATCAGACTTCTGGGAAGAGCTGGATGGAAACCGGTTACCTGGTAATCAAGTGTAAAAGCTCAAGTGAGGTGGGTGTTGTGCCCTTACTGGATGCTTGCCACGTGCTTCCAGTCAGCACTGAGCCATCCGCATACTGGACGTCTCCTAGCATGTAGATGTCAAATACCAGAAAAGCATTTGCCATAACACTTAAGTTTTATTTTAAAAATTGCCACTGGCAACATGGCATCTAGCTGCTCCAAAGTTTGCCTCCTGTGTGTCTTGGAAACAAGACTGCTACATGGACGATGAGAGAGAGTGATCAGCGCTTTGTGTTGCCAGCAGTGTTCTGACCCAGCCGGGTGTCAGAAGAGCAAGCTGGATTCGCATCCTACTTGCATTCCCACCACCTGCTTAGATCCTGTTTACCTATGTCTATGTATACAACCAGAGTGAAATGTCACCAAGAGCATTATTTGTGTACTGTTACTGGGGCTAATATATTAGAAGTTTGACCATCTGATCTCATGGGCTGGCTGTTAGAAAGATGCTAGCTAGAAAAATAAGCATAGAATCCCATCACTAATAGATCTGGGCTCTTGAATTACTGTGCAAATGGACAATATGTAAATGAGTTAATCAAATTAGCTGCTTCCTTGAGGCAGTGACTTGTACAATGCCTGATCTGCTTTTCAGTAACCTTTTAGATCTTTACTGTCTTGCAGAGCAGTCAATTATATTATCTGATCAGTTTTGGTGTCTGGAGTCAGCATATGATGAATAAACAGTGGGGATAGACTCTACCTGTTTACATAAACAGCAGCAATAAAAAATGGAATTACTGGGGCTAACTACATTTTCAGTGTCTGATCTTGGGAAAATAAAAGCAGCTAAACCCAACAGGGTAAATGCTACAATGCTCTCCATTACCAACAAAGTCCTAAGCCAAACCCAAACAAAACCAGAGTAAGGGAAAGAAAAGGAAAGTTATTTGGTCACTTTGCCTGCAGGCCTTATAAGGTGAAGGAGAGGGTGATTGTTCTAGCCAAAATCAATATTAATTGGAAGGAATTTGTCCTCCTTGGAGTATGGTTAAAGGCAACCAGTTCCTTTTGTGTTCCCCTTGACTTTGATCACATCCTTCATCGGGTTCCCTCTGCATTCCTGCAGTCTTCTGACCCTTACTGTATCATTTTTATTTTTGTTCTGCCTTGATTGCTTTAAAGGCATGAGATTAAATGCATGTTTGATTACTCTACAGAACTCAAGTCTTGAGCAAATAGCTGGGAAGAACTTAGCTCAGAGCCTAGCCTTTAGCTCTGATTGCAGTTGATGTGTGCTGAAGTTGCCTTTTTTACACTAGATCTTTCAAACCCATCTGTATAATGTACAAACATGGCACCTTCCTAAATACAGTATTTGCCTGCACAATTTCTGCACCCTTCTCCTCAAAACAAAGCAAACGAACAAACCCCAGCACTTTGAATCTGCCCTGGCTCTGGGGATTTATGGTGCAGAGAAAGACATGAGGAGGGCTGCTGAGATCAGCCATTGCAGCAGAGGATTGGTTAAAGGTCCACCTCCAGGTATCTTCCATCCCTAGGGATTGATTAGCTCACACACCTCAGCTGCGTGTGCCTTTGGTGATGTTGTGTGTTTGTATACACACACACACACACACAAATAAATGAGAGAGAGAAGTGAACATCAGCAGTCCAAGATGATAAGAAGTCTGCATTATACCTCCTGTTTGAGCAGCATTCTCATGCAGTTTTAATATTTTCTGCTCCTTCGTAAAGGCTGTGTCTGTGCTACATACCGTGTGTTGGCAGTGTATGGTAGCAAAAGGTAGGCAGTGAAGCTGTGTGTCTGCTTCCCAAAAAATTAGAAAGTTCTTTTATCAGCATGGTTGTTCTTGGTTCCTAGCTCTTTTTTCTTTAGCTATAGTAGTAGAGTGAGCACAATTATTTTCTGCTGACACGCAGTGCCTAGCTGAAGGTGCTTGTATTGACCAGGCCCTGAAATGAAAGGTTCAGGTCAACCTAATTTGGTGTCAGTAATTCCCTGACACCACAACAACTTATTTGGCTAGATGGCTTTTATTCAGTGCAGGTCTGTCTGCTATTGTTCTGGTCAATGTAGGTAAGATCTTCAGCTCATGGTCTGCACATGAGGGATATGCAGAAGATGGGGCTTCCCGTCCTCCTTTTACCCCCATCCAGAGCTCAACTGTGAACCACATCTAAGATATTTTCATCCAGTACAGTGGTTGATAGCTCAAACACCCCCTCATGTACTGCAGTCCATATAGAAGTGTCATCTGTGCGCTGCTGTTGAAGGCATTTCTTACAGATATTCCTGAAAACATGAATTGTACTAACTGGATTTTTTTTTCCCAGTGTCTTCAGCTCTGGCAGATATAGGAAGTGCTTGCTCTCTCTTGATTTTCCTCCATCCCCTTTCCTGATTGCTAGCTAATAGAAGATTTTTTCATGTCACACTGCAATAATTGCCATGGCAACCTTGTGTGCTGCAAGGGCTTGGGACTAGCTGGAGGAGGAGAGATGACTCCCTGTGTGAGTTAGGGTTGTGGTGGAAAAGGAGGAGCTGTGGTCGTCTTTAGACAGCAAAAACAGAGAATGTGCCAGGTAGGCATCTGTTTAGAGCAGGTGTGTACTGTCTGCCACTGTTAAAACAACATTATTGTTACGTGGAAAAAAACTATAGCTTTCCTGGTTGTTGGCCCTGCCAGAGCTCACAAGTTACTGCTTTTCTTAGGTGTCTCTATTTCTGTGCTCATGTAAGCAGGCTGGGAACTGAGGCACCTCTGGAGACCCTCATCTCTGTCAGTGGTGGTCTGGGATGTGTGTCTGAGCCATGGAGGGAAGGGACAAGTCACTTGGCTTTTGTTTGCTCTGCTGCCTTTGGGTCCCTAAAGCATGACTGCACCTGTGGTGCTGGAGTGCTGCTTTGCGTGGCCTGGAGTCGCCAGGACAGTCTTCACTTACTTTTCCCTCTTCACGAGGAGTCAACTGAAATGAGGAATATGAAGTAATGATTAGCTGGTGTACTAGGGGCTGGAACTGAAAGCAGTGGTGTTTGGAGGAATTTATAGGGTCTTAAGGCCCTGTTGAGGCCGCTAGGGAACCCTCTGCCTTGCAACCAAGAAGCACCACCTTTGTGGTAAGCAGCTCCACTGTCTGTGAGGGGTGAAGCTTTTCCCACAGGGAACAAGGCCTTGCTCAGGTTTATCTCTCTGTTCATCTCCAGGCTTGTCTTGGGCTTAGATAGCTTGCTTTCAGTAGCGTTATCTTTAGCTTCATTCCCCAAGAGACGGTGTGATCACACATCTTTGTTACATACGAAAAAGAAGTCAGCTGGCTTCATCTAGGTAAGCCTTCGGTTTCCCACACGTTAAGACTTCCAGCCCTTCCTTTGGGAGTGCCCAAGACCAGTAAGTTTTCCCATCAGGAAACCTCTCCCAGCTTTCAGCTTATGAATTCTTTTTAACCTTGGGCAGCACTGCTCCTGGCGTTGTTACTCGCAGACTGATAGGAAAGCTATCTGCAGCAAGTTTGCACCTCCCTTTCCTCCAGGAGAGGCTGACCGCTCCTCCGGCAGCTCTGGCAGACAGGGCTGTGCTGAGGAAGGGTCTGGGTTAATAATACTAGGCTCTCTCTTGGGGCAGAGGGTGTTAGTGATGTCGTGGTATTCATGGTCAGCGTGGGTTGAAATTAAAAGTACATGGTGGTGATGTTTCTACAGAAGGAGAAAATGGCACATGGGCTAGGGGAAAATTTCACTCGAGTGAAAGAAAGGCTGTTACGCTTCCTTCCTCTAAGGGTAAATGGAGGTGAGGTCCTGTCTACATGTAGCTAGTCTCAGCTCCTCAAATAAGGCTTTTGGTTACTCTTTGGGTTCATTGTGGTTTCTGCACAGCAGGTACCAGAGACAAGCAGGCTGAAGTTGAACTGGTGCCAGTGTCTGTAAGTCCATTGCACAGGGTGGCTGCTTGTGGCTGGAGGATATTTAAAATCCCCTGCACCTCTGCTAAGCTCTGAAGAGGTGGATTTAGATATATCTGTTGAAGTCACCCCTGAAAGTGTTCTAAATAGAACTAAGAACTAACTGGTGCTGAGAAATGATGGCCTGTTGCCATGTGTGACAGCCGTTCGTTTCATCACAGTGCGCCCATGCAACATTTCCTCACTTAATATTGACTTGTCCCAGTGGACTAAATATGGATTACTGGTTGGGTCTGTTTGGATGGCCGCTGTGTATGATTTACTTTGGTAGGTGAAACTTTGCTGCCTGCTGGAGACATTCATCCAAAGGAACATGATATTGTTATGGGATGCCAACCCAAAGCATGCATTAATTCTTGGAGAACTGCTGCAGCAAACCTCTTCCAGAATGGCTCGGTTTCCTAGCTTCATGAACACAGTAATCCAGGGGCTACTTTGTGACCAGTGCTGTAAAGAAACCTTTCTGCATGCCTTCACCAGTCCTTCCAAGCCTGCCTGGCTTCATCTTTCATGCTTAGTGGGTTCAAAGGAGGTTGCCTATTGATTAAAGGTTAGGTACAGCTCAGTCTTCCAAGTCATTGCAATAAGTGAAGGCACATGCTCTCAAAAAGGAAAGAGGTAGAGCATGGATGCTAGTCCAGGAAGAAGGTGAAAAGATAAAACTTCTTTTTCCTAATATTTAAGGCGGGACATGGTGTGTATGGCACAAATGATAGTATGGAGAGACACCCTATCCTTCCTCTCTCCTAAAAGCCTCTTAGCAAACAGTGACTAAACACTAGCATTTTGTGCACAGCCCCTCCTCCAGCAGAAGCCACCTGTCTCAACAGTAGAAACAGTCATCCATGAAATTGATTGATCCTTCAGAATAAATGTCATGGATATGCAGGAATATAGGAATCAGGCTTGTATGAGGGGCTGATACTGCTTGGTAGGTGTTTTGTTGCTGATCATTGCATTTGAAAGCTGGGAGCAATTTGCAGAGGTCTTTCATTTCCAGCGACATCTGTGTTTCACATTCTCTTGTTTGGTTCTCTAAAATCTAGTTAGCTACCTTTGTGATATGACTCATGTCACACGAAACTTTGTTTAGAATTTGATTACTGTGTATTGATGTCTGTATCTGAAGTGCATCCTGCTACAGCAGAAGGTTTATACCTAGAGGAATAGAAATATACCAAGGAAATGGCAAGTCCTGTGCAGCGCTTAGGAAGAAAACCAATGCTCAGACAAAATGGGTACTTTTATATATATTTATTTTGTAGAGATTTGTTCAAACATTTCTCTTCCTCCCACTCAACTGGTGTTCAACAAACTGTACACTAGCTAAGGACAGCACCCGTTGCAGATGTTGTTACTATTTTAGTATTGCTTAGATGTTCTAACAGATACACTGCTCTGCAGTTCTTTAAAATGGAAGATGCAAACCTAATGTAAGCATGATATGTAAATGTGTGATATGGCCATTTACTATCAATATGATGTGAAGCTAATGTTACTTTAAACTAAATGCAAAACAAAATGTATTACTCCTTTTTGTTGCAAGTGCATAGATTATATGTTATTATCATATCATGAGTCTCCAGGCTCTGCTTTCAAAAGGAGGCTAATTATTTCATCCTGCTACATGAGGAGTTGCACGTAATTTTGTCTGGACAGCTGAGTTACCTGAACCAAATAAAGCACAATTGCTTTGTTTTGAGAGAAATGCTGTGAACCTTGTTACGAGTTGATGCTAATGCTCTGGCTTTCTTTCTTTCCCAGGATGATCCTCTCACTAACCTAAACACAGCCTTTGATGTGGCTGAGAAATACCTGGATATCCCCAAGATGCTGGATGCCGAAGGTAAAGTAGAATGCAGGGGGTGTTAACTTGCTTTATCTCGACATTTCCCACTTCTTCTAGGTGGATTTGTATTGTGCAAGAATTCAGTAACATCTGAGTGCTCCCTCCATCATCACATACTAAGTGTGCAAGAAAAAAGTTACAATGGAATAATTAATCACGTTTTGCTTCCCTCTTCCTCCTGTGCCCCTCAGTTTTCTGTCTGATATGGAGATCTTAACCTGGGGTTGACTCACTAGGCAGAGATGAGTAACACCTGGCTATGTCTACAACTGACCAAAGTGTTCCCTTTCAAGACCCAGACTTAATGCTGAGATAACGTATGGTGTAGGACTGTGCTCCTTTTGCTCCAAATTTTTTTTCTGTGCTCTTTCTGACACTGCTGTTGACCTTCCTTTTGGGGATGCGATACCAGTATTATAAACTGCTTCTTCTTGACTGCTTGGAAGTCTCGGGCATGAAGATCCCTCAGTGACGGGATCTTGAGACCAAAGCAGAAATCCATGTTTTTCAGAGATGCTTTTGCCACTGACTGTGACTGCTTCCCAGAGGCCACTGGGACAGCAAGGATTACTTCTCCAAGCCTTGTCAGAACCAGCTTGGCTATAGACCAGAGACTGTAACTCTGGAGTATAAACAACAGCCTAAAATAGTTCACTGGTTCAGGGGCTGAAGCCAGCTGGTTTCAATGGTGGAAGCTGTATTTCAGGCTTGGTTTTGACAGGAGAAGCAATTAAAGGCATTTTTTAAATAAAGGAGAGAGAGGAACCAAGGGGGAAAGTTGGAAATAGGACAATTGAACCCAGTTAACCTGTATTTGGGTAACTAGGAAGTTCATGTTCATATTCTTAGGCAGTGTTTCCCATTCCCAGGGATGAGTCTCAGTTTCCCTGCACTCACTATGTTGAGGTCACAAAAAATCATGAGGTTTCTGGAGTAGATGTGAATGCTTCCTGCCATTCTGTAGGAATAAAGCCACCCCCAAAATAAGTGGATCTAGCTTCAGATCTCAGCATAGCTAACAATGATGAAGAGGGTCACTTAAAGAGCTTCTATTGCTTTTTCTTGATCAGTCTCCTCCCTTACAGACTGGGACTAATGTGCATTCCTCTACACCATTAATTCTGATCTCTGGAGGTGTTGAGTTTCTCTTGAAACTAATGAAAGGGTCTTTTGAAATTCAAATCATCATTGTGTTGAAATGGAGGACAGGGGCACAGAAAGGAAGGAAGAAAGGATCTTTTCTGAAGAACTGCATAGAAGAATTGCAGTATGGTACATCTATAAAAGCCATATCAACCTGTTGCTAGTTTGGATTGATTCTACCCATCACTCACATTAATGCTCTCAGGATGGGGAAGCGCTCCGATGTGAGACATGTTGACATATGGCTGCATTAGCCTGGCCAGACACTGGAAGCAATTTTATCATGAGGGAGGGGAACCAGAAAGGGTAATCTTGGCTTCTGAGAGAGATACATTTTCTAGACAAAGCTGGGAAGCTCTTCAGAGTTGCTATGACAAGTGTATACCCTACCAGGCCTCCTGGACAGTTGTGGTTCTCCCCTTCCTTTACTTTCCTCCCATCAGTTGGTTATGCTCTTAACGTGAGGTTTTTTTTGACAGACATTGTTGGAACTGCCCGTCCTGACGAGAAAGCCATCATGACCTATGTTTCTAGCTTCTACCACGCCTTCTCAGGAGCCCAGAAGGTATCACAGGATCCCAAGCTCCCTCCACAGAGCACACCTGGTGCCGTTGCTAATGTCCAAACCTTTTTTTCTTTCTCTCTCTCCTCTCTAGCTACGGGCATCTTTATTATGTTTTTGGTAGAGTTGGCTGTTGGTTCAAAGTGGTGCCCCAGACACAATACATGGGGCAAGGGAGCCAGGAGTCCTACTTCCCTATAGTTAGCGTTGCTGTTCCAGTGGCACTTATATATGCCGGTGCCTTGGCATGCTCATAAAGGCCAAGAAAGAGGGGAGCCTTCTCCATTTGCCTTCCAAACTGCTGCCCTGATGGCTGGGGACCTGCACTCCCTCCGTCTGGGAAATCTGAGCTACGATGCTTGGTTTCACAAAGATGGAGACCACAGATTGCTCTGCTCAGCTGCTCACTGCAGGCTGACCCCACTGGAAACAATGCAAAACAATGCTGATACTTATTCACTTTTTTTGTTTTCTTTAGAAAGATGGGGTAACAGAGCTGACTTAGTGGTTTTATGTTGGGTTCAATGAATACTCAAAGACTTATCTTTTACCTTATATATGCTGCAGGTTGCCACACCTGTGCTTCAAGGTCCAAACCTGCTGCTTTCTTGAGTCATGCCACAAATTCAGTCCCAGTTCACCTGGGTCTTACAAAGCATGTCTAATGAGTACTTCTATGGTGATATATGAACAGAGCACTGTATCATGACTGAGATGCCTGGCTTTGTTCATTTGTTTCCTTTTAACCTTTCCTCACCCACCATGCTGAAAATCAGGCAGTCGAGTCCTCGCCATGTTTGGCTTTGCCATTATCCTGTTGGTAACGGAGTCACTTAAGGAAAACGTTTTGTGGGTGAGACCTTGTAAACATCTCTGGCCAAAACCCAGCAGCATACTGGAGTGCCGTAGGAGCGTGCAGTGCTTGGTGAAGCAGAGCAGACAGCGCGTAGGAAGCGCGCTGCTTCGGAAGGCTCTGATCTCTGCAGCTCCTCAGTGTGCAGCAAGGCCTCGGGCACAGCCCTGAACACCTTCCGACAGTCCGTTTGTACCCTCCGACCACAGCTGGGAAGGTGCAGAGCCCGGATCCTCAGCTCAGGACCCTCCTGGATGCAGGGGGAGGGCGCAGGGGTGCCGCTTCGAGCCACAAGCCAACGCTGCTAGCCACCTTCTGATCCGACCTCCCAGCTCCGCATGGAAATCTGTTTGGCCTGTCCTGCTCTGCATGATGGGAAGTTTTCTCCCCCTCTCTCACGCCACCCATGACTGTTTTGTTTTATTCTATGTGCTGCTTCTTACTTTATCCTTTCAACCTCTTTTCCTTCTCTGCACAGATATTATAGGCACGCTAAGGCCGGATGAGAAGGCCATAATGACCTATGTTTCATGTTACTACCACGCCTTCTCAGGGGCGCAGAAGGTGAGACTTTACCGCTAACAACCCCCTCCCCACTCCCTGCCCTGCCCACTTGTCCTCTCCACCGAGGAAGGTTCCAGCCCCTCCGCCCGGCGCAGCGCCGAGGCTGAGCAGTCTCTGCTGCACCCCATCCACCCCATCCCTGCTGGAGAAGTGATTTAGATGTCCTTCCAAACAGCTGCTCCTTCTCTCCAGTTTTCATGTCCCAGCGGTGGAGAAAGCATTGATTAAGCAGGCATAGAAAGAGGAATGAGTGTCTGCTCTGACAGAGTCAACACCCTGTCAGTGACTTAGCAGGCATCATCCTGGCCAGGCGATGCATCTCCAGAAGTGCCGTAATCAGATCAGTCTGGCCCAGGACTTTGCATCCTGTCTCCCTTGAGCTGCCTGCCTTCTGTTCTCACTCAGCTTCTGCTAGGTCAGTCATCACTTCCTAGATTGTATCATGTCAGCTGACTACATGGTGGTAGCCTCTTTTGGAGTACTTTTGTGCTCCAGCCATGAAGTTCATCCCTACCGGGCCTTGAGCTTTCCCACACACACTCACTTCTCCATTCCTTGCTTCTCTATAGTCATTCTCCTCCCAAACCACCTGTATGTTTTATTTCTCTTTCCTCTGCTTTGCCCATTTCTGTAGCTTCAGTCCTACTTCCTCTTTACCCCAGAGTCTCTTTGCCTGGCACTGGGACATTTCTCCTCAGAGGAACCAGTCACTCACAGGCACGTTCTTTGGGCGAACTTCCTGCAAAATGGAAATTGCCCTGCAATCCTTTCAACAGAAGAAAAAGTTCCAGCCTTTCCCCCCATACCATAGCCTGTCTGGGCTGCAGCCTTTCCACGAAATCTTTGCAGATTTCAGACTATGAGCTTTGGAACAATAAAATCCAAAACTCAAGACTGGATTCTTCTCGTTATATACGGGAATTAAAATCTCCCTGTTTCCGTAACTTCTTTCTCTCACCAGGCCTTTTCTGTTTGAGACCCAGTCCATGCGTTGCCCAGCTTGAGGGGTAACTTGACTCCAGAAAGGCTCCATCTCTTTTGTGCAAAACAGTGCTGATGGTTGCAGCATTGATATAGATACCATGCTGATGCTGGCTCTCAGAGGGCAAAAACAGGCAATAGGTTCCAGGGAGCAGCTTTTTGGGTGAAGCTTTTTGTTCCCTGCTGTGTTGTGTATGAATGAGATGGTGCTATCTGCTTTCCAAGGAACTGGAAATATGTTCCACAGCAGTGCAGTAGATTTGCCCGCTTGGCATGATTTATGTAGTTAGGACTTGTCCACTGGGATCCTGCTTTGTGAATAGTTCAAAACCCCTAACACCAGGCTGCAAGCTCCATCCAGCTGATACTTGCCTCTGACGACTGTAGTCTCAGAACTCACGCCAGCCCAGCGATAAGGCCTGTTGTTTGCCAGGTGCCCCTTAGGAATTGCTCCATGCTTAACCCGAAGAAAGGGCAAACCACGAATACAAGGAGGGTAGTAGCCTGCTGCAGAAGTGGCTGTGTCCTTCTCCAGTCCCCTCCTCTTCTCTCTGCGCCCATTCCACCCTTTGGAAACCTGCTCAGCAGGTCCCATGTTCTCATCAGCAATTGAGGTGGATGCTAGATCTGCTGGGATAACTGAAAACAACCTTCTGCTGCCTCAGGGCCTGAACCAAGTAGCTGGGGCAAGAACTAGTGATGGAGCTTCTTTGTTAATAAAGCTTCAAACTGATGTGGTCTAACTGGCTTGTAGGGAAGATAAAAGATTTAATCATTAATTAAATTTTTAGTAGGCCTGATGGGCCAGCACCTCAGCGGAGAGCTGGCAGGAGGGGCCCAGTTCCTTTTTGGAGCTGCCCCAGCCATACATTAGGCAGCTGCTGAGTGACACAGATTCAAATCCCAGGGCAAGTGCAGAGTGATTGCTGAGTGCAAGCCCCAGCCCAAAGTGTCTTGTAACATATTGCTGCCTTGTGCATGGTTAGGTGACTTACTGTGATATCACTCCATTTTTCATTCAGATTTTTCATTACTGCCACCAGTCCTGAAGGGGAAGTCCCATGAGCCGCTTTCTGCTTCTTTCACTCTCTTATACTGAGCCTTTGAAGGTACAGGGTCCCCAGCCTGACGTGTGTGTAGATGGCTGCTTTTTCTTTATGCCATTTTGTTATATATATTTAAGTATATATATGTAGGTATACTTGCTTTGGTTGGTTTGCTTGTTTTCTAACTGCTTCTGACTTTCACACTAAATGCATGATTGTTTACTACTGGTTGGCTTAATATTTTGTAAACCTTATTTCTGGGGTGAAAATTTCTAACTAACTTTTTGCTATTTCATTAAAATATTGTGTTTGGCATACAGTATTCTAGGGTGGTCCTCTGAGGCCAGAGGGCAGCAACAGGCAGGCACCCTCCCTACGTAGCACGCTGGGGGAATGCCTTCCTTTGTCATCGCCCTCACCGAAGAGACCTGGATCCAAGAGCTAGAGACACAACTCCACTTCCATCCTAAGCAGTCCAAGTCAGGGTTGAGAATTAGAGAAAAGACAGTAGGCAGAGAAATTACTGCTACTTCTGCTATTCTTTGGCTAATCAGGTTTCCATTTTGAGCCCACCAAACAGGACATAGATATCTAACAGCACTGCAGTATCAAGCAGAATACCCTAGTCTCACCCTCCCTCCATGATCTTTGATGACAGTAAGTAGTATAATGTGTTAGTGCCGTGCTGTACCAAAGCTGATCAGCTCACACAAGTCCTCAGAGAATCCAGCTATGTAGATTTCAGACCCCAGGATGGTGCATCTGGCTTATCAGGGCTGCTCCATGCCTTGTGGGCATCCTGGCTTGTTTGGACCCAGCCTGAGCATCCCAAGTGCATCATTGCCTTAAGCAGTATGGGGAAGACAAAATGGCTTTTTCCACTCCATTAATGAAGATGTAGGGGGAGCTGCCTTGGTCTCGTGTAAACACTTTCATGTGCAACTCTTCTTTTACCTGAAAGCGTTTCACTGAGGTGGTCATCTCTGCAGAACTGCTCACAAGTAGCAGTGCGGGGTGTATTTGTGGAGGTCACCTGAAAATGCTGGGATCCTTTTGTCCTACCGCGCTCAGAGGAAGTCAGTGTAACACGTTGCTCATGACATGAGTGGTCACAGTGGCCACAGAGCCTTTCCTGCTGCTGCTTACTTACACAGAGCAGGCACTTGCATAGAGCACCCTTACACGGAGCAGTCTGGAGTAGGCAAGAACCACGGAGCAGCAAGTACTGGTACAGGGGAGGAAGAAGATTGGCCTCTGCATGTCAACCGTTAAGATAACACAAATAATGCCGTAATTGCTGACATTCAGAGGGCTCTTGTGTTTGGACAGATGTTCAACACATATATACACACGCAGACCTGGGCAGCTGGAGGAAATCTATCGTCAGATAGATGTAAATATGCCTGTGCAAAATGGGGTCCTTCCTGCACAGCTGGCTGCTGCTGCAGTGAGCTCCAGGGGTAAAAAAGCAAAGAAGGAGAGTTAAGAGTGTGCAGGGAGCTCCTCTCCTGGGAAGACTGATACAAACATTTGGCACCGCCAGTTCCTGCAGCCAGTAGGCACATCGTGGTAGGGCTCTGGCACTGGCTTTTCAACAGACCATTCAGTCTCGTGCCTATGAAGTTTTCTCTGGATATCAAAAAGCACTCCATTAAAGTAAAAACTTCTGTTAAAAACAGATCAAAGTACAAGTTTTCTTAAATGCAATCATCATTTACATTTTTTATTTTTTTTTTAAGTGAAATGACTTTTTCCTGTATGGTTTCATCTGATGTGTTTCTAATTAGTTAATATCTGTGCATCTGCTAGCTGGCCCACTTTAATGAAGGGACAGATCACTGAATATACATTTTTAGAGGTTCTTACAAATAACTAAGATCATCATGTCCCCTGAGACCTTCACAATCCATATGTCACTGTACAGCCTGTGACTTTATTGCTGTTCTTGCTGCCTCACGTCAGCTGCAAAATTCAGAGGATTTTTCTCAAATGGCCTTGAATAAACAGATAATGAAAGGCCTTTTAAAAATAGAAAGAGGTTGAAACTTGCCAGCTATAAGCTTGGCAAAACTTCTTTTGTCATCAGTCCCACACAGAGTCTTAAGGCAGGGCACAGTGCTGATGACTGCTCTGTTGTAGCGCTGGCACGTGCCCTCCTCTTCATCTCCAGTTGGCCTCTGCGAGTGAGGAAGCGAGTGAGGAGAACTCCTCCACAGGGGTCCTACGGGGAGCTCCAGCACCTACCCTAGGCACCAGGGTGATAACTGTGCTGTGGTAAGAGGATGCTGAGCAATCTCTAGGCACCTATCACAGGGCCACGTCCTCCAAGGCTTTATGGCCTTGCACCTACCACTGTAATAATAAAGGGAGCTGTGCAGATCCATGGATACATGCTGTACAAGGACCAGCCTGCTGTATGTTTGCTGTGCCAAACACTTTCATGGCACTTCAGGGCAGACTGTTTGCTCTTGAGCTCATAGCTGGGATTTTTCTGAGCATTGTTCTGTTCCAACTTCATGTTTTAACATGTCCAGCTCCCTGCAGAGAGCCAGGTTTTGGTCCCATAATGGGAAAAAAAAAAAAAAAAAAGGAAACTAAATAGTAACAACAGGCTCTTTTTTGTGAGATTTGCTTTGGGAGAGTAAGCAGAATGATTATCCAGAAAGGGGGAAAAATCCTCTTCTCAACTGGATCATGCAAACCTGAATACATGGTAGGTGTCATGCAGCAAGATGCTGGGAGATGTGGCCCTGTGATGGATGCCAGAAATACAGGGAGTGCTGGAAGACATCTGCTGGGCTGAAATAAAGCTCAAGGGCGTCTGCTACTTTATCTTCAAAACAATACTAGAAAATTTCCAAAGTCCAACATATGCATTCACCTGATCTAGTGAAAGGTGTCCGTGCCCATGGCAATGGGGTTGGACTAGATAAGCTTTAAAGGTGCCTTCCAACCCAAGCCATTCTGTGATTCTGTGCAGATTAACTGTGTTTAGGTGATGTGTTCCTTAGGTAAAAGCATGTAGAGAGGCTCATTGGTTTGACACCACTCAGTTCCTGGTGTTGGAGCTCTGAATGATGTTGAGGAGAGTGAAGCTGGTGACAGAAGCTCCCTGCCTTTGTAAAGTGGCATCAGGGGTCCTTCTGTAGGAAGCAAACAACAGGGCCCTCTTGTAGGAGCAGCTTCAGAAATGGCAGAGAAATGTCTTCATCTCACAACACACAGGGCTGGGGTCAGCTGAACTCAGAATCCCTGAAAGAACATAGTCACCTGAGAAGGGAAAGAAAAATGTTACAGAAGGTCAGATGGAAAGCAAAGAGGTCAGGACAGATATTTTTGAAGCACAGTCAGGCTGCAAGAGCCAAGGTTAGGAGACTTTACCCACAGGTATGTAGCAGGAAGCTAAGCTGCAAGCTTTGGCTTATATTTTTTTCACACTTTTCCCCCTCTCCTGTTTTTCTTCTCTTTGGCAGGCGGAGACAGCAGCAAATCGTATCTGCAAGGTGCTGGCAGTCAACCAAGAGAATGAACAGCTCATGGAAGACTACGAAAAACTGGCCAGTGATGTAGGTGTCCATGGTGCTGTTGGTTTCTGGGTGGTGTTGTGTAGAAAGGAATTGCATTTATCCCTGATAGTTAATCCTAGGGAGTGCTATTGGCCCGTGTTTTCCTAGAAATTTATTTTCTTTTCCCTTCGAGATTGAGGAAAATGAAAGGTTGAATTATATCTTAAAGAAGAGAAAAATCTGCTTTAAAAAGGAATTTTCCCATGGAGCAGTTTTGAGTTTCTCAGTTTATCAGGAGCAGCCACAGAAATACTAAAAAATTAAAGTAAAAATCAAACTGTCTTGACTTGCTCAGGACTGTACAATGTCATAATATCTTTCATACATATTGCATGCCAATATACTGCAGAAGTCAGGAATTGGATCAGAGAGAATGGAAGTTAGAGATAACTGAGGAAAGAAATATGCCTTTGCTGATAGTTGGGAAGAATCTGTGTACAACACAAGCTGGAGGCTGCGTTGGTTAACTGAGAAGCCTGACAGATGTGAAACTCCAGAAGTGACCAAATGTGGACTGGAGTATGTTTATGGAAGATAAGTAGGGAAGGGAAGATGGGGAGAACAAAAGGTCAAACATCGCCAATGAGCCTGGTTTCAGCCTGTTTAAAAAGCATATGACACTACTTCACTCACGCTACAGACTGCCCATTGCATTAGCACCTTGCCAGCTCCCTCACATTGGCTTGTGAAGGAGGTCAATTCAAAGAGCAATGCTGACTTTTAAGAAGCTAGAGAGAAAAAAGCATGGCTTTTCTCCTGGAACTGGAGGCAACAGCTTGTTTTCTCCTGTCAGATTCTTCTGGAGCTAATATGGCTGACAGCATCCATTAGTTGTGCAGCAGTCCAGCAAAATTCTAGGGTTCATTTAGTGCAGTCTGAGGATGTAGTTTGCTCCTGATTATGTGAAATATATGACTTAAGCATGCTATACTAGCAGTGCTGCAACAAGCAGTACTACACAGTGTGGTAGGGAATGGGCTGCTCATAAGAAAAAAAATCATACTCCCAAAAAGCTAGCAAGGTTTTCCTTACCAGCCCTGCTGTTGGCAGAACCTTTCTGACAGCAAGCGTAAAAGTAAGTGGTCCCTAATGAGATCAGACCAACAGCTGTAGTTTTAACACAATTTCAATTCAAGGCTTCTTGTTGTTCTTCTCAGCTGCTGGAGTGGATCCGTCGCACCATCCCCTGGCTGGAGAACCGGGCACCAGAGAACACCATGCAAGCCATGCAGCAGAAACTGGAGGACTTCCGGGACTACCGCCGCTTGCACAAGCCCCCCAAAGTCCAAGAGAAGTGCCAACTTGAGATCAATTTCAACACCTTGCAGACCAAGCTACGGCTCAGCAACAGGCCAGCCTTCATGCCTTCAGAAGGGAAAATGGTCTCGGTGAGTGGGGGCAATTGAGCATATATATTCTCCAGCTGTGTCCAAAAAAATGGAACTGGGCCGAGCAATGCCAGCCTCTGGAGTGAGCTGTTCTGTGGCAGAAACCCTACAGAATGTAGTTCAGTGAGTCCTTAATAAGAGAGGAACAAGGAATCACTGCTCCTCTGTACCTAAACCAGACTCTGAGGCTTTTCACAAGTTGCATGTCTTTATGAGGAGATGTCTGGGTGTCTCTCATTCTTTCTAATTCAGAAATAATTGGATTTTGTTATATTTTCATGTGAGGAAGTGTATAGAGAGGGTTTCGTGTGCAGACTGATTTATATTCTTGACACTGCTAGGCCTGCTTATCTTAAGTCCGGCACTTTGTCTTCCTGACCTGTCTGCACAACCTTCTGAGATTAAAAGCACACACACCCACTCTCTCCAACCAGTTTGAGCCATGTAGCCCTCTGGGATTAATGCTGAAGTACATCTTCTCCCCCATCTTCTGACCTCCCTTTTCTTCCTGTGCTCCTGTCTCTAGGATATAAACAATGCCTGGGGTGGCCTAGAGCAGGCTGAGAAGGGCTATGAGGAGTGGTTGTTGAATGAGATCCGGAGGCTAGAGAGGCTGGATCACCTGGCAGAGAAGTTCCGGCAGAAGGCATCTATTCACGAGTCCTGGACAGATGGTAAATGCCAACCTATGTGCTTCCTATTGCTGTCAGTTATGTAGAGGGGAAAAGATGGGTATTACGTGGGTTCTCTATGAGATTTTTTTCTCCAGAGTGCTAGGCTCATTTCTTACTTTATTAGAAAAAAAATCACAAAAATCACCTCTGTTCTGCACTGGCATTCCCTAACCGTGCCAAGGGAGATTTTTGGACTGAACAGAGCTACAGAGCAGAGCAAAGGTTACTGTAAAGTAAATACCACAGTTGGCATTTACAGGAACAGCACAGTGAGATGAGTCCAGTATAAACTGTGACTGCAACGGCTTGAGCTGCACTGCCTGCCCATGTCTGTTGCTAATGGCAAACTCACTCGTTTGAAAGTGAGAATCGTGCATCTCTAGGCAAGCATGCATGAGGGCAAGCCTCGGGCAGGGTGTCTGGAGTGGGGCAGGTGCCCCAGCAAAGGCCCCAGGGTTGTCTGGGTGCCCGGGAGCTGGCTTCATGGGGTCCTGTCCTTCATTCTCTTGTCCTTTGGCTCCCTCCTCAGGTAAGGAAGCAATGCTGCAGCAGAAGGATTACGAAACCGCTACCCTCTCGGAGATCAAGGCCCTGCTGAAGAAACACGAGGCCTTTGAGAGCGACCTGGCTGCGCACCAGGACCGCGTGGAACAGATTGCTGCTATTGCACAAGAGCTCAAGTACGGCACCGCAACACACATCTGATCCCTGGGGCCAGGGAGACTTGATCGGCTTTGCCCTCTGCCCTCTGGAGAGCCATGAATCCATCCCCATACAAAAATGCTGGGAAGTCCTAGTGTTTCCAAACAGTATCTAGGATACTGTTCTCCAGTATCTAGACATACCAGAAAAGCAGGCCAGAAAATGGTTGAGTCGTCGGTGCCGATGAGGGGGAGGCAGAATTACATTCTCAAGCCAAGTTTCCATCCTCTTCCAGCTTGTTATACTGCCGTGAACCCTTTCCTAAAGAGCCTGACCTGCCTCTGGCCCCTGTTAGGTTGCAGCGTTGTAAACACTGTCCTACTTTTCCAGGAACAGAAGGAAACAGCGAGGATAGCAGGCACTCCAGAGACTCCCAGTTTGCTCTGTTTTATCAAAAAAAGGCCTTACTGCTGAGGAAAAAAGTCTGCTGATTGTTTCAGCCCATGGTGGTCTCTATTGCCACTGCAAGCACTTTGCCCCAGGAATAATGCACTGCATGCACTCCAGTTGGGACTTGCACCAGGGACTCTTACAGCAGCTCATTTTCCTCTGGGCTTCCCCCGGCTTAGAAACCTTCACCCCCAGTCCTTTTCCTGGATTGAGGCGTGACACAGGTTACTAGGTGAAACAGGGTCCCATCAGAGTGTGAGGTTGATCGCCAGGGAGAGCTTGCCTCTGTAGCACGGAGAGAGATTTTGAAGCCCTGCATGTTCCTTGGCAAAAACAGTCTGAACAATTTGGCTTTGACTTTGTTTCCCATTGTTAAAATATTATATATCACACTAGCCTATTTCAAGTTAGACAGTATCTGGGCTAGATCATCTCTCTTGGGCTGAATGACTGTTTTTCCCTTAAAATCAGGATTATGGATCAAGATCGTTACCTCCTTTACCAGCAAAGATTTACAGAAGTGCTCACTTGACCACTGGAGGATTGACCTTGGAACAGGAGGAGGGTTCAAGGCAATCCTCCATGTCAGTAAGATTAAAACTGAGGCTGGTTAGTCAGCAAGCATTAGCTGACCTGCCACTTCCAAAGCAAATGCTACATGCCAGACGAAACGGCTGCGGCTCTAATAGCGACAGGGAAAACTGGGCCCTAAGCTGGCGGACAGCTGATTTCTTCCAAAGTGTGAGAACAGAAGGCTCTGCCATCCTTCCAAAAGCCATCCCCATCTTGCAAAGGTGCTGTGCCCAGAAAAAAAGATGGCTGAGTTCTTCCCTCATCCAGAGATACACTGCCAGGGAGATTGAGAGGATGTGAAGGAAGCCCCTGTGGCTGCCCATGCACAGGCACACTTCACTCCCCAGCACCAGTGGTCCAGCCTGGGTGCGTTACAAGCAAGGCTTTCAGAAGCAGTTCTTTCAGCTGCAGTGCTGGCTGTGCAGCAAAGTAGATCAAGGAACTGATCTGGATTAAAAACCCAGCAAAGAAAAAGTTATTTTTAGCCGAAGGCAGTTTCATGACTAGTTTTCCACAAGACTCCACCAACAGTTGAGCCCACACACCTCAGGAGGGGCAATACAATGGTGGGAAGAAATGAAGTAGGAGGAAACTGTTTAAACCTGCTTTACTGCATAAGAGAAATGCTCATCAGATTGCCCAGGGTCATTCAGTAGCTCAGCAGTTATTCCACCTTCTCTTTTATGGGTGACACTTCCCAGTTTGGCTGGTCTCCCTCTGCCTGCAAGCTTCTCCCTCTTTGATCATGTGCAGAACCAAGAGCACAAAGTAATACAAGACCACAGCCCTCAGCCTACCCCCATGTTCTCCTTTCCCCAGCCATACTCTTACCAGCCCTTCTTCCAGGAGTGCCAAGCTACAGACACCCCAGCAAAGCACTCTGCTATGAGGCATACCAGAGAGAAACCTACACTGTAATTCTGGGATTGTCCTAAATAAATGAATGGGTTGTGTATTTCAACTGTTGCTGAAGGTTGCCACCTCTCCTATGCAACTGTTAGAACATTGTACGTAGGTTCTTGGCAATCATAATCTTTGCTGCCCATTCTACTGATGTACAAGATGCACGTAGTTAGCCTGCTCGATTTCTTGAGCAGAATACAGGGGTATACTGCTGCTTTTAATCTGCTTAATCCCAGCCTGAGTAAAAATCTCTACTCCCTTTCCCTACTGCCAGGTTATCCCCATCAAGCAGCCAGAACCGATGTTTGTTACCGCCTTGGGTGGGGGTTGTTTTTCTTCCTGTTGCATGATGTTTGATGTGCCAGTGTCTCCAAAGCTAGATACTGCTGTCTTCCTGGCATGCTTTACTTGCAGAGGGCCATGAGCCCTTTGTTTGCATCTGTCCTTAAGGCTGATAAAGTTTTCTCTTTCTTCTCCAAAAGGTCTTAATTTGCTATTTTGTCCTTTTTCCCCACCCCTCACAGTGAGCTGGACTATTACGATTCTCCAAGTGTCAATGCCAGGTGCCAGAAGATCTGCGATCAGTGGGATAATCTGGGTGCCCTAACCCAGAAACGTAGAGAAGCTTTGGAGGTGAGACATGTTGCCAATTGGGATTACACGGGTAGGTCATTTGTGGGAAGCAAGCTGCAGTGGGTGTGAACAGCCAATTTCTCCTGAAACATCCCAGACTGTAAACCAGGGCTACATTTCCGTATACTTAGGCAGCTTCTCTACTTCCAGCCCAGTTACGGTGCCATTTGTTTGCTCAGGCTATTGATTAGTTTCTACTTTCCTGTGTTCTGTAATTTTATTCTGCTTGAAAAGACTGTCCTTGTTTGTTTAATTTCAATGGACCTCATATTTTTCCCTCAGAGAGAGGAAGAAATCCGTCTTGTGTATAATCTTAACAGCAGAGAGACCTTTACTGTAGCACTCTCCTGGGAGCACCAAGGAGGTCTGAAAGCTCAGAGAATCACGTATCTGTGTGATTATTCTTCTCTAACCATCTGTCCTCATTTTCTTTCTTTTTTTGTTGTGCACGCTCAGAGGACAGAGAAGCTACTGGAAACAATTGACCAGTTGTACCTGGAATATGCCAAACGAGCTGCCCCTTTCAATAACTGGATGGAAGGGGCCATGGAGGACCTGCAGGACACGTTCATCGTTCCACAACCATTGAGGAGATCAGGTACGGAGCAGTCATTTCCCCAGCCAGGCTGGGACAGAGGGAAATCAGGAATCTCCTGGATTCCTAACGGTGCTGAATTTGTAGGTCATGTTTTGGAGATGCTGCTCTAGTGAGTCAGCCTTAGCAAGAGAAACAAAAGGGACTATGTTTTCCCTTGATTTCTTAATTAAAAAAAAAAAAACTATTTGAATAGATATGAGACAAGTTCACACCATCCTAGCTGAGTACAAAGAACCGAAAGTGAGTTTTTCATTGTGACTCCAGTCTTAGTAACGAGAGCTTGAAAGCTGAGAGGATCTTTTAGGGTCCTGTGTTTGTTTGTTTGTATGTTTGTTTATTGGTTTGTTTGTTTGTTTGTTTTTTAATCCAAATGAAGAAAGCTTAGTGCTGCTCTCAGATTCTGTGGGTCAGTTGTCTCATGTTCAGGCCATTTGGTCCTATGTGATGTGGCATGAAGGCAACAGTTGAGCTGCCAGCAGGGTTTCAGTGCTAAGCAAAGGAAAAATCAGGATTCTCTACTTTGTTAGTGGATTGCCATTTGAAGCCAAAGACTTTTTACCTCCTGAAGACAACAGGGACAGTATCTCAGTTTTCCCCCTTTTGAAAGGCTGTAATGAAATGAACTTGAGGAGCTTGAGGTATCTATAGGTAATTTTCAGACCTTTGGGAGCAGGAATTACCTTTCTCTGGATTCCAGAGGGGACTATTTCTTCTGCTTGATGGGTTCATGAAAAGAATCCTGGAACTCATTTGGATTCAGCTGGCTGAGATGAGGAGCCAGGATATTCTTGCTCCTACCAGCAGCTGCACTACTGCCACAATTTCCTCCTGACATTGTTCTCTCTCAGGACCTGTTCAGTTTGTCAAAACTGACGAGTTTGTTGCAAGAATGGTTGACAGCAGCATGGCCATCAGTGAGGCAGTGAATTGGAGGCCAACAGGGAACACAAGGCAGCCAGGGTGTCAGAGAGGCAGTGAAATAGCCCAAACCAGGCTTGAGCTCTGTTACTGAACTGCAACTTGCTACTTCCACCCCTCCCTTCTGAACAAAGGGGTTCATTAAGTCTTTCATAATGCAGAACAAATCTGAACAGCATTTAAACATTTCCATCATCTCTTTGTGACTGCAGAATGTTTCCCAGCTCCCCCAGACTTGCATTACATTTCTGTGGCCACTGCAGCAGCTGCAAAGTAATGAGTCACCATATAAGAAAGCAATTCTACAAAACTAGTTACAGTGTGTGTGTTGTAAGAAAGTGGTCAGTCATGAGGTTTACTTTCATTCCCTCTTCTGTCCACGCTGTTCCTTTCATTATCCCTGCACACGCCTCTCTGTCTCCCATTTGTTTTGCTGCTTCTTCCCCTGTGTTTGCTTCCCTAGTCTCGATCTTCCAGGCTTCTGGGATGAAGTATTTTAAAGGCCTGTAGAAGCAGTGGGAAATGAGCCAGGACCAACTGGCTTGTCAGCTGTCCACAAGCTACCAGCAAGTGTGCCCCTACCATCGGTCCTCGGATCACAGTCCGGGCACCACAGCAAGATGGGCAACAGAAAGGGCCTGTTGTGTTCAGGGAGAGGGAGCTGTTTTCAGCAACAGAAGCTTATGTTGCCTGTGCAGGTTTGCTGTGGGCTGGAAGACCTTCACCTGTTTCTAACTTACACTGATCAGACTGGATCTGACTTTATTATTCATCTGAAATCATCTTTGATGTAGAACTAGTACATACCTAGTGGGCGAAGAAAAATGTGGTGCATTTAGACAAGTACTCCAGTGTTCTTCCCAAAGGGGGCTGAGAGCCACTCACAGAGCAATAATGGAGAAACAGTTCCATTAAATTACGAGGCAGAATTGTTCCATCATGTTTTGGGATGTTTCTGTCCCTGGCAACATGGGACAGAAACAAAGAGAGGGAAAATGAGAGTTCATTTCATTTAACTACTTAAAACAGCCTGTTTAGTTATGCTGGGAGGTGCTGAAATGTGTTAGAGTAGCCTATTTTATCCTGGGAAAATGTAAGCTTTTACAGTCAGTTCTGCGGGGATATATTTGCTGAAGAGGCTACTCAGTGACTAACGCTCTTCTTTGCTGCTGCCTTCCTTCCACAGGGATTGACCACAGCCCACGAACAGTTCAAAGCCACTTTGCCAGATGCCGACAAAGAGCGACAGGCCATCCTGGGAATCCACAATGAAGTCTCAAAGATTGTCCAGACATACCACGTCAACATGGCAGGAACGAATCCGTACACTACAATCACCCCACAGGAGATCAATGGCAAATGGGAACATGTGAGTTCTTTACAACCTTGCAGTCAGTGTGAGGGAGGCTGCTGCTCAGTCACTGGGACCCCAGGAAGGGAATTATTTAATCTGAGTTATCCTCTATGTTTACTGCTGAGCTCCTGCACATTTGCCATTTGCTTTCGGCTCAAATGCCATATGCTTGGAATCGGAAGACATCTTAAAATATATGCCTAAGAGTGTCATCGCTTTTTCATTCCTTTTTTTTTTTTTAACAAGAGATGCTAAATTAAGAACTTTGAGATTTTAAGCCCTCATTTGACCTGAAAAGCAAGTAAGTATGTCATTGGGAGTCAATATCCTTCTCCTACCATTCAAGCCTTTCGGATGTTCAGTCTCCACAGACAAGGAGCCATCCAACGCTGTAATGCTAAAAGAGCAGATAATCTTAATATACAAGTTTACACTGGTGGTTCTTACACCAAATCAATGATATCTGCAGCTACTACGATTCAGCCTGCATCAGGCACCAAAACCCCAGATAGTGGATGAAAGCTTCTTTTTATGGCCTGAGATGAATTCCAGTCCTGCAGTGAATAGGATTCACATTCCATGAGCCTCCCTGCCAAGGCCTAAAATTTATGACTACTTTTTTGAGTACAAACACACCTCATCCTGGCGTTACAAGCCTTTTGCAACGCCACTCACAGTGGGTCTCTGTACTTTCGCTGTCTCCAAATCCTAACCCTAGAGAGAGCCAGGTCCAACAAGCACCCCACCTGGGCTCCCCCCAGAAATGTCCTGGATTAATGCTTCTGGCAGCCCCTCACCATCTTTTGGAAGCCCCTTCACAACCCCACTCACACTGGGGTTCTGTCATTTCTCTCTCTCCAAACCTTACCTTCCTTGCATCATTGCTACAGTTATTATTCACTTAGCTTGCATGTATTAAATGCACGCTTTTCACTCTTTGCTCTAGGTGAGGCAGCTGTTCCTAGAAGGGATCAAGCGCTGATGAAGACACACGCTCGCCAGCAGCAAAATGAACGACTTCGTAAGCAGTTTGGTGCACAGGCCCATGTCATTGGACCCCTGGATCCAGACCAAGATGGAGGGATTGCTTTCCTCATTTTCAGTCTGTTTGTGTCTGTGATTTTCTCTGGTTGCTTTTTTTTTTTTTTTTGAGTACTGTTTTGGTCATTCTTCCTTTGAGAATTACAGCCGGAGAAACTTTCATAGAAAATATGAGAATACAAGATGGATACCGATTACTTGAAGTGCTTTTACTTTCCTTCCCCTAACTCTTCAGTAATGTGATAAAAATACATTACTTAAAATGGGGAACAGTGGTATTTGATAGAGTCAAATATATGTGAAGCAGGGGAAAGGACCCTACATCAAAACCTATTTTCCATAACTGCTTTCACTGCAATTGCACACATCTGGTACACATGAGAAAATAGATACAACTAGCAGTCAAACATCGCAGAAGAGAAACATTTTTAATGGAAAGTCTTCTCTTCTTTAGTAAGATTTGAAGTAAAATTGGAGTTGATGAGATGAAAAACAGGAAGCTGTTACTGATGGTAGGAGATGTAAAGAGAGAGCCACTTACGACATTTCTTTATGAAGGGACTAATAGTGGAGGACAGCACATCAGGAAAAGATCTTCTTGCTACATTACTATGCTTATGGAATGCAGTTTCCTGTTTTTTGCATCTTATATTAGACACATTTAATGTGACACACCCCACTTGGAAAATGTCAAGGCGCTGCTGAAAGGTTTGCTGACACTGTCTCAGCTCATCTAAAGTAACTGCTCTCTGAGATTTTTTTCTCTGATCCAGTCATCCATGCAAGTATGAAATAGCTGCATTAAATTGTCAGCCATGTTTAAGGCTTTTCCTTCTAATGGATGTAACTCCTTTCCCCTTTGTTAATTTAATGCAGGAGATTGGCCGCATTTCAATAGAGATGCATGGGACCCTGGAGGACCAGCTCAACCACTTGCGGCAGTATGAGAAGAGCATTGTGAAATTACAAACCAAAGATTGACCAGTTGGAAGGAGACCACCAACAGATCCAGGAGGGCGCTTATCTTTGACAACAAGCACACCAACTACACCATGGAGGTAAATGTTTTGCAAAGCCTTTTCCTGCTGGAGTGTAGTGCCAGCAGATCAGACAGCCTGATCTGTTGTGGCCAGTTAGCACCAGCCACGTCCTGCTCAGGCAATATTGTGGTTCTCAGCAAAGTGGAGAGCTTGACAGTATGGCCAAGCACGCACAACATGTTAATAAATTTCTTTTCAGCCTTGCTGTACTTCATACCAACCTGGGTCCCTGTTCTTTCCAAATGCAGACAATAGAAATAACCTAAATGAGATATCAACAGTATTGCTTGAAAAATTGGCTGGTCTTGTTTCTCCTGCCACCTGACTGTGGCAGCCTGTTAGCTGGATTAGAAAGGACCAGCCAAGCGTTGGTGAGTTTGAGTTGCTACAGCCTTGCAGAGAAGAAAGAAGTCCAACAAACCTTTTTAAAATCAGAGTCTGGCTTTCTGTTGACAACGTGAGGTTCTTGGAAGCAATCTGAATTCAGCATGAGTCCAGCAGAACACAGACAGGCTTTGAAACTTGCTTTTTGGTTTCTGGCCAGCTCTTCATTGAACAACAGCAGATGCAGTGGAGCACCAACGTATTTCAAGGACTGTGGTTTATTTATTTTCTTGGTTCATGTAAGGAGAGTTTTCTGCCCAACTGAGTCCTAGAAGCATTGGGTTTGATTCTCATTTGTGTTTAAAGGCCCCCCACTGTGTTGCCTGTACAAGGAAAAAGAAGTTTGCAATAGGACCAAGACTTTATTACAAGAAGGAATTGGCCTCTTCAATGTTTTTTACAGTCAAAATTCAGATTTTAAATATCCGGTTGGCTTACAATGGGATGAGAAGGAAGCGTTTCTGAGCAAGTGGACTTCGACCTTGGCCACCAGGAATCATTGATTTGTAACAAGTAGCATATTGAATCCAATGGCCTTGGAGGCAGAAGAACTTTTTAATTTACAAATTGTCTTGTCCTCCTTTTTTCCAGCATATCCGAGTGGGCTGGGAGCAGCTATTACAACAATTGCTAGGACCATCAATGAAGTGGGAAAACCAGATTCCTGACCCGTGATGCCAAAGGAATCAGCCAGGAACAGATGAACGAGTTCCGGGCTTCTTTCAACCATTTCGACAGGGTAAGTAAGTGCTGACGCAGCTTGGTAAGTTACAAGCTCCATGTAGACTGCACCAGTACATAACAAACAGTCACTGTAGTAAAATTAGATTACTAGAAGAGCTTAATTCTTAAAAATGCCACTACTGTGGAGCAGGGAGATTGCCAAGAGACCATTAGCCTGGGAGGAGAAGTATAGTCTGAAACAGAAAGTTCTTGATAAAGCTGAAGTGTGAAAAGTTTGAAGGCTTATTTAGAAAATTACATTTTTACCCCAGCTTCACTGTCTTAGTTTATAATCCGTAGTTTATAAATCCTTTGGGAGCAGCCGTCCTGTGCTCTGATATGACATCAATAAACCAGTACTGAAGAAACCAGCATTGCTCTTGTATGGAGCAAACAAGAGGATCTATGCGCAGAATGACATTACATAATGCAGGTAAATCCTGATGCAAAGCCTGTCTTGCCTTACTGTGGAGATACATGTCAAGGGCACTAACAGGTACAATAAGAAAAGAAATTCCTCAAAGGAAATCCTCCTCCCTCGATTTGCCACCCTACCTGCAGCTCTTCCTTCTCCATGGAGAAGCCATCAGCTGGCATCCCTCTACCAAACCAATCAGAAAGCTGTCAACGCAGGGAGGCAGAGACAGCAGCCCAAGCCTGACACCATCTCATGACTGGTTCTGTAGGCTCAGTTATCAGCCCCCTCACTGTTGTCTGGAAATCCATGCGCCTGCAGAGATACTAAGTCAGTGATGCAAATGTAGGTGCTCTCCACCATTTGCTGCACCAATCAGACTGTTTGAGAGGTCTCCAGAGAACAGGGCTGCAGCCTGCCCTCTCAGAGGCTGGCAACGTTTTCAGATTGCTGAGCACTAGCCATTTCAGCCCCTCTCTAGCTGCCAAAGGAAAACCAAAGCCATAGCTTCTTTCCTTAGCAGAAGGACCCAGAAAGCACTGTAAGTTTTATATTTTGACTTTCATATCATTTGCCCCTTCCTCCCCAACAGTCTGATAATGCAGAGAAAAAATGTCTTTCCCAATCTTCAGCTGTGTATTTGAGTTACGAAGGCTTCAGGCTAGCTTTAAGAAGCTGATTGTTTGAGGAAAGTCACATGGAATTTGCCCCACACTCCTATCTGTAGCTTTCTTTCTCTGGCCAGAGATGGTGGCTGCAGGCAGGGGTTCTTCAGTGCCTGGGGCTGTCCTGAGCTAAAATTCTGTGGAGCAAATGGGGATTCTCAGTTCCTGTCATAGTTTGTGATCGTGGGTACATCCAAACACTGGGGGAGTGGGGAATGAGAAAAGGGAAGAGCAGCTGCCAAGCCACGTTGTGCCATGCTGTACAGCAGTGCTGTTTTCAGAGCTGAGCACTTCAAACAGCCTTGCCAGTCAAAGCTCCACCTTATGTGCAGGTCTCATAAATACAGCAATAACACTGCTCCCTTGAGCTTCAGCTGTTTTTCTTTGTCTGTTCCTGGGATGCCCTGACAGCTCAGCTTCCTCTGGTGTGTTGCCAAACATACCTGCCCTCACCTACTCCTTTGGTGGGACTTTTGACTAGAAAAATAAGGCAATGCTTCCCACTGCCTCTGCCTGCTTACCTGCACTCCAGGTTACTAGCGAAACACAGGGCTTCTGGCACTATGGATAACAAGCAGTGATGCGAGTAATTCACTTGGGAGATGGAGATCTTGAGGCTTCTGAGCATTGACTGTTTTTGTCATTGAAATGCTCTCAAGATGTGACGAGCTTTCTCAGAAGGAACTGTTCCAAGAGCATTTTTAGCACATCCTGAAATGTCATTGTGATATCTAATGTTGTGCACTTTTTATTTTTCTTCCCGTCTTTCTATCTGCATGTCATTCTTCTTCTCCCTCCTTTCACCCACTGCATGGTGCACCTATTTGTTGTCTTTCTGCCTCCCTTTGATCTCCTCTGTGTCTCCCTTCCTTCTGCCCACACCGTCACCCCACTGGCACTGCATGTCCTGCTGCCTGGCACACCGCATAACCAGGACCACTCCGGCACACTTGGCCCTGAGGAATTCAAAGCCTGTCTCATCAGCTTGGGTTACGATATTGGAAACGATGCACAGGTACTGAATGCTAGTGGTGAACACAGCCAGATATTAAACTATGAAAAAATAACAGTTTTTTTCCTTTCTTTTCTTGTTTGTCTGAATCCATCTGTCATTCTTGTGTTGACTTATATATGCATCATTTTTCTATACTACGTCCTCCTAAATGTACCTTGGTATCTATTCCTTCTTAATTCCCTAATTGTTTGTCTTTGGAAAATTCCCTTTATATCTTCAAACTATTCCATGTACTTCTGTGTCACTTAACAATCCTTCTCTTGTCCGTCTCTCAATCGGTCTTGCTTGGTATCTTAAATTCCTCTTTTTCATCATCAATGTGTCCTTGTGTATAAACTGTTCCATGTCCAAAACTACCTTTATTCTTTAGGGTTCACAAACTACCTGTGTTGTATTGTTTTCGTTGTCCTGTAAATACTTTCTTTCCTAAAACTCATTCTTTGTAATGTCTCCTGTGGGTTCATTTCTCCCTGGCCTGGCCTCCCTTTTCTTCTTGGCTTTTTCCATCTTTGCTCACTCTCGTAGAAGAAGACCTGGTATGATGGATTGTGAAGATTTCCGAGCCTGCCTTATCTCCATGGGTTACAATATGGGTAATGTAGAGCCCTCTGTCCAACTCCTGTTCAAAGTGATACTTATAGCCACCTTCAAAAAGAAAGGGAGAATGTGTAGCGAAATCAAGGTAAACGCAGTCTTGTTTTCCAGCAGTGGAAGTTAAATCTAGCACATGTAAAATTCTTGTCTCACAGCAGTAGCTGAAGGGTAACAAAATTGAAACCATTGTCTAATTCTTGTGTATGTCAAATAAGAAATATATTTATCAAACTGTGCAGCTACGAGTGGAAGAAACAGTAAACTTTTCATATCGCTATGTGCAGTATGCACAGTGGCATATAAGCTCCCCAGCCCTGAGCATCAGTTTGAACTCATCTGGACATATTCACAGCGTGATTTCTGAATACACTCAATGCCACTCCTCCCATTCACTTATTTCACATTGATTCTTCCTGTTCACGTAAGTAGGTTCAAGTTCCAGTCATCTTCCCTGTAGCTTTTCACCAGAGTACCTGCATATTCACAACAGGAACAGGGGACCTTGAGAGGTTGTGATAACTAATGGGGAGAGCTTCCCCAAAGACTGATGTTCATTAAAGGGCAGGGAGAAGAGCGTAGTGCAAAAATGTGAACTGTATGCTCAGTATCTTCGCTCCTGATGCCAGGCAAAGCAGTGTTTGTCTTACTTATCAGCCCAGTATAAATACAGACTCTTTAAGTAGTGGGGCCAAGCTGTAGGAACATTCGATTAGGACACCTCAATTAATCTTGCAGGTGTACTGATCTAGAGGGTTAGAAGAGCCTGTTCCCAGGAGAAGACTCAGCTGTGCTTCCCCTTCCCCCTTACCTGGGGAGGAAGGAGTCCCAGAGATGAGAACAGATAATTGTTTATATGAAAAAAATAAAAAAGGAACAGAAAACTTACTACAAGGTTTTGGCCTCTCTAGCAAAGTTACCTGTAGCACCTTTCCTGTAAAGGCTAATACTTCCCTGGGCCTCACCAGATCTGCAAGTCCTTTCCAAAGCCTTTCTAATCAGGATGAACTAGATACTATTAAAGGCCCCAAAGAGGTTTCTTCTGGTGCATTCTGTTCTGGCAGCTGAGGAGAACCATAAAAGTTCTCTTTTAGTAAATGAAAGTAAAAGGATTTGAGGAATGCAGATCTCCCAATATTGCTACAGGCATCTAGCACAACATGTATTATAGAGAAAGCTGCATCTTCCCCTGAAGTCTGTATGACATTGTTCCCTGATAGGAGCGTTGTCCTAGAGCTAGATGGAGCTGGATGTTATCTTAGGTCATAGCTGAAAGTATTTTATTCCAAAGGACAAATGAGTGGGAAGCATCTGTAGACAACAGACAGGTTAAAAAACAGTATTCTGACAAAAGGTTTGAAGTTGTTTCTGTCTGGCTTTGTTTTCCTAGCTGTAAGATGTGCTGCTGAACAGTTTCTCCCCACTTTCATAGCACTGGCTGCCCAAGTGTCCTGACTTACATGACTGTCTTGTTCCCCAGGGAGAGGCAGAGTTTGCCCGCATCATGAGCATCGTCGACCCTAATCGCCTGGGTGTAGTGACGTTCCAGGCCTTCATCGACTTCATGTCCCGGAAACAGCAGATACAGATACTGCTGACCAGGTCATGGCTTCCTTCAAGATCCTGGCTGGAGATAAGGTGAGGCTCTACATCCTCCTTTCCAATCTTCATTGCTCCTGCTTTCCTTTTTTCCCTCCTGTCTCCAAGAGTGTCGAGGGGAGTGCTCTCTAGCGAGGAGAGTGTTTTCACAGGACCACTGCGCAGTGCTGGAGGAGTGCAGGGTTAAAGTGTGGGTTAACGGGCAGCCTGCCAAGGCAATTGGAAGTCCTGTTGCGCTGTCAGTCAGAACTATGCTGCCCACTCTAGCATTAAAAATTGAATTAAGAGCTTAGCTGCAATTTGTTATTTTAAAATGTATGAACAGATTCAACAGATGGTTCTTGATTATTCTTGAAAAAACTATTAATTACTTACTGACAGCTGTAAACTTGAGGTGATCTTTGTAGATATCACTACTGTTGTTATACAATCAATACTAGATTTTCATTGAAGATGTGCTCCGTCTGCAAGTTCTATGATTTAAAAAGGGCATCTTTTGATCATAGAAATTGGCCAAAAATAGGAAAACTCACAGAATGAATGTAAAGTACTAATTTTCTAAATTTGCATCAATGGAGCCAGCTGATATGAAATATATATATTCTTATTTTTCTTACATAAAAATCCCCACTAATCTGTGCTACAATTGCATAAATAAGTAATATATCAAATATTAATGATTCTCTGAATTTGCTAATGATTTTGTTCATCTCACAATAAATTTCTTAGGTTGTAATAAGTTATCCTTTCATCCACTACTGTTTTCTGTGTTTTACTAATAATCTTTTCATAACCTGTAATGTAGAAACCCATGACGCCCGTATGTGTCTAAGGCATTCTACCTGACTAAAGCCAGTTCTATTGACTTTCAAGGCCTGAAAATTCCAGCTTATTGTGACAAGATAAAACACTGAATAAATAAGTTTTTTGGCATAGAGTATTATTTACTAACTCATCTACTCTGTACAGTACTTCAAATAAAATTTTCAGTGTTTAATATGCTCCAGTGACTACAACATGAATCAGACAGGATTTCATTATGAAGAAAAATCTTTTATTCATTCCAGTCATTAAACCAAAAGACATGAAAAAGAGTAGAGAAAGTCAAAGAAGAGAGAGAGATTCTCTGAAACCTGAGCCATTTTTCAGAAGACTGCGAGTCAGTTAGCTAAATACAACATGTTGGTTAGCAAACAGGCAGTTACTGTTACCATCTGCATGAAGAGAAGCCAAGCTAGCCTCACCCCAGCTGAATGAGCTTCCAGAAGTCAGTTTTATGTAAGACAGGGTTTACTTGCCTATTAAAAATGTATGTTGTGAAAGGCAAAGATTGTCAGCAGAGCCGTGAAAGCAATAGGAAGTGTTGGCTTGTCTACTGCCTGCATCGGTGCCACCAACCAGTGCTAGTGAGGATGGCTTCTTTCCATGGTCTGAAGAGAGGGAACAGCAGTTCACAGGCATCATGAACTGCTGCCAGTGAGAGCAGGATCCAAATTAAACTTCTGCTTCCTTCCATTTGCCTTCAGTAGGACCTCCACTTTCAACGAAAAGGGGCAATTTCACACTAACAATTTACCTGACCTACCACCAGGTCTTTTCTTTAGGTGTGCCGGCATCTCTCCTGCAAAAACAATCCTCCTATCCATTGTAAAATGATTTTCTCGGCCAAACTGTAGGGAGGGCAACTGCATTTCCTCCAAAGGCGTGTGCCCAGAGAGCACTGTGTATGGATGTACAGTCCTAGTCTAGCTGTGATCTGTCCCTGACTGTCATCTGCTGCCCTTGGGGGACAGGGAGCGATTGTCCCGCGAGGAAGGTCAGTCTTTTGAAAATAACGCTTGCCTTATCTTGTGTCCTCGTTGCAGAACTACATCACTGTGGATGAATTACGGCGGGAACTGCCTCCTGATCAGGCTGAATACTGCATTGCTAGAATGGCACCCTACAATGGCCGTGATGCTGTACCCGGTGCCCTGGACTACATGTCCTTCTCCACAGCGCTCTATGGCGAAAGTGACCTTTAACTTTCTTCTGTCCCCACCACACGCTCCCTCCCCTCTCCCCCGTCCAACACACCCTTCTTTCTCTTTGCAAAGCAGCCTCTGCTCCGCTCTTTTTTGTGTTTCCCTGTTTTGCTTCAGATAACAGATCACATTTTTAAGTGGGGGGGAGGACATTGACATGACACCGCCTACCTTGCCCTTGAAATGACAGTTTACAAAATTATTTTGTGCAAAAAAGTTACGTTTTAAAAAGAACAGACATATTTTATTATAGAAAAAAGGTATTTTTCTCCACCAGATTGAAACTTAAAATGAAAATGTTAAAATATTACACCAAATATTTTTTGTTGTGACATAGAAAGTCGAGCACAATGTTACATTCCATCCTTTCCAAAAAGAACCAAACAACAACAAAATGCCACTTGTTCTGTTAACTTTTACATTTGCGTATGTCTCTTTATCACGTTTATCTTTGGAGGGGGGAAGGCACACAAGTGCATGTGTTTGCTGGTTCACTCATTTCATGAAAATATTTTATGATAAACTTTGAAATTGCTGTGTTTTCTAGGGAAAAAATAATGTACACAGCTCATGTTTTCATATTTAATTAAAAAATACAATATGCCTCCTATGTTTATCAGTGCACAACTTTTTTTGTTGCTGAGAGTTGTCTGGTTTCAGAACATGAAGCTTGAGAGTTGATAACTTTGATATTGCTTGTCACAAACCATATTAAAAATTTCTTGTGATAACAAATCTAGACTTTATTCATTTGTACAGTAAATGGTTAATCCTCTTTAATTGAAACCACAAGCATGAAGAAGAGAATCCAAAATGTTTTTTCATCAAAATTACAGTCCTTTGAATGTCAACTTCCCTCTCCCTTAACCTTTTCATTTTTGTTGAATTAAGTTGGAAATTTCACAGATTTCTGACCACTTTAAATTAGATTTATACCATTTTTAACCATCCCTTACACACACACACCTCTAGGAACAATATCCTCATTATTCCTTCAAAAAACAGTACAGAATTTGTTACTAGAACTATACAAGCACCATATTTTGAACCAGTTCCTCCACTGTTCCATGCTTAGCATTTAATATCTCACTGCTTTTAATATCGCATCTTTTGACATTGTAAATTCTTCCAGAGCACTCAAGAACATCTTCGTATCGGACATTCAAAAGAAAGCAGCCTTTGAAACATCTCTTTAAGGACCTTTAATGAATCATAAAGTAGAAGCAAATGCATGCACCTGAAAATTAGCAAAGGGAAGCAGCTAATCCCTTCCCAGACATCTCATGTTACAAATACATTTCTTGCCCTCCCACAACTTTTAGGAAACATGGACTTCAGGACAAAAATCTTCATTAGTGCTTCATGATGTGTTTCAAGTGGGCATTTTAGGTATAACCACATCCAGCTGCCTCCAGTCCTGAGGGCAGTTTTTATTTTGAAGTGACTAGCCTGCGGGAGCTGAGAATTCATTCACAGATTTACAATGAACTCCTGCAGCTCTCAGCAGAATTGCCTTCTGTTTTCTAGGGCAAAGCTAAGTCCTGAGGAAAGAATTGTACTTGGGTTCAGTACAGCTTTCGGGTTCATTCCTGACCTTGAGTGTGACACACCATAAAAACCACAGCAGTATGCTGTGAGGTATCCCAACCTGACAACATCTGCATGCTGTTATTTGGGAGAGAGAATGCTAATGTCTGCCACTGCACCTCTTCCAGGAGACACTGAGACCCCCATTCTCCTCCTGTAGGCCGGATAACGTGTTGGCAGAGGGTATGCAGGTGAATGCCATTTAGCTTCATGTGTAGGCAAGGCCAGACTATACTCAGCAACAGTTTGTTTTCGAAAGTTGAAGCTGAGACAGTTCACATAGCTTAAAATTAACCTAAAATTGCATGGTTAATGAGTGCTGGAGTTCAGCTGAAGCTGTTTCCTTGGGTGCAAGGCTGAGTTGCAATCCTTAACACTGAGGCCCCTAGAGGGGCCGACAGCAGTGATGAGTAACGTCGGACTTACAGCTACATCAGTATTTAACCCACTTGCAAGCTCCTCTGTAGGCCTGTTTTCAGCCAAGTCTCTACGATGTTGCTCCACATGGGACTGTCCTCTTCAAAGGTACAGAGTGCCGAGTCCATTACCATGTTTTAACGTTCATAATGTAGGTTATGTTTTAAAACTAAAACAGCAGGGGGGATGAAGTTATGCATGAGCAGATAACGTACATCGACGTTTGCCTCAGAGTACCCGCTGCCCTTGCTTTAATAACCCTTTTTCCTCCTGCACAGTAGCTGCCCTGTCCTTAGAAAGGACATTGGCACTTTCAAATAAATTGAGGTTCTCTGAGGAGTGGCTTGTGCACATGAAGATGGAGTGATGAATTTCCTCATGTGTGCTTTAAAAAAAATACAACACTAATACCAGGGGGTGGGGGGAATAACCATCGGGGTTTCAATGACCACTGTCTTGAGAAAAGGCCCATGTTATCTTGAAGTAGGGCTGGAGAAAGCACAAGTACACCTTTTAGCCACATGTTCTGTTATTTTTTCTGCATAGCCTCTGACAAACCAGTTAGAGCTGATGTGACCTGGTCTTTGACCCCCCGGGCTGCAGGTAAAGGCCTCCCATCCCCACACCACCCGAGGAGGCATGGTGGTGCTGCAGCAAATCAGCCTTCTTCGCATGCAGCACACAACATATTCTGCACTCATGTGGCCTAACAGTCCCTGGCAGTTACCGTGCTGAAATTTGAAAACAGCTTTTTGTGTTAGGATCATGGTCTTGCAGCTAATGTGCCACTTTCCAGTCAAGTCCTGACATCAGCTTTGATTAAATTCCTCTCTGGAAGCAGCTGTTTGCAGTTCAGTGACTGCCCCTTCCCCTGCCAAGAGCAGAAGCAGCAGACAACGCGTCTCAAGCTCACATCTCCCATTCAGGGATGAACTGATCGTTTTTTCAGTCTGTCTGACTCACTGTTTTCAGGCACGGAAACTGAAATAATGGTTTCCCCAGAAATTAACCATTTTCATTTCATGGCTGTTGCCATCTTCGGCTCTGGAGATCTCGGTACCTGCCCCTGCATGGCTGTCTGACAGCCCAGGGACAAAAACACAGTAGTGCTCAGAAAACATGGAGCTGTCTTGCCTGCCAGAATGTCAGCCACGTTTCAAAAAGCCTCTCAAATGTAGCTTGTGACTATCGCATGTCTTCAGTGCTGCCAGCATCTGGTTTCAGAACAGAGGAGCAGAGCCAGGAGTCTCAGAAGACAATGAAAGGAAACTGCTCTGCAACCTTGAATGAACTTAGTTTCAAAGAAGTATTCATACATCCACAGCAGATCCATACAGCTGAATCAGACTGGCTGGTTTTATCAGTAAAATACCAGAGAGGGCAAGGAATAAGGAGGTGGTGACTGTTTGTAATGGCTGGGAGAAGGAACAGTTCAAACTGAAATGGCTTCCTTAAGAAACCAGAATACAGGTATGATTTTCAGACCGTAACTAGAAAATTATTTGTACTGTATTACTTGCACAACAGATCTCTGGGTAGAACACATTTTTTTTCATTTTTTTTTCATGTGGTAGCCAAATACTAAGAAAACTTAATCCTGTTGAATTAATCAAATTGCCTAGGTGACTGGCTACCACAAGAGTTGCTACTACATAAACCCTTAAAATCCATTGCATTAGCCATAAGCTGCTGGGAAAGTCTTAGCACAATAAACCTGGATTAGCAAAGTATAGGGCATACCCTGAGACAAACAGGTAATCAGAGCATGCCCCAGCATGCACTGAGGAAACACGCTCAGCGCGACAGTAGAGAAGTCAGCCATTGTAAGAGATGGACTTGGATGACTTGTCTCCTGTACAGGGAAGGATGTCCTGTGTGGCTAGTTTAGGCAGACTGGAATCTCAACAACTTAAACCCACTCAAAATGCTAGAATAAAACTAATCTTTTCTATATTCTGAGGATTTACAGCTACTATAGATTATGCATCTATCTCACCACCAAAATACTGAAATGGATTCCTCCCATTTCTTTGGATACCACATAACATAGTCAGGAAGTAGTTCCTCAGTTTTGTCCTCAGACATATACTTCTGGGAGACACCTGCATGAAAACATGTTGGTAGAAACAGCACTATTGTCTTCTCTGTTCTTAGCAATTTTGTTTACACCTTCTTGCTATCTGTGGGTAGTTGACAACCTAGTGAGCATCATGCAAGATATCATTTGAGGTAAATGTCCATCAGGACCTCAAGCCATAGCAATGCCTCAATGAGCCCTACCCTCCTACTATCTGAAAGAAAAAACATGACCTCTCACCACTGCTGTGGGAAAGAAAAATAGTGTTATTTCCATTGTGCAGATGAAAAAAAGCACATGGGGGAACAGGGCTAGATCTCACTAGAAGGAAGAAATGAGAAGTCTGTATTTAAAACTGCAATCCAGTTTCCACTCAGTTGCTGCCCAAACCTGGCGGTATTTCTCTAGGCCTTTCACTAGCCCTTTCCCTCCTCCTGTACCTACCTAAGCCTTCTTTGCTGCTTTCTTTGCAAAGCCACTAGGTGGGTTTGCCACCCATTTGCTTCACAAGGGCCTAATTGCCTAAAATATCTCCATGCAAGGTGAGTAACACAAGGTCAACACTGCATCCCTCCTCAGGGGATTGGCACCCCCCCAGCACTGCAGCCCAGCAAGCCAGAAACCCCACAGGCTGGGCCAGGGAGCACCTCGCCAGCCTGGCTGTGTGTGTCAGTGAAATAAAGAATAATAAGACGGAAAGCACAACCCTGCACCCTTGTGGTTTAGGCAATGTGCAGGAGGACTGCTGCAATTCAGTCTCTGCTGGAGGAATTTTTTAGGTATTTTGTGTTAAAGAGTCAAAGGGTAAAACAACACAGAGTAGAGCCTCAGAGCGGGCCCGAGGTCCTGGGGCTCCTCTCCCAGCACTCTGCCCACGAGGTCGGCCCTTACACTTGCTCCCCTGGGTTGTCTGCCCATGGTGGCACAGCCCCTGTGAGAGGAGCCTGCCTCCCACACCAGGCGGCTTGCTCAGCGCTGTGGTCAGGGCACTCTGTGGTGGAAGGGAGCCTGAACCTCCACGCCGAGGAAGACACCAGGCCCGAGCCTCCAGCGCAATGGTGATCTTAAACAACATAAGCTATTTTACAAAAAGTAGCTGTTGGTCTAAAAACATCTTTTGGTGGCTCAAGAAAAGAGTCCCTGTCAGTCCTTGACAGAAACAGATGCCAGCAGGTTCCTCTGAGAAAACCCTGGCCTGTGGATCCCAATGAAACAAGGCTCTGGTTTCACAGCTACAGGCGGGGTGTATGTGCAGGGACGTAAAGACCTACATCTCTCACTACCGCTTCCCAGAAGCTCCTCACTCAGCACGCAGGTATTTTCAGTCACCAGGTGCCCACCTGCTCCTGTGTCCTCTGCAGGGACCTGACTCGAGGTCTTGGAGCCCATCAGGGCTGCTGGCACCTCTGAGGTGGGAGCTGTGGTGAAGACAACTCAGTTGTGTCCCCAGCTAGAAGCTGTTTGCCTGTGGTCCTTGGGGAAGTCAGAGGTGAGCAGGGAACTGAACCCAGCTCTGTTGCATTCCAGTCCAAGTGCCACAGTCATCGTCCAAGTATCTCAAACCATTTCCCAGACCATTCCCCCTAGTTCCCTAATTGCTATTGTTGCTTTTTGTATGAACCCTGTGGCTTTGGTTGTGCAGATTTGCCTAAACCCAAGAACATCTTTTAAACTGCAAAATTAAGAAAGCATTCTATGACTTCTTTATTATTAGGTACATTCAAACACTGCCACCATCACTTTAATGAAGAATTTCTCTCCTGCTGCTTCTTAGTTGAATAGAGCAGATCTTTCATCTGTGGCACTGAACCACACCATCCTGCTTTCTGCCATGGAGAAAATAAAACGCCTTCTTCAGGGAAGCAAGAAAAAAAAAATAGCAATAAGCAGATTATGTTTTTAAGCATGCTGATTCCAGCTGAGTGTTTGTTTTCATTTGTAGGTGTGCAGTCAGGACACTAATAGTTCCCAATGGGCTTTCAAATAGGCTTCGGAGACCAATCTTCTTGCGCCACCAAAATAACTAGGAAACTGACATGCAGCTCTACTGTGAGAGTTGTTTTTGCACATGATAACATCCAGAAACACTACCCACATGCTAGAAGCAACACTGCAGCTTCTTCAGATGATGAATTTCATGCCTTCTACTGCCTGTGCAGAGTGTCCACAACCAAGAAAGGCAAGGCAGGAGTCCAGCCCAGCCCAGGCACTGCCGGAGCAGTCAGAGCTTCGTTCCAGACACACAGCCACATTCTTCCCTGCTGACATGATCCCAGAGACTGCAGTGATGCAGGATAAAACCAAAAAATGCTTTAATTGGGCTTCCGGCATGACTTATCTTCATTATTGCCAGTAACTCAAATCCTTATTACTCTCATACCATTCCAAGACTGCCACCTAAGGAGCTTTTTCGTGCTTCTGAGCTTCTTATGCAGCAATCCAAGCACATAGACCCACAGAGGCTCTGATGCTACTCCTGTAATATTGCAGCTCTGCAAGCTGCACAGAATTTGAATAGTCACAGGGCTGCCATTTTGAGTGTCCTTGACAGCCTTAAGAAATAAAGAATTAAACCAGCCTTACAACTGAACATTGTGTTGAAGTTGTAAGACATACTTGTTCCAGCTACAGTCACCCACTTTTTTAGCAACAGATAGTTTTGTTGTCAGATTACACTTTTTTCTTACCGAAAGGGTTCACATCAATTGCCTTGCAGCAAACCTTGGCAGCATGGTGGGCTGCATCAGACAGCATTTGTGGAATATAGAGGGAGGCGATCCTTCCCCTCTCCCCAGTACTAGTGAGGCCACACCTGGGGTGCTGTGTCCAGGTCTGGGCTCCCCTGTACAAGAGACATGGGCAGACTGAAGAGAGGAGCCATGAAGATGATGACGGGCTTGGAGCATCTCCCCGATAAGGAAAGGCTGAGAGCTGGGACTGATCAGCCTGAGGAGAAGGCTCAGTGTGTGTGTATAAATACCTGATGAGAGGGGATGAAGGAGAGGGAGCCAGATTTTTCTACTGAAAATAAAAACACCTGAAATTTCATGTGAATACGAGAGAAGAGTTTGCTTTAAGGGCAGTCAAAGACTGGCACAGAGAGGTGCTGGAGTCCCTTGGACGTGCCCCTGGGCACCCTGCTCTGGGTGGCCCTGCCTGAGCACGGCTCGGACCAGGTGGGCTCCAGGGGTGATTTTGTGTATTGTGGTGGCTGAATTTGCAGGTTATCACCATCCTACAGAATACTAGTTAGAGGGCCCGACAGAGAGCAGCGCTTTAAAGATTGCCCAAAACAGCCGGGCCTCGGGCCGGGCAGGATGAGGCGAGCAGCCCTCAGGCAGAGCCCCCCGCCCGGCCTGCTCGCTTTTGCCACGTCCCTGCTCGGCGGCCTCACCGTGCCGCCGCGCCTACAACTCCCAGCGTGCCCCGCTGCCCCCCCGGCGGCGCAGGGAGCCGGGGCGCGGCCGCGGGCCGGCCGCGGGGCACGCTGGGAGTTGGAGTCGGGCGTCGGCGGTTGCGCAGCATCGGCCGGGGCCGCGCGGCGCTGTGGGTCTCTCCGGGAACGAGGCAGCCATCGCCGCCGCCGCCGCCGCCGAGAGCGCCTTCCCGCAGCACGCAGCGCCCGAGCCACGGTGAGCGGCGGCGGCGGCGGCGGCGGGGCGGGCGCCGAGGGCGGCGAGCGGGCTCCGGGCGGCTTTGCGGGGCCGGGCCGGGCCTGCCGCGGGGCGCCGCGGTAATGGAGGCAGCGGCCGAGGGCGGCTCCCGGCATGGCGGGGCCGCGAGGGGCCGGCCCGGCCCGGCCCTGCACGGCGGGAGCCCCGCGGCCTGCCCCGCCTGAGGCCGCTTTGTGCCAGGCGGCGGGGCCCGTCCCCTTCCCCAGCCCCGCGGTGCCGCTCGGGCAGCGCCCGAAACGAGGGCTGCGGCCGGGCCTCGCCGTGCGTTAACGCGCGGTTATGTAAGGCCGGCCGGCCGGGCCCGCGGCAGGCTGCGGGGGGGGCGGCGGGACCCGCTGGCAGCCCTCGGGGCTGGGCCTACGCACGGGCGTGAAAACGCCAGCGGGAGCCCCCAAGGAGGGGGTGGCTACAAAGGGGATGGCTACAAAGGGCCGCGTAGGCCTTGCGGAGGTAATGCGGCCTTTTCGCATCGGTAGCTGACATCTCAGGCCGTGGTTCCGTGATAATTCAGAGTAATCGAAGTGAGTGCCGTCCCACTGCCCCCCCCCTCCCCGCGAGTAGCCCTATATCTCCCATCTTTCCGCATTCTGCCCCTTCTCCGATGGCACAGCAAGCCAAGCGAACAAGCTACTCAATAGAAACCTAACGGGCATTAACACGGAAGGTGAATCACACTGATCCAAAATACTGCATCCAGAGTGCCTTTCCAGTGCCAGCCCAGTGTGTAGGAAGAACACTCGATGTGCTTTGCAGCCTGCAGTCCTCACACAAGGCCATGTTGAATTGCTGTTCCCCAGGGCTCGGATTCTTTGTGTTTTGTGTGACAGCAAGCTTACCGAGTGAGCCAAATAATTAACGTTTTTTAGTCACAGGAACATAAAATTTTCTAAATTACGTGAACTTACAACTAAATAGCACGCAAATAATCTTTTTTTAAACTAAATGCTCAGATCAATAAGCCAATATTAAAATAAAAAGGAAGCACGTTGTCACCTCTGGGGTTATGAATGTGGGGTGCTTTTCCACTGAAAGAGTGACATAGTCAAGGTAAACAATGGGGCTTCCATAAAATATCCAAAATTATGTATCCTGAATCAATCAATAGTTTTAAAAATCTGAATATCCGGAATAGCCTTTGTTTTTGCCCTTGTTGAAATCTCGTGACATCAAACTGTCTTTTCATAACTGTTTTTTCATTAAAAAACAGAATTTTACGATTAGTGCAAACCAAAATAACTTGATTAATACAGTTTGTCTTTTGGATTCTAATATAACAGTTATTGGATTAGTCCTTTCAGGCAAAAGCAAGCGTTTGAGATTGTTTTATGTTGTTATTCTAATGATTAACATTTTTAACTATTGTTAGCTTCTTAAATTCATCTTAGAGCTTATGGAGTGGGGTTTCTTTTTGTGCTCTGTGGCACAAAAACCTGGCTAGTGTAGCAACTAACAAAACCATTATTTCAGATAGCAGGAGTCTTTAAATTACATGACTAAAAAGAACAAAGGTGGGAGTTCTCTATAGGTTCTGCTAAAAGTAAGACAGGAATTTCTCACTTTTCTGGCTATAGACAAGAGTCAGGTTTTTAACACGTATACCTTGAGGACAATAAAAACAAATTCCAATTAACCAAGTTTTTTGAGATGTAAAAGTGATCTTAATCACCCTCTTTTATATTAGTCAATTTGATAAGCAATGGTGTTTCCTTTCTTAGCATCAGACTTAAGATGAGTGGCTGCCGTGTCTTTGTTGGTCACTTAAGCTCACGTGCTCGGGAACGGGATGTGGAAAAATTCTTCAAAGGATACGGACGCATACGAGAAATACATCTAAAAAATGGATTTGGATTTGTGGTAAGTAGTACCTTATTTTGTCTTGCTTGGAGTTACTAGTCTTGGTAGCCCGAAGTCAAGGAAGGGCAAATGCTGGAGATAATAATAGTTCCAGTAGGAAATGGAAAATATTAACGTACATTTCGGATTGCTTTACAGATGATGTGATTAGTTTTCTTTCACTCATTAAGCTTTTTCCTTGTTTTCTGCAAGGTCTTGCTCAAAACCTTGTTAATATTCTAACTACGTTAAATGCATCCTGAACCTGATTGTTGTCTTCCTTGGCATTTAGATTTTAACCCTTCGTTCTGCAGACAGTATAAATAGCCTGTTAAGACACTATAAAACTCAACCAAATCTTGACCTAGAGAAACGTTTTTATAGTTTCTCTCTCACTCCTAGTCTGCTTGGTCATATTTCTAAATTATGTCCTGGCGTAAAACAAAGTAATTGGCTAAGACAACAGGTGTAATAGGTGCTTGCTGTTGGATTTAAACAGCACAGCTTAAACTGTCGTGCAGCTAAAGTTAGGCATATTCACCATCATCCTTTGTTCATAATGCATATGTTTGTCTCAGGCTAGTAAACAAAACACAGTTCATTGGATCTTAGTTTCCTACCACTGCTTTTTGACCTCCGTGTTCCTAAACTGTTACCCAGTTCTTTGCGGCTTCCCAGGCTGACTGAGGATCAGCCCGTTTCTTTGCTGTTATCTCCCGAGAACTGGCCATTCTGCAGCACCAAATTCCAACTGGAAGGGTGTATACTGCCCTTACACAGCAGTGGGCTTACATGCCATTTGTTCTGCCGTGGTCTTGCTTGTGTGAAGCTATGGGAAAAGAAGAAAAAAAAACATGCTTTGCCTGCTTAAGTTTCATATGAATATTACTTCTTAACTCCTACACGTGCCAGTTCCTGGTTGCAGCGCGAGCTACTTCTTGTTGACTGCCGCCAGTAGGTAAATACCTCCCTCTTGAAGTCTGGAGGTAAATGGCTGGTCTGCAGTTGAGCAGGAGTTTATTTAGTCCATCGTTTCCAGTTGGTGCTACTTCTCAATTGCCTTTCCCTGAGCATTTCTCTTCTCTTCTTGGGCAGGGCTGTTGACTCATTCAGGAAAGCTTCTGTTGAGCTCCTGTACGTGAGTCAGCCAACCTTCCTTCCTCCCTTCTCCAGTTCCTAGGTAGTGGCATTTGCCTTTCAAAGTTTACAAATAAGCTTCAATAATTGTCCCATAACTCTGTCAAAAACATTTAGTTGTTCCCATTATGAAGTTTTTTTCTTCTTTCTGAATGAAATGTTGCCTAGGTAGCTTGTGTCCTTTGCCTTTTCTCCTGTCACCGTGCACCCACGTGAGGAACATACTTCCATCATCTCTGTAACTGCGTTTTAGGTTTTGGAGGACCTTGACTAGATCCCCTTTGAGCCTTCTCTTCACCAGCCTGAACAAACACGACTCTCTCAACCTTTCATCATCTATTAAGTTCTCCAACCTTCTGATCAGCTTTGGTGACCCCCTGCTGGTCCCGCTCCAGGTTTCCAATGTGTGTCTTGAGCTGGAGAGACCAAAAGTGGACAGAGTGTTCCATGTGTGGCCTAGCAAATACCGAGCAGGGTGGAATAATCCTGACTCTTGGCCTGCTGGGTGTATTCCTACAGGTGCAGCCCAGGACATGGTTTGCTTTCGTTGCTGCAAGGCCATACTGCTGACGTAAACCTGGCATACTCTCCATGAGGATTCCCATGTACTTTTCAGCAGAGCTCCACTCCAGCCACTCAGACCCCAGCCTGTACTGCTTCCTGGGATTATTGTGTCCCGTGTGCAGGACTTTACATTTATCTGTGTTAAAACTTGTAGTTTTTGTTGGAGTAATCATTCAGCCTATCATGTGCTCTCTGCATGGTGTTTTTAATTTTTTATTTCTTCTAGTGTGTCTATTTCTCTTCCTAGTTTGGTGTCATCCACAAAATTGGTGAGGGTGCATTCAGTCCTGCCATCCAGGTCATTTATAAAAACATTGAATAGTAATAGCCCTTGAGGTATTCCACTCGTGGCTGGCTGTCAGTCCCTCTTTGTTTTCAGTTATTTAAAATCTGTATAAAACCTTTTAAAAACCAAAGTGATTCTGGTTTAACATTGTTGTAAAAGAAAAAAGCGCAGTTTAGTCTGCTTGATCTGAATCATTGCTTGATCTTTGAAACTAATTATTTTCACTTAAATTCTGTAGATTTCAATACAGAATCTCTTCAAACATAAGAGCTAGTATGTGAAGCTAGATAGACTTGCAGCCATTCAGTGTCTTAGAAACCAGCTGGAATCAGTGGGAGTTGTAGGTGCTAACTACACACCTTAGTGTAGTTAATGATGGGTCTAAATAAGTTTTCCCAGATAATTTCTGCGTCATTGTGCAGGGTTGTGTGATGTTTGGTAGTGAAGCAGATTTCGGTGCGGGATGGGGCGGAAAGCATAAGCCAGTTTTGCTTCTGAAAAGCTGTTTACAGTTATAAAAACGCTTTCTTCCACTTGAAGCTCTTTCTGTTCATTGCTCTCAAGCTACATTTCCACGTTTTTGTTTTCCCCAGAATGCTGTTGGTTTAAGCGTTCCCTATCCAACCGCCTGCTCTCAACGCTTGCTTTCTTCCTTTTCTCCCCTTGCCTTCACTTGGTGTTACCGCACTTGTTCAGCCACATGATAAGCCTACCTGGGAAGCTGATCTATTTGAAAAATAACACTGTCTTTTTCACCCCACCTCCTGCAGCAAGTGTGCTGTTTTTCATCTGGATAGGTTTCTTGACCTAGTTTCCTGCAGAGCTGTACAAACAGCTTTGCCAAGAACCAGTGGGCTGGATAGTGGGCAGGATCTACTCAAGCTGACTAAAGCAGCATTGCTGCCAAAAGTGAAGCAGCAGATTCCATTGCAACAGTGTATGGAATTGCACATCACAGCTGATCCGGACCCACAGGTTGCCAGTGCTAAAGAGGGGCTTATCTTTCTTCCTCGTCTTACACAGGCACCTTTTTTCCAGAGTAGTGAGCTGAATTAGCTCAGAAAAAAATCAGAAGTTTTTTTTTCTGTCTTGCTGTTTCTTTGCCAATTCAGTAAAAATTGAATTCTTAGGAGGGTTTTGGAAGCGTGCTGCTCTCCTGCTTTTGATTGCAGTTGGATCAGATCAAGCTGTTACATAGGATTTCCCTGCATGTAGGGCTGTGTTTTAAACTGTATACCTTGCAATGATCCTCCCACCCCTCCTCCAAAAGATATTTTAGATATTTCTGTAATAATTCAAGTCATTTAATTTATTTTATGTAGATTCCCCAAATAATTATACTGAAATAGCCAAGGGAGGCAAAAGGAGTGTGCAGAGTGCAGGTAGAAGGAATGGTCCTGGCTTTTCAGTCATTAATGTGCCAGGAGTCCACTCCCTTGTTCAAAGTTCTGTCTGCTACTTGCTGCAGAATTTGAAAATTTATAAAGAAAGCGTGTTTTCTAGCATTTGAATATTCTATGAGGGAAAATAATTCTATATTCCCATTTCTTTTATAGGAATTCGAAGACCACAGGGATGCTGATGATGCAATTTATGAACTAAATGGTAAAGAGTTGTGTGATGAAAGGTAAGCTGGATACATTTTCCTTGAAGGTCAGCAAGAGTGTTTTGCATCTAGATGTGGCACGTTAGCTTGTGCTGACGCCTGTTTGTCATGGCTCTGTGATGTGTTACACCTTCCGTAACTTCATCTGAAGAGATTTATTTGGATATGTTGACTTCAGAAAATAAGTTGATGATAACCTTTCATCATTTGGGGTGTTGCCCTTCAGTTTGCAACAAGATGGTCAGTAGTGATTGCATGTTACAGTCGTTTTCGTTTAGATTGTGGAAATTGGTTTTAGGTTATTGGGTTGCTGTTACTCCTTTTGGTATCTTTTTCACTCAGTGATTAATTTTGGGCTCTGTTTCAATTACATTTGCTAAACCAATTACAGACCCATGACAATTTTCATGAAAGTCTTGAGGGAGATGAGTGAGGCAGGAGAATACCATTGTTCTGCCTCTTTAAGAAATGCCAGTGACTGTATTATGAAGTATTGCTTGTAAGGGCAAGATGCTTCTTGTTTGTGCACATGTGGTTCCAGTTGCGAAAGATTTCAGTCACTCTCAAATACTTTTTTTGTTCGCTTGTTTTGTTGCATAAGGGTTACAATTGAGCATGCTCGAGCCCGAAGAGGAAGGGGCAGATTCCCGCAACGGTTCAGTTATTACCAGTCGACGAGCGGATCTAGGTAGGTGGTCTGGACTCTGTTTCCTCAAGCAGAGTGACTGAAGAACTGTACTATACTATTGCTTTCTTCCCGTGCGTGGAGCTAGGGATCCAGCTCTGTTTTCCTTGCGGAGCTTCACGGCAGAGGTTTTACGTTCTCAAACCTTGGAGATCCATTACTGTTATTTACCTCTTTTGGCTGAGGAGAATGTGGTCTTTAAAGCAGTTTAACTGGCTCGCAGAGATTCACAAACACCTTCTGAAATGCTCCCCCTCCTTGTTGTAGGCACTGCATTGGTCTCGCTTCCTACTGTTGTGTAAGTGATGTGAAGGATTAACGCTGCAGTCGGGTTGGCTGTTCTTAACGCTAAATCAAGGAAAATGCCAGAGCTTCTCTGCTGAGGTTTCTGTCATTAAACTGAGCTTACAAGCTAAGTAGAAGTGTTGTGGAATAATAGTTCTCCAAGGTATTTACTATCTAACCAAGCTGTCACGTTTCCAGCTGTATGGTTATCAAAATGCTTACTTCGTCACAGTGCGCAAAAGGAACTGTATTTCAGAAGCAGGGCTAGGGGACAAGATGCTAGCACGTGCAGAAGCATTTAAATACCAGCTTTGCTGACTGAACAGGTGCCTTCTGAGGGAGAGCCTCTGTTCAACAACGAAATCTGAAAAGCAGGATATAGCTCATGTGGAATACCTGTAGTGGACCTACAGTATTCGTGGCCGTGTTTACTTTCAGTGAATTGAGCCAGTGGTGAATCTTGCGCCACGTTGCAGTGAATTTTGTGAAGTTCTGCAGCTTTGCATATATTCCACCAAATAAGCACATTTAGATCTCTGTACTTTATGTCTACCTATCTATGCTCGAAATAATTCACTCTGTAAAAACATTTATAGCTGTGGCCTACACAGAGTAGCAGTCGGAAGAAAGAGGAAGATTTAACTGACGTAAACCTCTGCATTTCTTTCAAAGACAGAATTGCAGCCAGTTACGAACCAGTGTCTGGAACATCTAATTTGCATATGCAAGTATGCTAATTAGATTATTTTTTCTTTAGCGGCAGTAACCTTGATGCGGTATAATTGATCCGAGGTCCAGGCTAAAAGTGGACTTTTAAAGTAGGAAGTGTGATTGGAGGTCGTGGGCGTCTGACGTTGTAGTCATGTTCATGACGTCAGACTGCCGATGCCAGACAGGAAGAGACTTCGGTTTGCAATAATGGAAAAATGAGACTCAGCCTGCCAGTTTTGGGACTCTGGGACCTCTGTTTAAATGCTCTGAAGATCTGGATGTTCTGAAAAAAATTGGGACACTTGGAGGTATGCACTGAAATGAAATTGCCTATGCTTCAGTGTACAAATCAATACGCACAATTTAGGGTTATGGTTTTGTGGGAGGAGAAGATAAGAATAATTTACTCTGAGGTCAGTGTTCTTAATTCTTGAGTCTTTTTGTAGTAATACGAAGTAGTGCCATTGTTAGAATCCTGCATTACTTATCAAAAGGCTGGCATATGTTTTTCCATAGTTCTCAGATCCCTTTGGATTCAAATGGCTAGGATTAGGATCAGAAATAGCCTGCAAGGGCAGTATTTTTTCCGGATGTCTTACTGTTCTTTTCTGTATGAATATTTTTAAGCCACATTTTCATTTTCGAGATGGTCTTTAATCTTCGGTTAAGGGGAAAAAAAAATCCACTTTCATTCAGGAACTGTAAACTGCCTCGGTTATTTCAAGGTAACCAGTTATCTAGATCTCTTTTTACTAAAATAAGAATATTTCTACCCACAAGAACATTGAATATAGGTCATGTATAAATACTGACAAGTGATTTGACATTTAGAAGCATGAATTAAGATGCCATTAAATTATGCCTCAAATTGCTGAGTTGAAGCTGAATTTATCCTACTAACTAAAAAATAAAAATAAAATATTGCACTTAAGATGAATATCCTCCAAACCCCTATGTGTGAGCCAAGCCTGTTAAATGATGAGATTAAACTAATTATTTTTGAAGTTTTTTTATTCTATTAGGCACTTGTTTCAGTGTATCTAGAAAAATGGCAGCTGTATTGACTGCATTGGCATAATGTTCATCATCAAAATGCTCTTTATTCCCCTTTTTACAGCTGTTCTCTTGTAGCGGACTCTTAGGTATGTTTTTGACTAGGGAGAATCAAATCTGCAGTCCAGCAATAAGGAAAATACTTGACTCAAATCTTGCAGCAAACTACAGAAAACATTAAATTTCTTACGTTCTAAATTCCTTACACTGGAGATTTTTTTTTTCCCCTCTGAACTCTTCTAGCCGGTATGGACCTCCTGTTCGTACTGAACACAGGATCATAGTTGAAAACCTTTCGTCCCGTATCAGCTGGCAGGTGAGTTACCATCTTTTCTTTTTTTTTACACTTCATTTTTCTGCCCTGTAGGTAAACTGCTCTCAACCTAATTTTGTATTAAAGCCATCATAAATATTTGATGCAAATAAAAAATAGGCAAAAAAGTCAGTGATTGCTAACAATTAGCATTCAAACAGTTAAAGAAGTCTTTGGTTTCACAGCTGTGCAAATAGTTCTGTAAATAGATTTTGTAGTTGGGAACTGATTCTTGCTTACTTGTGTTTACCAACTGATAAAACATGAAACAACTCTAGATTGTTTCTAAATTACTGAAGAATGACATCTATTCAAACCATGTCATCCTTTTGTAATACAATAAGCATGCATTTGGTTTGATTGAAATGTATGGTCTTTCCTTACATTTTACAAAATACTTATGTGATGCATGACTGAGAAGTCGTAATGCATCGTTAATAAAGGAAGTCTTAAGAAAGCTGCTGTGTAAAGCATGCTTACTGTAGATACTAAAAAAGAACTCTTTCATCTTCTAATGATGAAATAAATCATCTTCTGAAGATTTCTTACCACTTTTCCGTCTTTTTTTTTCTTGCCTCGTGCTAATGTTTTCCAAATTTTCTAGCTGGCTTTTAAACAGAATAAACACACAATCAGTTTCTTCACTTGTTCTGTGCAGTGTACAGTCTATATAGAACGTTTAGTTTTTGTTGAATATTCAAAGACTTGGTCTTGCAGCGAAGTCCACTTGAGGCTGTTTTGCTTGCCTGGAGCTCCACTGATGTGTCTCATAAGAGCTTGGGTGCAGATAAATAGAAGAACTAGGATTGTTCATCTTCTGTGTGGTGGGTTCAAAAAGTTCCTAATTGTGTGATTGTGTTAATTTCCGAAAAACCAGAAAAACAAATTCTGAGTTGATGTAATGAGTTAGTGGATTTCATCTAAATCACTTCTGGGTATGCTATACAATTATGTATTGGAAGAGATCATTAAAAAACAAACAAAAACAAACAAACAAAAAACAGTATTTGGAAACAACAGTAGGTACCAGAGAAGTAAGCTAGAATAGAGTGTTAAAGAGATTAAATCTTACAATGCTGTTCAGTGTTAAATTCATAACTTGGAGGAAAAAATGAACATTTCTGAAACTTTCTTTTACTTTTGAATATTTATAATGGCTTTACGCGTCTTACTGTTTTAGACTGAAGCCCCCCCCCAATATAGTTTTCATGGTGATGAATCTTTAGGATTCTAGTTACATGTTTTAATGACTGTTTTATATGTATAATAAGTTACAATAAGAGACTTTACTTCTTGATACCTGCCTAAAGAGATGGTCACTTGAAGCTAAAATCCATATGCAAGCCTCATTTAGTTTTGAAGCTGCCCTGCTTTGATACTGATACTGTTTTAACTTCTTTTAACTATGCTACTTACACAACGGATTCAAATAGCTAATACATTAACAATAGTGGCATTATTACTCCTTTCTAATCCTCGAGCTTCTGGCAGCCACAACTGATACGGAACCTTGCTTTAAAACTTGTGTGCATCTTTCCATCTTTGGTGTGTGCAGATCCCCATGCTTTGAGAACTTCTGTCTCCTTTAAGAGTTACTGTGTTGAGATATTAAAAAGATAAATGAGTAAAATTATAATATTTCTTTTCAGATCAGCTTCTTTGAACCATTGATGATATTGTTAATAGATAATTTCATACCTAAGTAGTAGACAATTTTGTCAGAATTCTCCTTATTTTAGTGAATGCATTTCTGCATGTTCAGAGCTTTCCAGCCACTTACTAGTTCTTCAGTGTCTGTGAATTTCCAAACAGTTGGGAAACTGGCTCTGTGTTACTTGAAGATCTAACTTTTAATACGTGCTTTGCCTATTTACAGTTGTCCTACACCTTGTTGTCTTTTGATGCCAAGGACAACAGGGTATCCTTGTGCTGTTTAAGGTGAATCAGAACAGTAAAGTTAGAGAATAAAATTTGACTTGGGTTTAACAAACAAAAAACCAAACTAGATAACTTTAAAACATTCCCCAAATTCTACTTATCTTGCACACTTAGTCTCTTGAATAATAACGTTGGCATCTTAATTATGTTGATGTTACTGTTTTGAATTCTATTTCATGATAATCTTTAGGAGTCAGCGTACTGTCTGGCAAGGGGGCCTCAGTTTTAAAAACTAAAATTTTTTAAATTAGAAAATAATGACGTAGTTTAATATTTTTAACTTTCTCTTGATTTACTAGTCCTGGTCTGGTTAAGTTTTCATTGACTTAAGCAGAGCCAAAATTTTGTTCTTAACTTCTAAATTGGGTTAAACATGCTGAGATTGAAATACTACTTTTAATGATGGTGCAGGGCCCATTTTTCATTTGCTATTACAATTAAGTTTCTTTGTGTTAAGCACACGTGAAACAAGGGGAATAATCTACTAGTTTGCATGTGCCAGTTTTAAAAATTAAACTACAGAATTCTAATTAGGATATTAGATAAAACTAAGCCTTCTTATGTCCAGTGGCAAATGTTATAAAGTTTTTCTTGGCTTTTTGTTTTGTAGTCTTTTCTTCCTTAAGCATATTTCTAACCAAGTGCATTTTGAACCTCTTCTAACAACCTTGATTTGGTTAACCCTCATTTTTCTTGTGTGGAGGAGAAAGAACCAAAGATTTGGGGGTTTCTAGTGGCTGAAATTCTAGGGTTTGGCCTGTTCTGAATTTTCCTTTTGGTTCCTGTGACACTCCTGTTTTTTGGCAATCTAGATCTTGGTTTGCCTGGGTTTGATCTCGATTGGCTAGCACAGATCATCCTCGGGTTCTTTAGCCACTTCTGGAGACTATGTCCAGTGCTTTCAGGGCCTCTGGTACCTCGGTGAAGCAAATTGCTATGAGCCATCACTGCCTTTCTCATGTAAGAGAGTTCCTCTTGGCCAGCTAGGTATTGGACAAGCAACTCTTTGCTTAAGGTACCTTCTTATATCATCTGCCACTTGTGGCGTGCTGCGGTAAGTAGTCTGGGACTATAAAATACCAGATACGGTTTGGTAAAAAGTAGTGGTTTAACTTCTGCAAATATTCAGTTGTTTAGTGACCTTTCACATTGTTTTTCTTGTACTTTATGCTACTTTGGGGCAAGTAATTTCATAGTGTGTGTGTGTTTAGCCTCTATTAAGTTAAACGCAAGGATGTCTGTTGACATGACGCTGTAGCGTGACAGAATAATTAGTTGAAATCTAAGAAAAAATGCTCTAATAAAATTATTTATTATATGCTAATTAAACCTATTTGCCTTTAATTTTGTTGTGAAGTTGGGGAGGAGAGCGTATAGAATGAATTTGTCTAAGTATACTGGATTGTCAGTTACCTGGGACGTTAATCCTCATAGTATTAAAATTTGCATTTAATACTATGTTGCTTTTCATCTGATGTAGTTCTGATATCAATGCATATGTTGGTATTTTAAGTTTTGTACTGTTTCCATAACAGCTATTTTGTGATGCAGGATCATTTGCAAAGCATTATTTTATTCAGTGTCGTAAGTGAGGGGTTCTTTCTATATGTAGCTGCTATTAGATAGACTGAGTTTCAGAAACTGATTTTTCTAAATTGTAGGTATCTATAGAGGGGGAAAAAAAAGCATTATGCAGTTTTAGTGGAGAGAGTTCTAGGGGGATGTTGTCTACTGCTAGCTGACTTTTTTGTGTTGTGTTTAAGGCTAAAATGTTGACTTTTACTGCAGGACTTGAAAGATGTCATGAGAAAGGCAGGGGAGGTCACCTATGTGGATGCACACAGAAACAACAGGAATGAAGGGTAAGTTCATGTTTGTATATAAATCTGTGTGATAATGAAAACCATTAAGGCGAGATTATTATTCCTGTAATATAAAAATAAATGAAACGTAGCTGTATGGTCTGGCTTAGCTTGGCTGAAATTTCTCAAATTTAAAATAATAAATAAACCTGTCAGTAAGCAGGAGTTCAGAAGGGGTATTGAACTCTTGTCTGTCCTCCACAATGAAAACAACGTCAAAACAGAAGGGAGGAAAGTCAACAGTTGTTTTCTTTAACTTAGGAGTTATTTATGTATAGCCATTTACGATCTAATTCTGATTTCTGAGGCCAAAATATCGCCTGTCTGTAGCTACTTTGCACTGGTTCAGCAGGCAAAGTCATGAGAAATGAACATAACCAAGGAAAAGAGGTGAAAAACCAAAGAGGGGATTATTTATTCACTGTTACCATTTCCCCAGTTGGTGCAGGTTTGTGTAGCTTCCTGGATTTTTATCACCTCATTGCAGATGAAAGCTTCAGTAATGTTTAAGAAGATGTGAAAGGTTTATGTATGGCTAGGCCTGTTAGGGTCATATTTTCCTGCCATCAAGTTAAAAATTAGCTTTGAGATGATAAAACATCAAGCTGCGAATCAACAGATTTTAAAAGGTTCGAACTTCTTCTCCTTGCTTTCTCAGTTTCTAAATTTTTTTTGTCTTTCCTGTTGGTGTATAGGGTTGTGGAATTTGCATCTTACAGTGATATGAAGAGTGCGCTGGAAAAATTGGATGGCACTGAGCTGAATGGACGCAGAATTAAACTGATTGAAGATCACAGAAGGCATAGGTATGTCAGCTGACTTGATAAAATTCTGCTGAGGGTGTGGATTTGGGTAGTATTAACGCCAAAATTTTATTATCTAATTCTTTGGTCCCAAGCTAAATATCACAGCAAAGAAGCACTTTCTAGCAGTATAAACAGGTTAGGTAAGATCTGACTTGCTAAAAATAGAGTGAATAGAATGCGTTAGGATGAGAGTTAAGGAGAAATTTTTAAAATAAAACAACAATTTATATTTAAAAGGATAAGCTATGAATTTTGATATTAAATTCCTTTTAATTTATTGGGAAACCGTGCATTTCACAGCCCTGTGAAATGCCTCTCAGATTATTGTGAAAGCCAACTTTTTCGTGAGAATTAAAAAGATTAGCTTCCTCGCATTATTCCCAAAGCAGTTCTGCCACTTAGTCATAAAAGCAGGTTAGCTGCAGCTCTCTCATTAAGTCTCTTAAAAATAAATCTATTTCTTTCCATGAAAAAGGGTTGTATAACTAGAGACTGTGTTAAACTCTTGAGCCTTGAAGTGTAGTGGTGGTATGTGCCAGAGCCATTTTTAGCATCTTGAAAAAAACCTAACTAATTCGCATGGGCGTTTCTAGAGAGACTGAAGACTACAGGTATGAATTTTCATTTTTGTGCTTTTCTTGATAAATGGCTAAAAATTGTTTGCTCTCAGAGATTGGGAGGAAGGAGAGGAAGGAGGCAGAAAATGGGAAAGGCCTTTTCCTTTTCTTAGGTGGTTCTTATTTTGTCAAACTAGCAGAGAATGTTAAGGCTAGCAGTTCCTGGTATCCTTGGCCTAAGATGTTATTTGATAGAACTAACAGAAAGAGCAGCTCTCTCAAATAACTGAATGCTGTGCTTAGTGCGTTCAGATGTTCAGCTGGAAGCGCTGTGTACACAAAGCAGTTACATAAAGTAGGAAATAGGACTACAGCTTTTAATTGTGTTTCTTTAGAAGCAGATCTCGATCAAGGAGTTACTCAAGATCTCGCAGCAAATCCAAGTCTACCGGATCTTCCAGATCATACAGCCGGTCCAGGTCTAGGTCAAGATCAAGGTCCAGATCCAGGTCTAGGTCCAGGTCTCGCTCGCGATCCCGGTCCCGATCCCGGTCTCGCTCTCGCAGCCGTACACCTAAAAAGAGCTATTCCCAGAAGAGCCACCGCTCCAGCTTGCTAGCTTCTTCCCCATCTCCCTCTTCTTCTAAAAGAAAATCTCGTTCTAGGTCGAGCTCTGCTCATAGCCGTAGTTAACCTGCTCTTAGAGATGTATTAATACGTTTAATTTGATTCAAGTTTCTTGAAGACTTGAGATGAATTACACATGAGAACTGGGAGGGGAAGAGTTAACATGATGAAAGGGTAACCTCCTTTTACATTGCCAAAGTGCCTGTCATCAAATAGGCCATCTCTGTGAGGAGGGGCTGTCGGCTTTCTCCTTTCAGTGAAGTCTGGAGTGGGAAGTCTTTTTTTGTTATTTTTTTCCTGCTATTAGTAAACATTTCTATCATAGATATAATATGTACACATAATGCTGAGGTAATGGGATGAGACAATACGCTGCTTTCTCCCTCTCCTGCCCCCAAATTCCCCTCCACCTTCAAGGCCTTTGACTTCCAAAATACTACGTTATCTTTTGTCCTTGGTATTAAGTCCGAGAACGAGAAGTATAGATTTTATTCCTTAAAGTTCTGTGGCTACTTTTCTGTGTGAGTATGAATGGACCAGCTGAATTTAGTTAGAGTTCACTTTTTTCCCCCATTGCTTGGCTTAACAGGCTGTTTAAGTTCCAGCTTTAAATGACCTTGATAATAAGCTTAATTTGCAACAGACTTTCAGGAATACATGTTGGCCAGTTGAATATTGTTCATTTGGTTAGTGAAAGAATACAATGTTAACCAGTAAGGAATGCTGGATTTTCCTGTTAAAATGAGTCATACCATTCAGATGTCAGGATTATTGGGAATCCATTATACTAATTTTCCAGTAATTCACTAGTATGTGTTATTGTATGTAGAGGCCTTATTTGACAGGTGACTCCATAAAACTGCACAGAAATGTCAATATGCATGTCCATGTTTTTAATGTTTATAAAAGTGGCATAGCTTTCATACCCAGATGTATGATACTGAATATTGTGTGTATGACTAGAAATAGTCTTGACGGAAAGGAAGGTTGTTTTAGTAAAGGACAGCAGCAAAAATTCCCAGGAAAAGTGTAGTCAGTTGTAACAAGAAAAGTTAATCATGTTAAAGGGTAAAGAGGATAATTTCTTTAAATCTCCTGAATGCACAGTTGTTTTGATTAATAGAAATTTCCACTGCAAATACTGTTTGTTCTTATAATTTGGAATAAGATTTTTTTAACTTCTGGATTGTTAAAGAAGGGAAACATTTTTGGAAAAATACATGTAAATTAAACTCAGTCTTACATGTGTTTAAATGTACCAATCCTAATAAAAATAAAACCTTTTTCTGGCTTACCTTGCAGTGTTGTGTACTAGTGTTACATGGTGTTGTTCACTTCATACAGTCTTGCAAACACGATCGCAAGGAAACTTACTTGAAGGTGTACCCTTGTGAAAGCAAGCAAAATGTAAACTAGAAACCAGTTGTGATGTAAGTAATCAGATCCTGTCTAAAAGGATGACTGGATAGGATTTTCCTGTCGTGGCCATCGGTGTTTCAGAGACCTGATCACAAATAATAGTCTCTCTGCTGTCCTTGCAGAACTATTTGTGTTACTGACCTTCTTGTCCCCAGTTTGACAGAAGAACCAACAGCCAAATGTCAATACAGGAATTTTCATGTAAGTAAAACCATTTGGAACATTTGAAATACAGTTCCAGGAACTCTTACATTGCCTACACTACTTCTGTTAATCTAAAGCACCAAGACAGACACCATTACTAGAGGAAGTTTCTGCTAATCATGTTTGCATGCTTGGCTTGATGTTACCTGAATTTTTACTTCAGCAAAACAGAAGGAACAAATAGGAATCACTTTGCAAAGGAATCTTGCTAGAAGTGACTACATTGGGAAAGCTGGGATTTGCTCAATTTTGCTAAGTTGCTTGCTTTGGTAAATTTGTGATGTTACCAAAAACCTTCCAAAATGTCCACTTCTTGCCTAGAACCTTTGAGATTGGCAAGTGCAATACTGGAGACCTTGAGTGCTCCTGGCTACAACTTGCTTACCTTGCAAATAGCGTAAATACAGAGCTTGTGAATGTTACTATTCACTTTTGATTCTTTATTGTACGATGTTATTCCCCTTGCATAATTTTCTCTTGATTTACTCAGAAGTGGCAAACACAGGTGGGGAAAGAAAGGTAGGTAGTTGCAGAAATGCAAGCTACGTTTTTCAGTTGTGTTTAAAGTTTAGACATTACTTGACGTGTAAAATGAGCTACAGTTTTGTACACTTAATAACTTTGATGAAGGATGACTCATCGTGCCACTGTAAATTGGTCATATCAGACCTCAACTTGGAGAAGCAAACCCAATCCGGAATTCTTAGTTTTAGGGCATCTGACTTGGTGGAGAAATTTTTAAAAAAAACGGTTCCGCAGCCTGAATAAAATAGCCTGAGGCCAGCAAGTATAGAAAAGTCCTGAGAGGAAAGATGGACTAGAGTAGAAAGAAGCAGTGAAGTAAAAAAGGACAGAGGGAGTTTCAATTTTGAGAGGTGGCAGCTTTAGTGTCAAAGACTGTAAAGATACACGTTAGAAGGAAACAAGACCTTTATTATTGATGACAGTAGTTCAAATTTAGAAGTTTCCTTATGCATGTGATCTTACGATAAACAGATTTGGGAATGTGTGTACTTGTTTGCTTCGCTTAAAAGTATTTGGTACTCTGCAGAAGAGCAAAAGGTCTAAAGAAACACTACCTGTGTTTCTGTGAGTAGTGTCTGTGATTCAGGTAGGCATCTTGATTAGAAGAAATAAACTTGGCAGACTCATCAGGGAACACGGTATAGTATGAGACTTGGCTGAACTATTGTATTTCAGAAGCCAGTTTATTTTTAAAATAGAACACTTTTAGATTTGCATTGGAACAAATTATTTACCTTTACCAGGTGCCTTAGTTCCAACACTACAGGGCACAGGAATGAAAGCCCAGCTTTAAAATAACCATAAACTCCTTTAATGTACTGAAGTCACAGCTTTTACAGGCAGTATGTTCTAACATCTGACACTTTACATGAGAACAAGTAAACCTGTCATTACTCCTGCCTTTATCCTCCTAGCCTGGGCCTTGAAGAGCAGTTTTTGTAAATTTCTCCTCAGTAAATGGAGGTGACATAAGACAGTGCAAATGTTAAATTTATTTTAGTTGTAAGGGTTCCACCCATGCCTTGGGGGTGCAGTTGAACAATATGGCGAAGATGATCTAGCTGCTCACTGCTGGGAAGAGGAACTGCTGTCCCTGCTCCTGCCCGTTGTCTTGTGCCAGCTCTGATGCTCATCTGATCCTCCATAAGCAATCTCGATTCTATCACAGAGTGGATACTTCAGGTCTCCTGAAGTATTGCTTTTACCAGTTCTCTCTGAATCTGATACATGGTGGGAGGAAGTGGAATTGTGACCTGGGGTGTAACTCCCCCGTGATCCTTCTGGTTCTCTCACAAGCACAAGTATCCTATTATCCCCCAAAATAAGAGATTTTTTCTGTGACGTGTATCGCATTTCTTTATTATTTGTTACATTTTTGTAAATTTAACACATGACTCTTCAACCAAGGGTATCCAAGTAGTTTGTGAAGATAAATAAACTTTGATATAATTGGCCATGTCACATCACTGGTTTACAGGTGAGAAAAGCAAAGCAAGTGGTTAAGGGTGTTCACCTGTAGTTGAAAAGTAAGGGAGTTTCAGGAACAGGATGGGAGTGTGCCTGAAATGAAGGCCAGGATTCTTCATTGAATAGATTCATCTCTGACTCCTGCCATCTAGTGGCTGTACTTGCTGCCACTGCTTGTGGAGTCATGAAACGGGCTCAGGTTTGTTTCCTCACAGAAGAGAAAAAAATATTTTAAAACTGATGTGAAATAGAAGTGTGCTTCAGAGTAAGAAGAAATGCCTAAAATGGATTTCCAGACATCTTCACTTGCAGTTGTTATGTTTGCCATCCTCTCTTGAAGGCTATAGTTTGTGCTTCCATAAATTCTCTAGCCCTTTTCTAGATGTTGCTCCTCATTCTCAGCAGCAGTTCTTATGCATCGGTTCCCAAACAGCTGCTTCTAGCCCTAGGCATCTAATCAAAGCTGGGCTTGGTTGCAGGGCCAACAGTGGGGGCAACAGTTAAGTAGCACAGCCCTAGCAAATACCGCTAGTAGCTGTTGCACTGTAATTGCCAGCCTCATCTCTTCAATTCTGAACCTTCTCTGGTGCAAGGACATTTGCCATTCACTTTATAAGCAAGAATGCACAGGAACTTTAGCACTTTTTTTTTTTTTTTAAGGTGCAGGTAGCATCTGTTTCCCAATGATTTCCACAGGAGTTGCGATGTCTCTACGTTATTTTTTAACTAGCTCTCTAGTTGTTCCATCAAGGTCAAGAGTCACACAGACACCCTGGAAGCAGGATGGCTCTTCTGATGCGCGTGTTCAATCAGGCCGTGTACAGGAATCTGGAGAGCCGAATGCTCTTGCAGGATAAAACAAAAAAAATTGCCTTGGAAAATGCAACCCTCGTGCCCCTTAGGAGCTGTAGTAGCCTGGGGGAACAACCCTTTTCAGTAAAGTTCCCCTAGCTTATGCTGAGAGACCTATCTGAGCTCAGACCTCAGCTCCAGGTGGCCTGGTGGTGGAGGACATTGCCCACATGTGCGGGGAAGGAGGCTGGATCTGGGAACTGTTCAGACTGGGGCTGACAGACTTTTTCAGTCTAAACAGCTTTTTTTTTTCCAGCTGTTTTGTTGGAATGGGAACACTCCACTTCTGGGGTGCTGGGAATCTGTGCCTGACATAGATCACTCGAGTTTTTGCTATTTGTCAGTCAGAGTTCGTGCTGTGCGGGTGGGGATGGCAGGGAGCACCCAGCTGAGGGGAGCTTGGCTGGGCCTGTACGCGCAGTGCTCCCCACCCTGCGCAGGGCTGGGGGCCACCAGGTCTGACATGGGCAGACCTCGGCACTGCCTGCCCCTGCTGCTGCACCCCGGTCCTAGCGCTGAATATTGTACAGCTCCTAAATGGCTTCGGTTTTCTCACAAGGGTTTTGGAAACGTGTGATTTCCAGACAGTTTCCTCCATTCCCCCTGTGTAGCAATTGTTATCTGGAAGGCTAAATGCTGTGCATACAGTACCTGAGGGTGTTTCCCCTTTTACTAGCCATGCCATCAGTTACCCCTCCACCCCCTCTCTCTACAAACCTGCAAGAGAGTTGTTAGCCATTCACCCTGGGGCTGATTTGCTAGGACAATACCGCCGATGAGCGAACAGTTATGCCTAGCGGAGGCCTGGGGCTGGGGGGCACGCAAGCAGGGTGCTCTGTGCACATCAGCTGCATGGGATGCAGCAGATAAACTGACTCCACGTAAAGCAGCCATTCCAGCCCTGGCTCGACTCGGCACCGAAAGGAAAGTGTAAGGCTTAACAGGCTGAGGGCCTGGGTAAGAAACAAGGCCGCATTATGTTCTTTAGTGAAATACTAGGTAATGGCAACCCTGTAGGCCTGGGTAGTCTGGAGATGTTCAAAGGACAATCGCTACTATTGATTTGCTGGGCCTGATGAGGGAGTGACGAGGGAGAGGCGAGAGTGTAAGGTAAAACCCGCTCTTCAAGATTAATGAAGGGCTTAAAATAAAAGACAAAGAGTTTCACAGGAACTGAACGATACTCTTGTGTGGTGTAGCGGCTGTTTCCCGTAACCAGGGTCTCCTCTCCCCGTTCTTCTTTTCCTATCCTCGAAAATCCATATGCTGTGTGGGTGTTCAGCAATGACAGGTTGAGCTGGAAAGGTCCAGATCAACATGCTTAGAGTAGATGCTTCAGTCCAGGCCAGGAACTGCTCTCTGTGTATGTGTGCATATGTACATGAGGTACATCGCTGAAGACCCTGAGATCAGGTCCAGCAGGACCCTATATGCATGCTTATTTTATTTTGCCCAACAACTAGTTCTAAGGCAAGGATTTCTCCTTGCATTCCAGAGGCCTACAGATATTATTTTGCGGCTCGCAGAGGTAAGATATAGCAGGTCATGCTTTTAAAGGAAGTGAGCACTTCCTGGTCTAGCTGAAGTCATTAAAATCTGCAAATGCTCACACTGTAGAACCTTGAAAGCAGAGGTACCACAAACTGATTGTTAAAATTTGGGTGAGATTTTACCTGGGAGTGAAGAGGAGGTGTTGCAGCAAACAGTGCCATTACAATGACAGGAAAGGAAAGTAAGAAAAGATACACGGGGAAAGAAAGGAAACTGGATAAAACCCTTGGATTTTATACCTATGCCTGAAAGAATTATTCTTCAATCTCGGTGAATGGGGCTCTGTGTCTAAGCGCTACTCACCACTGTGAGCCCTGCCTGCCTAAGCCATGCACTGCAGTGAAGCTTCAGATCGTACTGTCCGTTTAACAAAAAGTACAAGCAAGCAGCTCTGCTGTTTCTTGCAGACATGGCCACTGCCATGTTTTCTGCATCACTGCCAGTTCCTGTGAATGCCTAACTGAAAATTGATCTGCTCAAAAAAAAAAAAAATCTCATATCTTTAAGAAACTTCCTCACTCTTTTCCTTCAAATTGTCATAGCCTATTATAGCACCTAGAAAAAACACTGCTGTAAACTGCTCTTCCAGGTTTGCCAAAATGCTTGCTGCAAGCTTTCTGCCCACACCTGCCCTCCACCTGTTTCAGTTTGCTATACCCTTTTCCAGTCCTGGCACTTGTATGGTCTAAAATCCACATATGCTCATTATATGACCTTCCCTGAACTTCTTTTATTCCAGTAACTCATCTCTCTTATCCTTGAATGCCAAAAGAATCACACTTTGCTGTATTGTTCAGTAAGAATGAATGATAGTCAGTATATAACTTTTGAGATCCCAAATCTCTAAATTTACTTAGTTCAGTTAGTATCTTGAAAACCTGCACTGCACACTCTCCCATTTGTCTACGTAACCTGAACAACAGTAATAGCTGTGTGTGGAAAAACAGTGCGATGGGTGGTTTGTGCTTATACTCACAGTGGAGAAGTGGTGTTACGTAGCAGCCAACGCTGAGGTGGACTTGGGTCTAAAGTTGCCCCATGCACTGCTACACCATGACTGTGCACTTTACATAACAGTGGGGTTTGTCCAGTATATCAGCAATTAGGCAGGGCACCAGAGTGTCAGCTGCAATGCTGTGCTATTGAAGGAAACTGCAGCATACCTTATTATCAGATATATCATGTGAAGCAAGCAACAGCCGTAGCATGGAGTTCATGGGCTGGAGGAGGCGGGGATTGCTGGAGCCGAATGTGTTCTTTGGGAGCTTCCAGACCACACTGCAGCCATCCCCAGTCCCTGACTTGTTGGATATTCTAGCACCAGGCAGAATGTTACAGGCCGAGGGAAGGTGGCTGTGTGTGGAAAGCTCTCCCTGGTTACAGGACCAGCATGGGGTTACAGCTAAGGTACCTGCACCCCATCCCCAGGTCTCTTGCCACAACATTCACTAGCCTCCAAACTGCACAATCTCCCTCTGTAAAATATGCAGGATGATGCTGAGTACTGTAAATCCTTCTATCGTCCTGGATGATTCTCCAACCCACTCTGCGAGCTCAAGACAGGTGTTACAGCCTGAGTTGCCTCAGACATTTCGCAGCACAGCAGTGCTTGCAAGAGTATTCAGCTCTCTTGCCCAGGGCTGGTACACCATGAAGACAGACCGAGAACCCCTCTGCTCCCACGGGGTCGCTTCGCGCCAGCCATTTGCAGAAAGCATCACGGCCCCTTTGCTGCGGGAGGTTAGCTGGGAGCCCACCAGATGGTGCTGTAACACTGCCTCAACGAAATACCCTTTCTAGAGGAAACTTGAAAAACCCATCTTAAAATAGCCCTGGTGACCCAAACCTTTGTGGAAAAAAAATATGTATTTATGTACCATAAATACACAACACCACCACTGACTAGAGAACTGGAAACTCTGCCTTCCTCCGCTCGTGTGGTTTCCGGCATGCTCACCTGCCGGGGGAGCGGAAGGACGAGGAGGGGGAGCGGGGGCCTCAAAAACCAGCCGAAGGAGCCGAGGCATGCGCAGCTCCCTCGAAGGATCTGCTGGCAGCCCACCTGCGTGTCCCTTCCCATCCCGCTGTCTGCCCTTGGTCTGCCTCTGCCCTGAGGAGCACTGCGAGGAAGACCCGAGGGCTGCAGGCCTGTTCCTGACTCTGCTGCAGCTCCTGAGGGACGCAGGGCACAGCTTGACAAAGGGCACACGTGGCCTGCCTTTGCGGCCACCAGCAGGGCAGCGGGGTGAGGGGGGGCGGCCAAATTAAGATCCAGATACTAAACTGCAACGGTAAAAACCACAAGGCAACCACCCAGGAAACCTTCACAGGCTGTTCTTGAGAGTGGTTGGTGAGGCTTAGAAGTAGTGAGAGCTTACAAATGCTTCTTTTCTGAACCAGACTGAGAAAAATAAAACTGCTGAGGAACCAGCCCCCCCTCTCCCCACACACACGCGCACACGTGTACCCACAGGAGCTACCCAGAAGTGGGGCTGGCACCCTTCTCCTGCCACAGCCCTGTTTCCAGCCGGTCTTAGCTACACTTTCAATGGTGCCACTCTTCTAAAGCAGTCTGGTGACAAAGAGGCTTCAGGAAATAGTTTCTGGCTTGGTCTGGACAGAATTTCCAGCGGTCTGGGTGTGCCTTCTGAGCTGATGGCTTTTCTGCTGTGTTTTACCATCCAATGGGGAAGTAGCCCTCTCACAGCAGGCTGGCCAGGGGCTCTCTCCCCAGGCATGCCTTCTCCTGTTAAGCCCTTTGCAAGCCAGCTCATCGCAGCAGCCTCAAACTGCAGGGTCCCCTAACCACGTCGGGGCTCGGGGGGGCAGGCCGAGGCAGCACACCTACCGCCGGTGAAGGGGTGCAGTTCTCTTTTCTCATCGGTCCTTTTACAGCAAGGGGACTCAGCTGGCTTTCTCGATCCACACACCCTACCCCCTATCCACTCCCCCAAGCACAAACAGGGGCTGTGAAGTGATTCCCCTTCAAGACGAAATCCTTCTGCTGGAGAGCTTGAAGCCAGAACAGGCAGACTCCAAGATCCTGTCGCATTGATCAGGTCCCAGACTGCCTGGGCCCCTGCTCCTGCCATTTGGCAACATGGTGGTAAGTTGTTCAGTCCTCCTGTGGCCCAATCATCCATGTCTCATCCGATTTGTCTTTACAGGGAATCCAGCACATGCTGCCTTACCCTTTCTGGTACCTGCTGGACTGACAAGTGGAGAAGACAGTAAAGCTCATGAGGTCCCAGTTAGCTCAACTTCCCACGGGTATTACTTTCCCAGGATCTGGAAAACCTTGGGCAAACAGCACAGACCATTTTCAACAGTCTGTTTCACTGGGGTTAACACACTTCATGGCTTTCTCTTCGCGTTAGCAGCGATGCCCGTCCACGCGAGCTCTGTCCCATGTCACTTCTCACAGACTGCCCAGGCAGAACTGGCACCGCTGTTGCTCCTCCTACGGCACGCTGCTAACGCACCTCCACCTTCCACGTGCCCTCGTCCAACATCCACGCGGTGTCACTAGCCTGCTGACAGCCAGCTCCCTGGCGCCAGGGGCATCTCAGCCCTGCGCCTCAGACCAGGCAGAGGAGGTCCACAACCCCTCCTTTACACCACGGGTGCGCTTTCTTTCCTTTTTACTCCAAGAAGCACATTCATGCCATTTTCAGCTCCTGGGTCTCCAGGAAAAAATGCCAAAATCAGAAGGGAATGTTTGGGACTGCCATCCCAGAGGTATTCACACAAACACTTTCCATCGTTTCATTTACTGAGAAAAATACCCTTGAAAATACTCCACTGTGGAAAACTTTTCTTGTCTTCAGCACCTCAGGGACTTTCAGCATCTTCTTGGGGCGAGACCTTCACCGGGGGGTTGTCCCACTTCTCACTTGCAACTGATGCAGACCAAAACAATGAAGAAAGCAGGGGAGGTGGCTGCTCACGCCCCAGTGTGAGGGAGCTGCCCGCACTTCAAAGCCACCGGGGCTCTCTGCAGGCAGGAAGGGCTGCCCGGGGACACTGGGCGTGGGGCAAGCCAGCGACAAGGAAATTGTGGGGCCGATCAGACGTGAAAGCTGCGTGTGTCAAAGGCAGGACGGAAGTGTTGTAGGGGGCAGCCCTACTTTTAGCTGCCTCTTGCAGAACTTTGCTAGCGCTTGCTGTAGTAGGAGAGCTGCTTCCCCTTTCCTTGATGTAAGCAGAGCCGACAACATTTGGGTCTGTTTTTATTTAGCTACTCACGAGATAGCACTGACTGAAAGGTCCCTTGAGCGCTGTGGACGCAAAAACACCCGTGGTCAGAGAGTCTTGGGCAAGGAGAACAGAAAGCATCTGACACTTCCCTGTCTCCATTTCAGGACTGTGAGAGGTAGAAACCGAAGCTGAGGCTGCAGAGCATGACTCTTAGTCACATCAGCAGGGGATTTTGCAACACGGTGGGTGCAGGGAGTCTGCAAGCAAATCTGGAGTGCTTTGTGAGGGCATTGGATTGGGGTTCCTCTGGCCGTGAGGCCTGAGCAGCGCTGTGCAACCCTCACTTTCCTGCTCCACTGCAACCTGCTCAGCTGCTCCGGTTGGGTGGGAGGTAGGGAGGGTTTAGCACTAATTAGCATGGAGCACTGTGGGGAGCAATAGGTGGCCATGCCTGCCCTGTACGGGGCTCCTTTTAACACTTGCATTAACATTAGATGATTCCTATGCCTGCTGTAGGGAGACTCCTACAGGGAGAGGCCATTCCCAAGCCAGGCAAGAGAGGACATTAGGCAGCAATGCAGAGGAGCATGAGATGTGGTTGTTCTGCACGGGGCTGGAACCACCAAGGCAAGTTCCAGACTGGATCCCACCGCTGGCAGTTCGGCTCAGTTTGACTTGCAGTGATCAGCTCAGGGTCAGGATGGGAAGGATGGTGTCCAAACCTGTATAACCAGAGCCTGTTGCTGCTCTCAACATCTCATCCCTGCAGTGGGTAGATACATGGCTAATGTGTATAGCCCATTCTTAAACTGGATTGATTAAGGCAGGATTTGCAACTCTTGAATGAGAGATGTGTATGGAGAAGTACTTCATACTGTAACAATTTTATTTAGAAATGATAAGTCGTTTATAAGGAGGTAGTGAGAGGAGTAGGTTATTGACACTGCCATTCCTGTCCAATGGAATGTGCTGGAAAGTCACTTTGGCCTCTAGATGGCACCCCTATTACTGACACATCAAAAAGTTAAAAAAACAGACACGCCTTTCTTTTAAACACTCAATTTACAGACAGGCCGTACAGTTTAGTAGTTTGGACCAAAACCTACGGGCAATCAAGATTACAGGAAAACCAACCATGTGTGGGTTTTCCCCTCCTCTTGTTCAAAATGAGGAATATGGATTTGCCTCCCTCTGGACTCTGTACTTGTCGTTACTGGGCCAGGAGTTGCTACCTGGGAATTCATCCTGAAATTTCTGAAGTTGTGTGGGAACCAAAGAAGAGCTGTGGTGCTTTGCTTCGCCCTCCAGCCTGCACACATTTGGTCAGTGCCTTGCCTGATGGGCAAGCAGCTCTCCTGGGTGAGAACCAAGTGCCTCCTCAGCATGCAGGAAGGTCCAAGGCTCTGCTGCTGTATTGGATCTGTAGGGACGTGTGGTTGTGAACTTCGACAGAACACACTTTGCCAGAGCTATTTGTACAGAAAATTGCTTTACTGTTTCAATTTAAAAAAAAAATGCAGCCAGGCATTTAATGGCTCCTGTCTGCAGCCACTCTGTGTAATTCACTTCCCACTTTAAGGTTTGAATTCTTCTTTTCCTTTTTAAGCATGGGGACAAAAAGGGAGCGTTAATGTCCCTAATGTTAATATATGTATCTTTATGGCCTATTTTAAATAAGAATAAGCAGGCTTTTGATGGAGAAGGGTCATAAATATTCCTTGTGTGAGTGGAGATGCTAACAGTGGGAAGGAATGCACATGCACAGGAATCTCTCTAAGTTGGCTGTTAGCGGAAGTGTTAATGAACTGTCTAACTGATTTAAACGTTACTTAGTTATCCCAATTTCTATTTTTTCCAAGAACTCATAGTCAGGGTATTCTTCCATCCTCATAATACCCTGAGAGCTAATTGCCGTAGTCAAAAAGGGAACTGAGGGAACCAGATTTCAAAGGTGTTTGGTACCTAGAGACAGAGACTGGGGCTTACATGTCTAAGCTGCACTGAAATCAGGAGTCAGGGCCAATGCCCTTTTGAATTCCAATTAGGCACTTTGCTGGCATTTTTAAGTGCCTCAATGCCTACAGTACCCCTCCCTAGATGACTTGTATGAAGTGTGTGTCACAGCCCTGCGTGAAAAAAGTGCATGCAGAAGGTAGATGACATCCACAGTGACATCTTTTTTAATTGATAGTTTGGGGAGGTGATAATGAGATAGAAAGGGTGTCTTCTCAATATGCAGTTCTGCCTTGACAGGGCCCTCAGTGAATAGCTAGTTGCGAGCTGGACGTTCCCCCAGCACTCCTGTGCTCTGCTGCAGCAGCTCGGAGCAGGGTTCAGTCTCCTGTTCAGGAACATACTGCTCAGATTATGGGCAGCTGTCAGATCACAGTGCTGTCAGAGGTGCAGTATACCCTTCCTAGTGACGGGAAGGAGCAGAAAGGAGAATAAATATGTAACAAAAAGGGGAAACAACTCTTAAAATAGATTTTTATATTTTTTTAGGGTTTGCGTGTTTTTTTTTTTTCTTTAATAAAGCAGAAGAAAATTCATAAAAAATTTATGGTCTGATTTCAATCCTACTGATACTCACGGGAATCCCTTTAGTGAATACTGGACCAAGTCCAAGAAAAACAGGTTATTCCCTTAACTTCTATTTATCCGAGGCTGTGTCCTTCTGCATTCAATCTTGTTAGATTTGCCAGTAGATTTAATGTGAGTCTCATCAGCAGTGGTCCTGGACAAGAAACTGTGGTCAGCTGCCTCTTAACTCTGAGCCTGTCTTCCCAGAAGAGTGGTGGTACCTTAGGATGTCAGGGCTACATGACAAGCAGTTGATGCTTGTCCAGAGCATCATGGTAGGATCTCCTACAGTAAGACCTAACTTAGAGGTATGTGACGTCTCCCTGTAATGCACTAAACTGCTCCACCAGCTGGTGTTTTTAGCACACCAAAACCAAAACAGCTCAATAAAATGGTTTCTGTGTGAACAGTTCAATGAAAATACCTAAATTTGGTTGTGGTCAAAAATGCAAATTAAAAACCCTTTGGGATATACAAAGAACAGACCAGAAAATTGTCTTGTGTTACCAGGACCAGAACAAAGCCAGGCACTTGGAAGCAAGCTCTCCCCCGGCCTGGGAGACATGATGAGAGGAAGCAGGTTCCAGTCCTGCCTCTGCCAAAGAGTTTCTGGGTGCTCCTTTTAACGTGTTGTTGCTAAATCTGTGCACCTGCCACAAAAGAGGTCAATGAGAAAACCTGGCTCTTGTTTCAGTGCCCTAGGGACACAGGAATGCTTTTGGGGAGTTTTGCACTTGCATCACTCTACATCCGTGCTGTCCTCAGTAAATGTGTTTGAGTTCACAAAACCAAGAGGTTTGAGCCAGGAGCACTTGTGCTGCTTGTAAGGACATAGCTTCTATACAGAGCAGGCTCCTCTCTGCTCTTTGGAGAGCAAGACTGAATGGAAGAGGTGGTGTGAACGGTCAGTGAGTTTGGGCTTGAAATTAAGCCTGAACCTGGTGTTATCCATATACAAGTCTATCACCACTTGGGAATTCAGACTGAAGTTTGTGTCTAAAATAATTCCACACATATTAAGAGGTTGGAAATATGATTTGGGGATAACTCACTGACCACCCTTTCTTTCCCTGCCCTGCCTCTCTGCTCTGTGACTATGACTAGGATCTCATAGGGCGTGTGGGCCCAGCCTAGACTGAATTTGTCTGTGGGGACATGGGTTTGTTTTTTAAGCTGTGGCTGCTCCTAGTGAGGTGGGGTTAGCCCTCACACATCCCACCATCTCTCTGTCCTTCGGTGACGCTGGTCCTCTGTACAAGGAGCAGAGTGGGAGCATGTGGTGTGTGAACAGAGATTTCTGCTGAGGCACATGCAAGTGGTGTGCCCCCAAAAACGGAATGGGAGCTGCACCTTCCGCCCTCTTCGGCCATGAAGATCGACCACCCCTGAGGTCTCAGGAAGCTGAAAGCTGCTCCAGATCCGCCCTTACGCAAGAAGAAAACACACCCCTGCTCCTCTCTACGTGTGGCTGCAGGTTCCTTGCCACAGCCTGAACCAGCCCTCCCTGATGATGTGTGGCCCTTAGGTGGTGCGACACCGCGCTTCTTGGGAGCCCAGCTGCCCACAACAGGCTTCCTCTGCTCGCTTACTGCTGGGTGCTGCCCCTGTAAAGCAGCCTCCTGCCAGCTGCAAATCCAGCATGGCCCCGTGTCCTCCAAAATGAAGATTTCGTTCAACAGTTTTATGACTCTGTTACACAGCTCTGTTGTAAGCTTCCCACTATCTGCCTCAAGCAGCTCATCTCAGCGATTCCTCCCATGCTAATCTCTGTGATCTGTGGCATGCATACAGCATCGACTGGAACAGAACCTCCCCTCTGCTGCACCGTATTTGCCAGAACAGGCATAACTCAAGATAACCGGATTTGAAACAATCAGAGCAGGAAGCAGCAATAACTGGCCTGGAGGGAAGGCAGGGAGTTGCCCATAGACAGTTTTTCAGAAGGGTGCCCAGTTTGTGATATCCGATCTCTTTCTGCGCTCCTTTAGCCCAGGTACAAAGGTAGGATGTAAATCTTGCAGGAATTATCTTCACCCTCACTCCCTGTATTCTGAGCGAGTGAGTTTAGATCTGCACCATCTTTTTCTTACGGCAGCGTTTCGCACGTGGTGACATGCGTAGAGACCTACATATGTGCGTGATGAAGACCTCCAGAGCCACATCTGCTTCAGACATGACACTGATGTCACCACCGCCGATGCAGATCTCTCTGTGGGAATGGTCAAGGCGGAGGACGGTGACGTTACTTTCTCCATGGAGCACACGGACCTCAAGGCTGGCTCTGGTACCGCTGAGGCTTCCGCGGGCAGCACCCCGCAGCCCGTACGCAGCAGTGAGCCGGCCCTCTGCCCACCAGCACCTTCATACCACGGGGGTCAGAGCGGGCTGAGGCAGGTCCTGGGCAGGCGCTCTCGCTGTCGAGCCGGCAGCTTAGTCACGGCGCTCTCCAGACAGCCATGTAAACATTACCCACAGTCCCCCGCAGCTGCCCTCCCCACCGGGCTCTGCTGCAGCCCTGTCCCTCTGCGCCCCGTGCCAAGGGTCACAAGCTGGGACCAGCATTCGGGTGCCAAACGCAGCCCATGGCTTTGAGCAGCCAGTCTGCTAGAGGTCGTCACACGCCTCCTTAAGCAAACAGGGATCCACGCCAGTTGATAAATCATTTACGAGGAGAAGTCAGAAGCAAAGAACTAGATTAACCAGGTCACTGGGTGTCCTGAGGGAATGACGTGTCAGTGGAGCTGAAACAGCAGATCCCACAGTTGCAATCTGCTGCCTTCTTCTGTCCTGACAGCAATTCATGGAAATCCCTGGAACTAGACACTAGTGATGGAAAAACCCATTAGCTCATCCAAGTCAGCTCGCTAGTTAAAACAGTCACTCCCATTCTACATTTTTGGCAGAGTTAAAATGTCTCAAGAGAGGGGATTTCCACCAGTTCCTTCTCAAGGGGAAATTATTCCACCTATCAGGAAGACTGCCCTGAGTGGTGCTATTTTTGTAAAACAGAAGTAACTCCAAAGTCCAAGAGAGAAAAACAAAAGATTCTGATGCAGAAACACAGGCAGCGATGTTTTTCTGCCCCAACAGACATGTGCCATGCATGGCACACCTCCAAATGGAAACGCTGTGTGCACACGTGTGTGTTTATATATATATCCACCTAGGTGTGTTTATGTGTGTGTATACACACGTCCTCCCTCTGTCCAAAGGGTGGTTATGACCTTGTGCCTCCTTGTATAATCGATGTGTTGTATTGTGATCTCACACCTAGTTTAGACTTATGTAATGCCGCTGACATCAAGGCAAAGAAAATTGCTAAATTAACTCTGAGGAGGGAACAGATGCGTGGAAAACGGGAGGCATCAGCTGGGTGCACACTTCCCATCCAAGCCTGGGGAGCGGGCACGTCGCCTCGCCCGGCCTCGGCTCCCCAAGCTGTGCATCGAGGCGGGTGACCACCCTCACCATGGCTAACTACGTTGCTGCTCGAAGCGCTCGGGCCTGCGGTGATGGGAAAGGTGTTGCAATGCAGAGCTGCGCTGTGGAGGTTGTTGTCAGCAGAGGCTATGGAGATTTTGGCAGCCAAGCTTTTCAGCACCCGGGAAGCACTTTGGGACAGTGGGGAAATAAATTAGCTGTGCAATGGCGTTTAAAGCCTTATCATTAGTTTCAGAGCTAATTCTGCATTCAGATGAATGGGCGTAGCACACATTGCTGAGCTAGAACTTGTAGAGATAGGGAGGATCGCTCTCTGTTCCCATTCAGAAAGCTTTTGGCCAGCAGAGCTCTAACTTGCAGTCTTGGTGGCTTAGGTCTGGAGCAGAGATCTGCGGCTAGGGTAGGTACAATGGCAATATTAGCAGCAAACAAACCCCATGTTATCCAGGGCCCTGATTACCATTGCAACGGGGTGTTGGCTATATGCATCTTACAAGAAGAAGGCGGGGTGCTGCCTGGGCGTTTGTCCTGAATTTGTAACTCCTTCTCAGCTAGTTGTTTTATTTGTCTCTCACAGTCTCACAGCTGGCACAGCTGTCTTCCCCATCTGGAACTCCTGAAACTCAGGAACTGTGTTTTGCAACATTGCAAGGACCCGACTGCCATGTACCCATCAGTTATATTAAGGCTGCCCTCACGAGCACGCTGTGCGTTCTTGTGTTATTGTAGGGAGCTCATGAAGGCTGCTCTGAGCATCCCTGGCTTTGGGCTGGGCATTCTGCTTTGCGGGGCTTATACTTCATTTGTTTAGCACAAAACACAATGAAGCGCAAAAACATCCTGTGAGGACTGACATGGAGTGTGGAAAAAGATCTAACCAAAAAGGCATAGGTCAAATTCTGCGCCTTGGCCGGGTCCCTTTAATTGCTGTCAGGTACCAGTGCCAGTTGACCTACTAAGCCCCTTGCCCCTTGCACTGTGGAGGGATAAGAGCGGGTGAAGCCCAGTAATAGTTTAACTATGAGATTAACTCTCTGCCAGTTCCACAACAGAGGACGAAAGGTGCTGACTCCAGGCGCTTCCACATGCCAGCCCACGCTCTCCCGCCACCCCTCACGCTGCTGGCCTGCATTCCCCACAGCCTGAAACTGCAGCCTGACCCTCGGCAAGGACGGGAAACCTGAGCCTGCTGTGACTCTGCAGCCAGGTCTCTGGCAGAGTTTATGTGGTGCTTGCTCCCTAAAGGAGGGCCAGAGGAAGAGGAAGAGCCATCTTGCTCTCGATGCTTAAGACACCTCTCCATTTCCCTACGCCTGTAAGATCCCACTGCTCCCCACAACCACACACCATGGTAGGAAGAGATGCAGGGAGGCCCTGGAGCAGCCTAGGCACTCAGGTGCACGCCCTTCATGCTCCTGAGTCTGCTGAGACCCTGGTCTCTCATACCTTACAATCCATGAGGGTTTGGCCATTCCTCTCAACATGTGCAGGACCAGGACTCCAGACTGGCCCAAAGTCCCCAGACATCAAAGAAGATCTTTCTGCAGACTTCACTGTGGCAATGGAAACCAGTTTTGCACGTGGCAAGGCAGAAGGCAGCTAAACTGTAGTTTAATTAGGATGACCTGCCACAAAGGTTCTGTTTAAAAGAAGGGAATACCAAGGGTTTTACTTAAAAATACACAGATTTGTACAGTGAACTTCAACCTCCCCTCCAGTATTGTGAACCTGATCACAGGCACATCCTGTCCGGGCCTGAGAAGCAGACAGACAGACAGACCTGCGTCAGAAAGTGGAACCGACTGATCTGACTCGCCCGCGCCGAGCTGAGGATGAGTGAAACCATGTGCCGTGCAGACAGTGTGGAAAGCAAGCGGAGGTGATAAGGAGCGGGGGTTTTCGTTGTTGTTGTTGTTCTTGATGCCGTGTGGGAGAGGAAAACGATATTGGTGAGGATTGTAAACAGCAATAGTTGCCACCAAATAGTGGTAATGTACGGCCCTGAATTTTCAGCCACGATTGGGCACCAAGTGCCTGTCACCTGAGTGCTTGCATTGAGGAAAGCTTGATTTTCCAACAAGCACCCAGGGCTCCAAAATAGCCAGCATCACCTGCGAATGTGGGCTCTGATCCTTATCTGTTGACCATGTGCTGTGAGAGCCGTTTCCACCTGAGAAGCAAACACTTTCCTTCCATTGCCTCACCGAGCCACGTTTCCTCTCTCAGTCATTCACACAGGGGCTGTGTGGGGCCGAGTTAACCTAGGACAGCAGCGAAGGGGGGGAAGGGGGGACAGGGACAGGCATGGGGACAGCCCTGCCCAGCACGCAGATCGTTTGCAGATCCTTGCGGCGTGGTGGGATTGACCAACACCTCGGTACAGGGCGTGTGTGTGCGTGTGATGTGGTTGCGGAGTGCACGGTCACCAGTGTTCAGCTGCCTACCCGTGTTCTGCGAGTGGCCTTGCGTTAGTTTCAGGCGTAATAACATCATGATATCATAATAATATATCACACTGTGATGACACCAGCCCATGGAGTAAGCCACAGCAATCTGATCTCATTCTGCAAATGTTGAGATGAGCATTACTGCTTCTCAGGACAGGTGGGTGGCAGGTAGATGGGGCTGGCACTACCTACATTGCCAGCCCTGGGTGGGAACGTGACCTCCTGGGTTATGCTCGACTCCTCAGCTCCTGATCTGCCTCAGCTGCGGCTGGTGAGTCACTGCACCTATCTGAACTCACTTCTTCCATCTGTGAAATGGTGACAATAACATTTCCTCACCTTATGGGGGGAGGGAAGGGAGCGTGTGCAAGAACGAATAAATGTTTACAAAGCACCTTGGGAGCAGTGTGCAGGCTGGCTCTGACGCTGCTGTTCGGAGGAGACGGTGCTAACGCTCTCCACATTGTTCCTTCCAGGCTGGGTTGCACCGTGCTGTGAGCATGCAGCATGAGGTGTCCTCAAGTAAACACTCCCCTCAGAGTCAACAGTCTTGAATGAGAGCCTCAGGAGAGAAACAGAAGTGAAGTTACTCTCAGTGAAGACTCAGTGTGTTACCAGTAATTTCAATAAATTCCGTCAAAGGAACAGCAGAGTAACCTTTAAAAGAAAAAAGAATAAAGTAGAAAAACAAACGAGCTGTGACCATTTTTTTTAAGTGGTACCATGGTCTTAGGTTTCACTTCCCAAATGGGAAACAGAACAGAGAAGTGAATCCCCTTGAAATAAAAGTGAAGTTAATAACGGGACGCCTTTAGCTGCTCGCCACATCCTGTGTATGCTGATCGCTCTGTTTATAGCTGGCAGGAGCCCTTCTAGACTCTTCTCTACCAATTTAACTCTTTGCTGAGCCCAGCTGCACTTCGTCAGCAGCCAGGAAAAGTTCTCCCTGCTAGAGCCACGCTGCTGTCAGCACAGTCCTGCACCCTCCCTGCCTGCACACGGGCACACGGCTGCCAGCATGGCGCCGTCCCTCGCGTGGCCCAGGGTGCTCAGCCCCGGCCACACGCATGGGTGGCTGCGGTAACCCCTCGGCGTCCTGCTCACGTGTTCAATGGTGCTTGTTCATGCGCACACATGCTCTTCATAGGCTACTGCGTGTGCTCACAAGTGCACACGCACACAGGAACCTTTTGCTTTCTCCAGTACTGAAGAGAGATGGATAATCAAGCACTGCAACAACATGCTTGGCAAGCCGTATGCAGCGCAGCTGTGAGGCAGACTTATCCCACTGCACCGTCACTGCTACAGATCTTCTTCCTGGGATGAGCTTTGTGGCTGGGGGTTCAACTGCTTCAGGAAACGTGGCTTAAACTGGCATATTAGTTCACATGCACAGCTCTTTTTATTGGCCTGGTTTATTCTGGACACTTTGCTTTTGGTGCACTGCCGGTTCTTGCTGCTGCTTCTTGTCGTTCTGCGCACGGTGTTGGAGGTGAACGTGGGACCCTCTGTTCGTTAACAGACTTGCTCTTTTGAACAGTTTCACCAGACAAGGTTTTGCCATCCACCACCCCCACACCTGGTCCTCAAAGGGTTTTCACTATTTCAGCAGCACTTAGAAATTCTGGTTTGCATTTCGGAACAGCTGCATTAGCAACAGACACAGTCATATCCACCACAGCATGAATCTGTGGGTTTTTGATCCATCAATGATACTAAAGGTGACAGACTGGTCATCTTTGAGCCATGCATCTTGAACGCATCTGAATTTGGGAAGAACCACACCACTCCACCCAGCATCCTGTTACTGTACTGGTGGGTCAACCAACTGCAAAATTCAGAAACAACTGGTGGATACAGCGTCTCAGCTATAAGGGCTAGAGGTGCACACACTGGAGGGCAGTGAATTTTGGAGTTTGTTTAATTATTATTTTTAATATGCCTAACAATGGGGAAACATGAATCATCTCTGTAGGCCTGAAGATTGCAATTGACCATCTACAGGCAAACTACAGCAAGAAACAAAGAAGGTTGTGGATGTGCTGTTATTGCAGAGCGGTGCAAGTTGAAAGGACACTTTCATTGAGAAATTTTATTTCCAGGTAATTTCAGTCCTGTCTGCTGGGCTGGCAGGGAGAATGGTCATGGCAGACACAGAGACACCAGTTACTATAGAAATTATATCGTGTGGATGCTTGTCTGCTAAGAAATGCCAGTACTGTTGGCAGAACTTCCATTTCACAGGGGAGGTCAGGTAGCCATCGAAGAGCCTCAGCCGCCTGCTGCTGGGAATCACTGCTGGAAGTATTATCCATCTGGACCAGCGCTTGCAGCAGAGATGAAAGAGAAAACCTGACCTGCTTTTCGCTCGGAGCCCCCTGAGGGTGGTAACAGACTTCTGATTAAGCTCTATATTAAGCTCTGCAGAGCTGTGGGCTGGGATTTTGACATTTCCCAAGTAGTACTAGACAGCCAACATCCTCTTCTTTGCAGAACAGCTAATCCCAGACATTTAAGAGTTGGGTTCTGAAATACTGTCAGTATCCTAAACAATATCATTTTAAAAATTTGAAAACCAGTAATGTTGGATTCAGTATCTGTTTGTCTTTTGACTCTTCAGCCTTTGGGCTCAACTCTACAGAGCTTTCATGTTCTTCTCTGCAATAGCCAGCAGGAAAAGCATGTTTTTAACTGAAAACTGATTCCCCTATAATCACATGATCTACGGAGCAGAGTCTTAAAGAACAAAAAAGTAGCAGCAAGCAGGAGCAGTAGCCAGTAACCAATGCTTCGTGTTTGTGCAACACACCTTATCCCCTTACAGAAAGCAAAAGGTGAGCACAGAGGAAGCACTCTGCCATCAGCAACATCCAGGGCACTGTGCCATGGAGCTGGGCATCACAGCATCCAGAGATCAAAGGCAGCTCAGACACCAGGCCCAATGTCTCTCTTGCGAGAAGCATGATCAGCTCTTCTTTAATGACGAGGCCTTGCTTTCATTCCTCCACCAAAGGTCTGCCTCTCCATGGACACATGGGGTTGGGGGCAGAGAGACACCCTGCTTGAAACACGACAGGCACCATCCAGCAAGCTATCTCCCCTGCTGGTCCCTCCATGGAGTGTGTGGCAAAGCTCGCGCGTCTCTGAGGCTGCCACATGTAGCTGCGGGGCGTTTCTTCCTCTCCAGTTTCTCCACAAAGCTTTCTGTATGCAAGAAAGCTCGGAAACTCTGAAGCCACCCCAGGCTGTCTTCCCGCACGGAGGGCTTGGATGCCTTTGCTCTGTGTCACCTCTCAGCATTTGGTCCCCAAACTTCGGTCTCGGAGGCTGTGCAGCTCTCTACCGACTTCACAAAAACAAACAAAGGCCTGGTAGCATGTAGGTCATTCTAGTGAATTATTTACAAACACACCCCCCTTCTGTTTCTTACTGCATGGGGCTTGGTGTTACCACACCCTGCCAGGAACTGTGCTTGTCCCCAGCAGAGCCGTTCCCGCTCCGGGGCGGCCAGACACCACCGCTGAGCAGGCTTTGGGTGCGCGGGCCGGGCCTCGCCAGCCGCTGCCCCGGGCTGGATGTTGCCCACAAGGCAGCTGCATCCAGCCTCTGCAAAAGTGGGTCTTGGCAATCCAGCCGGAGCAGGTATGCTGCTACGGGTGGGTTGGCACGCCGAGCCAGGTTCAGGCCAGGTACGGGCTTATCGGCAGATCGCATCCCGTCTGGAAGGGTACTGCGAGGCAGGCTGTTGGCAAAGCACTCAGTTCCCTTGCAACTATTTTTAAAAGCACCTTTACACCTTTCTCTTCCCCTTGTATGACACAAATAAAATGCAAGCATCAGCTGGTTGTTACCAAAGGGAACCATTGTTTTGTAGCCCTCTGCTTTGCTGTTGCAAGTGAAATAATATCTATCTCCCTTCACAAGAAAGAGCCCCCTACCCAGCTCTGCCTTTGATCCTGTTGCTGTTCGTCCATGCTGCTTTTGGTGGGCTTTTGATCTGTCTCAGCGGGGCTGCTCTTAGGGAGCTGCTTTAGGTCCTGCTGCTATGGCCCTTCAAAGCAGGCAAGCAGACAGGGACTGCGATGTGCGACCAGGCTCTGCGACGACTATTCATCATGTTAATCCAGGCTCCAGATCTTTTCTGAGCAATGCTTGAACAGCCATGGCCCATGCCACTGCTGACCCCTACGAGCTAACTTCTAATTCAGAGCAAGAGGCTTGCCCAGTTTCTTCTGAAATGGCTTGTTTTGGCTTCTGTGTAAGCTGAACTTTCTCCATCGTTGTGGTTTGGTTTCCTAGTTTAGTTAGAAGCTTCTGGAGTGCCTCCCAGCTCTGCCTAGCCATGCCTGAATTTACAATAAATAATGCTCCACTGGCAGCTAACGTTGTTGCCTTGTTAGTCCTCTTCCCCCATTTGTGTTTTGAAATGGCATTGAGGGCGGCCTTCATCCCCGCCACACGTGGCCCCACCACCCCCACCCCAGCAAGCTTTTCTTACCCTGCTGGCCACTTACTTCTCATGGATTCCCCCCCTCCTATCAGCTCTGACCCACTTTTTAATCCATGATGGGACATTTCATCCCATGGCTGCCAAGTATATTTCACTCTTGGAAGAGCCTTTATCAAAAAACCTTTTGAAAACCTGTATTTACAATGGTCCCTACTTCTTCCTGACCAGCTTTTTCAGAAGCCCAAAGAAGTCAACTGACTAGAGGGGCATGATTTAGACTCACAAAAAAATGCGTTCATTTATTATCACTGTATCCTTCCCACTTACTTTGGACGCTGCTTTTGCTCAGCAGTTCCGTTTTTCCTGTTTCTGTTTTGCTCCCCCACAGGGCAGAGTTCAGACGTGGGGCAAGGCAGTTTCTGGGACGTGCCTTCGCTCCTGTTGCAGCCCCCACTGCCGTCTCCCACCCTGGCGCACACCAGCTCAGAGCCAGACGCTTTGCACAACCTCCTGTCCATGCATCACTCCCTCCTCCATGGTCTCTGTTTGCCCAGAAGCCCTGTGTTATGCCCAGTCTGGCCTTTCTAAAAAATGCAGCTGCTCCCTGGTGGGGGGCAGGAGTGAGGACGCCAGGGCTCTTCCCTTCCCACAGTGGGGAGCAGCAGCGGGGCTGGTGATGGAGATGAGGGACGCTGGACCCATGGCTGTGCCAACATGCATTGTGTTTTCTTTGGGAAAAAACTCAGGTAGGTCATAGGGACAGGCACAGCAAAATGCCATCACCAGTATGGGTGGCTATGGGTGGAGCACATAGTGTGGAGGGGTCACACATAGAAGTGGAGGGGTCAGAGTGTCCCTGGGTTGGAGGTGCGCTGATCGGGGTAGTGCAATTGCCTGAGCTAAGTGCCAGGCACTGCACATATGGATTGGGGGTCTAGAGGTAGTTTAGCTTCCCAACCTACCTGTGAAATGCTACACAGGGCTCTGAGAGGCTCCCAAGAGTGTTGTGGAAGCACCAGAAGCTGAACAGGTTTCTCACACCATCTGCAGGAGACCGCAACGGGAATTTCACCGCTGGCTTCCGGAGGAGCAGAGCTGGGCAAACACATGATACCTCCAAAATCCAAGTTCAAATGTATAAATTTACCATATCTAACACCTCCCTGAAATCCAAACAGACTCGATTACATTCTCTCTCATTCTCTTAATGAATCAGTAATTATATTGAAGAACACTATTATTTGTTTGGCATGACCTATATAAACCCGACCTGTGGAGTGCATAGTTGGTGCAGTGCCAGTGCTCTGTGCCCTGTGTATTATTACCTTATAAACATAACCATTGTTTGAATTTCAGATCAAAACAAACCGAGCCACGTTGCTTGTCAGTTATTAGATATCTTTTTCCCAAATGCTCACCCAGACCGTATTACAATAACAATAATTATTATTACATACTTCCTTATTATATGTTTGTGCAGAGGTAGCACATTTGCCTTTTTCCCACACATTAGTAGCTTCTCCTGACTCTTATGATTCACTCCTGCTTATTTCTCAATGTCCATGAGCACTCTTTGCACTCCCAGCTGCATTTCGTCAAGACCTGCAGATTTACACAGAGATTCCCCATCCTGCATTGCACCAGTCCACAAAGGTTGCAACCGGTGCCGGGGCTTTGCTCCATGAAAGAATATACAAACACGTAGCAAGATGTGGACCCTGCCCCCAAGAGCTTTATAAATATTTAACTTGGTCTGATAACGTGATAGGGGCTGATAATGTGATTTGGACACACTAAGACCCAGCCCTGCTTGGTATGGCTGGACATGGAACCTCTGAGGGAAATTTGATGGGGGGTCTCAGACAGCACACAGCAATGGTGCCCAGAGCCACTGCTGTGGCCTGGCTGCAGGGTGGGATCCGCCTTGCTGAACTTGGGGCATCCCGAAATTAGCTATCAAGTTCTAAGCAAGTTGCCCATCTGCCTTTACAGTCGCAGAAGAGAAGTGGGCATTCAGCTCCAGAGTGAGTCAGCCCTTCTCAAGATAAATGCTGAAGATAGTCGAGGTGAATCACACAGTAGAGGTACCTATTTGTCTCCATTGACTATGCAAGAAGCCTGTCCAACTAATTAGGTTTAGACACCTAACTTTTAGGCACCTAAACTCAGGAGAGAGGAAACCCCGTCTCATGGAGGTCCTTTGTTCCAGGCGGGACAAAGGAGACAATGGGAGGCTCCCTGGAAATGCCCTCCCAGATGTGGGTCTGACCAAAGCCCTGTGGACGAATCTGCAGCACCTGACCTCTTCTGTGTCTTCTCTGTTCAGCTCCTGGGGGCACGGCCGGGCGCTCCAGCAGTACCCAGCTGGCAGAGATGAAAGCACATTCCCCGCTGTGGTCTGGATGAGGCAACGGTCTTGTGGGAAAAGATGTAATAGTGGAACCGAAGGCGGTATCATAATGTGTTCACAGAAGTCAGGAGGAGCAAAAATGAGAAAAAAAAGAAAAGGAGGCTTAACCCTCGATTCCTGCCTGGTGCTAAAAGTATGTTTTGATGGGATGGGATGGGATGGGATGGGATGGGATGGGATGGGATGGGATGGGATGGGATGGGATGGGACGGGATAGGCAGGGAAGCAAGCTGCCTCCCCGATGCAAATATCTCACTGAGCTGTGAAATGTGTGGAGTACAACCAGTGTGTTTGAAAACAAGGCTGTGACAAGTTCCACCGTGAAGGGGCAAAGTGGTATTTTTCAGAGGTTTATAACTGGGCCTATTGGAGGAAAACTGCTGCCAGCACAGCAAGCAGCACGTTTTGACACCAGCACTGCATGGCGAGATCCCAGGGGCTCTCAAAGAGGTTTTGACCTTCTCCTTAAAATAAATAAATAAATAAATAAATAATGTGAAAGCATTTAATCCTAGCACATTCTTTCAGGGGAGAAAAAATCATGGAAACATTCCACCAGTTGACGTCTGCTGAATAAATCAGCAGCCAGCTCCAGCTGGAAACTGGCACAGGCGACCAGGAGTGGCTGTGCTGCTGCATTATCACGCTGGTGCGTACAAGCTTGCAAGCATGGAAGCAGGATTTGAAAACAATCCCGAATTTGTGCTGTTTTCTGCGATCTACGCCTTCCCATTTCCAGGATCACTTCTGCTTCATGCACTAACCACCCTATTGATACAAAGGGCAATTGCCAGTTCGATTTGCAGCAGGTGTCGGCTGCTTTTTTTTCCCCGGACACTGCCAACAGCCTCTCTCAAGCTTCCGGCACTCCCCTTGATCTGAACGCCAAAGCGCTCGGAGAGAGACGGTGTCTCTGCCCCGGCAGGCCGGGCCTGCAGACGAGGTGGGGCTGCAGAGTGCTGCGAGATGCAGTGTGCCACCACCAGACCCGCGGCTGGGACTCGGGGGGCAGTGGGACAGGGGCTGACCCCAGCACCTTCACCAGCCGCCACCAGGCAGCACCAGTCCGAGTCGTGCTTTTTTCTTCCACCCCTCAAACCTGCCCTCTTCTGCACCCGTCTGCACCCCAGCCCCACGGAGCTTGGCACCAGCCTGGCTGCAGCCGTGGGGCCCAGAGGTGGTCGTGGCAGGCAGCAAAACACCAGCATGGGCTTGATGTGCATTAACCACATTAGTATTTCCACTGGAAATTATAGCTTGGATCCATTCAGCCAATTTCCTTACCCTGCGTCTGCTGAGAGGACACCTCTGCTTTTTCCACTGCAGTACCTTGTCAGTGCCACCAGCGCTAAACTCGTGACCCTTTCTCAAGAGGCCACATGCTACCTCCACCTCCTGTCTTTTCCTCCCCTCACACCCAAACAGTAGCCGAGTCGCTGAGCCATTGAGGGAGAGAAAGCCCTCCTTACGAACAACCAAATCAGATCCCAAACCCCCCTACTAATTAGCAAAGAAGTCCTGTAATTGAGCTCATCCTGGATGGTCTTTAAGTCATTCACAGGTGTAAAGTCAGGAGGATTAAGGGCTCATAATATTAGCCTGGTGCTGTCGCTACCAATTCCAGCAAAAATAATGGAGCTAGCTTCTTGGGTTTCACGCCACCACAAAACACACACATGCACACACTCCCTATTTTACGGATGTTTACAAACGTGAGCAGCCAGGAATCTCGCTCCAGTTGCTTCCCACCACCCTAGCACACTTGCCTGTATCTCTGCATGTCTGCTGTCCCACCAGGCAGCTGGTCGTGTCCCCTCTGCTTGGCAGCAGGACGAGGCCACGTTCCCCCAGGTGCCGGCAGCCCTGGCAGAGGACATCCCTACACCCTGTGGTTTCCAGCTCCGGCCATTCACACCTCCCAGTGGCAACCCGGAGATGTTCCACAGGCGGAGCACAAGGCTAAAATAAAAGGAAGGATTAAAAAGTTAGGGGCAGGCGACAAAGGGCAGGTGCAGAATAGCCACGCTGACATACGCCTACTCCACCTTAAAGGCCACAGCATCTGGAAGGTGCCTGGAGTTGACACAGCCTGCGGGCAGCAGAAGAAAGGCACTGCTGCACCTCCACCTCCAGAGGCACGGCCAACAAAAATAGCACCTGACCCAAAAGATATGAACAGCCACTGCAGAAGGCTTCTTCTCTTGCACTCCCAGCCGAAATAAGGGTGGGAGGTTTGTCCTGCCCCTAGCCTCCCCGCACTGGAGGAAGACACGTCTGCTGTAAAAGACACGTCCACATGCCCCCACAGTAGAGGGGAAACCCCTCACCCCTACAAAACTCCCTTTTTGTGCGATGGAAGCACTTCCCTTTCCTAGCTTGAGACCTCAGAAAGAGGCCAAGGCGGGAACAAACCAAACCAAACCAAGCCTTGTTTTCAACCATTCCGGCTTTTCCGTACTTGTGCTGTTTTTCAGTAACCCCTGCTAGGCTCAGACCCCCAAGCTTCCTACTGGTGCGTGGCTCCAGGTAAAGGCATGTGGAGGCATCTCAAGGCAGCAATATTCTCCTGTAGTTACGGGAGCTGTAACATCACCAGACGGACTTGTGGCAAAGCTGGCGCTTGCGTTCAGTTTACACGTGGTGCCCCATGTAACCTCTTATTACCCCAAGGGGGAGTTCAGCTGGGTGAGGAGCACAGCCACCCCGTGGGACTCTTCTCCAGCTTCTAGCAGAGGCCAGAGTGGGAAGCTGAGCTCAGCGGCCCAGGCACAAGATAGTGCTGACCTCTACTTCCCAGTGTCAAACTCCTCCTGCCCAGCCTGGACACCTCCACACTGCACAGCGATAGCCAAGCGCGCGAGGCCTACCTCCAGCCAGCGCAGTGTACGCAGCTCCACCTGCACGGGTGGGAGCGTTGGCTGTCCAGTGAGGCCTCCTGCTGATGTCCGCAGGCCCATGAAAAGCAGAAGATGACAGGAAAAGGTCTGGCTGGCTGCAGCAACCCCGTACGCTGCTGGGAGGTAAAGAGGCTCGGTGTGCGGGAGCAAGGGTTCGGGTCAGCCCCTGCTAGCTCCTGAGGGGCTCCTGCAAAGCTCCTCACACAACTCATGCTCCAGAGGAGTCCATTAGGGTTGGTAGTCCATTACAGAGCGCAAGGACAGGGCAGGACTATGTAAAAATAACCATATCGGGTCAGATCGGGTCTGTTTTAGCCTTCCTCTTACCTCCAAAAACTGCCAATGCTTAGGGGAAAACGTAGGGGAATGACAGAGCGGTACGTCACTGGGCATTATCCAGCGACACACAGTTCAGGTCTGCCTTTGGCTTTAGTAAACCTCCAGGGACTTTTCCTCCATAAATTTGTCAAATTGCTTTTTTGACCCCATTTATACTTTTGACCTCCACAGCATCATGTGCCAATGAGCCCACAGTTTCGTGCACGCGCTATTTGAAAAAGTACTTCTTTAAACCTCCCAGCTTGTCATCTCATTTGCAGTCCCCTAGTCCGTTCCCCATTTTCAGGCCGTTCTGGCATATGCCAGCTCCAATTTTGGAAAGCAGTTTTTAACTGCTCTGCTGGATGCGTGCATGGACCAGGAACCTTATCTGTGCGTATTCTGAGACAAGTTTAGCATCTGCTTGCATCAGAACTGGGGAGCAAGAATGCTACAGTTGCTGTTCCTGTGCTGAAGAGGGACTTGGGACAGGCTCAAAAGCCCTGGACATTCATTGCCGTTCCCTGGGCCCAGCAGTAGTGTCCCAGCTGGAACATGCCCCACACAAGGTGGCTAATGAGCATGGCATGCATTCATTCACTTTTTCAGTAACCTCCTTTAATAATTTACTTTCATTTATTCATTTACCTATCTTTATTCATTTCCATCTATCAAAGTTCTTGCGAGGCTCTGGCAGAAGGTGCAAGGCTCTGATTTTTCATTCCTCCAGTCGGTGTGAATTCATGCCCACACAAATTCCCACTTTGGCCTGAAGGGCTCTGACTTTTAGCCACGAGGTGGGGCGAGCAGCTAAATTCCTGCTCCGAGCATGTGCGCGCTGAATGCAAAGCAGACCACCACGGAGTCAGGTTTTGACAAGCTAAATCACTGGAAAAAATTCCTTCTCGGCTTCGGCGTTTGCTGCTCGATGCGTGGAAATGCGCGACCTCAAACCCCAAGTTTCCAAAACATACACGCGCGTGGGGCGAGCGAATAATGCACAATTCAGCACAAGAGGGAGCAGGGAGGAAGCCGAGAAAAAGAAAAAAACAAAAACGGCTCAGAGCAACTCAGTAGTGAAATAGTTATCTCGGCCGGCTTTCTCGGTAACTCTTGGAAAGTCCCCGAAATGACGTTTCTAACCTAACAATTAAAATGGGTTTAATTATAGAGAGGCTCGGAGCCCTGGGAACAAGCACCATCTACAGAATCAGTAAACAACTGCAGAAAATAATAGACTGGTCTCTCCCCGGTTACTCCTCGCTTCTGGCCGAGGCGAAAGAAAAGAAACTAGAAAGAGAAGGAAATTCGAGGAACCTGATTGCTCTCCCTAAGTAAATAATAAAAAAAAAAAAAAGGAAAGAAAGAAAGAAAGAAATCTGGAATAGCCGGAGCCCGTGGGCGTTCCTCGCCTTGGTTGTTTTGGCCGTTCTCGAAGAGCAAAGGAGGGGAAAAAGCTCAGCCGCCAGTTCAAAGTCCGGCTCCTGAGACTCTAAAGCAAACAGCGGAGGAAGCGGATGAGTTGCTTCAAGTTCTCAAGGCGCTGGCCGCTCGGCTTCGCGCCCTGCTGGGTCCCTGCGAGGGCTGGGAGGGACCCTCGGCAAGGGGACCCCGGCAAGGGGCCCCTCTCCCCCCCCCAGCCCCGCGCCCGCCTTGGAGGGCAGCCGCCGTGCCGCTGAGGCACCCTAGTGTCAGGAAGCCTTGAGACGTTTTGTTTTTTTTACACCGAAACTGCCCCCGTCCTCCCCCCCCCCCCCCCCCCCCGCCATATCAATATCGGTATGAATCACACTGTGCCTACTGAAATCTGGAACAGATTACTTGCTCAGAGACACATTCTTTTTTTTCAGTTTTACAACTCAGAGGGGACTGGAAGAAGAGCATATGGGGAGAAGAGGCAGAACGTATCAAACACCCTTTTAAAACCGTCTTTTAGCAACTTCCACGAACGCGGCTGCGAGTTCCTTCCCCCTGCAGCGCCTGGCGGCTCGCAATAAAACCGGGAAAAGCGGCGGCCCGGCTCGGGGGCGGCGGGGCGAGCCGACACAAAGCCAGCCAGCAAACCCGCGCTGCGGGGGGGGGGGGGGGGGGCGGCGCGCCCCGGGGCTGCGAGGGGCCCCGCGCCGCCACCCCCCGCTCCAGGGCCGGGCGCTGCGCGGCGCCGCGGGACTTGCGCGACTTTTGCGCGGGGCCGCGCGTTGCACGCGCGCGCGCGCACACACACACTCGCGGGCACGCGCACACACGCGCGCGCGCGCGCGGCAGCCGCGCACAGCCGCCTCCCGCGTCCGGGGCGGGGAGGGGAGCGCTGCCCGCAGGGGCTGTTCTGGAAGGGACGCGCTTTTTTTTTTTTTTTTTTTTTTTTTTTCCTTTTCTTTCTTTTTTTTTTTTTTTTTTTTTCCCCTCCCCTCCTCCCCTCCCCCTCGCTTCTTCCTCCCGAAAAGTTTTTTCTGGGCCTGCCCGCCCGGGTGATTCAGTCGCGGTGTCAATCACCCTGTCCTCCTCCTCCTCCTCCCCTTCCTCCCGCCGCCGGCTCCTCCTCCCGGGGTAAGTCCGAAACTTTATAAGTTGAGCTTTTTCCCCCAGCCCGCTGGAAGCGGCGAGCGGGCGCGGCGGGCTGGTGGCGGCAGCGGAGGCAGCGCTAGCAGCAGCGGGGGGAGGCAGCGCGCTGGAGGCTGCGAGCTGGAGGCTGCGCCTTACCCACACCGCGACTCCTTCCACTTGCCTGCCGCCGCCCCTGCCGCTTCCCCCCTCGCTCGCCGAAGATGTCCACAGCCCTGGTGTCGCCCACCATCTTCGACCTGAGCGAAGTTTTATGCAAGGTAAACGCGCCGGCTGGCAGCTTCGGGTTGGCGCCTGCAGGGGCTCTCTGCGCTTTTTTTTTTTTTTTTCTTTACTTTTTATCCCTTTTTCCTTTTTCCTCCCCCCTTCTCCGGCCGCGAGCAAGCTTCGGCGGCCGGGCGGGGCGCCCCGTTCGGCTCAGCCCGGGCCCCGCTCCCCGCCTTCGGGGCCGGGCAGGGCCGGGGCCGGGCGGCGGCGCCGGGCGGGGGCCATGCTCCTGCCGCCGCCCGCTGCAGCGCGCCCGGGCGGGGAGCGGGGAGCGGGGCCGGGCGCAGCCCGGGCCCCCGGCGCCTTCCCCCCGGGGGGCTCTTCCCGCAGCAGCCGCCCCGGTGGTCGTAGGGGCGGCTCGGGGCTTGCTTTGCTCGCAGCAGACGGGTGGGACGAGCAGGGGAGCTGTGCTGTGCCGTGCCGTGCCGCCGAGGCTGAGCCCTCCGAGGGCTCCCGGCGTCGCTCTCCCGTCCGGGGAGAGTTGCGGAGGAGGCGGTGGCAGTGACCGGTGCTTGCTTTCTGCCCGCAGAGCAACAAGATGCTGAATTACAGCCCCTCGGGTGTCAGCGGGTGCCTGCTGGACAGGAAGGCGGTGGGCACCCCGGCCGGCGGGGGTTTCCCTAGGAGGCACTCTGTCACCCTGCCCAACTCCAAGTTCCACCAGAACCAGCTCCTCAGCAGCCTGAAAGGGGAGCCCGCGCCCATGCTGGGCCCCCGGGAAAGCCGCTTTCGGGACCGCTCCTTCTCAGAGGGTGGCGAGCGCCTTCTGCAGCAGAAGCAGCCCGGGGGCCAGGTCAACTCCAGCCGCTACAAGACGGAGCTGTGCCGCCCCTTCGAGGAGAACGGCGCCTGCAAGTACGGCGACAAGTGCCAGTTCGCCCACGGCATCCACGAGCTGCGCAGCCTCACCCGCCACCCCAAGTACAAGACCGAGCTCTGCCGCACCTTCCACACCATCGGCTTCTGCCCTTATGGGCCGCGCTGCCACTTCATCCACAACGCCGAGGAGCGCCGCGCCGTGGCGGGCGGCCGGGAGCCCGCCGTCACTGACAGACCCCGCCTTCAGCACAGCTTCAGCTTCGCCGGCTTCCCCAGCACTGCTGCCAGCGGGCTGCTGGACAGCCCCACTTCCATCACCCCGCCGCCCATGCTGAGCGCCGACGACCTGCTGGGCTCCCCCACCCTGCCTGACTGCGCCAGCAACCCCTTCACCTTCTCCAGCCAGGAGCTGGTCAGTCTCTTCGCCCCCAGCATGGGGGTGCAGGTGCCCAGCGGGAGCTCCCCCACCACGTTCTTGTTCAGGCCCATGTCCGAGTCCCCCAACTTGTTTGACTCGCCGCCCAGTCCTCAGGACTCCCTCTCTGACCAGGAGGGCTATCTGAGCAGCTCCAGCAGCAGCCACAGCGGCTCAGATTCCCCTATCCTGGACACCTCAAGACGTCTTCCCATCTTCAGCAGACTCTCCATCTCCGATGACTAATCTGGGGTTTCCTCTTGCTCCCCCCCACCTCTATTACGATGTTAAGCTGAACTCCCCCCACCCCATAGTTGGAGCTGGATGTTAACGTGTCCACCTGCCTGTCGTAGACCCACTGGCTTAAACCTTAAGTGCCAAATTTACGATGAAAAGCAATAACGTTTACAAAATTAGTGCCTTTTAACGCTTTCACTGTGACTGTATTACCTCTCCAGCTGCAGAGGGCACCAGCAGCTCTGTGCACTTCCAGATGTGCAGGAAATTACCGGATCCAGCTCCCTCCACTGGCTGCATACTGCATCGCCCTCTCCCAGTCCCTTCCCGACTGGCCAGCTCCCGCTAGGCTGCAGGCACGTGGGCAGGTGTTAACATCCAGCGTGCTCTCCCCCCTTACAGACTCATCTTGCCTGGATCCACTCAGGTCTGCGGGAAGACAAGCTGAGAACGGACAAAGATTGTAACACGAGTGGGACTTTGGGAGGAAAACGAGCAAATGAAAAAACAAAAAAAAAAAGAGATGGGACTATGAGAGACTCGATTTTGGTGCTAAAAGTTTCCCCGTGTATTCATGTGACATCTTAAAAACAAATAAAGAAATAGAGGGGGTGGGGCTGACGGAAGTCATTCCACACACACAAGTTTGTGTAAACAAAGTTCCAGTAGACATAGCTTTAATGGTTTTTGCTCTAGAGTACTTTAGACCTATCTTAGAGCACTCACGCCAAGCTTTTTATTATTTTTTTTCTGGGTTTTTAATTTTGTATAACTTCAGAAATTGGAGAGCAAATTTTGCTTGTCACTGCACAACAATATAAAAAAGCTTATTTAACTTATCAAAACGTATTTATTGCCGAAACCTATGCTTTTTTGTTAATTTTGTTCATATTTATCGGGATGATGAATCCATAGAATATATTCTTTTATGTTTAAATTATGATCTTCCATATTAATCTTAAGATTGTGAAGTGTCTTTTTTCCTTTTTTTTTTTCCCCACAGTTTAATATATTATACTACAATGACATTTTTTTGTAACTTTACACTTTTTTGGTTATTTTATTTTAAAAAATGAAAAATTAATTTAAAAAAAATGCAAAAACTGTGTTTGGATTATTTATTTTAGAATTCCCTTCCCCCCCTTTTTTTTGTGTTGGACTGCAAATTGAGTTAATGTGCTTCCTTGCCTTTCCTCTTCTCTTCCCCTCCCCTGGGTCTTGCCTATGTGGGCTTTAGAATGTACATACCTGAGCTCTGTTGCGAGACAGCGTGGGAGGAAGACCTTTTTCTTCCTCTTTCTGTATAGTTTCTTCAAGGAGAAAAGCCTTGGGCTCAAAGTGCCTATCTGAAGACATTCCAAATACAGTTTGTCTTTGCGTTTCTGTATTCCAAGTTTGGAGTTTTCCTTGCCGAGGTGAACGGGACTGGCACAAAGAGAATAATGAATGTAATTTTTTTTTCCCCTGTTACTGTTCACTACATTGCTTTTTCTTCCTCTTTGTGTGAGTTTATTTAAAAGAGAATCTCTTTTGTAACGACTGTTTGCAGTTTAAATCAATAAACCCCAAGTTTTTTCAAGAAACTGACAGTGAAGCTGGTTTTACTTGCAAAAATCGAGGTGCTGGTTTTAGAGAACCACTCAAATGCAGCTACTTCTCTCCTTTTGACCCCTGTGATGCCCACCACATGCTCAGGCACCCTTCCTTCATGCCTCACTGATGGAGCTAGTCAGCCCCATCAAGCACACAGGTGTGCAGATCAATGTCAGTGAGCACCTGGTGTGGTTTATCCCATGGCCTCTAGCCCTCTCTGTCTCTTAGGGAGTCCTCCTCCCATCCTAAGCTGCTCAGTCTGTTCCTGCAAACTTCTTTCTGGTTGGTGTAGCTCAAACTTTGGACTGGCTTTTGTTCCTGCTGTGAGGAGCAGACCCTTTCCCCTGGAGGACAGCCTGCACTGTCCTATGAGAGGTTCTAGGGGGTTGATGAAGTGTGGATTTACCAAACATCAGGCCCAGCTTGTTAGTGGTATTGGGCCTTTGTGGCAGAGTGCCAGTCTGGCATTTTGCAAGGGAGAAGAATGTGGGCCTCCAGCAAAGTCTCAGTGTGTGTATAAGTGATCCTGCTATGGCATTCAGACCCCCATAGCCGTTGGAACATCAGTCACCAATCCCAGAAACATCCCAGAAAACAATCCCTGAAACCTGTGTTTTTACTTAGGGATGCTTCTTTGCCAGTGCTGCTCATGGTGCAGTTCTTGTTGTCTTCACCTTTGAGCTCTACTCTGGAGAAAGCTTGGTGCTCTTCATCTGAAGCTGTTCCAGCTCTCTTCCAAATCAGGGGTGGAATATTGCTGCTGAACCACGGCTTGTTCAGTTGTCTTGACATGCCTCAACGTTAAGGAGAGACATTTCCTAATTCAAGTTGGAAAAGTTCCTGCAAAACAAAAGCTGCAGGATACCTCAAGGCTTACACCGGCATACCTTCCCTGCTGCTGGCTTTGTGCAATGCTCTTTCTTGTGTGGTCTGGCAATAAAGGCGAGCTAGGTGGAGGAAAGATGGTAGAAGAAGAGCGTGGCTGGTAGGAGCTGGTTCCCATGAGCAGTACAAAAGCTGCACGGGGAGTTTTCTTGGCAGATGCTGACGTAATTAGCGCACAGCATGCAAGAGAAGAGCCTTGGGCACAGCCCCGGTGTTGCTCAGCGGCCTTCATATACCTCCTGTGAGTGAAGGCAGCGAGGCCCCACATGAGAGATGTGCTCCTGCCTGGAAGATCTGTGCCCAGCTGCAGCAAGTGCCCGGGCCCTGCCTCCTTCCCAGCTGCTGGGAGCAGAGCCGTTGGCCCCCGATGAGCCAGGCATATCTGATCTGGAGAGGATCCCACGCCTGTCATAGCTGTGCATGTGGGGCTTGAAACTGTTCGCTTCCTCTTTGGACTTTCTGCGCAGCTCTTCAAACAAATAGTCTTTGCCCAGTTAATAATTGATGAAGAAAATAGCTGTATTCATCGCAGGGTGCTATTGGTAAGACAAGCAACTGGGAAGCTGTGCTGAAAGTAGGTCTTCACTCATGGTACTCGTATACTTCCCTTGTCTTTCTAGGGCACTGGTTCTGGGATGCCAGCACTGCTTTTCTTCTATGAGCTTATCAATGATAAATGCTCTGTCACTTGGTGTTTTGCTTTTTGAAACTAACCTTGAGCTAGGCCACATAGGGAACAGAGAAGAGCTGAGCAGGCAGTATCAGAAGTTCACTTTCTGTAATAGTTTATAAGAGAGAGTGCACACACGAGAGCCTCTAGCAACGTGGGGATTTGCCTGATAATTGGCATTCATTGTGGCTCGGATATATGGCAGCAGCTAGTCCGGATGTGCTGTGGATGAGTTGTCCGTGCTATTTCTCATAAGGTTAGCATCTGTTTCCCCTAGCAGTTGGCCGTGTGTTGGTAATACCCTAGCCAAAGCTCAGAAGAGTAAATAGCCTTTCCTGAAAGGGTGGTTTCGAGGGGCACATTCCTCTGACTTGAGGGCTCATCCATGCTCTGGCTCATTCATTTATTGCACGGGACTCTCACAGTGGCCAGGATGAAGGGGCTGGCCCTTGTGCGGGCACAGTTGCTCCTGAAGTGCCTGGTGTCCCAGGGCAGAGAGAAGCACCCGTGAGGATGAGATACGTGTTATCCCACATGAGGTGGCACGGCAGTGGGTGCCTTGGTGTACTTTTCAGGTTGCACTTACAGCTCTTACTACAGGACAGGGGGACTCCTGCAGTGCTCTGTCTGGCTGTTCCTCATGTGCTTCATGGATGCTCCCTGTGTCCTCCTGGTGAGAAATTTGGGTCCATGCCTTCAGGCTGCAGGCATTAGCTATTACTTAATTTTTGGCCTTGGAGTCAGGTGACTCTAGAGCTATCCACCTTCAACACGTCTGGCTGTCTTTGGAAATTACAGTCAGCATGTACGGCTGCCATTGCCAGCTGCCTCTGTCAGGAGGAACACGGTGACTTTGATCTGCAGAGCTCCAGGTGGCTCAGATCCCTCTCCAGTAGCTGCCTCCCTCCTTCCTAATTCCTACACAGCTGAAGGTGTCCCGGTGACTGTACCAGCTACTCCCTTGCTATGGGCCAGTTGTGGCTTTTGTACCAAAACATCTTTAGTTTTGCAGTTGGGGGCTGCGGAAACAGAGGCCTTCTTATTTCCCAAATGCCTCTGTAGCTGAGGGGTGCAAAGTAAAATAGGCTTACTTTGTTGTTGTTTTTGAAGTCTAGTTTAGGCCAACCCTTACTTCAAGCCACTTATAGATAGGTTTGTGGTGTGCCAGGGTTGCAAGTAACAGTAAAATACTATTTTAAAAAAGCCTGAAATGCTCAAAGTTCCTGGTCCTGACAGAATTTGCCCTATTGGCATAATAGTGAAATTGAGAAGGGAGGCAGAGAGGCAAGAGCTAGCAGAGAAGCTGAGAAGAGTAGAAATACACCTGGAAGACTGTTAAAAGCTGGCCTGAAGTTCCAGTCTGTATGGCTCCTGCACAAGGAGGGTATGGTCTGAAAATGGGCCTGGGAGCTGCTGTTGTGAACCACACAGGGAAAGCCAGGGTGTACCAGGCAAAGATGTGGTGGTGGGACAGGAATCGAGGGGGTCACAGTTGGAGATGGGGAGCAGGGGAAGAGCTAGAGGTCAAGTCCACACAACATGGGGTTGGAAGGGTGAGAGAAGCCGTATTGCCTTGAGTCTGAAGGCTTAGCTACTGGTGGTTGGATGCATGAACACGAATGAACTGGATCTCTCCAGTGGGCCTCAGAAACAGCAGTGCTGGGGGGAAGGCCTGGATAACGTTGCTGGCTGGATGCTATCTGATGAGCATGCCCAAGGATATGAATGAGCAGTACGATGCAGTAATACATGTGAAAACCACAGTGTGCCCTTTACACTTGCTAATTGCTACAATTTGTGTGGCCTGAGCTGGGGAAATCCGGCCTGTACTCGAGTCTGGAGCAAGAGGCTTTGGGAGGCCATGAAGGAAGGAGGTGCAGCGGCCAGCGTATGCCCAGACATGGCTCCAGCATGGTCCTGGGACCAGGAATGCCAGGAAGGACCATGAGACTTGCTTGGCAGGGACTCTGTAAGTGTCTTCTGGGAACATGCGGAACAGCTCGCTGTGCTTGGGGCTGCGCTCAGCCCAAAATGTTAGAAGATGATTCTGGCGGGTGATGTAAAATGTCCTTTGTCTGGAGACTCTGGCCCATGAAGCAATGCCTGTTCCTCACAAAGCTTGCACTTATTCCCTAGAATACTTCCAGAAAAAAAATAAAATAAAAGTTCCCCTAAGACACCCTAAACCAATACCTGCTGTGACTAAGCCCTGTGGGCAGCTCCGCAGCTGATTTATATCCTCCCCCTCCAAAGCGAAGGGGTTAGAGTGGAAACAGACGCTGCGTTAAACATAGCCGAGGGCACCCAGCAGCACAATTCTGCAATAAAGCGGGGAGGAAACGGGACTATGGGGTGGCTGCTGCCAGGCATGACGCGGTTTCGTGTTTCCTCGTAGGCAGAACAGACCTCCTTTTGGCTGGTGCAGCTTTATGGGCTTGGTTGGGTTTATTATACTGCAAATGTTTTGAATTCCACATCTTAATTTCCAGAGAGGCTTTTCTTAACTTTTGCTTTTTTTCCCCTGGTTTTGATTTTTTACTACCGCTGCCTTAACCTCTTCTTTTCAACTGGATTTCTTTCAGAAAACTGCCGTTTTCTGAGCAAACAGAGGACCAGCATTCTCCCTGCCTGGGCTTCAGCTGCAAATTAATCTCTTTTCATAGTTTCATTTTATGTCCGCCCACTAACCCCACCACATTAACTCAGTCAACACATGGAAGTGAAATTTTTCCATGTGGGATTCTGTGGGTTGTAAGGCTGTGTGCAACACGTGACTGCCAGCTCCAGAGTTTTCTTGCACCTCTGGGTGGAAGGAAGTTTCCTCATCCCCTACATATTCCAGCAGTTTTTGGTGCGATGTGAAAGGCCATTTTTTAGTGCAACTGTTCTGTCTCCCCAGGGTTTATCTCCCTCCTGGAGAGGACAGCAAGTGTAGGCAATGACAATCCTGACAAAGATGGACAGAGTCCCTATGGCCCATGTAGAAGATGTATTTTATACTTCTACGTGCTTCCTTTCACGTGAAAGCCTGGGAGGACTTTCAAGTATTTTGGGCACTTGGCGAGTATAACTGTACCTATTCCACAGGTTGAAGAACCCGCAAGATACACAACTGCTAAGTGAAGGGGATTGTCTGGGAGTGGCATGGGATCAGAGGAAGAGCTGCAAAAATAATTTAGGGCTCCTGATACTTTTTCTCCTGTCTTAGTCTCCAGGCAACAGCAAATATTTCTCCTGAATGCTCTGGATGAGCAGATGCCAACGTTGATTCACAGGAAAAGGATGTAGCCACGCAAGCCATAGAAATGTTGTTTGGGATGGTAGCCACGGCCCCTAAGGAGACATTAAACTATATGGGACAAACACCAATGAAGTTATTTCTTGAAGCTCTTGCTGTATTTGCTATAAAGAGAGTTCTCGAGCGGTCTAATGTGGGAGCCATCATGGTTTGCCCTGATTATAGCTACAGTGAGAGAATATACCGTGTTCTCAGCTCCGGAGATGCTGCAAGGGATCTGGGACTCTTAACAAAGTCCCGGTTTACTAAGCCATTGCAGTCGCAAGAAACAAAGAAAGGTTATGTCCAAGGCCAACATGAGAGAGTAAAACGTGCAAAGGTGCACTTCTGCTTGGAAAAGAGACAGTACTAAAAATATGCAAAGAGGTTCCCTGCTTATTTTCTCTCAGCCTCAGGTCTTGTGTGCTATGTTTACAATAAACCCTATTTTCCCCATGACTTACAGATTTATCAGGGGACTGAAAAGCTATGAACAAATCTAATTCACCCGCTCTTGAGGTTGCACAGCCAAAACAGCTAGGAGAACTGCAGAAAATTATTTTCCTCTAAATTTAGGTGGTGCGGCTTTGGATTCATAGACTGAATCTGCTGACCAAGATATTTTCCTTCTTCTGGCACTTTTCTGACCAGCAAAACACTTTCAACATGAATGAAAACAGAACTGGAAATGTTTTTAAACCATCTGAAAGTTTGTTTCTAAAGCTAGCAGCCTGGGAGAACTTGAGGGCAGGCAGCTGGAGGAGGCCAGCGGTCTCGTGATGGAGGCTGGAGACAGGCGGACCGTGGGGTTATCAGTGTATCATCCAGGTTGGCAGGGATTTCTAGTGAGTCATCTAGACCTTCACTCTTAGCTATGACAGGACTGATCTCATTATCCCCAAACCACCTCTCCGGCACAGACAGTTGACTTGTTTTAGCCTTGAATGTCTCCAGCACCAATGCTTCCACGGCGTTCCCATGTCAGGGTAGTTCACCGCTCAGACTGTTCTAACTTCTCTTTAGTTTAACCTAATATTTAAACCAAATGTCTCCTGAGGAGATTCACAGCCATTAACTTCTTGCCCCATCCCCTTTGGCTAATAAGACCAGAGCTCAGCTTCTAGGTAGTCCCTGCAGCACTCTTCATCAGCCTGGTCTCAGGGAATCTGCTTCTCCAAACCTTTCCACTGCTCTCTTCCTGTGTCTCTTCCATGCACAGGGTATCCTAAACCCACCCTGTACTTTCATTTTCATCCTGATTCTGCTCTCATTGATGCTGTTCTTCCTCTGTTGTTTTTTTTTTTTTAATTTTTTTGTTGGAATTTTTTGGAAATTCTTGGGAATTTATCTCTGCTGGGCTGCATGTATGGGAATGCATGTAGGAATATGTAGCTCCGATTGGAGTGCCTCGCTCCAAGGCAGACAGGATCCTTGGGCAGCCGCCCCTCTGTCAGGCATTCAGAGGAAGCTCTGTTCCTGCCCTTCAGCTTTCCTTCCTGAAGGAGAAGTGCTCATCCTTGTCCCCAGGGAACACAGGCTTTTAAACATGAGTTGAGTTGTTTCCACTTATCATTATCTTAGTTTACATAAATTACATCACTTAACAGTGGCCATAAAATTATCCAGCCTTAAAAAAAAAAATCAGCTGTAGATTTTGGCCCTGTGACCTCACTGATCAGCTCACTTCCAAAGGGCGAATGTGCAGGGGAAGAAGAAACAGTCCCTTCATTTTCATCACAAACGTTCGTCTCCCTTTTGTGGCAGCAGCCGGCTTGCTTGGTGTCCTGGTGTTGGTCCTTAGGTCTCTCACTGTGTGCTCCACAGTTCTGAATTTCTCTGCCAAGCCCTTGCATTTAGGCCACCCAGCATTTCTCACCAGTGGTTACCACATTGCTCACACTGTGAAGTTCTGCCCTGAGAAAGAGGAGGTGGTGATGCTCTCTCAGGGATGCTGAATCACCTCTGGGTTTAAATCTGGTGCTGATTCTTGGCCTGTCATACTCCTTACTCCAAGAACTTGTCTGGTATTACTTATGTCCTCTGACAATCCTTATAGGAGGCCTCATCAAAACTGGTGTAAAAATATGGATGACCCACAGAATGCTTACTAGGTCACCTCTATCTGCTCTTTCAATATTTTTTTCTAATTCAGCATATGACTATGTTGTCACATGCAACATGATTAGCAATTATAACCACTTAGGCTGATAAAACTATAGGCAATTAAGCCTCGAATACCACAAAAGGAGGGAGCAAGGCATGGGTGAGCAACGTCAGAGGGCGTGAGATGGAGTTCTCAGTTCAGATCAGATACAAAGTGCATTTGATGCTTTCTCTACAGGATGGACAACAGGGAACACAAGATGGGCTTCAAAATGTGCAAGTCATCACAGCAATAAACTCAGCTAAGTGACAGACAGCAACCTGTCTGGGGTGGGTTCCAGCTGTGGAAGCCCACCCAGCTCCTCCAGCATGTCCAAATGGGGAGCTCTGGTGCCCCCCCAGCTCTGCGTCCCTCCTTCTTTGCACAGCCAGGATCTCCTCTCCTCCATGTGCTGAAAAGCTCGCAATGAGTTACTTTCTAAAAGGCCTGAAGAAGTTCAAAGGCTATGCTGAGTTCATCTCCTCTAGGGGATGGAAAAACCCAACGCCCTTGCGTTGCTCTGAGTGCCGTCCTACCCAGCCTCTCACCGCTGTTCACAGGGCTGAGGTCTTGTACGGTTTGTACATACTGCCTTTGTCAGGTCAGGATTTTGCTACCACATTAACTGCTGCTCTTTTCACACAGGTGCTATACTTCCCTACTGGGTCCTGGAGGATTTATTTAGGTAGTGAAATGGGCTCTTTATTCATCGGCATATTAAAAACTGATAGACAGCAGAGTTCAAGATTATAATTTGTATAATCAGGGTTTTGAAAATGTACATTTTCTACCTTTTTCCGGTATGTGGAGATTAGTTGTGAAGAGGCCAGAGCTGGCAGAAGTGTGGGTCACTTCTGTTTTAGCATGTCTATTGTGTGTAGTCCCTCTGGTGGGATTAAGATTGATCAGGTTCTTCCCCATGACTGGAAATGAGGGGTGATTGGGGATTCCGCCTGCCTGGTTTCCCAGTTCCATCTAAGTGAAATATAAAAAGTACATAAGAAAAAATCAATGATGAAAAAGCAAAATCTAGGTAAAGGCAAGGTACAAACTCCCTTTCAGTGCTCCTTGACTCACTGAACTGGTCCTGAGCTGTTATCATTTGGTCTGCCAATAGCACAAACCACAATATTCAATATAAAGTAAAACGGGAGGAGGGGAAGAAACCACAGTTTGGCTCTAAGCATCCAAGCAGTGGGAAAAACGGTGCTGGTGGGGGCTGGAGTTTCCAAATCCAGCCGAGGACCTCTAGCCCATGGGCTCTGCTGGATTTCAGGTGCTTCCCAACTGGAGCGGGGGATGAGGTACTGGCAGAAAACCTGCTCCAGAAAGTGGCTGCACTTTGTCTAGCTCTGAATAGCTGTTTCTGGTCCTGCTTTTTCCAGATTTGAAAAAGGTCTGGAAAGACCTGGAAAAGAAAGGTCTGGAAAGGGAGAAGAAAAAAGAAAAAAATAGATAAGAAAAAAAAAAGAGAAGAGAGGAGAAGAGAAGAGAGGAAAAGAGCAGAGCAGAGCAGAGCAGAGAAGAAAAAGAAAAGAAAAGAAAAGAAAAGAAAAGAAAAGAAAAGAAAAGAAAAGAAAAGAGAAAAGAAAAGAAAAGAAAAGAAAAGAAAAGAAAAGAAAAGAAAAGAAAAGAAAAGAAAAGAAAAGAAAAGAAAAGAAAAGAAAAAAGAAAAGAAAAGAAAAAGAGAGTGAAACTGAGATCAGGAAAAGGAATACAAAGTCCCAAACAAACATGTTTGTGATAGAGGAAATGGATTTTTGAACCCTTGCAATGTTTGGTCTTTCGGGTTGTCAGCAATCTGTTGCGTGCTGAACACACAGGACAGTGTGGTGGAAATACCTATGAAGCAGAGGCAGCCTTATCAAGGTACTGTACCAGGAAATGCACCGCTTTCATGGCACCTCGTGCACGATACTATGGTTAAAACCCAACAGCACGCCTCATCATAACATGTGCCTTATCGACCTCACTATCTGATGACAACAGCAGCCCTCAAGAGACCAGACTGACATCATTCAAAACCTCAGTAGTTCAGAGCACAAGCTGAAGTCTGTAGCTAGGCTACTCGTCGTGCTGGACTCTGTTGATCTGCTTGTACTGAACTTGCAGACGCTTTGCTGCAGGAAGAGGAATATAAAAATCAAGCCCAAACAGCTTTTTCAAAATACTTCTTACAGACAATCATGCTATTTAGCAAATGAATGCAGTAAGAGGAAGAGGTTTTTGTCCTTGGCACGTAGAAAAAGTCCGGTCCACAGCTTTCCACAGCTTTGAGAGTGGGAGAAAAGCCCAAACCAAAACACGGTTACTGCCTGAAACAGGAGAGAAGTGGAGCCACTGGTGATTTGGTACCAAGCCCCATTCCCAACTGACCCAGCTGTAGCTGTGTCTGGCTGTGAGGTCTGGGATCATCCCACACCAGGCAAGAGGTAGCTGTCAATCCAGCTGGATCTCTGCATCCTCAGACCCTAAGCTTTGGCATGGGTGGTTCATGGTTGCACTGCCTCTCCTCATTTGGCTTCTGCTGGTTCACCATGGCAAACCATGCTGGCTCTGGCCTCCTGGCCTCCTCTCTTTAATTTAAGATGAGGGGAATTTCAGCAATCACAAAAATAAGAAACAGAAAATATACTAGGCTTTGCTTGTGAAATATTCACCAGACTGCTCTGGTTTTAATTTGCTCTCCCTGTCCTGGGTTCTTCAAAACACCTTCTCTCATTTACGTCAGCACAGATTTACCACACCCCACTTATTTCAGACCTGGATAGCACCATGGAAAAAGATTACCAGCCTTTCGGAGCTGCAGCTTTATGTCTCAGACAAAAGAAGATCATATGGGGCCGTATTCATCTGTGAACTGCCTTTTTACAGCAACTAGCACAAGTGAGCCTGCTCCTGCTTGGAGTTTGCGATACCACAAATTTGTTCTAAAAACAAATGCTTTTAGTGTTTTTTTCTTTTTTTTTTCTTTTCTTTCTTTCTTTTTTTTTTTTTTTCAAATTGTTAGACCAGCTTTCAGAGGGAAATGAAGCCGGATTTAAACACTGAATGCATGCATAGCAACAAGAGGAGGGCCATCCAGCAAAAGGATGCTAAGTGTCCCTTTACAGCCCCCATTGAGGCCCAGCACCACCTCCTGGGGCGATGCAGGGCACAAGTGGGCCAGGCCATGCTGTGACCCAGGGTGGTGGAGCACGCCTCCCCCTGCCCATCCTGTGCATTTTGAGAAGTCCAGATTTGTCACTGGGATCCGGGGAACTGGGAAGGGTGGCAGGATTCGGGAGCTACCAGCGTGACCAAGCTCTCTGCTGGTGCCACCTCTCGCTGTGTGGGAAAGTGAGGTGGCATGGGGACCTTGGCCACTGGTCCTGCACTGGACTTTTTGGTGAATCTGCCAGAACAAAAAGAGAACACTGAGAGAACAGCAGAAAAGCCTGGTTCAGACTGATGTCTCTGTGGATGCCTTTTTGGTGTCTGCCCCCCTGCCCTAGCCACTCAGGACAGGAGGCAGGATTAGTGCCGCTCTGAAGGGCTGCATGCAGGCACCGCCTATGAGCCTGGTGGGAGCCGGCTTGGGGAAGAGGCCTCCACCTTGCAGGGCAGTATCTGCATCCTCACTGTGCTCTCACTGCGCTCACAAATTGCTGGCTCCCTACCCTCCCATCACGGCTGTGCATCTCCAGTGGCGGTATGACTAACCCGTCAGGTTACAAGTGAGAGCTACTTCAGCAATGCGTAAAGGTTTTGTTGTTGCAGAGTGTGGCACGCTGAGAATATGTGCATGGGAACCACCTGGTGCATGTCTGCTTTTTTCGCACCCTTGAATGCAAGTACAACAGAGGGGGGAGCTGACATGTATCAAAGATGTCTCCTAGCCCTGCAAAAAGCAAAGTGGGAACTTCAAGGAAGAGATGCTCTGAACACTTGCCATAGTTAGACTGGCCCTTTATACTCCTATAAAGCTTTGCTGCTGCTAAAGGAGGTGGGGGATTGAAAACCACCCAACAAAAGAAAAAAAGAGATTTTTTTTATAGCGGGCAAGTAGGGAAAAATTGACTCAGTGAAGGCCTGGCTCAAGGGGAGGGCTGGAAAAGGGATCTGGTGGAAATAAAGCCCCTTCAGACAGAGCAGTAGATAAACCCAGCTGTGTCACGGGACTGCGGGAAGCCTCCCAGAACAAGTGTAGGGAGCTTAAAGTGTTTCTTTGAAGCATACTGTTACTCTCTATTTTGTTGAACATACTTTGTGGTTTTTATGCACTTTGAGGAGCACTGAGAACGCAATGTGCCACAAGCAGAAGCTTAGAGGAAGGCTTGATTTGAACACTGAATAATTTTAAAATGTCTTCTCCCACAGAAGTCTCTAAAATATTCCTTCTCTGAAGCAAGCTTGTTTTTTCTCTGCCTGACATCCCTGACACTTATCTGGCCCTGCTGTATTATTTCATTAGTGGTTTGGTTGATTTACTTTCATTATTGATAAAACAATCATAAAAAATAAATGTTAAATAAACAACACACTGAAAAGTGGTTGAGATGGGGGTTTGTTAAGAAACACAGGTGGGGTTTTTCAGGTTTAGAGACAGCGCCTGGTCTTGCTTACCTGAAGAGGAAAGGCTCTTGGATGGCTCTTGTGCAATACGCTGATGGTCTGAGTATCCACATCACAAACTCCCCATGACAATTGCCACCAATCGACCACTTGTTGGCTGTCTCCACAGAGCAGCCCAGGAATGAATGAGTCATGGAAACTGAATTCCCCTGTCCCCTGGCTGCTTCTCCGGGCCATCCCAAGGAGATGCCTTGACAACAGAAGACGGAAGTTAGCGCTGCTTTTTTTCACGCTGTGAAACATTGATCAAACAAAGCTGTTTTGCTTCCACCCATGCCAAGGCAGCGTTTGTCATGAGTGCCACCTGAATATTGTTGTACTGAAAGAACAACCTCAAGTGGAGCTGGGCACATTACTTCATGTAAATAATTGATTCTATGCTACTTCAGGCCAACAAAAAATGTATTGTATTTGCAAATAGCTTCAGCAGAAAATGCTTAGAAATATTGCCACACTTAGGTGCTGCAGTATCCAAATGCTATTTTTCATTTTAGAATGATTTTTCAAGGGTTTGGTTATATTTTAATCATTTCTAAATGAAACAAAGCTCTTGAAACAAAGAAAAAAAAAAGGAAAAGAAAGAAAAGAAGAAAAAAAAGAAAGAAAAGAAAAGAAAAGAAAAGAAAAGAAATGAACAGATTAAACATTTTGTGCTTTCCCGAATAGAGAGCTCCTATTTGGGGGGGGGGGGGGGGGGGGGGGGGGGCGGGAGAGAGAAGGTTCCATTTAATGAGGAAACCAAATTCTTTTTATTTGAGATCTGCCTGGAACAGTAATCAATTATGCACACAGCTCCGCTACTCTGCAGCTCAAATATAAATACCAGTAAGCCCAAGCCCAAGCAGGGAGGTATTCAGAATTTCCCTTGAGGTATTTTCAAGTGAGAAAAGAAAAAAACAAACTGTGAGTTTAAAAAGTTTAAAGGAGTTTCTTTCTTTACACTGTTAGTATACTGGGAGAAAGCAGTGCAAGGCTTTCCTTAGCCCCAGCCCTTTCACTAGGAAGGTGTCTCTTTGCTTTTCCTTTTGTTAGACCTGCACACACAAGAAAGTAAACACAGCCTCAAAGCAGAGCTCGTGATGCAGCTGGGCCATAGCCGGTGGGATCCTGACCAGGTGGATCACCAGTGCTCCCACGCCATGCCCTGTCCACACCGTCTGCATGCCCCCAAAACCCACGCTGCTCTCCTCTGAGGTGCGTGCTTCATATCTCCTGTGAAATTGGAATGTGTCTTGGGGTCACAGCGAGATAGATGGACACGGATCAAATGACTGCACCAAATACTTCCGTGCTGGAGCTTGTCCTGGCTCTTAATGCCGTGAGGGGATCTAGTTGTGCCAGAATATGAAGTGCTGATTTAGTGCTGAGTGACTCAGCACCCATCAGAGATTTTTAGCTCACATGCTTGTGACATGAGTTTGCACAGACGCACTTCAGTTGAACAAAGGAGCATGGCCATGAGAGCTGTGGTGGTGGTCCCACCTCCCCTCCCCTCGGGGGGCTCTAGCAGCAAGTGATGGCTGCTCCCACCTCGCCTTGCTCCGATCCGCCCTCCTGCTATGGGCAGAAAACACCAGAGCAGGCTCCTTGCCTATACCCCACTACCGCTGCCAACCAGGGCCACCCGTGGCCATGGCAGGGGGGCCATGGCGCAGGGCGAGCAGGGGAAGCAGGGCACAAGGCTGAAGGGCGGCCTGGGGAGGCCAGGGTGCCTGCAGCCACCGCGCTTTGCACATCAGCGCAGGGCAGGGCCTGGCCTGAAGGGCCTGCCTGCCGCAGCACGCCCCGTTCCCACCGGCTCGCCCCGGCATGAAGCCGGGCTGTCGAGAACGCGTCGTGCCGGGCGTTGTTAACCACACTTCCGCAGTGGTTTGTTTTGTTCCTGCTCTGCAGCACAGGCCCCAGGCTGCCGGGGCAGGGGCGGCGTGGGGACACTGTGCTTCTCTTGGCAGGATGCGTGGGCTGCCCTGACTCCGCTGTGACATACGCACTTGCATTTCATGTCTCTGATATTTAAGAGGGACACAAAGCTGCTGCCCCGATGAGCCATGGGGCTGCTGGATTAGGCCGAGTGCTCCCCTGGGAGCCCTCAGCTGCTGGCGGCCAAGCCTGGGTGCTTCCCAAGGAGCCTCACAGGTGTTGTGCAAGGCTGCCACGTGGAGAGCGCTGGGAAAACAATGACTGAACCTGGGAGAGTGCAAGGAAAAGTGATGCAAACGTCTAGGGAATGACGCTCTGGGAATCGTTCCGATGGAAAGGGCAATGTGACTCCCCAGTTTTGCAACACTGCCCTTCAATGGGGCGTTATCCATCCACATTTCCAGATCCAGCAGACTTAGTCTGCTGCAACGTGCTTTCCTTGGGTCATATCTTAAACCCATCTGGAGATGGCAGCTATTGCAGAAACACAGCAGTGCACTTGTTCAGGGAGTCATCTTGGGAGCACATGATGACTCTCCCCTTCCATACTGTCACAACAGCTCTTGTCAGGAGCTTCTGCACCACAGCCCCCTTGCTAGAAATGAGGAGGTCTCTGTAGGGAAATGAGGACACTGGAAACTACTGCCTCTGCTAGGATGAACCTGAATTTGCTGGTTTTCCAGGGCTCTTCCTAAAGCCAAATCTTGGAGATACTTAAGTTTTGTAGGGCGGTATGTTTTTGCTCCTCAGAAGAAAGGAAGCACTAAAAAGGATTTCTGGAAGTGTCACACTTTTCCTACTGAAGCCGATACTTTCTTACTGCAGAAATTGAATGAATTTGTTAATTGCATTTTGGGTTATCCCAAACCTAAGGCTAGGTTTTCCTTTGCTCGAAAAAAGGTAAATAAGTGCAGTTCCTCTGAATTCCTGACTAGCTAAGCAGAGTCAAAAGAAGCTCATATGAATGGTATTGTGGGCTGATGGTTACCATAAGGGACATGGAGCTAGAGCTGGGCTCTGTTCTATGCACCGACAGGGACCAGTCTATAAAATGGATCAAATAATACCCAGCTCTCTAAAACACTTTGGAAGCATGTTGTGGTTTTGAATGTGTTTGTAGCTCCCCATGTAAACCAAGCTCACAGATAAATTTTAGAACTGTTTGCTAAATGAGCGCTAAAAGAAAACATTTTACTTTTCTTTTACTAAAGTACTCAGGTTCAAATTGGATCAAATTTATATTTTGTTCTAGGAATCACTGAAATTACAGAAAAAAAGCAAACAAACAAGTCAAAAAACCCTCTGATAGTACTTTACAAAATCCCAGAAGTAACAGAAAATACCTAATACTATGCTATGAAAAAAGCTCAGTTTTTATTTCCAGACAACTAGAAAAGGAGATCTTAACAGCTATTAACTTGTGAATAGATCTGTAACTCTCTGCTAACAGTAACCACATTAACTGCATTTAGGGTAAATGCAGAGCACCAGAACAGCGATGATACGCCACTTATACCCTGTCTGTGCTATATTCAAGTGCAAGTAGTACTTGGCTAGTGGGTTGGCCTCAGCTGCTCGAGAGCAGAGGTGCAAATCTGCTTGCTGCATTGGTTTCCATTTAGCAGCTTGAAGGGCATCGAAGCTGGTTACAGCTCTCTGGCCTGCATGTCTGCAAGTTGCGTATTTGATGAGAGTACACGTCTTGTTGAGATAGGCTAAAACTGAAACCGTGGGGGGGAAATGAACTCGATAGGGTTCCTGTCAACATTTCTTCTGCAGCTTGGCTGTTTGAATCAGCAGCTTGTGATGCTCAACATAAACAAATTGCAAAATGGGAGTCTTGAGAAGCATCATTGTTTTAAGGATCAAACTGGATACCTCAAATAGGAAGAAATGCACAGTGGCCTGTATTGTTGCACCATTTTATAGAAGTAGTATGGCCCATGCCTGCTGTCATAGACTGATTGAGGTGGTGGGACAAAACAGGATTGAGCCTCTACCACTGGCATGCAAGGCATGTGCTTCATGTGGTGCCCACCGCGACCACATGGCCACACAGCCCTCATCTGGACCCTCAGCATCTCCTGTGGCAGTGATTTTTGCCCCCCTTGTCTCCACGCCAGCAGAGGTCTGCCTTCGCCTGCAGTGCCCTCCTGTGCTTGAGGCCAGGGCCTCCATGGTGGGAATCCAACCTGACCTTCCCAGCCCCTGGGTGTTCCTGTCCTGTCCTGTTCAGAAACGGTTAATCATCCTGAACTACTTACTGGTTTTATGATCTTAAACAGGGCTTGAACTCAACTTTCTAGAGGTGAAAGCATAATGTCTTACTGTAACTCATTTTACCAACCAATCCTATCCTGAACCTAACAATATTTTAATCACAAAATCCAACCTCAAAACCCACAGCATTTTCAGTTACTGTATTTCATCACCACACAGCTGAAAACAACTCTTTTTTTCAACCACCCTTGTTTTTTTTAAAGTGAATCACAAACCATGGAACTTAACAGACGGAAAAGACCCAGAGAAATTCTCTCTCACTAACCCTGGTGTATATAAGGAATAATATAATTAGAGTAAAAAGCATTTCTCTACAGTCACATGGGTATAGCAGAGTTATAGGAGTCGGCCTCCTCTTTGTTCAGCTAGATAGTCCATTCTAAAGAAACAAAGAGGATTGTTGCCTACAAGGTGTTGTTGGTGGTGTCTTTTTTAATTAGCCCAAGGAACAGAGCCCTTGCCTTTTCCCCAGAAGTCAGTTCCATGCTCTAATAGATTTTACCATTACGCTTTATTTCCTGGTAAGTCTTTTGCTGCTCACTTTGCTGCTATTCTTGGCCATGCCCCCTTGAATCACACCAAGGAATAATTAGCTCTGGGTCTCAGCAGGTTTCACCCACCAGAAAAATGTTAGCCATCATGAATGCTCTGTGCAATATCCACAAATAGTGTTCAGCTGTTCCTGGGAAGACTGGTCCTGATTAGTCACTCGGGTTTATTGGTGAGAAAACCAGGACATAAGAATTAAAACTCCCATAGAAAGACTGCAAGATAGCCAAGGGAGAACGCTTGATCTTCAGGCTGTCACTCCTAAGCGATAGCCACCTTTCTTCCCATGGTGATTACAGTCCTGAGAATCAATGGGCATTTCACAACATGAGGTGTTTACAGTTCCCAGCCTCAGAGCGTCTGGCTGCGGATGTGCTGGGACAATGGTTCCTGGTGTGTGTTTGGTACTTGTGCTGATGAGGGGGCTGGAAGGGAACCCTCAGCCCTGGGGGCTGCTTCCCGGTTTCACTGACAGCGAAGTAAATCTGAATTACTCCAGATTGAAGGACATGTCTCCAGCAGCACAGTCAGGCCCTCAAGAGCTGCTGATGCTCAGGGAAAGCACGGCTGTTACATTTGGCATTGCCCAGACCTGGCTGGCATCCACAGTGTCCATGGCTGTGCCTGGGGCTGCCCTGGCAGGGCTGGCCCAGAGCCTTCCCACCGCCATCCCCGCAGGTCCCTCCAGGGCAGGACAGATCCAGCACAGGGCCTCGGCCCAAATGGCACAATCAGGCTCTCAACGGGAGCTGATTACCTTCCGTCATGTCCACAAGGGAGGGAGGGACTCGCTCTGTGCCTTGATCAACTTAATGCACCTTCCTATTTGGGGGTTTGCAAAATTAGCCTCCATAAAATCTCCCCCAGCCCCCTCTCTCGTAAGCTACACCCACATTTTTCTCATGGATGACTCACTGTTAAAACACAATATTTCTCCAGCTCGAGTTTTTTTCTGTGCTATGTATTAGAAACAGCTGAATAACTGCCTTAATATCAGTCTGTGAGAGCATGTGTGCCTGAGTATATGGACATGCACATGCGTGTACATATGCTTTCTCTGTTTTTAATATGAGTTTCTCTTTTGCCCTTTTCACTCCTTTTCCTTTCAGTTTCTTTTATTTTTATTTTTTATTTTTGGTCCCCTTCCCCCTCTCTTCTGTGTGTGTCAAATGTATCCAGAAACACTGACATTCAAGCCCATGGTTCAACATCACAGTATGAAGAGCAATATAAAATTACCTCATCCATTCCTTCATGATAAACAGAAGGAAAGTGATGGAGTTATTTCATGTGATACAAGAAGAGAGTTAAACCAGATCAGTTTAATTTAGACAAAGGAAAACATGAGATGAAATAACAGGAAAAGCGTCCTTGGCTTGTTAGATAGAGGAATAATTAGTTTCTCCAGGGCAGTGATTGAACTGGGCATTTTGTGCACAACTTGTTTGAAGTGACAAATTCTGCTCTGTCCCTGGAGTGAGGGATGTGCTCATCACTTTGATGTGTGCAGCCCTGAAATCAACAGCACAGTAAGCCACAGGAGCAGAGATGTCAGAGATGGCAAGAAGTTTCTTGGTGCAATAAAAAGGCCACTTGTGAGGTCGTAGCGAAGGAAAATTCCAATGACTGTGTGCAATATTTGGAAAAAACAAACAAGAGGGTTGACGTTAAGATGCATTCAGGTATAAAGGTTGCTCCCACTTAGGTTATCACCCACCACAGCCTCCCCTCTAGATCTCAGACATTCAGCCAATTTCCAAAAGTTACAAAGCCAGATAGGTTGGGGTCATGGTGAAGGTAACGAGAACTGTTCTGGGAAAGTAACCTGCAGCACAGCTGCCGTTCAGCCCAAAGGAGCACAGCAGTGGTCTTGCGACACAATGCTGCAAGGGTGCACGTCCCCATTCAGCTCCTGCTGCTGCCATCTTGTGCCACCATGTTGTAGCTGATGCCAACATGGCTGCCAGGGCACTCTGCTCTCACCTATGCACCGGGGTGGGAAAACAGACATAATCGGCTCACTGTGGCCATGACAGCTTTGGCTGTGGGCTGTGCAGGGCAGGAGCAGACGGAGCAGACCTTCTCCACCTCCTGCTCAGCAGCCAGCAGTGGCTGACGGCGATGTACAACTTAACAGGCTGAACAGGTAGGGCAAGCGTGGTGGCAGAGCAAGTTCCCCTCACACTCCACCACCCACAGCACTGGGGCTGAAGTCTCTACTTGAATGAAAGTGCAAGTGTTAGGTGTGGTACATGAGTTATGCATGAAAAGTTTAATGTGTTTAAGGGTACAGCCTCAACTAGCAGCTAACAGCCATGAATGAGCCTTGGGGCGAGCCCAAGCCAGCTTCCACTCAAGTCGATAGAGGTACGGTCTTTTGGCTTCAGTGGGAACAGGATGAGGTCCTTCATGACCAGCCAAGGAGCGATTAGTCTAATGATGTAATAGTTCTTGTAACTGCCTGTTCAGGCTTAATTCAGCTCTTTTGTGAACGTGCATCGTGGCAGTCTGTAATTACGTGATGACACACTACTTGTTCTACAAGACTCTGCCTCATTTGAAGCCCAGGACAGGCGGTGAGGCAGGCGGCGAGGTAAGGGCAGTAGGGCCCTCTCCAGCCCCCGCTGTGCTGTCCTGCTTCCCACTGCAACCGGCTTCCTGCAGGGTCTTGGGCAAGAAAGCACTCTAACGCTTGCGTGGCAGGCACTGGGTTCATGTTTCACCAGCAGCATAAGCCTGGCCTTTTCTAAATATAGGAGCTTGGTTTTGCAATCTTACTGATCTCTGAGCATAGCTTTGTGTAAGGGGTAGTCAACAGACATAATGGCTTTAGGTTTGAACTGTCTTTACAGCCTATCCAGATCCTCATGGCAGGAGGTACGAAAATCCCTTGGCTTGTCTACTAAGGTGTGGTGGCACACCTATCTGCTGGAAGCAGTAGACCAGATTGCTGTTGGCAGCAATATCAGTTAAAACAAAAGGATTTATCTCCCTGATGTTACACCACACGTTCTCTCTGCTTCTGGCCATCTTTCCAATCTCACCTTCTGCTTCGTTTAAAGTGCTCCAGAGACTCTGCTGGCCTGGTTTCCAGTATCCCCAAAAGCGGTAGCTAAAAGGCTGTCTGAAGATCCATATGCACACTGACAGACAGGAGACGTGAATGGAGGGAGAATATGAAAGGAAACGCTGCAGCAGTGAAGACTGGAGAACAGGGTGAGCTGAGAAGGAGAGGAGAAGGAGATACGTGAGCTTGGTAGTGGAAGAAAGCACAGGAAGAGATGCAGGATGGTAAATGAGCCACAAAGGATCTAGAGGGTCAGAAGGAATGAACATTGAGAACAGGAAGAAAAGGTCTGAAGGTAACAATCAGGAAAAACAGAAGAAAGAGATCAAAATAGAGAAAACAAATAAAATGACTCTTAGAAGGCAAAAGCAGGAAAGACCATACAGCACAACACAACACCAACTAGGAAGGCTTCAGATGCCTTCCTGCTACTCCATCTCCTGGGAGCTCTACACTGCTTCACCTCTGGGCCTCACAGTGTCACCCTGAGGGGTCTCAGCGTTGCCCTATAGGGACAGACCAGGAAGGGACAAGGCACGATGGCACCCGAGGCACTGACCCTGCTCTCCATGGGAACCTCTCTGCACCCCCACCTCACGCTGGTGGCTCTTGGTCCAGCTCACTAGCTCTGGTGTTGGTGTCATAAAGGTCATGCATGCTGCTGTCACCAGTCATTGTGACTCGGTTCTTCCTTGACTGGGATCTCTTAGTAGGTGAGGCAGTATCCTGGGTTGATGTGGATGGAGCTGAGAACTCCCAAAAGACAAATGATTTGATATGTAAAATGAACAAACATGAGACTGGTCTCTTGTAAGTGTGGCTGGACTGGGAAACATGTCAAAAGAGCATGTTCCTCCTCAGCGAAGCTGTTCTTTGGGCCTGATTTTTATCTTATGCAGGGATGGAGTAATCCCACTGACGTCACTGGACTGATGCCGGTGTAAAACTGGTGTGTACAACTGGTGAAATAGGTCAGATTGCTATACTCGGAGGCGTAGCTGCTGAGTTCAGTGATAAAAATGAGATTTTGCAGCTATTTCCTCCCATGGGCCCTGCAGAGCTCCCCAGCTCACAGAGAGCAAGCTGCGAGCTGCTCCAGGCACCGCTCGGGGCTGGGTTGTGGGGTTTTCTCCAGCACCTCTCTCCACCCAGACAAGCAGTTTCCACAGATCTGTAACAGAAAAATGCCGATTTTGTTGATGCTCCACACTTCCTATTGCTAAAAGCAAGAAGCACTATGTGCCTGGTCTCTGGTAGAGCCCACATCAAAACAGTTCCGTTTGTTGAATGGAATAAAGTAGCTGAGGATTCAATGTGTTAGTAATTGTGACCACTGATCAGCCGCTTGATTTCACACCCTATTTTTTATGCTAAAGTGCAAGACATTATTATTACTTTAATCCCATGTGGGTACTTGACTTTTTATAAAAGCTTTCCACTGGAGATGTGGAATGAAGTGTTGTCCTCAGAGCCACATTAACGTCTGAGGCTGGGCTTGCTGTGTCGTGGTGCGGAGGGTAATTATGCGCAGCCACCATGTGCCTGGTGTCCAGCATATTGCTCTGGGATTTCTGCAGTCATGCAAGCTGCTAATAAACAACCCACGTCTCTCCTATGAACGGGTCCCTTTCCTTCACAGAGCAGTGTCGGTGCAATCCGCCCCACACCCATCACACCTAATCCCTTCTTGGAAGCAAATATTGAAAGAGGAAAAAAAGAAAAAACAACACATGAAATGAGGAAGAAAGAAAAGTAACGCCCAAGGAGCTTGGCTGAGCCTCACATCCCCCATGTGGGGAACCGGGCAGCTGACTTCCAGCCTCCCAGGTGATGTAATGTGAATTAATGTTCGTTTAGCAGCCACACACACACACCTCAGCTGCTCCACGCTGATGAGTGGAGCAGGCAGGGGCAAGCAGGCAGCTCTGGAAGCTGCTAGCGAGATGTGCACATGGAGTGACGGCCACGCACTCTCCTTGCCTCTTTGATGCTACTGAAGTGTTCACCACTTTTGGAGTCCAAAGCTTTCCAGCTTGCCCATGGGCTACATGGAAATAAGGGAAGGTGGAAGCAAGAAACAACTTGCTGGTCACAGGGGAAAAGCAGCCTGATGTTTGTAGCTACTAAGTGGCATGTTACAGCTTTGAAATGAGTGGCTTGAGCACTTGCCATGGTTAAAAATCAACTTTCCCCCCTCAGAGGAGTACAGCTGTTTCCCAGCCTGGTGTCCTGACCAAACCCCACCACCAGCAGTCAGCTTTTGCCCCCGTTCATTGCAGCAGGCCAATCCAACGTTACTCAGTGCCTGTCTGATATTTTACAGTGATTTTTCACCCTTGGAAAATGCTACGTTTCTCTCCCCTGGTCTCTCATTTCACTGGTTGATCTGTGTGCCTGTGAGATTGTTCCTTGTTTGTTGACAGACGTAGCAGTCACTTTTACTACACGTGAGGTATAGGGTTTTTTTGTTCCTTTTTTTCTCCAACACTTTTCTGTGTAATGTTTTCCGCATTTGGTCTCAACCCACGGTTCTCTTCTCAGAAAAGAGTCACCTCAGCTATATTTCCGCATGTGTGTAAACACACATATATGTGTTAAAAATATCCTGCTACATGCAGATGCAGAATATTCCATTACCTCGGTATTAGTCTAGCTAAGCCCAGTAGCAGTTTAAAACGGGTCATAATCATGTAGAGCACATGCTGCCTAGATCAAGCTTACCACTTCAGCCCAGCCCTTGCTGGCAAGTCCCTGTGGCTGGAGGGGAACCAGCCTGAAGAGTTCCCTCAAGACACACATGAGATGGCTGCTGCTCTCAGTCTGGTCCCCAGGAGAGGCGCGCTGGGCTGGATTTCCCCTCCAGCTGCATGGCTGCTGCCGGTGGAGAAGATTCTGGCCTGCAATGACCAGCCCTAAGACAGAGATATCATTGACCATCCATTGCAGCCACTGTGGGTACATTTACATATAAAAGCCGAACCTGAGAGATAAATAACAGATAAGCCTGCCCATTTTTCAGGTGCTGGAAAGTCTGACTGCCTCCTTTATACAAACACAGACTTAAATACTATTCACCTCGGGGGTGTGGATGAGTTTATCTTGGTTGGGAATCCATGGAAATGACTTTTAACCCCTAGCATTGTACTACATTGCCCAATGCATCTATATAAACATGAACCATATTTATAGTGTGATGATCCCTAGGGTTCATTAAATACCATAACAAGGACTTTCGGAAAGCAGCCAGATATCCTGCTCCTCCAAGCTATATTAAGAAAGGCCAAGCTGTTACAACAAAATATTTATTTATTTATTTATTAAACTAGCCTTGAATTATTTAGCACGTTCTCTAAGGGATTATTGTCTCATGTCCTTTCTCAGCATCTGAGGTCTGGAGAGTCGGGACTCTGCAACCATTCAGTGAAGTTAACCCTTTTCTGTTTCCTTCGGGAAGCTGCATCCCTGGAGTACTCCCTCCCTTCGCAGGCACCAGCACGTTGCAGTCAGCAGCATTTTTCAAGCACAGGTCTGCTCCAAGAAACAATTCTGTACAAACACATATGGCAAGGTCTCACAACCTTTAAGAGGGTGAAATCAACAGCAGGCCACACAAATTCAATTAAAGTCTGTAGAGATTAACCCTGGAAAGCAGTACACCTGAATAAAAAATTGCAAGTTTTATGAACCTACAAAATGCTATATGTGGCTTATGGTGTGTTAGCAAAGTTAAGGCTGATACAGTATACAGTTAAAAAAAAAAAAAGTTACTTCTGGTGCTCAAGAAAAAAAAAGATTCTGCAGTTCATTACGTGGCTCATCTGTGTCAATGCTGCAGGGCTCAAAAAAATAAAAAGCAATAAAATCTGACTTTGTCTCTAATACCAGCAGATCCACAGCTAAATATGCAAAGGCGCAGCTCTCTTTTTTAAGATAGCACCATTTTTCCATAGCCATTTTTTCACAGAAAACCCACGCTTTCTGAGTGAGGCTTTTATAGTTTCCTTTTCAAGTGGCAGTTTATTTCAGAAAAATAAAGCCGCTGTTTTCATCAATTCCCGTGCATTTGGGGAGACTCGTCTCTTGCTAGCAGCAGAGATGGAAGGAGATTTCCATCCCCTGCCCTTCCCCAGGCCGTCACGCGCTGCACCCTGCGAAATGGAGGACGGAGCAAGGCTGCAGGCCGGCCCAGCAGCCCTCCCCGCCGGCAGGGCTTCCTCTTTCCCCCACCCGGCGGGCGCCCTGGCCTCGGCCCCACTTTCCACACCGCAGCCTCACGTCAGCGTGGGCCCGTCCCCACGCACTTGAAGGAGTGTCCCCTTGTTTTGGAAATAACGCCAAGCTGCAAAGGTTTTTTAAACCTATCCAGGTTAGCTCTTTTTTTTTTTTTTCGTTAGAGAAAGGGGCTGGAGAGTTACAAGAAGTTGCTGTCTGACAACGTATCTGCTGCTTCCTGCTCTGTCCAGAAATACCACCAGCACTTCTCCTGTGGGATTTTGGCAGTTTCACTTCCAGTTCAGCCTGAAGCAAAAGCGCCGAAGCAGCAAGAACACAAAATAATGTTTGTTTTTTGGGGAAAAAAAAAAAAAGTGCCACAAGTATTTCATAATTCTGAAAAGATTTACCAGCAGAGGCTAAGGCTGACCAAAAGAGGATCCTAACGCAGTTTGGTGTGAAGGGTCCCTGCAGAAACCTGTTGGTCACTGCGGGGCGCTGCTGGCAGGAGCCAGATCCAGGAGGGTGCTGGGACTGGGGCGGGCCAGAGCATTGCTTGTGCTCCAGTACAAACCCTGCCACCTCTCATTAGAGCAGCAGTGCACCCATCTGTCCATCCAGACAGACCAAGGCCAGCAGTGCAGCAGACGTGCGTTGTATCCCTAGGCTGCAGTGCTGCATGCAGGCAGGAGCCTGAGGGGGCCTGGGGCAGGAGCATCCCACCAGGCCACGTGTAGACCTGCCTCTGGGGAGTGACCAGCACCCAGTGCCTGGGTCCCAGCGGTGGGACATGGCCAGACAGGAGGCAGGGGCAGGGTGGCGGCTTGACTTCACTCCCACCTGTGTTTTTCTACATCAAGCTTGACTGCTGTCAGCCTTTCCCATCCACATAACCTCCGAACGTACACAAAGTCTTATTAAGAAAGGATTGGTCTGAGTGTTGGCACATGTTTTGGGGGAGGGAAGTCTTTTAGCTGAACTCCTTCATCCGTCTCTAGTGCCTTCTCTGCCCCAAAGAAAGGGCTGCTCTCATTCACTTCTTTCACTGCAGTTAATTAGTAAGTCCGAGCCAGCCTGTCCTCGGGAGCTGGTGGTTCCCTTAATCTCCCTGTTGCTAGGGCATGCCGACATGCTCCACTGGTACCAGTTCCAGCGTGATGTGGGGGATTGTGGAAAGAAAGGGTAAAGGGCTGATCAAACGGAGTCCGATTAAAAAAATAAAAAAGGAAGAAGAAGACGCTCTTTTAGATGAGGCTGAGAAGTTCACAATGGGGGAAACCAGAGGGCGAATGATAAGGCCTAAAGGAGCTCATTAAATTGAGGCAAGCTGAGCGGAGGTATCTTATTTCACTCCCTTTCTCCTGCCACCCCTGTGATGGTGAACTCTTTTATCAAAGGGGGGGGGGGGAAGGGGCAGGATCTCTTCCTCACAAAGTGTTTGATAGAAATAAAAGTGTAATTGTTTTCCTGAGATTTATTTTTTATTTTTGCAAATCAACCCTTTAAACATTTGGAAAGCAAGCTGGAGCCTCAGTGAAGGGTGGTGCTTGATGGAAATGCAGGCTGCAGGTGAGAAAGTCCCATAGCCCATTACCATTTCCTCCTCTCAGCTCATCCAGTGTCCCAAGAAACAGCAAGGTAAAAAGTTAAGTAGGTCACATGGGCCTCCAGGAAGGCAGAGGTCAAACCTGAATGCAAATGTGCAATGTTTGCCTTGGAAGCAGTGTTTCCTACTTTATTTGATCTGCATCATCCTTTACAAAATCAGAGCGAGCATGTGAGTCAGAAAGGTTCATGCACTTAAGCAAGGTGCTGCCTAGCAAAATCTCACACAGCCCTTTTCTTAGGGCCTCTGGCAAGTGTCTGTCTTATGACAGTGGCCAGCATTTGCTGCCTCAGAAGAACAGGGATCCCACCACAGCAGTCCCAGTGAGCAAGAATGTCCTGAAGAACTAGAGAGCACAAGCAGCTGCAAGCTGATAGGGAAGCTTCTTAGAAGGTCTGTGTTTAGCAGAAGAAACCAGGGTAAGGCTTAATCCTTTGCTGGTAACCACGACAGTGGCAGAGTGCAGTCATTCATAGCGCATTCTTTAATCTGAAAATCAGCCAGATCATGTATCAGAACTGTGTTTTGAGAGTCTGCGTGAACGATGGGTTGCAAAACAGAAGCGAGTGCCTGTCCTGCACATCCTCTTGCTGACGGAGTCAGGAGATGAACACTCACATTTCTGTGACACTTCTCTTCTTGTGGGGACGTAAGGGGGTGGCATGACTGTGGTCCTGCCTGCTGGCTCAGCTCTGGGCACCAAGGAGGGGGCAGCAATGGCAAACAGCACATTTTCCCTGCTACACTCTGCCAGCCTTAGCTGGAAAATTTCTGCAGATTCTTGCTGGTTTTACTTGATCCTTTCCTCCACAGGCTCCTTAAAGGAGGTTTGTTTGTTTGTTAAAATACAAACAAACAAAAACCAAACAAAACTTCTCTTAGTTCTTATTGAAAAGCAATCCATTATTGTAAATGATTATGTTAACCTCTCTTGCCTGGAGGTCCTTCTCCCCACCTTAATACGCCCCTCCAGCCAAGAATTCCCATCTTGCTGTGCAGGTGAGGTGCATGAACTGCTCACTTCTACTGGAAGGAGGGATAAGATTAGCTATTTCCAAAGATCAGGTCAGTCTTTAAATGTGCAAATACTTTTTTATTAATCTCTCCTCCTAATTCTAGGATTTTCCCCTCCCGTCTAGCTACAGGTGCACACAGGGACCTTTGCTGCATGGAAAGTGCTGGATTTTCCACATGGCGGCTCAGCTTGAGTACAGGTTTACTGATTTAATCTCTTTCGGGTATCAGGCCATCCTTCTGTAGGCTATTGTTTTGCTAAGGGATTTCCTCTGAAGAGGGATCAGGTTTTTGGCATCTAACACATTCCCCCACCCTCATTTCTTCTTCCTCACGTCTTTCTATCATAGATCAGGTCTGCGCACCATGCCTCTGCCAGCAGGACTGTAACCAGAGCTATGGTGGATGACACTTGTTGGGGTTGGGGGCATGTCACAGTTGTCCTTTACTTTGTCTGAACTAGTCGTGCTTGCTAACAGGCTGTTTTGCTAATATAATCTGAATCAGTAAATGTATTCCTCCCATAAACGCAGCTTTAGATAGTGGGACATACTGGTAGGAAGAAACTTGGTTTGCTAGGGATGTTTCATTAATGTTGGTCCTCTTATATTCATGTGTGTGCAGGCATGCTTCTTCACTCACTCCACGATCTTCACTCATTGGGAGTCTCGTGCAGAGTAGGGAAATGCAAGTTCAGTGAGGCTTTGTTTACTCAATGTGACATGCATTTTCAAAAAACCGATGGAGAGATAATCTGTTGTGTTCTACTGGCAGAAATCTCATCCATTACCCTGCACCACTATCTAGTTGTTTTTTTTTTTTTAATATATATACCCATTTTGTAGCTGGTGTTAATAGTGGCAACACGTGCAGGACAGTGGAGAACTTGTCTGTTGTTTGGGGTGGTTAATGCCTGCCTGCCTTTGCCAGCATAGATATGTTGCTGCATCTTGCAACACCACCACTCTCCCTTCTTTCCAAAGTTTTTTTTTTTTTCAATTTCCCTTTCTTTCTTTCTTTCTTTCTTTCTTTCTTTCTTTCTTTCTTTCTTTCTTTCTTTTTCTTTCTCTTTCTTTCTTTCTTTCTCTTTCTTTCTTTCTTTCTTCTTTCTTTCTTTCTTTCTTTTTCTTTCTTTCTTTTCCTTTCTTTCTTTTTTCTTTCTTTCTTTCTTTCTTTCTTTCTTTCTTTCTTTTTCCTTTCTTTCTTTCTCCTTTCTTTCTTTTCCTTTCTTCCTTTCTTTTCCTTTCTTCCTTCCTTCCTTTCTTCCTTCCTTTCTTCCTTCCTTTCTCTTTTTTCCTAGTTTCTTGACAAGTAGTCTCTGATGATTCCTTACAGAAACTGGAAATGTATCTCTCATGCTCACTTGCTTTTTAGATGTTGATACATAATTTGCCTCTGCACCAGTCTTTTTACACGTGGCTCACATGCATGGACATGGGGAAGAATCAGGACAAGACAAAACAACATCCAATGGCTGAAAGCACAACAAATTCAGACCAGAAGGCATACTAAGAGTGTCAGGACAGGGGGATAACTTTGCTATTGTCACGATTTGCCCAGGCTGAGAAGGAGAGAGCTTTTTTCTACCATGGAAAATTGTCGTACTAAGGCTGGATAACAAATAGAGGAGGCCAACAAAATCATTATGGTTTGCTCTTTCTAGTGTTAACCTCTAACAATCTATAAATAATGTGTAAGTTTCCACATACTGCAGTTTATCAGCAGGGTATTTTATTACTTGCTTTATGATCTAGATCACTGCTTTGGTTTAACCAGCGGTTTGTAGCAGTGAACATGCCCCAGCCTAGGGCCTGGAAGGTGCCTGGGGTCCCAGGCTTAGCTAAAACACATGAAATGCTGTCCTCTCATCTGTGACAACTGGCTGACACTGCAAAAAGTGCAGGAACCATAAAAACAAAAGAAGCAGAATGGGAAGGAAGGAGACTCATAGCTAGGCAAAAGGCCAGCTTTTTCTGCTTTTTCCTTTGAGCCTCCACTCCTGGAATCCCTGCTTGCATGTCCTTACTATCAACTGGTGTTTTAGCTGTTCATTTATGGGGAATTCTAACTAAAGGGAACTGAAGCAGCATCTGAAATTCACTTCCGCTTGGGCAATAGAAAGACTGTCTGAACTCCTTCCGCTTTTGGCTGCTCACGCTGCTCTTTTGAAAGCACCATTATAGTGTTATAACACTGCTGTATTTTACAGTGTTGCTGTTACAGCTACAGCTTCCTCAAGCAGTGATCATTTGCGTATCTTTACTGATGTGAAGAATATTTGATGATGGAAGGTAAGCTAGAGTTTCTGTGCTGGCAGGAGTTTGGCATGATTACATTACTAGTGAATTGAGTTTTCCATATGTGTGAAAACAAAAAAAAATGTTCCTCACTCTGTCAGGAACTCAAGCTTGGAAGGCCAGCAGAGAGGGAAACCAGCAATAAAGTGTACCCAAACGAGAAAAGATGTTTTTCTAACAAGCGGTTGAGATGAACTTGAATACTTCTGGATGTAAACATTTCTAGCATTTGGGACTATTTAAAATTCACATATGGGTGAGAAGATCCTGTGACTTGTACCAGTCACTTCTGGTAAGGACAGAAGTTTAAATAAAAATTGACGAGCAGAGACTGAGTGCTTCCATGCGGAGCCTAGCGGTTGGTAAGAGGTGGCAATGAAGGTCATGCTTCTGATCTTTCCTAGGCCAAGATAAACCAGTGGAGATTCCATTAGGGTCACATACTCCGTAGTTAAAGGCATGTCATTTTGTGCTTTGGGCAAGTGCAAAGTTTTAATGATGTGAAAAGGGTCTTGGAGAGAACAGCAATGAGCATAGGCTATCCAAAATCTGCAGAATTCGTAGGAAATGTAACAGTGGATAAATCACCATCTCTTCTTCAATTTCAGCCTCAAGGAAAAAAGTATGCAGAAGCTGGGCTAGATGTTTGAGGACACAGTCACAAAGGCCAAGCAGCAAAGTAAGATCCAATCAGCAAGAGACTTTAAAGCAACGAGTAGTTTTTTCAGTACTATAGCAGCAAGATGATGACCCAGGCAACTGAAAACATGCTCTCCAGTGGAGAAGACAATCCATGGACAGGTCATGGCTAGAATCCCAGGGTGTTTCATACCTTTTTTTTGCTTTTGTTGTCACTTCAGATTAATATTGCAATCAATGTCAATGACAGAGGGGGGTAAGATCACAAACCTAGAGCAGAGAGTGCTCAAGTCAGTTGGGCCAGATGAATTTCAGCCTAGGTTAATTGCACCAGCCAATTGTTTAACCTCAAAAGACCTAGGTATAACCTAGCCTAGCTTCTGGGATGTTACACAGCTCAAGAACACACTTGGAAGCCTGGAAAAGTGCAGACGTAGTTCCTGCCTTCAAAAGGAAAAAAAAGGAGGAGCTAGGGACTGCAGATTGTTCAGTTTAACTTCAATTCCCGGAAAAATACTGGAACAAACAATCAAACTTTTGTAAGCACCTAAAACAAAACAAAGAAATGAATAATGGCCAACATAGATTTGTCAAAAACAAATTGTGTAAAATGGATCAAATTTCCTTTCATGACAGAGTGAAAAACCTTGTTGATAAGGGAGAAGCAATCGTTGTCCTATATTTTGACTGTGGTGAGGCTTTTGTCACAGGGTAACGTGATATTTCTAAACAAATTAAGGGAACCTGTGCTAAATGGGGCTAGTCTAGGATGATGCAATATTAACTGGAAAACCACACAGAGAAAATAGTTATTAATGACACTTTAAAACGGGAAAGGTGGGTCAGGAAGAGTCTTTTGGGAGTCTGTACCAGGTCAGTATGATTAAGGTGCTTATGAACAGCTTGGGCAATGGAATAGAGAATATCACATTCTTTGTCTACCACAAACCTGGAAGGAGACTATGGATATGCTGACATATAAAACTACAATTAAAAACTATTTAGGCAAATGGTCTTCAAAATAGGATTCATTTCAGTAAGGATGGTTGTAAGTTCCTGTATGGAGGCATTGCCAAGAATAATTAATTCTGTTTGTGTAGTGTGGTGAATATGCCCGAGTAGCCCAAGTAGCAACTCCACATAAAAAGTTTATGTGAGAGATGTTACAGGTCACAATTAAAATATGAGTTAAATGCTAATGCAAAGAGCACAAATGCAGTAATATGCTGTGTAAATAGGCATGGACCCTACAAGTAAGCCTTCTGCTCCGTTCTCCATGAGGCCACAGTTGGATTATGGGTGCTGTGGTCAAGACAGGGTCCAGAGGATAGCAATGGGAGTAATCAGAGTTCATGAAATCCAGACCTAGGAAGGAAGAATGAACAAACTAACTTTTTTTAGTCTAGGGAAGATTGAGGGAGGTAGGGTTACTGTTGTCAGGTAGGTGAAAGATGGCTGGGAAAAGGGGAATAAATTTTTCTCCACATCCCTGATGGATAAGACAAGTAATTAACTTAAATTACAGAAATGGAGATTGAGGTTAGATGTTAGAAGAAAGAAAGCAGTAAGGATAATGACGCACAGAAGTATCAGAGGAGGCCGTGGACTCGCTATCCTGTGTTTAGGATGAAGTTAGACAAGCATTTGTCAAGAGTGACATAAGTATAATGATCCTGCCTAGGGACATGAGTCTGGACTAAATGATCTTTTGAGATCCCTTCCAGCCATATAAATCTCTGATTCTATCCTAACTGCTGAAGGAAGCCAGGATTACAAGTGCTCCACGTTTGTGGTTTGTGACGCTCACATTCGTGACTGGGAGCCAAGAACAGTCCTGCAGGAGCTATACGCACTGCTTGCTGGTTTGCAGGAAAATGGTTTCCTGCATGGCAGGTAAAGTCACCAAAGACTAAGAGACATCCTTGGATTATGAAAATATAGCGCTGACTGGTTTATCTTGCATTTAAATGCCTCTGGTCTTAACCATAGTGCTGATGCATGACGCTAGCCTTGAAAGCGTTGGTCAGTGTAAAACAGTCCGTTATGCTTGTTTGCTAATTGCAGCCAGGCAGAACTGGCCTCCCCGAACTACAGAATTCAGGACTGCTTGCTTCCATCTCGGTGGGAACCAGGGGCCAGTTCAGCCTGCAGCCCTGGCACTAGTGACGCAGGCTGGCACTAGCAGCACTAACGCTGCCACAGGCTCCATCAGACGCTGGGTAATAGAAATGCGAACGATTGTTTTCTGTCTGGAGTCCCCACAGGCCATTAGGGACAGAGCTTGCTAGAGATTATTTTCTGCAAGCACTTAGAGGAGTTTGCATTTCTCTAGCAAGTCAAAGGATGATAAGTGGAAAAGGGTACAAGAAAAACAGAAATACTTTTTTTTCCCTCAGTTTCTAAAGACAGCTTTTACAAACATCAGTATATAAATAGAAAAAAAAAAAGACCCATTTTAAAGAGGTGGCTAACCCAGTATCCCTTGAAAAAAAATAGCAGAGAGCAAACACTGAAGTCCTTTAACTCTGTGTCATAACTCATAGCAGGTTTGCAATTGTGAAATCTCTCAGCGACGTGAGACAGATGTTATGGTGAGGAAAATAAAACAAACAGACAACAGGATGGGAAATGCAGAGAAGATGAAATGACACCGTGTTGTAATCCTTATGGGAAATCTCTATACAGCTTTCCAAAATTCTGTACTGGTGAGCAATTAGGAAACTAGACAAGCTATATAAACAGAGCCACTAGAGGTCTGTAACCATTCCCATGCAGTTTCCACAGCGAGCATGAATCTCAAGGGCAACTTTGGGGAGGGGAAAATTTCTGCCCACCATCTTCTAAATGATCCCTTTAATATTCTGTCCAGAGCTATTTGCGTAAGAAATGCACACAAGGGGAGGTTTTCCAGTGCTCACTCCTGTTCCTATGGCAGTAGATCAAAGGCAGTAACAATACAGAGTTAATTAATTCAGGAGAAGGAATTCCCACTTGCAGCGGTCTTAACCCAGCAGTGGAGGGAAGGTGTCAATCATAAGGGCAAAGGTGCCAAAACTGGCATGGATTTGTGGTTGTTTTTTTCCTTCACTAAGTAGTTAAGGAGGGGTGTTAAACAGTAAATGTCACCTGAGCTTCGGGAAAAGCTTCAGAAAAGGTTTTTATACATAATCAACAGTTTATAAGTGAGCATGAATGATCCAGCTGCAGTAAACCTGAACAAAAATTGGGTCTACAGTCTTGTAAAAAGAAACTTCTCAGAGAGAAGTGCATTTTTCTGTCCATGTCAAGTTTGGAGAACATCCGTCTCAGCCCCACAGAAGATCATCAGCATCCACAAAGGTGGTGAAACTGGCCAAAGAAAAAGCTGGGGAGGAGTTCGTCTGCCCCTGCAGCCTTCCAGCCTTGTGTAAATCAGCAGAGCAGAGGGATCAAAATGATTGGGAAGAACCAAAAGTTATTCAGTAGTCCCCAGAGGAGTGTGGGCAAAACTGCGGTATGGAGATAACAACAGAATAGAAAGCAAAGGCCTTCATGGAGGCAGGGCAAGGGGCTAGCCACCGGTGCACCTGGGATTTCTAGAATGCCTTAAAACCAGTAGGAAAGAAAAGGGGGAAGTTTGTTGATTTTTCCTGAGCTAGAAATTACCCTGCTAGTAATCTGATGCATATCTAGAAGAAGAAATCTTAGAGGCAAATAGAGAATTTAATTGTGGAAAGAGTGACTACTTGCCTGTCAAAAATATATTGTCCCTGAGTGGGAATAGCATAGGAGAAAGGACCACACATGAAGCAAAATATTATGGGACTCTGTTGATTTTAAATGAAGTCATTTCTTCAGTTAATGTCTTCAGAAAGGTATTTTTTTCTCAAACTAAATGTCTAATATTTCCCTGATATCGGTGGCAAAGCTCCTGTTGACATCTTAAACAACCGCAGAATATTAAAGCTGAAGTCAGTTTAAGAATCTATCCTCCTTTTCCCTTTATGGCCTTACTTTCCTTTTCAGGTGGAGCTCTCCTAACTTGGCCTTTATTTATTTCTCAACATGGGGGAAGTGACCCACACGATCCTTCATGGGGTTTCTGCAAGCATGCTCCCAACAGCCAGCATTGAGCAAACAGCTCTGCTGCAGCTGATTTTATACATGTTAAACCCTGTGGCCAATACATAGTTTGGTGTAAGATGCCAAATACTCCCAGGGTTGAATGTGTCTGCTTGAAACGGCAATGAAGACTTTTTTTCCCTTGGGCATAACAGGGACACAGGGCTAATACCTGACCGTGGCAAGCTGATGATTTGTCTACCACTCTATAAAATAGGTACTAATTACAAAAATCAGATAATCAGGACTTAGATCTGATGACCTTGTCTGCTTGCAGGCATCTTAATTGTATTTGCAGAAATCCACTGCACAAACCAATCTAGAAGTTGTTTCCTACCTGCCTCATCTTTGAACTCCAGCATGTCGCAAAACTTTCAGGCTTGGACATACCAGAAAGGATCTTTACATTATAATGCCTGACAGCCAACCTTGTGGGTTTTCACTGGAATCATGCGTGCACTTCCCAGCACTGCACATGGCAAATGCTCTTACCTACACAGAGATCTCTGTGTGTCCATTCACTTAGACACATCAGCTGTGCCCACACTGGGGCTCATGCCAAAGCATGTGCGTGTGCATGTGGTTTCTCATCATATAAGTTTTCACTGAATGAGGAATGTAAGGAAGAACGCACCTTTTTATTTCTAGGAAGGACCTGAACCATCATATTTTATATAGGTTTGGAAAAAGGAAGTACTGCCATTTGGAAGAAAGTTTAGGGGCTCTGAAGAGGACGGCCTCTTCATGCTGGCATAATTCTATTTCTCTATTTACTGGAAATTGCCCCATTAAACTGTTTGAAGCATGGCCAAGGACAGGCTATATAAGGCCTAACTGTACTCCCTTATGAAACTTGGTAGCAAAACCCTTGACACCTTCAGCCTTGTATTTTGGATTTATCATGTATCATACAGCGTTGTGTTTCCTTGGGAGTTACATTTATCATGGTCTTTTGCAAGAGTTCAGCCCCTCTGCCAAGGCATTGCAGGAGCTGTCTCATACCGGGCTGATGGGAAGAGCCATACTGAGTCAGCCTCAAGAACTGGTCAGTCTGGTGTTCCATAAAGCACTTTCTTGGGCTGCAGTGCTGAGAGATGGCTTGTCAAAGGCCCGGCTCATACTAGAGCCAGCGTGCGTGAGAGAGCAGCATAAAAGTCACGATCAGGTGGGACCCACATGCTGTACGAGCAGGAGGAATGGGGTAAGTCTCAGCCCCAAGACGCTTGCTGGTGACATTGCTTCCGAGACAGGAGATCTTAAAATTAATGGTTTTAAAAGTACTTTTAAATTACTTTTTTTAAAGTAATTTTTTTTTAAAGTACTTTTTTAAAAAAAGTATTTTTGTTATCTTACTACTAGCAGGTACTTCTGGCAACAATGACCTTCATCACTGCACTTCAGCTGTTACTGGAGTTTGCCACTACAGTTCTAGGGAAGAGTCTGTGGGCTATTTGCTTCATAGCTGGAGTTTAGAGACAAAATCTGTACTGAAACCTGAGCTTTAAAGGTTTTGCATGTTATTAAGTAAGCAAGCTGCAGCCTGCCTCCCCACCTCCCCCTCCCCCCGGCGCCCCTTTTTGAGGGTGACTAAAGTACCAAAAATATAACACACGCACACTGACTTTTAACTGGCTTCATAAAAACATACCTACAATAGCGTAGCTTTTATGTTGGTGTCACATGTGAAAAGAATGTGTAAAGCCTAGGAAAGTATGCATAGCCTCATACTAGTTCTGTGTCTAATGATACTCAGATATGGGGCTGGCACATAACACTGCAGTGCACAAGCTTCTGACTTTCTGAGCCAGCCTTGAAAAAGAAGGCTGAAGAGCATTTGCCTTCTGTGTGCCATTTGTCTTGTCAGCAGTGTGCTAAAAACAAACCTCTGTAAGCTCACAGTGACGGCTGGAATTGGCCTGGTCCCTGTGCGTGTGAGATTAAGGCATCCTACTTTCTGTGGTCCCTGATAAGGTGGAACTGTTTGTTATGGATGGCTCTGATTTTTCTCAGGGGCATCATCGTGAAGAGCAGGCTAGGACCTACACTGTGAACTTCCATAACTTAAAGCATCTGACATTCTTCTGTTTTGTCTTAAATTTGAGTTTTTGGGGGGCAAAGTAGAGTCCCAATATAATTTTATTTTTAATACCTAAGTGCAATGTTCTAGGAAGTATTTTCACCTGTAAGATAGTGACGGATGCCCTCAGGTAGAACTTCAACTTACAATATTTTTTCTTGAAATCAGTGCTTTTTGTTTACCCTCACTATCCTCTTTTGCAATCCCAGACAATGAGGGGTGGTATGTTCCTGAAGGCTGTTCTAAAATAATCACCCAACAGTAGAGCCAACGTCTTACCTCAGCTTCAGTAATGAATCCCTCTGAACAACTAGTGCAACACAGTAGGTATTTGCGTGAGCAATACTCAGCCACGTGTCTGTGTGCCAGATACTGGGCTGGCTGCAAAGCGGGCAAGCCTCCAAAGCTGGAATAGCATTCCTGATACAACTTTCCCATGTCTGACTCAAGGAGCTGTTACAAGAGGTGGCAGCTGGGTGCCCAAACAGAGCCTTTCCTCCCTCCTTCCCCTCACCGTGCTCCTGCTATCTCTCATGACAAGGGAAACGCTATGAGACTATTAGGTCATCTCAGTGCTTCCGTGAATTCCCATTTCCTGTCAGATTCTCCTGCGGCTTGCTACACTGATTCCAAGGTCCCAGAGCACTGAGGTTATGGCTGTGTCTGCAAAATACAGGCACAGAAATAAGTGGCTACGTAGCGAAAGCATATTCTGTTGCTCGGATATTTTTTTTTGCAAGGCTGATGAGACAATCTGAATCATACTGTTCCCTCCCACACAGAAATCCCCTTCTGTTATAGTTATGCCTTGCATACCTAATAGCTTAGTAATCAGCATAAAGCAACTTCTCTGCAAAGCCGGGGAAAGCCATGTACCCCAAGTGGCAGAGAGTGGCCAGATGCCACCCTGTTCAGTTTTGGCCCATACTGACACCTCGGATATTGACACCATGATAGTCATGATAAAAACATACCTACAATGTGCCAGTGGAAAATGATTTGATGCAAAAAATGCAGTTATGTCTGCCTTAGACAGCCAAGAATAACTGGAACAGCCTGATAATATTTTGGTTACCCCACACGCTTTCATGCAACTCTTGCTGGGCAGTGGAACCAGTGTAAAAAAGCCTGTGGGCTCATTCAGATAGAACTGCTGCTCTTCATGGGCTCACCTGATCGGAGGTGGCAGTGAATGGGAACAAGCTCCAACTCCAGCGTGCCTCGTGCCTAAATGTCCCTTCTATCTCCATACGTGGTTGAGGGCTTTGTGAAGCAGCCCGGGTGCTGGCAGTTTTGGGGGCCTTATACTGCCACAGCAAGTTCAGGGCATACAAAATGAGTTACCATTTCACTTACTGCTTGATGGGGTGCTCCTGGCATCACAATGCCACAGTCATGTGTGAAACCCAGCTGTGGGTCACCATTTGGGGCAAACAGGCAGAAGAGAGCAGGACAGCAGGAGCTGCCACCATTTTATTCAGAGAGCTGTAGTGCAGTATGCAGCAGAGGTTTTGGGTATAATATGGGATAACAAAGACATTTTTGGTAGCATATAGGAGAGATTCTGGCTGTGAGGTGGTGGGAAGAGCTGTCTAAAGAAGATATTTTTCCTCATACTACACTGGGAAATTGCAACCCTTTCCCTCAGGTGGCTGAGACTACAGAAGCTGTAAGTCCTTTACTTCAAGCTTATGGGTTTGAATCTCTGAATTCAGTGCACCTTTGTAGGGCAAGTTCTTCCAGCACCTTCCAGTCACGTTTAACTGATGCAGTTTAACTTTTAACAAAAGGTGCATTTTTGGACATAGACCCTTGCAACCAGCTCCGGGTGGCCCTCCTGGGCAGGGGTTTGGACCAGAGGGTCTCCATGGGGCCCTGCCAGCCTCAGCCACTTGGTGATTCTCTGGTTTCCAAACAGATTCTTGAAGGCAGGTGAAGAAGTGACATTGGTGTGGCCGCAGGCTCAGACGCTGACCACAAACATATCTGGGTGGAGTTGTGCTGGAGTTGTGGGGGGGCCCATGGCCACCATCTGGGCACTGCAGAGGACCAACAGGAAGGACACCAGCTTGTGGGGACACTGGACGTGTCTCTCTGGGTTCTGCAAATCTCTTTGTATCCCTCTGCCCCGCTGAAGGCCATCAAAGTGCTGCTTGGGCTCATCCAGATGATCTGAGCTTTGGGGTTTCATTTTTGGTGGGCTGGATGGGGCACTGGCTTCTTGGGAAGTCCTCTCTGGACAGGTAAGCCAAGAATTTGCTCAGTGCTGCTTTGAGAAGAATGTCACCAGCTGCCATACCTCCCTGTATCCTCATCCTTAGCCAGCTCCTGGCCCAGCATCCTCATCCCGCGGCACAAGCACCCATCAGGCACCGTCCGCCCCAGTGCCTGCCGCCTCCCAGCAGCGGCCGCCAGCCAGTCGCACGGTTTATTTTGGAGGCCCGTGCTAATCCCCTCTGCCCTCACGCCCCTCGGTTTACAGTATTGCAGCCGCTTCCAGCCTGCGATAGCGGGGTGGCCTCCGGGTGACCCTGGATTAGTGTAAATATTTTGCTTTTGCTGGAAGGAAATGTGACATACATTTGGGATGGAAGTTATCCAGAGACTGCGGCCCTGGGAGCCAAACCGCCGGGAAGCCCCCGCTGCGGTGGTCTGGAGGTACCGCGCTGTCAAATGCGTCGGGCCTGCCCCTGCCTCACCCCGGCGGGGATCAAACACATTTACAGAGTGAGAGCCGCTGGTATCTGTGTCCTGTGTGCCCACCCAGCAGCCAGGAGCACAGTGTGGCATGGCACAGCACAGCATGGCACATCTCCTGCCCTGGTATACCACGTCTCGGGAAGGCTGAGCACCAGCACAGAAGCATGACACAAATGAGGGGGGTGAGAATGGGATTGTACGCAGGTGCTTTTCAAACTCCTGTGCGAGTTAGGAACAAAGATGCCACCAGAAAAAAATTGCTACGATATTACTTTTTATCTTAAACCACACTGTCAATGCAAGAAGTTGCTGATAAGGTGGCTGTCCCTGCCTCCTGTGCATTACACCGCAGATAGACCATTTTAAATCCTGGGTGGATTTTGAAAACTGGCTCCCAGCTCAGTGCTATTTGCTGCTGCTGACACTTGCGCTCATCTGCCTTGGTCTCCCTGGCTGTAACATGTGCTTAAAAAAGAATAATAATACAATGCTTCAAGGCATACTATATGAAGTAGCTGGTGTCACATTTTACATCTGATAAATATTAATTAACAGTATTTCAGACTACAAAAGGCGCTGGGATCTCATGCATCAGCTGGAGAGAAATGTATCTCCCAGATTTAGCCATAATCTAGCTGAATTATGCATTTGATTTGGCATGGCTGATTACCCCGGAGTGGTGTCTGCTTGTTCAGCATTCTTCCGTCGCGTAAGGAGGTGCCGACTTCCCGCGGTAAAACCCATCAGCCTGCCCGGGGACTTACGGAGCCAGATCATCCAGAACAGGCAAGCTGCAATCAGGTAGAAGGTTTGCTTTTGATAAGTATCCAGAAATTAAGGCACCAACTTGTTGAGGTTTTAGGCCATGCCTAGGCCCCATCCTGATAATCCACTGTTAGCTTAATTATCAACCTTTGTTTCTCCAGACAGTCAATTTGTTATGGAGCAAATGCATGTGTGTTGGATTCACTTGTGAAAGCCTCAACAGTAGATAATTTAAAATCAAATTACAGTGACACAGTCTGCCATTAACCTGAAAAAGAAGGTACCTTTCACAGGACAATTCTCTTCGTGCGCTAAAATAAAAGCTGAGCAAACTGCGCCATAATGCTCAGACAGCCTGCAGAGCCGTAGGATGCACATTGACTTTTTAGGAAGATATGCAGCGAACGCTAAACAACCATGACGTTCCCAGTACTGCTGCCCAGAACCAGCGCCCTGCTCTTCCTTACGTGCAGGGACATCTAAACAGCTCTTGCCGCAGCCGCTGACACCACAATACTGAATCCTGCTCTGAAGAACTTAGGAGTGAGTCACTGAGATGGGAATTAACCCGTTACTTAGCATACACACACTGCTGAGCTGAAATGCAGGGAGAAGGGAGGCAATGAAATCCCAGTTTCCAGAATCAGAAATTTTCATTGTGTGTCTTTTTTTTTTTTTTTTTTTTTTAATTTTTACTGTTATCCTCTTAATCTACCTAGTTATTGCTGGTGTTGTGGTATCCAGCCAGCACGTGTAGGGACTACTCGCCATCCCTATTCAATATGCAGAGCTGCACTGCCGTGCTGAGCAAGGCTCTGGGAAACATAGCTATGGGAAGTCGGGCCTTAACATGGTCAGGCTAGTCTCACGTGTGCTATTCAGACAGGCTGAAAGTGACACTGAGGTCTTGCTTTGGTACTCAGGTTGACCTCATATCCAACACCAGCAGCTCTCTTTGATCTGCTTTTCTTTCGACATTGTGTGTTGTATGCATCCCCCCTCATGCATTCATTCCATTTTAATGCTGTTGGTCTGGATTTGGGAGAAGGCCAAAGTGCCAGCAAGCCAAAAGACCAGCCAGAAGAGTGATGATTTGGCCATCTCAGAGACCAGCTGTAGGAGATGTGATTTTATCTGACAAAAAAGGTGCTGAGAGTATTTTAATTATGCAGGGGGGGTGGGTTTGGCAAAAACAGAGGGCTCTGGCTTCAAGTAGAAACAGCTAATTTAGCTGAGTGCCAAAACTTGTGCCAGCTCTAGGTAAACTTTGCTGCTCTTCTTGCAGTGCTCATCCAGTCCTGTTCCAGCCAGCAACAGGAACTGCCGCCGGGTGCACCTCATAAATACAAACAGACCAGGAGAGACTCGTGTGAATGTTCCTATGTGTTCACTTCTTGCAAGGACGTGTCTCACACCCGGAGCCCAGCTCCGCCGTGCCAGATCAAAAAGTGGGCATGGTGTTTGCGCTGTCCTAAAGGAGAGAGGACACAGTCCTCAGCCAACAGAAGTGCCCAAGCCAGGGGTTTGACAAGTACAGCTGTGGGCAGGAGGGTGGGTGCTCTGCAAATCATGGCTCTGGATAAGGCTTTTGGTGCTCGGAGCCATGTCTACATCAATATCTGTGATGAAGCACATGCTTAACTTTCTAAGCACAAAGCTCTCACATACTAAGATTTATATTTAAAGGAGAGGAGAAAGAGAAACATAAATTTGGGGTATGTGTTTCTGAGCTAGGAAACATGAAAAGCCATTTGCAGCAAGGAAACATACCACTTTTGCTGAGAGGCACTTGGGATGGCTCTTGCCTTTCAATCTCTCTATCAACAGATGAGATGCTGGAAGATTGCACCTATCCTGAAACCCTCATTTTCTTTTGCAGAGTAATAAGCAAATAGGTTTGAGCCTGTTGCCTGCAGGGAAATGGTTTTGTAATGGAAGGAGCACCCTGCACTAAATCAACAAACAGAGAATGGCTGTGTTTGTTTTTCCATGTACTGGAGGTGAAGGTTGCAACCACACTGGGGTTTCTTTCACATCCTCTCCACTTGACACAGGGCAGGGAACAGGCACAGATGCACATGGAGCTGTAGTGTACATGGAGGGAGCGTGTAACCAGAATCGCGAAGCCTTTGGGCTCTGCTTTTCCTCCATGTGTGCTCTGTGCTGGCGGGGTGGGCGATGGGCCCCCAGGCACTCCCGGCACTGTCCCTGGGCTCTGTGAGCCAGCACCGGCTTCCCAGGGAGCCGCCTGGGTTCCCCACTGCTCGCTTCCAGCCTCGATCTCCCACTTGTGCAGTCACACAGCAGAGCATCGGGGAATGCAGCTGGACTACAGCTGACCAACAGCTACAAAAAGGAAGCTGTCTCTATTTTTTTAACCCAGCTCTGTTCCCCACTCCAGTTCACTCCGAGGGCACACCAGTGCTGGCACTGGGAGCGATCCTCACGGGCTTCTTTCAGCAGTGACAGCAGCTTAGGTGGGTGACACCAGCTTATGCCGGCCTGGGTGTTGGTGGCCCTCTGGCCTGGGCAAGGGATGGCCTGGAGGTGGGGCAGGATGCTGGCCCCGAGCCCTGCCTGCATGAGCAAGCAGGAGAGGAGAGCTGCAAGTGCAGCCGAGCTGATCAGCCAGCAGCAGTGATACTGGTGGGTGTCTTGTTTCATGCATTCACATACTCATAGAAATGCGCTTTCATTAATACAGCTCATTTCACATAAGGTAGGTATTTTTGCTTATTGGCTTTAAATACAGAGCTACCAGTATAATTTTTGTCCATGCCATGTATGCTTTGTTGTCATTGCTGAAGGAGTGTGCCTAGCACAGGCACAGACTTGGAGTTGATTTGGGAAAAGATGGTTATCTAGGCAGACAGAGGTTTGTTTTCCTCCCTTCAGTTGCATCACAAAGACAGTGCATTACTGGGAAGCATTTTGTACACTTAGTCAGTACACAGGGAGCATTTGCAAAATTCAGGATGGGAATAAGTTTATGGTTTAATCCTGTCTTACACAGATGTATTCACCTTATCCATATATTCCTAGCATTTGAACCTATAGATCAAAAATAGGCCTATGGCACGAATGGATGCTTTAAGAGAGCATATCCTACAGACAGCCCTCTCCATGTCTATACCTGATGCACAGTTGTGTGCCCATATGTGCTTGTGTTTTTCACATATATTTCCCATCGTTCCTCCTTGCTCCAAACAGATGTAAAGATTTGTGTGTGTGCATGTGTCTATGTGTCAGAACAGGCACACCGGTGCATATACAAGTACTTGCAGACACTTGCAGGTATATATGTGCCCATGCAGCCCACACTACTCGTCACGTTTACATCTGTCTGTATACATGCCTATCCTGCCATACAATCAACATATGCACAAGTTTGCTGTAAGAAGCCAATCCTCCCCCCCTTCCCACCCCCCTCCCCGAATTGCCAAATGCTGAACCCCTCAGGCTAGCTGTTGTGGTTACCCTGATTCCCAGGTTTCTTCTGCAGTCGGCTTGTAAGTGGCACTACAAGTTTCCTAACAACTGGGATGAAGTTTTGTGTAAATCACCTTCTAGGCATTAGACTTTTCCCAGCAAAAGAGGGGGGCGGGTGTTTAGAGGAGGGAGAGCTGCTCCCTTTGATGTGGGGATTAGTTCACATGTCAGTGTTATCCCCCCCTTTTTTTTTTAATATGCTGTGATTTACAGAAGGGCGGCTATGAGAGATAGCCAAGGGGACACCCACGTGGGACTTACTGACAGACACCACCTCCCAGAAGATACCTACAACTAAAGCAGCTGGCATCAACAGAAAGGCTGCAATTACAAAAATAAATAAATAAATAAATAAAAAATAATAAAAAGCATCTTAAAAAATAACCTGTTTTGCCTAACAAATGGTTTCTAAAAATTAGGATGTGCTTTAATGCTAATGGAGCTGGAACTGGTTTTCCAGCAGCAGAGGGGAGTCTTTTTGCAGATCCATAACAAAGACATTATAAATGCTTTTTTCCTTTAAAAAATGTTTGGTCTGTATCTTCCCCTTAGAGCACACATCAGTAGTGAGAATGAGTGTGGCTCCAGAAGAGATTATGCTCACTTGAAACATATTAGCAACACGACTGCTCCAGTCAGTTTCCATGCTGTCCTGCGTGAATTTTTATCGGTGCTTTAGAAAAACTTCACTTTTTGGTCAAAAGTTATGTAGTTGTTCTGCAATCCAATCTTATGTCTGTTAGTGTTAGAAGAAACTTTCCTGATGCTTTTCATGGGAACTGGATAAAGCTCTGAATTATTAGGCTAGGAGCCATATTCAGAGTAGCTTTGCTTAGCATATCTGAATAGTTTAAGCTTATTGCTTTGTGTAGCGGATGGCTGAGGGGCTGATGAGAGAGACAGTGATGAATAAATACAGTAAGAAAAGTTTTAACTAGCTTTATTTAAAAATAGTCTGCTGCATTTTTTTTTCAAAGTTCTATTTACTTTTACCTTTTTAATATCCTAATGTTTTTATTTGTGTCTTTCTCTTTCAATGAAACTTTGAGACATTCTATTAAAGCAAACTTCTTATTTTAAAGAAAAAAAGAAACAAACCAGAAGTTTAATTTCCAGACAGGCTGGCTCTCTGACCTGCTTCCCTGCACGGCTGCACTGGTGCTGAAGGCAGTGGGGGAGGCAAGAGTGTGGCAGCCCAGACTTCAGAGTGAGCTCCTGTTAAACTCTACCCTAAACCAACACTTTTCTCATGTTGTTTAGACTACAGAGGTAACAAAGCATCTTCCTCAGGTGTTGTCACTAACTGCTCTCCCATCCAGACACCTGAAGTCCCGCATTCACCTCTGATGCTGCTAACACATCGGTGCAGCTCAGAACTGCGCAGGCACTGCACCTTGAGGGCCAGACAAAAGCCAAACCACTTCAGCACTGCGATGACAACGATGACAACAAGAGGCCTCCCGCCAATTCCCCTGCTATTCTCTCAGGAATAAAGAGGTTTTTGTGTCAGCCCCAGGAGGCTGGGGCTGCCGCTGACAGTGGAAGCAGGACGTGCCCATGACGATCCGGCCTTGCAGTGGGGCGCGGCAGTGGTGTGGCCACGTTAAAGCGTGGCCTCACAGCATGGCTTCTCCCCCCCGAGACCAGCCACTGCATGCACCCTGAGCCAAGCACTGATCTCTCTTCTTCTACCTGCAGCCAAAACACAGATGGAAGCTGCTCCGGCCTCTCCCCAGGCCAAGATACTTGGGCGCCACAGGTTTGGCTCTTGTGTGTGTACGCGTGCGCTGCCTCAGCTTGCTGCCTCTATTTTGTGTTGATGTAAAGGGACCATGGATGTTGTGCTTTTCAGAAACCTGCACAGAATGATGATGCATGTGTGCTGTCCCCATAGCAGCAGGTTTCTGCATGGTGAGCCACAGGGACTTGCCCTCACCCTGGCCTTGGATGGGGCTGTGGTGGCGAGGGGCCTGTGTGGAGAGGGAAGCGAGACTCAGTGACTGGAAACAATGGGCCTTCCGCAGCCTGGTGCGTCTGCCATGTACGTTCCTTGCAGAGAAGGGTATCTAAAGAGACAGCAGCATGCCGAGCTACTTCGTCTTCTGAGGTGAAAATCCAAAACATTGGGTGCTCATTTATTCACATTGTCAAAATATTTGACAGGGTCGATATCAAGCAGTGTCTTGAAGACACTGCCTAATGGAAGGAAAGACAATTTGGTGATCCCTAGGCTCCCCCATGTCACCACACTTTCCAGAAATAGAAAAGCCTCTTCTCCGCTGTCCTGTCCTTCATTTGGCAGGGAGGGCAATGACGGGAAATCACATACCCCACTGGTATTTTCTGTGAACATGTCACCATTTGTGTGCTCGGGCTGATCTCCATTCTCACTGGAAGTTGGAATCCCTCCCGAGGGATTAAATAAGCTTCTCCTTCAAACAAGCATGCAGCACTGGCTGATTAAACCCCAGTATTTATGCATGCAAGTTGATAATGTTTTTCAGTGAGAAAAGTCATTCCTGTATTACTCAGGTTCACTCTTGTCTGTGAGAAGCAGGACTTCTCAAGTCTCCCATTTGTACTGAGTTGGAAATACCCAATTTAAGCAAAGTATGTTAAATGCCATACGTACTAAAGAGGTAGACACTTCAGTAGTTACATTTGAAAGTAGAGACTAGAACTCTGATTTTGTGATTTGGAAGGCTTACAGTTAGAAATTAAGCAATGTAATAAAATAGAAAACAATCAGACAGCCAGTCAAGCAGAACGGGCGTACTCTTTCAAGAGCATGAGAAAAGCAGAGAACTCAAAAAATACAGCCAATTTCATTTATTTATTTATTTATTGTTTGTTTTTGAAAGTTACGTAGGTAATGAGAAAGCTTATAGCAGAACAACATAAGCAGTCTGTAACTTAAATTTTGCCACGATCTTCCCCTTCACACTGCACAAATGCATGCACTGGGTGCAGTTCATAACCAGCCTGCCCCCTCCCCTCCAAAAAGAGAACTGAAACAGAAACCAAATGCTCTGTTTGGTTATCCAGCGATCTGGCTGCAAGGTGCCCCTGGCACATTGCTCCGTGGGCCACGTGAGCCCCAGATGAGCACTGGGCCCTGCCAGCCAGGCACTGCAGCTAAATAGCCACCTTCTTAGCATCCTGCACCCTGCAAAGCCTCCTGGGGCCTGATTAGGAGAACACTGCAGAGGTTTCACAGGAAAGGGGCCTGGGGTCAGGGAAAGTGCTAAACCTTTGCATGTAACATCTCATGTGACCAAGAGGGCGGGCTGGTGACCGTGGTCTCCATTGGCAAGCAGCGGCTTGCGGAGACCTCAGGGTTATTAGATGGGAGTGAGGGAGAATGCCAGCAATGTGTGTGGGGCCAGGGGGATGAAAGGGAAGCCCGACTCAGTGGATGAATGAATAAATATGCATGCGATTTGTGAATGACTTCTCTCCCTTTGCTGAACCTGCACACAAATTTCTACAGCGATCAGTGAATTCTGACAGTGATGTCTCATGGCTGAGAAGGTCCAAGCCGTCCCCCAGCCCTATGTGTCGAGCTGCTAGGGAGTCCAGCACCCGCTCGGTTGCTGCAGTGGCCCAGGTGAGATGTCACCAGCAGCACCGAGAGTGATGTTCCTGTGTGCCATGCGTGGCGTGAAGCTCCTCGCCAGGGCACCCCTGCGCCTCCCAACCACAGCTGCCACAGCGGGGAGAGTGGTGGCCGTCCTGAGCGCGGCAGCTCCCACTGCTGGTAGCAAAACTAGGGGCCGTGGCACACCCATGGGGTGTGAGGGGGAAAAATGAGGCTGGAGGAATCCCAGACCAAAGGGCACACGTCAGCTGGCAGGCAGAGCTCACCCGGTGCTGTCCCCATTGTCTCTGTTGCGCTCGGGGCTTGAGTGCCCGGCGGGCGGCCTCCTGAGATGGCGGCTGCAGGCATGCATGCTGGAGGTGCACGCAGGGAGAGGATTTGCTCCCCACAGTGCGTGAGTTTGGAAAGACGGGAGCAGGGCATTCACGGCTTAGAAACGGTGTCTCTGCAGCTTCTAACTTGGCATGCCAGAGCCATCTTTTATTATCCTTTGGGACTATAGCTGCAAACAAAAAATGCTTTCATTTCGCTTTGGCGGCCACTCAGGTTGTGTGTGCTCTGGCTGCTTCCTTAATTACAGCGGCTGTTGACAACTCCTCCTGATAGAGACCCTCTCTTTGACCAGTTCCCCTACTCCCCCACTTATTTTTGCAGTCTGGACACGCAACAAACCGGGACGATGGTCTGTAAAAATAAGCTCACTGTAATGCAGCGATTCCTGTGCCACAGCTCTGCTGTGTTCCTCTCTTCTGTCCTCTCAGTCTGTACTGGTGCTGTTTATTTCCTCTTTCTGGCTGTAAGACGCTTTATTTATTAGTGCTGGATTTCCTGTTGCCTGCAGCTGCCCGTGCTTTCCTCTCTGCAGCGCGTGTTGCCGTTCGACTCAGGCTCTCTCAGGTGCTCCTACCCAGCTTGGTCGACGGTTGCATTCCTTCCACCTGACAGAGAGGGGGACTCGCACGGCGTACAAAACCAAGCCAACCAAAGTCCAACCCAACCCAAAGCCAATGCAGGGAGCCCTCACAGGCATAGGAGGACCCCTCTTCTACGACTTGCTGACACGCAGATGATGCTTTCTGGGGCGGCAGGAACACCTCTTGTCTTGCTTGCTGCTCTGCAGGGAGGAAGCCAGCGCTTTGAACTATGGCCGGCCTGCAGGGCTGCTGCCCCAAGGGGTTAAAAGTTTGCCATGAGGTTTCTTTCACGTTGCGGGCCACATCATGGTAGAAATGTCGTGCGGACTTTCCGCACGTGAGGTTCATGAATGACTCCCTTGACCTTTTGTGGACATTCAACATCCTCGTAGTAAACACGATTGCTTATACGGAAAGTGAGGTCACAAAGGAAAAAAATGTTTTGCTGCTTTGAACGTGATTTCTCTGCTGGAAGGAAGGAGGAGGCACGAGCTCTTAACGTGTTGCGTATTACTGGCAAGGCTGGTTGGGAAAGCTCACTGGTACGCACTGGGGAGAAGAGCTGAACCACGTTCCCAGTACCAATTTGTTACTACTTCAAGTGGCAGGGAACGAGGTTGAAGCAGCGCCTAATGGCAACATTCCCTCTTTTGCAATTAACATGTGAGGGGCTGCCCTATTTTTATCACCTTTTCTTGCTGTTTGCTGGGGGCTCAGGGCCTGAAAACTGCGTAAGGGAAGTTCAGGTTCACGTGAGTGCCAAGTCAGGGGTGCGGGGTGTGATGGGTTTGGCGTGATGTGGTGCAGCCCTGGCAGGACGCGATGCTGCCAGCTGTGGCGAGCGGTGGGCAGCTGCTGGCCGTGACGCACTGCAGGTGCAGCGTGCAGCACCCTCAGACACTTTTTCCTTTGTGTCTGAGAGCTGCCTGGGAACACAAAATAGGGAACGGTCTTCTGACATCTTCCAGGTAGGATGGAAACAGGAGATCCTGAGCGTTTGAATTATGAAAGCTCCCAGTGTGTTACCTGCAAGCCAGTGTTTTGACCCCAGCATCCTGGCCAAATTCCAGCTCTGCTAATTACATCCTGCCTATGTGAAAATTCCCCTGCGTTTGTACACAGCCCTCCTTCCCTGCTTGTTTTTGGCAGCTGGGCGGCGTTGCCAGGCACAGCGAAGTGCTTGCCACGTCCCACCCCAGGCCTGGCCGCCTTTCAGCAGGGAATGAAGCGAGCACTGTGCACAGCATCTGCAGGAACCTTGGATCCTTGGCAGGGACGCGTGCCTCAGCAGCGCACCCGAGGGCCAGCGCTGGGGCTGGGGCACACAGCATGGATGGTGATGGCATAAACAGGTCAAAGGCCCCGGTTCAGGGCTGCAGCACCGGGCCACAGGGAAGGCAGCATGGGCGGCTGGACTCCCATCTGATTTAGCTCCCCACATCTCTCAGCTACAAGGGCTGAGGGTGTGCACTGATCTAGTGTTGGGAGCTCTCTGACTTCAGGTTGGTTTGTATGGCGTGAGGAGCTCTCGGTCCTGCATAAGCTGGCCACCACCAATGCACGCCCGCTTTTTGCACACCTGGTTATTGATCAGTGCAGACAAGCGAAGATAAAAGAAATCATTCAAAAAATTATAGATTTGTTTTCTTCTCTTTCACTTCATGACTCATGTGCGCATTACTTTTGGCTCATCCCTGTTGGGAACAACTCTTCTCAACTGACCCCTAATCCCCCTGGTAAAAACCTGACTCATAGCACCGGAGATGAACTGGCTTCTGGATTATCCCCCTCTTCTGAAGAGGGGGCGGAGGATGGCTGCCAGCAGTAGCTATGGGATTCTGATAATAAAAACTGTGAGTCACAAACAGGAGGCTAATGAACTCATAGATATTTAATACAGGAGAATGGCTTATTGGCTCTTCTGTCCAGTTTCTTGTCAGCCAAGAGCTCGCTCTGATTATGGCATTTCTACCACAGTCCTGCCTGAATATGATACGGGAGCACATAAGGAAGTGGAGGTTGCTCCTGCTGGTGCATGCAGAGGCAGCAGCAAAGGCAGGACATGTCCAAGGCAAATGGAACAGTGACTTGCTGTTTTTTTTTTTTCTCCTGCTCACATCCCTCTCTGATCTTTTCAGCATCTTGATCCCACAGGACAGCAGCAGTGAGAGTTCTCTGTATTCCAAGGGGGGAAAAAAACAGCTTATGTCAAGGTGTGACGCTAGCATGTTTTCACTAGATCCCAGAAGGGGAAGCATAGCGAGCCTTGAAATGGGAGGGAATCGTGTTGTTTGTGTTGACAGGAAAGATAGAAGGCTGGGACTCAAAGACCTGAGTCCTCTTGCCACACTGCCTGTGTGATTTCAGGCAAGGTACTTAGAATTTTTTTAGACTTATTATCCCTGTCTTTAAACCATATTTAGTATTTACTTCACACGGCTGAGAAGAAGGGGATTAAGCTTTAATTCATTAATGTTTGTAAAACATTTTAGAACTCGGATGGAAATTTCCCAGGTTGTGCAGAGAGCATTAAAAAGCTTATCTCCCTCTCTGACTGCAAATGTTCCTGTAATATGAGAGAAATGAGAGAAACAGTGCTTGCATTTCAGTGTCTATAATAATAATAATAATAAAACCTTACCGTCCAGCTTCCCCTCTCTATCCCTCCATGTTTTAAAAAAAAAAAAAAAAGAACCAGCAATGAGAAATTTTAGTCTAAACAGAGTGCAGTTGCTCCCTGGAGACCTGAATGTGTCTCAGTGGAATTTTCCCTGCCTTCAGCCTTTTGTACTTCTGAAAGGTCCTGGAACCAGGCATGTGACTGTAAGAGCAAAAAACACTTCTGTGTCTGAGTGCTCTACCAAATATTTACAAGATACCCAGATAAAATGGCTACAAGCAAGTTCAGCAGGGTTTGACTGACCGGACAGCAGTGCAACACTGTCAAGAAGAAAATCTAAACTTTAATTAAAACAACATTAAAATGAAATTTTACAAAGGTCTCTTCAAAGCACAAAATCGGTAACACTAAAGCTGGAGAATTGCTCTTCCCCATGGTGAAACCTATTAGCTTTTAAAAGTAGCTTATTGAAATGGAGTAGCTTACTTGTTGTGATGGAAACTTGGAAACTTCCCTGTTCAAGGAGAGCACAAAGCTGTGCGAGCAGGCGAGTAAGAGGATAGCTGCAGAGCAGTCTCCTCCATGCCATCCTTTTAGGTGGCTGGGAGCGAAGGGACATCGGCTTCCACATCCCAGCAGCTCCTCAGCCTCCCACACTGCCGCTGTAAGGGCACGCAGCACTTTTTAACAGGGGCCGCGTGTTTCCTGGGAACTCTCCTGGTCATCCCAGGGCTGCCCAGCAAACAGCAGGGGGCAACCTGTTGGCCCTTCACCAGAGGTGCCCCCGCTGCAGCTGATTCCCTTGCTGGGTTACCTACGGGTGCTCCGGCAGCGCTGCGGACCTCCCGTACTGCTGTGCGGGATGCACTGTTCTCCAAGAGGCTGCTCAGAGAGGCTTTCCTGTGAGTGCAGAGCGCAGAACCAGCGACTTGGGCCGATGGGGACCGCACCAGCCCTCGGCACTAACTCAACACACACATGGCTTTCCCTTAGGGATGTGAGGCTTGAGGGCTGGGAACAACTTGGTCCTGATCACAGCCCAGCCAGTGCCTTCAGTGGCCTTGAGCAAGTCATACAGTCTCTCAGTCTGGAAGGTGAGTACATAGTGCTGTGGTTTGCAGTCATGTTGCAAACGCTCCAACAGTGCTTTGAAAGTAGAAGAAGCTAAGCAGCTGTAACACACACCAGCCTTCCCACCATTTGGATTACTACCTGCTCTCCTTCACTTCTGAACTGCCAGAACCCTGCTACTGCCAACTCTGTTACATCATCCCTGATGATTTACAAGAGAATTACAGGAATAAGAGCCCACAGAACTATCGCTTCTTAATAAAACCAACGAGTGGGTTTACCATTTCTCTTAAAAAGCAGAAGCGAACATCTCCCTATGTTACAGGCTGTGGAAACCAAGCGCTCTGTGTGTTTGTCAGTTCCTGCAGACTGCTGAGGTGTAGGGGTGAATTCGGAACATGTGTGTGGCTTATGTTTCTTCACTAGCATGTGTGTTGTTCAGAGACTTCTATTACTATGTCACTTAATTCAACCCAAACAAAATTCAGAATTTTCTTAATTCCAGAGTTTAACATGGCACCACACATACAGAGAACAGCACTTGCTTTTGAAGTTAGTCTTTAAAGAGGCAAAAGAAGAATGCCTGAATTTTTGAAAAACAGCGTGGTTTATTCATTTCTCAGTGGAGTTTGCATTTGTCCTTCCTATGGATTGGATGGATCGCCAGGAGCCGCACCAGTAGTGCTGGGTAAAGCAGCATCAACTAAAATATTTTTCAAGACAGTGTTCCTCACTTGTATGGTCTGCAGGGCAGGATTGGTTCCTTCCCAGGTTAAATTTGGTTGGTCCTTTCCATCTGAAACACACAATAAAGACAGACACCTCAATGGCAATGTATAAGATGGAGATGACAAAGTTACTATTTCCTCCAGTGAACAGCCACTTGGAAACCTGTTTAATCCACAAAACGAATAAAGGTAAATTTCAGTATAAATTAATTTCACAGATTAGTTGAAAATGGATTAATTTATGCGTAATGATCCTCATTCTGCTGCCTGCCTGGTTGTCCTTCTAGTTACCAATATCCAGACTCATTTTCATTCTGTGTGGCAAAGTTTCTGATGCTACTCATGCTCTGGAGCCAAACCTTAGCACAGTCCAGGCCCCTCTGTCACCCCCTGGCAGAGCTCTCCCAGAGGCAGTGTATACTTGCTGAGAAGCTTTGCATCACTCTAGTTTCCCGGTAAAACTGTTTTTTGGTAGCCAGTGCCTATGAACAGAGAATGGGATGTGCAAAAAGACTGACATTCTCTACCACAGGTTTCTCTCTACAGTTCAAACGTGTTTCCTAGAGCTAAGCAGAGCACAGCTCATACCAGTATATTTTCCAACTATTAGCAAATTGCCTTGGATTCAGAGCAAATATTATGGCTGCACCCTATATGCTTTCCTAATGCCTAGGCTGAGAGCAGAGCCTCCCTCCTAACCAGTACGAGTTGTTCCATTTTTAATCTTGGTCCCATGTCAATGCCAGGAGGTAAAGTGCTTTGGGATTAAGTTTACTATGTAAATAAAGAATATTAAATTACTGTGATTAGACACCTTATGCAGAAAATGGACTGCTTTTTGTGAGAGGAGATATTAAAAGACAAAATAAAAGCATCCTTTAATACCTTCCTAATTCACCTGCAAACTGACGGAAAGAACACAAACTGAAGAAACACACAGAGTTATTAAGACCAAAATACCCAAGGTAAAAATGAATCATCAGTTAGATCATGTCATGTCCTCCTGTTCACTGCTATGAAGTGCATTGCAAGGTATCATGCTCCTACTCAAATGTGTACTTCTCTTCTGATTTCTGCAGCTGATCTGTTGTGACAAGCTCTGCCCCAAGGACCCTGCAGAACAGCCAGCTCCTATCTGGGCCGATCCCTATTGTGCTGTATCAAAGCCCTGAAGAAAGTCAATAAAGCTGAAAGGAGGAGGGTGAAAGGCAAGGTATTCCCCTGCAACAGGCCATGCCATTATTAGTATTAACAGAGGGGATATTATAGAAGAATCAGGAGGCTTACGCAGTTTGGCAAGGTAAGCTGTGTCTCAATTTTCCTCCTCCTCTCTAGCCCTGTTTGCTAACTATATGAAACCCAACTACACTAGAAAAGAGTTGCTCCTATAGCTGTCAGTATAACTATACTGATATGATGATAATCCTAATGCAGGTTGAACAAAAAACACTTTTGCCAATACACCTTTGATGACTTCCTCGAGGCAAATACGCTATACTGACAAAGGCACCATTAAGACAGTCTAAAACAACCTTGCTACCTACTGTAAGGCATCTACTGCATTGTTAAAAACTATACCCCTAACCAACTTTCTTTTAATGTAGAGCTGGTTTGACAACCCAGAAAATGTAGAGAAAATCCTTTCTGTGAATTTACTGGGAGATCCTAAAGAATCAGCGCAGTTGTCTACACTCTGCCTTGCTTGCAACAGGGCTGGCAGTAAACGTTTCTGAAAACATGTTTCTGTAGAAAGCTAAGAAAGGGAATAGGCGAGCAAATTCTTTCCAAAGAAACTACTCTTACTGAGCCTTTGGGAACTTTATATTCTTATCCTATTAAAACAAAACAACAACAACAAACAAACACACACACGCATGTGCACACACACAGACACACAAACAAAAAACGACAACTCGGCTCCAAAAGCCCCCAAAGTAAGAAACCAGTTAATGGGAAAAATAACATTATTTTTAGTTGATAAAGTCCCTCAGCAAGGGAACAGAAAATACCATCTGTCTTCAAGAATTTAGGCATTCCGCAGTCATGATGTGCTAGGCTTACAAACACTGTCATTCTTAGCACATTAAAGATAATGTAAAAGATTTTTGTAAATGTTGGATTAGCCAACTAGATTTCTGGGCCTGAGATAACACAGTAAATATGCATTTTCACTACGCTATCTCTTTTCTGGTCATTTGTTTGTTTCTGTTAAACTGTGACTTTTTAAAAAATCACAGGAATTTTGCAAGTATGTTTAACACCACTGCTTCTTGAACAGCACCATGCAGGAATGCCAGGCCTAATGAATCTCAGAGTTTGTAAAAGCAGTGGGTCACAGGTTTCATCTATAAGATACTACAGCTTTTTTCTGGATTTCAGTAAGGTCCATTTTCCACCAAGCAGGGTTTGTGTAGGAAGCTTAGTTGCAAGTTTAGCCAAAGAAAGACACCATCCATCTGTCATCACAAATTATAAACATTAAGATAGCTTTTTAGCATTGGCTTTCTAGAATAACCACTCATTATTAACAGGTAACAAACAGTTCCCGTTGGTTTTGTATTGCATAGCATTACCCAGTTGTGTCCTTACCTGAAGTAGGCTGATGCTACATAAAACTGCTTGGATTTCTATACGGGCTCTCATTCAGTCTATTTTATTTTCTCTGAGTGATTCAACTGGTGGAACTGGCCTAAATGATTATAGGCAAGCACATGTAACCCTTTCATGGGGATAGAAGCCATTGCAAAGCTATTTGTAGTGTATGTATGCAAATCAACTTCAGTTTAAGATAGTCTGGGAGAAGTTTGAGGGGGATTTCCCTGCTTTATGTAATCTATTGTTGCTTCTTAGCTTCCTCTATTCACATGGCCAGGAGGCATAACCATGACACCGCTGGTAATTTCTCAAACTCAATCTGAAAGCAAAGACAATGTGCTCAGTGACCTACAGCAGCCTCGCAGCTTTCGGTAAATCCTCAAACTCTGGCTCAATGATATCCGGAATAAAGGCGGCCTGGAGGAGAAGTGGGGGAAACAACGCAGCTGGTAAGGGCTTCGCTCACTTACTGGCACGCTTCGAAAGTGGTTGACAGCCAGGGACATCGATGCGCTAGCCCTCAGATACAACTCTGCCCTACCCATATCTCTCATTTACTTTTCCCAAGCCGTACAAAGCGCCACATCTCCCGCGTGATCAGTGCCCTCAGCTCAGCGTGGAATTAGCGTGGGGCAGTCAGGAGACCAAGCTGCCAGCCACACTGCGGCAGCTGCCTTCCCCTGTCATTCCCAAGTGGTGGCTGAGAAAAAACTGGTCTCGCACATGTGCCCAGACAGATCTAGCAAAGGTACTGAAATGACAGGCCAGGCAGGCAGAAGCTTTAAGGCGTGTCCTCCTCAGGTAGGAGAAGCAGCCCCCAAAGAGCTCTGTGCTGCTGAGAGCAGATGGTGCTGATGCCCAAGTGAGCCTGCTCAGCACCAGCCCAAATATTGGTCTCTGCACAGCACTCTGTGCTGTACCAATTGCAGTGTTATCACCCCAAATAGGAAGATTTATAGTTCAATAGCTACCCAGATTCTGAGAAACAGGCTTACCAAAAACCACAGCTAAGGGAAATATAACAGGTGAAGTAAGCATGGTGGTACCAAAGAGGAAGGAAACCTCTCTGCAGTGCACTGATAAGAGTACGCTTGATACATACTGTGTTCAATTTGGACAATCCGCAACCAGGAAAGCACAGGCTAGCTGAAGGAAATTCAGCTCGGAGGCTCTAGGGACTGAATCAGTCTGTTAAAATGCTTTGTTGGTTTTATGTATCTCTACTTAATTAGGATGCTTAATGAACACATTGGAAAGATAGTATCTGTTAAATATTCAGCAGGCTGACCTTTCAGTTACAATATGACAATTCTGAATAAAGTTCTCGGAAAGCTTGTGCTAGGTACTCCAACAATGCCAAAGGGAATTGGACTGGAGGGAAAAAAAAAAAAAAAAAAAAGTAGGACACTATTGTGGAGACCTGGCTAAAAACCCAGGCCTTGCCACCAGACCATTGAATGATCCTGGGCAAGTTGTTTCCTGCCCTGTGCTTCAGTTTTCTCATCTGTAAAAAGAGTACAGTGATACTGACCTTCCTGGTAAGTTGTCGAGATGAACGGATAGAAAAGCTGTAATACATTATTCATTCCTAATTATAATTTCTGAGGAACGAAAGGCAAAGAGAAGAAGCCATCGAGCTTTCAGATTTCCTTGATCATCATAAAAAAGAAAAAAGCACCACATAACATTAATTTCATGCAACAGAAATGTTTAGCAAGTCACCTTTAAGACGAAAGAGTGGGAGCACAACTAAAGAGAGCTAAAAGTGGGCAGACACTCAGGAAAACACTCCAGATGGTGAAACGAGTTAGGCTGCAGAACAGGCTCCCACAGGAAGCGGTGAAACCCCCATTGTTTCAGACATTTGAAACTGAATTCTTCAAAGTGCTGGTATATATAATACAAGGAACCGCTCTGCACTGCCTCGGAGATGTCAGCGGCGCTGGGACAATCTGTGAGAGCAATACACACCACTTCTGCAACCTTTAAGGGAATTCTTGCTGCTGTACCTACGAGGATCTGTAGACTCTCTTTATCAATGTACTAGCTGGGAACATCCATCAGGGAGTTACCACACTGTGGTTTTGCAGGAGATGGATTCAGTAACCCTTAACAGGTCTTTTACATTCCTGCTTCTGAGATTTGAACTTTGCATGTCTGTCCAAGAGGGGAAAAAAGCCACCTGCTCTCTACCTGATGATTACAGTGTGCATCCTACAGACAGACAATTTACTTCCTATATCACAATCTAATGAAAACTGGGTGGCTTGATATTTACAGGCAGCGGTTTGCAGAAGAAATACCATGATTTTAATAGGAACCAAATGAAAGCTCATTACGTAAACAGCATTATGAGACGCAGAACTGATGTCGAAACGCTAAATGCTCTAGGTCAAACTCACCAAAATGGGAACTGGCAGTGGCTTGCTGGAATGCTGGGGTTTCTCCACACTCGGATACTACTGCAAACATTTCCCGCTGCTGCGAACGCTGGTTCAGCTCCTCTGGAGGTAGCTGCGGAGGGAGCCTGACTGCTTCTGTTGTTACTGGCACTCAAAATCTCAAGACCTTTTCTGAAATCCAAATTCAGAGCTTTGGGCCAATTTTATTGATACAACTTGGTTTACTGGTTGGAGCAGGTAGAGGGAGAGAAATTTGTAAAAGGAGCTTAGAACTGGAGCTTTAATGCCTTCATTTCCTCTTGGTCTCATACCTGCTGGTATGCTAGGAAAGAGGCAAATTGATTCAGATGGCATAACTGCACTGGTGACCCTGCCTTATTTTATTCACTTTGGCTCTGTACAGTCTTCTCTCACAGGCTCCCTGCCTTCAACACTTCCATCTTTGTGGTGACCCAAACACGTCAATTCTCGAATCCTCCTTTCTGCGGGGTGGGGAGGGACAGGGAAAGGCAGCTGAAGAGCCTGCCCGGGGGCAGGACGAGCACAAGCACTCCTGATCCTGTTGCAAACACTGGGTTCTGCGAGGCCTCAAGCGCCACGGCACGTTTCACGTGAAGGCTGGCACCGCCTGCCTGCTGCTGCTGTCCCGGGCCAGAAATGCGGCAATTTCCTTAGGAATGAATCACTAACAGAAAACAAACAAGAGCTATTTAAGAAGTTTCTCTTTTCCCCTGAATGTCTTGTCCAGTATCATATTCCTGACAGTTTATTCTTCAAGAATTTAGTCATCTAGGGTTTCAGTGACTCATCTGATGAACCTTCTACCCATTTCCTGGAAAGAGTCCTGTGCAGTCCTGTGCAGCCCTAGCCTCATCTTCCTACGTTTTCATATATTTCAGCTTTTCTCCATTTTAGGCGTGGGGGAGAGGCAATAATATTTGAATGCACCCAAATTTGCAATGTAACCGGAAAGCAGACTGGTGAAAGAAACATCTGGAAAACAAAGATGGGCACTGAATCACAGAGTCTCTTTTGGAAGAAGCTGCCCCTTGGATGGAAAGCTGGATAGAAGAAAAGAAGCTGCTGTAAGAAGAGCTGTGTGGTACAATATGGTCATGAATTTACCAGAGCTGTACCCTATAAAATGAAGATGAAAAAGATTTGAAGGCTCTCACACATTGCATGGGCGGGTGTGACTCACTCTGGGCAAATGCCACTGATGACAAGTGCCCTGACACAAGCTATTGAATGAATTGGGCTGGATGGGAACCAGAGTAACCGTTGTACATATTGGGGCCAATCTGAAAGACACTTCTGTGCAGAAAACAACTGCTTCCTTTCCTAATTAAAAAGAAAATTCCAAAGCTGCTCTCAGACAGCTTGAGGGCTACTTTAGCAAACTCCGATTTAAGTTGCACGATGCCTATAGCAGATGGCTTACATCACTGATGTCCAGACCATTCCTCCCAACACATACAGGTGTGCTACCGTATATATTTATGCTACTGCTGAAACAGGGGTCTAGTGTTGTTAAAATATTCAGAACTGTGTGGGAGCGTGAGCCCGTCCACATAAATCACAGACGTGCGGAGCAGCTCGGAGACACCACCAGCATATGCTCCCAGCCCCCTGCCTTCTCCTGGGAAGTCAGCAGCCAAAGCACCACCGGCTTACACTAACTTGCAACAGGGCTAGCGAAGGAATTGTGAGATCTGTGTGATGCAGGCTGAGACAACATGTCAAGCATTCTTGGAGGATGATTTCAGCGCTCAGTTATACGAGTACCACTGGCATGTATACTGCGTGTGTACATGCAGATATACGCTGTATATATACACCGACGTGCGTCACAGGCCTGATCCTTTTAAAGGGATACAGTGTCAGGTCAAAGCTGGCCCGACATTCTTCTTATTAAAAAATAAATAAACTTTTACAAGCCCTGATTCCAACAGAAATGTTTCCATGATTTATTTTAAGAAGGGAACATTCCCCTGCAGTGCTCACCGCAACCCAAACATTGCAGTGCTGTGCAAGAGCATGAGAACCAGAGAGGAAACTGAAGAATCTGTTTTCACTGCTCCAGAAGAGAAACACAGAAAGTAAACAAACAGCAAAGCACTGACAAATAAATTTGATTTCAGTCTTGGCTGCAGTGTTATCTATACTATGGCTAAGGAGACTAGACGTGAAGCATGCATATTTTTCTAGCGATTTCTGTAAGACGTGACTGAGCATGGGATGGGACTTGAGGGAGCCATCTACACTAGGAAAGAGATTTATTTTTCTTTGTCTGATCCTTCCTGCTCCTCATACCTTGCCTTACACATCTGAGAAACTGAACAGCAAACCAGAAGAAATCGTCTCTTGTTTTCAAAACTAGAAAATAATTTGAAGCTTAGGCAAGCTATCCAGGAAATAAATCCCTTGTTTGTGGGAGAGTTGTTAACTCTTGAAAGTGATGGGAAGAGTCTTTCTTCTAAATACCTGGAGCCCTCTATGCAACAGAAAGTGAAACCTGCCTTCAGTGCTACTGCTTTTTGCTTTGATAAGTCTGCAAAAAGCAGCAAGCAGTAGGATAAGAAAAACAGACATACAGAGAGAGAAAGAATGAGCAAGCAAGCAAATACTTTCCTGACAAAACTACGGACTTCTGTGATGACTGAATTTGGCCCCAAGAAATGCACACACACATGCATACACACATGCACCCCCCACCCCCTCAATGCCTCAATCTGAACGGTCTGTACAGAGAAGAGGGAAGGAAAAAATGTAGTGAAGCCTGTCCAAAAAAGACTGTGAAGATAGTCTACTGGCAGAGTAGTGATTGCACCAGAAAGGTTTTGGAAGCAGTAAACAGGAAATGGTTAAGTAAAAGCAGGTGGAGCATGCTGACTGCAGGAACCAAGCAGGAAATAGCTGAGCGTCTGAATGGATGCAAAAAAAAAGCTCTCTTGCTCAGTCCTTGGCAGTCACAGTATGCCCACTGCTCCTGCTCCCAGTCCTCCTCCACCACCCTTATCTCCCCAAGCTACAAAGTCTTGCAGTCAGCAAACACCTTTTGCTTGAGCAATGCACTTGCCTTGAATTTCAGAACCAGTGCCGGAGGCTTGGAAGGCAAGGCTTATGTTCTGCTTGGAAGGCAGAGGAAAAGAGGGACTCACCAACTGTGCCAGGGATGGGTCAGGAGCACCCAGTGCCTGCCAGAGGCTTCGGGAGCTGCAACAGTGCCTCTGGCTGCTGCCCCAGGTGCCCTGGTCCCAAGTGTATTTAGCATGATACTGAATCAGAGAACGACATTTCTACCACCCGGCTCATTCTAGGGGGCTCCCAGAGCACTCTGCTGCAGGATTCATTCTCCATCACTGCTGAAACACAGCCCCTTCTGGGGCAGAGCTCTGCAGCTGTTTAACAGCTCACAGCAACATCGCACAAGCAGATGGAAAAGAAAGCGAAATGTGTAAGAAACGTTCTTTCCACTTTCTTTCCAACCTTCCCTTTCTCTCCTCTTTGTCTACAGCTTTTCTTGCCAGCTCCAGACAACTCCAGATGTGTGTCTTTCCCACCAGTATCTGAAGACATTTGGCTCTGGAGACGGGGGATCTGCGTGCCAGCATGCTGCCTGCCGGGGCTGCCAACCCCAGGGGCTGCGTTCCTGCTGCCGCGCTCTCGCCCCTGGCTGTCCTGACCGACACACTGCTGGATGGAGGGACGGAGTGCTGGTAGGGAACAATTCTGCTTTCTTCCAGATGAGTACAGCCTAGATGTAAAATTGCTTAACGCAGACAAGATACTCTTGCCTTCAAAGTATGTCAGTCGCATTAAAGCCCTGAGGAAAGTTAAGAAAGGAATATATACATTATTTCTGCCCTCCTCTCCTAGACTTAAACTAAAAAAAAAAACAAACTGTTTTCTTTGTATTCTGAGCAAAGAAAAGAGTAATGGCAAACAAGCTCGTATGGAGTTACAACTGCACAAACAAAAATGTTTTTCTGGTAAAGAAATCTTACAAAGAAGTCCTGCTCTTTTTAGACATCATTATTTTGGCAAAACGCACCAGATGTTACTGGGAACTCTCCATCTTTTAAAACAGAGAGCTACCATATACAACTTAACACCTTTCAGATGCTTAGATCCTAGTCTAAGCATGGCCTTTGTGGTTTAAACTCATTTTTCAGGTTCAAACCCACCCTGCCCAATCTCCAACATCCCCACTTCTGCCCTTCTTGGTCAGGGGTAAGCGGGGCCTGGCCCCTCACCGCTGCCCCCCTGGGAGGGGACCGAGGGGCACTGCTGGGGCTGGGCTTGCTGGGTGCCTCCTGCAAGCACCCTCACTCGACCCCGGTGCCGTGCTGCATAAGTGCACGGAGAGGACGTGTCCTGTCAGTGTGGGTGGGTGGCAGAACAGCTGCTGGGAGTTAAACCTCAGTACTGACCTTTGAGGAAAACAGGCTGTGGTTCATACGCATCTAAGAAACCCAGAGAAAGTGACTGAAATGAGCTGAACGAAAATAAGCAGGTGTCTCTCTCCCGCTCCTTTCGCAATTTCTGCTCACCCACCCGCATTTTTTTTTGCACTCAAGTTGTCAAGAAAAACGGCAGGAATGAGGTTCCTGGTATAATTACAGCTTGCTGAGAAAATCGCAGCCTGCAGCAGTAATTCCTTCAGTGCTGGAGACAGATGCTGCTGAGGTCTAATCACAGTGTTCCCACTAAGCAGGCCCCGAGTCTAATCTGTCATCAGCTGAGAGGCCGCTGACTCCTGCCGCGTGTGAACCGGAGCTGCTCGGCCTGATCCTCTCCCCCGGGCCGGAGCAAGGCAGTGCCAGAGGGAGGGTATGTTTCCATTCACTCCTTGCCCTCAGCGACAGCGATACTGCAACTTCAATGCACTGCTTATCTCTCCTCCATGCCTCCTATCAGGGCCACTCAAAGCCTCGCTGGAAAGGGCTCAAGTGCTTGTTTTCAACTTACAATGCCGTATAGTGACTGCAGTTCAAAAATACAATTTGAGCTGAGATAAGTTGAAGGAGAGGCTTAATGAGAACGGCCTGTAGCTAATTCCTCCATCCAATATGTATGGTATTTTCTGCTTATTAGGAGGACAAGGCTGCTGCCCTCGGTGAATGATCTTATAGCCCCTGCATGCTAACATCAACAACAGAAAATCAAGAGTATGAGTACAGGCTGATGAGCACAGAAGTAGGAAGAGGAAAAAGCTAAAGTGCTTATATTGAAAAAAGAACTGGGAGAGAGCACATGCGTGAGGAGAGACTGCACACATCTCCTGTGGGTTACACACAGTTGCTATTGCCATCAAATGTTCTCACATTAAAAAGCTGGTGTTCTGTAGAAGCCTGTGGCCAACTCCATTTCTTAGTTTTCAGCAATTTTTCTGAACCTGCACGTGGTAGCTGTGTGCACACGACGATGCACCAGGTCTGCACAGAAGTAGTGGATATGGTGGCTTCTCAGTCACTGAGGAGGGAGGGGGAACAAAGCGTGGCACAATGTCTCAAAGAGGGGAAGGAGTGAATCATACAGGAAGAAAAACAAAGCAAAGATGAACTTAGAGCATAAGAGAAGAGGTAGACTGTTGGCCGTAAATCAACTTCCTTGCACTCAGAAGGGTGAGTATTACAGCGTGAGGAGTTGTGCTTGACAGTAATGGAAGTCCAAGGAAGTTTGATTAAGATTAAATGGCAGTCACTGGCCAACATAGAAAAGAGGCATTAAGGTGAAAATCAAAGACAGGAAGTGACTAAGTAGGTCAGAAGCTGTGGGTAGTGAGCTGGATAGATTAAATTGGACTTGGAGCGACTAAGTTAGCTCTGCTAATGACACATGATAACACTTATAATGTCGCCAAGTTTAACAAATCTGACTCTGAAATCACCTTCAAGGTCCTGATATCAAATCAGTGATTGCTGAGCTCTAATAGTATCTACATCAGAGCAGATAATGTATGTGTTTTAACAAGAGATTGGTTTTGCAGTCACTTTTTGACCCTGCCAAGCTTCCTGTAAATAGTATTCTGTTTTGACTGAACAGGATTTCTTCATAAGGACTGAGGAAAAATGACCTGACTAATAGAAACTGTTTGACTCTGAGAAGGGCAGCTACTGCAGATTGAAAAGACAGATGCAGTGGAGAAACTCCTTTCCACCCTAAATTCAATAAGTCTTTGATTCAGCAGCTTTGTTCATACTCTGGAAAGCCGGAAGAGAACGGTCACCTTGTATTTTTATACCTGATGAGAAAACCCCAGATTGTGTGTGTGCACTGGGACAGTTCAATGTGCGTCTATTCCATCTTCAAAGAGGCTTTCAATGCTCTTTCAGATGTGGGGTGTGAGGAAGGGTGAGAACTGCTAAAGCTAGCCCCATCCTCATTAAATCTTTGCCCTCTCCGAAGCAGGCATGCAAGTGGAGAGAATAGAAGATATGCATGAGCAACTGAGCATCTGTGGCCTCATGACCTTTGACTGTTGTATTATGGGAAATGTATTCTTCGGTTGCTATGCTTTTCTAATTCATTTGTATTTTCCTTCAGTGACTCCCTTGTATTTTCTTTGGTGCTCCTGTGTAATGGTTTCAAGGAACCACAGATAGCTCCCAGTTAAGCATGCCTACAATAGCTTTAATTAAATGTTTGCAAGTGTCCCACAGTAATGCAAGGGAAAGCGAAAGCAAACAGCTTTTACTCGCTTGTACCTATCCCTTCTGAGCCCTGCCATGGGTGGAGGCATCTGCACTGCTGCCCCTTAAACTTATTTCTAACCTGATGTGAAACGAAGGCCACTGGATCCTGCTGCTCTACACATAAGCACTTCAGGCATTTTCACTCCCAGCAAAAGAGCTACCGATCACCTGTGAAAGGTACAATGCTGAAACCTTTTAGGCCAGGCTACAAGAAATTTAAATAAATAAATAAATAAATAAAATAGAAATTAGGGTAAACATTCTTTACTCAAAAAAAAAAAAAAAAGAGAGAGCGAGAGAGAGAATAAGGTTAAAAATAACCTTTTCTTAAAATACACCCAAAAAGATGCTATAGGTAGGGCAGCAGAAAAGCAAAGGTTTTGATTTTTTTTTTTTTTGAATATTCTGAATTTAATCTTTTCTGTTCTCTGTGTTATTGGCAAAAATCTCAGTCTTGTCACCCTCTTCCGCTGCAATGAGTTACCTATTTATTATTCTCTCCAACAGGGATCTTTGTTTCTTTTACAAGTAGTTAACGACATCATTTTATATGTAAAGAAGAAAGCTGTAAAGGATTTTTTTTTCTTTTCAGGCATTTAAAATAACTATACACAAGGGAAATGAAATTTGGAAGGGGAACTTTTAACATGCAAAGACAGAGGAATAAGAAACAGGATGCTAAGATCATCAGTCAGTTCTTTAAGTCAAATACAAGACAATTTTACAGCACAGGAATAATGTTGCTCTATTTAGAGGAATAATGTTGCTCTATTTTGTATTATATGGAAGATTTGACAGTATCTGCAAGGGTAATCGTAGAATCATAGGATATCTCGAGTTGGAAGGGACCCACAAGGATCATCGAGTCCAACTCCTGAAACGAGACCTAAAGGCTAGTGATTATTTCTAATACTTAGTACTAGTATAAAGTATTTGTCTTGAATATTTCAGCGACTGACATCATTATTATTTCAAAGTTGAGACAAGCTAATTTGAAAACACTTTGGTCTGGCTGTACATATATTATTGCAAATTTATCCACTATTTCTCAGTGACTCACAGAGATAACACACATCAGAAAAGATAACAATAATTGTAAGACTGGAAAGAAAGAAAGAAAAAAAAAAAAGGCCAATTTGATGACAGAAAAAAGAAGCCAGGCTTCTAGCTTTGATCTTGGATATTTCCGTGCACTGAGACCAGAGGCACTGCCAGTTTTTGCAATCTGATGTGCTGGATTTGGCTAGGGTTTGCGCTGAACAGGGACTTGCCTAGCTTTGCTGGAGCTTGAGGTGCGGTAACTTTTCAGGAGGGAACAGAAAGCATGGGTTGTTTCCCTCACGTAGCACAGCACAAACAACAGCGGGGTTGTCTGAGAAGATTGAGAACTGCTGACACAAGACAGTAACAGGAACCAGCAGCTGCAAAGGAGAGTAGGAGTGGGATGAAAAGCAGTCTCACTGAGTGAAGGAGGAAAGGAGAAGGCCAGGGAAGATCTAAAATTAGGAGCAGCTAGCAGATGCTGACAGAGACCTCTTGCTTGATGGTCCCCACGGGCCTGGTCTCGAACACAACCAGGGCAACACAAAGATTCCTACAAGGATTTCTGGGATACTCTTAATGAAGATTTCTACTCTTGGGCCCCCTGTTAAACTGCAGTCTGCATTTCCATTGCATCTTAACAGGAAGCTTCTTTTTAAATAGACCTGTTTTCAATGATGGCTGGGAGTCAAGAAGGGTAATTCTCAAAGGTGTGTGAAGAAGAAATCGGATCTACACTTCATCTTCTTCACCTCTGCTGTGCCTGCCTGATGCCCCCATTCCAGCCCACCAGTACAGATGGCCCGGTACAGCCACTGCAGCAAGGACGCAGTGCAGTGGTGCATGCAGGGCACACAATGTGGGCTTGTTTGGGTTTCTGGGTTTCCGGCTGTGATTACAGAGGGTTTTGATTTTTGTTCCTTGGTTTTCTGAATTATTTGCTCAGGCTGTCCTAAGAGCTCTGCTCCATGTAAATGAGAGCTCGCACGTACTCATGTTTATAAGCTCAACAGCTCCATCAGTTTCATTTTTATTCTGTCAGAGTTTTCTGTATGTCGTGTCTGTTTCACTTAGTACTGCTAGTGTCTCACCTGTCTGTCTTAGACCTTGGGACACTATAACTACATTGAGATTTCTCTGATTCTTCATTTTCTACTTCCCTTTAGTAAGTCATAACTATTACTGTTCTCCAAACACATGAAGAACTTGAAGATAGAGCTTGAAGTTCAGAGCAATCCCTTAACTTTGTGACCGAAACTCGGTGTAGTTTACTGAAAAATGCTCCCCAAAATTTTCTGCTTCCTTGGGATAAGGAGGAAAAAGGAAAGAGAACACAGTGATGAGTGATTTCTTTACAACTTCTTTTAGCTAGCTAGTTCTACAATAGTAATCATTCTCTCTTTAAAAGAAAAAGGTCCCATCCCTGACAGAAAAGCATTTGCAAGAGTAGCTGTGTGATGTCCACGCTGCCTGTCACCCCATAGGTTCCACAAACAGACCAGGAAATGAGAAGGAGGAAGAGTTGGAGAGTGCTTGTACAAATACTCTGCAGGGGGGCAGTAAGAGCAAAGCCAGGACGGTGGAAAGGAAAATGTCAGAAGTTAATCCCAGGTGTAATACATCGGAGGCCAGATGCATATTGTGAGAGGTGTCGTTCATGTAATATTTATGTGTTTTGTTTCCCCTCTGTGAACTTTACGGTAGGCCTTAGCCAGTGAATGCTGCACTCTCCATAAATGCCTAGCACGGCCTGTTGTTGCCTTTCCAAGTTTCTTATTCAACAGCACATTTTTTCCTTGTTTTTAAATGCTTGCTGGAGTCTTAGACTAGGAGTTTTTAACCTAACAATAAAACACCTGCATTTTATTAAGACTTGGGACTTGAGTTCCACCTCCCTCACTCTTACTGAAGTGTTGCCATTAGTCAGGTTAACTCTTTCGTAGTCAGTTTTGCTCTGAAAGTGAAGTTAATTGGCTACATGTAGCTCAGTTCCACAATCCCATGCTGTGTTTGGAAGAGAGGAAAATAGCTCTGAGGCAGACCCAGAGGACTCTGTTTTAGCATCTAAACAGATGTTAAGATACTACAGCCAGCAGTAGCAGCCCCCACATCTCGGTTCTATTTTAGTTTTCCCTGGCCCCATTGCAAGTTCCATTCAGCCCTGAGGTCTGTGTATCTATCTACTCAGACCAGAAACCCCCTCTACAACAGGCCTGTCCAGTGCGGATAGCCGAGGGGTGCAGAAGCCCTAAATCACAGCTGCAAAGCCTTCACGCTTCCTAGCACGACAGTCCTGCATCAACATGTCCTCTGACAACATGCAACTTAATGCTAAAATTTTCTTACCAGCCATGCTCATTTTAGGAGTGAGTTTTTTTGAGTTGTATCACAGAAGCTTCATTCAAACATTGGAAAAAAAAATACTATTGTCCCTGTAACTTCCCTTTGCATTCTCATTCCACTGTCTTAAATGAGAATTGGAGCAGGACTATACAGCGATATTTGTGCCTGAAGCTCCAAGTGTGTTATTATCCCTATATTAAATTAGAGCAATGGCAGCATATGGATGTGAAGGAATTGCCCAAATTCATGCAGCAGTTCAGTAGAAAGGCTGACAAGTTCAGTTGTCAATGTACTAAGCAACTGCCCTGTTTGCTGTTTGATGTAGCTTCTTAATAAGCAATTATTTTCTAGGTCCCCTCCATGCACATCACAGAAGTACCACACTGCAACGAGCAACAACTGCTGGCAATTTTACCAAATACGATCAGTTCACTGAAGACAGGAGAGAGTAATTTAATACACACAGCCAGGGACTGAGGATCTGTATACAATGAGCTGATTCCCTCTCTGTTGCTATCTATGTGCTTATGGGCACGTAACTATTTCTTTATGACTCAGCTTCCCATCTATGCAAGAGAGAAATTCTTTGCATCCAGCAGGTGAATCAAGAGGTCATACACTTCTGAGGCTATTCTGGGTTAGTCATTCATCTTAGGACTTTACTGGCACACATATACATATACAATTGTACTAATCTACATCAGGCCTGCGTGGAGAGAACAAGTACATCAAAAGTTCAGAGGTTTGGAGATACCCAGATGCTATAGAGCCATAGATATCCTAAGATAAACAGGTAGGTAAATAGATAACTATTGGTTGCTACCCAAATACTTGTCAGGTATAATTAATTCTATAGGTAGCTATTTATTACAGAGTCTGATATATCAGATGCTAGTGTGATTTATACATACCTATAACAGTAGTATAGGAAATATGATAACATACAGTGGTACTCATAAAAGGAAATGTTCAAAGTTGATGTTGCTCTTGTAAACTAATTATTTCCACTCATTTATACTTACCAGTATATAATTTCTAAACTGTGAGGATACCAATAATCACTGAAAATGGACTTATAAGCCAACATCGCAGCAGAGACAGTTTTAGGGACAAAACTATGGCTGTTGCACAGAATGTTAGATGATGTGGGGATTCAGTAATCTGGGATATGTAGCAGTGAAAGTCATCTGGTGTGAGAGTAGCAGACCGCCCCCATGGCTTGGTGTTAGCTCTGACCACAAACCAGGGAGTGTACACTTGTGTGCCCATCGAGGAGCACAGTTCGCCTTGCCTGCCATTTGGAAAGACAAAGGATGAACTTTAGAAACATAATTTGGAGCAGAACTTTTCATATTTGGATCACGACTCACACGAGTCTTACTTTTCCATTCAGTGTAAATAAGCACATATGATTATTTTGAATTGCTTTACAAAATATATGCAAACAGCATTTCAAAATCTCTCTTAAACCAAATTGTATAAGTCTCACATTTGTTTGTGTTTGCACCCTTTAACTAGCGTTAGGAAGCTGTGATTTACATTGCTGGGTAAATCACATCTGCTCATAAGCTGTGGTTTTAAAAACGTTGCACATCTGTGGTATCAAATGTGTGCAAATTAGAGAATTACCTGACATTACTAGTCACTTAAATGCAAATGTAAGCTTCATTTTTTGTGCAGTATTTGAAGTCATGTTATTATGTACCATAAACTGCAATCACCTACTGTCTACTTATACAGCAATACAAAAAGGAATTTATTCCTTTGTAATCATTTTCATATAGCCATATAGTCAGGTACCCCAATCAGGAATGTAGGCTACAAACTGTCAGCTGCCCTGATGCTTACTTATGGTCATTCTTTATAGGTGGCCTGGTCACCACACTCATTACTTTTGAGTAAATAAAATGTGGGATTTGGTATTCTGGAGTTGTGTTTCTTGGTAAAAGAGGTATTTTCTTTGCAGCAATCTGGACAAACAGTATTTTTTCAGCTTTACTTTCTTCATGTATCTGTGGCTTCTTTTTGAAGCTGGTACCAGGTTGACCAGAGACAGCATCTTTTAATCCAAGATCTAGACATGGGGAAGTGGTATAGTCAGTCTGTGACGTGCTCTATTCCAGCACTGCAAAAGGGGTTGTTCCCTATGACACGTTTGCTCTATTCTTCTGCCTTGAGTGTCTCAAGAGAGAGAGCGTCAGCAAGATTTTCCTTCTTCTATTTCATAGTCTTGTTCCTATTTTAACATCTTATAAATATAAATATATATATATTTATACATTTAAATATATTTATAAGAATGTTCTGCTTTAAATTACAAGTCTATGTCTTTTCAATCCTCACTCGATTTTCCTTCAGACAAACAGTGGACAAAGCTTTCATCAGAAGACTCAATGTTACTTATAAGCATTATTAATGAAGCTTGACAAAACAATTATGCAGAAGCTATTATCATCTTTACCTTTCATATGACCAAAATAAATTACAGATAAATTATTACATGACTTGATCAAGGTTGTACAATGAATTAATGGTAGCAGCTGGATGTGGAGACTAGCAACTTTGACACGCACACTCACGCTGAAATTATGTGCCCTGAAAACACCATGACTGCCTCAGACCCACTCTGTGCTACATGCATTTCTGTCACATGACTGAAGTGTTTTTAGGCTATGAAAATTAAAGAAAAGGAAAAATAATGTAAATCAATGTCTCTTTCTACATTGTTTTCCCTTCTGAGGGTAAAATATTTTTTTTTCTTTTTCTTGTTTTAATTTTTTCTTACAGTAGATATTGGCAGGCTGAAAGTTGAAATAAAATAGGAAAAAATAACAAGCATATTTTGAGTGATTACTCAACTGGGGTCCTTTGTGACAGGAAATGCAGCTGCGTGACTAATGGGCCTGACTTTCTCTTGGCTTCCTTCCCCCTTCAAAGATCTTGTTTACTGCCACAGCCAATTTTTTTTTTTTTTAAATTGCTAGAAGCTAGCAATTTTCCAGGAAAAAAAGATCTTTGCAAGAGTCAAAGGCAGTAAATCTTACAAAGATCAAGGGCTGCAGAGCTCTCCCCCATCTACTCCTTTTAGCCTTCCAGGCTCTCGAGTCACGTCATATCTTCCCCTGCTCCACTCCGAACATGTGTCTAGCAGATCTTTCTGCTTTGGTGAGGGGAGGGAGTATGTGAATCACATTTACAGCATCTAACCCTGGAATTCATAAAGGAAGGGCTAATTCCATTACGGAAACCAGGGGCCTCCTAAGCCTTTTGCATTTTGTCTCTTTTTATTATTTTTTTCTCGCTCTCTCTCTTCTAACAACAGTTGTGTGCTCATGCTCCATGATGACATGGCTGTAAGTGTGAGCTGTTGAGATTTGACACAGCATAGTTCCCTTGGAAGGGGCCACAGAGCTTCAAACGTTTGCATTTGGCCTGCTTTACAACTCTGCTTCGTTGAGCCTCCCGGGTAACCGAAGCTGGGCCGGGAGCTGAACCTCCCCTGAACTTGATGGGAAGAGGAACCACGCACTCAGTTTGACGGCAGGCCCTTCCCCCTGTCACTCAGTGCAACAAACCCCAAGTCCCCTCTCAGTAACTGGGGGCATTGGACATATGCCTGGGTAGAGAACACAAGTAAGGAGGGTCTGTCTTGTTCTTTGGAGGGTGTCACCACGAGACGCACACCCTGAAGGGCTGCAGTACCGAGCCCTGTGGAGAGGGGCCGGGGGCTTAGGGAGGTGTCTGAGGTATGGAAGGGCACAGGGGGCTCAGGGTCTGAGGTATGAAGGGGCACAGGGGGCTCAGGAAGGTGTCTGAAGTATGAAAGGCCACAGGGGGCTCAGGGTCTGAGGTATGAAGGGCCTCCAGTGCCCAGTAAGGCAGTGACATTTCTTGGCCCTAAGGCGCTTACTGGTGCATGAGCCTGCGCTGCCAGCAGCAGCGTGAGCACCAGCTGTGCCTCAGTGGAAACTGGTAAAACTCTGGACTAATAGTGGTAAGTTCATTCCTGCGAGGGGGCTGGAAAGTCGGCAGATAGGTAAGCAACAGACTCAAAAATAATGTAATAGAAGAGGGAGCCAGTCTTTTGCTTTCTCAAGAGGCCTTTCTCTTTGGAGAGCTAGGGGATCAAGTCATTGAAAAACAGTTTGAGGACTGCTCCACAGCCTACAACCCTGGCATAATTCCCTGTGCCCTGAAGTAGAGGCTAAAAAAGGAGGTGAATATATTCATTACCACAAACTGCATAGCGAAACCATCAGAATGGGTATACTAAAAAAAGAGATGAAACCTTTGCTTATGAATAGACCTAAAAGAATTGAATACATGTGTACAGAGGGATCATTTTCCACTACCTACAAGAGGAAAAACCTCTGGGGAAGTGGCTGATGCCAAATATTTTCTTATGCTTCATGTGTCAGCAGGGTCTGGCAGAAACCCTTAAAAAACAGAGCACGCATTTTGTGCAAGTTGAGAATCACAATTTCTGGTGATTTGGATTGCTTCACCAAACTTGAGACATTTCTCCAAAAATACAGCAGATGTTTGATAATGGACCAAGTTTTCAGCATTTACACAGATCAGATGATGTTAAGATCAGCAGAAAAAAAAAGAAAAAGAAAAAAAAAAAAACAGAAAAACAACAGAATAACAGTAAAAGGCTTCAGAGCTGCCCTGAGAAGAAACTAAGCTGGATTAGGCAGGCAAAAATGCTAATTTCTTGCAACAGATATAAAACGCTGGTGAGAGACATCATAGCAATGTATGCAGCAAGGTTACAGAGGAGCTGGGTTGTGTGCAGAAGCAGTGGGCACAAGGACTTGTTGGAATGGGAGCCCTTGGCCTTTGGCTGTGTGTAACCTGGCTGTGTGACCTGACAACACCAGGGCACTGTTACACAAAAACATCCAGTAGATTTTGACTACAAATCTCAACAATTCCAGAAACTGGAAAAGGATGCAGCCCCGAGGTATCTTAGCAGCACACGTGAGACAGAGGTGTCCCCAGAAGAGAACTGGGCTAATCCTCTTGCAGCTATACGGTCAGAACTGCAGGTCAGTAATTTCTGTGCAATGAATACTAACAAAAGCTGAGTGTCAGTGCGTTCAAACAGAGAGGAAGGATTGGCATTTGTCCACAAACGTAAAAGGTTTCCTGTCTTTTTTTATTATTATTTTTTTTAAGAGAAGCCTGTGTTAGAAAACTGACCATAAGCCACTTGCTGCAATTGCCAAAATGGCCTGGCAACCCCCCTCTCCTCATGAACACAAAGGTTTTTTTTCCAGTTAAAAATTTATGATTTGCAGATTACGAGGGATTTGGCAGGTTCAAACTTAATCCCTAGAGCATTTGATGAAAATGCAATGATGCAAAGTCCAGAGCTAGATTTTGTAGGTGATGATTTGCTTAAAAATTTTGCTTATGGTGGGGATGAGATCCAGCAGAAAGTATATGAGACCGTCACAGAATACTCTCAGCCTTGTTCCTGACTGCAGGTAAAGTATGAATAAAGGTATGAGAAATTGTATACCCTCTCTTGAATGTTATTTCTATTTTTCTGAGGTAACCTTACTATAAGGTCCTAGAAATAAAAAGATGGCAGGGTGTATCAAGTTTATTGTTACTACACAACTGTACCTGCTAATGTAGTAGGAATAACTAAATGCAAGGCATCCTCAGTACAGTACAGATTTGGCTCTACCACTCTAGTTCCCATTATTCCTAATCGAATGAGATGGTAGGAAATAGTATCAAAAGAAGTTGGTAACTACTGAGCAAAAGTGTGGAATTAGGCTGTGATCTGGTTTTAGGTCTGATATACTAAGGTGGAACACATGAAGGAAATATGCCAACTACTGATATTTTGCTTGACAGAAAAATAAAATGAAATTCTTTTCATTCCTGCAGTCTTTCAACTCCTTGCCATCTTCAAGGGTTCTGCTTGAATCATGGGGGTATGGAAGAATAGCAAAGAAACAGAGTCCAGGACACAGCAAACACGTAACAAAATGACCTGCCACTCCAACAACTGTAGCAGAGATTTTCCAGCTCTAGAGATGCAAGCGATGCTGCCAGTTCCTCAGGATTCACCAAGCAACGTTTATGTGGTTGGTTGTAACTGTTTGCAGTTGCATATTAACATAACTTTTCTGAATTTTGATTTGGAAAACTCAGTGATTTTAGGACCTCTGGCATCAATAACTGCCCTTTCCACTCTGTGAATCTGAATCAGGTGCTGCAAAGCCTTCATTTTATTATGAACAGCCGGATGAAACCAGATGCATAATAAAGCAAATCTTTCACAAGCAGCTTAAGCACTGGATGCACAATGAGGACAACTGCATTTCAGCACAGAGGTAGCTACATTTGAGTCACAGGGAAGTGACTTCACAAACTTCTCAAGCACTTTGGGATGAAAATACTGTATCGAATCAGTTTAATACACTCTACTTATGTGACAAACTCCCATTTCATATTGTTGTTCTCCTATTTTTGCTATGCCAATCATACTGCAATCCCATGCCTTCATTCTGATCGTGCTGGAACAGCAGGCAGATATTTTCAAAAAAGCCAGCAGAATTAAAAACTTGCAGTGGAAATTGTTCCTGTGTGTGCAGCTTGCTCATGTTCAGAAACTCTTAATGTTCCATTTCTCTCTCCCCAGTTAATAAGGGGCTGCCTGCATTTTGGCGGCATTAGTATGGTTTTGAATACTGGGTGTACTTTACTTTTAAGTAGCATGTCCTAGGCACTGTGTTCTGGTGCATGACAGTCTCCTCGTCTCCTCCTTCGGGCTTCTGGCTGCCTTCAACATCTACTCTGATGCTCTCCTGCCTCTGGAACATCTCACCTCATCAGCACAACCAACCAATCTATACATCAACAGTTTCAAGTTCTTCAAACTGAGAAGCCTCAAATCAGGAACAATTTGGTAACTTGCTCTCCCCTTTTGTTGAACCCTGTATAAAGGACTAAAATGACTGTGTTGCCTAGTAGGTAAAAAAGGAGATCAGAAGCCCTGGACCACCTTTGGCCATGGACAATACTACCGAAACTAGACATCACATGATGTCTGAATCAGGCGTGTGTTGACTGCACAAGGCAGCTTCACCCAAAATCGAATGCCACTGTGTTACGCAATGGCTGCACAGCTTCTTGTGCCTTTCTTTCTTCATCTGTAACATGCAGATAGTAGCACTCAGACATCCAAAGGGGTGAACTGAGAGTTCATTGGCATTTTGGAAGACTTTTGATATTCCTGGATGAACAGTGCAGTAAGAACAGAAAGAAGTTGTCATTGTTTCCTCCTTTTTTAGTGACATCCCTCTGATATTGTGCTCTCACATTCCTGAGTTAAGCTTGCTTGATTTTGCCTGGGTTTAAAATCTGTTTTCTACCTCAGAGAGGATGCTGGAATACACCTGTAAGCACAGCAAGTCTCAAATGTTCAGAAGCCTTGCACTCAAGGCAACCTGCCTCCATCTGACCTTCCTCATCTTTATTAATATACTTAAACAAAGACAGCTAGAACAGTTTAATACGGGCATGTTTTGTACTCCCTGCAGCCCTGTGCATTTTAAAGGCCAGATAGGACATTCTCTGCCCCAACGAATGATTCAGCATAGATTAGAAGCTTTGGTTTATAGAAAAAACCCTGCAATTAGATACTCATGTGATAACAGCTTTTGACAGTGAGGTATAGTCCCAAGCTTGAATATAGATTCCCACTCCAGGAACTGAGCTCTGTGTCTACAGGCCTTCTAGAGGCCTTGTGAATACAACTACCTCTTTGTTGCTCCATCTATAAAACTGGGGTTGTAACAGAGGGGTTTAGAGAAGTTCAGCTCTAGAAGTTTTTACAAATGTTAAACATTGCTTGTTTCAATCTTGTTCCGTTACAAAGAAGTCCTGCAATTCTTCCATCCTCTGCTGTTAAAAAACAGCTCTTCTCCTTGGGTCTTTATGTTACTTAAATTGTACGTGGTAGATTTTTGCAGTTTCGGAGTGGAGCAAAAGGGGCGTTTAAGAGAGCAAGTAACAGTTTTGCAAGTAAAAGTGAGGGAATTGTTGACAAAAGGTTTGAGCTGATGTTTCCATATATAACTCTCCCTGTCTGTGCTCTCTGAGCAGCTCTGCCTGTGATGGGTCCTCTTTCACGTGTGTCTAAGACAGAACAACTCGTGTTCAGAAGTACCAGCAGGCACTAGAAGCACACCCACCAAGTGTTAGGTGCTCAAGCACATTCCCCATAGCTCTAGAATTTCCCCCACAAGTCAGCGATGCCATTGCGAATGGATGAGAAGAAGGAAAACATTATTAATAACAGTGCCTAATGCAAATGATGACAGCAATGAGCATTTGCATTAAGATGGTGACTGTCAAGCCTGGTCTCTGGTTTTCCATGAGGCTCTCTGTGCTAGAGCATCTGCTGTGCAGGGCAGAGCCCTTGGGGCAGGAGGATGGAGATATTCCCCGGGGAGTGGGGACTCCTGAGGAGAGCAGCGGACAGAGCTCTCTGTTTCCAGAGGGGCTGTGGGCAGCAGATTTGCCCCGCTGGCTTCTATAGCCAGAACTAGGTCTGTGGAAACCTCAGCATGGAGGAAAAACACTTCTGTCCTTCCTGCGGCTGTGCTGAGCTTGGCTGGAGGAGTGGGCTTTTGTCATGCTGGCTCTGCCCTTCATCTGCCCCCTCCACAGTCACGCTTGGAGAGACAGCGGTTCCCTTCAGCACACACATTCACACGTAGCTAATGGAACCGGGATTACTGCAGCAATTGGGGGAAAAAGGGAAAGTGTGTATTGCCAGGCTGCATAAAACGTAAGGTGCTGTTGGCTTAACGTGGGCAGAGCTCCTGCCAGATGAAGCATTTGCACCTGGCCTGACTGGAAATCCGTGGGGCAGAATATTCCTGCTGAAGTATTTGTGTTGCCATCGGCATGGCAGTGGCTTGCCCGCACGTACTCAGACACCCAGGAGGCCAGGGCTCAGGGCTCCTCAAGGAGGTCAGTTTTTATATAGCAAAGCAAACAGTTTAGCTAATCAAGGATATTTTTTCTTTTCTTTTCTGAGGCTCTTGGCACCCGGCCCTGTTACTTGCAATCTTTAATTTGTACTGTGGCTTCCTTTTCCCTGCTGCCTTCTCACTCACTCCAATTTTCCCACACACTTATTTCCTAACTCTACCTCTTATGGAGGTCTTCATTTATTTCAGACCCAAATTTACCTCAATCCTACACAACGCTCTTGTTACCTCACCATTTATTCCTGTAAGTGACTGTCATCAGAGCTCGATGAGCTTGACCAGTTTATGAAAAAAAAAAAACAGTTGAGCCTTTTTTTCTTTTTTATGTTGTAGAAAATAGTTGATGATAACAAGGTACTTGTAACTTTATTCATATGCACATGTAGAAATTGATTGGGGATCAACTTGGACCTTCTTTTTGGTTATATGGCTGTTTGAATGTCAAAACTGGATTTTCAATTGCTTTTTTTTTAAAGGATCTGTGTGTCTGTGCTAGGGATGGGCTATGAACTGTACACACCACTACACAAGATGGCCATGGAAAAGCCTGTGACCACGCAGTTTCTACAATAAGATAGAAGATTCTGATGAATCAAAAACACATTTTAGCAGATTCTCCCTCCCACCTCCCTGCAGCCAAAAAAAACAAAACACAGGGAAGAGATAAAGGCACTTTTTCTAGTTAACACAGCTATATAGTCCACGCCACTTACCCTGTGTAATTTGTGTAGAGAAATGAAGGCAACATGCAAATAAACATCTCAACTAAAACATTAGCAAAATCCCAGTAAAAATATACAGCTGCACAGTCCATATGGCAGAGGCCGGCTTGCTCGAGAGTTGATAGTAAGATGCACACGAACATGGGCCAGAAGTGACCCACCTGTTCACCAGGTTTTGTCCCAAGAAACCACCTTTAAACAGCCTCTTCTAAAAAGCTGCACAGAACCCAAAGCGTTCCCTCAGTCTGCCTGCACCTTTGGAGCTGCAAAGCACTACCATCTCAGCACAGCCTCTAACGCAGACATAGATCCACCCGATTTCGTATCGCTTCAGGTAAACAGCTCTTCTCCTTCCCCGTGGTTGCTTCCAGAGCCATTTCTAATGAACTCTTCTGCCTCTGACTGCAGCCCAAGTTGGCAGGGCAGCGCTTTTCAAGCCATGAAGCAAGCTGTGAGCAGCTAATGAGGCCTGACACACATTCCACATATTTTCACTGTAACTGCTCCTTATAGCCACTTACACGCAGACACAGAAAAATTTTAATGAATTGAAGTGAAGTGGGGCTGGAAATGCTGCGAGGCACTGAGCTAGCATGTAGGACGACCCGCGTGCAGATTTTCGGCAGGACAGCAGACCACAGCCCAGGTCCAGGAGACAGCGTGTGACGGGCTCTTACTGCTCTCTGGCAAAAAGTCCCCCGGATTGAAGACAGCCACACACTAGAAAGCTGATCCTGCCAAGATGCACACTGTACATGCTCTGTGAGGCAGTCAGTCCAGCACTTTTCATTATTTTCAGAATCCATCACTGAAGAAAACACAGCTCTTTATAAGGTGGGATATGTTTTAAAAGAAAAGTTGGGGCAGATTCAACTGGTATAAAGCTGCATAGCTCTATTAAAGACCAGGGGGTGTTGCTGATTTGTACCAGCTGAGAAGTTGGCTAATATTCCTTTGGAGCCACCACCTCTCCCATTTGCAATTGCCAGCTGAAACACTGGGAAATGCAAGGAGAAATGAAAAATGGAGCACATTTATGTGAAAAAGCTTCGATGCAAAACAAATGTCTGCTCACTGCACATAAGCTGAAATAATACAGCCGTTATTGGAACTGTGCTACAATAAAACAAGCTGGATGAGTCAACCAGCAGTGCATCTAATCTCCACTGGCTGCCTTTCCGGTCCCCAAGCTCCCCATCTATTTTTATCTCTTCTTTTTTTAATATACTTTTTGGTTTACAAGCAATAAATCTACAGATCTTGGGTCCCCTGTGTTCGCTTTTGCCAGCAGGCCACTCAGCATTTAGGATGTTACCCAGACTGTTACGGCTATCAGACCACAAAATCCAGAGGCCAGGATTCAGACTCAGGAGACACTGTGGCCCAGAGAGCATGGCAGTGGCTACTGATAGCGTGGGGCATGGCAAATCCTTCTGCGCTGACGGCAAGTATGCAACAGGCTGGAGCAATGTGGTATGCTCTTCAGGTGGCCTTGGAGTATGCCTGAGGGAGACCAGCTGAGCCATTTCAGCTTGTAGGAGTACAGCAAAGCATGCTCTACTAATAGATGGGCATCAGTGCAGATGCCTGAGGAGCTCTGGGATGAGCTTCCTTCCAAACCTGCAGGAGCACAGCTTTGGTCCAGTGCTCTAGCCAAGCTTCATGACGCACTGTAGGGCACATCTAGAGAGAGTAACACGTGATGTGTTCAATGGTCGTGCAATGAGTAGTAGAAGAGCTAACAGGAAAATGGCACTGCCAGTCAGAGCCTGCTTCTGTGACTGTACAAAAACAATGCCGTTCCTTTTTTTCCTGGGTGGGGAGATTGTTAGTTAAGCTAACTGTGTCTGGTCCACCTTAGGATGTATGTTACCTACCATAGGGTACGATTTGATTTCAGAATCACTGGGCAGGTGATGGGAACTACTTTCATGATAAAAAGTTTTCCTGTTGTTTGTTGGCTCAGTGTGGTAGCGTTCTCCCGAGAAAAGTGTGGGCAAGATCTTGGAATCACAATCCTCCTGCTTCGTTTTTCTCTGGTAACCAAATTAAGATCTTCGTAATGGAGCCATTATTTTTCTAATTTTTCTCTGTCCTCTTTAATGATTTCATTACAGACACACACAACTAGTCACCTTGAGCTCATACATGCTGGGAAACATCTGTTAATTGAATATGAAGATAGCCAGAGTGTTATAATGGAAAGAAACTACTGGGATATGATGCTTGCATACAGCATTCTCTTTCATTAGAAGAGTACGTGCTTCAGGGAGCAAGGGAGAAGAGTGTATGAATTTAATTTCAGACATTCACTTTTTAGGTGCCCCCAAGGGACGTACCCGTTTCCTATATAAGGTTTGGTCTGTTTGCAATTAAGCTCTCTTTTTTGCATATTTCCGGATAGATTAAAAATAGCAAAATCAGCTTATTCTTGGACTTCTGGAGATAAACAAAGCCATTGCTTCCAGGGTTTTTAAGACAGTGATCAGGTTTACAGATCTTGAACGCAGAATTTGTCCATGAATTTTTTTACACTGGATAAACAATAATTTCCAAAGAGAACAGAAAAGGTAGGAGTACATTTCTAGAATGGGGGGCTTTTAAACCAACTAACTTTTGCAGCCTTTGTTTTTACATAAACCTAATGTTGATAAAAAATAAAGTTGAATACAGTTTTTATGCAGGAAGCTCAAGACCCGTTCAGTCCGCTCCCACCACTCCCTCAACCAGTGGAACAATTCCAGAGCTGAGAGGCTTGCTGAGCTCCCATTACAGTTCTCCTCTTATTCTTTTTCTATTGGGATTACCATCATCAATCCATTTAATCCAAAATGTAAAGCTGTTTTTTGTGATGCAGCCATCCATTCTCAAGGACCTTGACAGAAACAACTAGTTTATAACGGTGCCTAAATTGCTATCAGATGGGAACAATTCTCAAACACCCCTAGCACCCTGAGGTTGGATACACCATTGTGATCTGCACCCGATCATTTCTTCTCTGCTGTTCAGGTCTCTGCCCATTTGCAGATATTACCCAGAACAGCAGCCATTTTCCAAAGGAGTGGCTGATGACTACGTTATGAATTTGTCTCCTGAAAACGTTTTTGCTGTTTTCAGTTATCTTTTGCAGATTCCTCAGCAGTCACTGGACCCTGATGGATACATAGACAATGGAATGAAAGCCACTGATATAATGGTTTTAATGTTAGTTATTCACACTCTCCAGTGCCTGTTAGGCATTTGCTTTCAGAGTACTTCATTCCCCAACAAAAATGTTGATGGATATTGAAACTGATGATTCAGGAGGGAGAGAAGATTACAGCACTACAATATCCAAGCAAACAAATGGACACATTTATTGTTCAGTAGTACATTCCTTGGAAAATTTACAGGGCCATTAGTAGAGGGGAGGAAAAAGTACAGTTGAACAAGTTTCAAATTAAATGGCCCATACCATGAGGCTGTGTTTTGTTCCTCCCCTATGCAGAGCAGTAGTAACAGCATGGTGGAAGGACATATGGCCCATTCCATATCTCCAGCGAAGGCAGGAGGATCCTTCCAGACCACTCTTGATTCCTAGGGCTGTATCTCAGCCTAGGAGCAGCACTTGATGCCATAATCCTTATGGGCACAAGCCCCTTTGAAGAAGTCAACAGGACTGTTCAATAGGGCTGTTGGTAAGAGATGATGTTGCAAAACTAGCCCCTTGTTTTGGTAAAGAGAAGCAGAGAAGCAAGTCCTGCTGTTCTAGTAATATATACTTCTCCTCTCACCTAACAAAGACTCCACTGTGTCACGAAGACAAGAGGCATAAACAGACCTCAGAAAATAATGACTTTTGAAAAAGCAGGACAGAATGTGTTAAGGTTGTTTTAAACACTCTTGGAAGTAAAACTGCTCTTGATACTCTTTGTCTGTCAGCAATGTTAAAGACATGGGCTTCCTTCTGCCTCTAAAGACTCAAATTTATGAGCTCCAAAATGTGCTCCTGCACATTTCCAGGACCTTTGTTGAAAAAAAAACAAACACCACCACCCAAACAACAGAATAACCTTCTGTCCATCAAGCAAGATTTCCCAACAATTATAGTACCAGGCACAGAGAACTCTGCCTGCCTGGCCCACAGCCACACCACGGGCGGCAAACTTTCTAACTCTCACCAACTAATTAGGTTCAGGTCAGGTATGTGGCTGGGAGAACTCCAGGGAGGGTGGAGGGTGAAGCAGGAAACAGTGCTGATGATTCAAGTGGGGATCATCTTGAAAACATTTCTTAAGCTGTTTCTTCAGAAATAAGTTTTGGCTGTGAAAGGAAAGTTATCTTATTTCTAAGAAAACAGAAGGAGACAACTTTCTGGTAGAAAAAGGAAAGTGGGAAGGACACTTTGTTTAGGAAGTAAAGAAACACCTGATTCATTCGTCATAAATTTTAGGATGACATTTTGGAGCCTCTAGCAGGGGAGTGGGACAGGGGACAAGAAGCCAGAAACACTTCTATTATCAGCTCTCAAGACAGCCCTTCCTTCTAGTAAGAAACTACAGTTGCAAGGGAAATATTTTTGAAATTTCAACACAACTTCCTGCAAACAAAAGAGACAGCACAGGAGTGACTTTAATCAATGTATGCATAGGTAATCAGAGGGATGAAAAAGACTAATTGCTGGGTTTTGTATTAGATATTACAAACCTTTAGTAGTATACACCTAGGGCTACGTAGTGCTGCTGTGTGCCATTCTGTACTGTGAGGAGTGGCTGAAGTTTAACATGCTCCCCCAAAGCCATAAAATTACAAGCCAAGGTTCACAGCAGCCACAAGCAATCTCAGTGCAGTCCCATCCCAACACTGCAACCAGCTCCTCAGCAAGGCTGCTGCCAGGCTAGAGTAATGCAATGGGAAAGTGCACTCATGTTCTCCATTTCTTGACATCTTCAAATCACAGCATCTTGGGAATTCCTTTGGTCAAATATAAGGCATTAGGCTTAAGACAGTGTAACCAGAGAAAAGCCTATCGTCTGTGCTATACATGTCATCCATGGTTCTGTAGTGACTCTTTTGGGTAATGTTACTCTACAATCAGTAGATGCAAAAATAGTTCAAGTGAACAAGCTACTGTCTTGATAGTGCTCATCAGCTTTCAGCTCCTGTTTTTAGTTGCCTGTACCTCAGCTCTGTTTGCTATGTGACATGTAGCTGTAAGGACTGGTGGAAGCAACACAGAAGCAACCTGATGGTGAAGCAACAGAGCTATGATGGTGAGAGATGGATATGAACTTCAAAGAATGAGGCACATCTCATTCCAGGTCTGAGTCTTTAAAATATGTCAGAATGAATATGCAGGATCTTATATTATGGTTTGCATTGAACATCAGAAAAAACTTTTCGCTGGGAGAGTAGTACAATACTGGAACGGGTTACCCAGAGAGGTTGTGCAATTTCCATCCTTGAATGTTTTCATGACTTGGCTAGACAAAGTCACAGCTGACCTATTCAAGTGCTGGCAACAGTTCTGCTTTGAGCAGGATGTTGGACTAGATACCTCCAGAGGTCCCTTCTAACCAGCAGTTCTGTGATACCTTCAGTCTCATATGGATCCCAGAGATGAGCTGACAAGAAAGGTTTTAGAAGGACTCTGTAGAGTGAACGCTCATTGATGGTAAAACCTACTGAGCCTGGTGTGGTTGGAATGGTTTGTGCAGAGCAAACTAAGTGTTTGAGTGGAGACCTCCCACACCTTTGTTTAACGTCTGCTCTTGAACAGAGACTGAATGGCAGAGATATTACAAAATACTGCTTATGAAGTGGCATACTTATAGAACAGTGATGCTGCTCAATTCCCTTATGCAATCAAGGCTTCAGCAAATAAAAGGTCTTAGCCTCCTGCAGTGCTCTTGTGACACAAAAAAAAAACTTTTGGATATTATTTTCTCTTGTTTATTAGCTTGAATAAATATTGAGCAGCTGAAAATGCTGTGGTGAGAATCTGAGTCTTAACATAAGATCTACGTAGGCACAGAAAAGTTTCAAAAGAATGAGATTATTTTGGTAAATGCTGATTTTTTAATGGGGGCTGTTTCTCAGGAGCTTTTTGCTGACACAACCCTGGTACTTGTACTAGTGATGCTTCCTGGGAGCCCCATGAAGCATGAACCAACTTCATTATGCTCTAAGCTGGCAAGAATGTTCGTGGGTACTTAGGGCAGTAGATCTTGTGCTCTGCTATACCCAATCATTAACTCCAAAATATTTATCTCCAGTACAGCATATGTTTGATAGCCCTAAATATATTTATCTCCACTTTCTCCATAGAAAAGCCTAATATATTTAATAGAACCCTAAACAATGAAACTATGACGGCAGTTAAATCACAACCACACAAAACAGCAGGCTATACACTCAAAAGGATTCTTCATGTCAACTCAACAGAGAGGAAAAGCTTCTCACACCCTACAAATACAAATAAAGATCTTTATCTACTTCCTAACAATGATATAAGGATAAACTGTGTCCACTCTCACATATACGTCTGCAAGAAACCTCTCAATACAGCTCCTGTGCAAGGGACTAACCTCAACTACTTATGTACTCCTGTTCTGCTTCCTCCAAAACTGTCCATTCCATATTAATGCCTGGCTGCCAAAACACATTAATTCCATAGTTGTATCCCTGTCATAAGCCATTAGTTCCACACTCTTACCACACATAATACATACATTCCACATTCTTTTCCTTAATATGCAAATCTTTCCAACCATGGGCCCCTTTGTTTCGGTGCCTCTCAACCCACCAGCATATGCACCAGCTCACAAATTGATCCTCTGGGATATACACAAACATGACCAATATGTTCTTTGTGATTCGTATGTGACTATAGGAGAGATTTTAAGGTTCCCTCCCAAGCCTCAAATTGTTTAAGAATTGCCCACATTCTTGACCCCTTTCATCTGCACCAAGTGGTTTACACTGATCGTTATGAATTTGCTTTCAACGCTCCTAAACAAGAACTGACTCTGTTTACACTAAAAACTTTTCTGCTGGCCCAAAGCAGTATTCTGAGACAACACAGAAGCTTAGCTGAACAACCACATCATTGCCACCATTTCCTGCTGTCAAAAATCTCATCAGGACCTTACTGAACTCATGACTATGCTGAGCATTCAATCAGCAGTACCGGTTACTCTTTTAGGAAGAGCATCTCCTTCTTTTCACATAAGGTCCCAGTCCCGATGGTTCCTGCCTTCCTTTCCTCCAAATCATTCACCTTCAAAACCAGGAATTGGAACCTAATTCACAGTTGTCTGGACATTTTCTGTGGTCCAAAAGATAGCAGAATGGACAAATGCCCCAAGCACTGTCTCTGTTGGGGCAGGGAAATGGCTGAAGAACAGCTGAGAACTCGGTCTTACCAGCCAGATTTGTCACTATTCTTAATTTGCACACATGTTACAGTGACGTGTGCGTTACATATGTTTAGACTGCATGGCTGAATGCTCATGCTATATCAAGCTGTGCATGATTTTACAGCTGGCTCTGCTCTTTGAGCAGTTGGAGCAGCTCTTGTGCACTTCTGCAAGGCAGACTACAGCCGAGCGGCTGGGACGCAATTCTCCAGCACGATCTCTCCCCCAGCCCAACTACCTCGCCTCCCCCGTGCCCCGACATTCTTTGCTGCTCTGTTTATGCTGCAGAAAACATCTGTGAGCGTATATGGCCAAGGTGAAAGATTTTGGCAAACAGTTGTTTTTCATAGCTCAGCTTAAAGGGAAAATATGAAGACTGCCCCTCCTCCTCAGAGAAGGGGAAGGGTGGGGTTGAGAAATGAGGTCTGAAAGCAGCCAGGCCAAATAGCAGACTGGCTGTCCCCCTAGTCCCTTTAAAGGGAAATGGAATTGTTTTTTTTGGTAGAATGAACGATGCTGCAGGAGAGCAAAGGTTTAAATGAGAGAAACTGGATTAATTTTTGGAGAAAACATTGAGTTAACTGTATCAGGAAAATCTTCTAGATGTGGGGATGTGTTAGGCTAAATATATTTCAAAAGAATGTGTAAATCATGCAGCAGAGCTCATTTGAAATCAGACTGACATAATAATAAAAACCTGTAATAGAGAACAACCTCTCGCTACAGGAGATATACTCGATTACACTGCAGGTCTTTTTCTATGTTTAAATCCTATGACAGTATAGTATTGGGGCCCTAAAAGGGGAAGGAGAAAAAAAGTTGGCTTATTACTTTCGCTGATTAACAGATCGACTTTCTCAAGTATTAAAGTAGTTTATAGGCCTACGAGGTATAGGCCATAGGGAGGGAACTGCAGATTTCCCTGACAAGCTATAGTTCATTACTGAAGTTGTGCAGTGGAGCAGAGAAGCCGATGGCAGCCCACACAACTGCAGCTGCCTTTCTTGGATCAGCTCTGGAAGAAAGGCAAAGAGAGATGAAACTTTAAGCTGGGAAGTGGAGGACTTGGATGACAAGGAGATTCCAGATTTACTTAAAGGACCTGCAAACAGACAGGCACCTCTTCATTCCTCCCTGAACTGCAGCTACCTCTAGGTGAAACAGCCAAACTGTTTACAAAACACAGGGAAGCGTAGGATAGGAAATGAGGAATGGTACGTTTACTGTCTAACAGGAAATCTGAACAAAAAAGTCAGGAATCGCTCAAAAGCTCTGTGCTGCAAAGATAAATGAAAAGGTCGGCTTGGCAGTGAAGTCCAGCTCCATCCCCAGTCACACGCATGATATTCCCTCTCTCACCAGCTCAGCTGCTGCCAGGTACACCCCACGGAGATGGGGCAGCCACATAAACCTCTGGCTAGAGGCAAGCAGACCTGTCTTAAAGCTCTGAGCTGAACAAGGACACAGGCTGAGTACTCGGGAGCCATCTAAGAGCTGTCACAAGCAGATCCTCCGCTGAGCGGTGGGCCAGGGCAGTGCTGGATGGGGGCACGTTGCCAGGCAGGCACCCACTGCCTGATCGATCCGATCCCCCTTTGCCTCTGTCCTCCCTCCTTCCAAATCTACACAGGCTTCAAATTAACTTTACCAACTTGAATGCTGCTAATGCAATCAAACTATGAAAGAAAAGCTCATCCTGAGGGAAGGCAAAAATCAGCTCCCTTCTTGGTCTCACAGCTGTCCCCTCCTCCTCACCATGTGTTCCCGAAACCTGGGCCTGTTCCAGGCGCTAAATGCACTGGAAAGCGTATCCTCGGGCCAGCTGTGATCTGAGCATGGCGCGCTGGCCGTGGGTGAATCAGAAACCAACTGATAGGCCCAGAAACAATGCGGCCCCTTGTCGGGCTCCCGAGAGCGGCCAGCTCCGCCAGCACCCCCCCCCCGCTGGCCAGCCTTCAGCAGAGAGCGATGCCAGGAGGGCTCCTGCGACGTGCCCTGCCCGGTCCTTTCGCGCCAACCCCGTGCTGAACTGCAGCTATTTTCTGTTTTGAATGACACGCTCCTTGTGTTGTGAGAGGAGTGGATGAACAGCAAGCCACGGCCTGATACTGGTATTTCTTCACAAGCTGCTACGGGACAGCCGCAGCAGCAGGATCTGGGACCACGGCTCCTCTGGAATCCCGAGGGCTGGAAACCTCCCGGGAAGCTTCTCCCCATCAGCCAGGCACTGCACAGATCAGTCCTAGGAAACAGATTTTATCTGGCCTCACAGCTTTGCTGATGTTTTGTAGGCTTTGTGCATTTATGATATTAAGTAAGCATTATGGAAATCAAGCAGTGGCACCCAGCCAGAGTCCTCCGTTTTTCCCAGCCAGTCTCACAGCGAGCTGGGCTGCTACAGTTCCCAGGAGCAGCTGCTGCAGGAAGGGGGTTAGTGGTGGGACACGGCTCCCTCTCCTCCCAGGCAAGCTTCTGAGGGGAACAGAGCGCTGTCCTGAGGGAGAAGGGGCCGTGGTCAACACAGATTTGAGGCAGTTTACAAAAGACTGCCGAGAAATTTAATCCTGGTGCTTTAACTATGTCTCAGAATGAATAGTTGTTTGCGTTTGTACTAACACGGCGTGCCAAAGCCCCAGTCAGGATTACCCACTGTGCTGGGCAGGACAGATCCATCTTCAGGGTAAATATGTTCTGCCAATCACTTCCCACTACAGCTTTGATTAGAGACATTTCCCTTGCTTCCTGCCGTAAGCAGCTGCCATGTTGCATCACAGCAGCATTTCAGTGGTGGATAAATATCCCAATACATTGATCCTAGCAAATTTCAGCATAAATGCATGTCTTAAACTGGGATACTTCCAAATAAAGAAATACTGTGCTGGTGCAAGGCACTACTGATTGTCAATAAAATCAAACCTACAGATTTGTTCTCTGTCTTTTAATAGTCCAAATCACTTAAAAATTTAGGAATGTTACATACCCTATATATGAACTATTCTATCATTACCGAAACAGTCACTTGCCTGGTGGGCAGCCCTTATGAGGATAACCAGCACCAGCTCACAAAAGAAATGGAGCAGAAAGTTAATTTTCTTGAAAATTAGTGTTGCTTTGGATGACTGTAATAAGTTCTAATCACATCCAAACTGAATCTGCAGCTGTGGCTCAGACATGTACGTACTTTTCCACCCTACTGACTTTTGCTGTGGAACTTCCACATTTTGAGCTGAAACATCCCTGAAGCTGGCCCTGATATTCTAGTGTAGTCCAGTTGCACCAGAAGTGAAAATTGCCTGGCTAGATCAGACTGCAAAATTTGAGATCTAAATAATTAAAATGCACAGCGAGATGTGTGTAGAGATGAAATCTTTTATGAACTACGTAAGTCAACAAGAACCATGTATTAGGCCATCACAAGAATATGGGGTGCAGCAATTGAATATAAAGCCTACAAAAATGTAACATGAGTAAGTCTTACTAAAACTTATTATCCATTCTACAAGGAGAGCTATCAAGATTTTCTTGCAGCACTGAACTCAATATATTTTCTTTGAATAGTCATGTGTGTGTGACAGAGAGAGAGAGAGAGAGAGAGAGAGAGAGAAGAGAGAATTAGGCTGGAATGCTATAAGGATGTATGCCAAGCTCTCCGCATCTGGAAAGCAGAAAACAGAACTATATTTAGTGCACAATGACTTGCAATAATTTGTGAGGGGGAAAAAAGAAAAGAATAGAAAAGAGAGAGAAAAAGAACAAAACTTGAGTTGCCAGTGTTAGACAATTCAATGAATTATAAAGAAAAAAGAACAATCAGGCTGGAAGAAGGATAAATTAAACCCTGGAGTATATGTTATTATAAGAGCTTCTACAGGCAGAAATGCTGTATAGAGTTAGCAGACATATTTATAAACAAGCTACAGATAATGCATACTTCAGTATAAATACCACCTCAAAGAATGTACAGAGGATTTCTGGCACAGAACAGTTAGGGCATTGACCTCTGCTGTACATTCATTTCCTTTATGTGGCTGAAATGGCCTAAATATGTTCCTTAGTTGGGCATGGGAAACTTTTTCCATAAGGTAATTGCATCTGCAAGGGTAGTCCATGAATGTGTTATGAACCCTTTGTCAAGTATGCCTAAGTTACCATGTGTTCTCCTAGGCCTACTTGTAAATAGCAAAACCACAAAGTAAAAGACTACCTTTTATAGATGCACTACATTCAAAATGAAGATGGTATAACACTTTCTAAATTCCTTATCATAGATCTGAATTTCTAAAAGTTATATAACTAAAATTTCCAAATTCCTTATCATATCTTGGTATAAAAACAAGATATTGAACAACCACGTTCCCCTTCCATCACATACACAGATTTTGTTTTGTCCTGCACTTGATTTGAACATTTCATCAGCTCCTCAGTATCATTCTTGTTTCCAGGCAGCCTCTCAGACTTGAGATCCCAGGATCCCAGATTCTCCATCTTTGGCACTTAAAAGGACATCTCAAATAACAAATGAAACCTGTTTTCATTAAAGCTGAGGCACTGATCTCATGCACACTGACACTGTTTAAAGGATAACTAAGATGAAAGCAAACAGTATTACTGATAAAATTGTAGAAAGACAGTCATATCCATAAATGCCAAAGCACTTTCTGGTGCTCAAATTAATGTAGCTTACAGCTTCTAGGCAGCAGTATGCTGCCAAGACTTTTTCAAAGTGAGTGCAGTGTGCCTCTGTACAGGCATCAAGTCCCTAAACATAGTGAAAAAGAGCAGAGATGTGGGGCCTGAGAGCCTGGGGAAGTATGGTCCCCTCTGCAGTGCCAGGAGAAGAGCAGCCTGTTGCCTTTGAAGCACACACCAGAGCAATAGCCAATTTGAGGAGAAACAGAGAGTGCTTGAGTGCTTGTAACGTTTGGCTGCTTTAGCCTCCAGTCTTTATTTTGCTTGTATTTACAAATAATAGATGGAAAAAAAAAAAAAAAAGAAAAAAAAAGGAAGTCTTTCTGAAACGGACAATTTGGGAAGAAGGCAAAAACCAGCAACCATCTTCCATATGGCTTCACGATCAGCCATCATTTGACAGGACCTGTACGTTCACTTAATTACAAACTTCAAGTTGTGGCTTTTTTAAGCTAGTGCTCTTGTGTGCCTCGTGTGCAGATAGATAAAGGCTGCTTTGGAGATACACTCTTTCTGGCTCCGTGCATATTAGCAGTATCACTCATATGCCAGTGCCCTTCACCCCTGTCCTACAGAGCTGTTCCTAAGAGAGAAAGAAGAGATCTTGTTTCCTGTTATATTAAATTATGTTAAATACATAGTTTGTAGGCTGTACCCTGCCAACCAACCTACCAGCATTTGTGATACACATATATATGTACTGGAGCATGACCAAGCCAACCCACACAAGCCGCAGAGCAGTCACTGTGGTACCTATGCTGCAGTGTGCTCACATGCTCTTCACCAGTAATACAATAAACACGCACAATATAAAACGTTATCAACAGCAGAACAAGGAATGACAGAAGCAGTTTATCTCTCCAGTGGGCTTTGACTTGTCCCACTAGGCAAGGTTACAGTGCCTGAGACTTGAGACTGCACTCGTTAAAGGTGACGCAGAGCTTTTTCTCCCTCACGCTTCCCTCAGGCAGAGCACTCACATATGTCCCGTTTTAAAGGAAAACATACCGTTTTGAAGTATTATAAATGAAAGCAGCTACAGAAAACTGCTATTATGGTCGAGTATACTGATACTGAAGCCTTCGTGCTTCACATTCTTTGGGCTCTGAGCTCCTGCTAGAGTCAGAACTGCTGTCTGCAAATACCCTGCTGAAGTCAGCAGAAGATGAGGATTTACTGTAATCACTGTAGCGCTGGGCAGTGAGTTAGGCTCGTTCCTGAACTGTTTCCTAAGAGATGTTAACCACCTCAGCTGGGTGCTCTTTGTAGTCCTGGCAGAGGTCAGCTCTGTCTCTAAGCACAAATCAGAAAAGTAAATCTAATCTAAACAATTCTCTGTACTGTTCCAGAAGCAATTAAAGGCACTTTGCTTTGTGTATTTCCCCCAGGTGTGAGCAGACACTTCCCACAGACAGTACGTACAGCAAGAGCTCAGAAAACATGAACTCTGCAAAGGAAAGGCAAAAAAAAAAAAACACCACTGCTTCAGCCATGGAAGACTGAACTGGCCAAAACAGGATCAGCTTCTCCAGGCACTGACTACAGCCTATGGTGAGAGGAAAATGGATGCAAAGCATTTCTCAAACAATCTAACTCCATCAGGCTCTTTACTAGCAAGGTAATAGTAACAGGTAAGATACCACTTTTAGATTCCCTGTTATTTAGCAAGACATAAAAATGCAATGTGCTTCATCAACATGCCACCTAAATTCATGATAGAGATCCTGGAATACAGGAAGGTCAGCATCGCTCATCCATGAGCAGTACCTTTGTAAGCCAGCAATGATATGAAAATGATAGAAAAAAAGTGAATGTAAAGTGAATGGTCATTCATTTTAAAACAAACCTCTTAGGTAAAGAGCATTTGGTTGTTTCCTTGTTCAGGATTATCCAAAAGTGGAAAAATAAACACAATTGCTTATAAGTATACCTATATTATTAGGTATATGCCCTATACCTAAAAACTCCCACTGGTCTTGCTGAGAACCAGCAACAGCAGTCCTGGGAATTCAATACATTGTCCATGAAGACCCAGCATATCAGCACTGGCATGTTGTCAATCTTTCAAACCAGAAATCTACCTTTGCAGCTAGCAATCATGATAGAGATGATAAAACATAAGTAGTTTGGGGAGTCAAGATTTTTTTTACATTCATTTTTTAATAAGCTTTTTCTTTTTTCTTTTTCTTTTTTCCTTTCCTTTTCCTTTTTTTTTTTTTTTTTGGTACTGAAGTTGACTCATTAATGCCTTCTGAAGATGATTCTGACCAGTGTGGGATCTTCTGTTTACATTCAAACCCCACAACTCCCTGTTGTGGGGCCCTGCATTTTGGGTTAGCCAATGCACTGCAGGCCTTTCACAATTGGAAACAAATGCACAAAATGGCAGATGGTAGCAAGTCGGGTCTCTATCTGTGTCCTCTAAGGGAACACCAGCTATCCCCCACCTCTATCATCGGGAGGGTTTATTTTACCATTAGATTACCTTTATTTAGCATGGCAAGCTGAGTGCACACGTTTGGCTACATGCAAACAATCTGAGCAGTCTGGAATGTGGAAGAAAGGTGTCACCCTGAGTGCTATAAAGGAATTTTTGGCACGTGAAGCAATACAGTGATCTGATTCTCTAAAACATAATCCACACTACAGCCCAAATTCCCCATTGTGGATTATATCAGTGAAGAGGCTGGTCCCAACATTTTTATGATAGCATAACATCAGGGTCTGGATCTCGGCGGAACTGTCACGAGTTCTGAGATAACAGCAATGATTCAAATGTTTTAATATTGTAAGAATGGGCTCATTTCTCCACTCTCTCTGACAGTGGCGTGGAGAGAAGTTAGGGGACAAGGAGAGGAGCTAGTTACAGATATTTGGCCCTTAGCTGCCAAGCTCTTGCTCATAACAGAACTACTCCCAAACAAAGAGTTAATCCAGCAGAAGATAAAGTACATGCAGATTTATTTCAAATTGTTCTCTTATACACGTCTTACTACAGGCAGAGGGACGGGCAGCTGGTTCTTCTCATGAGGGAAATGTCCCCCTATGCAGAAGGAATTCTCTGCTGGGTAGCTGATGGCTCTAAGGCCATTTTATACTTTCACGTGGCTTAACAGACCAAGGAATTATACTTGCTGGCTTTTATTCAGTTAACAAATATTAAATATTCTGGTTTCATTAACAGTATCCTTTTGAAGCTGTGAAGAGTCATTTAATGAGTGAGACTCTGCTTAAGTATTTACTTCTGTCCAAGATCCCAGCTGAAATTAAAGTCAAAAGGATCACACTAATCTTCAACAGCTATCATAAAATCATTACAGAACATTGTATAATTACATCCTATTTGCAGGTTCATTTTAAAACACATCCTGGCCTGACTACTCTTGACTAAACTTGAGGTGATTTGGCAGAGTTGTGTGGGATTACACACTGAAATTAGCCAAATGTGCACAGGCCAGGCTGGAGGTAGAGGTTGTGAGATTCAGGACCAAATGCTCAGACAGGAGCTACAGCTTTGGTGTGAAACAGCAGGAACAGAGCCGTGAGGAGGAAGTTTGCAGAGTACCTGGGAGTGCTGTGGCTGCCTAGAGCTGGCACTCCCAGTCTTTCACTTTCCTGCCCACCAGACACGTCTAAATATCTTGAGAAAAACAAGAAGCAAAACAATAGGTGACTGTAGTGTGAATAATAAAAGCCTGGCTTTCCTCTTGGAACCTGACTGCTGCTCTTAAACTGCCCCAGCTGCGCTCTCACGGTCCAGGATGTCGGCACAGTTCCTCCAGTGAATCAATGCCTTGTGTCCACTCTGGGGCTGTCTACTGCACCCTTTCCTATACTGTACTCTAAGACTGGGGTGGGTTTCTGGGTCAGAAGATCAGCATTACCTCTCTACTCCAGAAAGCTGGCTTCTGTATGATACTATTCCAGCAACAGTAAAAAAAAATAACAGAGGTTGAAAATAATGCTGCGTATGGGATGTACTGAGTTACCAGCAATATAGTCCTTTGTTCGTAGCAGGAACAGGTCGAGCAGATATTAGAAACACTCACTGACAGATCCAGAGGGTTCTGTGGAAGAACAAAACATTTTCTAAACCTATAATAGACTGTGTGACTGTAAGAGCTGACTCAAATGCAAAGGTTGAATTAGTCCTGGCTGAAACTCCATAGATTTCAGGGAGCTTCCTATAATGAATTTGTCCCTACAACAGACTCCAGTTATTCTCTCAATACCAGGAGCACTCACACGCACAGAACACTCCGAGCTAATATCAGTCTTCACTTACTGTGTGTTTTGATTATTTAGTATTGCTGAAAGAAGATGAAAAAAAGAACCACCTTACGCAGTTCTTTTTGTAACTGTGAAACCAGTTTTTCAAAGGCTGGTGTGCTGTCCCTCTGTCAAGTCCACGAGCACATTGGAATACAGGAGTGAAATCATCAGGGCTGTCACTCCAGGGCTTTTCATTAGGATCAAATCTACTAAAACAGGCACAAAGGGAAAAGAAAATATATATTCCTTGCAGATTTATCTATTAATGCTGGTTGCATCTCTGATGTTTTGGAGAAGGATCAGACACCTTCATAGTCAAACAGCACCATCCAACATATGGCAGTAGATGAAGGTTGCCTTTTGCCTCTCACGTTCACTCTGAATCCTTCTAAATCATCCCTGCCAACACGATACGGTCCTTGAGGATCATTAACATTCTTCAGAAGAGCAAATCTCTCACTTATGTAATAGGTTAGGTTGCACCAAACAGCAGGTATGAAAAGTTCCCTGGGGGAAGACACCTGCAGAGTCTGTTCCTTGACCTTCAGCTCTGCTGCTCCTACAGATGGCTGCGGTTTGACTCAGCACTGCATGAGCAGTACATGTGCAGAATCTTCTCAGGAACAAAACTTAGCTCTTCTGAAAAAGAGCAGCCTTATAGAATTATTTGTTAAGTGACGCTACTTTCCAATTTTCTTTAAAATAACAGTATTCCTCCTTACAGTCAAAAACAACTGAATTAATTCCCCCACTCACTCACTTTGTGAATACGCACATCTCAGAGAGCAAAACTTTTAAACAGAGATTGCTGGTGGAAGTGTCATTCTGTAAGAGCCCCTCAGAACACCAGAAACACATTAAAAACACCCTATTAAGGAGCTGAGGTCCCATCAGCACAGCCTTGAGCACACTATAACTCACGAGTCATCAGTACATGTAAAACTATTTATTCTGACTGTAGCAGGCAACCTAATTCAACTCATTTCAGCTACAGGTAAATAGAATCAACATAAAACTTCCACCAACACTCTTACAACTAAATTTCTCTTGGATTTCCTAAGCAAACATACACAGCACTTCCCCAGGCAACATACACAGATGGACTTCCCAATAAGCAATAAGCGTCCAGCCATATGAGTTTTTCCCCAGCTACTCAATTTGAAACCCTGTCACCCTTGACCTCTGCAGGTTTTCTTAATGCTTCAAAGCTCATTCAACTCACCATAAAATATTATTTCAATGTATAGATATGGGGATGTAGATATTCTTTAAAGACAAATAAAAAGGAAGAGGGCGATGAAGTTCTAGTATTTATCAGGTCAAATGTTTACATGCTACAGAGAGAAAAAGTATGCTATTGATCTCAATATAGTAGCTTTCCTCACATCCTTCAGGGCACATCTGCTCAGTGTATCAGGCACTCCTGTTATCCTGGGAGAAACAGCGGCTGACTTGACAACAAAGTGGAGAAAGGCCACTTGAAATCTTTTTCTTCCTTAGGGCAGCATGGTAGTGCTCTCAGGAAAAAAAAAAAAAAAAAAATTCAACAAAAACACATCTTCACACAATACATCTCCCCAACACCATCTACTAATCTAGCATCTTGCTAATATAGCAAGCATGTATTTTACATTGGGAAGAAGGGAAGGATCTTCACACTTCATTCTATCCAGAGAATTTGTCTTCAGTGGTCAGCTGAGGCTGACCTTAGGGCACTAAGGTGCCCTCCCATTGCATATACATATTGGGAATTTTGGATTCATTTGCTCTTCTTCCAATCCACAGTTCAACTTCCATTAGTTTATAAAAGATCTTCACTCAGCTGTGCTTGGAGAAAAGCCAAGAGTGAGCCTGGCTGTGCCCATGCTATGCAATGACTGACTCATGTGGGAACTCGAACTCACAGGACTGAAGAACAGGGCCCAAAGATTTAGCAGCTCACAGAAAAGCCAGAGCAGTTGAGTGCCAGAAAGTTTGGAAGCCGAGATATGTAGTTAGAAAGGTGTCTGTCACTGTGGTAGGGAAAGTTATGGAAACTGAAAGCGAAGTGGGAGGTTCTGGTTTGGAGTGAAGCAGATGACAGTAGATGAGCATGGCAGCTGGACAGATACAGCTGTATTTCATCAAGATGCATCTTCGCGTGAGTGGCAACAAGAAGCTGTTTGCACACACAACCAAATCAGAGAGGGAAACTAAACCCACACGACATTCAACCTGCCTGACAGAAAACAGGACCTGCACACAGTACGAAGAGACCTTCTGCCTAAATTACCTTGAATCAAAGATACCGGTGGCTATGGCTCTGCTGAACTCCCTACTTTTGAGTTAAGGCCCAACAGCAGTATTTTGGGAGTAAGCAAATCTCTAATTTCTCCCAAATGTCCCATCTCGAGTAAGGGCATAATACCTGGCTCATTCTTTCAGCTCCACCAAACAATGACTGCCAGGAAAACAGCCTACTTTGGTCATTCCTAAAAAAAAAATACTAACCTCTAACACACAGCCTTCTTTTTACTTAGTCTAACTGCTTCTTTTTGGTGCAGATCTTTGTAGATTCCCTTGGTACATGCCAGCTGCAGCCCTCCCCCTGAGAGCAACTTGCTTCTTAAGAGAAACAAATAATTGTACACTTAGAGCGTTTTACAGTTGGAGCATTTCCCAAGTCCTTCCAGTTCTGACTTTACCTTTTTTCCTGGCAGCCTGCACCAAAGGACACGGGCACCTACCTGCAAGGTAGGGTACTAGTTTTAGCTTTGCCTCTCAAAAAACTGACTTTCTGTAATTGCAGGGAGTCACCTAAGGGTACAGGTTTATATAGTGACAGTGAAGAGGCTGGGGCAAAGAGAGGAAGCAGGAATCTCTTAAAAGTATCACAATAAGGCTAGCTGATTCATCTTTGGGAAAACAGTAATCATTAACCTGGTTTCCACCAAACTCTGGGGGATCATTAAAAATATCTCATGGCATTTTCTTCTTTTTTAAAATGGACATGTAGCCTGTTCATATCCCCTGCCACTGTGTTAAAAAATGAGGCACTCATTGGCCGATTACTGTCTGCCTAATGGGACGGGATCTCATCTGTGAACTTTCCTGGGACTGCATATGTGATGGGAGGTACTATACAACATGAGAACCAATGGTTTAATGAATCAGGCATTGAACTGGATCATATGACAAGTGGAATCAATTTCTGACTCTGGTACAGACTTTTATATACCACTAAGAGAGTTCTTTGACTTTTGCTATATCCCTTCTGAGTAAAATGACAACAACACCTCCTCATCATGTATGAATACTTTACCACCAAGAAATTCATTCCTGTTTGTAAAGCCCTCAGTCTTGTACCAGTGAAGCAAACATGGCCAAGACAGGAGTGACTGCCCTTTGCATAGTATAAGCAGCCATTGCAAGTCCCCTCTCGGATTCTCATCGTTGTACACAGTGTGCACTGAATTAAACTATTTAAGCCAAAGAACTATAACGGAGAATATGGCCTTGCACCGCTTCGACAGTGCTGTAAACCTTACTTTCAGTGATTTTAGCTTTCATGGATTTTAAATGATTAAGCAAAAGCATTACAATGCACCTTCAAGTGGCCCTTAATAAATAGGTTTTACTTTAGAAAAAGGTTTCTTACTGAGTCTACCAAGAAATATTTGCATGTAAAATGAAGACATTTGAATGAAAACAGGTTTGTTTATTTTAGAAGGCACTGCAGCCACCCACTGCACAGCTGAGTTTCCAGCACACCAGAACTGGATGCCAAGGAGCTTCAGGAAGGGAAACAAGGAACAGAATGGGAAACCGAGCAGTTTAGCTTCTTTTACATTAATCGCCAAAAGTGGGCAGCACCACTGAAATAATATTGAATAAAATCTTCTCCTAACTCAGAAAGCTTACTGTTTATCTCCTACCCTACTGCCAATGCACAGAAATCCTGAAGCACTGCAGGAAACAACATTAACTCTATGTTTATCCTGAAAAACAGAAGTGCACTTCATGAAGAGTTAGTAGGTTTAGGACCAAAAAGAAGATGCCATATTTGTATTGTAAATCTCCATGTACAAAAGCTACTTTTTTTTCCCCCCTCTTCTTTTTTTCCTGGAATGAAAATAAATTTAAAAAAAAAAACAAAAAACACCTTTTGTGCAGAATGAACACCAATATAGCAGTTAAGGCAATCCCACAGAATTGTCTTGTATGGAAAGCTAGAACATCACCTTTCTAAATAAAATTTCCTTAATGAGTATGAGGAGATGAGACCCCAGTTTAACATCTCATCTAACAGAGGATGAGATGTGTGTTGCTGTGCTAAAATCCTTCCAGGGAAGTACTTCAACTCCAAATCAAGAAGGAACATCACCGTCTCCTGAGTCATCAGCATCACTTCCTGACTTTCTGTATGCATGTTCATAGGAAATCTTTCATCTAATTTTATTTCAAAGCCCAATCCCACTTGGCTAGCAAGCTCAGGCAAGATCCAGCCAACAACAGTATAGGCACAACAAGTTTCAACAAAAATATTTGTTGCAAGAACACTCTTTGATTCATTTGCCCTTCCTTGGCTGAACCTTGACTACACCCATCCTGATGCACACTCACTGAGTGCAGTTACCATGTCAGGATCCAAGTTCAATTTCTGCACTCCGAAGTCACTCCTTCTGGCTTTGAAAACTATCCAGGTGACTGCACAAGGGGCTACAGAAATTACAGGGAGATGGCAGAGCTGGTGTGAGGACCTGCCTGAGAAGCAAAGAAAGGGGAGATACCCACACTCTGCCAGCCCATCCCCATCCGATCTGCCCACAATGTGCTGTTGTAAAGAGTCTGCAGTGAAGCTGGGGATTTGGCACTGACACGGTGTGGAATAGTCATCAGATATTTAAAACAGAGCTGAGAGAACAAAGAAGGGCTTTGTAGTGCAAGGGCAGCACTGAAAACCCTGAGCCTCAGCCAGCCAGCTTGCATGGAGTGTTTGCTAATGTACACAGTGGAGTGCATTCCACTCATTTGATTACATGACAGTTTTATATACCAGGTATATGCAGAAGGTTTTTCTTAACCCTTTCAGTCCTGTACCATTTATAAATCCTAAAAAGACACACATTTCTGCCATTTCATATGTTTGTGCAACTTCAGTCATGGAACATGTGCTGTGGCCAACTGGGTTTGGATGTATGTGTTAGAAATAATCTTATCTATGTTGCTAAAACAAAAGAAGCAATTAAACATGAATTACAAAGCTAGTTCAGTCCTCACTCATGCCGCAGTCTTATGCATTTCTCTTGATTTAAGGAGCAATTATAAAAAGTTTTACTTCAAGGACCACCATAATCCACTCTCCGTATTGTAAAATGAAGGCTGCAGAGACTGCTCTTACAGCCCCCACTTGTTAGACTTGGGGTAAGGGAGCCAGGACCCCCTGTTGGCTAATGCCACTTTCTACATATACTGCATTTTGTAGTTTCCACTGTAAAAGAACAATAATTGTATGTACCCTTCTTGGTGAAGTCCTTCAAGATCCATTGCTAAAAAGTGTTGTCTATAATGAGGCAGTGCTCAAAGCATTCAGGCAAAATCACCTCTCATTTGTATAGTGCGTGGTATACAGATGTGGTGCAGAACCAAGGCCTAAATTTGCAGGGTTTTGGATGTTTTCATGCCAAGTAGTTGAGAAAGGCAAAACAGCCTTACTTTCCTGTTCTACTAATGCACAAAGTAAATTTCTTAGCCATAATTACAATAATACACAATTACATTTTCAGAAGATCTGCTATGGTATGATTCATAGACTCAAAGCTGTAAAGCTATTAAGTTATAAAGTTAAAAGACTAACTTCTGTTAATTAAGTTAAAAGAATGAGAGACACTGAAAGAGATGATTGTGGTTAAAATCTTCAGCACCTAAACTGTTGCCTGTATTTTTAATGTTGCTAACTCATAGACCAATATCTAATTAAGCCCACAGAACCTCTGCAGAGCATTTAACTAGGAATTATTTTCCCGCTTAGCCACCCAGGGAAATAATCAGGGGATGAAAGCTAAAGTGTCTTTCCTGGCGTTTTGGTGTCAGAGGTAGGATTAGAATTTAGGAGTTCTGGGTTCCTGCTCTCACACTGCAAGTATGAATTCATATTCTCGTATTCCAAAAGCAGAGTTTGCCTTGCAGGTGGAAAGGAAGTGTTTAGGGCTGGTGTCTGGAATCAGGTGAACAGACAGAAAGGAAGAAGGAAAGTAGAGGAAGGTGAAAGTTATTGCAGCAGTGAAAAAGTGTACCACATGGGCAAAGAGGACTGGCACATGATGAGTGAGGAGTGGGCTGGAATAAAGGCACTAGCCTAAGCCTCGGTAAGTCTCTCGGAGGTTCTTACCATACTTCGACTGATTTCAGAATATGTCTCAACATGGATGGGGGTATGTAAAGGATTTCAGAGAACAGTGATGGGTGTAGTCAGGTGGTTTTGTACACATGAGCAGGCAGACTCTTGAAGGATATTTGTACATGCTTAAGTTTGTAAAGAAAAAGGAGAATCATCCCCCAAACCAGAAATCAGATGATTAGATGCCACAGGCAGGTTAACCAAAAGACACAGACAGAAAGAAGCAGATATCCTGTTCCCAAAGTAACTCTATTTTTAGTAAAGAATGATAGAAAATTTGATATTTTCTCAGAACTAACTTACAAAAGGAAAGTACTTCTTGAAGTTTCCACCTAAACACTGATAGCTCTTTAAAGCTATTATTAGTTGTGAGATTGTTCTTTGGAAGGCAGAAGAGAATGCTACTTTTCTAATGGTAAAAAGGAACTGGAAGCATCACAGAGGTTCTTATGGGAAAGTCAGATGTTTCATTAAATGCACTGCAGATGCTACATTCAGACAAGTATGTGTGTCCTGTTTCTGGAACTGTGTATTATTCTTAATTACTTTTTCTACTGCTAGATTGTGTAACTTGGAAATAATTTGACAGTTCGGAAAGAGAAATATTTTCTGTTATGGAAATTTGTCTTAAATCATGAGGAAAGGGGCAGGAACTACACAGATTATAGGACTTCTCAGCAGCCTTTAGCTCTAATGATCACAAGATGCTGCTGTCTCAGTTTAACACTCTTTTGTATGTGAATGTAAAAGACTTAAGACTTGTCTCACATTCCTTCTCCTCCAAAAGGGTCATGATAGTCGAGACACTTCTGCAACCACAGAGGCCCACATGGCTCAGTTATCTTCCCCATACCATTAGACATGTATAAATGTGTGAGACACAGCACCCTTGGATGCCAGGAAAGCATTTATGATGCCTGACTCTATACTGCCTTCACTTCAAAACTGATAGCACTATTTCCCAGCCAACTGAATTCTTCAGCTCAAATTAAAGGTGAAGAAAAACCCTGCTGCTTAGTCAAACACAAAAAAAAGATAGAGGTAATGTTGGCAGAGGAGGTGAAATTTTAGACACGCTAGCAATTATCACCCTGTATCGAAAGAACAGACTGCTGCCACAGTGACACAAAACGTCAAGGTCTGTCTGCATGCCTCCCTGATGCAGGATACACAAACAAATATGACAGCCAAAAAAAGCTGATCTAGCTGGTGACCCTTAAGGAACATGGTCCCATTTGAATGTCCGAGGTGATGGACACGTGAGTGTCCAACTCTGAGGACTGGGACACAGCATGATCTTCACCTTTATGGCCTCAAACTTTACTTTCAGTATTCACTGCATTTGGGAGGATTTGAAGAGGTTAGAGTACGTCCCATGCAGTGTTTTGCTTACCAAATAACGAAAACAACTCACCCAGCACAGCTGACTGTACAGATTACCTGGTTTAGTTCAGGGCCTTCAGATCTTTTCAGGGAGATGAATGTGAGAAATTTGACAAGTGAAAGGGATGGATTTTCAGAACTGCCTTAGGAAAAGGTCTACCAGTGGCCATAAATCTCAGTGTCTTCAGGAAACTCCTTTGCTCTCCTGTACAGTGCTTTTAAAACAAGAATTAACATGGAAAACATGGAGCTGTACACACTATTTCTCCTTTCACAAAGGAGAAAGCAGAAATTTGAATGAGAAATCAAGCTGATTATTAAAAGTGTGTTTCATATTGAGGTGATAAAGGCCAGAAAAATAGACAAAACTGAGAAAAATGGCCCTCCTTAATGTAACATTACTTTATCAAGTTACATATATTGTAAATAGCTGGAATTAACATATATAGCAGTTTTCCTTTAACACGGCTTTCCATCACACATGGCTTACACAACACCTAATCCTGTCAAAACATCCCTGGTTGTGCACCAATTAAGTAATGAATATACAGCACTGGGAATGGCATTGGTTAAACTCTGCATGGGAACCAGTAGAGGGAACACATAACACTGTGGCTTTCTGAGTCCTACAAAATAATGGAAATGGCATCTTTTTTCCCCCTCTCAGTGGAGTAATGGAACAGTAGATAAACTGTGCAAAACCACAGCTAAATATTTAGAACCCACAAGGAAAATGTCCTTTGAACAAATCTAGTTATTTCGCTTACAGGCTGGGAAGGAAGAGAGAGACAGAGGGTTTGTTATTGTTATTTCTATTTTTAAATACATACGAGATGCTCAGATACTACATGGATAGGGGCTACATGAGCACCAAAAGAAAGAGGAGTAGGAATTTTTTCCATGAAATTCTCATACCTTTATAGAGGTCAACAGGGCTTCAACCTTCAGCATCAACTTTTCCAATCAAGACATTTGGAAATATCTCAAAACTATTTCAAAAACTATGGAAATACTGCTATATAAAACATGGCCTTCAGGCCTTCTGGAGATATGAAGAGTATCTGGAATTTCCATGGATTTCCTCTAAAGTGTCTATGTTCACTAGCTGCTCCTTGCCCACAGTCACACAGTTACCATTTTTCATTTAAAGAATGCTCAGAGAAGTTTCTCTGATATTTAAATATAAAATACAGACCAACAAGGAAAGATATTTAACAGTTTGTGTATGGTTTTGAATTCATTATTTTATTATTTAATACTCTGTATCTCAGTTCCCCCACCTGTAAAAGACTGTATTTTAAAATCACATATACTTACCTACAAGGACTACTACGAGGCTAATGAATGTTTTTAAAATAGTTAAAGACTAAAGAAAAGCATGGCAAATTTGTGTATTTAAACCTTAAATGAAAATAAAAGGGGAAATGGGAAACATACAGGAAAGGAATCTAAGGTTATCTCCAAATATCAGGACAGAGACGAACAATATAGCATAGACACAAATCTTGGGTTCCCAAACTTCTTGTCCTTGTCAACCATTGAGCATAGACTAGGTTTTGCAGTTGAAAACCCATAAAAATTAGTTAATTAATTACATTTCCCAGTCCAGCAATAAGATTTAATTGATACATTCTCCACAACAACTTGCATTGCTGGCTACCTGCAGCCACATCTCACAGTTTATGCCTCAGCGATGAGGCAAGGCACCTGGAATTTAAAGTCTTCATCAGTTTTGGATCCAACCTACTGTCCAAAAGATGTGTTAAATTTCTGCAACAGATGAGGAACAGAAATCCAAAAAATGAAGCACATTTTTAAGGTATGTGCTGCGGCATCTGAATTCAGCTTTGCTCAGAAATCAAGTCTGAGAAAGTCCTACCACTTTGCATTTCAGGCTCTTTTGCTGAAGGATCTTTTTACTCACATTAGCCAGCTGAGCTTAAACAACATTTGGGTTTATATCATGGATCCTGTTTCATGCCCAGATACGTTCACTGGGACAGAATGTACAGCAAGTTAAGTGATTTTCAGGTTTATATAAAATGCCGAAGAACAAAGCTGGGATGGGGATTCGGGAGTCCTACCTCCAACCCTGGCACTGCTGTCAGCCGTCATCCAGTGCAGCGGTGCTAGCTTAGCTTGTCTGGCCCAGTAATAATGAAAGGAAGAAAGGATTTTTCACTAGGAATTTGGAGTATTTTCTCATTATAACCAACCAGCATGACCAGAAAAATAGCTCTGATGCAATCTGCGGGCCTACTTTCTCACTCCCTGGCTGGCATGGCCTGAAAACGGCGTGGGGGCCACAAGCCCTGCTTCTCTGGGAGAGGGGAGGGAGCCTTTGCAAAAACAAATCGTGTCCACAGAGTCTTCAGCACTGCCCAGTGCTTCAGGGTTCACGGAAAAGCAAACAAACACAAAATGACCCCTGCCTACAGTGCAGGAGCCTGGGGAGTGGATCATCCCTTTAGCTGCAGCCAGCTTTTCCAGCCAAGGAGGACAGGGCAGGGGTAAACCCTAGCAAGAACCCTGCCTCCCATCTTGCTCCTCAGGTTGAACTAGAAAATAGAGCAGGACAGACATCATTTGATATTTTGGAGGTAGAGAAGTGTGCTGTGGGAGGATGATGGCAGTCTGGGGGAGGTTAGCAGGCAGAGGCTTAACGTGCTTCGTCTCGGCAGTTCAGCTCTGCGCGAGGTATTGATTACTGCCCTCAACAAAAGCCAGTCACCAGAGGGAGATTTTCTGCTTTCCTCTCACGGTCACCCTCGACACTAAAGCTGTAGCCGAGGGGCCATCTCCTGGAGCAGGCACAGCAGGAATAATCCTGCAAGGTCGAGAGGGAAGGGCAGAGGCCGAAGGGCAGGGAAGGTCAGCGCCAGGCATGCACAACTTGGAGCCGCCGGAGCCGGTGAAAGGTCTGCTTCTGGGTCCCTCAAGCCCTCCTGCTGGAAACTTAAGCCGCACTTTGGGAGACCGAGGGAACAGGCCCGTGGTAACCTGGAGTAACAGCCAGCTGACAGCGTCTGTGCCGGGACCAGCGAGCGGGGGGAGGAGAGGGCCCCGCGCTCTGTACCCACGGATGTGGCCATGCTGTGTGCAGTTTGCGACAGCGGTGCCTCAGCACGTTTGTGGCTTCTTGTGCAACGAGAAGTTGCACTTAGATAACGAGTGAGGAGATTCCAGATGAAGTAGTACAAGGGAAGTGAAAACTGTCAAGGTTTTGCCCGCTGCAAGGCATGTGCGCGCCTTTTCCAGTACAGATACAAAACAGTGCAAAGCTGCAATGCAAAATTTTGCCAGGCCCTCAGAAGCCCTCAGCTGTGTCCTCAGCTCTGCTGTAGACTTACTCAGCGTAATTCCTCTTTCACACCTAAGCAGAAGTCAGAGCAGATCTGTCGAAGTTAATGGAGTCGCACACCTCGGCAATGGCCACAAGGGACAACCAGACCCAGCGTGTGACTCTGGGTCTCAGTCTTGTGTGCCTACAGTGGGGACAAAGACCGCCACGTACGTTTTTGAGGGTGGCTGCTACGCTCCAGCCTCTGCTTTCTGCCTTGCTGTGAGGCTGAGAAGGTGCTGGGGGAAGGAAGGGCAGAGGGATCATAATGCCCCATACACATACCTGGGCCTCAAACAGTAATCGCTGATGTATTCATTTATCTCCAGTCTGATGCAAGGTAGTGTCCCTGCTCTGCCACTGATTTTTATGTTCCTTTTCAGTTCAACACAAATAGCACTGGAACTAAATTTTTCCAGCTGTGAATAAGTTTGCACAGGCCAAACACATAGTAGATTCAGCCTCCATTTCCCCTGCCATCTATTCCTTTCACCTGGCTGCTTGTTTGGCCTTGACATACACCCTGCTGTACAGTCTGTTTTCCACAATTGCCCGAGACTTCGGTCACGGTGAGACCTCAAGGCCCTCCTTATAGTTCCTACACAACCCAGACGTTGCTCATAACTGAGCACAAGACAGAGAAGGGATGCAGCATTTAATCTAAAATTAGTTTGATCTTCCCAGTAGGAGAGGCCAGGCAGAAGGGAACATGGGTTTGTGTTACCAGATCATGCCAATACTCTGTTTCCAGCAAAAGTCTACTCATTCAGAAGAAAGCTAAAAAGTTAGTGTACCTAGCCAGTTGTAAAATGGGAGTAGACAGAAAGATTCCTCTTCTTTTTCCTTCCTTGACAGGGCAGCCAAAGATACACTATTAACACTGAGAACTTTTCTGCCGTAAATTTGAGCCTCTTTTTTTTCCCCCATCTGATATCACTTATCTCACCATGGTTTCTGGCTAGTAGTGGGGAAACAAGAATTTAATTTAGATATGATGTTTGGATCTGTAACCAAACTTTCTTAGAAAACAGGGATGTTTGATTTTGTGTTTTGATTTAACCCATTATTATGCTGTATGTATCCAATTAAAAATCTGTATATCTGACTCTCCCAAAAGTTAGAGGTCTGTATCTGTTGTTTTGTCTTTAGCAGGAGGAGAATCAAAAAGCAAACAAAAATAAGGAGAGGAGAATAAAAAAGGAAATTTACAAAACACCTTTTTCTGAGGGCAGCTGCTAAATCTCACAACAATATGCTATCTGCAGTTTTGAAATACCATCTCTCAACCTAAAATACTACAAGTCCTGGCTATGAAAGTGCTAATTTCCAAGATGAGAAGCTGGGACACAACCTCATTCCAATGCAGCCAACCTCACTGTGATTTTTCCTCATCATTTTTATCATCCAAAGAGAGAGATCTTCCCCTTCTCCCTGAAATTTACCCCAGATGAGGCGGCACAAAGAAGCAAACTGGCTGCAGAGAAGCTGCACAGGCTGAAAGAAACTGGCTGCTCAGAAGCTGCACAGGCTGAAAGAGGAAAACACTCAGTAATACCTTTTCCTCCAAATGTGCACATTGCACTGCTTATTTTGGGCACGAGTGACTAAATATCTAAAGATATTTGCTGGCATGTTTTTAATCACCATGCTTTTTAATTACTGCATTTTGCTGAAATGAGGTCACAGTGTTTTACCTTTTCCTCCCATGCTGGGACTATTTGCTATGTTAATTTGTGTAGCTTAGAAAAATACATGCACATCCTCTGAGCTGGGGCTGGCACCATAAAGCAAGGTCGATTTTGGCTCTATCCACTTGGCAGCTGGTGAAGGCAAAAGCTTTTGGGTGCGAGCTGCAAAGGCGCATGGTGTGCTGTCCTTAGTGTTGAGAGGAAGCACTGCAGGCACCTCTCCCTGGACACAGGGGATGTGGGGCAACTTTGGCCTCAAATAAAATGTGCCCACCAAGACCCACCTCTCAGTCATCTCACTGCCATCCCCATCTGGAGGGTATGAGGAATGCTGGCCCCTTCCCTCCTGCGCGATTTCAGGGAAAGGGTAGGGCTCTGGCCCACTGATCCATGTCAGCACCATGAGCTAAGCCTGCCACCCTTGTCATTTCTGTCATTCTAGCCCCTGCTTCGGAGTAGCTCTGGATGTGTGCTCAAAGCTGCCCTTCTTGACCTCCTCTTTCTCTACAGTTCTCCTCCTCATCCTCTGCACAAATAACTCCACTGTGTCAACAGCAGTTCAAGTAAAAGAAAGAATTTCAAGAGAGGGAGGACACTGCTGATATGCACCCAGCCCAAGATGTATCTGCCAAGCTCTAGAGCCTTGAGCCAGCTGGCCTGGGCAAGGTGGAGAGGGGAGGAGTCCTATGCCAACACACTGTCCAAATTTGATTTCAGAGAAAAAAAGCCTTTAATGTGACAACACAGGGCACCTTCCATTTCCACACAGCCAGTGCCACTGGCCAGCTTTGATCAGTGCCCTGGCAGGAACGCGCAAGGTTCAGTGTATGCTTAGCCTTCAGTTATGCAGCCTCTCCTGCCAGTCCCAGAAGAAAAGAAAAAAACAGACACATCCATTTGCACCGTTCTGCTGCTCTCCACAGTCTGAACTTGACAACCATCTATGGCCTCCCCCAAACATGGGCTGCTCTCTTGTCCCTGACCTTGGCTGTGAACTCCAGTGTCATTTTTACCTCTGTTGGAGCTTCCTGAGGCTGGACTCCTGCCCTCTGAGCCTGCGACTGGCTATGGATGCACATAACAGCGCTGAATGAGGGGCTCTGGTTATGTGCTGGAGACCCATCAAGACCAGAAGTGAGCAGGAGTGCTACAGTAACAACTTTGTTCAGACCCCTAACCTCTCTAACTCCATGAAACCATTATGGTGAAGGCATCTGGTAAAAAAAAGTGGGACTTTGGTAAAATAACTTCCTCGCCAAGCATTAATGAGACACTCAGCCCCTTTGGAAGGCTCACCCTGGGGTGCATGGTCATACCGCAACACACAGGGTGTTCCACAGCTCTGTGCCCATCCCCTGGTCCCTTTCTTTTTTGGGAATTAGAGCCTGCAGAGGTCAGAAGCGCCAATCACACCAAATGAAGCTGTGGCAAATAGTCCTAAATTATTAATGTTTCTAAATACTAAGTGCACTCAGGAACCAATTCAGCCTGCAGCACACAGGCTGTGCATCAACAGGGTCCCAAAGGGGTTTCAGAAAAAAAAAATTCCCACTAAGGAGTCTGAGGTAGTAATTCTGTTTGCACTAACACATTTGTCTCTCCTATTGATGGAGGATACACACAGTCATGAATCCCTTCACTTGTAAGTGCATCCACTCTTCTCTTGCTGTTTTAGGTGCTCCCCACCCCTGGGAGAGACACAGCTGTCCTAACTATTTTATGCACATCCAAGAGGATAGTCTTCCAACCTAGGATAAGATGGGTACCTTTCAATTATACGGCGAGAGCATCAGATCTCCACATCTACAATCTGACTTGAGTAAAGACTCTGATTCTGTCACTGGAAAGACTGCAATTCATTAACATAGCTCTGCTGTGCACAGTTTGATATTTATCGTTAACCACATCCCTTTAAAACTAACCTTACTGACAGCTTATTTCTGTAAGCTTCCATTTTGCTCTTCATTTAGTTTTGTCCCCCTGTGACTGTGGCGGCTCATACCTTTGGCTCCTCTGGCTACGGACCACTGGCACAACTGGCCTGCAGATAACAACTCTGACTTGGATGCTGTGCTAAAAGTTTGTTGTTTGCATGCAGTTTCAATTTGGTTTCAGGAGGAGCTGATGCTGATTTTTGCTCCTGATTCAGCATTTGGCAGAAGCATGCAATTTTGCATGTTGTAGGAAACAGGAAGAAAGTTTTAACTTCAGCTACTTAGGCTGTATATGCACAAACAACACACACAAAGTGCACGCTACTCCCGTTTATCTCCTCCACACCTCATTTCTTCTGTTCTCTTTCTCTTTACTCTTCTGGGAATGCATCTGTCTCACTTATGCTCATCTCTCTCCCACACCCATAGGCATGCACTGATTTGTTATTGCTAGGTCACTTGTGATTACAGGTCTGGATACACTAGTTTATTGCAGGGTTGTCCCTGGCTTGATAGGCTGTTTGCTGTTTTGTTATTACAGTGCTAAACCTCATTCTCCCATTCTTCCAGTTCGCTATCTTTCACACAAACACACAAACCACCACAACATATTTATTTTGAAATGGCAAACACAAAAACTGACTTGGAGTTTGCAAACAATTTGAAAGGGAATGGGGAAAAAGGGGTTTTGGGCCCTGGAAATGCCAGCCTCCCTGCCCCGCCTGACTTCTCGGAGTGGTTGCCATTTTTTCTGTGGGACTGGAATATAAAGCTCCAAGTGCCGCAAGAGCTGCATGGCCATTTGCTTTGTTTGGCTGCAGAAGCCCAAGCACAGCATATTCATCTGGGAAGCTGTTAGCTGGGGCAGGGGAAAACCACTGGTCCCTTTTGGCTGTACAAACACTGGCAATAGTTGTTGTAAGTTAGATTTGGTCCCCTAGAGCAACAGGCACAAAGAACTGAAAATCTCTCAAAATTATTAATGAGGTATTTACACTTATCAAATATAACAGCAAAACAAAACAACAAAACCCAAAAACCAAACAAAAACAACAAATCAAGCAAAACAAAATGAAACAAAACAAAAAAAGAAACGTGTTTTGGGCCCCTTCCAAAAAAAGGGGGATTTCAAAACCAAGCCTACACCTATCCTCCCAGCAGGCAAAATTTCCGGTCTATTTTGAAAAGTCCTGTGTATACCCTCACTACATTCCTCCTCCTCCCCCTCCCACCAAAAAAAAAGTTAAGGCAAATTTCTGGGCATAGTTTAAAAGCCACAAAACTTCCTCCATGTGTGTATACTCCAGCTCTACTGCAGATATTTGGAGTTACATAAAACTGGGCAGTTAGTGATTCTGGCAGCTGAAAAATTACAAAGTTCAGGGGCTGAGGAGGGTGTGGGCCAAGCTGAAGTTTTCCAGAGCACCGTACCAGATGGAGCAGAGGAAAAATGCTTCTCTCTCGAGGCTCAGAAAGGTGGAGTTAGAAGCTCTGAACTCAAACAAATTGCAGGGAATGTTCTCCGTTCCCTATTCCCTATGAGCACTGTTTGGCAATGCTGGTTATCAGGGATGGTTTGGACCTTAAAAAGCAATGATGTGCCTTTCTGTATGTGGCAATGCAATGCTTTTACAGTGACACCACGGAGACTGACATGCTCCGGTTATCCATCATTACCAGAGCCATGCAAACCTTCTCCCTTATGAGCCAGCAGCGCGTTTCCATTTTCATCTGGCTGGTTGATGCGTAAGGATGAGATCAAAGCTCATCATGTAATAAACTACACTAGCTACCAATCATGCTCCAAGTCAGCACATTTACACCAGAAGATGGTTTTGTGTTAAAACATCTGTTTACAGATATGATGCTAAACATAATGGCTACATTTAAAATTATGGCTGAAGGCAGCTAACTCCTATGATCCAGACTTAAAACTTTTCAGGTAGGATCAGACGCCCTTCTTAACTTCTCTGAGTGCCCACTAGTGTGTTAGTTAACACATGGTGTTAGATGTTGGAATTTTTCAGTGTAAGTAGTCTCAGCTGGGTTTTACTGGGTTTTAAAACATCTTGGCTAGTCAGGCCTCGTTTTCTAGGTCTGGACAGGGTTTTAAACTGTGCTTTCAAATGTGACTAGCTGTGATCACACTAAGGACAAAATAGCATTTAAGCATGTGCTAGTTAACAAATAGTAGAATATTGTGTCCAGTTTTAAGCCATAGAGTACAAGAGAGACACTGGCAAACTGAAGAAAAGTCCAGTGGAAGGACCCTAAAATGGTCCTAAAACAAACAATTTGAGTTCAGCCTGGAGAAGGCTAAGGCAGGAGACTTCAGATAAGATGACAGAATGAGATTAGAATTTGATTATTTTTACAAAAATGCTGTTACAGAAACCAAATTTAGAGATTTCACCAAAGATAATTTGATAATTTGTCCACTAGGAACTGGAATAACTCAATTCATGTGAGTGAAAACTGATTTTTGATTATCATCACAGGCTAAAATGGAAAGTGGCCCAAGCTACCTAGAGAGGAGATGCTGTATATATCACAATACCAACTACTAAAAGTAACTGAATCACTTAGTCTTACAGATGGAGATCTGGTTTAAAGACTGAATTTTCTGCATGGTGTCATCAGTCCTCAGCAAAAGAGGCATGGCAAGGTCTAGTCTCTTTACCTATTTATTTTGAACACACAAAAGACTTAAACTTCTCTGAGTATAGAATCAGTCATCTAACTAAATAAAGCAACTACTTATGTGCTATGTGGTCTTGGTCAAGTCACTCAAAAGCTTACCACTTGAGATTATGGCTCTGCAGCAGTCTAAATTAAACTAACTGTCGGCTTATGTGGTCCAGCTCTGGCTATGCATTCCCATTCCTCTCTTACACCCAAAACATTGCTCATTAGGCCATTCACCAAGTCATTTCACTGATTTAGGGGAGCATAAAACTCACCTAACAAAAAGCAAGTAACATATCCTTTGCCACAAACTGGGATCACAAGAACAGCTAAACCTATAGGTAAGAAGTAACATTTAACCTCATTTCATTTTAGATAGCTGCAAATTTTGACAGGTTTGGGGTTGATTTTTTTGTTTGTTTGTTCCTTTTTGAGAAGGGAAAGGGAAATTTTGGAAAACAAAATAAAGTGCTCATTCTCATATACAAAACATATTCCAACATGCTTTATCTGTTACTATCAGGTCAATTTCCTTAGGAAAATGTTGAAGTGAAAATTAATGAAACTTTGTGAACGCTTGCATGAAAATGTTTGTTTTACAATGAAAATACAGGCATGCCATGACAATACTTAAGTGTGGAAGGGAGAAAGCATTTCAGATGCTTTTTATATCTTACAGAACATTATGTAATTTGTTACTTAGATGCCACTAAGCTACATTAAAAAAAAATAATAAAAAAAATCAGATGTACCAAAAGATATGCAAACGCCCTTTTTTCCCTGTGGTATGGTCTGTAGGATCCAGGGTTCTGACCCCAGTAAGACCCTCAGTCTGGCAAGTAAGTGTGTGACTGAAAGTTGCAGGACCTTGTTGCACCACAGCACTCTCTCTGTGCTGGAGCCCCCTTGCAGACCATGGTGACCTGCACACTCCATTTTTTTTCTTCTCTGCCTGGGATCTGGCAATGACCTCCTGCAACCTAACTCCTCTCCCCACCAGTGTTTTCTCCAGGCTCTGAGTTGACCTGGCTAATGCTTTTAGCTGTGAGGAGATGAAAAGAAGGTAAGAAAAAAAAGGGGGAGAAAAAAAAAAAAAGCAAGCCCTGCAGATGAAAGTCTGAGGCAGTGTTTTCCTTTCCAAAGTGCTGCTACATTCCCATAAGCTTGTGGTTTCCTGCATTCTGCTGGAGGGCTTTTTTTTTTTTAAAATCCTTTTGGTGATATCTGAAGAGGGAAAATGTCCAGCACTAACAGGAGGCCTTTTGTTCTATTCGTTTCTAAGTGGACTTTAACCCAGTTACTACAGACTGAGTCACTGTAGAAACAAATAAAATAAAAGCTCTCTGTTTTGTCCCTCTGGACAGGTCAGGGACATGTTAAGTTCTGTTCTCCCTTTCCTGCTTCATGGAATCAGTACTAGACCTGGCATTGCACTGCACTAATAATGAACATAGTTTATGGCTGTTCTTTTTTATATGTCCTGGCAACCCCTACAGAGTTGATATTTCAATAGAGCCAACATTTCATTAACAAAATAAATGCACAAGGGCTGTATCTATGGGTAACAAGATAAAATTAAATGGAAGAAAGGCCTGCTAGCAGGGACCAGTGAGATCTGTGTAAGCATGACACATAAAGGTGCATGTCTGAGCTATTTTGGTACTTTCTCATGTCTCAAATCTCTTAATAACTCACAGCAAACAACTTCTTGTCTCTGAATATGACTGTAAGACTCCCTTGCCATCAGGCTGAATTTTAAGCTGAATTTGAGAGTTGAATTATGATCATTCCCTGCAGTTCAGTTTGCTATGACAAGTTATATCCTGTCACCATACATCCATTTTAGGATAAATCACAACCTATTCAGATCCCAAACATCTAAACTAAAACAGATCTAAAAAAAATAAGCATCCCATTCATAGGCCTGTGGTTCCCTGGGGCTTACTGAGGCTCTGGAAATTTTGTGCACAAGAGGACTCACAACTGCCCCTCCCCTCCCCCCTTCTCTCACCAGCCCGCCTTCCCTGGAAGCCTTTTTAGCTCCTCAGCCTTCCCTTATCTCTGTACTCCCAGCACTGGCCAAACAGCTGCCTGCTGCAGCTGCCAGCCCAGAGGCAGGCTGTAGGCTTGCCTTCGCCACCCTCTTGTACCCTCCTTTGGAGCTGGTTTCTGCAGTGCTTATCTGAAGCCACTGTGTTGCTTTCCCACAGCACCCTTCCCAGTCCAGGGTACTCCAACTCATTTTTAAAGTGGGCCATACTGGGAGGGAGCTAGCAGTAGGTGGGCCAGCAATGCCTTTAACAGCTGTGGAGTGGGCATGCATGCAGAGGTAGGACAGCAGGAGACTGGGACACTTCGCAGGGAGAGTTTTGTATCAGCACATGACTGCTCTGTCAGCACAGAGAACTGAACTCAAGCAAAGCCCAGACTGTGCCAGGCCATGGGTGTGAGTCAGCAGGAGTTTCACATGCGGCCAGCATCGTGCCGGGCATGGGAGGGCAGAGCACAGAGGGACAGGACTGCACCAACACCAGCACTGCTGTGCAGTTAAAGCTGCGCTTAGCACTGCACCAGGCCTCCTGCTGCCCATTCTCTCTCCCAGTTCCCAGCAAACTTGTCCTACAGCCTATTGTAGAGGTTTGCTGGAGAGCACAAGTACTTTGGCCATTTCTCCTTTTCCCAGTTTAGTTTCATGTGCCAGTCTTGGGATTCCTCAACCCTGAAACAGTCCAGAAACTTGGTCCAGAAACTCTGCCCTGCCAGAATAGCTAAGGGTAAAGGGCTTGCACAGCAAATGAAAAGTGAATGTGAACTCTTACCCTATTGACTTGTTAACACTCTATTCTGTCTGCAGGAGCCTATCAGTGTATACGAGCTGCAGCACAAGTTGTGGAAAAACAAATCAACTGGTGAACAAAGGTGGTTAGAAGGGTCTGCAATCTTGAGGCTACTCTGCATCATTATCCCTACCTTCTTACATTTCCTTTGGTTTATTCTGTAATAGCCAAAAGAGACCAAAATAGAGTCTAAGTTCAGCATAATTTGGGAGTGTAGATGGCTGACTGCTCTTTCCGTGTTGTGGTAGCAGGAAGGAACACCAAGAGAGCATCTTGCCTTACCTTGTTCCTTGCTACTACATACAACTAAGATGGTCCTCACACCACTCGGGCCAATGGAAAAGATGCGAAAGAAATTCCATCCCAACTAGAGAGCTGGACAGATTTCAGAGCCTGTCAAGAGCAAGTAAAACAGCAAAACATTCTGAAGTTCAGATGGCAGATTCTTTGGGACAGTTTCCAAGCAAATTTATGTTCATTTCTTGGCTGAATCCAACTTTAAACAGAAATTAGAACAGTGAACATGGAGAGAAGTTTGTGACCAGCAGAAGCAAAACATCTGGGTTTTTGCTGGAGACAACTGAACTCCAGATGTTGTCAACATCACAATTCTAGGAGTGCCAATCGCTTTGCAAGCTGCCCTGAGAAAGGTCATGTCACTGAACTCTTGGTGACTGAATGGCTTTTGTACGGAGAACTCCTCTCCCAGATGTGCAGTGCTTGCTGGAGTTCGGTGCAATTTGCTTTGTTACCAGATTAGGCAGAGGGGAAAGAGAGATCACAAGGAGATATTCTACTTTATGAGAGCAAGCTGGTCTCATAGATCCTGCATGAATTGTGCTTGTGCTAATTCCGTTTGATACTTGCTGAACACATTCCTTGATACAAGATGCTGCCTCAAGCTGTCAGTGAGATAATGAAATATCGTTACATCAGCCTGGTCAGTTTATAGGAATGGCACTCGTTAACATAGATACAGTTTACAGATCTGAATCAATGACGACATTGACTTTATGTTTCCCTGGAGGACATTGTGCTACTGAGAGAAGTACTAACATAAGTTCATGTTAGAGCATGTCTTGCCAGCAAGTAGCATAGACAGAAGGAAAACATTTTAATCTCCTTTCAGGACAGAGGTCTTTCTCAGCCTTGGGTTGTAACAACTGAACTCCTTAGTTCCAGATCACTTCTTTTGCTTCTTAATCTTTGAGTCCCTGACACTGATAAAATGCTGATCATCAATTTTAGAAGCACTGTAACCCTCACACCACGTGTCATCTGTTTCCCTTCAGTGTTGCACACATAGACCCCATAGGCCGTGTTTGTGCATGTGACAGAGGAAGGAAAAAGAGAGGACACATGATCTGAGGGTTATAGTGAGACTACGTGCATCTGCTTTAGGACGCAATGGTATAGCACAAATGAATGCAGTGTGTTTGCATGACACGGAGGCACATGACTAAGCATACCACTGGACAGCTCTGTGAAGATGTCAGTGGAACGGATTCTCTTTTGTAAAAGCTGGTCTCCCTGCCAGATTTTTTTTTCAACTCTACAATTACTTCGCAATGTTAAAAGCTTCAGAGTGAAATCTGGTTTTTGACACCGCATATACTAGGAAGGCTTAAGAATTGTCTGTTTACTATCTGATGCAGAGTCAAAATGTGCCTCAGTGAGAAGCACTACACTTTATATAATAAATTGATTGGAAAATGGGTTTCAGCAGTAGAATAATATAACTTGCATCCATTTGCCTCTCAAGAAGGGATGCACAAAAGAATCTGTCACTTAATTCAGTAGAGTGTTCAGTGGGTCAGCCTGGGAACGCACTTATTGACAAAAGGGCACATTATGGCTTTAGAGCTTGTTGGAATGAAGCAGGCTTAAATATGAGTGCGTATACAAATTGTTTTATCTTATAAATTGCTGGTTGCTCTTTCTGATATACTCCAACCTGCAACAGCCTCTTGCTCAGAAAGTAACCTAATCCGCACATGAACTGAGCTTCTTTTCCTGCTTCATTGCTATCACAAACAGCTGTTTTCTGCCTATTTGCACTTCATGCACAACTTCAGTTACCTTTTTAATTTCATAACTACTGAAGTAAGTTCATGATGAATTCTAACAGTTGTTCACACAAGGCTGCACTGCCTACATTTAGTATGCATTATACTCAGAATTGAAGTTTAAAAAGATTTTGCATCAGCAAGCGAACAATAAAAAAACCAGAAAGCTATTTGAGCAGAGGAATGAATTTCTGCTAAGACCTTTGACAGTAGATTCATTGGCTTCCAGCTGATCAGACAGACTTTCGGCTACTAGCTGGCTTTATTCTTGGGCAATCTGAAGACATTTGGGTAGTGCATTTTAAACCAATTGATTGTTTTCTCAGAGTCTACATAGGGGTCGGGAAAAAGGGGAGTATCTTTCTTGCTAATGTTAGCTAGACAATGGCAGCTTAACTGTAAAGCCCCCTAAAAGAGAATAAGCCTATTGTGTCCCCAGTGTGTTTCCCACATTTCAAAGGCCACTAAGTAGCACCAGCATCTTTGCCTCTGGGTTACTGAGAAGACAGACTCTTATGCTTATTAAATGATGGCTTTCCCTAATGATTTGAAACAAAAAAGGCACACACATACGAAGCCAGAGATGTGCACAGGCTTCTCCTGCCACAAGGTCAAACACATGAAAAGACACAACAAAAAGTTTGGCCCTGAGATACCGGAGTGGACCCTCTCGCCCATCTCTCCCACACCAGCCCTTACCCTCTTTTCTACTGCGAGAGCCCCCGGTTCCAGCACAATTAGGCGCAGCACCAATGGCATTTCTGTTGCCTCTCCTTCCACTTGGCTTCACTGCTGAGAAAGAAGCTTGTTCGGCGGGGAGGCGGGCACCGCTGCCTGAATAGTTTCTGAAGCATTCATTATCTCCCGCCTAATTACATGGCCGACATAGTGTTGTTGTTGTGGGAACATTGCATCACATTAATCAGCAAGGGGATGTGCCAAGATGAAAGGGTCCCCTTGTGTCTGCTCTCTGCTGTGGAAAATGGGCAGGAGGGCGGGGGAAGGCACGGGGTATTTATCAAGTCCCAAGGGAGGGAAGGCACAGCGGGGGCACCCAAGCTCAGCCCGGCCCTGCCGCCATCTTCCCAGGCCAGCTCTGGTAGCACGCACACTTTTTGTGGTCACGCATGGTGGAGGACTGACAGCCTCGGAGCCTGAAATCCTTCACCACAGCAAGCTATGAGCAAGGGCAGTGTTGCGGCCTGCTGCTCGCCTGCTCCTCCATAGCCTGTCCTTCCCTCAGCCCTCTCTGACCAGGAAGGGGAGCTCCTCTTTGAACAACCAACCAGACATTCGGCTTCCACCCGCCCTCTGGGCTTCACAGAAAGTCACTGTCCCTTGAAACACCCTCCAGACACGCTTTCTCCAACAGCCTGTGGGCCAAATGTTAAATAGTAGCTGCAACCGGCCTCACAGACCAAGGTCAAGCTAGTACCCAAAAGCAAAAGTTCAGTTTCTCAAAGCCTGGTGGTGAGAACCCCAGTTCGCCCACATGGTGTAATTTTTAAATGGACTCTTGAAATCTGAGAAGAGATCTCATTTCCTCCTATCTTTGTCCCATTTGCAAGACATTTAAAAGGCTTTGTAAGGCCTTGCATAGATGCTTCTGTGTGTTGGGGCTGGGGGAAGGGCTGAGGCATCTACACTGGGCTGTTTGGCACCCTGCAAAAGACCGGGTCTGACTGGAATACCAAGTGCCAGTCCTCGGCTGAGCTGTTCATTGCTGTGAGATGCAACAGCAGCACTCCGGAGAGAATGGGGAAAGGTGATGGAAAAATGAAGACATTACAAATGCAGTTCCTTCCATCCATTAGACTCTCACATTCACTTCTGATTCAATCATTTCAGATCAGCCCCCTTTAAAATCCTCCAAGGACTGGCACCAGCTCGGGCTCAGATCTCTTCCAGCTTCCCTTCCTGCAGGCTGCCCACCACAGCATTTCTGCACTTAGCTGTGCTGCAGGTTGGCTTCAGTTGCTTTGAATGTAAGCGTCTCCAAACCCTATTGTTTTTGTAATGCATCTGGCTTATTAATGCAGGCTATTAAAGCCACTTTGGAAGCAGATTTACTGAGATGCAGATAAGTTTATCTGCCACAAAGTAGGTGTGAACGCCAGTTCCTGCTACAGTGACTGTTGCCAAGTCCTCCCACTGGTATCCCATGATCTTTTGTGGACAATTGGGGCAGCCTGCTTATCTGCATGCCACCTGTTGTGCAGGAGTCACCCTGACCCAGTGCCACCTTTCTATTCAAATACTGGTGCCGCGTCAGGTGGTGTTCTTCAGATTTCAGCACACAGGGAGCATCACTTGTGTGGTGCTGGACGGTCCTTTGCTAAGAGACTTGACTTCATTGCCCTCTGGTGAGAGGAGTACATACAACAGGGTCTCTGAACAGGTTTTTTTTCATGGAGATCAAATGGGACCTGCATTCTACATTACAAGTGGCAACCAAACCAAAGAAGGGCAAGCTTCCAAGATATCTTGTTGCATATAATGTAAACCAAGTTGTATGGAGCAAGAAGAGATTCGCTTTCCCTTGGGCACATATATCCTCAAAAAAAGCCAACTCTGAGAGCTGTCTATGCACTTGCTAGCTTTTCTCTGCTGCTCAGTCCTTGACAGACTGGGCTGCCTTACACACAGTGCCCTTGGTACTGTATTACTCTTCCCTCAAGCTGCCAGGACACTGGTGCTCTGGCCATCTCCTTCCCAACAGAGGCCCTGGAATTCAGCAGGACGGGGAGCAATTTGCCATGTCTGTGCTCACTGAGGGCTGGGCAAAGCCCATGGGAATGGAATCCCAACCCAAAGACAAAACATTGTTTTATCCCTGGTGGCATTAAGGTTATTATCTGAACAATAACTAGCTGTCCTTTTTGTCTCACTTTCGCCCGACAAAAGTGAAGTACTGAACTGAGATCACTGCAATATATCCTGTGCTAAAACTGCCCAGTTTACATAGGAGAAAAAAAGCCTGAGAGATAACATAGTCAAAGAACTCTGGTCTCTAATCTACGGGATAGATAAAAAGACAGAAGCACGAGGAAGATGTCCTACAGCATGATACAGGAGAGATGATGACAGGGAAATGTGTCAGACTTTATAATTACTGCTAATGAGGTTAATCTAAGGGCAACTAATCCTGTGGGAGAACATGGTGTCTCGGGGATCAAGGTCTTCTCTGAAATACAGGAATGTTTTGCAGCCCTCGACCTCTAATGCCTCTCTCCTTCTGGGACACCCACAGTCCCCCGGCTCAGAAATGCCTCCTATTCTCTGAGCCACCCCAGCAATATGCAGTCAGAGATTCCTACCCCCTCCAAGGTGGCGGCTTATCTGTTGGCATCCTGCACCCCAGAGCAAAGAACAGGTTTGCCTCCTGCTTGCACTAGGTCCTGACTGCAGAGGCACAAGCCTGTGTGTGCACTGTAGTTTGTTTTGAAAAGTGCCTTCTGATTTGTTTTACCACCACTGCCAGCTATTCCAGGTCTCCAGCTTTGTTTTGGCCCATCAGTCAAGGCATCATGAGGACCAAATGCAGATGTGCCAAATGAAGAGCTCCAGTAAGAGGTCTAGAGTAAAAACCTGCTCCGTTTCCATTTCCTTGTCCTTTTCATGGGCCCCTCTCACTGCCACACTTGTGACTACACAACACTCCTGCAGCAACCTTTGTGGATTAAACACTGTACAAATCGTAGTGCTTCTTCCAGTTTTTGGGACTTAACTTTGAAGCCAGTCTTTTCCACAGGCACCAGAAAGGTGACAATACATAACAAGCATGGGAATTCTTTGTTTTGGCACACAATTTCGTTGCTTCTGATGAGAAAAACTATCTCAAATATTGTTGATCCCAGCAGAGGGAAGGGAAATGGGGCAAGTGGCTGCTCCACCCAAAACTTTCCAGTCCCAAAGTGGAAGTATCTCCAAAGGTCTCTGGGAAGGCCCCACTGAGGCACATCTGAAAAGCCCAGGACAGATCCCTAGCACAGGTATGTTCTGTTTCATTGTTTCACCCCACTCTTCATGTGACAGCTTTCTTTAAAATCCCACAGTACCTCTTTGTCATCTGGAAATATCATTTCTGGCTCGCTTTCTTCTTTTCTTGCTCTCTGATTTCCAAAGGACTCTTAACTGAGAACCTGTTTTCTCCCTTGCCTCTACACTTTTGTTAACTCCACTTCACATATTCTATTACAAAAAAAATAAAATAAGACTTCAACCAAAAAAAGGGCTAAAGTCATTTGACAGTAACTGCAGCATTAGTGCCTATCTCTCACTGGTGCCAAAGGTGAGAGGAATTTTAGTAATTCAATAGATAGATAAGATAGGAGAGATTATTTGATTTAGTATTTGGCTGTACCATCTTTCTGAAATACAGTGAGGCTAAAAGAATGCTAAAGGTCACACGATATGTTTCTTAAGGTAAATGAAGTAACTTTTTGTAAAGGGATACGTTCATTCCAGGTGCAATTATAATATTTTTAACACTTTGCTGAGAGTCACCCTTTAAAGGAAGTTCTTGTCCCACAGCTCTGCAGCGATTTTTAAGTGAGTACTTTCCCTCCCTCCACATCCCCACACTAACACCAAGAGTGCTCACAAGGAAATCCCAACAGGCAGACTGTTATTCAGGCCATTTCTGCATTTCTAAGGCTCATCGACCTTTCTTTTGTCAGATAAAAGCTTCCCATCTCTTTAAGCCCTTCATTCTTGAAATAGTCCCACAGAAAAGTTGACATCCTTGGCAAGGAGAGTGAAAAGCAGCTTGTCCGCCCTTCCCAATAGGCCAGGCTGGAGTTGTTTTAGCCTGTTTAAATCTCTCCCCTATTTATATGCTAATGTTCTGGTATCAGCAGAAAGTATAAACAGTGTTGTTTACAGCTCCCTATAGTCTGTGAGCACCAAGCTGCTAGGAGAATACAGTGTACTGGCCAAAGCGATGTATTTATTGACAATGAAAACGGCCACTTCTAAGACTCAGAGAAACAAAACTGAACTGTAAAAATGCAGTGTCAGCCAACAATATAACCGTACAGAACAGGATTGGCAAAAAGCCATTAGCCAGGGGGTCAGTAATGGGCCCCGGGGAGCTACGAGACTTCATATTTAACAGGGAGAGATCTGGGGAGACCTTCAGCACAGAGACCTCTGAGAAGAGAGCATCAAGCTCTTTGGCAAGGCGGCTTACATGCTCCATTTGCTATTATTGCAGATTTTTGTTAGTGGATAATGGCTCATAGCTTGGCTCACAACTCTCCTGGATCCTGAAGTGAATTAAACTCTCCTAAGAAAAACAGCATGGTCTAAAGGAGCAAGCACAGGAATTCTTGAGTTCAGATCTTGGCACTCTATTTCGCTATGTGACTCTTTCCACCAGGAGAGCATTAGTTATTAAAAATAACAATAACAGCAAAACCAGGAAGCAGTGAGGATGTACATCAAAGATGTTTGTGCAGTGTCGAGCTCTCTGAAGACATTAGACACCGAGCCTGTCTCTACATCAGTCAACAAAACGTTGCCCACTGTAATGGCACTCCCTGCTCAAACCGGGGGAAATACCTGCTTGCATCAGCAATGCCTTATCTCCCAGGAAATAAAGACTAAAAAGCCTTAAAAAAATCCCATTTACCACAGTGTCTACTGTATGCAATTCTCTCATGAATACAATCACCAATGAAAGATGCTAGACTGGCTGACCTGGCAATCATTATAGAATGTTTTGGTTTTGTTTGTTTTTAACTGAAAGATTGAAAAAGGTTGTGACAAAGTTTAACTCTCGTTCTTCTACCACATACATGTGCGTGGAGGCATCTGGGTAGGGCAATGTGAATTTGCTTGGCTGTTACTGGAGAACTATCCATACGCTCTCAATTAAAGGAAGCCACCTACTCAGCAACTTTGCATCAGCACTAAATTCGTGAAAGGGTAAAATGCCAGAGGACCACTTGCGATGGCATTGTGCCTTGTCAGAGCAGCACAGTCACAAAACAAAGTTTGAGGTGCTGAACAATGAGAGTATTATATTGGCAAAGATGTGCTTTTCTTCCAGTGGGAATTCAGTCACTAAGTGCATCAAGAGGATTTACAGCAACCTTTTGCTGTAATAACAAGATATAGGCCTACATGAAAATCCCATGTTTGGCTGTGGCACACCGGCTAAGACTGTGCTGTCTCCTTCTTGCAGTGAGTTCCCAAAGAAGGAAATTGCTTATTTCTGCTACTACAGTATGTCTGAAATCAAGGAGTAGTCTGGTGGTGCCATGCCAGATTTTCCAATGCATAAAGTTTCTCTGTCTCCCGAGTTAAAGTAATCTGCATGTGGTCTTGCACATATTACTTACATCATCTTTTTAAGAAACTTAATCCATCCAGTTTCAAGCTTTGAAGTTTTTCTGTACAATGTAAAAGGGTTAAGTCTACCCAGACTGCGTCAGGTGCCCTGCACGCATTACACCGCGTATTTTGTGGGATTACAAGTGCTTATCAACTGTGCAAATAAACCAGTCCAGTGTATTTATTCCACTCGAGATTGTCTGAAACTGGTTCATTTCTAATAACTGTCAGCTAAACCACTAAGCCAGGTGGGGATGATTCTTGTTGGAGCCGTTTTGAGCTCTAACAGCAGTTTCTAAATCTCCTTCCATTACTTATTATTAATTACTGTTTGTTAAGCACCAGCAGTGCAATCAGGGCTAGGTAAAAGACAAATAAAGGCAGCCCCCGTACCAAGGGGTTAACCTTTAAGCACAAGGCATATCAATTAAGATCACAGTATGAACAGCAAGAGACGCCTTGAATCTGAAGCCATGAGCCGGGATTTCAGTGATTGTATTTCTGGCGTCTGTGTCTGTAAGAGGATGAAAAGGCACAGAAGTGTTTTGGGGTAGGTGGGGGTTTCAGTCAAATTGAAAACTGACGCACCTAAAACTAAGAGAGAGAACTGCAGATGCACTTCTTAGATATGAGTCTACAGAAATATTAATAAAGAAAAGGCTAGAATGTAGTCTTACATAATTCATTGCTGCTGGGACACGGGCCGGGAGGGAAGAATGGAAAAAACAGTCCATAAAGATGCCAATAGTTTCTAAGCAGAAACATCTGTTGAAGTCTTAAAAACGGCCAGGCCTGCAGCAAGCTCAGCAACAGGAAAGCCTGTAGTTGATCACCCCTACCCTCATCAGTCCCATGCGCCCCTGCCCCTGGGATCCGCTCGGAGCTTGGAAGATAACTGACACCATGAATCAAGCCCGGCTCCTTTCTTCAAGGGGAAAGGGGAGGAACGGAGGGCCAGGATGGGCGTCCGAGGAAGACGAATGATTATTTGGAATGGAGGTATTCAGGAAGAGTTACAAAAGAGTAAGGGAACACGCAAAGGGAGACCTAGTGGCTTATCCACTCTGCCCCAAAGGGGCCAGTGCTTGGAATTTCCATTGCTCTGTCCAGTTTAATTTTAAATGTCTCAAAGCAAAAGGCCTTGCTCCCCTCGGGAGGCTATTGCAAAATCCCACAAATCATCTGTGTCTTTTACATGACTGCCCCTTCCTTTGTGATAGTTCATTTAATTTCTTTGTTTTCTCTTGATATTCAGCACTGCCCCTAGACATATCAGTTCCAAACAGCAATTTCTTCTTCCTGAAAACATTTTTCTCCCTTCTCCTGTCTTCTCTCAAGACAAGAGCTATCTTAAAAATATCTGTGGAAGTTATTATTTTGTACACCTCTGCAGGATCTGCGTCTGCCTGCGGGAAGGGAGCATGGTTCTGTTGGATCTTACAAGGCTCTGTGAAATGGGGACCTCAGCTGCTGTATTACAAGAGCAGTATAACTTGGCAGAAGTTCTTATAAAGCAAGAGTTTGGAGCCTTCCCTTCCCAATTGCTGATCATTTCAGATGCCAATTTTGGCAAACTGCTTACTAGGTCATGTTAAAGCTTCTTTAAGTGTATAAAACTTTAACCACCAAGAAAGCCAGACTTCAATCAACAACAATGAAAAGTTTAACTACCAATCTCTGGGTAGGAGATTCCACTTTTCTTTCAAATCCAAAACTCGAACAGCCTACATTATCCGTGGGATTGGGCAGCAACCTAGCAGTAAATTTCTGAGTTTATAAAGGATCCTCTTTTAGAGTTAGTGGTGACTGAAGAATCATGAGAACTGTATTTCACTTCTCAAAAAAGGTAATACTCGAGTGCTTGGGATTTCAAAAGTATTTACCCTGCACTTCTGAAAATCTAAGCAGAAGCCTTCCCCTCCCTTGAAGTAATCTCTAACGTTTTCCTGTTTTTCCATGTAAAGAGAAAATAGCTTTTCTATGTAAAGCTAGACCAAAGGGTCAACATATGACTTCGATTGGAACTCTTGCTGTGATGTTAACCGTGCAGTCCACAAACAGCGTAACAATAACACAAGTGAGCAGAGCGGGAGCAAGCAGAGTAGTAGTTAAAGTCATCAGATGCTCAAAAACAAACTCTGCAGTTTCCACTATTCATCAGTTTTCGGATTTTGACCTAAGTCTGCACTCAAATTGGCACTTTGTGATTTGCTTCCTGGCCCAAATGCCCAGAGTCCTCAGCGCTGAACATCAAAGAAAAAGCTTGCTGCTTGAGTGGCTCCCTTCCAGCCTGCCTGGCTCTCGGCTCTTCCCCATCTTTTGCTTTTTTCATTAGATAGGCAGCTTTGGATAATAAACTATGGAACTTTGCAAAGCTTTGGGGATCCATTTATCAACTTTTGTAAGATTTTTTTCCACCTTGACACTTTTGCTTTCTGGCTATTTCTAGAAACACTGGATCGAGGAGGACTTCCTGATAGTGACCTCGTTTATGTTTTCAGTTGCGGAGCTAGTTATCCTTACTTCAATGTCAGCAGTGGTACAAATAACATTACTACAAGTAGAGTTACTAGACCTAGTTTTTCATGTCACTCAGTTCAAAATAACTGACCAAAAGGCCTTATCAGCAGCTTGGCTTCCCTTTCAGGTGTAGAGCAAAGTTTTCACACTGCATGTGAGTCACCGGATGACTTCAAAGAATGAGAAACACAAAAGGGATTAGGGAGCTTCTTGCTTCCCGCTATTGCTCCTGCAGATTTGTAGCCAGTCTCAACCGGCTGCCTACATCCAGTCTGGGCTCACGAAGCCCCAGTTCCCTGCAGGTCCTCTGGCAGCACACAGGAAGGGAACGGTCTCCAACAATGCAGGAGTAAAGGGAACTTTTAACTCAATGTTAAGCCTCTTAAAACATGAGCTGAGGTTCCTCCAAGATTTTATTAAATCTGCCAGCCTGTGAAATACTGCCCAGTGGATCAAAGACACAATGCGCCCTTTCTTAGTTTGTGTTCAGCTCTTCATGGATCTCCAAAGGGCAGTAGGGCTGCAATGTCTCGTTAGGTCAGTCATTAAATACAAGGAACCCAAAAATTCACCAGAGACCAAGAGTCAGGATGGGACTCTGCCATCCCTTCAGGAGCACGATGTCTGACCCTTTTAATTCATCTTCACTCCCTTCTCCCCCCAGTACACTGAGAACCACTCACTGCTGCTGATGTATAAAACCCTGCCACGACAACTACTAAAAAGGGCAGCTCCACGCTGGCATTGATCCTGCCTTCATCTCACTGCATTCATTGTCTATGAGAACAGAGGCAGGATTAGAAGGGGGTTTAGAGTGCAACCAGGCAGTAAGATTAATAACTGCTCTTGGGTTCATTCATGATCAATTGAGTGTGTGTGAATCTGCAGAGGACCTTCTTTAAACAATCAGTAGGGATAGTAGGGGCAGTTGTGGGACCAGAAATCCAGCAAAGCACGTTTCAGTTACACAGCATTTCTTGTAGGAAGGAATTACACGTTTTGCTATCTCTAAGTCTGCAGATATGGCTCTGCTTGTGTAGATCTGCTGGTATTTACCCCCAGATCCATTATATACCCTATATTCCCCAGAAAGTCCACTGACTCCAAGGGGCACACAGTCAAGCCTTACATGAAGGAAAGTTTGCTATCAGGAATACTTCCAGGTACACACTCGAAATGTGTCAGCTACTTTTTAAACAAATTAAACACCTTAAAGCCTACAGAATAATGCATTTCACCAGATTTATCCCAGCTTTATCTCCTACAAGTAAATACAGATAAATCACATGATCTCGTTCCTTTTCCTGGAGGGTTAAGCATTTCCTTTATGAATTCTTGTATATGTGAATACAAGATACAGCATGTACAGAGGTCACAGAGGTGACTATTAAATGGGTTTTCTGTGAACCACCATGTTGATAAGACCTGGCTGCTCAAAGTTCAGGAGTTGCTCACGTAAAAATGAAAAGCGCAGCCACATGTGAATTAAAACTGTTTGGCCGTGTTGTCCATTGATCACCTAATTCTGTTAACATCACAAATCAAAGTATTTTTGCAGGACTTTGACTGAAGAGTGACCCAGGTGCACATGAATGGGGAGTGCTTCTGGCCACCACTCTGCTGGGAGCGAACTCACGTGGAAAAGGCACATGCTGGGCTCTGATTTAAGAATATATAGCATTATATAATGTTTATTTCCAGAAATGCCCGTATTTCGCACGTGTGTCTCACTTTTTATTCTGAAAAACATCAAAATAAAGAACAAGCTACACCTAAAGGAATGCCCACATCCACTACTGAGATGGTGCTGAGGGTAGCAGTTGGCCTCCCTAAACGGTACTACAGAACAACTTTGGAAAAAGGTGAAAAATAAGTTTCCCTATGTAATGGTCAACAATATCTCATAGGCATGTCAGTGCAGCCCTGGAATGCCTAGAGCCAGGCTTCAAAAATGTGGAGCCCTCCAGGCATTTTGCTTGGCCTGACAAAGGACAGGAGGGAGGGCACCTGATCACTCTGCCCCTACTGCACTCTAACATGTCCTGTAACATATCCTGCAGGACCAGAATTCGTACTTGAAATAATGGAGCATTACCTGAATAGACATCCCACAGTCTGCACACAGCAGCTGGCCCTATTCCTACGCATTTAGAAATTGGCCATCCCTATTTAATTGAAACAGCAGGAGAATTTATGGAAGCAAAATTTAATTCCCCTAACTGATAATTGAAAGATTAACTTCTGGAGGGAATGCCTTGAGATTTTTAATGACCACACACGATCAGGACCTTGGTTTAATATCTCAGCTATCCATATAGTGCTGACTAAAACAGTGCTGAGGGTAGCAAAAAAGGGGAAAAAAAGAGGGAAAAAAAAAAAGACATATAGGCCTGTGCCACCCAAAATGCAGTGTAAAGAGGTCAGTGTAGTAGCCCCCAAAAATCTGTCTGTCCAAGGAACTTCTTATTGATTAGCAATTTATACTGGCATTAGTGAGAAGGAGTCCAGGAAAAACAGAGCTGCTACAGTGTGTTTTAAATCAAAACAAAACAAAAAATCCCACAAAACGCCCACATGCTCTTGTTTTCATTAAGCCAAGTGCCAGTGGCTTCTGCAGACCTCAACTAAGATCATTAATGTTCTGACTTGGACTACCTTTATGGGACCACCATATGAGACGCTCATATTCACTCTCTGCAGTAATTTTAAATTCTGTTTCCAATTCGTGCTAACCTCTTACCTCCCCCAAAACATTCATGAAAAATACACACTGGCACTGAAGGGAGAATGCAGCCCTTCCCATTTAACATGATACACTGGGGCAAGGGACAGGGGAAAGCAGAAGCAGGCTGTGCAGTGAGGCGGGATCAACTGGCCCAAGGTAGCTCAGCAATGTCTGCGTGTTGCTTTATCATTGCAGGGCTATATGACTTGATCAGATTATTTTGAATTAGACCTTGTTAAGTGCTGCTGAAACACAAACCTCTTTGGCCGCCTTAGCCCAGAGCAGATGATGGAAATCTCCTTTTTTGCTGATATGAAGCTGCTCTGCTTTGGGTTGGAGGCACAGCAGCCGGAGCAACAAGGAGGACAGCAGGTAAGCAGAGTGCATCAGTCTGCCAGGCTGTCACACCAGCACTAAATTCACTTAAAAAAACAACCGAGAGAGACAGCTGGTAAGATACCTAAGAATGCTGATACTTCTGAGAAGGGGAGCGAGACACGGGTCATTTGTAAAAATAGCATAAACCCTGTCTGTAACTTCAGCAACGTTCAACTTTTGTATTTAAAAGGGTCCTCGGAGGCTGCGGCTTTCGTGCCCATACCCCAGCTCCCAGGGAGCCTGGGAAAATAAGCTCATTGTGTCGGAAGGCCTTGAAAGGGAAAGGCGGCTTGCAGAAGGACGGGAGGAGGGGAAGAGCGAGAGCCCAGCTTGAAAACGCATGGAGTGAACTAGAAAACAAACACGTACCTACCCCGGCACGCACACAGGCCCTTAAACTCTGCCTGAACTCCGAAATCTGAGACCAAGCTGGTTTGGGAGCCACTGCTCACTTTTCTTCTTCTTCTCCCCCACCTCCTTTTTTTTTTTTTTTTTAAAGTCATCGTTTTGTTTTCAATTACCTCCTCCTTTGTAAGGAGGAAAAGAAAAATCAGCAAAGTTTTGTGTGCGCGCGTGTGCGTGTCTCGCAGGCAGCTCAGGAAGAGCGAGCTGTCAAAAGCCCAGCCCAGTGTCTGGCTTTCTTGGTCCTGGTGAGGATTTTATAAATATTTGGGAGGTTGCACGGGGCGGGGGGGCTGCGGGAGGGCGGCTCGATAACTTTTGGGCCCACACAGCACACAAGTTTTGAAAGCCTGCTTTTCATTAGCATCGCCTAGCAACCCGCTCATCTGCTGCAAATCTCATCACGCCCCAGCAAAGCATCCACGGCATGCTAATCTTTTCATTTAATAGAAAAGCTGCTGTAATCTTTCTTCCTTTTCCTTTCTAAAAGAGCAGACAATAATAACGATAAAAAAAAAGACTCCGGCCCTGCTCCTCCTGCTGCCCCGCACCCCCACCGGTGCTTTTGCCGACCCAGCGCTGCGCCGCGTTCCCATGGCCGACCTATATGTGTGTGTCCTGCCTGATACGTACCAGCTGCGAAGGCGAGCTTGGGTCAGTTTTTGCTTTTTGTGTCAGGCGTGCTGGGAAGGGCGGGAGGAGAGGGGGAGTATTTTTCTGGCTCTGTGCTGAGAAAGGAAGGAGGAAGGCAGGGATACGGCACTCGCAGTCAGAGCGGCTTAAAGGCAATCGCTGGCTGCGGATCCTGTAACCGAAGCCTCCCCAGCAGGCAGGAGAGAACTGGTTTGTTCTGGTGTGCGTGCATGCATGCGTGTGCATGTTTCGGTGTGGTGCACAAGCCCGAGCTCTCCCTGCATCCACAGGAAGAGAGCGAGTGGTGCTCCCTAGCCGACGAATTCCTCGCCCAAGCAGCTGCACGGTGAGCCCAGCGCTGGAATCTCCCCGGGCCTTGCCTGTCCTTTCACTCTGAAAATATCACGCCTAAGGGGAGGGGAAGTGGTTTGGACAAAATAAGATTTGACCTGAGCATCTGCCCAGAACTGAAACCAAGTGTCTGCCTCCCAGAATTGTTGGCTTTCAATAAAACTCAGATCATTTCTCTTGCCACCTGCCCATCTTCAAGCATGTCTGCGCTTTACGGGCCCACCCGGAAACACCAATCTGTCGTGAAACAGGCCATGCATACAGCTCCTCAGCTGGACTCTGAAAACCTGCAGAAAAGCACATTTTCAGCTATCTAGGCCCATTTTTACAGATAAGCATTCCAATAAACAAGGTCTGTGTTACCCTGCCCTGTGCTCTTCTGCCGGTCTCTTTCCCCCCTTTTTTTCTCTTTTTGTCTCTGTATTTCTTCTACCTTGTTCATACTTTCAAATATGTCTTCTCCTCTCCACTCAAAAAGAAGAAAAGTCCTCAAAAGTGCAATTATGGGGGTGCCCCCCCCACTCTGCTTAGCACCCTGTCCTATTTCCTGAAGCTCTGAACCTTGACCACCACCACACCCACACGTGACGATGGACAGCAGGCTCCCTCACAAAGAAAGATGTTTCCTTTTCCCCTCTCCAGCATAATGCTGGAAGCATTCCCATTAGTGAGGTGCTATAAAGATGACTGCAAGATCACAAGGCCCTAAAGCAAAGATTAAGTCACTTTGGGCAATAACGTTGTTGTCACACCTAGGGAAATGACAATGGGGCCATTGTGTAACAGATCAGGTAGAGATACTACAAATTTCCTAAGAAACCCAGATTAAAACTGGAGCAATATGATGCCTGGGAAGCAGTAAATGTTATGTAAAGTTGGAAAAGATACTGATATTGTGGAAAAAATCACAGTGCTTTACATTCTTAAGTGATATCAGGGTGAACAACTTATTTTCATCCCTACTCTTACATGTATAGCCCCAGTAACAAAACTTCGGAGAGCCCAGCCGAAAGGATGGCTGTAGGGCCAGGGGAAAGGACTCTGAGGAAATTCAACCAATCTCAGCAACATCCTCTGGCAACAACTTCAAAAAGTTTCATGGAGCAGAGCGCCCACAAGCAGATGAAATGAGACCCTTCATGCACCATTTACTGCACTTGACAGGGAAGAATTGCCAGGTTTCAGAAAACACAGTCACCTCCTTTCTCTTCTCTTCTAAACAACTCCGGTGCTACCAGCTTCAGCTCTCTGTGCTGCAAACGTTTTCAGAGCCATCAATCAGGTGAAAACCCTGTTCCCTATGCACACACTGGGCTTGAAACCATTATGGGCTGGCTCTGCTCCCACAGCCAGCTGGAGACAGAGGTGCTTCAAATGTGTTCTACGGGAAAGGAAATACAAACCCCACCTTCGGTGGTTTTTAATTAAAAAAAAAAATCTCAAGCCTCATTGGTTCTCAGGAAAACATGGAGTTGGCTCATGTTTAAAGTGATAGTGTGGAAATAAAATTAGTGTTTTAACAAATTCCCTTCCCTCTGTTACCAGGACTGCTAACAAAAGGGCTGTTCACTGTAAAAATAAGACTTTCTGGTCACTGGAAGGCAGGTATTTTGGGCTTTTTAAGTGAGTGAATTCAGTTATGAATTGACTCCTCTTGCTAGGAACTCACACCTATCTTTTTACAGTCCTGCATTTCTTTGAAATCAATTCCGGGCTATTCCAGGGACAGTCAGCTCTGTTAGGCTGGATAACAAACAGATAGCAAAGTAATTGCGCCAGATGGCAGAGAGCAGCAAGTGAGGAATTGAATGCCACTTATCCAAATGGTAGATCATTTGCTGACAACTATCATCTCTATAGAGATAGAGGAGGATATATTCTTGTGAAAAAAATCAGGAAAATAAACTGGAACGGAAACAAGGTTCCTTGGTTGGGGTGCAAACTGAGATAATGTTAATTTTTCTGTAGTGTCCCATTGAACAGAAATTAATACGTGACATGTCTCAGTTTAGTCTTCGGTGAACTTACATGCAGGTTTCTAATACGCCGGCCTAGCTGACATTCTTCTTAGTAGAATGAGCCGAGAAGCCCAAAACTGAATGAACATCCTTCAGGCCCTCAGAGGACAGGAAAGGACTTAAGAGGTTATAAAACATACTATTTTTTATTTCTGTCAACATAAAGGTAGGGAAACATGACTGCAAGCTCCTCTTATTAACACTGAATTCGGGTGTGTGGATACACCTTCCTCACAACCTCTACTGGAGAAAAAATTTTTAGAGCAGCAGCAAATCATCTGTAATGTTCTGTGCTGGGAAAGGCTCAGGGATAAGCAAACAATAGGTCCTTATATGCATCAACCTTTTTAAAAAACAAATTGTAACAGCTTCACTGTACAATTTATTCTGCTTGATAGTAGTCATGTTCCTGCAGTATTGGTAAAATGACAGCTTCCAGTGAACAACACACAGAAGACATTCACATCACTGGACAAGGCTGAGAAATACAAGCTTTCACGGTGTTCTGCAGTTCAAAGAGAGGAAAGTTTGTCATATTGGCAGAATATTAGCTGAGGGAAAGAAAATGTGTGAAGGCAGTTAAATAAGGTTACACAGGTGCTGCTACTTCAGACTGTGGAAAAGAAATAAATTGTAATACATGTGAAAGAAAATAATCTCCCTAACTCTCAAGTCTCCATACTGCAGGGATAAAACCACAAGCCTGCTTTAGGAGTGTTGCCCTCCTCGAACCAGCCAAACATCACACTGACATTCTTTAGTGACTTGTGGTTTGGGGAGACGGCCATATGCAAAACTGAGGGCTGCGCAGTTCTTAGAACTAGGAACTATTTGTGTATGTTCTGGTAAACTTGGAGATGCAATCAAGCCAAAGAAAATTTTACAGGCTAATAGATCTCCGTCTCATGATAAATTTTATAGTCTCCTAAGACGATTTTATCATTTCAGGCCACTCCTCACCCCTTGCAAATCAACAGAGAGTTTCCAGTTTTAGTGGGAAGATGAGAAGGGTTTAAATGCTGCCAATATCAAAACACAGCATTTCAGACTAGCTGGAATTTGGAGCAAGTAAGACTTCTGTGATTGCTAGAAATAGGTCAAACTCAAATTACATCCGAGAGTACTGCAAAACTTTAAAGAAACTCAGGGAAAGAAATAAATGAAGTTATTACACTACTAAAAAAAAAAAGCCCTTACCTTGAACTAATTTGTACTGAAGTAGATACAATTTTACCAAAGGGATTTTTAAAATTTAAATTGTTAGGTAGGAAGAATTACTGCCTTATGGCTTACCAAAAGTCCTCTTTGCTGTGGATTGAACTACTAATTTTATTTTTTTTTAAAGAGAATTCATACAGGAGATACCCTTAATGTTTCCACAGACTGAGCCTATCAGTGAAAAAATATCAAGAGTTGGACTCGTTACTAAACATGGTATTTTTTAAAAAACTAGCTTTACTAACTTCTAGTTGTATTACACAGGAAAAAAAAAATAAAAAGGTCAAAATACCAGGTTTTAGTTTATCACTGTCAAACACTTCTAAATATAAACTGGCAAATTGTGTCACCCCTCGACATTCCACCACAGGAAAACGCTGATATTTTTAGGGTTCGGGTAGCTTTAGATATAAGATGCACACTTTTAACTGCCTGCACAACTAGCAGCCATACTGTTCTTTCTAAAGGCAAGAGGGGATTGAAGCAAGTATCTTGTCAGCCAACTGCTATGTAACAGCAAAACAATGAGATTTAAAAACTCCAGTGTAAATGCAAGGCCTGGAGATGAGCCCTTTTAAGCTCCATCTCCCTGCGTTTTTCTCCTCCTTATCTCAGCCCTAATCTTAAACCTCATCACAGCTGTCACCTGGCCCATCAGTGTCCTGGTTCCACTCCTTGCTGCTTCCCATTCTTGTTCCTTCAAGATGCCCAGAGGATTACCGTTAATGGGGGATATCATTTAACTTCAAATTTCCAAATACTGCCTACCAGTGACTCAGCAGTTCCTAAAGGCTAGGAAAAGGTGTTGCAAAAGAACATGGATTCATCTTGTTCTGGAGCATGCTTAGAGTATCATTGGATAAATTTTCATATGAAAATAAAAATTCTTTCCCTTTTTTTCCTCTTAATATCCCATCCATCATTCGTTCAGTAATGTGCAATCTGTACTCCAATAATGGAGGAAGTAGGGCTTCTTAAAAAAATAGAATTGCTTTAATCACAGGTCAGACAACATGTTTATTCTCAACAACACTTGAAGGTATCAAAAAGAAACTTTCCATCTAAATCATCCAGAAGCAAGTCTCTTATATAAATATTTCTGGCCCAAATGCTATGGTAAGTTATAATTAGTTGAAAACAAGATTTTGTAATGGAAAGCATGAGACAACTGCAACAACCATAGTCTGACTAGTTCTGCCTGCCTTTGCATCGACGATGCAGTGACAGCAATTCCCAATGGCAGAACAAGCAAACACATCCAAAACAACATCCAAAAGGACTCCTTAACAGATCACTTAGGACACATCAATATATCCAGATGCTCCCAGCTGCCTGAATAACAGGGGCAATTCCATGCCTGTCTCTGCGCTGGTATTAACTCATGGGTGTCCTCTGGAGGTCACTGCCTGGGCTTTCATGTGGTTACGACGCCTTTGTGGTAAATCCTTTCTGGTTTTGCAGGTGTAGAGATATGTGTCTTACAAACACAGCTTTCTCCTAAATTCTCAGCTCCCTCCTTTTGCCAGCGATTACTCAATAAGTGGAGAAAATATAGCAAAAACAAACCAGGATTGCCTGATCAAAGCTTTCTCATTCTGTTCTACCTGAAAATTAGTTTAGTGCTGATAAAAAGTAATAAGCCCTAAGAATGCTAGGATCAGGAGTTCTCTAACTACAAAACACACGTCACAGATGAGCAGCAGCACAAGCTTCCCCCGTCTGCCAGTACGTGGCCACTGAATTCTCAGGCAGAGGAAGGCTGAGGACAAGAAAAGTCCATGGCCTCTGACCGTGCAGTCTGGGACTTCTCTGCTGACACCACCACCAAAGCTTCCAGTCCTGACCGTCATCTTTCTGTAGTTAACTGCAAGGAGGACCGCCGACTCTTTTCAGAAAGACTAAAGATGCTTCAACCAGTTTTAGCTGGCTGGCCTAAAAAAATCCCAGAGGATTGTTTTTCAGCCAGTTTAAGCCAGTTCCTGCAACTATTCAGGTCAGGAAAGTGCAAGTGCCAGTATGAGGAAAGGAGAGGGGAGCACACAGCTGGGAGCTGAACAAGCAGGAGCACAGCAAACCGATCAGTATAAATTGCCATGGAGATGAACCCTAGCAAAATGCAAGAAGAAAAACTTTGCAAAGAAACACTTCGCAAATCTACTGAGTTAGCTCATGAGCTCCTACATGTTCGTTCCATAATGCTAAAGCACTTTTTCAGATACTTGTAAGAGATCTTCCCTGCTTACAACAGAGGCAACTGGGCCCTGCTCCACTCATTTCCACTGAAGGCAGTGGAAAGAAATCATGCTGCTTTTGAGCAGCAGTGGCAATCAAGGCAAGAAAAACAAAACACAACCAACAAACAAAAGAACAATGAAACTAAAATATAGCCATGCTAAAGTAGTCCAGAAGTACAATTACAGACAGTAAACTACCATGAGAGAAGTGGTAAATGGAGTCACTTCGGGTTTTGTACTGAAACCTGCTCTGTTGAACATCCTGCACTAACTGGAAAGTAGAAATGATTTACAGTAGGCAAATTTCCTGGTGTGTGACAGCTTGAATGCTGGCATAGTCACGGATGTAAGTCGATGCTCCCCGGTTTGTAAATTAAATAAGCTTTGAATTCTTTACGAATCGGCAAAGTGTGTATGAGCTGGTCAAAGGCAACCTGGCGTGTACATAAGGTAGCCTATGGCCAGACGCTCTCTGTGCAAGCAGCTGTCTTAGTCTGAGATGTGACTGCCCTCCAGCTGCTGTACCTGCCACCCTGCTGAAGGCTGCCGTCGCCCCAGCTGTCGGCAGAGCACTCGGTGTGAGCGCTCCTAATCCACTTCAGACAGGATTTGTCATGTCAGTGTAAACGAGTGGTTTGAGCTCATGCACCTTTCCCCTGCAGGAAACGTAGTGGGGAACACACACACAAACCCCTTCCACGGTCAGAGGTGGCCAAGAGAGGTCACTGGTCAGTAACCAGGCTGAGTACTGCTCCCAGCTGGCTCCGGAGGAGGGGGGCTGCCCAGTGTTTTTGACTGCTTTCTTGTTTACATCTGGAAATTGCATGGGTTTAAGCAAATGTACAGTTTATATCCAATTCTCTTAAACTACTGTAAACCCTTGTGTAAGCAGTTACTGAAATTTAGCTTAAGCATGGGCGTGGCACGAGTTTCACTAAATCTGTTAACTGATTTAAATTAAACGGGTGGGATTTCTGTGTGTTAACAAATCCTTTGCAACTCCAGGAGGGCAAATTCTCCCATTATGCACATACCCACGCAGGAGTAAACATGCACACAGCAAGAGTAAATCACATCAGAATTTGGCTCTGCTCTAAGCCTAGACCAAGCTTTAAATGGTAACAGATCCCAAGTGACAAATAACAGCAAACCCTGTATTCCTTTACTATTATTCCCAGGGCAAACACGCTACCTCAAATGCAGGGAATATGAAGCTTTCCATCCTCACCATCCCTGCACCTATTTTCCTCAGGCTCAGGGACAAGCTTTGAGAAGTGTGCAAGAACCTTGGTCTCCCAGTACTTCAAAGGGTAGAAGCTCGATATCCTGCCTGCTCCAAAGAATGGAGCAGAGCTGGCTTTGGCTATGGGGGAGGAGAAAGGAAGTGCTTGTAAGCCTTGAATACAACCAGCACATACAGTAGGTCTGATTCTTGTCCTATCAGCCTTGACGCAATGTGTCCTTTTCCTCCAGCTACTTGAGATAAACAGGAAAGAAAAAAAAATCAGTGCTGGAAAAAATACAAATCAGTTAGGAAAGAAAACGTTATTGTCAAGTGTTCTAATGGCGATTTCAAACAATAGCGAGTACAGTATGTCATATGAAAAACATTGCTACGATAGCCAATCATACAAAAACTAGAAAAAAAGAGACTGTAAAAAATACTCACACTACAAGAATAGTTAGTGATTACAAAAAATGCATTAAGTCTCTACAAACAGCTTATAAGTAACAAAGCCTGAAAAGTGGTAATATTCTTGCACCCATTTTTCTGACTAGGAAAGTACTTTACAGACAGTTTAAGAGGTTTGCTGTGGTTTGCAGAACAATCCCATTTTGTACCCGAGTGGCTGCCTAGCAAAGCCTTGAATTGCACTACCTTCCTCTAACCATTAAACCATACCAAGAAGAATTCTTTCATTAATGCCTTCGTACACAAAAACAGGTGGAAACTGGTTAGAGAGTGGAAGTAATCTGTTTTGGCACTCAATGCTACTTCCAGGAGCCAAGTCAACTTTCTGGTGTGAATGTAGTAGACTTCATACCACTGAAAGGGCTCATTCTACAGCTGAAGACTATAAAACACATCATTTCACAATGATGTTTGTACCTCTGGAGCAGAAATCCCTACTGAAAATATAGACAGGTTATGAGAGCAGACCTCACTTATACATTTTGTATTTACAAGTTTTGTTTATAAATACATTAGATACAGTAAGCCAAACCAGTAATGAAGGGCACAGCTTCACATAAACCAGTGCAACTCAGTGAAGTGATGAGAAATGCCTGAATCAGTTTCATCTTTTATTAGTGGGCTTTTATCATTTGTAGCACGGACATGAGGGGACTTGAAGAGACCCATTCATCTGCTCAGTTAATTTAACAAATCTCTTTTACACTATGGAGTATGATACACTGTCACAAATAATTAGCAGAAATATGGAAATTGATATTTTCCAAACTCTCCAAATGCTATATCCCACACATTTTCAAGAAGTATTTCAGAATTATCTACTGGCTGAAAGCATTTACTTATGTTATCCAGTCACTCAACAAGTGCAAAGCTGAGCAGACATGAGAACTAAGGCATTCTTAGTGTCCATCAACATCTTCTACCCATTAGACTGTGCTGCTTATTCTCATTCTCAAAGACATAATTGTGATTAATTGTGATTAAGAATGGGTGATTATTTTTGAGATTAACCCATTAAAAACACCCTATTCACTGAACTGAATGCAATGGATTTCTATTCCAGTTCTTAAAGAATGTTGGTTCATATCAAAAAAGCAACAACCACAACCAACCAACAAACACACAAAAATCCCCACCACCCTTGTTAAAACTGCCATTAAATGAGTCTCTTGAAGTGTTATTGATGGACTCTACCATGCAGAGAGTACTTTCCAATCCAGTCCTCCAACAGGAAGGATTTTAACACATTATTAAAGCAAAGAGAAGAAAGCTGCTCCCAGGACATCCTGGAGGAACACACGCCCACACTGCTGCTGCAGAGCATGCACTGCTGCTCAGGTCGTGTGGCCCCAGCTCTCCACGAATGCAGTCCCTCTTCTCCCAGAGCTGCTGTACCTGTCCCAGGCGTGCTCTGCCACTGCCTGATGTTGTTTTTTCCTTCGTCCATTCACAAGTCAAACCAACACTTGTATTTTCCTCACACTGTACAGCCAGTTGGACTTCTGCTGGACTACTTGGCTCTTTCCATATAGCAGGGCACGATAGCTGGATTTACCTACTTGCTGCCTCCTACAGAGGTTTTTCTCTTGTACCTCTCACCCTGCTTCTGCTTTCTTTCCTTTCTTTCCTTAAACCCAGCTGACAGCACTACTGTTCTGGGCTGTGCCCTTTGGTTGCGGGGTTGTCTACACTGTTCCCAAGAGGAAGCCCCTGCACTAAAATGCAGGTCAAGTAAGTCAGCACTTCTGTGAACTAAGCATTCTCTTTGAAAACTATTTGAGAAAAAGAACTTGTTCACCAAAGAACAGAAGAAAAGAAAGGTTTATAGCTCCTAACAGAAAACGCTTGCTTGAACATAAAGCTGGGAATGTATTGGTATGGTCAGTTCAGGCTCAGGAGAGCCAGCAGCAAGAATACCAGCCTGCAGGCTTCACTTTCTGTTAATGAAGTGCTTTTTACAAGAGAATTGTTATCACATTATTAGAAAAAAAAAAAACAACACAACAAAATACTTCCAGAAAAAAGCAGCATACTATTTTATGCATCTGAACACTTTTCCTCTCACACTCCCACGCAAAAGCACAGGCTGTGACTCCACACTAAATCTTGCTTTCCATCATAAATTAATCTGAGGGAAGAGATGATTCTCTAGCTGCTCTTTATTAATTACTTTAACTAAAGTTATATGTTAAAATATCCACCGATTTTCTAAGCAAACAAACAAACAAAAGTAAAAATCAAAGCTGAAACCTATGAATTTTGACCCTTATGGGAATTTTTGCTTCTCTTCTCTTGAAAATAACATGACCCATAGCCCATTTTTCAGGCCAGATTTCAATCCTCTCCAGCCAGCTGTCAGGAAACCACAGAAGGTGCTTGAAAGAGCACAAGAAATGGCTGGTTCTAATCTGAAGGAAAAAAAAAAAAAAGTTGAGGAACAAGGCAGCTACTTGTGGCAGAATGTTATTTTTTCTTCAGTCTCTGCCTGCATATTTTCACAACATGTGTACTCTGTTACCCCGTCACTTCCCTCTTTTCCTTGGGTAAATATCTCTGCTTTGGAATAAAAGAAGGCCCAGGGGTGCTACTTGTAAGGGCTGCACTCGCCTTGATATGTTGTTTTTGAACTGAACGCATACAATGGCCACATTTCAAACTTGGACCTTTGCCATTATAGATGTTGCTTTTAGTTTAACCTTCTCAGATGATGGGGAGGGGGGAGGCTGGAGGTAAAGAGGAGGCTGTGAGTGGGGTCATACACTCCATCTTTTACCAGATGTGGGATCTCATGGGAGCCGCGCATGATGGCTCACACAGACCCCTCTAAGCACACAACATAACAGACAGCGAGGGGAATGCAATCTAACCCACTCCAAGTACCAAGAGTTTGCAAAATCAAATACAAACTCCAGAAAAAAATGGATGACTAGGCCATACTTTCACCACCTAGCTGCTTGTATATATATATATATATATATATATTAAAAAAAGGTAGGATCAATACTTTATTTTGTAAAGAAATAATTTGTTTCCAACTTATTGATGAGGAAGGGAATCAACTCACTAGGAGCTCTTTCCCACCTTCTCCTTGCAAAATGCATGCCCTGTTAAATGCCCTGCATGGTAATGCTGTGTTTCATACATGTAATGCAGCCTGCCATTTGCAACCCAACAGCGGGACTGGACTAGATTAGACATCTGTTCCATAGAAGAAATAGATACAGAATTGTGACTTCGGAAATTCTGGATTTAACTGGCTCCAGTACTAACTCATGCTCAAATACTAACCCAGTTTAGGACACCAGGTAAGATACACTTTTCAATGTCATTCTCATGCATTAAATGGCAACGTGGCAATAGGTAGGGGAAGGACAACAGTTGGCAACAGGCTCACCCTGTGCAGGTACATCCCACACTACTTCCAAGTGGCATCTGAATGAAGCTTGAACCCCTGAAAGCTGCCATGTGTACTGAGCAACTCAGAGCTGGGAGCAGCTGCCAGTGGGGCTGAGGGTGGTATTCAAGCAAGATGAATTTGGGAATAAAGTCTTAAGCAGATCCTGAAGGGTGTTAGGGAGGTTCAGGAGGAGTTGAGAATTCTCTGCGCTACACAGTATTAAGTCCTGCTTTGCAAATATTTGGGAGTGTGTATTTTACATGAATTGGCCTACTTAAATTAATAATATATCTAACCTCATTTGATCTCAAACCCAACAACAGATCACCCAAAGAGTCATGGTTAAATGCTTGGTCTTTGTCAACCAGCTCTTCATCCCTGATCTCTCCGATTATCCTAATCTGATCCCTTCTCCTTTTTCCAAAAATAATGCAGTTACCAAGATTTTCTCTTCCCCATCATTACATCATCATTTCTGTCCCTGAATGCCCCCTTTTTATTCATTCTTTTCTCCTTGATCTCCTTCGTACCCGTTACTAACCCTACCTTTCTTTTCTCTCCCTACTTACTGACACACCTTGGGGCCACCCTGCCCTCAGCTCCACAGCTCAGAGGAGTGACCAACCACTTGTACAGAGCAGAGATAAATTACAAACCACATGGCTGAATATTCTTCTTGGGATGACACACATGTACCATTCCTTTTCTTCCGGCAAATCCCACCCAAAGGACCACTTGCCCCTCAAACCCAACAAGTAATTAGCCAGCATACAATGGAGAAGATATAGGGCAGATGATATTTCATTGTCTGTTCACCTGTTATGGGTGTGCTTCCATAACCTAAGTATTAGCTAGCAGTACATTTGCTAGCCGTTAAAGCTCCTTGAAAACTAACTTGGCACACTGTGAATCTCAGATTACACGTTTTGCTCCCTGTCCAAACAGCACACCTCATCTGGAGTGTGAGCAGTGATCCATTGCTGAGGAGGGAGAAGGTGCTGTTCGAACTGCTATAAATGGGCATATGCTAGGTCAGCCACTAGCATGTGTTATGTGTACAGAGACTGAACCAGTCCCTTGGATAGTCCTGAGACAGGGGGAATTAAAATCATCTTTATCATCTGCTTTTTGCAGTGTAGAGAGATTCAGCCAGCATGGTATTCTAAATCTAGTTTTTGTGTATCAAAACAGAACTAAAAACAGAAAAGTCCGTGACTGTTCAGTTGTTCGAGAAAATGTAACACAATCAACATTTTTCTTGCTGCTCTCTCAGAAGAGATATAGCAATGAAAGTAACCTGTAATTGGGAACCTAGAAAGCTCTAAGGAGTCTCACAGCCCAGAGCCCTGGAAGTCCAAAACAGTTCCAAAGCAGAACGGATGTTACAGGAGCTGTGGATTTATTTATATGCACAGACATATCTGTGAAAACTCCAAGAGAAGTTATGAGTAAAATAAACTTAAATTTCTGTAGCCCCTTTACTAACCAACTGAACTAACTAGATTATTTAAGTTTGTGTCAGGTTTTTACCACTACTAGGATGCAAACAGCTCTGCAGCAAAACAGCAGTACTTTGTAAGAGCCGAGCGGCATTCTGCAATGGCAAATACCATATAAAGAGCTCTAATAATATTACAGGAGGAGAATTTAGGCCCTGCATAAGGTAAATGAAATTCAGATGCATTTTGGCATGGAAGGGCTAACAAGTTTTTCACCTTTTGAGTATGTGATATGCTCCCAGTGCTACAAGAGCCAGAATGTCTAAGATTAAAAAAAAAAGAAAAAAAAAAAAAAGTCTCTGTTGTCCTGCCTGTACTGCAGAGTTAGCCCAGGTGATCAGGTGACCAGGAGAGGCTGGCCAGGACAGTGCAGCCATCCCTGAGGCATCCAGCTGTTCTTCTGGGTGTCCCTCCTGCCTTTTGGGGGCACAGCACGCAGTCCTGTGCTGTGAAAAATGGCTTCTTTTCTCAGTGTAGTGCTTCTCTGTCCCTCCGGGCACTCTCAGGAAGAGGAAAGAGTTCCTATAGAGAGATGCAGAAAGCCACCCGGAGCTCACGTAATTCAGTCAGTACCCGCCAGTACCCTCCAGCACACACTGGATGCCTCATCTGGTGAAGTGACAGCAGGACCACAGCTCTTCAAACACTGCTGCCCGTCAGGCCAGTGTGGCAGGCCAACAGCTGAGTAGCAGCCCTCACCGGGCTAACTCTGCAATGGAAGACTTAAGAAGATACATACAAAATAAAAAGGGGTAAGGCCTGCCAAATCATAAAAACTTCTAACATGACACTAGCAATGGTATCTGTGCACAGAAACAGAGTAACATGAGAAACGGCTTATAAAAGGTGCTGCCATGACCTGGTACTTCAGACAAAATGGTACAGGCCCTCATTAAATGGTACTCGCCCAGAGAAGCTGTGGATGCCCCATCCCTGGAGGTGTTCAAGATCAGGCTGGACGAGGTCTCTTACAAACATCTTGTTGTGTCTGTAACAAGCAGTATTTTCACACTGTTACCTTCCTCTCTCCTTTGACTGGATAAAGAGATAAGAAAAAAAAAACAAACCCTACGAAGACTGATGCCCAGGGAACCCTCATAAATTTACTTCCTGTCAGTCCAACAAATGAGACCCCCCTGGGAAGCGATGAGAAGGAGCCTCCTTACAACAGCCCGACTATCGAAAGTCACTTCTCTCATGAAGTACTCTAATTTCTCAGGGCCAAGTATCATGATAATATGAAAGCATCGTAATAGTTTGAGCACTGTGAATTACTTTTGTAACATTGGATGTGTGGGGCATGCTGGTTCCTGATGATGCTGTTTGCATGTCTGTATTATTTCAGAATTACCCTGAGTCTGAAAGATTCACGTGCTGTACAAACTCAGTTTCAGAACAGAAATGTGATTCTCCAGACATCAAATTTCAGGCAGTCACTGCATCCATCATAATTTTAGCAAGCTGGCTTTATCACTGCCCAAAGTTGCATCCTATTCCTCAGAAATATAATGTATGTTATCTGGTACAGTCCTACCCAGTATTTCCAAAATCTTGTAGAAATAAGCAGCTCATTAATTCTTTCCTTCAGGGATTGCCATATGTCTACAGTACTTCAGTACTGATGGCATTTCTGCCAAGTTCCATATTTCCTTTCACAGTTTCATTTTTGCAGTTTTCAGACTATAAACATTTTGCAGCAATCCACATGTAAAGGCATCCTACATAATCTGAGGTGATATCTCCTGCTCGTTTTGTTTCTTTACAGCCTCCCTAGGGGTTCTGAGGCAGCACTTCTGCATGCAAGTAGCAAAGCTAACCTCGCATTTATCCATCTCCTAACCCTAAAAAAGAAACTGCCCTTAAAAACATGTTTTATTTCAGCTGTATCCTTGAAACCCCAAACTCTGTGAAACTAGAATGAACTAGTGTAAATCAAACAGTGTTCCTACCACTTAGACCCGCCCTGCAACCCTTTCCAATCAGGGAATCTAAAATTACCATATTTACAGCATCTGCAGCAGAGCCAAGTACAAAACAAGATGAATAGCTGTGACGCACAAGGCAGAGTGTGGAAGTATGCAGCTGGGCCTGCAAACAATATATGCACTCGGCACTAAAGTCCATCTAATGCTTTTCACAGACCAGAGTGACTAAAAGGGGAAGGGGGGGAGGGAGGGGAAGAGAAATTCCAGGAAGATGAGTGAAAACAGCAGAAATCCCAGGCTGCTTCACTAATGGGTAATTGAAATGACTCACAAAAGGTCTAGTAGGGAATTCAATTAATTAGGGACGTGACTGCGCCGAGGGGAGGAGGGAAAGAAAAGAATGCTGGCGATACAAGAAAATCACTCCTCTCCATTCACTTAAAAAAGGGCCTGGAAGAAAACCTCAAGGGAGGAAAAAGCCAAGTTTTTCAAGGCAGGGCCTCTACCCCTTCTTATGCACAGAAAAAAAGCCACAGTCAAACTTCCTTGGCTTCAGGGGAGGAGAAAAGGACAAATAAGTATATCCCTATTCCTCCCCTCCTTCTCTTTCTAATGAAAAGGAAGGAAAAAAATAAAATTGGGTATATTAATTACGTCACCGTTAAGACAATTGGTAACAAGCAACTATGAGGACAAGAAAGAGGAATGATGCAGGATAGCTTAATACAGTGCTGGTAAATAGCATCTGTCTCATCGTAGCTGCACTGTTTATTCCATGTGCCAATGAGAAGAGGGAGATAGGAGGCAGTGGGAAGATGAATAAACGAGAAAAAAATGGGGACAGATGAAGGAAAAAATGCAATGTGAGAAAGCAGTGAGAAACAGGAATGGAGACAGGCAAAAGGACTGGAATTAACAAAAGAAGGGAGTAAAGAATGGAAAAGGAGTGGATGGAGAGAAGATGAAGGGAAGGGAATGTATTAGAGAAACAGGAGAGGGAAAACCTATGAAGGAGAAGAGGAGCAGATGTGGGAAGGGTCAGAGAAAGAACGAGAAGTTTCACAATCAGTCAGCAGTTAGAACTTGCTGTGATGGGTACATGGTAACAGCGATGTTGATTCAGCAACCATATATTGACAAATACTGCTTCTAACCAAGCCTCAGAGACTAAATTTACACTAGTGCTAGTTTAGAAATCCCCAAGAATGTGCAACCTAAACTTCCAGGCCCACAACCGACGATCGTTACTGGTAGTGGAACAACTGGCCTAGATATAACAACCAGGGGCAAGTGTTCATTCATGGGATTGAAAATAGGATCTGCAATCATTTAGGATAAAGTTACCACAGCTTGAAACGTAGCTCTTGTTAATTCCAACTCCAGGCTATTGCTGGCAGGCTGGCTGTTCAATTGCTTTATACAAAAGAACCTCACGGTCATTGTTTACCTTCGTGAATCATGATGAGATCTAACAAAAAGTACTTCTTAGGCTCTATCGGGTTCAGCACTGAATGCCTTCTGAAGGCTTAGATATGCTCTCACGCTCAAGGATCAAGATACTATCGCTGTGAAAGGTTGGCAAAGTTTGCAGTATGCTGCGTGTTTGGGCAATATCTGAGTATTTTTGTTCCCAGGGCTGTCAATCTGACATCTAAGCAAGAAAACATATAAATCAAACCAATAATGTCAGCTCCACTGTTAAAAGTTTCAGAAGACCAAAAGATTTTTTATAAGCTTTATTTACTGTAACAGGGCAATGAAGATCTGGCACTGACCAAGAAAATAATTCTTATGTAGTTAAGATATACCAGACCAGGATGAAAAATGCAGTATTTAGCTAACGAGAACCAGTGTACAAATACTGATTCAAATACAATTATCTTTATACCAGTCTGTGAATACACTGGTGTCCAGACAAAGAAATTCCTTAAATATAACTACATCTAGTCTTTCACGGTTTTTAAGTTAGATTCATGCAAAAGTGAGCATACAGAAATTCCTAGCTGGTTCTGAGCCGACCTTCCAACACAAGAGTAAGGAGTGCCATGCCATTGGAGGAATCATCTCCCAGAAGAGGTATAAAGTTGAGATCCAAATTCCTACACCTGGTTTAAGAAAAGAGCCCTTGGAAGTTCTGCAAACACATTATTGTTAGTGCTCTGGACAAACGTAAATGCATTGTCATTTCTACCAGCTGGGCAGCTAGATTCTATGGAAAAGGACTGCAAACAGTGTGCATTCAGTGCCTAGGTGCCTATGCAACAATGCAATTGTCATACAAGAATTACAATACAGCTATAAAATGTCAGTTAAGTCAGGCAATCCCAATAGCAAATTCAAGCTGGGCAGCCAAAGCACCACTTGACACAGTACTTTATTCTGCTTCAAAGCTCCATTCTTTTCAAATTCTCTCTAACATGTCTAATGAAACAGGCAGTCCAATGTGCTCAGAAGGTCATCGGTTTCTACCCGGAGCACCTCCAAAATTTAACAGGGCCTTGATTCCATTGCCAGTGTAATTTTGTTCTTTTTACTGGGTCTCGATCAAGTTGCATTCATGAGAACTGCAGGCTAGGTCAACATGTACCTTGAGGCTGTCTGGATTCTGTTAAGCCAGGCTTTTTGACCAGATCCTCTTCTCCCTCTTACAAAACACTCAGCAGAAAAATAAAATAAAATCTCTCTCTTCTACAAAATTAAAATAATTAAAATAAATTCCTTTTATCTCTCTAATTAAGTACCATCCTGTATTTAGTCAGTTGACAGCACCAAAGAATGGTTTTTCTGTATTCCACAATATCATCCTCCCTCCCTGGATCTATTCAAAGCCTCTTGTACATATTTAATCACTCCTAGCCAGGCCTGGCTAATGAAATGCAGGGCCTTGCCCTGACCTGACCTTGCTATTTCTATTTTGGCTCAGCACATCCTCTGCTAGTTGGTTAAAAAAAAAAAAAAAGTTGTTTCTCTCCTCTCTTGGACTTAAAGGTCCTGTTACTGGCAGGGGGTATGGTCAAGGACACTGCTGAATACAGAATGAATGACTGAATGATTGTGAACACTGATTTGCAAAACTCCTGCAAGCCCAGAAAGGACCACAACAACTTAAGTACAAAGTTTTTTTTCCCCCTTTTTCTTTTTGGCTGGCAAGGACTGGTGGTCACTGTTCAACTACAGTGAATGGCTTATGGCTAGAAAATTCTGTAAGAAAAATGGACTGCTCAAATTGTTTGCAGCACTCTTTCATAAAGCACTGGTATTCATTCTATGGTTTTGGGCAGTTATTGTAACTAGAGATGTTCTTGGTTTTCCCCTTCTGCCCTTTCTATTTGCCAATACTGCAATTTAAAATCTATTTTCCCTTTCTGAGAGCTCATAAAGAAATGTGATCCCATTTGTGACCACTTAGGAAACACTGGATATTGGGTTAGCCCTTTTGTCACATGATGTTGGTTGTAGGAATTCATCAGCATGCCAATCAGAAGTCAGAAGTATTTCCAGTGTACAACTGAACAACATTTACACGATGATTCATGTGGGCTCTTTAAGCTGAGTTTATTTTCAAATGGTTTATGATTTTGTTGGCCATGAGTTTTGGTGTTGTTTGACATACTGAGTTGCTGGACGAACCATAAACCACATTTGAAGTCAGAAAGGGCATGGGACATCTTTTTATTCTTTGCGTGTAAGCAGTGCCTTACATTGTGGGGCTCTGGATACTGAATAGGGGTCCCAGATGTTATTACCAAACAACCAACAACAGCACAAAGTTCTGTAGGTAGTCTGTCTGTCAGAAAAATCAGGCTCAGTAGCTCAATTCTTCGTTGTTCCTCCAATTATATATCAATGGAGTCAAGCCAGAGAAAACAGTGGTAAATAAGATGAAGATGCCTTTAGCTAGCTATCCAAAAATAATGCCCTATGTCCTGTGGGGCACTGTCAGCTAAGGACCAGGGACATATATCACATTTCTAATGGCCAGAATCAGTTTAACAGGTCCTTATGAGCTCTTCTGCATGCACTGGAACTGAGATAAAGAGAGTTAGATCTCCATTTATACGTCCAGTCTTTTGTCAGCTCAACTAAAACAAACAGGTTCAAGTTGCGACATCCTGTTGAATAGAAGCAAGTAGGACTTTAAGGCACTGCTTGAAAGAAGAAATGCTAAAATCATGTTTGCAGTCAGCAGAGTCAAATAATACAGCTGTGTCGCCTTCCTCCTAATGCTGTTTATCATGTTCTTTTGTAGTCTGGTTTTCTACACAGACAACACTTTTGCAATCACTTTCTGTATCCCAGTCTATATAACCTTTTCAGCCATTGGTTGCTTTCAGCCAAGTCTGAAAAAAGGTAGGGGTCCTCAAACATCTGTGAGGTTACAGAAATTGAGTGAAAATAGATGGCTGAGTAGAGAAGAGAGTTCCTGTAGATGTTATTAGACTGCCTGAAATCCAGAGAGAGGACTTCTCAGTATGCCAAGTGCAGCAGAATTTGTAGATGTAGTCAACCAACCACAAAGTACAGGTCTGTACAGATTTCTGACTTCCTTTAGTCGATGCCCTGTGGGGTTAGATGAGCACCAGAACTAATGCAGAAGTTGGCCTTCAGTTGGCCATCTGCTGGTGACCAGAAGTTGTGAGATCAGCAGTAGTGAAACCTGACTATGGCCTTATGAGGCCCCAGTCAAACGTCTGCACTTGCTAGGCCTCACCCAGCAGGAGAGCTCCTTGGTGGCATGCACCAGGCAACAAACACTACTTAGGCCAACTCTAAGCAAGTGCCAAACTGTCATTAAACCAAAGGCAAAGGCAACATTCAGCCACTTTTTTCCCCTCTGCCACCTTTCCAAGCAGATTTTTGACCTACCCTAGGACCCAGCCCCACTGCAGTTGTACAAAATGGAGTGAAACACACAACACGTTGTAGAACAAGTACTCTCAGATTAACTGTGTCCTTTTTTTCTTTTTTCCTTTTTTGGTGTGTGTGTGTATTACACAGCCTGCTGCGGGCATTTTTGTCATGATTTTACGCTACAGACATCGAGATTTTTAAGAGCTGAATCTCTCTTCGTAGGCTGTTCCTGAAGTTTGGCACAGTTGGAGAATGCTACCTTGGGGTGCTCCTTCCCTGTGAGCTCTGACGGGATGTTGCAGTTAAGCCACATCCACAGAGCTAAAACCACAGAATTTAAAAACAGCTGTGAAATCCAACTGTGTCTGATCTGCCTTGGTGTTTGGCCTGTCTCTGTGGAGCCAAATTTGTTTAACTCAAAAATATGAGTTAGCACAATTCACTAGACGAGGCAAAAGCATTTTTGGAAGATTTTTTCAACCCACTTGTACAAACAAATTTGGGCCACTACCTACACATGCCAGAAAAAATGTTTATCTTGCTTAGCCAAAATTGAGCAAAATAGATTTTTTTGGCAGCATGGACAAAGCTTTAGGCCTGACTTTTTAAGGTCCCCTCCTAATTCCAGTTTTCCATTCCCCACCCTTCAGAGTTCCTCAGAAGATTCTCTGTCCTTGATGGCCTTTCAGTTTGGGTACTGTCATTTTATTTTTTTCCCCTTATGTTCTTCACTTTCCTTTAACCTTCTTTTGCATTTGCTTTCTTTCTATATGGTTTAATGGAAACATAGTAAAAAACCTCATATCTCTGACATTCCTACCCTTTGTTTTCCCAAATACTCTCCCCTAGCCAAGGGTATACCTTGATACACCTTGATTAAACTTACAATGTATTAAAGGACTGGGAAACAGGAATCTTACCAGTGGCCTAAGACCATCATTCTAAAAAGCATAAGGAAAATTTTATTTATTTAAGTCTTACTAATGCATATATATCTAAAATATACACATATACATACAGATTGATAGATATATTTTAATATTCTTGCCACTTCGTTAAAAACTAGCACAGAAAAGATACCCAAAGAAAAACAGACTGAAGCGAGAGTTTTGAGCAAGACAACTTCAGAAGGAGAGGAAAACAGACAGACTCAATAGTTTAACAAGGAACACTGGATTATATGTTTTCCAGATACACTAGGCTTCCTACTAATACTACGGACTTCATATATTGTCTGTATAATAGATGTCAAAATTCCTAGGTATTTAGCATGAACAGCACGATCAATTTATAAGACAGTTCAGACTCAAAAAAGTCAACAGGGAAACTTTTACCGTTCCATCTAGAACTTTCTGAAATTTTATTTGAGTCTTTTAAATACAGGAACTCAAATTTCTACTGAGTCTCACACCATTCACGGTAAGCACTGAATAGTTTTGTATGCATTCCCGAGGTTAATCAGACTAATTTATTAGTACTAAGTAATTTTCTGCAGAATACGTTTCCTAAAAATTGTCTCACCATCTCCAGAGATATTAAATCACAGTGGTAACCAGTTGTCTTGAGGATGACAAGAAGCTATTCTGCACAAGCAGTTGTTCAGGACAGACTCCCCAGTGAATTCTTATTCTAAGAGTTTGTATCTGCATGTTTTAGTAAGCGCCTCCAACTATTGCCTCAGATTTACTTTTCGGAATATATGAGCACTTGAAAACAGTTCATGATAAACATGTCAAGGGCCCATTTTATCATTTTTTAATTGAAAGCAGGTCACTAAAACAAATTTGTCCATGCTGGGAATGCAAAAGCATTTGGGAGGGATATGACAAGCCATTCAAGCAACACTGAATGTTCGAATTATACTTAAAAGCTTTATATGCAATACTGACCAGAAAAAAAACTCTGCTTAGGCAACCTCTCTGCATACTTCACAGTCACATCAGTATTGACTCCCAAATACAAAATATATGCACATACTATGTTAGTAAGTGATCAACAACAACTACTGATATTCATCACAGGCTTACAAAATACCATGAAAAGCTACATGATATCTAAAATGTTAATCACTCCTCCTCACTCCTCCTTGTCATATATGTTACAATGAGATCTGAGTTCTAGTGGGGTCAGAAATCACATGGTGTATTAAGGCCTGAAGAAGAATTCTGAAGATTTTAACTGTTTTGACCATGAGCAGAAATGGGCAGAAAAAAAAAAAAGTTGATGAGTCTGGGCCACAGAGGAATAGAACTTCCTAGTCAAGGAAAAAAAGAATGATTTAAGTGATAAATGCGCTAAAGCAAATTCTTTACTTTTCTCATCCTACCAAGTAGATCACACCATTACCCTGTTTTGGGAATCCGATGAAAAATGACAATATTAGCTATTTTATTTAAGAAGAGAGTCTTTGCAGGGGTTCATGTAACTCCATTCATGTTGTTAATTTCTATATTAAAAGGCCAGAAATAATCTGTTCCATTAAAGAATGGAAAGAAATTATTTCTCTTCACGCTAGTTTCTTCTTTCTGATATAGCCCAGATTTAAATGCACACTTATTAGGTGAGAACTCTGTTGTCCATTACCAATTCCTGAAAACTTCAATGTGTTTTCATTTCTGTATAGCCAATAGTAAATAGTTTTGCTTAGTAAAATAGTAAAAATAGTTTTGCTTAGTAAAAGCAAAAGCAATATCCAAGCCAATCCCCATCCTTCAGAAGACTCTACAGAGCACACAGATGACATCCTATACTGGGGTAATATATTTCATTAGACGATAAATGAAGAGAGATTTTAGATGGTATGTAGGGATGTAATATTAACATCAAATACATTCCAACTCCCTTATCTAATCTAATGCGCCATTTAGCAGCTGATATATCAGGTCAAGTCTTTGAATCAGTTTCGTGCCAGGGAGTAAATGATGCCTAATATTTAAATAACCATCCTTTTGACAAAGATGAACTTGATCAGTAATAAAGATTGTTTCCAATCAATGATCTTCAAAAGGTCTCTTCTGTTTCTTTCCAGATGACTACACAAAATATCACAGTACATAAAATATCTTGGCCTAATCTGCTGCCACTTGTTTCCTTCTTTGCCATTATTTCTTGAGCTTTATGAGGTACTTTTGTAACTGTTTGGGGCCTAGAAAAGGCATGCTCTTGCTTTCATATGGAAACTGTAAGCACTTGCATCGTTCCCCTGCCAGAACACACACACACGCACAAGCTGGCACATTCTTCTAATTACAAAAGTTAAAAAAAAAATCACTGCTGTAATATTAATAGCAAATACATTCTGGTTCATGTCTGGTTACACTCAGGTGAACACTGATAAGTCATGTGTGAGGTTCTCATACGCAGCTCTGCCACCACAACACCAATCCTAACATGCCTCAGCCTCTTTCTGACCTTGCCATACACCTCAGTCCTGAATAGACTCTTGCTGTTCCACTCCAGCATTAACATTTGCAGTAATCAGCTTCACAGAAGGAGCTTTAGCCTAAAGGAACAATATCCTCTCAAAAGTAAGGATGAAGACCGCTGCCTCAAAATGCCACCGCTGTGTGGCCCTGTTTTAACTTTCCCCTCCTTGGCCTGGGACAGATTACCTGAGACAAAGGGGTACGGCACAGCAGAGCTGTGCTCTGCAATCACATTCATCCTTCAGTGAAATTAGGCTGCATCACTGTCAGAACCTTAGTTTCTGCACTCATAGCTTGGGAGAGAAATGCTCAAAAGCAACAAACACACAGCAGTGGGAAAGCTATGCTGTATAACTCCTAATTTGTAAGTCAAATTGAATTGTATCACTGGAATTGCAAGCACCGAAGGGCCCCCTAACCGGGGTTTGTTCTTGCTGCACCACATTCAGGTCTTTACAGAAAGCAGCTGCCATCCCACATGGCACTTTGGGCCAAACTGAGGTGCCTGCCCAGAGGCAAGCAGCCACCCTTGAGCACGCGGCCTCTGCCCCGGCCCCAGCGGCGTGAGGCGAGCTAAAGGAAAAGCGGGCACTGCGCTCGGAGCGCCTGTCCTCTCCTCTGGCACAGGCAGAACTACTGTTCTTTTTAAAAATCCCCTGCTCTTAGTAAGGTTTGTTTTTCTAACTGGTTCCCAGAAACCTCTAGGGGGTTCCAAGCCCAGAAAAGTAATTACTGCATTACTTTGGCCACAGACACAATATCAACCTTGTTAGACTTGGCCTGTGGAGACAGCCAAACACCTGCTGCTGCAGCATTTATTTGATAAGCTTCATGGTTCGCTAACATAAACCTGATCCTGCTGACCTGCAGGAGGATGAAAAGGAGAGGGGGGGAAAGGGTGGAGCAGGTAGGCAATCTCACGGCCCGCCGGCTCAGCAGCTTTGCAGCCCTCTCTCCCAGCAAGCTCCCATTTCTCTTTGCTTTCTTGTTTCCTGGTGAGAGCTTCAGAGAATTGGTTTTCCCCCTGCAGTTATGCAAGCAGATGTGGAAGGGGCTAGGATTCCCATGCCTTATGACGGATTAACTGACAAGCACGGGATCAATACAGGAATTGTTCTAGGTCTGGCCGCATCTGTAGCCTTCCGAAGCAGACAGAATAGCTGCACACACTCTCGTTGGCATGGTGGTGTGCACTGAAAGGCTGGCTTAGTACCAAAGTCCATTAGTTAACAGCAAGGGGGGAAGGAAGGGCTGCAAATCAGTCAAGTCAACAGATAAAAGCCTGGGGAGAAAAGCAGATGTAGAAATAGAAACTTGATTTTTATTCCTCAAATGATGCACTTTTCTTGTCTAGGACAAAAAAAGAAAGAGGGGGTGGGAGGGAAATGAAACAAGGTTTTGTCCGAAACAGGACTGTCTCCTCCAATGGATACTGCCAAGGAAAGAAAAAAAAAAGAAGAGCCAGGGGACTTGGGAGGAAGGAGAAAATAATCTTCCTAACTCTGGCGCTTGGTATCAGGAAAGAAACACTTCTGACAGGCTAGCTTGGTCTCCTCTACGCCTCACCTTTTCTCTAGGTAGAGGAATCAAAGGTGGACTATGCAGAAAACCAGGAAAGTACATGTCCACGTATCTGCTAGTTGTCATTCAGAGGAAAAGGGTTTGACTTCAGGACAGTGAGTTTTCTAGTGCATCTCTGTCTATGTATGTTGATAGTGTGTCTTGGAGTTATACAACGTGATTCACCCACTTGGGAGACAGTAAGAAGCAGATGAATCACTCTGGATGACATCAGAGCCAGCCCAAACATTTATTCAAACTTGGCAAAAATCTGAACACTAAACATCTGAACATGTGTGGAATTGTCTACACGATCATATTCCACCTTATTTCACCTCCTTCTGCTGGCTCAGAACTTCAGGAACTTTATCTCCTGATGGTGAAAAAAGCTGTGAAAATGTGAATAATATGCCACAAGACATTTTCTGTATAGATCCAACCCAAATCAAAGCAAAAATCTTGAAAGAAAACTTTTCTTGTAGACTCCCAAGCCCAGCTTTGCAGGTATGTGAAATTCAGCTATCACATGATAAACATCTGAAATTTTGGGCTAGTACCAATATTCTACTTTTGTATTCACCCTTCACTGTACAGGATCCACAGCATCAAAGCAAAATGCTAAGTACACTCAGAAAAACAGCACTTCTGGATTCTCAGAGCTCTAGCGCAGCCAACTGTCCTTCAATTTCTGCCTTTATTGATGGGCCTGTTTCTCTCCAAACAATATGATTTTTTAGAGGCAGTAATTAAGGACAAGCAACAAATAACCTGATAATATAAGGAAACTCTTGTGGAAGGTATTGCAAGAAGACAGAGAGTATAAGCGAATTTGAACCATGCTAAGAAGCCTATATTGTTTGGAAGCCTGTGGGTACGGAAGGCCCACAAGTGCTGCCCACTGTGAAAGTCTTGAGAGCAATGAATGATGTGTCCAACTCCTGGAAAATGCACCAGAGTAAGCCATTTTAGTTTTCTTAAAAATGGCTTGTGACTGAAGCCAGTAACTTCATTCTTTATCCACCATTTTGCATGAGGATAACAGAAATGACTCAAAATGCATTGTTCACCCACCAGACAGTGGTGATAAAGAACAACTCATGGCCTATTCCCCAAGAGCTACGAGAGACCAGCAGCAAAACTCCTATGCTAAGGACAACTTCACTGCTTGAAGCCCTCTATATAATAACGCCATCTCACTTCAGAAAAAATTATGCAGCATACAAAGTATTGCAATGACTACAAAAGGTCCTCCTAATGGTAATTCTGAAAAAAACAACAACACACACACACACACACACAAAAAAAACCAAAACCACCCATGTCATATTACAGAATGTTCCTCTACAGTATTCTGCCTTTTATTCACAAACCTTTTTACTAAAGTTTTGTACATGGTTTCCCCAAAGCATTGTACATGCAGAAGCTCCCTGAAGAACAGATGTTTCATGGTAAAAAAACTGGTATAGTAGCAGGAATAGTTTTAAATAAAGTCAAATAAGTTTGACGGTGGCTGGGGTGATGGTTACCGCATGAGAATCAGCACCCAGGGAGCTTGACCTGGTAGATCAGCAGAGCACTCTGAAACCACACATAAGTTTGAAACACAGCAAGGCAAATGAGAAACAATGACAGCCGTGCAGCTCACTCAGAGCATCCCCAAGAGAACAGCCATATGCCGACAACAAACACTGCAGCCGAAAGGAACCAAAATTGTACAACAGATTCTTAAAATAAATCCTCCCAACAGGCCCTGCTTCCTGTTCTGTTAACAGCCACCCGACCAGAGGAATGGAGCTCACTCTGACTCACATAAAGGCAAGTTTGCACAAGGGCACTGAGCTGCGTGTGTGACTGCACATGCTCTCGTGCAGCCAGCTAAAGGACCACGAGAAGAACACGAAAGCAGGATGTCTCTCTCGACATTTTCTTGTAGGTGAAAACTGGAAAATCATGACCTTTTTCCTCTCTACGGGTAAAATATCAGCAAAGGTGTTGCAGGCCCTTAATAGTGCAAGGGTAACTAGAACTTAGCCTAGTGCAGGTACTCAGAGGTAACACATCCCATCTGCTGGGTCACATCCCTGGGAACCTCCAGGATCAAGACCTTACTGCTGTCCTATTTTGTGTGACAGAGAAGGATCAAATTGGTTGAGAGTAGAATATCAAGGTAAAAATTTTTTCATGGAATATTGTACTGTCAAATATCTCTTCTTCAAAAGCATCTTTCTAGCTTTATGGTTGTGAAGACAACTTTAACATTGTGACCCCAGAGTAAGCAATATAGTAAGTTGTCTGACTTTGCAATCGCACTAAAACAGGTTTCTCAAAAATAACTTCCCCATCATAGCTTGATGCCTTGAAATGACTGTCTGAACCCATCCTTCTCCCCAGAGGTTTTTGTTTGAACAAACGTGGTTTCTTCAGCTTTGAATCAATGGAAGAAAGAGACTGTGGCTTTTCAATATGGGCTGGATTAAAACCTATTGAAACTAGTAGATCTCACACTACACTTCCTTTCAAGCTAAATAAGGCAACAGTTAAATACCTCTTTGTTTAACAATTGCTAAAAACAAAAGACTGCAAAAAAAGCACAGGCTGAGCAGGGTCTGGACCTCACAAGACAAAGGGAATCACGGGAACAGATGCCCCAAATGTGGAGATTAATGCAAAGAACATGGCAGCTCTGCTCTGAGAGGAGCAGAACTGATGAACCCCAACCAATTGCCTAGGAGAGTTGAGGTGAGGATGAGTATGGTATCCCTTTCAACATATGAAGATCCTAATGTGTCTGACTGTAAACCAATGTTAAATAGACCCTTTTTTACTACATTAAACTACTGTAGTTATTTCTTTGGTATTTTGTTAGCTGTCACTCAAAGCAAGTAGAACACTAAAAGCATCAAGTTGCATTTTTTTTTTAAAGAATACCAATAACAGGTTTCTTCTTAAAGAAAACCATCCAAAATGGGTTTATTCTCTCAAATTACTGATAGGTAATCTTAACCCTTAAAATAAAACTCTGAACCCCATTAAGCAGATGGATAGGATTTCAGCTCATCCTTTAACCACAGCTTATTACTGGCCAAGTTCTAGATGGCTAATTACTTCCAGTTGTTTCTGAATAGACCTTTAACTACCCTGTTGGAGTCCTCAGTATCTAATGCTCTTTGGAGAGACAGGAGGAAGCAATCTGACTAAGCATTAGACAAATAAGACTTACTGACTATTAGAGTAAAAGCAAAAGAACAAAACAAAGTAACTTAAAAGGACAGTAGGCCAGTTTGTTTATAAGTGTGTTTGAGGAAGGCCTAAGAGAAAGTGGAAGAACCTCACAGTATCCAAAAGGCTTTGGGTCATTTTTTTTCAGCCATATCATGCCTCAAGTTTTGGCAATAAAAAATACAGGCATGAACTGCTAAGACGATTTCCAGTAGTTCACTTTCGTATTAAATAGTTTCACAGCACTGGCACATCACTGATTTATCCTTGACTTATCCTTAAAAAACAGTCTAACTCCCCAAAGCTCCGTAGCATCTCTGCTCTGCTTACAGAGCACCTTAGTGGGTCCTGAGGGGAGGTACAGCATGTGGTCAGGAGGAGGAAGGACTACACGAGAATCCCATGAGATAACCCAGGTCCTGCTCAATCTAGTCTCCAGATGAGCTGTTACTGATGTGGTAAATTATTTAAGTCAAGCAAACTGTAAAGTATTATGTGAGTATTTAAAACTTTGATTCTTAATCAGGAAAGCCAAGAAAATGCAAAATTTCACTTTGGAAAACTGTGCCCAGAGAAGGCAACGCAAGGCTTTCCAGATAACTGGGCAATACCTGGATTATCTACGTATGTATATATGGCCTTCAACAATGTAGAAATAGAGCATGCTACATATGTTGCTGAACATCTCGATCTCTGTAAATTAGAAAAGACGATTAAAAACAGGACATGAGAAAATCATTTGTCCACTATTACACAAAACTGGGTAACAATTAGCAGCTGAAGTCAGGTATCTTCTGACCACAGCCTTAAAACTGTATTTCCTCTGATATTACTCATTCATAGGCCACATTTAAAAGAGCAGCGAACAACTGCTGCTGATGGTTGTGGTTCATTAGCCAGCCAGCAATAGATGTCCCACATACACTCATTTAGCGTAACACGTATTTGCACATGGGCTTGAAGTACTGTAAAACCATACACCCACAGATCCTGCCCCAGCTAACCCTCCCTCTCAAGGCCTGGTTCCACTCCCTCCTCCAGCCCACCATTAATCTCCCCATTTGCCTTTTAGCTTTGCTTAGATTACAAGTTATCGTCACTATGTACATGCAAACTGTAACCAAAGACTGTCTGTGCCTAACAATCACTCAAGTCATTTCCAGCTAATGATTTACTGTTTGCTTCACTTCCCCACCCACCGTCTGGCTTTTTTAGGGCAAAAACATAATTTCTTGTATGTTGCTAGAGGACTACCCGCACACCAATGGGGCAAAGAATGCAATAAAAAAGATTTAATAGCAAAGGGGATGAATAGAACATTCTAGTATTTCCCCTTTAGCAGAAAACAGAGTTTCCACTACGGTGGCAAAGTCTCCTATGCCCAGAACAAGCCAAGTACTGCCTTCTGACAACGCCGGGGAAGTACTTGTGGCGAGACAGACCCATCTCTCTGCTGATCCGATTCTTCAATGAGACAATTCACTGTCTGTTTCTGGGGAGGAATGAATGGAGGAGTTAGATCAATTATCCGAGAATCTTCGGGATACAATCTGACAGATGATGAAAGAGCTCTAATATGTAATTGAAATACCCTGTACCAAAACATCCACATTAAACCTCTGTTGATTACACACAGGTCTGAGCTATCTCAGACCTTCAGAACAGGAATTGAGTTGTTTATCAGTGAAAGCCAAACTTCTAAAAAGCTGGCTGCCCACTACAGAGCCTTTGTGTTGGGTAAATTAGCTTCAGGAAAAGAATCAAAATGAATTAAAACCACATGGAGATCCTCTCCCTTTAACCCCCTTTTCCCCTTTCCTTTCACTATATGAATCCCCTCACCAGGAGACAGAGGCCAGTTCAGTCTAATTTAGTCCAGTGTTTTTGTTTCCTAAAGTCTCAGTCTTGGGCTGAGTCCATTAATAGGCTGCAGCTGATTTTAATCTAGATGAACTCAAGACTTCTCTCTTCTTTGGTTTTAAAAAGATTACAAATTGTGTGTTATATAAATAGAGGGAAAAGGGAAAAAAAGAACCAGAACGAGTAAAAGATCTGCTCTCCATTAGCTGACCTGCTGAACAAGCCTGTGATTCAAATAAAGATGAGAAATGAGAGCTGTGGGGGGAAAAATACACAACTAAAAGCTCTAGTGATACTGTGCCCAGACACACTGGTAAGAGGAGATGCAGTAATGTCTGATAGCGACCATTACCATCTCGACAGCACAGGAGGTAGTAATAAGGCTCCAAAAGTGGCAAACCAGATGCCTCTAAGACTGTTCTGATAATTTGCAGCATTCTTTCCCAGTTAAACGTAAAATCATGGTGATTAGCAATTGTGACCTCTTCGTATCTCTTTGGCATCCGGTGGAACAAGTTGGTCTTCTTACACAGGCTCCTTGTGGATATTTATCAGCATGGAAGACTGCCATGATACCCATGTGGACTGATTCAAGTGGGAGGTCTAAAAAGGGGTGCTGAGCTTCAAGAGAGTTGCCTCAGATCAGTGCTGAGGTACCTTGGGGGACAAGGCTATAGAAAAGGGGCATGGGTATGTTGTCCTCTAGAACAACCAGTTCTGGGCTCCTCAGGATAAGTGAAAGACAAAATGAAACCCATACCAAATGAAATGCAATACTGTTTTTCTTTTGTCCAGAAAACACAGTCTAGAATAGCATTAACAAGTATGAAAAAGAAAAGTAAACTAGTCTGCTACAAAAGGTAAATGGGACAACTATTTTTGGTATGGTGCATCAGCTCAGAAGGCTTCCCACCATGGTAAAGAATGACAGAAGATCACTTCCTTCTAGTGTTGTTTCTTGTGACCACAGTTGTATGCGACTGTCAATAAAGCTGTCAGTACTGCTACACAAGTATTAATACGGATATGGTCAAAACACTTTTCATATTATTGGTATCAAACCCCTCTGCGTAGACATCTTTGTTTCTTTTCTTCCTGTCACACAGAAGGAAAGGAGAGGTGGGTGCCATAAGTCTCCATCTCAGAACAGGCAGGGTTTTTTTTGCAAGTGCAGATCTCCCAGCACCATTTTTAAAATTAATTTCCTTGTGTGCTTTTTTTCTTAAATAACACATTTAAATAGAGTGCTATGATACAATACTACTATGGATCTGAAAATTGAGAATGCCAATTGCCAATCTCAAAGTATTCTCATTTTAGGGGGAAGGGGTTGGGCTTTTTCTTTTTTTTTAATGTTAACTTGAATTCTCTGGCTACTCTATGTTACTCTGGCACTACATATAGTCACAGGACACTGTATTTCAAGCCTGGGTGAATTCATGATTTTAAAAACAATTATGGTAAGCTGCAAATTTGACCCTCATTTTTCTTGATGCTCAAACTCAGAGGCTGATACATGAGAAGTTTCCTTTCAGAGGAATCTCATGAACAGCTCATACACAAGTGCTCTATTTAAAAACAGCCACTGAGGAGCAAAGTCAAGTGTGAAGGGACTACGACCAGCAAGGGAATAAAGTGCAACTTACTCACAGCACACTGCAGTCCCAGTTCTGCTAAAGAAGAGAATGGCAGCCACTTGGAAGAAGGAGAGTCCTTTACAGAGTTGTCTGTAAAAGAATTCTGTTACTCAACTCCAGCTGAGAAATACAGGTAAAAATCTACTTTCAATACACGAGAAAAAGAAAAAGAAAAGAAAAAAACAAAAGGGTTTTAATAACACGTGAGCAAGATTTTTAGTGAGTTGTACTTACAAACAAAACATCCCAAGAAACTGAAGTGTTTATGTTATTATAATTTTAAAATCTCCAAATAGCATTTGATCCCTCAGAGAATCCATTTCAGAGCTCCAGAAATGTTTTTGCTCTGTGTGCAAATGCTGACATTTTGGGAATCAAATGCATCTGTTTTAGACACACCAAGAGAGTATATACCTACATAAAATAAAAATCTCTGCTTTGCCATACAAATGAAATACAATAGACATAGTAAAAGTGCTAGTAATCAATAATAAACAGTAGATACACAGAGAAATGGATGGACAGACAGACATAAGAGGAATTACACAATCCTGATCAGCTTTACCTGAATATAACCCCTTGTAATAAATCTCAATTGCAGTGATAAACGTGCCTGTATTAAACCCACCAATTTTTCATTCTTTGCTAATGGGGCAAATGTAACTTGGAAGGGGTCTGCATGAAATCACTGGAGGTTTTGTTTGTGTAACTTTTCTGGAGTTTGACTGGGACTAGGACTAGACTTGATTGCATGTGGGTGGCTGTGGGGCGGGTGGACAGCTGGGTGAAAAACTATGACAAAAGGAATCTTGTCCCATTTCCTGCCTGCGCTTCATTCACTAATGAGTACTGCTCTGGGTCACTCTCAAGATTTCTTCATCTGTTGTTGTCTCGTCTGTAAAAGGGGCACCCCAGCAGTGGAGCTGTTGTCAGCTTGTCTTGAGAGTTTATTCGGCTGCCTCTCACCCCTGCAGCTGTGTGGGATTGTGAGTGCCTGGCTGTAAACAACGCCATATTTCGTGCTTCTTTTTGGATGACTTGAAGGCCAGGCTGAGGCCAGATGTGTTTGCTGGTGTAATCTGTTTCCCATTTCTCGTAATAAAAGCATATCTCAACAACTACTAATAAAGTGAAATCAGGATTTATCTGTTGTCTTCTTCAATGTGATTTGTGTTGGAAAGAGAATGTTAATAAAACACAGTGAAGTCTTCAGTCTCTCCCTTCTTCCTGAATACTGTAAATACTGTCATGTATCCCTACCAGTAAACAACCAGACGGGTCTATCTGATGCCACTGGACTCCTCCTACAGTAACCGATATGCCTCTTGCTAGCTTGTGGAACCAACACCATTTTCCTTCAAAAAACTGTTTTGCAGTAACACTGCCTTATTTATTCTTGTTTCTTTTGCCAGATCTGTTCATTTGAAAAAGTTTCCTCCTGGTAACAGGTTTAGCCTTTTTACTAGGATTCTTTCATAAAAAGCTTCTCCCTGTCCACGGGCAGCTTTCAGCTGGGTCTCCCACTGCAAACTATTCTGTTAGCAAGTCCAGTCCCCAAATGAGAAACCCAATTCCAGGAGCCATGTGAAGACTGTGTCTCCTTCCCTGGGTCCAGGGTAGCTTCCTGTGGGTTCCGCTAAGCTTCTACCCAAGGTAAAGGAGTAAATCACCCCCCGATTTTGTTATGACAAAGAGATACCTTTTGATTTGCATTGTATTTAGAAATAGCTTTCTCCTTCAGAGCAGGTGAAGTGGTGAGGCATTTCAGAGAAATGCCCTAGAGTTTCATTCTACAGGAGGTTTTGCCCAGCCACCTAACCCTAGGAAGGAGAGGAAGCCCCTCACAGTGCAAGGCAGCTCTAACTGTAGATGCATCAAAACAACACCTACTTTATTCAGGATAATTGTTCCCTGGCAGTACTCAGAAGTTCATCTATTGTCTTCAGTCACACTGCTGGATGTCAGCTCCTCAATCAGCCTTGCTAGCTCTGTTCAGCAAATGGACCACAAACACAAAAAACCAAAGCAGATACTATTCCTTCTGTGCCTCTTCAGTTTTATTTTAACACCCAAGTATAAAAACTGTAACTGCACACGTAGAACTCCATTACTGGCATAATTGAAGACAACAGTTTTAGCTGGCATGGAATACACGATTTATTCTGTTAAAACCACTCATGATTACATGTGAGAAGGAAAGAACTCTTTTTAGCTTTTAGAAAACAAATAATTTCTAGGGTTAGCAATTAGAAAAACAAAACCAAAACATTTGTACTTGTAACCTGAGCATACTTGCTGTGGGGCTTGACTAAGATGTGCTAAATGTAATCTTGGATTTTCTTCTTCAAAGAACCACCACACTTTAAGATGCCAGTAATGAAAAAAACTATGTCTGGGCAGTCTTCCTCCCACTGCTCCATCTGTGTTTCCAGCATTTTACTGTGCTTTCACATCTACTATGTGAAGTAAAGATCAATCTATTTCCAGAAGGCTACTTATGGGTGGTCTGAGTTCATTTTATTTCTTAACTTTATTTTCCAGGACATTCAGAGTTTTCTTTCCATTTTCTGTCTTGAACTTTGTGGTTTTACAGAGCCACAATACCAGTAATGTAATACCGAATATTTGTTTTATTTCTTCCTGTATCCAGCATGGTTTTACACACAAGTTGATCACCTCCAGAACTGTATTTGCCATACAAGAAGCATATCTGATTTGACCTTGGCCCTAATTCTTGTGCCTTTACCCACATTGTATGTGACTGACATACTTGAGACCCCTCAAAGAACATTCCTTACACTTACCATCTCCATAGATTCATGGAATTCTCTTTGCATTCTTACCACATGCTTCCACTCTGTCAAATCAGTATGTCCTCAGAACACTTACATTAAACAAAATAAGATGATTTTCTGTAAGTAACGTTCTTGCTCTGTCTACAGTGACGTTGGTAGATCCTTCACAAGACATATATTCTGTGCAGCCATTGTATCATCATAAAGTTCACAAGCAGTCTTCCAAAACTCATGTCTTACAGGTAGGAGAAAGCAGATTCCTTAGATTTTGGAATTATGGAAATAGACTCTGCCATAAATGTATGAAAATGGCATTTTGTATATCACATACACCACGGCAGCCTGTGAATTAAGAAGTCAATCTGTGGGTGCACACTGAATATGAAGACAAAACTGATAAATATGTGTGAACTTCTTTCACTCTGGGCCCAGAAAATTCATAGCATCAAATACAAGAAATGAACCCTTTATACCAGAATCAAAATACACACTTTTTTTTTTTTTTTTCCCCAAACACCTCAACAACACAGCATTGCCTCTATTGGGGTGAAAATCTGCTTTTCCAGTGTCCCTTGATACTTACAGAGATGGAACACGGACCAGACGAACCAAAGTAAGAGTACAGGCAGCCAAAGCTGATGGCACAGTCACTGCCTGAGTCATCTGAAGATCTGAAACAATGGCTCTAAGTATAATAAACTTCCTCATTAATCTGACAGCATGTCAGCCTCATGGCTTGAAGGAGGGGGAGAGGGACGGCAGGGATTCTGCCACTTCAGCAGACAACTCTGTGGGTGGAGCAGGAGCAGAAAAGTACAGTAAGTGTGGCTCATTCGGTCTTGAGCAGATACATTCCTGATGCTTCAGCAACATGACTGAACTTTACATTAAGGACACTCAGTGCCTGCCATACTCAATAAGGAAATGGCATCTCTTACTGTTCCTGATGGTGAGCAACGATGCAGAGGGGGAACAGAACAGCAGAGAAGCAGCAAAGCAGAGGAACCAGGGCTTAAAACCTCTGACTCACATGACCTAAATAAAATACTAGCACTGTCATACCTGATTTGGGGCTTTCATGCAAGGGAAACCTATTATTTAGATAAATAGAGTGTCCGCCCTTAACCTCCTGAACTATCAATTTTCCCCCGTCTAATACTGCAGAAAGGTTATGTTGCAGTGCCCTGTGCTTCCTCACATTTAAAGTTAGGGTAGCCAAGGGCAACAAAGACTCCTTCCTCTCTAGCCTGATAGCAGAGTTCTTCCTTCCTTTTGTTCACATGAAGAACAAACACTGAGCTGAACAATAACAGTGGATGCTTCATTATGATGCTCTCCTGGGCACACAGCCCTGGTTAGCATTATCTTACCACTTGGTTTTGTTTTGAAGGAAACCCTGAATGGTCCTTTCAATTGCTGGTGTTTCAAGATCAACATTACCTCTACTTCCTGTATTTTAAAGCCTCCTTATTTTACCAACAATATGCGGTACTATGAAAAAACTGACACAGAACCAATGAACTGAGAAAAACGCCAGTCTAGGGTGCAAGCAATAACAAAAGACAATTTAAACTAGCTTTCTCTGAACCAGTTAAGCTACTGATTCTGAGCATTAGGGGAAAACAAAACTAAACAAAACAACAAAAACACAACACAAACCAAAAAAAACACAAACCAAAACCAAAGAAAAGCAAAACAACTTAATCCTTAGCAACTATTCAAGGAAGTGCATGTGAAGACCAGAGTTTAGACTTGGAATATACTTACTCAAAAATACCCAGGCATCTGAACACACTGCCTGAAATCAGCATTAGCACTAGACCCCTTCCAGTCCCATCTCCTACCTTATGAGCAAAAAATGCCTTTAGATCATCAGCAAAATCCATATCCCCTGATCTGTAAACAGACAGCTGGCAAGCCCTGTTTACAACAGACTTATCATTTGTGCTTTCCTGCAGAATTTTATTCTTCTTGGACAAGTAATTGTTTTGGACAAGTTACTGAATTATCACTCACTCTTCATGCTATGGGAAGGACAGGTGAACAGATTTAATGACAAGTATGCCATCTTCTCTGGACCATCAACCCAGGCATAGCCAAGACATAGATTTCATCTACCCTGATCCAGACAAAGGGAAAAGAAAGTGTCCTGGTTCACCATCCACTTCTCTTGCCTAATTCGGGACTAGGGAAAAGAATTCCAGGCAATCACCCACCAGTCAGTTCCCATCCCTTTGGCCTCCTCCTACTTACAAAAAGCCCTCCTCTGAACACAGGAACATCTGGAACTGTCATGCAGCTCTCGACAGCTGAGCTAATACATGTATTTTAGAACAGCATTTTGTATGGAACTGTCTACCATTCCTGCTGGCCACTTCCCAAGCCGTACCTGAAGTGCACATTTGCTTATATTAGGTATGAGTTGCAGTTTCTGTAATGACATGCTGCAGATACCTGTGGGAGTGGAAGGTTAATTTTCTGCACCCGTATGGTAATTATTATCATTTACTTACAGACAGGTAAACTGAGGCATACAGTAACTAAGCTATTTACATGGATCACGCAGGAAATCACTCTTTGACCAAAAAATGGGTTTCTTCTTGCCTTTAGCTCAGTCTGTGAGACTGGTCCAAGGCCCTTCCAAACCTGGTCCAAAGCCCTACGCCAACCCAAAGCATTTACAGGTGTCAGCTAACACTTAATGACTGAAAGGGTGAAGGCAGTGGTAATAACTGCTTCCTTGACATATTCTGCCTTCATTCATATCTGATTTAGGCTTAGCAAGATGTGCCCGCTTCATTCTGTTACCTTACAGTGTGAACAAAATCATGCCCCCAGTAAGCAAAGCTATACCCAAAACAAGGCAGGAACAAAAGCGGGCAGACAGCTTCATCCTCAGCCTGCTCTCTTCTTCTGCAAAGATCTGTTAGCAGGGGAGACAGTCTTGAACTGAGTGTGAGGCAAGCTGGCCTTGATCAGTGCCATGCTGTCGGCCGCAGCCCTCAGGTGGGTCAGCACATTTACCCCTCTGCAGATTGCATTTGTACTCCGGAGTTTCCTGTGCCCTTGAGTGCTGCAGGAACACGCGGTGTCCTTGCTGAGCCCAGACAGCTGGGGCCAGCTGGAGAGCCGCCCTTCTCTCCTCATGTTCAGACTTGACAGTGGAATTTAGTTCATTTTACACAGGAGAAATCTGGCCTTGCTCTGACTTCTGGCCACAGCTTAGGAGCCTCTCCTAGGGCACAGCAAATCTTCAAAATGCAAAGCAAACTGTGCCTGGGGTGGCCGTGAGTGCTCTCTGTGGTTATGGTGGGTGGAAGGCTCCAGGTCAGCACTGTGACCACCTGCTCCCCAGTGCAGTCTAATGCCTACTGTAGACAAAAATGGGGAGCACACCTGTTTCACGTGGAAAGGAAAGTATTCTGGATGAATGCAAGTTAGCTCTGTTAAATTCCAGCAGATTCCCAGTCAGTGTTACTCAGTTGGAAGGACGGCAGTGATGAAGCAAGGCCACAGAGATGCAGGGGGAGAAAACTCAAAGGCAGAGAAGAAACAACATACCTTTGAGCTCTGATGTGCACAGCATGAGGCTGTGCCTCTGTATTAAGTATGAATGTGGCTGGGATCACACTACAGGACTACCAGAGTTATGCTTCAACCACCCTAATTTAGCGTTTTTGGCTTTTGCTATCATATTAGAATACATTGGCTTGATTATCAAAGGTAACAAGCACCTACAGCTCCCACTGACTTTAGTGGCAGCTGCAGATCTAAAAATCAATTTAAGATAGTTTGCATATTTAGAAGTAGTGAAGGAAAATAAAAGGCCTATTGTGTGGATACAAATAGTTTAAACACTGCTGATGGGTGGTATAAGAGTCCCTTCCCTTTTCAAATGAATTTCACTTCATGTTTTGTTTGGTTTTCCTGTTGATGCATCCTGCACCCTCCAGTGCTAAGCTGGTGGGATCCCACATACTTTTCCTGGCATGTGGAGTTTAAAATAAGAGACCTCAGCAATCGGATATCCTCAGCATTTCCAGCTATTGAACACAATCAGGAGTACTGTGATCCAATTTCAGAGCAGAAAAGAAAAGACATATAGGAATATTCTCCCTGTGTTGGTGTGGGACAGACAAAAGAAAATGAAGCAAACAGGATGTTCTGCTCTTCGGTGAACCCCAGCAAATGACCCCAGCAGATAGGATACAAGCTACAAACAAGCAGCTATAATATATGTGCCTGCCTGACTGATAGCTTATTCTGGGTAATTCACTCACAGCACAAATATGGAAAAAAAGGTAAAAGGGAGGGTATTGCTCATTAAAACTGACTTAGTTTTAACTGTGCAGTTCCAAGCTGACATGCCTTCCATCAAATGTATGCAGCCTGAAGGAAGAATATGATGTTTTTTTTTTTCCTATATGTTACTAAGCAAAAGTGTCTCATCCCAAAATACACTCAGAACATCTACAGGAGAGCAATGCTTGGCATTCAGGACTCAGGACATCAGCTTTCTAAGACATAAGCCTATTCTAAGCTTACTCACTCAGTAGAGAACATCCCAGCTGAGGTTTCCAGAGGAGAACATAGCACTCTTGAGAAGTCACTCTATCAGACTGCTTGATAGCACTATCAGACTGCTTGATAGCACTCCAATAGTCATGCAACATATCCTAGAAATGTCACTCTCCACATCTCTGCTGCTGCTCCTGGGGAGCACACCTTCGTAGGGCTTCGGGCTAATATTGGCCACTGTTTCTGTAATGGAAAAGCTAGGAAATCTAAATGAAAATCAGATTCAGTGGAAAAAAGAGCAAAATTTTTCAGCAATAACATCTCCTGAAAAATTGCTAATTTCTAGCATATTCTACCTGCACTGCCTCTTTACCCATGCAGCCGTGTCTGCAGTGCCTGGCCTCAGCTGTACCTTGGGCAGACCCTCTAGGGTTATTCAGGTGGCAAACCAGGGCTGACACACCATGCTCTAACAAACCATTGTCTCATCTCCGTCACCCTTAGTTAACTCAATCCAGTCCTGAAATTTAATCTCCTAAATTTTTCAGGGGTCTTCACAAAACTGAATGACAAAGGGCCAGGTTTTGGTTTCATTACAGCATAAACAATGAAGAGAAATGCCATAACAATCACTAACACTATGTAACTAGTATTACACTCAGATCTACTGTAAACTGAATTAATCGCTCAATAAATTCTGTAGGTAAATAGTGGTTTATAGCTTATCATAGTACTGTCTCTTGCATGTATTTGTTACTAATGTTCAGTCTGTTTTAATAGGATGTGTCTCCTGTAGTTTATTTTTTGGCTTTCTACTAGATATCCAGAATGCTTATGGCCCATGCTTGATTAGTATATGGAAATTTGCTTTTTACAAACAGCAACATTTACATGGATAGTTACAAAATTGCAGATAATACATAACCTTGTATACTTATCCTGCATGAGCACTGAAATGTAGCGAAAAGGGGGTACAAATATACAGTTGACAAATATTTGTTTAAAAGTTCAAGTGAATATTATGGAAAAAACTTTATAATACCATCCAACATTATTAATTTTAGGGAATGACTGTAAATAGAAAAACTTTTTGAAGTAAAAACCTGTTTGTTGGGAGGGTTTATCACCTGTCTGTCTGCATGAAAGTGCTATGTATTCCTGTTCCATCTTATCAGGAGAGATTTAAGCCTATGTGATAAGATCATTTAAATTTGTGGTTAGTCCATTTTAAAGACAGGGCAAGTCTACGCATCAGATACAGAGATATCTGAGGTTGTTCTAGCTGTGTTAATCCTGGAAACACAGAGAAAGTTTAAAGAAAAACAGCGCTGGGGCCAAAGCAGCAGGAACCTTGTTTGCAAGTGCTATCCCTGTGCTAATAAGCGCCCCCTTGGGCAAAGTTTTCTAGTTTCTGTGAAGTGCTATTCAAATGTGCCTATCTACAGAGCATTGCGCTGTGGAGACGTACAGGTTTAGACTGGAGCAAACCGCCGGATCTCTGCACCGTTCTCCCCTCCCTAGCACAGAGAACAACACAGCTTCCAGCAGTTCCCTTTGGCAGCTAAGTTGTACGCTCAGAAATCTTAACATGCAGAATACATCGAGTCCTACAGCTAAAGAAATGGTACATATACTACAAAGGCTACATCATCGGGGTCATTGTCCTCTATTGCTAACTATTGTTCTACAAGATAAAATGAGGTAGTGATGGCTTCACCAAACATGCTGATGAAATGGCAGAACAGACGAACTCTGAGAACAGCAAAAGAAATGTAGTCGTGCCTATGTGAGAGAGGGATCCGTCACAGTATGACTTAACTGCTTCTTGCCTTTGTAAGATGCACTCAAAAGCATATGACTTTATTCTGGCTGAAAAACATGTTTTTGGACATTCTCTTGGCTTCCTACTCATGAATGTGTTTGCTTAAGAACATTAAGTCCACTATAAGTACATTTGTCCTTATTCTACAAATCCGTAGCCTGAAAGATGTAACATCTTCTATGTTAAAATCAGGCAATCAATAGCAGAGTCTTGGACTTCTATGAGAAAATTCAGTTCCCAGCACAATATAATGTCACAAATCACCGATACTACCTCTAATCAACACGCACCTTCACTCCTTATGCTAAAAGCCTTTTGGAAAAAAGGCCATTTGCTTTAGCACTGGGCTGAAAACACAGGGGAGCAACCCACTTTGATCAGGAATTCATTACTGTGAGACTAGTAAGGACAAGATTTCTCTGAAGTGAGACCATTTTGTCCCAGAAGGCCTGTGGTATATGACAGTCTTGAACAGAGACTGAATCTTTGCAAATACACTCATATTCTTCAGCTCATTTGTTTAACAACACTGGCTCAGAACAAATAGGTTTTGATTCACACTTGCATGAATGAGAACAGATTTGGCACACTGCTTGCACTGAGTTTTTTCATATTACGTTCAGTGAAACTTCAGAAAAATTAAATGCTGGCACTTTGGTTACAATCTAGCAAATCATTTAGGGATATGCTTGGCATTCACTGCAGGAAAGCTGTACCGTTATCTTCAGTGCCTTTACGTATGCATTCAGAAATAAGCAGGTATTTCAATACTGTGTACTACACTGGATTTATCCAGTATAACACCCTCCTGCAAGTTACAGTCACAGCAACAAATTTGGCCAGAAACTTTACCGATCTCTTGTCTATCTACTATGCAGCTAGAAAGAGCATGCTTGCAGAGGAAAACATTTAACTTTAATGAAATGATGGGGTTTGTTTTGTTTCTATTGGATCTAAACCTAAGATACCTCTAGTCTTCCTTCACAATTAAAAAAAATTCCCTCCACCTCTCTTCATTACCATTTTCAGTTGTCTTTATATCTGTGCCAGCCACAGAGTTGGGCTACTCCATCGAGGCTCTGCCAATGCAGCTGCAAAGCAACTGAATGATTCCCACAAAGCCACCTGGTGAGGATGCACTCATCCAAGTCAACAGCATTCCTGGGTCAGGTTTAGTAATCCTTTCCACCCAAATGCCAAGAACTATCTGGAAATTTTCGTTTATGTCAGCTATATCAATAGGGAGATTTTGCTGGCAAAGGAATGATGGAGGTCTTATTTTTTTCACATTCCTTATTGTCAAGATGGACCTAGCCTACAAACTGATCATGCTTTTTTGCTCTCATTATTATAAACCTGTTACAAGTAGCATGAGTCTTTCAGTGTCCTGTGGGGAATACATCAAAAACTGTTCTACCCCATAGAGATCCTAACAATGATCAGTTCATCTTTATCCCTCCAATAGGGCCGGAAATCACCAGTGGCACTGCAAATCTGTTACCATCTCAATAGCAAAGCACAACTTTATTCCCATTAATCTGTCTTCCACCCATTCACACATCAAGTACAACCCTGCTTCATTTTACAGATTATATCCATGTTGCTCTAGACAAAGGTCACTTTATAGTTACAGTTCTTAAATTGAATGAAAGCTTTTGATGCAGTAAATCATTGTCTCTCACTGTTCAAACTCACACAATACAATACAAATAATGCTGCCCTTTCTTTCAGAATTCCCTTTCTACCTCGCTACTCATTACCAAAGCATTTCTTTACAAAACAAAATGAGGCACTTTTCACTTGCTTCAGCCACATAAATTAGTTATAGCACTTTGGAGACCGTTTGCCATGCTGCACTACAAACCCAAACTTCGTGCTATTTTGAGACCAAAATTAGCTTCTTTCACTACATTAGTGTCAAATGAAACACAATGTAATAAGGTTTCCCAAGATTTGGCTGTTCCTAGATCTCTTCCCCTAAGAAACTCTCCTTCCAGTACCACCTACCAGAAGTCACCTGCCTCAATAAGACATCACAGGCAAGGTTGTGTTGTGTGCACGCAGACACGTGTCCGGTGGAAAAGAGGACAGGAAGGAGAAAGGGCTGATTAATTAACTAACTAACTAATCAACCAGTCCTGCTGGGACAGAAATCAAATCAAATCAAATCTTCAATTTGGCAACATAAATTATTCCGTCCTTTCTTGAGGTAGTGAGTGGAGACAGCACGAGACACAGAAGGTTAAGTTTGCAGACAGTTACAAATTTCTTTCAAATGGAAGAACAGAAACATGGAAGGATAAATCTTGACGTCATGTACACTCATGAAAAACTGCAACAATTTGAGGGCTCCATTATTTAGCACTGAAGGTCATAACAAGAACTGAAACCAAAACCTGAAGGCAGACAAATTCTAATCTGAAATACAGAACAAGCATTTAGCAGCAAGATAGCTAAAACTGGAGAACACTGTCAAGGCAAAGTAGGAACTCACATTTCTTGATGCCTTCAAATAAAAGCAAATGCCTTCCTAGAAGAAATGCTTTAGTGTATCATAAGTTATCAGGTATCTGAAGGAAGCATGTAGGAAATATGGGGGGTCAGTTTGGGTGACCTCCTGATTCCACTCGTCTTTAAACCCTATGAAGCTGAAAATAAACCATTACTCAAAAGCAAGTCCTAGCTCACTAATATTATTTGCCTTATGTTTCCAGAGCTTGAGTTCTTTCAGTCACGAGCAATGTTAATCACTTAGCAAAAGCTCTCCCTGAAAAGTCCCAGTAGGCTCTCCAGTTGGCAAGCACATTCCGTTGTCTTTTGCAGCACCACCCTCTTAGTACCAGAGGGTATTTACTTAGGTGAGATGGAAGGAGACTTATTTCACAGACAGCTGAGCTGCCAGTTGCTAGTAGGTAGGTTCTGTTGCTGTCTTGTATTTATTCCCCAGCATCAGAAGATCACCCACAGAATACAACTTAGAACTGACATCAGCTTATTTATCCTGTCTTCCTTCTGGATATGCATGTACACGTGTAAGTCACATCTGCCAGTCCAGCTGCCCTAACGCAGTAGCTGCTACATTCAGCTTCTCTGAAACTACAGCTGGGCAAGATCAGCCCATGATCTGCTCTGACTGATATACTAATATCAGCTAATCATTTCCAACCCAAAACAGAATTCATATCACTGGCAATGACAAAAATCATCCTATGACTTGCAGCCCTGAACAAAGAGATCGAAACCTTTTTTGTTGTTCTTTCTTTTGTCGTTGATGTTGTTATTTTTTTTTCTTGACAGAATCATGTCATTCACTTTAACTAGCATATTGCATTAGGGAGCAATATCCAAGCAACAACAAGTACTTAAACAGAATACACATGCAGACAGTAAAGCTTTTAATATTTTGCAGTGTTTAGGTCCAGGTATCTGCCTCTCTAAGTGGAGAAGCTTTACAAAACAGAGATCTGTCAGACTGGATTTTCCAATTGTAATTCAGGTTCGCTACAGAGTCACACTGTGGTGTGGCAGCACATGACATTGCATTGCAATGTAAAGGCAACTGAGGGTATTTTTGGGTTTGCATTCCTCCACTGCACAGACCGTACTGCAGCAATGAAAGGAGACCAAAGGCTGACTTTCCTTGCTAAATCTCTGACCAGCCGCTCTTTTCCAATTATCAAATTTCACTTCTCCAGTCTGAAAGCAGAAATAAAAGGAGTGAATAACTGGATTCTTTTAATCCCTGAACACATGAAATTTTTAAAAGCAAAGTTTTCTCCGTGGCACCCTTGGGCAACCTGGAGCTCTCTTCTGACAATACCAGAGAAGTAGGTCTTCCTTCACTAGGATCTCCTCTGAACACTTCTGTGCTTGCACTGGGGCCATGAGATGCAAAGACACCAGGGAAACAGAGCAGCGATTTACACTGACAAAGAGGATTTTGATACACTCCTCCAAATGGGGCAGCATTACCATCTTAATAGCCTTTTGCTCTCAGCCCTCTTCCTGAGGACGCTAGAGATTTTTGCGAATGGAGAACAGTTCCGCTTCCCATTTTAACTGCAACAATAGCAAAGGGCTCCTTAAACTGCATCAAATAGCAGCCTGTGAAATCCCTAACTAGCCGCACTGCCTCTCCTGCCGTTTTATTATCCTCTGGCCCACAGAACAAAAGGGGGGAGCTCCTCCTCATTTTTAGCCTATTCCACACATCCTAATCCCTCAGAGGTGGCAATGGAAATTGCTTGTGGAACTGTTAAATCACACTTTCACTTTGTCTTTCATTCCCTATTCACCCTCACTAATCAAGGAGCTTCCAGCCACATTTTCCGATATCAATTTTGTTTATGGCCTATTGGTTAATGGTCCCGGGATGGGACCCCCTGAGTAAGAAGAAAGAATCCTGGGCATTTCAGACAGCTGCCGCTTCCCACCAGTTCCCACACCCATCCACTTGTTCTCATCAGACGCCCTGAATGTGCTCACCTCCTGACACCAACTGAATTAAACAACAAAGACTGAATGGGAAAGCTGCCTTTGCAATCCTGCTGCGGGACAGATTCCACTTGTTCGCACTCTACGACATCCTTCAAACCGCAACACAGGGACAACTCCCCCACCAGCTAACTCGCCCTAGGGACATCTTACCTCGCATGCAGCTTTCCCTTTGGAACGTATAAGCTTCAACTCTTACAAAAACTCTAGCCTCTCTTGCACAAGGCCACCCACCACCACTCTGCTAATCACTCTGTCTTGTTAGGTAGCAATTCCTGTCAACATCTTACCTGAAACAATCATTTGCATGTGATTTGCTCGCTTCTCTCTGCAGAAATAATGCTCATTGAAGTGTGGGAAGAAAACACGCAATATTTACTTTGTAAAACTTCGTGAGATGCTTCTCATGTGTAAGTGCTTACAAGTCTCTTTAAGGATACTAGCAGCAGGACCTTATCATTGAATCATGACTTCACCAATACCACCAGACTTACAAACCTAGAATCTAAAAGAACCAGCATGTAAAATCATAGAAATGCCAGATTCAGATTAAACTATGTGAACGTTTAAGGTTCAGATCCTGCTGTCTGATCTCTGACCAGGACATTACCTGCTATGTAAAACAGGCTAGGGCACATTATCAGGGGAACTATGCCCTTGCTTACTACCTATCTTGGAAAAAAATATAACAGCATAGTCATAAACTAAGAAAAAGCTTACACAGAGAAAAGCTCCAAGCTGCTTTCCAAATATACAAAGAATGCCTGATGGCAAGATAATGCTCACTTAGAGAAATCCACGCTGGTTTTAGAAAAATGGTGAATGTACACCCCAGAAACATATGGATACAGGGAAAAGAGCAATTGCCATATTCCTCATACAGTGCTATCAAGCATCGTACTATCAGAGAGCCTTGCCATCATCAGTACATGTTATCAGGCCAATCTGCTCTTTAAAGGTAGGGTTCAGTCCTTAGAAAGCTATTTTCCCAGCTTACTGAAAAGATTTGAAACAAATAAAGATCCTCTCTGAACAAATGATCCTAGTTTCTGAAATAGAAAGTCTTTCTTTCCCGAAGTTTCACTACATTAGTGCCTGAAGACAGAGCAGGAAGTTGTCTACTTTTTTAATGATGACCAGAAACATCTCTGCAACTCAGAAGATAATTGAGATAGAGAAGTGGTATGTCTTATACCCTGTCCTTAATCAAAATATGTCCAGAGCAACTCTTGCAAGCCATCTTAGTTTAAACTAATAAAAAATGTTGCTAGTACATGTAGCCTGTTTAAAATTACCAGTACCAAATAAGGCAGACTGAAGTCCCAGAATGCCATCTAAGAATACACTGGGTGTAATATCTAAAGGTTTAGGAAACACCCAATGGACCCTCACATTATCATTATGTAGATGCGTCAAAGGGAAGAAAAAAAAAAAGTTTTTTCCTTTTCTTTTGTTTTCTTAAACTATGTATCACCAGTATTTTAAGCTTATCTAGTCATCAATAAATGTAAATACGTTGCTGATCTGGTACCGCCTGTTTGTAGGTGGGAAATGGGCAATCAGAAGGAAGAGAACTGTTCACATACCTTAAAATGTCTGTAGCGTTTTTATACTAGCAATCAGTGCTAAAATCAGTATTTAGCAATCAGTGATTGCTAATCACTGGAACCTGAGAAACAGCAATACTCAGCTTTCTTAAAACCAAGACTACATATTAGAGAGTATCCTCTGAACAAAAAGTCTGCTAAACTGCTGCAGCAATCAGGAGCATGACAGCATATCAACACAGAGGAACTAAACACAGTTGGTCTATGAATGTCTGTCAAAAAGTAGATAGATTAAAGGAATATTAACCAGGATAAATAGGGAAAATAAATGAAGAGCTGCATTTCCCTCTTTCACAATGGTTCAAAAACACATTTTAGGAGATGGCCACAAACAGCCCTAGTTCCCTGCCATCATAGTATTATTACCCATCTTTTCAGTACAATATCCCACACCATAGAGAACCTTAGGATTATTAGGGCCCTGTGGCATTCACATTAAAGTGATCACAGAAATAGCGGACAGATATTAATTTCCCATATTTTATTGATGCTGAGCCATTTGCTAAAGAGAAACTATTTATTAGAACATGCTACTAATGATAGACAGGTATGCTCCTCCTGGAAAAGTCTCTCCCACAGGAACAATGCCAGAACCATTCAACTTACTTTGAATGAAAACAGGGAGACGTAATAATTTCAGGGCCTATTCTTAAATCCATGGGAATATGCAGCAACTAATTTAGTATTACCCAAGGTGAGACAGGGGAAGCAGCAGAAGGCTGCCCTTGTCAACTAGACTGTTCAAATGTGTGTGGGTTTTTTTGGTTTGTTTTTGTTTTTAATTAGTTAAAAACAGCACCATTTCAACAACCGTCACTGTTACCTGCCTTCAGCCTGCTTAAAACACTATTTGTAAAAGCAAAGTAATCAGTGCTCTGATCCTACCTTGAAGAACCAAACCTGATTTCTCAATGGTGTAGAAAAAAATGGAAAATGGAGCAACAGGGGATTTTGCAACCAGGATCTGCAAAACAAACAAACAACGTATAAGTACATATCTCTATCACATACTGATCAGAGCTCAAATTTGTAGAACAATCTCACTAGATTTAAATTCCAGAAGCATTAAAGCATAATGTAGAAATAACAAGATTGCCATTGATCTAACCCTGTCACTTCTAAGTAGAGATCTTCTCACAGGAATGTAGAGCTCATGCTGCAATTTAAAAAGGATTCTCAGGTAATAAAAAACCAACCATCATAAAAACAACATGTTTTGCTTGTCTTATTGGCAAATAAGATGATCATTCTTGCTGGTTTGGGCAGGAGACAATTTTGAGCAAACTGTAACTGCTGCTGTGTAATATAATTTTAATCACCACTAGCAATTCTATGGATGCATCCCCTTGCCTTCTCCAATAATTCCACCATGTTCCTGCTGCCCCAGAAGCAGTATGATCCACCCGTGGGTCACCACACCGGGGAAGGTAACATGGCATTGCAGTGATCTGGATGACCTCTTTTGAAAAAAGGTCAGTGACCGATTCAAGTTTTATTTGAGAATCCTGTCTTCGGAGTTTCAAAATAGGAACTGAAATTCCCTGAGGGTTTTTACAGTGCAATCAGATTTAGCTTGGCATTTGGGTATGCTGGCCCTCTATGGCCGGGTCAGAAATATTCAAAGCTCTCTGGCTCGAATGTGAAGGAAACACCCGCTACTGAAGATGACCTACAGCGGAGGTCTGGACACACAGAAATGGACTTCTTAGCAAGGTTGGGATATGGAACCCACAGCGCTAGCCCAAATGACATGAATGTGCCTGGCTTTATTGTCTACCTGATTTTTGCTGATTGAAAAGGACTGCTCTATCACAGTTTGCCATGAAGTAACCCCCATTCTATCACCTATGTGAAAGTGACATTTTAATGGTAGATTTAATAAGCTCTGCCAAGAGTGTGATCAGCACAAACACTGGTTTAGTGATCTCCACGTCCCCAGGGAACTGAAGACCAGTTCTCCCAGTGCAGCACTGTGGAAGAGCCTTCCTATCCTGACAGGCCCTGAGGACACCATTTGGTGAGGCTGCTCCCCCACCACATGCTCTGATCCTTTTCAGGGTTCTGCTTTCAGCACAGCAATGCCACAGGGCCCACCTCAACTGCACAGGAAATCCAGCAGGCCTGCCTATTTCCTTTGCTTCGGCGTATTGATTTCATTTAACTTCAGCAGTAAGGCCTCACCCAGCAGCGTATTTTAGAATCAGCACACATCTCAGCGCTTACATTTCCGAGGCCTTGTCAGCTACTACATCCCTTCAGCCCAAGATACGCAACCTCCTGCAGTTGCATCCAAATCCAGATTTCTTAGAACTACAGACAAAGATCTTAGTTTTAGAGGTGTGGAGCACCAATAGCTCCTGCTGACTTCAAATGAAGTAAGTTATTTCCATTACTTCCAAATGTCATGCCCTAATTCCACCCAACAGTCAAGCACGCCTAAAGGCTGTCATATATGATTTTTGTTGGAGGTGTCTAATGATCAGCAGGAAAACAGTGAACAGTGTTATATAAAAGTCAAGAGAGACCTCAGAAAAATGAGGAAGTTCATACTCACCAAAACTTTTCCCTGAAAAGTCAGACAGTACTGAATCACTGTATAGATACACAGAGCTGGAACATTTATTCCTAAGTGTAAGATTAACAATATCAAGCACCAGAAGTTTGGGCTCTGAAGTATACTTATGTAATAACAGGATTTGGCAGCAAATTCTGCTGCTGAATCAAGGCATGTGCAACTTTCCTGTAGCACTTTAAATGTTAAGGATATCTCTATAGTAGGCAGGTTTCATTTGTGTTCGTAGTCTGCAGATACCATCATGCTGAGATTTCTTGTGACTTTCTCATCTGATTCTGATGCAGACTGAAGAAACAAAGTCCTCATACCTGGGCTTTAAACGTAATCATTATAACCCACGTGTACCCACAGCTAGCTAACAGTTTTATGGTTTTCAGAATTTAAACCAAATATACTCTTTCTTCTTCAGACAGTAAAAAATAAAGGAATGCACATGAAGAACATGAATACAGCCGGAGAACATCAGACCAGTCCAAATGTCAATGCTTTCCTTATGAAGCTGGCAAAACCATCCCAGGATGTGATATAACCTTTGAACTATTCCAAGTAGGAAAACTGCCATGCTAGCACTTTCCCCTCTTGCATGCTAATTATTATTCTTCTATTCTTCTTCCTAACAAACTTCAGGAGGAAGGAGAAGCATGTCACATCACGTGCCTGTGATGCACCTTGACAAACCCAGAATTCCCTTTCCTGTCATTATTCACAGACAGACAGACAGCCCTTCTCACTTATGGGGTAGGACGGAGAATCTGAAGGGAGACAGACAACAGACTGCCTCCTTGTGCTTAGCAGTCTTGTGGTGCCAATGCGGCGCTGATCTCTGAGAATGTGACGGAGAGAATGGGGTGGGAAAACTGTGCAAATGCTCAGCTACAGTCTCCCACAACAGCTGGATGTTTAATCAGATTGGCCCAAAGTGAAACAGTTACAAACCTGATGTCTAAGGTCAGATTTTTGGCAATCTGTGCAGTGCTATGCACATAAATATTAACCTATATATGAATGTGCACTAGGCACAGTTGTACGTGCAAACAGCTAGACATTCAAATAACCCTATGTACATTCTGTTACTGCATTTTTATGTAGTTACAATATGTGCATAACTAAGTATAGCAATGAAAAAACATAATAAATCACATCCTTTCAGCAGCACATCACAGGACCTCTCTGAAAGGCTGCTCCACAGTTACATCTGAGCCTCAGAATTAGCTTTCTTTTTAGAAAGAACTAGCTCATGATATTCAAAAGTAATGCTTTACTTTGAATGTTTGCTTACTGCGAAAAATAACCTTAAGTACGATTGCATTATTTCACAACCAGGTAGAGTACACAGAATTTTTTTATAACACCAAACTCCACGTTAACATAAATTGAAAAAAGTAAATATGTATTTACATTTGTGTTCTGACCAAAGAGAAAAAAACAACTATAAAAGGTCACTGCAAATCATTCTCTGGATGGAATAGCCAATGCACAGTAGGTTCTTAAGCATATTCCAGGAACTTAGGAAATACAAAAGGAAAAACAGATTTAAAAAAAAAAAAAAAAGTTGTTTTGGAAGCCAAGAAGTGAATTGCCAAAAATCAAGGTACTGTTGAGCTTGGAAAGAATATTAGCAATATCAAAAAGGAAATTAAAATCGGGAGTTATACTGAAATTAGATAAGGATAGTGATTAAACTTTCTACAAGTGAGTGAAGACATCAGTTTTCAACAAGCAGGAGGATGCTGAAGAAGAGGAAGAGCAAGGCTGATAATGGGAACAATCATATAGATGCAGAAACAACAACTGACTGGAAAGAAAATTCAAAGAACTTAGTGCATTCAGGAGAAAACAGATAATATCTATCGAGGAAAAAACGTTTTAAGAATCAGCATATGAACTGAGATCTGATAGCTAGTATTTGTCATACACCTATGAAATTGAAGATGATGCAACAGAACTGAGATGCAGCAAAAACAAACCTCAAATGGATGAGGAAAAAGATGTAAACTGGTGAGTTGAGGCCTGTAAGCTGATGAAGTATATTGTAGGGCTTTAGAAGAAATGCTGCAGGGGAGAATAATTGAGGACTTGGAAAACTGGGTAAAATTAAACATGGATGCTGTAAAGCTTTTAACACTGTGAAATAGTAATTGTTAATGAAGAAATGAAAATCAGCAGGAAAGCTGTAAGGCAAAAGAGGAAACAGTCAGTTATTGAAGAGAAAGCACTTCCCACCTGAGAAGATCACTAACCCACAATGTGATGTAGCCAAGACTATGGCAAATCCAACTGTACGATGTGCTACTACATAAACCTGGTGAAAACACTGGCATTTCTGTAGAAGCCACTAGTATGCTTTACTCTGGAATACCAGATATGGTACAGGTCACTCATGAACTCAAACTACAAGAGATGGGCTGCATGCTGATGAGGAGAACAGAGCACTCATCTGAAAGGCCACTAGAAAGCATTATCTCAGTGAATCTAGCAAAAGCGAAGGCTGACTGCTGTCTGTGTGTCAGTGAGTGGGAGAGGGGATGTGAGAGAACGGAGCAGGAAACAAAGAAAAGAGCTACTCAAACTGAAAGACAACTCTGGCACAAAAACAAATGTGAAGCCACAAAAACATTTTGGCTGGAAATTTGAAAGTTTTTAACCACCAGTAAACATGAGCCTTCAACTCAAAGATGAAAAAAAAATATCTTTGTTACAGGATTCAGATTGAAATACTTATGAAAGGGAATAAGAAACAGTGCCTGCAATGTGCTCCATAACCTATGAAGTCTCTTCAAATCCTGTGTGCAGACTGAGCACTAAAGCCCTGCCAATTCATCTTCTACACTGAGAGAACTGACAGAGTTGGAAGAATACAGGCTAACAATGTCTCTTGAAGGTCCACATGCAACTAGGGATCTTCACAGTCAATTAAAGGAGAAAAAAGCTGCTAGCTTTCAAATACAACATTTATGATTGAAAGCCACCTCGTCTCTGTCTTCTGGAGAGCATCTGCCCCTCTCCCTAAGAATCCAAGCAACCACCTGAGGGTGTGGAGAACACAAGGAGGCTTCCAGGATATCTCGGAAGCATTTCTAAAACTCACATATATTTAACCATTTGTCTTGTTCCAATTCTAAATCAGCCATGGCCAAAATCTGGAGAGAGTACAGAAAGGTGTGTTGTCTGCACCTGGGCCTGAATCTAAGTTCTTTATATGGAGGCTACTTGTATAGCATGCTGAGACAGAAACCTGTTTCCACAACCTTACTTTCCCAAACTTTGATTAAGAACCTAAATTTTCATTCCAACGTAACAGAAAAATTTTCTTTTTGCTTCAGGAAAATAAAGGAGCATACAATTCTACAGATGTTCCTGACATGCGTAAAAGAATTCTTTGCTTTGTCTCCTACCCAGACATATGAAAGACATACCTCTTATGATAAGCACTATTTAATAAAGGATTCAAAGATGAAATCCTGACCTCACCAGAAATATTTCCTATTAACACTTCTTTTGACAATTTTTATTGTTTATTTGTATCATATTTATTATTATTTATTGCAAAAACATTTTTTTTCAGTTGAAGTCTCACCAAAAGCAGCACATAATTTAAGCTGAGTAAACAGTGATGGGAAATAATAGTCCAATACCGAAATGATTTCTTAAATGATGAAATGAATAGAAATAAACATATAAAAAATGATGAAATGGTATTGAGTCTTCCTGATCTGGGCTATCCATGAGCTTCTGGAAAGTAATATAAATACCAGGTGCAGTTGTTCTTTTGCTGCTGTCCTACTGTTATAGATACTACTAGTTGGAATGATACATTCTGATAGTACTAGTTGGAACGATAGAAATGGATGAGAGATGTAAAAGTCAAAGTTATTTTAAGTTTTTTGAAGTCCTAACCTTACAAAGTGGTCAAATTTTAGTTTCTTTTCTTCCTTTCTAACATTGTGTTTCCCCATCAGGAGGCTTGTAATAATTATTTATTATATGACAGCAATGTAGAATAAACATTAAACAACTGAAAAATGATTTCTGTCATGAGGCATGTTAGGAACACAAAGGTACTATGGGACAGAAAATATATCACCTTGATGAAAAGTGAATAGAAACTGGATAGATGCCATTAGATTAGATAAAGGAAGATAAATGGGAGACAGGCAGAACAGTTGAGAAACAAAAGCCTTAGAGAGAATTGATGATGACAGCAGAAAAAATGTACATTAAAGTTTGTTTTTTTAATTAGGGAAAGCTTTTTTATTAATAAAGTTTATTGTTTATGGAAGCTTTATGGAAGAGATGAATCACAGAAATTGATTGCAAAAGCCCAGCAGAAAATACTAATTACTGGGACAACATCTCCTGTCAATAGCAAAGAAAGTGATGAATTGGAAAATATATTGGATGGAGTTTCAGAAGTAGTCTGATAACCAGAAATTAAGCCAGTGTCCTACCAAAAAAAAAGAGGGGGGGGAAGAGAGGGTTGACAGGATCTTATATCAAATTAGTTATCAAAATGCCAGGAAGATAAACTACCAAGTGATGAAATAAAATGATGCTTTTGACTGAGCTATGAACTCTCAGATGGTTTAAAAAAAAAAAAAAAAGAGAGAGAAGAAAAGATTTCCATCATGGAGAAATAATGATTTTAACAAAAAAAAAAAAAAAAGAAAAAAAAGTTTTTAATGAAACATTTGATAAAATCTGCTGTATTAACATTTAATGTCATTTCTGTTTACACTGGGAAGACATACAGTTTCTTGCCCATATTTTGTTGAGACTATTAACAAGGAAAAGGTTCTCAGCAATGGCTGAGGAACACTAGAGAAACCATGTGAAACTTCTTTTAAACTATATCAGATTCTTTTGTTTGTTTGTTTTCCTTAGATTTCCTTTTCTGACAGATTTACCTTATCTCATCGTTTGTACTCCTGGAGATTATAAAAATGACAAGAGACTTCTACTGTACTAACAATCGTAATGAATAACAAAATTACACTTAAAGCCAATACATATTTTAGGATTCAGATGTACTGTCAAATTACCGAATACCTTAGTTTTGTGAAAAGAGCCTTACTACTATAGCTGGCCTTTGTGAAACAATGTTGGTTTGCTGGGAGTTTTTGCTAATTTATATTGTTGTCCTATTGCAGTAAACGATCACTGCTAATAGTCAGTACATTTCAAAGAACACAACTTATACTGCAGTAGCATGGAAAAGCATAGCTGAGAACTGACAAAGAAACCTGTACCATCGACGCTGTCATTCAGCAGGGAAAAGAGTACATCTACAGGTTCAGTTAGACTCGGGCACTAATAAAATCAGTGCTAAGCTAAACAATTTTTTCCCCTAATTGTGCCAAAATGTCTGGGTGGACAATCTTCATGCCAGAATTTCCCTTCTTATTGTAGATTAGAAGGGTTGTTTTTTCAGCTGCAGAGCCCAGGAAAAAGCCTGTTAGGAAAACAACAAAGTTGATTTTGCATCAGATATCCCAGCAGACCTCATGACTGTTTTTCCTCCCCTCCCTGCTGGTTCTTCTTGGGCCCTATGTGCAGGAATTTGATCTGTTCTAGAAGTGAAAGCAGCGGTCCTTATTCTGTAGTTCATCTGCTTTTGCACAGGACTTGTGACCCAGTTCCCAGGACCAGCTCTCATTCCACAGGTTTTGTCGCCTCCAGCCCACCAGAAAGTGCCTGAGGAGAGTCAAGAGCTCCCTCCAAGCACAAACTTTGCAGTGGCATCCAGGCTTCACACACCAGCTGTTCCCTGCTCCCTCTCCACACAGAAAAAACCTTCAGGGCAATGGGATGTCTTTTTTACAAGGTGGGAGAAAAAAATGGTTGTGTTTTCTGCCAGGCTTCACCAAACACTAGAAAGGCTTGTAAGGCCCTGGAGCTCTCCGAGACCCCAGTCCCATAACAGGATCTGACTTACCCTGGGAGATAATTGTTGTTCCCTGTCACAAAAACAAAAAGTGGCCCTAATTCATTTCCAGTGTGCTGGTAAAAAAAAAAAAAAAAAAAAAAAGGTAGGCTAGGTAACCTACAATTATGACCATGGCCTTAGGATATATTCGTAAACAATTTACTGATCTCCTCCATTACTATGAATGATTTTTGGAATAACAAGATTTTGTGTATGGTACTTTATCAGTAGATTTTAAAAAGGTTTTACAACAGTAGGGTAAAAATATCCACAGTATGTATTTGGGTAAATTGAAGTTAAGAAATTAATTACATTCCTAAAGATCGTACAGTAGATATCAAATGCTAAGATCTCAAGAAGACCTTATCAAATCACATCACCTTCACACGCAACTCACTGTAGAGTTTGACTCGATCAGGGACTTGTATTTTCCTATGGAAATGATTACCCCCTAGTTCACATCTTCCTCTAAATCCCCTTGCAAGGAGAAGCTCTCTGTACACAGACTTTCTCCTTTCAAGCGACGAAAACTCAGCCACCCCAGCAGTACCATCCACAGCTGCATGCTATGCACCAGCTGGAGGCTTCCTCTTGGCTTCTTTCCTTGTCAGCAGGAAAGGCCCCAGACTGGGCGGGCTGTACCACGACTGGGAATAAAGAGGAAAAACAGACAGGTCGAGGGAAAGCAGATATATACAGTCATCCTTCAACCCTCCTAATCATCTAAACCCCACACGTATATTCTGCCAGGTAAAAACAAACTCAGTGAATTGCGAACGGTGAAAGGTTAAGATGCCCTGAGCACTAGAGAGCAAACAATTAGAGATGGGGCTACGAACGAGCCCCAGTACAGGGAATAGCTGTGGAGTCCCTACAACTTCTGCAAACGTTAGGAAAAAAAAAAAAACAATACGGATTAAAATGATTTCTTAGAAAACCATCATTTCTTTTGGGCCATGCACAGCACTTGAGAGTTGTGGCTCCCTGAAGTCCAGTTGTTTGAAAAGGTTTTCATCAAGGCCAGGTTAATGGGCCACAACTCAATAAAACTCTTTATAGAGCAACCTAAATGGATTGTCTCTCTCCTTCCCCCACAAGAAAATCCTGTCCAGAGGAAACTATTTAGGAAGGAGTTTCCTTTCTACTATTTTATAGAAAAGCAACAGTGGCAGCTAGAGACGCTTTATGAGAGGCATTCCATAAATCCAAACCAATTAGTGCAGAGAAGTAGGTAAGCAGAGTTTGTGTGTATATCCTGAAAATGTCCACTAGCACACATCTGGAACCAACTCCAAAATGAACAGACTCAAAAGGCAGTTGACTGTCCTGCTGTTGTCTCAGCCCCCAAAACGTAGCAGCACATCTGTATATTTTCCTTTAGTGCGATGCATACAAATTCCACGTATTAAAAACATTGCTAAGACTGCAAAGTCGAGTAGTCCTTGCCTCTCGTCTTAAGAAAAAAGGTGTGGCAGAGGGGATAGGAAGCAAGAAATGCAGATGCATTTAAGACAGTTTTTCAGGGGAAGTAGCAACAGCAGACAATGATTTGAATAAGAGAGTTAGTGAAGGGAAAGCCTTCAAAAGCCTGATGGAAAACACGAGGTGGATTCAGCGTGGGATGAAGAGTACAAAGAAATCTCAATCCTGAAGTAGCAGCATGACACTTATTTTAACAAAAGTAAAATAATATCAATTAGATCAAACCTCCTCAACAAATTCAGTCAGATTACTTTTGATTTTAAGATTCAGGTGTCACTGCTAGTGGGAAGCAGAGATTCTGAAATCTTTAAAACAAATCTCCAGAAATCATGGACCTATGCAACACTAGCCAAACTTCAGATAAATCACTTCTTGTCTGTTTTGTCTTAGCATTAACTTTTACAGTAAGGTCCTATGTTTTTTGGGTAAGCCAAGGCAAATCAGTTATCTTCCCTCACTGTACTCCACTCTGACCTCAGAAGTGGTTAATTAATAATCATTGATTTTACGTTGTTGTATTTTTTTATGTGAAATCAATTGAGCTGCTTACATCTCTGAGCTCTGACATATTTATGCTAAGCATGTGTTCCTAATTTAGCTACCGATCATTTTATTATTTACGCCACAGATTAATCTTAAAGAAGTACCAGGAATTCCTTACACAACCTTCAATTCAGGAGGTGCTGGTGTTGCCCATGGTGGCATAGAAATGTGTGGTAACTACAGAATAAAAGGAAAAGGAGATGAGGCTACAGATTACTTATCCAGTGTCAAGAGAAAACTGAAGTCAAGTGAGATAAAAGCATTTTATAGGACTTTGGACTTGTCTTTTCTGGATCAGGCATTTATGTCAGGCAGGCCTTGTTTGGTGTTGTTCTGGCTCTACCCGTTAACATAAGCCACAACAGCAGTCAGTGACTGCAATAGCTTTGCACAGCCCTGAGTTCTTCCATATGCAGAGACCAATTCAGTTGCTCAGGTAGCAGAGGAATGGACAGATGGTTGAAAAGTTGGGTCAAAGAGACAATGTGAAAAGGAGCTGAGAGGAGCTGGCATTCTGCTTTGCAACATCAGACACAACAGGACGTTCAGGAGGCAGCAGCAGAATCCAAGCTCCAAACTCTCAGCTTTGTAACAATGGCAGTAGATGCTCTCGGTAGCTATGTACAAAACAGGACTTTTTACAACAGAAAAAAAAGCGCAGTTTGTTAGTGCAGTTCTTCCTATAGTAATGAATAACAGTCACAGGCAATGACTCCAATAAAAATAAACCACCATTGCACGCACATGTGGCTGGGCTTGCTCCCAGAGGAGACATTCAATACTTGTAAAGGAAAGAAATGGAAGGAAAACAAACAAGAGGAGGAGATAGAAATGAAAACCAAGAGTCTTTTAGGAATGGAGGAGAAACGGGGGAGTGGACAAGTCCAGGAATGAGGACAGTCTCTGAATGTCAAGCTCTGTTTTATCTGTCTGGCTTCAGTTCTTTCTTCTAAAAACTTGTACATACATAAAGGACTTTTCATAGTGCACCATGACAGGACCTGGGAATCAGGATTCATGAGTTCTCTTCCTAATTCTGCCCCTGTTTCCTTGAGCAATTACATGAAAAACATATAACATTCCTTTGCTTTAGTCCAAAATCATGCATGGAGACAGACATCTGCAGCAGCTTCATATTAATTTCTGCTAGGTGGGCACAGCTCTGGAGATGCTCTGCTTTTCCCTACACAGAGGGTGCAGCAGAAGTATCACTAAACAGCAGCTCTGTTGTCCATTTCCTTGACTGTCCAGTAGGGTCAGTTCTGTCCCCCGTCATAAAACCAGAACAAAGGCCTGTACTTTGGCTGTGATGTTCTCCTCTACCTTCAATTGATTTCACCTTCACATTCTAGCACTCACTGCCCGTAAGCAGGAAGCATTCACCAGATGCTCATGGCGGGAGATTAATTATCCACATTTTCTAGGTCCTGAATCTATCCTATCCACGTAGTTGCTAGCAACAGATGATCAGTCTGGAAATTGTTCCAGTGTGCAAGTTTTAGCCAAACACCGTATTTCGAGTGAGAGAGCTCAGCACATAATATGTGCTGCCACTCAGACATGGTTTTAGCTTTGGGCACCGTAATGAGGAGCTCTGAATATCCTTGGACTGAGTAAACACAACTTCAACGGAAGGAAAACCACCAAAACCTCAAATGAGTATCAAAGACAATCACAGACAACAAAAGCACAACTTTCCAAGGTGAGCTGTCCCGATGTGCTCCAGAGCAATGACTGCCCTGATTGCATTAGGCCAAATTAACGAAACGCTTCTTTTGGCTTAGCTGCCCTCTCCCAGGCTGTGAACACTGCCCTGTACTCTCAGCCTGGGTGCCTCTTTCATGCCTGAGCTACTTAAGGATTCACAAGAACTTCAGTGTCAGGGAACTCCACTGCCCAGGCAAACATTGGTCCATTTCAAGTTTTAATTGGAGAAGAAAACACAGTCCCAGATGTTTATCCAAATTGTCTGAACTGTAACAACCTGGCCTAGGAAGTGCAGAACAGGCTGCCTTCAGTACACTTCCACTTAAGCCAGGGAGGATCCTGGCTTCTGGGACATCTGGTGCAAGTTCCCCAGGGTGAAATCCTGGGTATGCAGGGCCAGTCAGCTCCCTTCTGCTCATGTAACACCAGACCCGGAGAAATTCTTCATCCCAGAATCACTTTCTGTCTCCCTGCCACGTGCCTTATTCCCTACTTTGTAAACTGAATTTTGTTGTCTTTTCTGAGTCTCTCCTGATTTTCTCAGGGGAGATCCTCTAGAGGTCAGGATACCTCATAAGAGCTTGGCCATGCAGATTTCCTATGCTATAAAACAGTTGAGACCCAAAGCCCTGGTAATTGTCCAACACGAGGGGTAATTCAGGAGAAGGAGCTCGTAGCTTCTGCTAAGCAGGAAAGCAGCCAGCACGTCCGGGTTACCACAAAGAAACAGCACTGAGAAAAGGGATCTGGGGATGGTGCTGCGCCTGGATAAAGCAGTTGGGTAGCACAAACATGGCCTCCAAGGGGAATTCTCCTGTGTGGCAGCCTGCGGTCACTCATCAGACTTACAACACACTGGTACCAAGAAGAGAAAATAAAATTTATGTAGTTTTTCAGAGCCTTCCATACTGTTCAGCTTGACATTGATTCCAAAAATAAGAAGAGAGCTGAAGGATGCAATTCTTATTTATGACACATACTGGAACACTGCCTTATCCCCTGGATCATGAACCCCAAGTCAGGAAGGACTCATAAAGGAGCAAGAGTACAATAACACCAGAGAATATATGGCTGCTTCCACCACGCCTGCCAGACTGGCCTTGAAGAGATGGGACCAGCTGAGAGAACAGCATGGAAGCCCCGCAGCTGCACACTTTCTCCTCCAGAACAACATACTTAGATCGAGATGCTGCTGACCCTTCTGTCCACGTGGCTGAAGATGTAGGGATCCAACCAGCTTCCAGCCTCTCCAACACACAGAGCAGATCAGCTTGGTGCAATTCACAACCACAACATAAGGAATATGTGTTCTTAAATATGTAATTAGCATTTGCATTGCCATCATGATTTATTGCTTTTGTTATTCTTAGGTCTCTATGAAGCTTCATTGTGGTAGTTTTAGCAACATACTTCATCTACAGATTAAAAAAAAAGTACCTTCAGCAAATTCAACCCTGATCCCTGTTTCTAATGCATCTCAAATCTTAATTCAGCCAATACTTTATCCTTCTTCCATTTTCTTTTGTCGTACTGAATGATGAAAAAGCTCAACATTATTGTTTATAAATTGAAAGAAAATCAATCCTCTGTAAGAGGGCATCATAAGTGTGCTCTCCCCATCCTGCATTCATTGTTTTCAGACATAAATAAAACCAAGTCCTTCATACTTCCTTGATATAAAGGCATAATCCTAAATTCCCAGGCATTGACCAAAAAAAAAGATGGGATTGAACCAAGTCCTAGACTGTAGCATAAATATTTTTCACCCATACTAGTGGTTGCAAAATACTTTTGATATGAAAGAAACAAAAAACGTTTTTTTAGTGTGTTCACTTAGTTCTGTTCCTAAAAGCAAAGTTCGTGGGGAAAATCTCACATGACACCACCACTAAAATCACATGTGAGAGAGTAGTGTTATCTTACATAAAGCCTCAGCAGAATAGATTTTAGATTCCGCTGGGCATTGTGTAATAACGAGAAAAATGTTAATAGACCTGTGAGCTAATGTATACAGAAGCAATGCATGTACATTTGGAGTCCTATCACACTCTATGGGCATTGAGAAAATTTGACAGATTTAATTTAAAACTTAATTTCAATCTCTCCACACGACTCAGATTTCATCTAGCAAGAACATTACTGGGTGAGATTCTACCTAGTGGTAAACAGTATGTTAAAAGAAAGATTCATGGCCTTATAAAAATAACCTGTATTACTGAATGTACAAGAGGTAAATAACAGCGTCCTGGAAAAACTTTTCTCTAATAAACATGAAATGTTTAGGGAGACTTCACTAACATTTCTAGAGGATAGTGGATACCCACCAAGAAATAATTTTTTCCTGGCCAATGTTGCTATTTTGTTACCCAAGGTAGAAGCAAAGATGCTTATTCCAGTGCATAGTATAGCTGACAGTTGGACCCAAAATATTGCTTTAAAACCCTAGAAGACAACGTGCCCCTAGATAACAATCAGTACATTAATAAACTTTATGTTGGAGGAGAAACAGAAGCAAAGATCAAACATAATGGTCATTCTTTCCACAAAAACACTGAGTAGCATTTTACAGCTCTTAGATACTCTCTCACACAGTGATTATGCTTGAGAAATTCAGATTGCCTATGTGCACTAGGGTTCCTAACCATTTGTGAAGCTTTGAAAACAATTTGTCCTACTCAAAGGATAAACGTAGTCATAGCAAAGAAAATGCACAACTGTAGGAAGAAAACTGATGAAAAAAACCTCTCAACCTCTTCTTTCTTGCAACAGTATCCAAAAGACAACTATTTATTGTATTTCTTACAGGAAATATATATTTTTTCCTTTTTTTAGTACCAATAAATATATGAGTAAGAAACTCCTTGAATTCTTTCATGCTAAATTACACTTGTCATTTAAGCCTGCTAAGTTATTTCAAAGGAAGACTAAGATGGCCATTCTAAGAATACCAGTGAAAAGACAAAATGCATGAAAAAAGGATAAAAGAGTACTTTTCTCTTGTTATGACATGTACCACATCCACCAGGAATCAGGAAGAGAAGCTAAGAGGGAATTAGATGACTTTCTGTCTGTAGCTTGAGATGACAACAGCTTTTTTATATTATTATTAGATAGACAAATGAAGAGCGAAGTGACAGTAAGAAAGAACTTCACTGACATAAGGTGGAAAACAAACACACAAGCTAGACCAGAGACATCACTTTGCTAAGTAAAATAGCAGTGCTGGCTCAGACTTGAGAAGGCCTTATTGGCTTAGACTCTAAGCCAAATCTCCTGGATCACAGTCAGCTCTGTACAAGGCCCACTCAGGTGTCTTTGCAAACTGAACTCCATAGCTTCCAGTTCAGTGTTGTGGAGCACTTGAATACCCTGAACCAGAATCTACGACGACAACTGCACAGCCAAATTTTGTGGAATGGTGCAAAAAGCCAAGACTGGTCACTCAAGGTGAGCACAAACACTTCTGACACAGACTCAGGGTTAATTCCTCCCTATCAGTATCTGAAAAGCTAAGTTACTGTAGGTGCGAGCTAGAGGCAGGAGAGGTCAGGTGGGTACTTATAGTGCCTTTTACCTTTTAGTTAAGTATCTTCCAATGTTTCCACAACGTGGGCTTCATCTTAACACACTTACCATCTCCTGAACTCATCCTTTCCATTTCTGATTGAGCAGATGCCCTAAAATCCCATCACATTTTTCTAACAGTCACAGCAATCAGTCCAGGGAAAGGTAACATTGTGAAAAATATATATTTTATTATTTTCTTGATGCAGCATGATGAGTAGAAATGATAAAGAAGAGCTAGTTGGCCTGACAGCTCCCAACAGGTCACCAACATTGGAGACCATCAAAACAACCCAGTTTCAGGGTACAGGCCATCCCAGGCAGTTTTTATTCTTTAAAGTGGGTCAGTAGTCTGTATTCAATTTCTAAGCAGTAAGAGGTTTTTCTTCCCTTGTTTCTGTTTTTTTTTTAGTCTGATTTTAGTTCACAGCTAGAGGCACCAATACCATAAAACAGGAATTACAGAGATCAAAGATCAAAAAGTTGAAGTAGGAAAAAATTTCTCGATTAATCTATCCTATACAGGGTAGACATAATGCTAAGGGTGAACTGAAGAAAACGTTGTTTTCTGTACAGCAGTTTTAGAAAGCTACTCACTGGCTATCACTTTCCTGTGTTGTCAATCTAGAACAGTTCAATGACATTAGATTCACAAAACAAAGTATAATATCCTAGATATACAAGCTCCTTAGATGATTTTCCCTTAATATGCCTCCAGCATCATACGAGTTGCAGTGCCTTGGATTAGAGGGATCATGTCTGATCCCTACCTCTTCACAGGTTTGTTGTACTTCTACCTTCCACTGGAAAAATATAACATTACCCAGACTGGGTAAGCTGGAACCAGTCTTCCTGCAGTAGCCTGAGACCCACCAACCCGAGCAATCTGACCAAACGGTTCAATAAACTCACTTATAGAGAAAATATACACATAGGCCTCAAGTCCATCCTGTCAGCTTATGTTACAGACCAAAGTGATTGATGCTAACATGTTTCAGGCACAGGAAAGCAGCAAAGCTGCCTTTAACTGCTGCTGGGACGAGCTCACAGCAGAGGGTTGGAATGGATGTCTTGGGACAGAAGTGTATATCAGAGCTCATCTGTTTGGAGCACTTGATTTCTTCTCAGAATAGCAACACCATTCCCACTGTAATTCTATTATTCCTTCTTAGCACCTTGAACACAAATGTCTAAGCCATACACAGTATTCCAGAGGCATTTCCAGTGTCTTTGGTACAATGGTACAAGTACTTCCCTGTTTCCTTTGGAAATACCCTGCCTGATCTATTTCAGGATAACACTGGCCCTTTTCACGATTGCATTGCACTTTTGACTTAGTTATCCTGTGATAAACTAAAACACTCCAGTATTAGCTTCACTTCCAGCTGGTATGCTCCTCATGTAAAGCAGAAACAAATTTATAATGCCCAGTATTATTTTACATATTATTTATCTCATGTCTTACATTCCACCACACTTTCACAATTTAAGCTTGCCCAGTTCCTTCACAATGCTATCCTGATCTTTTTCTCAATTAGAAATTCCTCCCAACTTTCAGTATGCTATATTCCAAGACAAACTTAACAAAGCTTTTCTAAATAATAAACACTTAAATTTCAGTTAGGCATTTTAGTTTGGTTGTTTTCAATTACAAGAAAAAAGAAAAGGGGATCTGGTAAAAGACAGGAGGATTTGCCAAGGCATTCCAAGGATAAACAACTTTGGTCATTGCCACTCTGACGTTAGGAGCAATGACATTTCAGATATTGATGAGAGAATCTGCCCTAGGTTAATTCCACTCTGCTTTGAGGGGAAAGCTCACACTGAAGTCCAATCAAAATCAGAAAAGTGATTCTATATAAACAGGATGGGAATTTGTGTTCATTCCCTCTCTGCAAACAGGCTTAAGCTTACAAACAAAGCATTTTTCAGACAATTCGGACCATAGCCTGAATGTCATATCTGGTTCTTTCTCCTATTTTGATGCTGTTTTAGTGAACTGTAAATACAGTGTTTGTAAAAGGCATTGGACTAACAGCCTCACAGGCTGAAGTTCTCTGTTTAGATTCAGAACAGATTTTACTAATCTTACCCCTCCAATCCTCGTCTTTAAGTGGTTCCCAATAAAGAACAGGAGACCTAGCCTTCATCTCTGAGAACTGTGCTGATTAACATGGAGGTGCACAATTATCAATCAGAACAAGGCAAAAGGCCATTGTTCCAGTTATGGAAGTGAGAAAGTATGTAAAAATTAAACAAATAGTGTCACTGTGACTATATTGGTCACACCACTATAACAATTCTGTTTTTTGTGCTGGTTTGGAAGAGGAAAAGGAATATGGGGGTTGATAATACTATAAATGAAGATGTTGCATTATTCAGGGTGGCAGATAAGGGTCTGAACAAGCATTTCAGTTATCTAAAAATTGACATGCTAGATATTCACTTTGTTATGATCTTGCAACTTGGAGCAGTTTTGAAGTCTACAAACAGGAGAGAGGAAGGAATGCAAAGTGACTTCTAGAGCCAAGGCCTCAGAGACTGAAAAATCAGCCATGGTATCAACAGAAACTGGGAACAAGGGAGTGGAGAGAGAGTTTTGCAATAAAGCTCAAGGCACAGTCTCAGCTATGTTAATCTTTTATTAATGGCGAACATTGATGAAGAGACGTTTATGGCACACTAAGGAGAGAGAAGTTGGTGACATAAAGGCCACAGTGAAAACTAGTGCAGTGGATGAGTTAAATCAAATAGAAAACTGGAGAGGGAAGCAGGAGCAGTGCCTTCACAGCCAAGGAACTATGTACTATAAGGTGGTACAAAAACTTCTTAAGTGCCTGAAACACAGGCAGCAAGGGTTGAGCAAGATCCTGCTCAGTGGCACATAAATGGTAGTGAAGAGATTCCAGCTCTGTTCCCAGCTGCAAATGACTTACTCTGGCAAGTTCCTTATCTCTGAGTCTCTTCCCTCAGTTATGAGAACCTGGCAGGGGTATTGTGGAGATCAGTCAGCAAATGCTTGCATAGTAATTTGAAAATATAATGTATTATGATATGGTAAACTCGTAACCAGTGCAGGTTGGCAGCAAGCAAAGAGGAGTCTCCTCTGCGAGCTGACTGGCCGCTCAGTCAGAAACAACTGGGATGATGCAGTTCCGTCCCTGGTGGCAAGCACCCACCCCTGCCACCAGCCTCAGCAGGAAGAGTTGGTATAACTTATTGAATGAGTTTGACTCTACCTCAGAGAGATTCCTGCTTCTTTGTTAAGGATGTTTCGAACTACAGTTCGACGTGTTTGAAGTTTGCACAGCTGCTGCTACATTTTATCAATCTAGCATTAGAATAATCTTCATTAAGAAAAACTGCAAAGCTAATTTAAAAAGAACAGAGAAAAATATAAACCATTTAAAGATTTCCTTCTGTTCTTTTCAATTTTGTCTAATGTCCTCTCGTTTCTATTTGGATTTTTTGATAAGTTGATTAGTGTTATATAAGCACCTGAGTAAATGAGTTCTTGTTCAAGACTGATGGAAAAGTTCTTCTCTATATAAAAGTGTCCTGTTAACAGGAGAGGACCATAAATCCCTCCCCATTTAATTCAGACAGGACTGCAGTGATGTTTATATTGTATAACCATCTCCCACAAGTCCATTAAGAAGAAAGCTTACTGCAAACAACAGAGAGATGAACAAACATAGAAGTCAGGAAAGTAAGTGATCTAGTGATGTTTGAGCTCTAGATACTTGTTAATGAACCTTCTCTATTTTTATGGCATCCTTTCATTTGGCACTTTTGCTGGATTAAGTCACTAACATACTGAGTCGATAATCATCTGTTTATGCTACAATCATGCATTGTGTCCAGTTTTATCCTGTTCACATGCAACTCAATGTCATATTGCTGCTTATGCTTGTATATCATCTATGGATAAGCAAAAGATTTCTGTTGCTAGAGTTAGCAGTTTAGAGACTTTTTATCAGAAAAAAAAACTAAGCTACTTAATTATGAATTTAAAGGATGTGGTTTGTACGCACGTGTTAAAATTTGAGCCCATAACAACCTTTCATTGCATCTTGACTCAAAAGATTCAAAAGATAGTAGGGGTGAGGCAGAAGTCTGTCTTAAAGAATTTTTATTTTTAATGGAAGGGTTTGCAGAACTCAAACCAGTGCTCCTGCAGTCATTCCACAGCTATTTCTTCAAAAGCAACATTCTCCATAAGGCAGAAACACAAAAAAATAATCTCACCTGAGAAAAATCTATTTTCCTGCAAAATTTCCTACCCTTTGCATAACTCCATGGCATCATTCTTCCTTGACTTAAAAAGTCTGTGTCTCTGTGCTTTCACAGAGCTGATTTTCCATATGATAGAGATATTATATAATGAGATGGCTTAGAACAGATAAACACTTTCTATCACTTCCATTTTGACACAACCCAATAGCCACATCCCTTTTCTATCACTGCTTACTGAAGCTCAGTATCCACTGTCATCTGCAGATTTTCTCATGTCTAAACATTTGAAAAAAAGTACTGCACTATGTACATAATTTGCATTACTGTACTGTGCACACGATTCATGTAGCATATACAGTCAGGTTTTCTCAGCACAGATTGAAGCTGCTAAATGGCACTTCATTTGTCCTAGTACTTCTGCTAAAAATGCACAGGCAGAGCTCTCTCCTGTTCTTGCCTAGGGTACTGAAATTTCCTTTCCTGAGTCTCCCCAAATCCTAGCTCAGCAGAAGACAGAACGTAAAGAACCATACTTCTTGCCTCACACACAGCTATGGGCAACCTTCATACACCCTCCGTCACCTTCTTTGGCCAAACACTGATTTCAGTGCCCAGTTCTCTGTGGGCTCTTTCTCCCCTCACTGTGTCGAAGACTGAACTAGCTGCTTCTCTGTTCCCACTCACGTAGGTGAAAAGCTTTCTGTCTGCATTTCTCAATACCAGTGGCCACCTCCAGCTTCCTCATCTGACTCCAAAAGTATTTTAAAACTACTGATTTTTTTTTCATTGCTTCTTCTCCATCTCCATTTGCTTTAGTATGCATATATAAATGTTACAAAGTTAGTACAAGAAAACACACCAATACTTTTGTATTTTATTTGTATTAGGCATTATTCCTTCCATCTCACAGTGATTTCAGTACGTTTCATCAACGTATATTTCATTGCTTTTTCTTTCTTCCCAGTAAACATTATCATCTCACCAAAGTACATAGAAACCTTTATAGTATGAGGCTACAATCTTTCATTAAGCTATGATACAAAAAATTTTGATGCTGTTTCCAAATTTCATTACTGTCCTTGTCCTCCTCTAGATTATTAAGGCAAAATTTAGAAAGTCCTAACCCCAGTTAGCACTTAGTGCATGTTTCTTTCTCGGCCTACTTGGTCTGTTTGTAATTCCTTTATTTTCTGCAGTTTATTTGCTTCCCTTTTTAGGGATGAAAACCTCACTTGATATTATCTTTTAAACTGGACAGCTACAGGGTCCATATAACAACTATCCTCAGTGTTTTACAGGGAGAGGTAAATCTGGTATCACGTACATTCTGAAGCCTTACTGAGTCACATATACAAGAAACTTGGTCCCCACTCCCCTTCTCTCTCCCAGCCCTTCCCCACGCAATACCATGGTTACTTCACCATCACAATTTTGGAATGCTTATTCAGGGCTTATTCATATGATACTGAGCAGACCAAGACAAAACAGCTGTTCTGTAACCAAGGACACAACAAAAGTTATGTCTGGCATTATTAGTCTGAATGAGAGATGGCTTTCTGTTTTGTTTTAAGACTGAGTCACCATAAATATACTTATCCCTTTGAAACACTTTACCTGAAGCAGGAAAAGAGCTGTACAACAACTACCTGGCATGACTCAAAAGCTCTAGCCTGTATCTCAATCCTAAATGCTCTTTCTTTAAAATACCACAGGAGAACATTGATTTGTTATAAAATAACACCCTGTGCTTCTATAGCACTTTCCATCTGAGAATTCAAAACACATTATAGCCATTAATGCTGTACTATGAGTCTCACAAATCCCTTGGAAACTATAAAATAAACCAGGCCCATAGAAGTTGCCATACCAGATCTGGCCAGTGTTTCACTTAATCCAGCACCCTGTCTCCAACAGACAAAAATAAAATGTTAAATATAGCACGTCAACTTATTAAAACCCTACCATGCTGTCCCCCAAAGACAGCTGAGCACACATGAAAACAGTAATCTTGGAGCCTGCTGACTCCATTTCAGGAAAGAAGGATAATTATAAGCATAGGGGTAACCAAGGAGTCTGATAGTTCCTAGCGCAGCCCCGTTGGTTTTGGCCCAAACTCAAAGGGCCTGCATGTTTATGTATGGAATTCGGGAAAACAAATGTCAAGGTTAATGACTTGCAAGACTCCTTGGGGAGAACCAAGCATCAGTATCCATATACCCAACAGATAATAGCAAGTTCCCTTCATGAACACGTTTGTGTAAAATGATTAACTTCTCCCATTTTCTCCCAAGCTCTTAAACCACCGTGCTGCTTAGGACTTCCTGCAGCTTCAGCCCCACCTCAGCAGCTGGAAGACTCCTGCTGCAGTCCACACCGGTGGGTTTTGATGGAACAACTAATCCAAGTGCAGCCTGGAAACCTGCTCCTGCCCTCCCCCTCTGTGGCGTTGCTTCTGTCCTGGAGGAAACCAAAACCAGAACACTGCCTTCTAGAAGGGGACAAAAGAGGAAAGTTCATCAGCTTAAGAAACCTGTTCCTATCCAAGCAATAAAGCAAAGCTAATTGTTTTGAAGGCAGGCAAGATGTTCCAGAAATTTCATTACTTTGCTGAATTGGCTGTCGTCTTATTAATGTTCAACAGACATGTGGAGGGTGGGGTGGAAAAAGGGAGAGTTGGCTGAAAAAATGTCTCCAGGACAAACAAAATGAAGGAATCTCTTACTCAAATTTCAAGAACTCCTGTGTAGAAACTCTATGCTTGATTTCCCTAGATTTGTTGCATACTCTTTCTCCCACATGCTGCCCTGGCATTGCCCAAAGTTTCAGGTCTGCAGGCTACGGCACCATCCCCAAGCTTTCCCAGAACTCAGAACTGCACGAGTGAGAACAAACATCTAGCAAAACAGGGGGCTGTGCTGCCCAGGAGATCCTGTGTTTCCTGCAAGCTGCTTGCTTCAATCCTCCTTAATAATTATATCTTCACATTTTGAAGAATACCACCCTTGGGCCTCATGGCCCAGCACACCTCAAGTGTTGATTTTTCTCTTGACAGGTAAGATTTCCCAGTGGGAACAAACACGCTGGCTCTATTACTGCGCAAGTCAAATGTAAGGGAAGATTACTCAGACTGTCACTACAGCCCCAGCTCCTCCAGGGAAAGAGGGAGAGAAGGTAGAGCCAGGAAGATCTTCCTCAAGCTGTAAGGTGACTGAAGAGAGAAAGAATTCTCTTGCATTTTAAAGAAAATAAAACGTGTCCACTGTGCAAGTCAAAATAAAACACAGGTTTTGCCCTTAATAGTGCTGATTCTGTAGGGTCACTAGGTGTGAAAAGTAGGGAAAACTTGTTTCTGCCCTAGTTTTCACCCAGATCTCTTGACCAACTGCATTCTTTCGTTAATTTCCTGGGTCTAAATTTCACTTAAAACCAAGGAAAGATAATTTTGACTACAGAGATAATCTTGAGCTCCTATATATATATAAAGTAATATGAGAATTTGTAAAAATGATTACTGACTTGGAAATTTTGGACCTCCAACTTAAGCTTCCTTAAAAAGTGCTGATTTTCAAAGCGCTGATATCCAATACCTCCTGACAGACCCACCTTATGATGACTGAAATGGCATCTCAGGAACTGAGGAACCTTTATTCACGATTCAATTCTGAAAGTGGGTATAAAACAGTTATAAAGGAACATGTGTGCGAAATTTTAGTAATTTTATCAATACTGTCCTGCTGCAGGGGGGGTAACTCTAGACGCCCTCTTCTACTTGAAACTCTATGTCTTGCTGAAAGATTTGTATGACTTGAAGAAAAGACAATTTATCTAAAAAAAGGAGACAGACATCAGCAGCAAGAAACTATTTACAAGATATAATTCATATATCCTGTTTCATTCATGGACTTCACAGATATATAACTATTTATGTCACACTTCTGTTTCAGATTACTTTGCCTTTAATAATATATATAGGATTTACTAAAGGTGTTTTTCCTAACTGTAGATTTAGTCCTTCTACTTAACTGCAACAGAGTTAGCCTATGGTGTTACGTGGAAGCAAGGGGCTGCAGCTGATAAAACTGAGTTAAGAACAGTGACTAAAACTGCACTGTTGTTAAGTGCATCGTAACATATGGAACTATACAGGCTTGAAAATAACACTTCATACACTTGTGATCTAATACTTCTCAAACAAAATCAAGAAAAAGTACACGTAATATATGAATATTCTTTAGAGGAACTGCTGCCTCTTTCCACCGTCAGAGCAAAGTTCTTAAACCTTTTTAGTTGACTTTGTGTAGCATGAAGTAGCACACTGCCCTGTCTCTTGCCCACTCTCTCCTTTTTCCTTTGCCAGTTCCACCTCTCATGTATCTCCAAAGAGATCCACAAAATTTGTGAAGAGCTTTATATTTTGCACACATATGTAGTAAGGGAAAACTCATTACAGTCCAGAATAAGAGCAGCAGTACGAGCATGTTTATATTCAACTGTGGACAATCTCTAGATGCAAGTCCAGAAGATCCCTCTTCTAACTGTATTTGACACACTTAACCTGCTACCTGAGAATCCAGAGGACCACTTCTGCTTCAGTGTACACTCCTCGCAGGAACAGAAGTGCCATCTTTATAATTTTACTCATAATGAGCAGAATAAAACAGAATGACTTTCTCTCCTCTGGCTCTAAAGACTGCAACCTAAAAGTGAGAAACCTTGTGTTGTGGCAGCAAAACCAGGAGCTCTAATTAGAACACGTGTGGGTAATAACACTATAGGAATAAGACAGTACAAATTTTGCATAGCACTTTTTCTGACAGTACTCTACTTTTAACGGACAGAAAATCAATAACATTAAGACTGAGGGTCACAGCCTTTGGAAAGAGTTACATCAATGCAAAAACAGAATAGACAAAGCCAAAAGCAACTATAACCACAGATATCCCAAAGGACAGATGAAATCATGGGTTATGATGTTTTTAAAAACAAAAAAAAAGTCATTCCCTCAATCAAACCCCAAATGTCTTGCCTCCTAGCTTTTCACAGTGTTTTTTTTTTTTTTTTTTTTTAAATTAAGAGGTGAAGATTGCAGGCAAAAATGCTACTATGTTTCATTCAAAAGCATGAAATCTCTCAGTGAAAAGGGTGAGCATTCTTTTTTTCGCAGACATACTTCTGGAAAATTGCTGCCATATTTACTGCTCAAAGTTAAGCTTGCTGGTGCAGGTAGCAAGCCTCCACTTGCAAACAGTAGCTGCAGGAGATAGAGCGCTCCCTATCCTAACAGTCACAGCAGAAATTTGGCACAAAAGAGTGGAAAAGATGACAGCAAAATAATTCTGGTACCAAAAGGACTAACTTCCCAGTCCTGCCCCAAAACCCTTGTACAGAAAAGAGCACTTTAAGGATTACCTTCATCTCCACAATATGTGATGCCCTAAAAGCTCAAGGAATTTGCACGCCTGTGCTAACACACACTAGGTCCTGTGATTCAGATAACACATCTAACACAGGGAGGCACTGGAGAACTGGCCAACCCCAAAAAGCAAAGGACACTGACTGCCCTCCACCCCAGATAAGCAATTGGTCTCTTCTCAACACACAGATCGTAACAACCGCATGGGCTGAAGTACAGTTAGCCCAAGTGACCAGGCACTGCTTGTGTGGCTTAATTTAAATTCTCTTTGTCATCAGGTTCTCACCTGTCTTGTTGGGAAGTCATGATACTGCAGTATGAGCCTGGTGTTGACGCTGTGACTCCACGTGTTGCCAAGGGCTGCTGTCACACAACCAGACTCCTTCTTCCAGCTTCCAGATGCTCCTGAAACTGATTATGAAAGAAACTGCATCAGGACCGCACCACAGACATGGAAACTCTGATCAGACATCTCAGGTCTTTCCCCAAGCTAAGTAATCACAAGTTGTACTTAACAAATAGTATTGCACGAAATTCCTACCATTCCGATTTATCTATACAACTGCAGTGTGAGTTCTCCATCTCACCCTCTGGTACCTACGTGAAATGCCAAGAATTAAGGATATGTTGCACAGTAGCCAGTACCTTCCTGCAGAGATCAGTATATTTTCCTAAATATTCAGAGGTGCACCGTGCTTCGGACACACTTGTGTTTGCCCTTTCAGTCAAGCAGCAAACCAGCTTTCTGTGGGCACGGGGAAGCAGGCCAGCAGAGTCACAGCATATATATAACTAAACAATGAAAAGTGAATTTAAAGGAGCAGCATGCGGTGCAACAATACTCTGATCTAAACATTAATATATTGTTTTGTGCAAGCAGGCAACCCCCACAAAGCAAGGAACCCCTTAACTGTAAAATACCATTCTGGTGTCGTGGAAATCATATGAACTTTATATAACCCTGAAGGAAAATGCACTTTGCTGTGATCAGCAATGATAACATAAAGAAGTGTTTCAAGTAATGCAGCATGATCCAGCTTGCTGAATTGTCATTTCACCTGAGTTCTCTAGCACTGAAGCGAGAGAACCCATTCATACATACACATACAGACGCAAGCAGGTAGGTGCCCAAGCCCTTCACCTTTGTTTACCACAAATTCTAAGCAAGATGAACAGGTAGATGGTTGATTTGCTTATATTTCAAATGACACTTCAAGAACTGAGCAAAACAGGCAATTCAAAGAAATTTAGAAAACAAACAAACAAACAAATTGTTTTGTGGATATAAATGATAATCTGCAAGTTGAAAACTGAACTGTTTGAGACAGTCACCGTGTAATGTTTAAAAGCTATGAGTGTTGGCCTGAAGTTGAATGAGAGAAAGTTGGATTTAAAGAAAGGAAACTTCCTGTCATCTATCACACAACAAATGAAACTGCCACAGAATTAAGGCAACAAAAAATTACAACATCTATCAGGCAAAAAAACAAAATTGCTTCCTCAGGATGGTCATGAAATCCTGGTCAAGCGAGTCAATTAAAGTTAGACCAGACAAGACCTTGAAAGAAAACAGTGGAAAAGATTATTAGAGTGTAAAAAAGCAGATTATATAGTATGACAGCTCTAACTTCTACACCCTGGTAGAGCCAGTCACAGCTCTTAAAGAAATATTTCACCTTGCTACAAGCTGATGTTTCAAAGGGCAAAAATAGACTACGAAAAAAAAAAAAAGTATTGCACTGACTCTGAAATACAAATTTCAGAGCAGTCTTAAGTTTCTGTCAAAACAATCAGCAATGCAACAGTATATGTTGAAACTTAAATTGTAAGTACTAGGTTTTGGAAGAAATACTGTACTGAGATGACAAAGTCATCTCATGCCCCAGCAGAGTTTCTGGAAGATTCGGGCTAAGACCCTTAATTGCTTTTACATCTGTAAGGTTATAAGTTTTGTTACTTCCAACCCCCCTGAACTATTCAGAGCAGAAACATAGTTTCTTCATTTGCTTAAGCTTATAATTTGGTAAAATATCTAGAAAGGGCAAGACCAAAAATTACTATCATGCAGTAAAAATCATTATTTATATCATTACTGGTAGCTTTCAAACAATGATGTGGATATTGTATGAGACTGCATTAGGCAGAGGAGAGAAGCAGGTTGGAGAGAAGGGGCTGAAATCACTGCAGTGCACTAAAGGACCCATCTGAAGACCTCAAACCTCCCCTCCAGCCTTCCCTGAGTAATTCAAGGTTGAATAGACATCAGCTTTGAATTAGGTCTTTAAACGTTTAGGGTCTACAAAAGAAAATAGTGAAGCACCTGGTTCAAGCCAATAGTTTGATAGGAGCCTGGACTTGGTACTTGACTGAATTACTTCCCACATCATGGTAACTCCCTGCAGCATGCACAATATCCACTTCTGAACAAAACCTGTTCCAGTTTGAAAACAGTCTATAACTGTGCCATCCAGCAAGGATGGCTGCTTGATGGCTGCTTTTCTTTCCCCAGAACAAAGGTATTCGTATCTTGATAGGCATCAGACTTCTGCCTGAATAACACACCACAGGAGCACCTAACTGGAAGTTGCAGCATCAAGAATGCTATTCTGTTAATTAGCCTAACCAAGCTGCATAGGGAAGGTGGATGTGCCGGCAAGAATAATTTCTCTTCATCTACATTTCTGATTTAATTTGCCAGATGGAGGGAAGAACAGGTTCAAGTGTTAAAAGCAGGGTGCTGGGAGGTCTGTATTCCATTCCCTTAAAATGACTGAAACCAAGTTACTTAATTAAGTTCATTAAGTTCCACAAAATGCCTCCACCACAGAAGTAAAATATCATTACTGTACAAACAGGCTAAGGTAGAAAAAAAAAAAGAGAAGCAGCTTTAAAGCCTTGCAATCCTCTCTTTATCAAACAGAAGAAGCCAAAAGTTCCTCCTGTAGCTGGCACTGTCCTTTCCCACCTGCTAGAAATGGGTAGGAACCACAAAATTCAACGGAGGCAGCTCAAGGTCAGCTCTAGTGGGCACAGAACTGCCTGATGACCTAGGACTACAGACAAAAAGCCCAGACGCTCCAAAAGCAGCTATTGTTGGCTTAAAACAGCTGCAGAAGTCTGTCTCTCTACCAGTAGCTAACGCAGAGCAACATCTTGCTGTTGTGGTCCTGAACCGGGCACGTAAGCAGTTAAAAGTCTGGATCCTGGTGACACACGGGAGGCACGGCTCCCCAGCAATTCCTAATTCTGCATTCCTTGCAGGCCTGAAACCTGTACCAAAGCGAACAAAAGTGCTAGAGGTGTGAGGCTTGTGGCAGAACAAGCAAGCTAATTGCCGTAGTTTAGTTTATTTTATTATACAGGAGAAAGCCTACTGTACCACACTGTGTCAGCCCCTGTCTGAAGAGGGCTGTGTGTGACCCACTTTCAGGCAAATCCTCTTCCACGAAGTTATTCAAATTTATGACTCTGGTGCAAAGTGGTTAGTAAGCCTGGAGCAAAGTTACAGTGAAGACTTTTTACAGGATGGAAAGGAATGCCTCACAGGAAAGGTTTCCATTTTATAAGGGATCCTCCTGCAATCTGATGCATTAGGCAGACAGAGAGGCAAACCAACAAGAAGTGAGCTAAAAGCAGGGGAAGCAGCGCCAGCTTTGCAGAGAAGTTCAAGGACAGTAGCAGCATATGCTTCTTTCCTTCTCCTTGCTCTAAACACAAAAAGATAGCAAACGTCTCAGAGGAAGGAAAGACGATACGCTAAGAAAATAGATTTATATTCAAGCATGGCCCTAAAGAAAAGCCAAACTTATCTTTTCTGTTATTTCAAACACTACTCAGTCATTAATGAACAGCTCAAAGAAAGCGGATAAATAAAACTGTTCAAAGAGAGTGATCTTTTTCAGCCTGCGTTGCCTTGATCTTCTGAACCCCAGCATCTTCAGACTTAGATATGGGAGTATCAGACCAGCCTTGGCCCAAGAAGAACCTGGCTCCTAAAGGCTCCTTGGCTCTAAAGGACTTTGGTCTCTGCTCAGAGGTCCCCACATGTCTAACCTCAACCACTTCAGAGCAGTACGGAGTGCCAGCTGCGACAGGAGGCGGCTTTATCCAGGCTGGGGGTGGGTGCTTCCCCACAGACAGCTCCGTGCACTCAGCTGACAGGCGGCATTTCCCACCTCACCAGCCTGCTCACGCTGCAGGCAGTCCTGGCATTAGGGTTTCTGCTCAGGACGTGGGTGGAAGACCACCTAGGGGGTGGAAGGAAAGGGGGCTGGCAGCCTGATGAGAGAAGTGGCAGATCTCAGTTTGTGGCTGGAAGAAAGGGGGGCAGTAAGCAGGGAAAGGGGGTGGGCATGTGGAAGCACAGAGATGGGCTCCTAGCACAGGGAGATGAGGATGCATGCTAGAAGGGTAGGAGAAGACCTCTAAACAACCCCCTGCTTGGTGCAGTCAGATCCAGCTCAAGTAAAATGCAGTGGTGACTCCAATGCCAGTAAGCACCCCTTTCTCTACTTTAAAGCGCTTTAAATTGATCACAGAGCACAGCATCAGACAGGCCAAGTACCACATGAGGTACCTGTTCTACCGCCCCCTGTGAAATTGGGTTCTTCAGGGCACCAGCAGAGGCACTCGCCGAGACCCTATCTGTGCTGGGATGCAAGAACAAAGCAGGAACTGTCTGCTTCACTCTCACTGAGCAGCTGTCACAAGTGAAAATAAAGCTCCTTGTGGTCTGAGTCAAATGCAAAGTAAATGACTCCGCATAACCAGGGGAAAAACAAACCAAAGAGAAAAGGGTGATTCTTCAACTGAGATCTGCAACGGCGCTTCCAAACAGGAGATGAGGTGCACAACTTCTGGGCTCCGCTGCCCTGGCAAGAGTCGTCAGTCAGTTGTCACTGAGATTAACGCCACACATGGGCAGAACGGGGGCAGGAGGTTTATTCCACCTTCCATTTTTCAGTGGAGGGAACAGGATGACTAAAGCTATTCAGCTCACTACCGATTCTGAGTTTATTCTATCATGTCCAACCAGAGAATTACAAGTACAGGCGTGGTCTGAAAGACCTTCTCTTCCTCTACATAGAAGGAGGTACCATATTTTCTTAAAAAATTAATTCCTCGTGTAACCAAGTCCCAACTGTTGCAAATATGCTTGAAGGGGATTGAATCATAAAGGACTTTCAGTTTCGTTAGTCTTATCCTATGAAAATCCTAGGATATCTAGACCATTGTCTTGAATGAAATAAAATAGGCTTGAAACGTTTTTAAATGCAAAGTGTCCTTGCAGGCAGAATGAAATTATACTCTTGATTTAAAAAAAATATTATCTGTTCCTTGTTGGTATAACTGCAAAGAGCAATGAATTCCACCCTTCCCACATTTTCATATAGATATTTGTCTTTCCAGATGAAAGAGTTGTTGCTTGACAGGTTCATACCCATCACTGGGCCGCTTTTGCAAGCTCTATCAATTTGATGATTCAAAATTCTTTTTCTAATGAATGCAAAAAGGGACTGATGCACAAAATAATAGTGAAATAACAAAATACAGAAGTTACCAGTCCCCAAATCTTTCAAATTTTAACAGCAAATCATCTTGATAAAAGCCTGATTTATCAAAAGGAGGAAAAAAAAAAACCTCCAAAGGTACAGAGAAAATATTTATAAAGAATTAAACTACTGAGCTCAATAAAAATGACACATCAACAAAAACGGCACACCATGCAATAAGAATGAAAGTACTTTCCCTCTTGCTCAGGCTGTGTAGTTTCTTTGCACAGGGGTTCTGGTTCATCGGTAGAGCTCATAATTGCATTTAGTCTGCATTTTTGGTGCAGATCTCTAACATTGACACCAAAAGGGGGGAAAAAAAAGAAAAAAAAGAAAAGAAAAAACCCACACCCCTGTCTTTTTTTTCCATCTTCACCTATTCAGAAAGTACAAGTATAAAAATATCCAGTGGTGGAAAAACCCATCACACAGTACAAAACAACCCACAGGACAAACTCATCTGTGAAGTAACTAACCACAGAGCTCTTCAAACTCCCACTCACTGACTTCTGCCACCTGCAGCCCTTCTCCACACTGTTCTCTTGAGCCAAAAGGTGACTCTGATTCTCTTACCATGCACTGGTGACCATCTCACTCTGCACTGGTCAGCCAAGGTATGCCAGTCCAAACCCTTCCTGGCATATACTCTCTGCCCTCAACATACACTAAACTAAACTAAACTAAGAGACAATGGCTGAGGATGATAAAACAAAACAAAACAAAACACAACAGGTTCTTTAAAATAACAGGAGGCGGATACTTAGACCACCATTTAATATCACTTACTTAAGACAAAGCACATCTATACATACCTAGGTAAACACAAATTACTGATTTGTACAGACACTAAAGAAAATGTCTCTCCCTGTTCTAACTGTACGGTTCTGTTTCAGTTAATGTATCATACAGGCGTGCCAGGTCATCTTGGGAGAAAAGTCAAAACTTGCTTGCTGAGTATTGGCAGTATTGCCTTCATACACTCTTTTATTACTTAGGACATATGGCAAGAAAACCAGTTGTTGCTGTAAGGAATCAAGCTTGGCCACAAAATTAGCCATGCAAAAATCCTTACTTTTAAACTGTTTATTTGCCTTGTTTTATTAAGAGAGGTAATCCATCAATTTTACTTCCAAACAACTAGTAAGTCTAAATCTGTGCAAAAAATCCAAAAGATTAATGAAAATCTGAAGTAATCTGGAATAACAATAAGTAAAAATGTTTTAGTTTGAAACTGAAATTGTCAATGGTAGGTAATTTAGTTTTCTCTTTTTTCTTCAGTGGCACAGTCATCAAAATATACTTATCAAAGATATTAAATATAAACCCTTACTAATCCCCCAGTTTAAAACAAAACAAAAAACCAATTTCAATGGAAATTTTTTTGACCAACCCTAGTACGTAGCTGTGTTACTCCTAGAGAAGTGAAGAGCCTACTAGAGACTATGCTGAAACTGCTGTTCTGATTCAGTCATCATCGAGAGACAGAAAATTGCCACTTAAGACTCCAGCTGCAAAGTTCTTATGGAGAGACAGCAATGAATGAGACAAAAAGAGAATGAACTGACTTTAATTTTGGACAACACAGTTCGTCTCATATATCCCACACAGGTGAGTTTTCACGCTTTTTGCTTACCATTGTATATTTCTGTGTATCTGTGTTCATATTGTGGGTGATTTTTACAATGCTAATCTGATATTACATGAAAAATAAGGTTCTTTCTGCTGTCTTTTTTACAGCCATTGCATGTGACAACTCCTAGAGCTCTCATCTGCAGTATGCAAAACACCATACAAACAGAACAAAATGATAGCTCCTGACCTGAAGACCTTCTTTTCATGAGAATTGCAGTTTAAGAGCCTGTTAGCTGCTGCTGCTGCTTATTTCCCACTTAGAAGGAATCTTCCCTAGGGGATGACAGAAAATAAACCAAAATACGTGACAGACCAGTAAAACTGTGTATAAATCGGGTCTTCTAGTATTCTCCACAAAACATTAGAAGCTTTTTCAAATAAGCAATATTAACCGTTATTCTACCCTGCAAACTCAGCTGGGACCTCCATACAGGTCAAGACATAGGAAGTCCTCCAGAGAAATGGCCAGATGCTGGTGTTTTTCATCTCATGCCACTGCCACTGACCAGCGTGCCCACCATGGTCAGCGTGGGCTGCCCTAGCAAGTAGCCTTGCCTGCCATCAGTGTGTTCATGTTGATTCTGTTTTGAGTTGAGACACATGGACAGAGAGAGAAGCACACACGTGGTAGTACAGAGACTCCTGTCTGCTGACCTAAAAAAAGGAATTGACATTAAGAAATGAGAAAATCCAGCTGGTCTGATTTCTTGCCAGGCAATCTACCAGCCATGAACAAAATGGTCAGGTCTCAGGAGATCTGTGGAGGTGGAAAGACAGCTGGTGGTTTACAGCACCTGAAACAGAGCCCAAATCAGGGAATCTGGGATTAAAGATCCTTGGGAACAGATTCTTTCTTTTTACCAGCAGGAATTTTTTGCTTCTGTGGCCTGATGTACCACAAATCAATCACTTTCCACACTCTACTGATCCTGCATTTTGAGTGCAAGTGACTGAATAAGTAGGCCTGTCGTGAGAGGGATGATGAAGACCAAGTAGAAGACAGTGGTTATAAGTTGATACCTTTCTACAACCTCAGCTCACCCTCTTTCCCTTTCTAACGAGAGATTTTGAGAAATTCCTTTTTTTTTTTTTAAAAATTTAGAATTATCCTAAATTTACACCATTCTCAGTATCCAGAGTTCTTTCCCACATTGCTCACCACTAAAACTTAGAGCAGCTTCTTCCACCTAACCTATCCTATACACTCACTTCTTCCTGTCTCTCCAAGACTAGGAAATAAAGTCCCAAACCACAGTTCTAAGGGGGAAGAAAAAAAAGAAACAGCTGGAATTTTGCCTGCATGCACATATAAAGGATGCATAGGTTTAAAAAACAAAGCTTGCCCAATCATGGCATCTGGCAATGCTAGGGCCCTGTGAACCAGAAAATGCTTTCAATTATCACCTCACCAATCACGCTACAAGTTATTGCTGTTTTTTTGTTTTGTTTTGTTGTTGTTGTTGTTAAGTTCCCTCAGGGAATTAAACAGATCATGATATTAATCAGAAGGCATGTAGGAGGGACGGGGCAGAATGCTAGAGTTACACATGTGTAGGCCCCTTAAGGCTTGAATAAAGAAAGGAGATTTAAAATCATGCTGTCAAAGCAACTGAAGCCTTGCCTGTTGCAAGCCTCAGGCCTCTGACCTACACAACCGTGGTATTATCGTATCTGATTTTCCCAGGATGGTTAATCTCAGCTGCTAAAATTCATCAGTCTCTGCTAGTGTTTACCGATCATCTGGATTTGCCACTTCCGAACTTTCCAGGCTAGAACCAAATGAGCCAGCTGTTACACTCCTCCCTGACAAGGACAAAAAAAACAACAAACCAAACCATAACAGTCTGGAAGTCTAAACGGCTAAATCCCATAAAGGCAGAACAAAAATTAATACATCTGGGGAATGGAGAGAGAGATGCAGTTTTGAAACTGCAGTGTTTCAGAATGCAGCTCACAGCATTACGGTCATGTTCGGATGCTGTGGTCTGAAACGCAGACTGGATTCCCATAGTCTACACTTTTTTCCATAAAATACGTTCTGGTAAAGAAACAGTGTCTTGGCAGCTTATCTCCAGTACCCACAAAACTGACACAGTGCAGGCAAAAGCAACAGCAGTCGAGGCAAAGGTAGGAGCCAGTCTGCAAATCAACCTTAAATTACATTTGAGAGGCAGAGCACGGAAGGGCGAAGGGGGTGGAAGAGGGAGAGTCAAATTTCTGATGGAGAACTCAATGTGCGATAAAGTGGCCAATAAAAGGGCCAATTAGTGCTACCATACTGAGGGTGTTTCTGACACGGCTGTCCACTTCCCGGGGAGCAGTCTGATGGTATGTCTACATGGCAGACAGAAAAGGACAGTAGGCATAAGTAAGTTAGTTTTAAGTGAGCACTAAAGTCTGCCTTGGGAAATATATTCTGCTAAGGAGCCACAGAGGATGTTGTGATGCTGCAGCCAGCCCACTGCCAGCACACGAGTTAGCTTGATTAACTGCCTGATTAACTTAGCACTGCCATTCAGCCTGGACCTTTCTCAAAATACTTAGCGTAGACTAAAAAGCCTTCGCAAACAACAATTTTTGGTCACAGCCTCATTCCCTACATTTGAACTGGTGAACAAAGTTATCTGTCCTTTATACTCCTAGGATTATTTCAGCACTGGTTCTCTTTCAGGAGTGATTTCAAATCTCAGCAAGTGACAATTTCCTGATGTAGAGGGTTGAAATCTCCAGTCATTAAGAGTTCAGGGTGGGGATGTTAACCACAAGGGCTATGTTTAACGATCTCAAATTTACGATTTCTTGTACGCAAACTGAGTAAACTGCTTTAATTTGCATTACGATGACAGTCATTTCTCTGAAAATTTAGCCTTTGGTGTTCTTAACACTGGTCACGTAATTAACAGTTAAAACAATTCCCTCTAGGTGTAAATAAAAACAACAAGCGTACTTGGATCTTCAGCCAAAGTTATCAAAAACGAAATTCCAGGATGAGACAATTCCCTTTCAGCCTGCAACATGAAAACAGAGGTCAGCCAAACATTCGGGGGCTAAAGATGATGGTTTGCAAATTACAGCTGTTCACATCTGGAGTTCAGATTTGGCCAAACTCCTAATATTATCCATCACAAAAACTAAACTGAAAGAATGTTTTGGTTGTATGATGAGGAACATAAAAGTTAGGAAACATTAAATGTAAAAAATGGTACGTGTGACTAACTCTGCCTAGCAAATGCAGAGTGAGGGACCTGGTTATTTCTCGCAACAAACAGCATCAGGGCTGACTGTGGTGTTTCTGTGAATAGGGAACCACGTTTCTGTATTTGCCAGTGTACCTCTCACTGGCTGCATCTGTTTCTTAGTGTAGAGGGACACATGATGCGAGCTGAGGGCTGTGACAGTGGCCTGAAGAAGTGCTTTTGGGGCTGGCCTGGCAACCCTTCCACACCTAGCAGGCAGGGGACAGCCGAGTGTTTGCAGTACCTTCACCACATAGGCCAACGGGGCACTTCTGTACTTCTTTATTACACAGCTGCTACACTCACACGAAATGTCTTCCCTCTCATTATAACGACAAAACATTTTAGTACATGCACAGCCCACAGTGGCTCACTGTTCAGAATGGATTCATTTACAAAGCTGAAACATCACGCGTGTGTGCATACTTATACACGGAGCGAGGCAGTAACATGGAGGATGTTAAAATGAACGAGGATTAGAAAGGTCTGGCTTCCCTCCCTGATTGACCCGGACCTTCCAGGAGCCTCCCAGCCAGCCAGCCCCTTTCTTCACGTCGCAGGTCCCATCCCGGCCCTGAGGAGGTATATTCTTTTTTCTTCATCTCATTCTCAAAAAGCAATGACTCACTTTATCTCAAACTAACCAAATAAATTCAATTTTGGACAGCCACCAGGACTGGAAAATTTCATCCTGATAAGCTGTTCTGCCTGGACACAGAGGGGTAGAAGGGAAACAGTTATATGACCTTAACTATAGGAGGTTCCTTCCGCTCCTGCTATAATGCAAACTATTCTGAGACATGCCAAGTTTGTGCTGTAGGCTGCATCAGGCACCAACAGGACACCGAAGTGCTCTGTGGAGAATAACGTATAAATCCAAAATGATCCTTTGCTGCAGTGACTCTTCTCTCCTGAGATGTATTACATTTTTTAAAGTCAGTGAAAAAAAAAAAAAAAAAAAAAGCAAAATATCACTTTTAACGCTTGGACTACAAAATGGTTGAATCCTCCAGGGGCCAGGGAGGGCCAGAAACAACTTTTTTTTCCCCTTTTTCCCAGATTTGGGGGTGGGGGGGAGGGCAAGGGGAAAGGGAGAGAGCAAAGAGTGCTTGGTTTCAAATAGCAACATTGTCCAAAAGGGTGAAAGGGAACAGATGGCCGTGGAGAATGCAGCCTCAAAGCGCCAAAGAAAAGGGCTATTTTGACAGATCTTGCTGTTTCCTATTCAAGCATGAACACTCTGGCATGGAGAGTTAAGACGATACAAGGAACAACCTCTGTTCCCAGCAACTGACTATGGGCAACTGGCCTCTGAAGCTCTGAGAAAAACAACATGAGACAGACAGACAAACAGATATGGCAGCAAGCCCAGATCTCAGCCACCAGGAGGGGGGGGGAGGGGGTGAGGGGAAAAAAAAAAAAAAAAAAAAAGCAGAAAGGCTAGAAACAGCTGCCTTTTCCTGGCTCCAGCGCAGAGCATTAGAAAGAGCCTGTCCAGCCTTTCTCATCTTCCTTTTCAGTGAAACTTCTTGGAGGGGTCACCCTCAAGCTGTTGGTCTTTGCCCTGAGGGGAGGTGAAAAAGAGGACAGATCACAACTCGTCTAGCTCAATGAAACCTGTTTCCTTTAATCACAAAGACCTCCCTCCAGCCAGCTAAGAGGAACTTTAAATGTAAAAAAGCATAATTAATTCTAGAGTTTTGCATGCAAAAAGGTTGAGAAATTTAAAGTTGTGGCTCCCACAGTACGCGTAATTTGTTTGCACAGTGTACAGCAGCGAGCCATTATATCCGAGGGCAGGGAGAATTGTACTCGCTGTGGGAAACACGGCTAATGTATGTCCTGACTTCTTCTATCGGTCCTAATCGGGAGAATGCACCCACAGTTGTTTCGTTCACTGTTTCTGTGCATCTACCAGCAGTCGCAGACTGCAGTTTTGAAGGTCTGCTTCCCATCCATCCCCAAAACGTAAAGTGAAATCAATCCACAAAGTGCAGCCAGGCTTCACTGTTTCCAAAGTCAGTCAAGCGAAAGGAATGAAACTGGCTGCGTTAATTTCTTTCTGATTTATAAATCATTTTCATGTTTTTAGAACAAAGCCTGCTACACTGCTTCCCAGCCTATACCTGTCTATGGGCAAAGCCACCACACATCACCTTCCCCTCGTGCTGTGATGGGACTGGAGCAGTGGCAGCTTCATGCAGCAGCTGGAGTGAGGAAGAGGGGGTAAACATTAACCATCCTCACAGCTCTTCCCTGAGGCGGGGGAAGTAGCTATCATCCCAATTTTACTGTCCCCCTTTTTAAAAATCATTGAAGGAAAAAGATAATAAAGAATCATGGGCGTTCGCATGCCAGAACTGAGAATGGAGAAATGCAAATGCAACATACTGATCCTATCTGGGCCTTTGTTCCCTCATCTGTGAAACAGCATTTGTTAACTTTGGTCAATAAATAGTAAATGTGTACAAAAACAGACACCGGCTACAAATCACCTTGAAATCCTCAGGCTCTAAAAGAATCCATATTATTACCAAAACCTTGGCTTTCTACAACAGGTAAATAGTTTTTTGTTTGTTTGTTTGCTTTGTTTCCACAAAGGATAGTCAATAAACCCATTATTAGCTGTAATTGTTAATTTATAACTAAATAGATAGGATCTGACTATTAGAAGTAGTCAGACAATAAATAAAGTACCTTATTTAGGCTAAATCAGATAAAATCTCTCTTTTCTTATAATCATGAGCTTCCTGAGCAGAAAAACTGCTTCAGGCTATATTTACTAAGGGAATCTAAAACGTCGATTATTGACCAACTATTAATGAGTATTGAACTTGTTAATTTGCCTTTCTTCCCTTAGTTCCTTGAGTAAAGTCAACCCTGTACAACTACCCAGCAGTTTTCATTCTGCTTTACTTGTGTTGTATGTCTCCTCCTGTTCTCTGTCACTGTCATTGTAATGAACAGTGCTCACAAACTGATTCTGTCTTTCACATCACAGGACAGGTGGTCCCTCAGTATATTCCCACACATTCCAAATATTTTAAGTGTTCCACATCTGTTGTCCAAAGCATTTTTAGTTCCCTGCAAGAACAGTAGGAGAGGAAAACAAGAAGTTTATATATAACATAGTAATGGACCTTTTATGCTGCATGAACTCTGTCACTTTGACAAGATGATAAATTTCAAAACAGGAGCTCGAACTTCACTTGTTATACTATAAAAAGTCTTGCAGAAAAGATAACTGGAGAATTAACTTATGACTTGTAATAGTCCAGATGATAAACTTGAGTGTGGGTGTGCTTTTTTTTCTTTAAATACCATGTCTGATGATCTAAATAAAAAATAAAAAAAAATGAATTAAGGTGACTTATACATTTTATGATTATACAAACTATTCTATCCGCTTAAAAAAAATAAAAATAAAAACATCTCCAACACTCATTAACATACAATTTGGGCGGGATTTTTATAAGAACTCAGTGTTGCCCTACAGCAACTAGGTAAACACTGAAAGCTTTTTATTTTTCTCCCTAGAGGAATGAACCTGATCAGACATACTTGAAAAACCCATGACTGAGAGTAATTCTTCTCACTGATGAAACAGGGCCAGTGGTCAAGAACCGAGACCAGGAAATGAAAAGCACTAAGTGTGTCTCAACTACTAAACTACTGTTTAGGAGGCAGAAGAGGACTGCCAGGCTGTAACTGGAACAGGCGGTCAGGGTTAACATTTCTGCTCTGCTGGAAAATGCTGTGAGATAGCAGTAGCGACAAGCAGTTGGGAATCTGGTTTGCATCTCAGTGCAGAAGCTGGCATGCCTGGCTTTACCAGCACTGCAGCTCCGCTGGGTACTGGCTTGTTACAGACTGTGACAGGAGACTGTCCCCTACTGCATGACCAATGTCATTTCCACCAACATCATGACATTCCTTCAAGCACTTTGCCAGCATGACACTTCAGCTAGGCTGATGCCTAATTGTATCAGAGATTAGCAGTACAATTGTGAACTGCACAGCTATGCAATACAAACAAATGCTCTATCCTTTTTATTTTCTCTCCCCCTTTTTGTTATTGTTTTTCAAAGAAACCTGTTCTGAGCTCTGAGAGATGAATGTTTTATGGGGTCTCTGCGTGACTGACCCAAGACTGTGCCTCAGGGGAAACGATGGCACTGCGTGACTGCCTTCAAACAAAACACTGCCAGGATGTGCAGCAAATGCCCTGGTACTTCCCATGGTCCCAGGACTGAAGGTTGGGCATTTAAACAAACTTGCCTCAGTTTATTCTGGAAGACTACTTTTGTCCAGGCCTAAAACAACGCTGAGCACAAGGCACAATATCTTATCAGTGCGTACCAGCAATGTGACGCTGGGTAACAATGCATACGTAGACATCTTCCCCCAAAACACAGTGTATTAAACGTGGAACAGGCCCAGAGAGAGGGGGGATTTTAGCTTTCTTTATAAAATGGCCAAAATTGTTCCTCTTTCTATGAATTCCAAGAGCCCCTTGACATGCTGGTACCACAGTGAGAAATGGGAAGAGAAGAGAGGAAATCAAGACAAATGTGCTTAGCTGTGTCACAGCACACTGGGGTGAGCCCGAGATGAGAACTGGGGAAGTCTCACTTGACTTGCAAATCCAAAGTTTCTAAAAATAATTTGGAAGCACAGACATTAGCACACACAACTCTGTGAAACAAGAGGCTGTCAAAGGCTGAAAGATCATAGAAAAGTTAGAATAAAAATGACTTGCAATTATGTACAAAAATTCATTTTTCATTTTTGCTTTGCAATGAATTTCAACAGCCAAGATGATAATTTCAGAAGAATACTCAGCATGGTCAAAGGAGCTCATACAGTAGGTTTCAAGGAAATTCCTGCTAACAATATCTTGCTCTTGTGAATAGACTTTGTAAACCTTTAAACTTCACTGAATTCTTCTAAAAAAAAAAAAAAACAGGTAAAATTTAATACATTTTCACTATTAGTAGAGGAGAGAAAATATCCTTTTAGATCTTTCCAGAATCCAGAAAGGCCTGCACTGTGTTCCAGTATGTACATAAAGAATAAACGTGTCGATGGATGACTTTACACAAACAGAAAAGCTTCAGAGGCATATATGCTAGCCTTTCAACCTGCTCTGCAGTTCACAAAAAAACTCATTTTGGGGGACTTCTTTAGACTTTAAGAGTATCACACAATCTGCCTAACGAACACTTGGGTGGGAAGCACTTGTATTAAAATTGCTACGAACATGGGATGTTCTGGAATGAACAGTGCAGTGCTTCACAGGCAGATTCGAGCTGGCTTCAGAGCTAGGGGAATTCACCTGGGAGAATGCCGTATTTATACTGATAAATTGTTTCCGATACCTGAGAGATCACCCGGGTCCCCTCACTGTATTTTGAATGATATTACCTTCTAACTAGGGCTTCATTAGCTCTTCTGTGTTCAACTGCTCATGCTTTCACTTCCACAGCATGCTGCTGAAAAGCCCAGCGGCACAGAGAGAAGCACTGGTTTGTGAGCAAGTTTTCCCCCAGAAAACCAGGTTTGATCCTGTTTCTTTGCTTGATGCTGCCTCTGTGATGCTATTTCATAAGAGATAAAAGAAGCTATTTTTAAGTCACTGATGATCCCATAGCAACATCAAGAGTGTTAAACTGGAATTTGAACAGTGGGGGGAGATAGAGAAGGAATCAGGCAGGGTCTGCCTCTCAGATTTGCTCTGCAGTCCTGGCAATCTCCAAAACTTGCCAAAGAAACTACACAAGAAAATATCTAAGCTGTACAAATATAGATAAAAACATCATACTCTCTCATTACTCAACCATTCTCTGCAATGTTTGGTGTTTTTAAAACTTTGATTTCTGGAGCCAAGTGATTATGAAAAACCCACATGGTTTCCTATTCAACCTTCTCTCCTTTCTTGCGCTCATCATATATCCATTTCTCTGTCATGACGAGTTGGAGATTGGCTTGAAAATGGTCTGACTGCATCCCCAAAGGTTAGGAGTAAAGGGGCAAATTAAAAGATCTCCCAAATATATATATATTTTAAATCTCAGTTTTCTGAGCCTATTAAGGTTTGGCAATATTGTTGTAGTTATAGCAACTCAAGGTACTAAATTTATTAAACCTGTTTTGCTATTTCAATTTAAAATGCATGATATGAACATTGGATCAATTATAATGTGACTATAAGTAGTCATCTGAGGTTGATATGTATTTTGAATCTGTCTAGCTGCAACGGTTACACAAATTCTCGTTATCTGCAACGAATTCCTGTAAATCCTGTACTTTTTTCAGAACGTTTCAGCTGAGACCAGATAAGGCAGCAGATAACTCCAGGCAGAGAATTCCATACTAGTGTCTTATTCCCCATACTAGAAACCTACAGGATTTTTAAAATGTATTCTTGTATTGCAGAAGCAAGATAAACAGCTGTAAAAATAAGCCAAGTCATCAATCCTTCAGCCTCCTACAACTCTGGGATGAGCTGCCAACACCCTTACAATTTTCATTCCTATTTGGTTTCTTAGAACTGGAGGCAGACGACTCCATCTCATGAAGTAACTTTACTAAGTTGTTTCCTGATACTCACTATTCTTTGGAAAGACAAATGGCATCTACAAATATTAAGGATAATTTCTACAATTTTTTCAGCACGTGAGCAGATTATTACTCACATAAGATGATTTGTACCTATAGCACCTTCAATCAGCTGAGTCTGGATCTTTGCTTTCCACAAGAACAATAATGTGTAAAACATCCAATGACTAAGTCTTCACACCATTGTTCAGAATAATACAGAGGAGAATGGCTTTTCCTAGTAAAAGGGTACCTCCCTGTATGATATTAATCTTTTTAATAAGACTCGCATAATGCTGTTTAGAGTTTCAGTGGCATTCTCACAGCCACGTCTAGTGATGGCATCTACAGGTCAGCAGCAGTGACATTTGAGAGAGAGACTTGGCCCTGGAGAGGAGGGACAGAAGTCAGCGAGCTCTGCCACTCACAGAGCACATTCCCTAGTATGGATGTTATTGCCAACACTCCGCTAAGGTGAATCTTGGGGTTAAAATCCCACTTCCCCAAACAAAGCAGTTCGTCCTTCCCAGTGACTGCTTCAGGCTCCTTACAGACTCAAAGACTTCCCTAAATCAATCACACAAGGGAAGCTCAGATGATCACAGAATGCTGAGTTGGAGGCATCGATCACACATTTGCCTGTAGTGTTTCTGTCTTAATTCTAATTATACCTTCGTGCTTTCCATAGTTAAGGAATGCATTTAGATTTTCACTGATCTCTCAAAGAGCAGGCAACACGTATTCAACTCTCCTCATTTCTGCTGAGCTCAGTTCCACAAGAGATTGCAATACTTGTCTTCATCGCTTTCTGCCCAGCTAAAGGCATTCAGGACAGCCAGGTGTGAAGTCACTGGAGAGCAAGTAGCACTGCAGAGCTTTTCCCCAGCAGACAGACAACTTCCCCACTCCCTGTGCTGGCTTTCCAGTGAACATTAAAGTTCTTTGTCCTGTTTCAAGCAGGCCTATATCCATAATCCAGCATGTCTGAAATGCCATCTGAGGTCCAGAATGAAGACTGCGGTTAACAGCCCCACTCCGGAGATAAACTATAACCTCCTACACTAAAGATTAAGTTCATCTGTGCAACTTCATTCCTCTCAAGTTTGAGACTGCCAAATTTACCCATGGACTGTACAGTTTCACCACCTCCTAGGCTAAAAGGAAAAAACATTGCTTTGGAGGGAAATACTTTTAAATGTAGACACCCGTCTGTGTGTACATTTGCATCAAAACCTCACCATAGGTAGAGCTCACATTGTACAGACATTAGTTCTTTTATGGAAAAAGGGAAGAAAGACCAACCTGCAAAAGATAATCACTACTAACACACACCTACACAGCTGGAGGTTGGTCTGGTCCTACATAATCAGAGTCTCATAAAAATCTTAAAAAAAGCTGTAGCTTGGGTTGAAAAGTAGCTGTGTTCGTGTAAGTGAAAGATGGTGAAAAATATGTGCAGAAAGTATGATGCCACACCATCCTAACTTGATAACTAGGAGCGTGTGACACATGAAAAAATAATAAATTGTTTTACTCTGTTACTTTCACCAGCTACTGGGCTGATGATTATGCCAGCAGCACCCTGCAAGGACTGTTCCCTCAGTTGTGACATGTTTCTATCTTTATCCTTCCAATACTAGTGTGTTGCACTGGAACTTTCAAAGATTGACAAAGAGAAGCATGGCTGACTTGTTAAGCTGCACATCCAGACATTTGAAGCATGTGGCATTTTTCCAGTGTAACCTGATTGCCAGAAAGTAAAGTGAGTCTAGTCATTGACCATTGATGTAATTCAGGGCATTCCTACTTTATGTACATATTTAACCCATCCTCTCCAAAAAAAAGTGCTGTGACTTCGCTACCTGTCTTGGTATCAGTGAAGCCAACTGACTTCTGCTTCTGCAAAGGAACATCATGGGCAAATTCACTCTGCCTGATGTATCAAAAAAGCAACACAATGGGAAGGCCACCTATCTCACACAGAAAAAACAGCTAACGGCTGCTTTTCCACCTCTTCTCGAGCTGTGTATCTTACCTGAGGCATAAACTCTAAGACTTGATTACATTACACTTTCATACAATTTAAACTTCTTCACACTTGGGTTAGGAGTATATAAAACAAGCAACTTGAGCAGTATGACGGAGTACAATCCCTGGGGAATTCCAAGTATGCTTCTCAAGCAGAACTTGTAATGTGGTTCTGAGCCCTTGACTTTGAAAAGCAAATGAACAAGAACACTGATTAAAAGCAGAACAATTATTATATTAACTTTGTTGCAAAATAAGAGTATGATTAAAGATAACATCAACTTGACATGCATAAGAAAGCACTGAATACAGACTATGTAGTGTCTTAGTGAATGTGACTAAACAACTCTATTTTCTTCCTTGAGAAACTTACTTCAATTTTTATCCTTACATAAACTCTCAAAAAAGCTCCACATTGGCAGAAAGTTTCTGTAACTTAAAAGACTGACAGGTGGCCTTGGTAAACTGAATGTGAGATTCAGAGCTCACCCACAATAGCATGCAGGCATCTCACAGAAGCTTACATCCAGTCTCATGCATGAACTAAAGCATCAACAAAAAGCTGAAGGCACAAATAATGTGGGAAGATGAACTTCCCCTTTAAAACAGAGTCTGAGGAAGTGGAAAGATATGTTTATTATCTGTACACTTTCAACCCTGGAGAAAAATATAGAAGTATACTTAGAACTGCTCTTTGAGGATGCTGCGTGAAGAAAGAAGGCTAACCTGCCACCAAGCTGCAGGAGACCTGGAGAGCACTAAGTCTAGTGAGCAGTGACACTATGTGGAATTTCTGAAATAGCAGCATAGAAGAAAACACATTTTTCCTAAAGGCAATGTCTGTGAACATTTTACAGATGCTGGATCACGGATTAGTCATAATTTTAGAAGGCTATTTTGATATCATTCAGTTATAATAAGGATGTGCTGTACACATACACACAAATAAATATGCTCTACACACATATATTACATCCATTATAATTCTAATTAAAAAATGAAGTCGTGTAACTATTTCACTGTGCACATCTAAAGTCACACAGTCAAAAACATGAAGCTACTATGGGAACACAGAGCAGAATTTGTTGTGAGTGCAAGAAATTTACCCTTCCAACTTAGTTAAACACAATTGGTTATTAAAGCGACAGCTTCATGCACCAAAAGCCAGAATATAACAACACTCTCATACTTTAACTTGCTCACTTTATATATTTGGATTCAAAGCTTTGCTGCTGTCTGCAAACCTGTATTATAGCGCTCTAATTTCCACCTGCAGATAGGTATGTGTGCCCAGCTGCACAGTAGGATTTGGAGGGACATGTTTGATGGCAGATTTGGGCCTAGTCACTTACACTGTTTCATACTTATAGCTTCCCGCCATTTATGGTGAACAGAAGCATAGCAACAACTTGCAGCCATGGCTAATCAACGATCATACTTACTGAACTGAGTAACATGTATGCTCTTCACTCTAATACTGGCTATGCTGAAATATTTCCCAACTAAAGCCAGTAAAAAATATTAACAACAAATTAAAAATCAATCTGCTAAAGACTAAATGTTTTGTGAAAACATGTAGATGCCAGTAAATCTTCTGACAGACAGGCTGCATTCATACCTGCCAAGCAGACTTGGGTAGAGCCCTGCTGCTTTCCAGCCTGCTGCTTGCAGGCAGCCTGCTCACAGGGGGGCTTCAGGACAAGGACCCCAGCGCTTCCAACCTAACGGCTAGGGAGACGGAAGTATGGGGGAGGACATCCACGTTCACATTTTTCCAAACGGTATGTTGCAACTCTTGAGCAGACACTTACATTTCTATTCTTCCATTCCAATTAGAAAGATTTTCTGAAAACTCAGGGGTTATTGCACAACAGAAATAGAATTTACCAGCCACACCTACTACAAAGAGCCACAGGCTTAATCCTTTACCAGAAAGCTGATCAACTGCCTCTCAACTGCACTTCCTATTTCCCTCCTTTCTTCTGAAATTTCTCTGAAATTTCCACCCTCACCTGGAGGTGTGCCGTAACTGGTAGTTTGGGAAACCACCGCATAACTGCCTCCTGGGTCAGCTGGCCGGCCCCCCTGCTCCAACGACTGATCATCGTGGCTGGCACAGTGCACAAAGGCACCGAACGCTATAACCTAATGACATTCAGGAAGGGAGAGGCAATTTACAAGACAAATTTACATTATCAAAGGTCTTACTGAAGTTGGACAACAAAGGTATTCCATCTCTGACAAATTTACCAACCCTTACCTTTGCCTATGTATAGACACGCGTACCTTCAGAGTACCCTAGAAAGAAGTGACACCTACAAATAGTCCCATGGTATTTGACCCTGAGTGAGGACATGCTTTGTACTACAACATATGCACAGCTATGACCCAAATGCATTAGTTGCCATTCAAAGGCTATAGTGGGAAAGACGACATAATGCCTAGGAAGATCTGCCCAGATTCTGTAGGGATACTAGCAAACTTAACCACATATAGACCTTTTCCATGTATGTCACCAGACAAAGTTAATGCAATCTGTATTGTAAAGTCAAGCATTGCCAAAGAAAAATAACTTGACCTGTGCTAAAATAAAGGCTGGGCTTGTATAATTAAGTTCTAAATGAAGGATACATCCTTGAACTTCTCCAAGTCATGTTACATCCCATCTCTTGTGAGAAATGCCACAGAAGTTTCAGTGAGTTCAAGGGGTGAAAATGAGACTTGCACTTCACGTGGATGACAGCATTTCAACAAATACAGTGCCTCTTTATGTCGTTCCCACCTCCTACCTCAATGCTAACCTAGCAGGAAATAAGATGTTTACCACCCAACACTATTCTGTGCCCAACAAAAGCTGGTCACGTTGGTTTCAGCCCAAGTCTACTTAACTTACAAGACACAGCAAGATTGGAGCTAAAGACACCATGGTCATTTGGCAGTTAACTACAACAAGAACATAGAGAAAAGCTCTGTAAGTCATTCTACATTGGCTTCTCTATCTTTTCCTCCTCAAATGTAGTTATGTTTAACCAATAACCACTGCAACTTTGATGAGATTATAGAAGTTACAGAAACAGTTTGCAAATGCTAGCAATACATTTAATTGGATTAGTATAATCTCCAAAGGCATTACTCTGTGGTTAAGCTACAATAACACAACATATGATGTTTTGAGCAAGTGCACAGTCACTGATGGACTCTTGTTTCCAGAATGGAGCTTGGTATGAAGGCCATAGTTAATGGTCATCTGCACCTCATACAGCCTAGAGCAAAGGCATGTGACTGATGCAACCTTGTACTAGGACAATGCTGTTAGTTCAATGTGCAACCCCATCGCAGTAGGGCTGAGCTGGTTAACATAGCTGTATGATATTTTCTCAGTTCAAACAGAGAGGGAAAAGTACATAAGGCATTCTAACAGACTTTGCCAGACCACAGATGTGTTGTCATATCCAAAGCAAAATCCATGTAACATATGAATCAATTTGAATATAATGTTAGAGACTAAGGTATGTACTGGCTGCAAAAGAGCCTAACTGTTCTTATTCCAGCCATCACACTGATTTATTCTCCCCTCAGAGAAAAAAAATAATCCAGGGAAAGAAGAAAGGAAAAAACTGCCAGAGCCTTTCTAGCAGAACCCTAATGAGCTGAGGCCTGTTATTCCCCTGTCTACAACTGAGAGATCATCACCTTTAGGAACAATCCAGGAGAAATATAAATTCATTCTGGGCCACTCAAACACAGCAACCAATCAAACTCAAACCAAAGTAAATAGCTAGTGTTAATATTTATGTCAACATGGATAACTACTTCAAAACTAAAGAATCTAGTTCCCTTCCATCCTAAATTTGGTGTCAGCTTCAACACCATACACATAAACAAGATACATCAATGTTAAATATTTAATCTTGTTTTCTCCCACAACATAGCACTGGTATTCAAATCAGTGCTCCTGAATCTTAGCAATCTTTTATTTTCTAAAATCAATCAGCTAATAACTATGATTCTTTGTAACTGTGTTAAATGCTTTACTGCTTTTAATTTTATGGATTTTTTTCAGACCTATGTCTTTTACTGTTCTATCCTTAACCTCAACTGTAAGCAAATACATATTTCAGGTTTTATACATTCTGACTTGAAGTTTACTTGTAAAACATGAAAGATGAACATAATGCACAACTGAACACATCACAGCCCATGCATAAAGATCCTTTACACACTGTATTGCACACAATTCACTTCCCTTGATTGCCATACTTTTAGGCTGGAATGCAATACCTGCTTAGCAGCTCTACAGCTGTATTGTTTAGAAGCTTGGGATAAGAAGTGAATCATACTGTATTCAACAAGTCATATCTACTTAGCACATAAAAACAGTATATATGTATGCACAACCCAGTGAACTCTGTCTCAAGGGTCCCTTGTTACATTGAGTACCCATCCTAGAAATCGGTAAAATCTTGATTATGGCAAGACATTTACAACAATATAGCGTGTTTATTAAGTGTATTTTATAACAGCCAGAAGCTTGTGGGTTTTTTTTTCCTCTCTTTGTTTTGTTTTTAAGTGGCTAACTACAAGGAACTTGCACTACCTTTCTGCTGTTTCTGGATTTATCTTTCAAAGTTACAGATGCAAAAACATTGTGGAAAACCTAAACCAAAGTTCATTTGAAAAACAGAGTTTAATCCAAATAGAATCACAACTAAATAAAGCCATAAAACCAGAAACAGGTCTAAGTACACTGTAAGGAGCCCTTAGATTAACTGAGTTTGCAATGAATTCTGAAACACAAATAAATTCTAAGCGTACCTTTTGGGTCTTCTGGCAAACAGATTGCATAGCCTAGATTATTACCCATATGGGAGCTTTGCCGTATTAAGGGAATTAACATGCTGCTTTGCTTTTGATAGCATGAGTTTTTAAATGACTTTTAAAGGTTCTGGTGTCTCAGTTTTGCTTTCCATATTAAAGCTGGCATAGCTAGCAGCAGTGGCTCATTTTGGAGGACATGCACAATTTCAACACTGGCTTGGAAGAATGTGTTGCTCAGGGATGCACATGTTTGCCATTTGAGGAAACCATTGAAATAAATATCACTGAAATAAACATTTATCAACTCAGCTATAACCATTTCCCCTTCATACTGGACAGTGCTGGACAACAGACTATATGGAATGTTAACGACTTGACTATTCATTCTTTTCATATGCCTCATTTAATTGACTAATGTCACATCAGATATACATGTGTGGGGGCTTTTAAGTCCCACCAGCTCCACTACAGTAAGAAAATCTGTTGCTTGTGTTTATTTTCCCAGTAGAGATCTACATCCCACTCTCTCTGCAAGGTAAGGAGGTAACTTTCTTTCAAAAATGATGATTTAGATTCTTCTGTAGCTATTTCCCAGAGGCAAAGAAAGCGTAACCTCAAGGGATCTGAAGTGTGATTGAGTTTTCAGACATCTGTAGTAGTACCTTCACTTCTCTTCTGCAGGTCTCCCATTCACACACAGGACTTTTTGTTAGGTTCAGTGATGTTCCACGCCAGTCACATTTCCCAATGCCTGCTGTGCCTGCTGCCTTGTACAGAATAGTCTTTAAAGAATTGACTTTGCCACTAACCCAACAGCAAAAATTCTTTATTATTTTGTGTGCTGTAACAAGGTGGATGTTCCCCTTAAAAGATTTTATCAGTGATGTAATTTCCTAGTACAAAACTGCCTCATACAATCAGGCCGGGAGGTGGGGCTGGGGGAGGGAAGAAAAATTGTATGAGATCAGCACCAAACCTTACCTCATCTCCCAGGGGTGATGAATCACGCACCCTGCTTAGAATAAACATGTCCTGAGTAAAGGGGACTGTTGGATGGAGAAGATGGAAAACACCCTAAGCAGAGGATTTTGTTTGTCTGTAGACGCCAGCCCAATACATAAAGAGAAAAAGTCGCTGCTCTGTGATTAAGTTGCTGTCCCAAGTATCTCAACCCCCCCCTCACAAACAACTTTTTTTTTCCCCTTTGTAATCGAGTTTGTAAAGTATGCTGATTAGCATTTACCTTTGCGTTGTGAACATCTCACTGTTCTCCATGGTGTATCTATTAGCTGGTTAGTACCTAGAAATGCGTACTTTGCATAAACATCCACTTACGTTATTTTCTGGATGGAGGCACCAACAGCAAGGAACAGCAAGGGAGGTGGGGAGAGAGAGTGTGTGGAAAATGTTAGAATTGGAGAGGGGAGCCAAGACCGAAATGGGTCAGCACCAGGAAGGGGAACGGGGTGGAGAGTGTCTGCATCAAGCTGAACCGCCTGACAGAGGGAACAGCAAACAGGTCAGTGCTAGCAAGTTGTCACAAGAAGTCGGCAGGACGGCACAAAGCAATGAGCACACTATGTGCATGCGAGGAAGCCACAGGACAGACTTTATAGAACAATTTAAACAGCATATTTTATACATTTGAAAATTGGATTGGGATAGAATAATACTGTAGAAATTAACTAAGCACTGCTCCACGTCATCATGTTTCTTTTTTTCTCTTATTGCTCAAAGAGAAGTCCAAAGCTCTCACAGGCAAGACTGCAGAATTTATAGACAGCTCTAAGCAATTTTAATACTTTCCTTATGGGGAAGAAGATGCTAGCATATTAGCTGAAAAGCACAACAGCTAAAGACCCCTTGAAACTTCATACAGCAATGAACAGTTACCTGTTTATGTAATGCTCCTGTACTCCATCAACTACACTAGCTTTTGGTAAGTTTCTGATAATCTTTTATTACGCTGTGTTGATCATGTTCTCTAAAATCCTCTGTGGAGGTTTTTGTAGTCCTGCTTTATCAGCTCAATCTCAGAGACTGATCTTTTCTTGGTTTAACAGGGCTGTGGAGATCAGTTGGAAGGTTTAGTACACAGCTGCTAAATACTTCTCCATAGAGACAAATGTTATCACAGGAGATCCTCCCAATTACTTCCTCACTTCACCTAAAAAAGCCAACAGTGACCTGTCTTGTCAGAAGGAATGCTTATTCTAATCAAAAACCTTTCCACAAATCTAGTTCCTCTATCTCACACAATAAAGCAGTAAGGTGAATTTGAAGGGATGAAGGGGTGAATAGACAACTATGATGGAGTCAGAAGGTGTTAGAAGGATGCTAGAGCTATCAATATCTTTGTGTTCAAGTGATATTAAACGGGATTAAGTGTCCCAGTCAACAAGCACAGAAATATTGGTGTAACTTCAGGTGGAATCCTGACTTCTTGTCTTTTAAACAATGCTTTCCCCATCACCGTCAAAAGCTCCAGCGATTTGATTGCAGGCTCAAGACAGCAGCTACAGAATTTTATTTCCATCTTGTTTTCAGACTGGGTAGATGACGCCTTCTTTAGTCTCGTTTCCCGTGGATTCCACAAATAGTTGCCATCCGCCAGTGGGTTTCAGGCAACTGCCAGGAGAGTTGATTCACCAGCTTGCCAGCCTCCTGCCACACTCAGTTAAAAAAGCAATCGCAAGCACAAGAGAGCCTGTACTTGGCGGAGGCAAGCTACAGATTCCCTCCTCTCCTTGCTTTCTAAGTCTTTCTGCTGACTGATGCTGACCAGATGGGCTCTCAATTTTAATAGTTATGTGAAAAGGAAAAATGATGTCTCCTGATGTACTTGTGCTGAACAGAAAACCCACCTCAGGCTGCAACATGCCAAGAGTTACCCATTTCAAAACCAAAACAAAAGAGCCTAGATGCTTTACATCTATTGAAGCTGCGGAGTGTTTCACACTGGAACCGTGCATGCACACACACGCACAACAGGCTTCTCAGTGCAAGTGAAGGGGCTTATTAGAGATGAAAGACAGCCTCACATCGCCCCTTGTAAGGGACCATTGTCCCCCTTTCTGCTACAGTGTTCTGTGAAGCTGTGGGAAACAAATGACCTCCGAGCCACAGCACTGTGTGCAAGTGGGAAAGAAAAGGAAGGGGGAAGGGAGGCAGTGTTGTGGGAGGGCCAGCGTCCTCGCTGTCCCATCTTCCAATGCTGTCCCCACTGTGCCATCCCTGTGCACAGCATGGGGGTGTTTCTCAGGCCTCCAAACCTTGCTGCAGCAGCCCAGGCAGCAGCAAAATTGGAATCTGATCTGAGAGAGCAAGGTGTCCTTCTCCAGCAGCACAAAGGGTTTTCCCACCTGGCTGGTTCCTCGAGCTTTATGGTTGAAGGTGTGCTCCAGACCTCCTGCTTTTGATTTGTGCCTCTTCATACAGGTACTAAAAAATCCTGCTTCGCTTGTGAGAAGGGTAGGCAGGAATCAAACAACAGAGAAAGCAACAAGAATTAAATGAAGCACGGAGGAAAAGAGAGTGAAAGAAGGATATGTGTGGCACACAAAGGAAAGAGTAGCTATAGCTGAGGCTTATCCCACACTATTGAGCTTCTGGTTATGAGGGATGCTCAGAGGAGCAAAAGTGACTTAAGTACTCAAGCACATGTAAATACAAAACACCCTCATTTATTCTTTCTGGTCTTCTTGTCTTTTTTACTTGCTCTGCATAACTTTTCTTGCTGCCATTTGATCAATCTTTATTCAACCTTCTTTACCTAAAACAGAAGAGATAATGTCCCCTATTATAATCAACACTGCTCTGGAGAACAAGTCTGACATTTGTGACCGCCAGGCTAAATTACTTATTCTACCAAGGAATGAAGTCTAGCATTTTTGTAAGTACATTGGTTGAGGAATATAAATCCCTCAACTTACTGATAAAAAAAAAAAAAAAAAGTGTTTTCCTCTCAGCATCTCGTTCAAGATTTCTGCCTTGATATTTGTGGATCAGTCAACACTATGTGAGTAACCCACCTCTCGGCAGTGCCCACAGTCAGCCACCACTGTGACAGAGCAGTCAGGCTGTCATGGCAAAAGAGGATGCTCCTGTCTGCACCAGGAAGAGAACTCTCCTGGACCACAAGACAACAGCATGGGTATAACTATGTTCAAAGTTACAAACAACAGCAGTGTAGTTTTCCCTGAATTTCTTCAAAACCTCTAAGTATGACATCAGAAAGTTCATGCACTATTCAACCTTTGAACTAATTTCCTTTTCAGTCTGTAAAGAAGATAGATAGTATGATTGCTGTCATTATTTTTGTACTGTAAATATTCAGGAGATGCTGAGACACTTTGGTAGTGCATGGTGGTAATGCAGAGTAAGTTTTTTTTTCTTTAGATAACTCTATAATAGATTATATTTTCAATTAAAAAGTATGTAGCTGTGCTATCAACAGCACTGCTAATTGTTATTTGAAAATTTTCAAAATTTTGTATATCTCTCCATGATAAATTCTGTTTGTTTTAATAAAACTCAAGCTGGAGCCAGGCTTTTAAGCCCAGCACTACAGAGTCTGACTTGCAAACACATTCAGGAAATACCCAGAGCTAAACAAAAACTGTTCTCAATTATTTTAAGTTCATCAAAACATCTCAGGATAAGATTCTGAATCCCTTTTTAGTTAATAGAAATGCCCCTACAGCTGGAACCCAGACTACAGCTATAGCCACCTCTCTTTCCAAAGTCAACAAAATTTTCCGCTTCTGTCACAAGATTTTGACAGTTGTTACAACATCAATGAATCAAGTCTTGTGGTCTCTCTAGAAAAGCTGCATTATCCCCAGTGCACATAAAAGGGGATTCTGCAGAAAGACAGCTTTGGGGTGGTTATAACCTGTAGGTTACACTGCAAAGTAAAATGGAGATGGGGAGAGAAGCACTTCCCTTATAGCTAGTCAAAAAGCTAAGCACATTCAAGTAAAGAAAACTTGGATTAAAAGTGAAAAAAATAAAAATGTTGCCCAGGACACAAAGTCAAGTGGAAACGAAGGTAAAAAAAGCTGGAAGCCCTCATTAATCCTAACTCTCACAGTCCGTCAGGAGAGAAGAGAATCCACAATGAAGCACAGATCTGTACTGATTTTGTTATTCCCCAGAACAGGATTATGTACTGCTCAATGTAATTGTGTAAAAAACTTTCCAACTTTGCTTAAGTCCTTCAGGAAGTTTATGGCAAAGCCACGTACAGAAGCCAGGTCTCCAGATGCCTAGTCCTGTAATTTCAGAATACTTTGGAAAAGCCGTGTGTGCATATGTAAGCAATACCTCCAGATAATAAAATGCATGTCACTACATACATGGACTGTATCTGAAAGATTGGAAATCCAATCACAGTAAAAAGAACTGAGCTAGTGTCTAAGAAATGGGAAATCAAACTACTGTAATATAGCTTGGCTTTACATACTGCTTTTCACATTCCCTGTTCCTGGCAAACAATAATTACACAACTGGTTTATACTGTCCACCCAGAGCGAGCTGAAAAATCACGTGAACAGAAAGTATTAAACAAGATTATTCACAACCTTTTGGTTTTAGTAATCTCAGTTAGGGGATTGTCTAATGTCTTCTATTCATCCTGTTGATGGTCCTTTCAATAGTCAACTACACAGATAAAGTTAATTAAAATGATGTGAAAACATATCTGCTAAGGACACTGGCTATGCAGCAGCATGGGAGAGGCAGCCCATAACCTTCAGATTAGCTAGCTGCAGAGAAAAATGAAATACATTAAACATAAGCATCAAAACCCAGGAGACCACATCCCTGAGCACAGTTATACCTGCTCTGAGTTTACTCAGTTATACACAGTTATACCTGCTCTGAGTTTACTCAGGGTATACCTGCTTGTGTACTCTGTGGGTAGGAAAGTACAGTCATAAACTCAACAAAAGCAGTCATTACTTCAGAGCAGTAAGGCCTGCAGAAGGTCTCCAGTACCACGCCTTCTCTCTCTTCTGGACAAATACAAAAAAAAAAAAAAGGGTGTTGCCAAACAGAAATAGATAATGTTGACTGATGACTGATTCTGTACTATTCTTCATTTTGGTCACATTTTCAAGTCTCTGTAAAAACTACTACCTGAAGCAAGCTGAGTCACTTTTGTGCTGCTCTAACACTGGAGAAACAGCCTGCATCAAAGCCAACCAGGACAGAGCGAAGGCAAGCTAAGTACACACACTTCTTAGCCTGAATTTATTAACATGCATCTCAACAATTTTCCAAAAGAAAATATACTCCTAGCTAGCGAATGAGTTGTTTAAAACTCCGTACTGCAGCAGAAGAACCAATCTGGCTCTCATTTTTATGTGGTTTCAGAAAGCAGCTGTTTGTGTTTACGGACACCAACAATTCAGCTTTTTAATCAAACAAGAGCTGCTTGGGTGCCTTTGCCCATGGCTATGGGAATCAAATCACTCTGCAAAACAGACCTTTTACAACAATACTAAGAGGCCCTCAGCGGATGCAGGGGATTACAGAGGCATGGTTTTTTAGAAACCAGGTTTACAGTCTGTAGCTCTCTCCATCCCAAGTCTCAGTAGCAAACTTCAAACTCTCAGAAGGGCCTGCGTTAGTTTTCTTTCATCTTCTCTCTCCAAATCCTGTTCTTTCTGCCTCTTGTATGTCCTCTTTTTTTTTTTTCCACAGTGCACATGCAGAAACACAATTAAATATTAGTTCAGAACTACTGCGAAAGCAAATTAGGCAATCCAAGAGAGGATGTCACTTTTTTCCTAGCAACAGAGTATCATACCTATGAATGGAGGAGCATTTTGCAGTATGAACACTCGTGTGACTGCATTGGCTTAGAGGTCAAATAGATTGTGAGAGCTTCTCTCCTTATTTTACTTTAGCTCTGTAGAGGCCTTTTCCACACTGCTAGCCTGCCTGGGGCTGTTGCTGACAATTACAAGGTGTGTAAGGTACAATACTACATGCAAATGTTCACTTGTCACAAGAACAAGGTAGTTGCTCATTTCTCTAGAAGCAAATTAAACACTGAAATATCAACTGTGTGCCTTGTGAGGGGTCAAACTGAAAAGAATACAGGTCAAGATTTCTGTGTTCTTGCATCGGTATCTGGATCAGCTAGCAAAGGAGGAGCATGAAAGCTCTAGACTTTATAAGGCAAAACAGAGTATCTCACTGAGAAGCAACTGCCTATTTCCTCCTCCTCCTGATGATCGCCCAGCAATGGCAATAGACTTACCTGCTTTATTTTGAAATAGTGAACTCTGAGCCATGCTTTTGCAACTTTTTGGAAAGAAACATTTACAACATACTTGGCAATCTTTGACATTCTAGTCCACAAAGCTTCCACAAGAAATGGCTGCATGAGCTAGGAAAGCTGGCTTCTACCAGTACGTGTTTTCCTCTTGTAGAAAAGAAGCACAGAGCTTAGAAGAGCTAATACCCCAGAAGAATCCACTAGAAGTGACCCAGCAGCAGGCATGGGAGGCTTTAACATGGATAGAAGGGAGCACAATCTCTTTTCTGCGGCCAGGCAATGTAAGCCAGTTTTGTTTACAGTGTCTTCCTGGTTCCACCAGCAAGTCCAGGGCAAATTTGCAGACTTGGACTTCAGAAAAAAATAAAAATAAAAAAATTAGCCTTACAGATGCTTCACAAAAAAAAAAAAAAGAAAGAAAAAAAGCTGATCAGGGCCACAAAGGGGATGTAAGCACTCACCTAAACTGGTCTAAAGACTGAGGGAGGACATGAATCCAGCCAACAAAAGAAACCACTGCATCACCATGACCAGTTGGGTGCCAGACCCCAAGACTCACTGTGACTGTCCACCAAAGGGAACGCAGACCTCCCCTGTTTGGTCACTGCAAGTGGTGCTGTGGACATTAAGAATCACTAAAAACTTGTTTTCCTACCAGATTACTACAAATAGATCACTGCTAAAAGACCCAGCAAGCGGCAACCTGGAAACACTGTGTTTTGGTTTTATATGGGATCTGCTTCCTCTGGGACCCCTATCTAAGGTAGCACGTAATCCTTTTCAATAAAGCAACACTGTTCAGGCAATTCCCAAGCCAGCAGCTAAAGGAAAAAATAATAATCCTTAGCAAAGAATACACAAACAACTATCTGCAATCTAAAAGAAAATCCACTTAGATACAAACTAAACAGGAAACTGAAGTGTCATGAGTTTAAATGAGGGGAAGCAGCAGATGAGTTCTGCCTCTCTAGGGAATAAAAGCATTTCAGCCTCATGGCCACTGGCAGCAAAGATCTTTTTCATTCTCTCTCCTCAAAACCTGAAGTCTGTGATCTTTATCCAGTGAGTATGAAGGAAGATTAATCCCCTCTTAATTAACTTCTTGAGTCTTTTACCTTGAATACGAGTTCAAAATTCTGCCCGGCATCCTTATACAAAAAACAGCCGCTGAGTTTCACAATCTAGGTTAGCCTTCCTCGGCAAATGCAGTTTATTATCCAGAGGAATGCCAAACACTAAGTATGAGAGTTTATACAGACACACCACGCTATTTGTGCTGGAGTGATTAAAAAAACAGCAAATGAAAACAATGACTCTAATGAAAAGAATGGAAGAGCAGAGCACTGTTTATGTTATGATTCCTAAAAACACACACTTTCAAGAGTTGAATATGTAATAGTTTTCAAAACTCACAAGTGACCAGTAATGATTAAGGCAAGTGGGCTAAATATTCTTCTCCCTCTGAACAGTATGTAAAATTTCTATTGAATTTTTAATCCCTGCCTTCCCCAAGTTATTGAAATTTCTTTTATAGCAAAATATCACAGCTGCCTTTTTTTTTTTTTTTTTGTATTTCATATAATCGAACAAAAGTTTAAGATATAATTTCCAAACAATTAGAAGAACCCCATTCCTGTCGATGCGAAGGTTGCAGTTGTTACTGATGCACTACCAAGGAACTCAGGACAATTCCTCCTGACTGGGCCCTAGTGCATGCAACACTGAACTTTACTGTCAAAACTGCCTTCACCTTAAAAAAAAAAAAAAAAAAAAGCAGAAATTCAGACAATGAGGTAAACTTAATCATGCTGTGATTATAAAGGTATAGGAAATTAATCAACAGAAATTTGACAAAAAGAAATAACCCCAAAAAAAACAACACAGAAGCCAATAGTTTCCTATTAGATCTATATTTTTCCTTTCACAACAGTGTCTAAGACACAAATTCATCAAGAATTTTGCTGAAAACGTTGTTAATCTAACACCGACAAACAGGAAATGCAAACACAATGCAGAACTGAAATAACCAACAAGTCAGCCCTTCTCTGAGTATTATTCAAAGGATACGCTCAAAATTGGAAGGATTAAAACAAAGAATGAAGTACAGCTCGTAGGCAAATTTACTGGTATTTTAACCAAAAGCATCCACTTCAGGACATGAAGGCCTAGATTATATCTGCACAGTGCATTGTAGTTGTTCCCTGTGAGCAGCTGAGGAAACTGTGACTCACAATCACAGTTCCCAACTAGTTTTCTCCTTATTTTGATGGAGACATACGTGACTTCACCCACTACCTTTATCTCATCAAATGCTTGTGGCTGACAGCTAGAACGGAACCTGAATTTGTGCTTCCTGGTCTTCTTCATACTTGTGCTCACTGCAGCTGCCCCACTGGAGCCACCTGAGCAGATCCCCATTTCTCTTGTGGACTTTCATGTGAACGTTAGGACAGACTTGGCTGAGTGAAGGAGCACCCCACAGCAACCAACATATCAGACACCCATCATGAATAGCATTTAGTAAAGAATCAACAGCTGTACCTGGCAGAAAAAATCAGTTCTCCGGTATTGGTGGTAGTCACTGGCTTGGCACTGATTGGAAATTGGTAGGTACGATTTCCACCACCACCCCAGGGAAAACTTGTGTACATAAAACTAATACTTCCTTCTTTCCCCCTACTGTATTCCACATACAGGATATTTCTGGAATGGTAAAAACAACACGCTTTACTCACAGGCACTGAAGGTAATCCCTGTGAATGGGTCAAACTACTTCTGACTTCTGTCTCAGTAAGTGAGAATCACAGCACCTTAAAACCAATGCAAGCTTCTGAAACTTTCATAAATAATAATCATCACTGTTAAGGCTATTTCATTGCTTCTAGTCCTGGTTATTCAGAATGAGTTAAAACTTCCAAGGCATTTTAGGAAGTCAGAATTCCAGTGATGCAAAACTATTGCCATAAGAAAATAAGGGTATGAGTGCAATGGGGAAATTTTAATCAAGCCAGATTTTATACTCTGTGAATTATAACTTTGTTCTGTTCTTTTTCACCTTTACGCATCTGCACAATTGGAGTCATCTGGGACATACCAAAGGAGTGATTTGTTTTTCCATCTCTCAGTCAAAGAAAGCAAAACAAAATGCAGCAGATTTTCTCCAGAAAACAAGTTTTTGTGATGTCTGCAGCCCAATATTTTAGATAAGAGATTGAGAAAAGCTTCCACTTATAAAAGCATTCATCTGCAACAAATATATAAATCTCTTGAATGGATCCTGTAATTATAAACAGCAGATAACTGGTATCTGAACTTACCAGTCTTGATAAGAATAATGCTACAACTGGCTAATACTACACACTCACAGACAGGAACGCGTGTTTTTCAAACAGGGTACCGCTGGCCCCTGGGTCTTAGATCCCAGCATAAATGCGGTCAATCAGGCTTACCACTACAATAGAAGCCCTTGGTCAGAGAGTGAATGAGGAGCAGGTACAGATGAATAGGTTGATTCTTGGCTCCCAGCCATACCATTCATTAAGCTGTTGTCCGAAGCAATGAAGGAATGGTAATTCATAGCTAAAATAAGCAAATGTTACACTTTTACATGATCATTCTTATGCCAAAGCATAGACAGAAAAACTTCAGTTTAGCAATGTGCCTCCAACTTCCAGTGCTGTCTGTGGCTACTCTTGAAGCACAGCTTACAACTTGTCCCTGGCTTACTGCTGTGCTTGAACTTATAATTAGCTTTTTTTTAGACAAAATAAGATTATCCTAGGTCTTGAATTACAGAAAACGCAGTCCAAGTTTTCTCAAAGGCTGTCCAGCAAGGGCTCCTAACCTAAGAAACCTAAAATTACATTGACTACCACCAGACTTAACCTTTATAAATTCAGTCTTCCTAAAGCAAAGTCAGACGCACATCTGTGATTAGCAGCACAACTCTGATGTTGGCCACAATATAAAATGACCCCAGCACTGGCTACAATTGGAAACGGCCCACACATAGCTCCTTACGCTGGTAATATCAGCATGCAATTTGTTGGACAGATTCTATAATCCACAGATGAAGGTAGTTGTAGGTTTTGAGTTTATCCAGCATTAACAGCCCCTAATAGCCTAGTTCGATGCAGACATAACAAATGGAAATGGCTTTAAATTATCCTTCCCCTGAGACATAATTTCATAAGAGAACAAACTCTATATGCACAAAGAGAGATTCCAATGTAAACATGTGGTGGAAGCTAAAAGCTGCAGCCAGAGTTAGGGCAAAGCAAGGGATATGATTTCAAAGGCACCGATTTCTTTCCAGTTCACAATATATATATTCTTTTCTGCTGACTTTTCTGCCCTCTGTGCTCAGAAGACCATGTATATTTCAGAAGTCACTTTTTAACTTTTCGAGACCTTAATGGGCTTTGTCTCATTTTTCCCTCACACAACAACCCTGGCTTGGGTACAGAATCTACAATCATTACGGGTTAATTGCAAGCAGCACCAGAGTCATTATCAGCATCTGACTGTCAGCATTTTAAATTATCCTTTAAGTTCTCAGAAGAATTTGGACTATTTTATTAGCTAATTTGAAATTCTTAAACTGAAAGGAAAAAAAAAAAGAAAAAAATATAATGTATAACAACTCCAGTATAATGGAAACTTTGCTCTTTTATTTCTCAGGATTAATGTAATATCGGGCTGATTTTGTATTTGATGAGATGCCAAGCAGAGTCAGAGAGAAGTTCTGCAGAGAGAAATCCAATGCCCGTGCTCACAAAGCCCGTATTTACAAACTCCGATATTTTTACCCTCTGACTTCTTGGCACTCCAACAAATATACCTATGAGGACATTATATAGCAAACATTATTATTTGGAGGTTTGACCTCATCACCTCTCATAAAAACTCAATACCATATCTAAGTTAGACAGAAAACTTCCAGCAATTTTGCACAATACGATATTGACTTATTTCAAAACTGAAGTTTAGCTGCCTAAAGGTTAGTCACTTTTGTTGGTTTGTCTTTTCAGCAAAGAAGCTGTTTTCAAACATTGCTAACATTCAATGCTGAAACAGCACCCTAAGAGAATAGATAAATTATCTATTTGAAGATGACATGGTGCGTTTGGAAACTGGACATGTTGCATCTGTTATACTAGCAAAGAACAAAAATGTTCCCCATCATCTGGGGTCTATGGTTTCAGACCATTGTGTTTAAAGAGAAATAACCTGTATTTATATGTTCTCTGTAATTAACAGATTTAAGGATTAAAAAAAAAAGTGGACAGAAAAGAGATGAAAATACTGAAATCAGGAAGAAAATGGGTGATGTTTGTGCAAGCTAATATATCTATGCAAATATTACACAGTGTAAAGTGGCAGAAGGACTGCCATTGTAAGTATTTATAATCCAACAAAACAACAGTCTGCATGTACAAAAAAAGTTTTAGTCAAATTTTTGTGTATTATGCATTATTTGAGTGTTATGTCTCCAACTCTAAAGTTGCTATACTTTTGTTACTACAGTCAAGATGTGAACAGGCTGAGGTGTTAGGCTAAAGAACATGTGAACAATTGATCAAAATTTCCATGTTGCCAATACTCACATATCCGAAATTGTCATAACTATGTCTAGTGTCTCCATCTTCAAATCCTGCCCTAATTAAACACACCTAAAAAGCCACTGATACCAGCTTCTTGCTTTAAAGACTTTTTTTTTTTTTTTTTAATTTCTTTAATGAATGCTTGACCAAAGACCAGTCTGTGATTTCCCAAAGTAGAGTACTTCACTAGTAGGGGAAAAAAGATCTGATAAGCAAAACATCTCCCTAGAAAAACATAAAGGGAATGGCCATTCCTCTGCTTTGCCTAGACATATCAGTTGTAAAAGACTTGTGAGTATGTAGTCATCAATAAATCCATGTACATGCATACACACACACATACACACATCTTCTAGTATATCCTGAAACATCTGCATGTTTACGCATGAAATGTGGAATGTGAAAGCTCCAGCTGTTTCAGACATTCATCACTCTGAGAACGTTTTCTGAAAGGAAACTGTGCATTAGAACTTGATACTCCTGTCTTTTGAAGAAGCTTAATTTAGGCAACGACGGAAATGGGATTTAAAAGTTTTTTAGAACAGCTACAACAGCTAAGTAAAAGGGCTTTACAAATCAAATGTTAGCTGGGAGTTTTGCTTTAATTTTACTAAATAACTCTCCCCCCCACCCCCAACTTTTTTTTCTCCCCCTTTTCCTTCCCCAGCAGTCCAGGACACACATGAAAAATCCATATTTAGAGAAACTACTATACTAAGCATGAGTTTTGGAGAAACCATGAAATCTCTCACCTTTGTCAAGCTGCCATTTAGATATGCAGTCCTTCACTTTATGTTGTCCTTTTTGTGGGATGTTGGGATGTGTTAGGATAAAACATCAAGAGCTGAGGGCATACCAGAAGTTGGCTACTACATGGAGATGCTCCTCTATTTGAAAAACAGCATCTAATATATGAAATTTCCTGGCAGATGTTTTCTGAACCTGTATCAACATAAAGGATTGCTGGGGCTTTAGCTGCTGAATCTGACAGCTAACTCAGGCAGATTCATCCACTCACAACATTTTGGCCTTAACAAATGTCTGATGAGTCCAGATTTGTCAACTGAAAATCACATGTTTATCTGCAGGAGTATCATCTAGCAAAGGATTGGTAAGGAAGCTTTCAAATTAGAAGAAAACACCCCAAGAATGGTCAAAACATTAAAATACTATCATCACTGATTTCTCTAGCACCAAGGCTGCTTGGATCCAGAACTCTGGCTGAAGGTTCATTCTCCATGTGAAGGTGAGGTGGAAAGAAAAAAAAAATTTTTTTTGCCTTTAACATAAAACACGATCCTTTTCATCTCTCAAATGTATCCTTGTTGTACTTTCCCACTCATGTAACATTTCTCTGCTGGAATAAACTTCATGCTCATCACTCACTCCCTCCCCTTTGAATTCAGCAGTTTTCTCTCCACTACTAAATCCAGTGCAAGCTCCTTCACACCATCTTTCAGAATCTGGAGAACTTTGCAACTTTCTATCAATCCAACTTTTTCTTAATTCCCAGAGTAGCACATGACTTTTAGTTTCATCTGTTCATCTGATAGATGATCATACTCTGTATACATGACCTTCTCCCATCTTCTAACTTATGTCACAGCCTTCCTCTTCTCTCCCATGTCCCTTTGAAAGTCCGTCTTCTCCTGTTCTCTATATAGATTCTCTCTGACAGTATATACATGCAGTATTCTGTGTGGTGCACAGCTTTGCCCTCTGCAACTTTACCTGCTTGACTGTAGCAAAATCCCCCAGGACAAGAACGATGATGTCTGTCTATACGGAATTGTTTACAGCCCCATCAAAAATAAACAACGACGAAACAAGTAATAGGACTGGCCAGCACTTACACTGTCTGCAGTCTAGCACTGCCATGCTAGTAACTGAACATTTGAAAGCATCCTCCCTGACATGAAACAACTGCAGGAGACCATTGCATGCACTGGAAAAGAAATCCACTTTCTGCAATTTCAGTAATAAAAGATGATAAAGATGAGCAGGGAGAGCAGCAACCAAAGAGAAAATAAAGATCCATTATCCCTTATGTTGGAACTCAGCCAAAGGGAAGTTGAAACCACCATTTCACCACAAGATACTCAGGAGAGACAGTTATTTTGAGAGGAACTGAAGTTACACAAGAGAGTTTTGACAGAGAGCAGGAAACCAAATCAAAATGAGACACTAATTTAGAGTAAGACACAAGTGACAGCCACAGTTTACTGACTTTCCTGCCTTCTTGCCAGATGCAGCAAGAACATGCCATTTGCAAAGCTGATAACATCTCTCTGAAGGCATAAAAATCACAGAAAAAGATTACTTTTAATCTGAACCCCACTTCCAAGCACCGTAGTTTGGACATGTCATGAAAGAAGTGCTGTACCCTGCTCCTCTTGAAATGACAGAAAAGGATCCCTTCACCTCTTCTCATCTGTGATCGTTCACTTCCTCCTGATGAATAAACTTAATCTTTTATTGTAAGGTACTTATTGAACAAAGAAACACAATTCGATAATGTTCAATGATAAGAATTTCCTGCTCCCCGCCCCGCAGACATCTCCATTCACAGAACAGAACATTTTAAAGGAAGCTGTTCTTACACAAGTCATTGTATAAACACTTGTGCAGAGACCATAAGGAATTGAGATGTGCTTTCTCAAAAGGGAACCAGGTGAACCAACTTCAAAAATTTCCTCCTCTCTTTTGTACCTTCCCTTAGGCTCCATCTCATTAATCTAAAACACATGAAATTTTGTCACCCAAAGGAAAGATAAATCCAGAAGGTCTCTCCTGTGGTTTATGCTTGCCATACTTTGATTTAATGACTTCAGTTCTTCATTTTAAAAGGTTCCACTTCTGTAAACAGTCTTTCCAAAAGTCATTATATGAGCCACAGACTGCCAAGTGAGATCCTGACTACTTCAACTGGCAAGGAGGATTCAAGATTCATTTCTGCTGCCTTTAGTGCTGGTTCCATGTATAAAATGTTCCATGTCCTAACGTGACATGACATAATATGAGAGATTATATCCATTTCTATTACACACCTCCAACGTCTTTTAAAGTCTCCATCCAGAAATCAACTTAAAGGTCTACTTTCAAGTAACCAAACACAACTCCCAAATGAAAACTCTCAGGAATACGTCAATTTGTGAATTGTCTCACAACACATTTATTTATAGCTGTAAAACAGGGTTTATCTGTTATGAAACATGTTTGTGCATTTGGGCCATGTTCTTCAACTAGAAGTTTTTCATCTAGTCCTGCAGTTCTAAACCTTAACAAGCTGGGGACCTACTGTCTTCAGAGCACATAACTACCTCAGCTGCTGTCACTTCTTTACGCTACTGGTTTACAGTGTAGTTACACTGCAGCCCATTGGGACAGACCGGCCTACACAGTAATTTCCAGAAACACTGTTTCTGTCTCACTGATATGTTTATCCTCTCATTTGCTCATCAGAAGCTCGATACTTCACTATGTTAAAGATGAATCCCTTTTTTTCCCTCTGAAGATCACCCTCCAGACTGCCAGCTCAGTCCCTGCTAGCTCCAGGCTGCCAGTCAGCCCCACTGGGTCATCACAGACTTGCATGCTGCTAAATATTTCAAGAGTGTATTTCAAGTGCTATGATTACAGCAGCAGTTTTCATCATCGCTACTCTAATTGTTGAGGTACTCACAGAGGTTATCATTTCTGCAAAGGAAAAGAAAATCTGGAGACTTCTGTAGGAAAACCCAGACGACTCATTCTTTGTTGTTCTCCTTCTCCAGAAACTGACTCTCGAGACTGTTGTGAGATGCTGGTCCATGCTTATTAGTCACATAATATTTACTGTCATATTATAAAGTATATAAACACCCTGCTTACAGTTAGAATTTTAATATTATGACTTCTCTTCCCCATCTTCCGTCCTCACCAGGCTATAGCGAAACTGCCACATATAACCCATTTACAACACCAACATTTAAAGACTTTGGAGACAGTGCCATTCTACTTTCACCGTTCCACTTTGTTCCGTCTCAATTCTGCCCCTGCTCAAGATAAATGATCTTTTAAAATACGCCTACGTTCACAGGCCACAACAGGAGAGTGGGGGTTACTCAAAAAAGGGGCTCTTGACAGTCATATAACCAGAATGGAATAAGATCTCAGTTAAGATAAGTAGCTAATCTGGCTAAGACCTCCTTCTGTATTGGGTCAGTGCTTTTTGTACCAGCGATCTAGGTCCACCAAACCAGATAGAAACGGAGAGCAACAGCCAACACATTTACTGATTGCTGTGGAAATCATTGATGACCTCAGTACAATTCAGAAATCCCATTTGGCTGGAGGCAGGTATTATTTTGGACACGTTTATGATGCGTATGTATGACAGGTGAACAACTTGCATAATGACACTGACAGCAACCAGTTTAACGATTCAAATATTCCCCATGGGAATATGCAGCAGTCACACTTTAGTCCACATCTTTCAAATCTGACTTGTATTCTTCATCCAAGCCCTCTGTATCCAGCACGGTGCATAGTATGCAAACCTTCCTGAGCTGTCTGGTGTCTGAGTGAATAACTGCCTTTTTTAGGGGGGGGGAAGGAGGGGATGGTAAATATTACTGGCCACAGCTCAGATGAGCTTTGCTATACTTTTCATCTCCACAAAAAACCCAGAGGACTGAGCAGCATGTGGCCAGGAAAAGCTGCATCCAGAGAGAGGCTATGAAAACATCCTCCTGTAGAGTCACTAAGAGGGAAGTTAAGCTCTTCCACAACAGAGCACAAAACTAATTCTATGAGAACTCTGCTTTATATGTCTGGAACTGTAATTTGTATCCATGCATCACTGTTCTTAAAATCCCAGAAGTTCTGCGAGGACGCATTTCAAAAGAAAGCACAGATACACAAGTCTGGGTTGTGCACCCCACCAAGCTTACATGTCACTGCCATGCAGAAACTAACACTATACATACAAGCTATGAGTGAGTATGCCTAAGTTAGGCATAATACCTACCAAAAGTGAAAGAAGAATTTTCCTTGAAACCTGCTAGAAAAAAAAATCATAAAACTGCATGTCACTAACAATAAAGTATGCATATTCTCTCATGCCTCAGGATGACTTCAGATCTTAATTTCTTCCACAGACACACTTCTCCACCAGATTCTAACAAGGCTCTGCCAAAACCCAAGGATTACAGTGCAAAAACAGTTTTGTCCCTTCACCTATGACATGTAGCAAATGGACCGCATTTAGTTGGCCTTTCATTTTCCAATCTCATTTTCCGTTACTGTAAAATCATAGCAGTACGTACAGCCAGAAGTTTCCAGTGAACATCCACCCTGCCCTGCAACATCTACATCTGCACTGCAAGAAGCTGGGTTAAAGATTGTTTTATACAAATGTTTTAGATAGTCTCAAATATTTCAAGCAATAGCGTCACGCATGTGCTGTCTCAAAGTTCACTCAACCATACTGCTAGCATGATGTCTTCTAAGGCCGAAGTTTACTGCTACCTCTTCCAGTCACTGCACATTCCTAGACGCTTGCCTGCACAACAGAGAAGACTGAATAGTTAAATAGCAATTCCAAGCATAAAGACCTCTACAGTCTTACTTTCCCACTCTCCTGAAGCCTCACCCTGGAAAGCCATTCTACGACAAGGACTGTTTTTTTGTTTGTTTGTTTTGTTGTTGTTGTTGTTTTTTGTGGCCCTCTTCTGAACTCTTGTCCAGTATTTCCATATCATCCTCAAAGTTTGAGGATCAGAAATGAACACAAATTCCGAAAGAAGTTTATTACTGTACCAGGACTGTTAAACAGCATTCCTTTTCTCTACGTGGCAATCCTGCTAAAGTGTATCAGGATCACATTAAGAGGCTCTTTGCCAGAGCTGATTAGCAAAGACTGCTTCTGCTGAGGAAGTTTCAACTACTTTCCCAACCCAGGATAATCTCCAAATCATCGTTTAAGACAGTTTCTTAAGTTGTATGCACAAACTCGCATTCTTTCCTCTCATTTACATTGCCTTTATTTGGGTGTAGCAGAACAACACGGAAGTATGTCTAATCTTTAAAAAGGAGCTAAAAACCAGACAAGGAGATAAATGGAATAACCCAATAAGCCATGAAGATGTCCCATAAAAGTTGTGTGCAAGCATGCTGTTGAGTCAAAAGGGGAAAAGCCTTCAGTCCCACTGCCCATATTGGGAATTGCCTGGGAAACCATCACATCAATGGAACTAATTTGGCACCATTCCACAGCACTAAATTCACAAGTGAAATCTTTAAAAAGTCACTAGCTGCTGCTGCTGGTATTTAAAAGTGTCCCTAGCATCCCAGCATTCTTTTATGCACTTAATATTTTACCTAATTCTGATAGTCTGGGAAATATACACACCCATTCTATTAATTGCTTTTAGTAACAAGCATTTACCGTCATCTTCAGATTTCATTTTGTGGGAACAAATTACATCCTGGAACCAAAATCATAGTCAGGAGTTTCACAGAACATGGACTTACCATGTCCACCTCCAGTACATCAGATATTTATCTGTAAAGGCCAAAGGACAAATATACTTTAAAAACTACACTACATTATCTTTCATGTGTTTCCTTTTGCAACTTTGGTTGCACAAGCACAATAGTGTAAACAGTATGATTCCCCCTTATCAGCAACCTGTGTCCTCCAGGATTTATTTAGAGGTGCCAGAATCAGGTTCCCCGACATCGTCGCTGACTAACTCCATAGACACTGGATTATCCTATCAGCAAGCTTGCTGGGAGAACAGTCTGGCTAAGGAGCAAAAGCCCTTGTTTATATACACATTCCTTCTTAACTAACAGGGAAATAACTCCAATTAAAAGTAACAAAATAGCTCAGTACAAGCATAACCACTGACACATGCTCCTATCATACACAGGGCCTTAAGTCTAGAACTACAACTGGGAACTGTTAGTAAAAGATGGTCAGAAATTTAGGCCCCTCTGCCAGCTTTTGGCAGCGGCTCTCTTCAAGTATTTTCTACCCAAGTACATCAAAGCTCAAAAAAAACCCCAAACCATCCAACCATCTATCAACTGTAGTTACATGGAGTTTCTGACTCAGTCTTTGGCTCATAGACAGTGCAATAAGATACAGCTTTTTCACTGCTATTTCACTAGTTCAGCCCAAGTCAAGAGACTGATTGACTCTAGGAGAAATTACATTTTACCTTTAGGTCACTGGTTTGGATCCATTACAGGTCAGTAGTAGCCAAATGTCATCACCAGCAGACAGTTGTTTATGGTCTGATGCGAAATGAATTTGCCTATTTACTGCAATGTGTAGCGGAATTGCTATCTACATCACCAATGACTTTCCCAACAGCTTTAGAGATTCAGCAAAAGGCTAAATGGGAACCTGAGCCTCCATTCTGATTGAGCTTGGTAGTGAAATTTCCAGGCCAAAGCTGAAACACGATGTTAAATCAGTAAAACAGCTTATGCTATTACCACTTGTGTTTAGTGGTCCAAGGAGAAGAGGAAGACAACTATGGCTTACAGTATCTTTCAGCTTGGTGCCTTCCAATAACGCTAAAATCTATGTAGTAGTCTGTTTTTAGCAAATATTTTCCTAACTACCAATGCAAGTAGATGCATAGCTATTTGTGTCAATACAAAACTTCCAGGGAGCACCAAAATTCTTTTCATCTAACCTATATTAGGTGTTAGGAAAACATTCATGTTGACCGTCAGGTGGGATTTAAAACTCTTTTTAAATGCACCTTGGTTACATCTGGTTAGTTACGGTAAGACCATCACTGACGTTATAACCAGTTACTTTTTCAAGGAATGTCAACATTTGAGGGCTATGACTTACTGGTAGTTTAATATTATCCTGGGATTAATAAGAGAGGAGAAAAGTGGACTGTGAGTTATGAGAGGATGTGTACTGCAAGAGATTTGGCAGGGCAGGGTTCTCATTAGGCCAAAATTCAGGATGTCCTACGTCTGTGTGCATGCTATTAATCACTGGTTAAGGCATACCAATAAAAGTAGTTTTTCCATTAAAAAAAAATAATTGCTCATTTCAGGAGGAATAGAATCATCCTATCTACTGAGTTCAGATTTTTGGAAAAAGCAGATTTTCTTCAAGTACTGTTCAAAACAATCTCACATCACATAGAGGGCTCAAGAAGAGACTATTTTTTTTCCCTTCTGCCTTCAGATAGGACTGTTCCTTCTTAAAATTTAAGAAATATTTATTCACCTGAGATGGCAGAAAAGAATCTTCAAACCATCAACACACAACATCAATAAAGTAGATAGATTTATGATTAAGGAATTAGAGATTAAAAGAATAAGATTGTCTTTCATAAGAGCCCTCAGTTAAGAAACAAGATACATATTAGAGAGTCATCAAAATACGTAACCTTGCATATAGGTTAATAAACAGATATAACAAATGTGGCACAACAAAGAGGAGGATATACAGAAAATGATGGTAAGAAAGACCAAGTAAAAATCGGACAAAATAGCAGCATCACAGGCTTGCAGGATATTTCAAGTTGTCTCAAGAGGTCTCTAGTCCTACCTCCTGCTCAAAGCTGAGACAGCTGTGAGGTCACACCAGGCTACTGAAGATTATATCACAAAAGGCCACCAGTCATGGCACTGAAAGATGCTACAAGATCAAGAGGTAAAATAATTTTGCCTCTTGCCTTTTTTTTTTTTTTTTTAATTACATAGACTGTTATCTTAGGCTTTGCTTTATTTTTTGAAAAGTCTGTGTATTGAAAAGAACACGATTGCCTCAGTCATACGAACAATATGGAATTGTGGCCATGGAGATGGAACGAAGATGGAAAAGGAAGGAGCAGAAGTGAAGGAGTCAACTAAGAGGCTTTCTTTTGAGCTTAACTATCTACAATAGCAGTGAGGGAGTATACTGTTTAATATTTTGATCATCATTCTGCTCAACCCACAAAAGGCAGCACACAGTATTAAAAAGATAACGGGTATAGATCTGAAGTTTAATACAACAATACTGAAGTTAGAAAGACCCCTTTCACGTTCAAAACAAGTAATCGAGTGGTTACAGGTAGTCAGATCTGAGTATCTGAACTGAGAAAACCCCATAGAGTTTCAAGAGCCTGTGATGCAGTCTTTTCCAAAAGAGTGTAAATAGGGCATGTCACCTCACCAACACCCAGGACCACAACGTACTGATGGTGCCAAAGAAGGAAACCACACTGCAAAGAGGAAGCAACAAATTCAGTTTAAACATCTTGCAGGTTTAAAACAACTTTATCATAACCAGAAACAGCTATTAATTTTGAAGCAAAAACACATCATTAGCAATTAAACTGCCAAAACTGTGCAGTAAGCTCTCAAACATTTTCAATGGCACTATTGAGTGCAGGGATTGCTCACTGCTACGTGCAAGGATACCACTGGCAGGCAATTGTTAAAAAGAGAGATTAGAACATGATACACCACTACCACAAGTACCTGTGCAAAATGCAATGCAAACATCACAGAATTTCATACAGATGTAAGAAGTAGGGCAGGTAAACTATTTTGTTTTGTTCTTCACTGGTAGAGCAAAAGGAAGACCTCACAAAACAACGTTTCTGGGATTGGGAGGGAGCAAAACTGGAGAGAGAGAGAAAGAATAACTCATATGTTAGTTTGTGTAGCATGTCTCTGGTTATGATCATGAACCTCAGCCTACTCTCCTCAAATCTTCAAGATATATATTTTATCAGACCAAACATCTCCACTAAACATGTTACTTGACGAAACCTTTTTTTCATTGAAACCACTGTTATTGCAAAAATTTTCAGCACAAACAAAATAGGAAATACTTTATCATGCTGAAGCTTGATGAAAATCCACTCTTTTATAGACAGAGCAATTTATTTATTTGCTTGAAACGCACCTGATTCACTACTCCACTACACCAAACTGCAAGTGAATTTCTACCCCCATAAATACTGATGCAAAAGAACAACAGTCAAATCCTGGGCTGCAACTATAATAATCTTGAAATCACCCTAATTGCATGCACTGGGCTACTAAACTATGTGCCATTTGACTTGCTCATGGTTACTATGCAGCCTGCTGGTCACAAATACCTTTTCATAACTCCTAAGGAAAGCAAGATATCCTTACCTAAGGGAAAGCCCCAGCTAACTAAAATAAGTTTTCCAGCTCCTTTACACAGCCAGAATTGCATGACAGTGATAGAGCCTCCCCTCACCCATAGGATTTTCCCATCTAGACAGAAGACATCTCACTTTAAGAAAAGGCAGGTACATCTCAGGATACATCTATAGGGTGCATGGTAAATACCAGGAAGATTAGCCTGTGGTGACCTCTCTGCGACTCATCTGCTGCCGGAACCTCGGGATCCGAGCGGCTCATTTCATGCTAGCTCCCATGACCGTAACACACTGCTGTCACGGCAGTGACTAAGAAGCAGATGCACCCTCAGGAAAGGGAGAGCTGGGCAGCTGTTGACCATAAGCCAAGACAATGAACTCAACGGCTATAAAGGACTTCACGTGTTGATCCCATGCTGTTCAGTTACCTCATGCTAACCCAGAGGAAAAGAACGTGACCAGAGCCTTTGACAGTTTGTGTTATTCTGGTTGAACTGGCATTAGACCAAACCGGGGATTCCAAGGATCATGAGGTTTTTGGCATTTAACTTGAATCCACCATGAACTTTTCCTCTTAAGATTCAGATACTGAATGACACAATGTTAGTTTGTACGCACTGAACTTTATCTGAAACTTCATTCTTGTCTTTCATTCCTACTGAATGCTAACAGGAGAAGATTTACTCTCTGAAGCGATCTCTGAAGTTTCAAAGACCTCCATCTTTTTAGTCAGTGCCCTTCAGTGGGTAGCAGTTTTCTACCAGCAATTTAAGAATGTTAGTTAACAGACAGCCACTGTTTCAACTCTTTAAGGAGACCATCAATATTATCAGTTAAAAAAAAAAAAGACACCAAAACCAAAAAAAAAAGACAGAGGGAACAGCAAGAAAAAAACACAACAACCAGACTTACAAACGATCCTTCAGCAGCGGATGCTGCAGATGACTGGGCACAGGAGTTGGGTATACTGGGCAAGTGGTCACTGCAGGCCCCTAGCAGGCTGAATGCCATACTTAGTAGCACAAACAACAGTAACAGTGAAGGACATGGCACCTCAGGGTTCAGTGCAGACTAGCCTCTTAACTGCACAGTGAAGACATGAACACTTCTCCTGCTGAAATTGATCTTGTTTCTCATTGTCACGCGTTACCTGAGCCTGGTAACTGCAGCTTACCACAGCCAGGCAATGGGCATTACAGCTCCCTACTAATCCTTCCTACTGGTCTTCAGACGAGGGCTGTATTGCCTGACTTACCTTACATGAAAATAAATAAAAAACCACGCTTGAAAAGCAAGTCTCCATTAGGGAATAATTTTGCACAAAAGGGTCAGGAGACCAAAAGAGTTGAAAACCACGTAATGAACCAACCTGCAGCCAGTAAAGATGATAAAGGACTTGCTTCAAAGCTATGCTAGTGACCTCAATCCAAATACTAATGCAGATGCAGGCTAAGAGGTATTTGAGACAGAGAATGGATACTATTGGATAGATCTGTTAAAAAATGGGAATTTACGTACTTCTACTCTCAATGTGTTTGAAAAAAACAGCAGCCAATTCCTATACAGTACATATTTGCAGAGTATCGTACAGCCAAAAACTGCAACCACTTAAAACGCAATTCTGGATTCAGACTGATTATCAGTGATTTTAATTAAGACCCATCCTGCATCATTTACAGTTCCCCCTTAAAAGCAGATGACAAAATCCATCTGACTGGTTTGCTAAGCAAAACCAACAAAAAAAAAATTAACAAGAAATTGAAAATTTATCATATAAAAATAGGAATTAAAATTAAAAGATAAGAAAGGGAAGCAATAAATTGGATGAAATCAGATATTTTAGGAAGAAAACAAGAATTTATTTATTTTGTGTGCAAGACATCATGTTTATTAGCTTTTTTCTTCAAAGCTACAGAGACAGTTGTTGAAGCTTGAAATTGTAGTTCCATTCCCCTCTGCTTTTAAATTAAACAAGTGATCTCAGTTTTTGGAGCAGTTTTTGACTCTAGGGAAACTATGCCATTAAGAGAGTGCCAGAAACACATCTAATTGATGCATGTCCCAAAAAAAGCTCAAAAGAGCGCAGACATACCACATATAGATTTCAAGGAAATTACTGAAAGGCCACAAAGCTTCAACAGAATGTGATATGTGAAACACGGCATGTGAAAGACTCGGTATCAAAAGGGTAAATTCAGCTCAAGAGATATTAATCTGATTACCTAAGAGGTACTATGAATTGGATATGCTCCTTTGTGCGCCATATCCAAACCTGGACAGATGGAGGAGACTTTATGCTCCATTTTCTGACATGTAATTAGTTTTTAAGGGATTATCAAGTTACAGATACAAAGTTTAAAGCAATTTTTTCATATGAGAGAATTGTGTACAGTAACCAGCGTATTTTCTGATTTAATTAATTTCCATATGATTTGCTGACTGTTTCCTTGAGTGGCACTGTGGATTACGAGCTCCACAACTTGACTTTTCTGTTCTCATTTTCACTTGAGTGCTCTCTGTGCACCTGCCTGACAGCAAACCAGTCCTACAACATCTCTAAACAAAGTGCTCTACACAGAGCTCAAACTCAAGACTTGTACAGAGTAAATTGAGGCTAATTTTATGCAATATTTTTTATCCAAATAAGTAATTTTTCTGCACCATCTCCTCCCCTCTCCTTCCTACACTCATTGCCATTTTCCAGGGTCTAGATACAAAAAAGAAAAAGTCAAAATAAATGATCCTATGGCTCCTTCCCATGCAAGATCATGCGGTGATGCCACAGCCTAACTTCCATGACTGTGTAAGATGAAGTCACTGGCCTTGGACTATCAAGTCAGTTAGCTATTAAAATGTTACTATTTTACATTACAGCAAGTAGTGCATTTTAAAAACAAATTTGAAATCTGTTTTTGTTGGTGTTTCTAAACTCCATTTTAGATCGCAGTGTAACAAAGCACAAAAATCTCCAACTATGGCATCTTTTACTTTCCATTTTACACTAAAAAGGGGTACTTGCAGGGCTTATCAAATCGCTTAGTTTTGCAGACCACGGCAGCATCCCCATGAGGCCACCTTCTGTTTATTTCTCCATCAGCATCCCACATCTGGAAGATTGCGCTTGCATCTACAGGCATATGAATAACAATTATATTTTCACAAAAAGAGGGAAAGGCTTTGCCTGCCTCCACGAGCATTGCCCTATATAGCTTTTAATTACTTTGAATATAGCTTTTAATCATTTCAGCAAAGAGAGCCATAGTCATCAATCCCTGCATTAAGACAAGGAGCATTCAGGGAGAAGTGTTTTGGAAAGGGTGACTTGGGAGCAGCAGCAGGGCCGGGAGGCAGCAGGGCTGAAGCTGCAGCGGGTACACAGTCAACGCTTACGGACGAGGCAGCCATGCTGCCAGGGAGCTGGGGCCCGCTGCCATCCAACTGCCGGGGAAGCAAGGCGAGGAGGCGAGTCCATGAAGAAAGGCTGTAGCAGCGTGGGAGGACTATGACCTTTTGATCTCCAAGATGTTCCTGATGTACCAAAGTGACATGTCAGCTCTAATAGGCTATACTCCCCAACTGGTGGCAGGGGCCTACAAATTACTGTGAGATCTGAAGGCATTTGTTGTGATGATCCTGGCCTGGATAGGGCACATCACCACTTCCCCAGCAGGACTATCTGGCAGGCTATCCCAGCAGTTCCCAAACCCGGGGTCATAACCTCCAGCAGGGTCACAGCAGCACAGAGTGGGGTCACAAGCCTGACAGAGATTCGATTGTATGTGTTAGTATTTAGGGTCGCAAGCTCGGCTGGAGTGAGTTCACCACCAGAAACAGAGGCACAAACAGAAACCATGTGGGAACAGCTGGCCTAACAGATTTCACGCTCAGAAACTACTTCTTGATACTCAGATGTGCCCATGAGACTCTGTTACATGTCCTTGCACCAGCCTGAAACAACAGCTCCCCTGCCAGGTACCAAAATGGTTCAGATTACTCCCAAAGAATCATGGATGCTTATCCTGTAGTAGCATCTGCTGTTTCCTATTTCTACCATTTCTTCACCCATCTTTCTGTACAGCATTATGATCACTTGAACTGCTCTTCTCTGAACACCCCTTTATTTTTACTGCTTAGTATATTGATTGAGGAGACAAGCAGAATCCAGATTGGATGAACTTCCCCACGTGGAGCACGCTAAATCTGCTCGAACTCAAGCTGCCTATTTTCATTAAATTAAGGGATCATACAGCAACCATATGCTGTCGTTTTATTATCATGTTATGTTTGGGTTTGAATGTAACCTTTTAGCAGCAGAACGTCACTGGGAAGAAGTTCATTCACATACCACAGCACCCAGCTTCAACCTCCAAAATAGGCTAATAGGTTATAAAACATCCATCATTTATGACAATAAATCATTATTACAATAATAAAGCAGGAAATACACACAAATTAAGCAGAAACACCAACGTCCTCTTTTTACGATTAAGGGAGGTCAATCATTAAGGTCATCAATCATGGAGGCTGCCTGAGATTAACAAGGAGCCACTTTTTCAAACATCCTGCAGTAAATCCAGAGGAAACCCAGCTGGAACTACAACCAGAACATAGACATCAGACCTTGAAATCATTCTGTCCTCTCTTCCTGGCCCTCCCGATCTGCATAACATCTGAACCCAGAGTCACTCCTAAATGGTCCATGTTCTGAAGGTGAGCTATATGATTCACCTAACACCGCAAGCCAAATGCGGGTCCTTCACAGTGATGCTTCCCCACATACAGAAATCTGTCAGATCTCTCCCAGTCCCACCAGAAGAGAGATCCACTGTTGGTACTGTAAAACTCCACAAGAAATGGGACCGACTGCTACTACATAACGAAGATTCAATTTTTATTTTATTTTGCCTCAGCCTGTTTGTACAGATTTAAGGAGAATCCAGTAAGTTAAGAACAGCATTGGGCAGAATTTAATTGACCACTGTGCATCTGGTCAGTGCTGTGTAGCTTGTACCTACCCTTGAATAACTTTCACAATGCATTTTGAAAGATAAGTTTGTTTGGAGCAGTTCCACCAACACTAGGGTACAATGCAGGGCTGCAGAATGAGTCTAGAGCCAAACCATATCTTCTGTTCCTGATTTAAGCCATTGGTTTGCAGGACCACAGTGAAAATTCAAGTTGATCTTTTCTATTCTGCACAAAATGGGAAATATTTTAAAACATTTTAGGGCACAAAGAGATGACAAATTGCAGTCCTGTTATAATGCTTTACAGCTATATGCCATGAAAGTCAGTGGCTGACCTGTGCAGGCTCTCAATTTATTGCAGTTAAAGGAAAACAGGAAAAAACTAGTGTTGGGAAACAGAATTCTGAAGCAAACCCATTTTACTTTGTGTTGGAAGGTGCTACGTACTTAGTCTGGCACTGTCTCAGCTGAGGTAAGCAACCAAGAGGTGCTAGCTTCTAACCACTCAGCTATGACTGTAAGCACTTCTGTTATCATGCTTCTGATGATATAGATGAGTGATTCCCAGCAAATACACCTGAAGGGTTTTTGGATTACAAATTGTAGATTAATGATTGTCAGTCATATCACATCTTCAGAAAGAAACCACAACAAAGCAGTAAAACTTGGTATTCTATCATCACAACAATTAGGAAAGAAGGAACGGAGATTCTCTTAAACTGATATATAGAGTCCTTTGAATGCTCCTGCTGACAGTTTTCAACCCTTTCGTAGTCTAGATCAAGCGATTACATGTGTCATTCAGCTTGAAACTTCCATAGACATGTACAGTCTCTGTAACACCATTTTACTGAGAGATTTATATTTTGATTAAAAAGCCGTTAAAATTTGGCTGGATGTTATATGTCACTACTTCCCACTTGTTGAAATATAGCATCAAAATTAGTACAGGCTGACATGACCACTGTTATCGTGAAATCTAACTGCTCCATACACCGCAACCCTGCATCATGCAGAAACAATCACAATACCATTTCCCCTAATGGCTAATATCATTTCTCCCAGGCCCCATAATGATGGTGCACTTCCTTGAAGCATTCTCAACTAGGACTTTTTCCTTCCACTGAAGCACTGAGGAGCACAGTTACCAGAAACATGAACACAGTCCAAGCACAAGAATAAAACCTCATTATTTCGAGCAGGCTCTTTTTTCTCTCTTACATGTATCAATGAGATTTATCAACATGACTCTTTCTTTTTGCTGCCAATTTCTCACCTATCCTTAAGTGCTACATCATATCCTGACTCCTACCAGGTAAATGAAGAGTTTATTTCTCACCTTTCAGTGTATGTGAGCCTTACAATCTTTTTCTGGAGATTTTTGAAGCTGGAGAAGTAACTCAAAGGCAGAGAACAGCCTGAACAAAAGGCTTCCCACAGCATTGTTGACAGGGATCACAGGGTCTATGCCAAGGTAGTTTATTAAAAGACAGCTGAGACATGAAGTCCAGCAGCACATTAAAGAATTAGGAAAAAAAATAACTCCAGCTGTTCCATTACAGCTCACATGAACTGGAACCAATGAGTTGAGTAACTCGATCAACTCCTACACTAAAGTCATGGATACCCAGGGCTCGGACCTGGAGGCACAGCCCCATGGCTGATGGACTCGCTGGGCTCTGCAGTCCCTGCGTGGGAGGGTAACTTGGCCTTGGGATGAGTGGGTATATCAAGATAAACCACAAAACAGAGAACTCTATTACCTTTTCAGAGATGTGGTTTAGTCCTCTGGGTTCACACAAGCACATCAGTGGTGGTAACATACTCGTCAGTATGCATAGATACAGATTTGAGAGGTGAATTCCAACTATTATCTGGCAATACCACTAGTGTTATTTGTACTCATAGCTTTTTTCTGCACATTAAAAACTCTCTAACCTTCATAGGGTCTACATAAGGGGTCACAGTTTAAAGACCTTTCTCCCACCATACCACAAATTACACTCAAGATTCATGAACAGGCCGAGCAATCTCCCCACCTCCAGATTATTCCATAATGATAACAAAAATGTTTTTAGTAACTATTCCCAAATTTTGGGGTCTCAAAAAGTCAGAGTGGATTTTTATTAAAAAGATAGGATATTAATTTAGGAATTTTATCATTTCATTAAAGTAGTTGTTTTTTTAAATAACACCAGTGTTTCATTGATCCAAGACAAACTACCTCCTACCAAGCAAAATTGTGTTAATCAGCCTATAATACATCTACAGAGCATGCAGTTAAAACATTACAGGCTTAAAACATGTCAAAGTGCTATGACATTTTTACTTAAATTCATATCATGCTGGAACACTTCACTAAGACACGAATTATTCTGCATTAGCTGTAAAACTACAAGGAGGAAGCATTTTAGAAACTTGTTTAACAGCTGCTCTGTTTGTCAGTTCAAAGTTCCCACAAAACAGGTATATTAGGGTTCTCACAGAATATTCTTTTTGATTTTTATTAAGTCAGTTGCAGGTCCAACCTTAAACATAAGCGTACACATAAATCAATCAATAAAAAAAAAAAAAAAAAACACAAAACCAAACAACAGACTCCTATTTTTGGGGGCCCCTCACTTCTCGTGGTAATTCCTTCAGTGTTATCTCTCCTTTCAGCACCAGGACCGAAAAAAGGGATTTGAAAGGAGATAAGTAATAAACTACAGAACTGGTCTTACTCTGAGGTGAACAGCAGGTCAACTTATTACTTTCCCAATGGGAATATCTTGAAATACATCAAAAAAAAAGTTGCAAAGAATATATCCCTACATCATTTAAAACTGGTAAACCAAGGCCTGAAGAGTAAAATGTTACAACCACAACCTGGCAGAGCAAGAGCAAAGCAAAGAATAGAATTCAAACATTCCAGCTTCAAACCTTCTGCCCCCTAGACTAAAATCCCATGATCAGAAGTAGGAAAACCCTGTGGGTGGACGATATTATGGTAGCTTAGTTTTCTTCAGTCTCCATGACACAAAAGACTATTTCTGCTCAACAGCTTAAAAGAACTCAGGATCACAGCAACAAAGATGAAAAGGTCAGACTAAACTCATTGCTCAAATTGTGCATTAAAAATATACAGTGCTATGACAAACTGCTTGATGAACACAAATGGCAGAAGACCAAAAACTGGCCTCCCCAGAGCTAGCACAAGTTTACAGACAATTTTAAACACAAAATAATTCTGACTTTTCCAAATAAATATTTGAAAGTGCTAGCTGAGGCTGAAGAAGCTTGAGACAGAATTTCCCTTTTTGCCTTACATTTGTGCATGCTGGGAGGAGGACTCTGTTCTTGTTCATGCCAACACTCTCCTGACCTTTTTCTGAGAAAGATGGGGCTTGTCTTCAATGCCTGCAAGAGGAACCGTAAGCTTGCAGCTGGCAGATGTATTAACAGGACAGGCACTGGTGGACTAGAGGGACCTCAAGTAGGTCACACTGTGCTATCCTTTTGTACCGCTTTACAATTTGAGTTACTTTGCTCAACCTGATTTTTCCAAGAAAAACACTTAGGAAACACAGAAAATTTGCCTCCCAGCTAGCAATCAAACTGTCTGAGAATTCATTTCTAAAGATCCTCTACATTAGGTAAAATCCAGTCACATGAACTTTACAGAAATAAAAATAGTACAGTCACAGCCACAAATAATGGCTTAATCCTTTAGACTAATGCAGCTTAAATCTCTCTAATTGTTAAAGAGATGGTTATTTTAACTTGGGGGTAAGGGGTAATTGTTATACATTTAAATAATGAAGTTTTAATTCTTTAGGCCACATTTTGAAGCCTAGTTGTGGGCTGGTCTGACCATCTCTGAACAACTTCAAATAACCTTGAGGCTTTTCAAACTTGTCTTTTACTGAAATGGCTAAAAAGCTATTCCATAAAGCAAGCATGAAATGCAAAGAGCAGCATCCACATTGTGCTCCATCCAGTCTGTCCCCTATGATGACAGGATATGTAAGAATGGTATGGCTACAAATAAAAACTGAGTTTGTCTTCTAGAGAGGTGACAACCTTACATGCCTGAGACTTTTTGAGCTGAAGAAAAAAAATATGTCTTACTGAACTTCGGATAATAATCTGGAAAACATGTAAAGGCCAAATGAACGCCAGGACTCAGTCCATAGGTACAAAAACTTTTCTATTTTATTCCACATTTATTTGCAGCAAAGTAAGCATTTTTTCTGTCTTGAAGCAGATGTATGCACAGATCTGGGAATTTAGCTGGACATAACATTTTCCTGCAATGAGTAAAACCAAGCACAGTTCAGCAGCTCTTATGTTGCTATGTAAGTGGTGAGATTTTACGATCTGTGCTGCTTTTATCCAGGCTTTATTATTCTCGTAAAAATCTAACATGTTTTTAGGACGCAAGTTTTCATGTATTACAATAGAATTTTAAAGACGACAAACTTTGAGCCTGAAGCAGCTTGACAACGTCCTTTCAGCTTGCTCATCAGATTAACTTTGTCACACATCAAGTGAACAGCTTCCTTGGTTTCTTGCCTAATCTAACACATAGCCCACGAAATACTCTTCCAAAGCACAATCAGAAGCAAAAACAAAAGCCACTACAACATTCCATTTCTTTCCAACAACACATTCAGTTTGAAATTTTTATTTCTGTCTCTGTCTAAGAAAGATCGCCCTTTTAGCAAGCCATTTACAATGACAGAACTGGTTTCAGATAGGTTTAAAACAACATGTTAGACATATACAAACCAAGAGGTCTGATTTGCTTACAGGACTAATAACGTGTTACGGGTCCTTTCACATCTAGGTCACTGGTTCAAATTCAGCTTAAGTTGGTGATGAGTGAAAAGCAAGAATGAGGTAAGAACCCAGTCATGAATCTGGCTTCTATTCCTGACTGCAACATATTCTCTTTGTGTGCATGGACTACTCACCAACAACTCTTTCCTGCACAGTTGTAAAACAGGAGTAAATACTATGAATGTCACTCCAACCCTGGAAGATGAATTCATTATGGAATCTTAAAGTATGCAAGACTGTCAGAAGATTAACATATTACTACTCTCAGGCTGTTTGATAGTCAATATGAAATAAATTAGGGGGGATTTTCTCAGGACAGGTCAACACGCTAATGTTAAAAAGAAAAACACTGGCCACACTTTTGAAAGCATTATAAACATGGAGAACAAATGTTGAATGGACTTGAAATTACGTTTTTTTTTTTTCTCATAGGTAGACAGCATGGGTTAAAACTGAAGCAAACTGGCAATCCAGAAGCAACCACATTATGGATGAGAAAGATGGGAGGAAAAAACCTCGTGGTATGGAGATGTACTGTGCTCTCCCATTATACAACACAGCTGGTAAATACCACCTCTGTTAGCTGATGGAAGCAGAAAGGAGGGGAGAGGAGGAAAAGAAGTTGAACACCCTTGCAATCCCTTGATAAAACTTGAATTACTGAAGGAGCTTGCATCACTGCTGTGCCATTCTTGTCCAGCCTTGGAAGGCCAAACAACTTCCATTTTTAAAAAGTGCCGTGCTGGCATGTTTTACCACTTCAGACGCTTAATTAAAACCAAGGAACGAGAAAAACAAAGTAAACAACACACACAGAGGCAACTAACACATTTGCACTCATTTTTGGGTTAAAAGTTGAAAAATAATGGTGGTAGAGAGTTCAGAAACAACATGGTACCTTCATTAATAAGCTGTAATTGCTATGAAAATCATCATACCATCTCTTACACAGTCACGATTTCAGAACTATGGCTTATACACAGCGCTGCACATTTCTGATATTTGCAGGCAAATTTCAAAGGATTACAACTTCTTCCAAAGGCTCTTCAAAATATTTTAACCACAAGAGAAAGTATGTGTTGCTGAGTATATATTTTGTTATTACTTCTACTTCAGAGTTACCTATGCTCTCCTTTTCTGAGGAAGCTCATACACAGCAATTCCAGAGGACAAATTAAAGCACAACTGCCATGATCTCGAGTATTTAATGAGGCAATGTGTAACATATTCATGCCAAGAAGGAAATCATAAAGATGAAAAATTATGTCTTCCTCTTCCAAATATAGTTACCAAATTTCAACTCTTTGACAGAGGTAGGGAGCGAGATACTCAAGCAACGAACTTCAGTGATGTCTTGTCAATGGATGGAGCCAACAAAAGCCAGAAGCACAGTTTCAAAATGATTTAATGGACCATGCTTTGCCCAAGCACTCCTATTGACAAAATTATGAAGTGAACACATCAGTCAGTGTCAAGACATTACACTGGAGTTATTTGCTGCTCTTTCACATTCTGTTTAATACATATTCAACCTCTTCCTCTTGTCTGTTGAAATGAGTTGCAGAATAATGTCATTTTTACCACTGCTTAATTGTTTTTGCCACCAAGCTGTTCTTGCATTAAGTCATTGCATTAAGGACAGCTCTGATCAACCAGAACAAAGATAAGCTGACCAGAACCAGAAAGCTCACCAAGGAGAGAAAGAGGGGAAATAACCATATTACACAAAGTAGAAATTCCCCATGCATTTATCATGTCTTTGCAGGAAAGGTGAGCATTACTTATCATCATACGTTTTGGCCTATAGTTGAATTTAAGTCTAAATAAGAAAACTCTATATCTGTCTCTGAGGGCACTCTGATTATTCAAGTGGGAAAAGCTGAAATTGTATTACATTGCAAGCCTTGATTCAGTATCTTTTATACTTTGCACAGTAAATCCTCACTACTACCCGCAAAATGTGTGTGTGTGTTTGTGTGATACTTGTCTCTAATTCTCTGCAGAAACAAAAGAAACATGAAGATGTAAAGTAGTATATGGCATCACACAAAAGCTCATATTACATTCACGCAATATTGACAGCTGCAGTTTGAATCACTGTGCTTGAAAACTGGACAAATATAATGCAAGGTACAGGAGTGATTATGTGCTCTCCTTCCTTTATGACCAGCTATTTCTTTTTGGAATCACCAATAATCACTAAATAAGATTAAAATTGTGGCCTAGCCTGTGTATTTAAGCTAGTCCCAGCTCCAGAAGGAGAAAAATAATGCTCTGTGAATGAAAGTATAATAATGCTGTGTAAATGAAAGTAGACTGCTAAGGAACATATTACAGAAATGAACACAGCTTGAAAATCCATTCCCACCCCTTAGAAAGGGTCAGTTTCTTTTCGTTAATACACTCTTTTTTCTTTTTTTTTTTTTTAATTAATTTTCAAAGAAATTGAAAAATAATTTCATCTCCTCATGGTTTTATCTTTGGCTTGATAACCTGACTCTCCTGGACCCCTGTACATCAACAGAAGACTGCAAGTTACAATGTGGATTTGTGTCAGTATAGAGTTTCAGTTCTGATAGAAGGGATCTCTTACCTTCAGACAAGAACAAATCATCAGCTGGAGACACCAGGTCTGCTGGGATCGCAAGGCCATTGCTCAGTGATGTGGTAATCTGATTCGTCAAGATAACCTGCAAACAGATAGGGAGAGGGGGAAGGGAAATGAATTTTTATAGCTACAGGAAGGCAGAGAGCAGCCCAGGCAAGGACTGGAATCCCACAGGCACAGTGTGTGGGCAACCCCCTACTCTGACCTTCAGCAAATTCAGCTCAGAAAATATTGAGCTACCTGCAGTAACTAGAAGAGAACTGCAAAAACGTGCAGTAAAAGGGATATTGTTAAAAAGATGAAATATCAAACAACATATTCTGATAGATAAATATCAAACTACTGTCCTGAAGAACATTCTCCAACAAACAATGTGATGCTCCTTAAAAAAGCACCTAGTGAGAGAATAATATTTTGAGAATTTTTTAGGTCACCTATAAGGCCAAAGGACCAATTTTAAGTAAAACCAAAACTCTGGAATTTTAAAGGCAAATGGTAAATGTATTTTTCAAGTATTTTCTATACAGTTTATACGCTTCCTTTCTTTGGCTGAAACACAGTGCCATGAAGAAAGGTGTGGTAGTGATACTATCCCATTGATCTGAAGCATAGGAGTACTACATTTCACAGGGCTATCTGCACACAGGATGGTAGTCCAATGTTCTTCAGGATCACAAGATTCTGGCAAACAGCAACAGCTGGTACTACCCACACAGTGCTACAAAAACATATAATTCTCTGATGGCATGAACAAAAGTCTTGCTTGCAAGAGAAAAGCAGTCCCTTGCACTTTTGAACATGTACTTCTTTTCTAATAACAGAAAACATTAAAGCAAACACTATCAATTCCATAGATAGAAAAGCATATAATCTCAATTACCTCTTAATGCTTTGAGGATCTCTAAGCCACTGCAGTTTCTGCAATTTCTGCAGAAACATGCATGTGGTTTTTTTGTTGTTGTTTTCTTCGAAGAACCAAGATAGTCCTTAGACTTTACTTAGAACATACTCCACTCCAGACATGTTCTCCTTGAACTTAACAGCCTGTCTTCAGCTGTATCTGACATGGGAGGAAGGGAGACTGGAATCCTGCATGCTATGCTATGGATACGGTTTCATGATGCTACTGGAATAAACTAACAGCTTGCCATGGCTAAAAGGAAGACAAATTTCTCTGCTCTTTCCTCCGTTGCTCCTACCTCCCTCTGATCATGGCTTCCTCCTGCTCTTTAGCAATAAGTAGTATGATATGACACGCTATTTTCTTTTTTTAATTCAAGATGCCACATAAGTTGTATCAGATCATAGAGTCATAACCACAGTGGTGGCGTCATGTCTCTGCCAGGCAGCATGACATGAGCTACCAAGGATGTGATGGAGTCTGCAGCCTTACCAAGACCACAACTCTTCCTCCCCACTCACGCCAGCCCGCTCACCTCTGCTTGTGAACAGGAATGGGATCCAAGACCTTTCCCTTTGAACAGCTCGCAGTTGTTCATTTTCACTGTGTCACAAAACCCACAGCTTAGAGGCTATTCTGACAACCAGGCGTAAGATACAACAATATGGCACAACACTGAGAGCTTTCCCCGATCAGGTACTAAGAAACATGCTGAAGAAGAACACGCTAACAAAAACTTATATGCACGTACATAGTGGTGGGATATGAAGTTTTCATTGGCACACTTTTGCAATGATCACATTATTCACATGTGTCAAAAGCTTTGTAAGCAATGCAGTCATCCTATGCCTTTGCCAAGATAATCTTACACTGTGCCACCATGTATGTTATTTATGCACCACATAGTAAAGGAACGATACCATATTTAAGGATCTTCCTTAAAGGACAACAACAAATCCTAAACAACTTGGACTTTATGTTGCTCTCCTTCAAAAGAAGCTCATTCTACACACTTCAAAAATAAAAATGAACAAGGAGAATAATTCAACTTTTTTTTTTTTAATCTTTCAGATTTTTTGGCTTCATTTTCAGCTGGGATCTCCACAGCCCTGATAGCTGTAGGAGCGTAAGTTTTCTTCACTCTTTATGTTTAACCCAAGCTACATCTCTGAACTTACTCTTCAACTTCCCATGTGTCCTTCAATATCCATTCAACACTAACAAAGTCCAGACACCTTGTTACGCCATTTGAAAGTGTCTTAAAAAAGGTACAGTTAAAAAACGTGCACACTTCCTCTAAGATGAAGCCATATGCATGTGCTGAATGCTTATTTTGGAATTTACTGAAAATTATTCTTCATTTCTGCAAGTCTGCAGAGCCTACAGAGAGATTCACTTCTATAAGTACAAATCAAGGGGCTGTTAGCTAAGCACTAAATGTGGCGTTAAATTTCGTCACACTTCTGCAGCCTCATTTACTCCAAAATTCTTCCATCGGGTGCAGCTGTGCATTCCTGTATCATCAACCAATATTCATTTCTGTGCACCTAGCATAATACAGTTTGAATCTCACTCCGCAGGTGTGCAGAGTGCTCCAAACCCTGGCTCAAACACAAGCTATGGGTTGCTAACAAAAGGAGAAAAGCAGGCCTTTACTCACCTCCATCTCCAAAGAAAAATATCAAGGCAGTCAGATTTAGAAAACTCCTCCTAATACATGTATCTTTTAATAAAGGTGCAAAAATCCAATTACGTCCCCTTACTGGAAATTGCTAAGATTTCTTTCATTTTTCCCAGAGTAAAACTTTGGTCGGCAATACTTTGGCAGTGAATAGTGGCACACAAACAAAGTCCTGTGTTTTCATCAGTCTCCAATCCTACATTCACTTTGAGGCCCTGAATGCTGTTACCATGTGCTTCCCAGCATCACATCTAAAGAACATATTAGCTTTTATCCGAAGTCTCCTTCACCAACCTGAAAGATGTGTTTAAACTCCATTGCTTTGAAATGGACATATGGCTATCCTTTGAAATGGAATGAAACATATTCAGAGAATTATAAATAGGTGTTTGAGGAAACTGTTAAGCCCAAGTGTGATATGGAGAAAATGCACAGGTAAACAAAGGAGATAAGGAGTGAAACAGCTGTGTGTCTTCCTCATGAGTACAGTTTTAAACTAGAAGAGGGGAGATTTAGATCAGATGTTAGGAGGAAATTCTTTACTCAGAGGGCAATGAGGCACTGGAGCAGGTTGCCCAGAGAAGCTGTGGATGCCCCATCCCTGGAGGTGTTCAAGGCCAGGCTGGATGGGGCTTTGGCCTAGCAGGAGGTGTCCCTGCCCATGGCAGGGGGGCTGGAACTAGAGGGTCTGTAAAGGTCCCTTCCAACCCAAGCCATTCTGTGATTCTGTGCTTTGTGCACGGAGAGAACCAGCTGAATCTCACGCAGTGCTCAGTTCTGATCTTAGGAACTCATTATCTTACAAATAACCAGCATTAGGTGAGTGAGGGTTAGAATATTTTCCTTTGGTCTGCTAGATGCCACACTTGAAAGAAACCACCTCTCAATGCTAAACAGTGCCTGGAAACAGTCTGGGGTCACAAGTCCAAGCAGATTTACTAGAAAGAGTGCCTTGCACTGAATTAGCGGTAGCACTTCCTCAACTTTTCCTTGGAGATCTGCCATTGAAATACAGATCAGATTTACCCTGTTTAGTACAGGAGACCTGCCAAATCCACAGTCTAAGTAGGTAAGGAAAAGTTGCCTCTGTTGTGGTTCCTTTTGACAGATACTGGACATTATTACCAGCCAAGCATAGCTTCCACTTATTCCACAGGTGCAATGCCAGTCATGAGTTTATTTTCTTTCAGCAGAACAATCAACACTGAGAACATTAAAATATCATGCAGCAACTTTATCGTATTAAAATACATAGTATTTTAATAGCAGCTCCTATTTTCAGCATTAATGGAACAAAATATTTTCATTATCAGAGGTACTTTCATTACTTCTATGGGACTAAGAGTCACAAAAAAAACATAATACCTCTCTATGCACAACTGAGGCCTGACACGTGCAACAGGTAAGGAGATTTTGTTATTGCTTTCTGTTTTTAGCCTGTGATGAATGAAGAATATAAAGCTTCTTCAGCCCATGATTGTGCAAATGAATGGAAAACACCCTCTACTGCTAAAAGAAAAAAGACCAAAAGGTCAGCTATATAACCCTGTAACACTGAAAACTTGTCCCACTCAGTTTCCCGTGGAATTCAGTGAACTACTGTCTTACACCTTTTAGCATATTCACTTGCAGCTGGTAAAGCTGGTGAAAAATCAGTTCTCAGCTTTCAAATTCTGACAGAATTACACTGTAGAAATTCACTCAGATTCAAATTTCAGTATGATTTATAGGAAAAAAAAAGTGTTACTTAAAATACCACACAATTGACTGATACAGTTTCCCAATCTTATGAGAAAGTTTGTTTACGGTCCCAAAATCAGCATACCAACCTTAGATTGTAAAGTAACCCCTTGTAACTATTAGAAATAGCAAGAACACTTTTCCTTACACTTAGAAAACTTGGAGAGAAACACAAAGAAATAGGGGGAACACACTTTCAAGTTCCTAATTTTAGACACCTGAGAAAATTCCTGACTCCTCTTATGATCTCCCTCATTTTTATAGGAATAGAAACACTATTTTCTCCAGGAAAATAGTGTTCTTGTTTCAGACAAACAGTTGTTAATTCCAAGATTAATCCAGAAGTCAACACCTTTATTTTTATAATCTCTTGAAACTTTACATGTCATGGTGAACAGAGAATCTCCTTCCACTGGTGTGACTTTAGCAGATGCCAATTTTCTGGAGGCACAAAAGAAAAATAAAAACACTTATTTAAGATACCTAAGTTTCCAGCACCCATGTTTGTTGAGAATAGTGTAGTTCTTGCATATGCTGAAAGCCCTTGCAGGTCCTGGGCTAAAGTTGGCCTAGGAACTGAAATATGACTGCTTCACACAGAAGAATAAGCAAACTATTTTTTGTTTGATTATTTATACAGTACAATTTTTCAAGTACTCCTCCTGCCCTTCCTAGGACCACACTGGAACTACTAAATCTGACTTTGTTGTCCTTGTAAATCCCGTTGAGTAAATAAGTCATTTTCTGTAAACTTGTGGTCTCAGTCTCCTTGTTAGTTTATTGCAAAATTAAAGGGAGCTCAGTGCAGAACTATCAATCAGTAACCAGCAAAGGTATAAAGTCTTCTGGAATGTACCGAGAGAGGAGGAAAAAAAAACAACCTCTCATGAAATGGCTGTTTGTTAAAAGAATAGAGCAGAATTCCCCTTTTCGCAAGCAACGGTATTTAGGAAAACTCTTATTAAAGGCTTCCTATTGAGTTGGAGAAGCAAGCACAAGAACACTCTGCCCTTATTAGCCCATGTATTTGTGGTTTTCACTGTACTCAAGCAACGTCGCTAGAGAGCACGAAGTAAGAGTGACATTCGGTAGATGCTGACTCAGCATGCTGGAGGAGAAGGGAAGGAAATTTTACTGCTCCCCAGCTACTCTTCACACCAGTCCTTTGGAAGGCACCTCTCCCTTTCCCTGAAGCCCGGAGCTTTTGGTGAGGCGTTCAGCAACGGGTCAAAACAACAGTGGCTACTGTGTATGCACTAGCGGAAGGAAAGCACACCAAGCAATACCACAAAGCCAGATGGGGCAGGCAGCAATCCTGGAAACAGAAAAAGGGAACAGTGAGAAAAGTGGGGTGAGGGCAGCATGCTTCAAACTGCATGAGTGAGAACCACAGCCTTCTCCTTGGGAACCTGCTACAGCTCTCTGAGACTGGCAGCAGTCTGTCCAGAGGAAGAACCCTAAATTACCAGACTGTCGTCAAAGAGCAGGGTACTTGTGATCTTCAACTGGGCTACAGACTGAATTAGCTTTTTCTTTGACTTCTGTTTCTTCAGAGAGATTTTTTTTCCAGCATCAGTAGCCATTTGCTACAAAAGCTGTGCAGAGTTGTTAACAAGCTCAACAGGACTTGTACCTAATATTCACAAGGAAGAAAACTTTCATAAAACCGAGCATTTTCAGTGAAATCAGGGAATTACAGGCAGTAAGAGGCAAAGCCTAAACTGCAACACTAAGAGCTTCTAAACAAAATCAGAGTTTTAAAGAGAGAGTTTCAAGTGCCCACAGCTACTGGGCACTATAAACTAGCTACTGCAGTGGTGCTTGGTAGGGGCTTATCCCCCAGGAGAGCAGACTTCTCTGATGAAAAGCCTCTGCACTACTGAGACAATTCTGAGCTCCAGGACCAAACCAAACATATTTACATCACAACTATTACTATGATATGAGATTAAATACACGCATATATTTTCACTCATAAAACATAAACCATTTTGACTCATACAAACCAAATACAAGAGGAAAATCCAACAGCACCTTATCTTCTCAAACCAAAGCAAATCCTCACACCTAGCCCCTACTCTTCCCATTAGGGATTCTGGACTCCCAAGTTGAGCTGGCCACCAGCCCCAGCACATCATATTTCTGTGGGGAAGAATGAAGATAACACCAAGCACTCTACAGAGCCCAGCCATCACAAGCAAAAAACTTTTTAACAAATGAAATTCATATGCTCAAAGCCAAACACTGCCTTTGGTATTTAATCAAGGCCTAAACAACAAAAATATTTATTCAAAGGTAATTTTACATGTTGTAGTAAAATCGTAATAGCAAAGAAAGAACAAAATAAACAACAGGCAAGTGCCTGTGTTTAACAATTTTTGCTAACCAGTTGAAATAAAAGGTTATTTATACACAACAGAGAGAGAGGCTGGAATGGAGATGTGAGCATTGGAGTGAAGCAGGTGGATGTTTTCAGAGAGAAAGGCCTAGCAGCTAGCCTGACTAAAAGGCAAAGACAAGGCCTCGGTACTGAGAGTTGTTTTAGGATTCATATTCTCAACCAATGTCACCAGAATTTGGCATAATTCCCTGAACAACAGATAATACACACATACACAAACCACTGAAAGCCTATTGAGAAATGCTGCCTAATCCTATAAGCAATCTTGCAACAAGTGTTGGCCTCACCTCAGTGGAATTTCATCTGTACCTATTTTCAGCTGCATCACATCCAGGAAAAAAAAAAAGGGTTATTCAAGCAGTCTAACAGCATGAAAACAAGAAAGTAATGATTTTCTAGAATGCTCATGAGCACCTTTTAAAAAGAAGGATGATTAGAGACCTGTTCCTCAGGACACATTATTGCTAGCTGCAACCATATTAGAGCTCCTAGGAAAAGGACTTCCAGCTCACGCTGTGCCACAGCATCTCTACCCAAGTTTTTTCTCTTTCCTCCCTCAGTAAGGCAATTCATGGCAGCAGAGGTCATTTTATAGGCACTGGATTTCATTGGGTATAAATAGGAGTTGGAAGAAACCAAGGAATCTTTCAAAAACTGGCCACTGGATTTACATCCGATTTATTCTGCTTTGCATAGGAAAAGTACAAAATTATGCAATTCTGTTCCATAAACCTTCTGGAGAAGTAAAGTGCATATTCATATCTTCACCAATTGCTTAAAAATAATCATAATAAATTAATAAAGCTTCACCAGGAGGGAAAAAAAAAAAAGGAAAAAAAAAAGAAACAAACCAAAACAAAAGCATGCTGTTCTCAAGCAGCTACATGCCTTCAAGTTGAAACAGCTACCACCCAGAGATAGCCTGAGGTCTTTAGCCTTTCCTCCTCTGGGAACAAGGACCGCAGCCAACCCAAACGTAACCTTCAAAATTTGCACTGCAGCACCCTTGTGCTACCCTGCCCCATGAAAAAGGTTTGTGTGCCTGGAAGGCCTTCACATCCAGTACTGCGTGTTGCCACAGCCTGTAGGGACCTGTTTGCAGAGACATGCGTAAGACATCTCCCAAGAGGAACCACCACCCTCCTTCATGCCTTGCCAGTCGCCCAGAGCTCTGGGTTAGTTTCAGCAGGCCTTCCTGCTCCTCCGCCCTCCCCTGCAGCCTCTGCATAATGGCAGCTCCCTGAATCCAGCTAACTCCTTTATGCAGTTAGCAACGTACCTCTCTAAAAGCCTCTGGCCTGATCTTGGCTGAGCTGAAGCGGAGTGCCGTGCAGGAAATCACTGTCACCTACAGACGGCTTTTACAGCCAGGACCTGCTTTACTCCCAAAGCTGCAAACAGCACAGCTTAAACGTGTTTTCTGATGCATGCCATATTGTCTCGTTAAATTAAAAAGTTCTGAATTCACTCTTAAACCTCACACTTTTCTCAGCAAAAGGACTAGGACTTTTGCTTGGTTGTTTCTGAAGGATGAGGAAGAAACTGGATTGTCTGGAGTATCAGCAAAGTCGCACAGAGCCTCAGATCTGCTCTGCTGGCCCACTGAGCTCCAGGCTGAGGGGAGAGCTAAGCACAAATCCTGCTCTTTAACAGAACTGCAAGAAAATGGATACCTACACTCTTTTTCCTCAATGAAAAATACGGTTTAGTTTATTCACACTTGCTAGATTTCCTCAGCAGCTGTAAACACTGACTGAAGGCTCTTCGCTTTTGCTGGCGGAGTTCAGATTTTAGGCCGCATACCTCCCCTGCCTCATCCAGTGCTTCAAATTTACATGGCCTTACGCAACTTCAGTGACATTAAACCTCACTACCTTCTGAGGGAATACATATATTATTACCCGTTTGTTGCTGTAGAGACATGCTCAGAAACTAAGCAAACTGACTAAAGGTACCACAAATTGTTACCCTGACTTCACAAAGTAGATTCAAAGGATTTATGTTCAACTGAACACCCGAGAACACCTCAGAACAAACTAGGATCTATCCAGCAAGTTACGTTTATAATTCTTTCTATAATTATTTTTTATCTTATTTGGCTTTTGTATACCTTTATATATATATATATATATATATATATATATATATATATATATACACATATACATATATATATCTCCTAACAACTAAGTGGGAATATGAACTATATGAACTAAACTAATGTAATACTCTTAACAAAGGCCTGTTTAGGACTCATGGCCTATTTCAAGCTGATAATTAGCGTACCAGCATTTTTATTTGACTTTGGTGTTTCGACAAGCCCATCAGAAAGAGTGTTTATACTACTATATACACAACTCAATCTACATGTCATTAATTTCATTAATTCCTCAGATTCCTCCCCTGTTAATTCCTTCAGGCCTTCAAGACAGCAGGTCACAACAAACTTACTGTGTCTTGGATGCAAACTGTAACAGCTCAGTGGGCTACTGTCATTACACAGCTTTTCTAAACCATTTTAAAACACTCACCCTAACACCCCTTTATCCCACGTTGTGACCCTGTGCCAACATTTTAGAGGGAGGGCATTGTTTTTTCAGGCTGCTCCTCAGTGCCTCGTGGAAGCAACAGAAAGCAGCTTTAGGATGTGTGAGAATTCCCCTCAGCACATCGCCGTTAAATCCTCTACAAACCACACTTTTTTGCCTGCTCTGCAGCACTGGAGTCCTTCCGTTTACTTTTTAGGCGGGCAGCAGAGGACTACGGAGTATTGGCTCCACCTTGTCCAAAACTGCCCTCTATTCATTAAACCTCTACAGGCAGATGGCTATATGGCATCATCACAAGACAACATCACGTTGTTTACACTGTTTTGTAGTCCATATATTCTATCAGTGTCACAGAAGCAAAGTAATTCTTTTTGAGGATTACATAGTATGCTTTATATAATGTTTGTTGGAGAAGTTTTTGTTTCTTGCTGTTTTATGATAGCAGCTGACTTTCACTGAATGCATTTTGGACACAGACTGGCTTTTTATACTTTATCTGTAAGGGCTATCCTTAAATGACTGTGTAGCTTTAGTTCACTGCATATAAAAGTCCATTGATTTTCAATACTGGGTAAGAGGGAGTTTGGATATATGACTCCAACTCCAATTTGCCTAAGGCAATTTAACAGGTCTGCAGAGTACTAGGGCAGCAACTGCTATTGCACACAAGTTTGACAAACCGATACACCAATAGTTTTTTTTACAAAATGAGTCAGCTATTAAGAAAGAAGGAGCAAACCGTGTAGTGACATCATTATTTGGTGCAATTAAGGCCCACCTAGGGAACATCGTGTCCCTGGTTATTTATTTTAAACAAAATTCATCTATCACCCTCTATAGCTGTGATGGTTGGAAAAGAGAGCAGAAATCATCCAAAAAACAAAACAAACAGCTGATGAAGCCAACACCCACTTCCCAAGCTACCACCAGTTCTGCTTCTCTGCGAAATAAGGCTCAGAAATATATGAAAGAATAAGTGAGAATGAAGAGCTGTGAATTATATGTACTACATGCATACCTTACATTTTTCTAAACTAAGGTATTCTTAAGCAATTTTTCCTAAAAAAAAAAAAAGGCAACCTATTCAAAATGCACAATGGTGCAGTGTGCTATGAAGTTTTATTAGTACTTTTTGAAAAATGTTACAGCGCTCTGAAGCCTTGCTGCTTAGCAGCTTGTTTATCCTAAGTACTTATTCCACGAAAGCATATCAGAAAGAAAAAGAAAGAAAAAAGATTAAATATGTATACAGTCTACAAGTTATAGATAAAGTCCATATTGAAGTAGAAAAAATACATGAATGTGCATGATTGTTTTCTAAATATGTCTGATGTGATATTGCCCAGAGGAAAGAAGAGAGGGACGTAATTCAGCCATGTCACTTCTCTTCAATATTTTTTTTGGGGGAAAAACACCTTGTGGCTCAAAGCATTCTGAAATCTCATTGGCACTTTCTTGGCCTCTGCATCCCATGTCTTCTAAATCCTTTCACTAGGAAATACAGTTAGTCAGTATTTCCCCACTAAAATTGGAGCTTATGTCAAATTTTAAAATGGCAAATCTCTATTTATGTACTTAACTCGCTTAAATTGGAGTGTACTTGCCTTGGAAATATGAATCATTTGAAATCTCTTTGAAAGTTAGTAGTTGGGACAGAAAATGAACTCAGAAAAATGCAAGGAGTCATTTTTGTGCTGAGACCACAGCATGACACATCCCCCTTTGCTCTGGCTAATACAGGAAAAGAATAGCATTTGAGATTGTCCCAATAAAATCACAGACCCATGAAACTATACTCAAGCTAATTTCTCACCTCTTGAGATAACAACCCACTCTTCAAGGTCATTACTTAAATATGTGCAGAAGACAGCACTGTAGAAATGTTATCTCATTTGTGTTGCAGGGAGCATCAGCCCTGTAGGGTTGTTTTGGTAAATCTTTCCTCAACATTAAGACAAATCACATTGAGACTGATAACAGTGAAACATGCAAAAACAAATCAATTCAAGCCCAAAGGTGTTCTTTGAGGAAAAAAAAAAAAAAGTGATTTCTTTTGGAAGTTGTTGATTGCTGAGAACACCTCCACTGATTCCACTGGAAATGAGACTGCGTGTACAAACGTTACTGTTCTCTTTTACTCGTACCTTAGTTTTATGTAAATTTTTGTCAACATCAAGAACAGCAACAACAAAATATTTATTCAGCTATTTGGACACACCATTATAACTGTTACTAAACTACAGAAATGTTAGAAGTTATCAGGTGAAGAAAAACAGGCTTTGGCACCTTCAGTAATATTAAACCTTAGGACCACCTTTGTAATTGTACAAGATTTCTGATATTTCACAATTACAAAGCACCTCCTCTTTGAGAATTACACTTAATGCATCTAAATAATTTTTGTATCTCATTCAAATTAACCCAAGAGAACACAGTTGGGTCAAATCTTTTGAGATTCTTGCTGCATACCCTTCAAACTTCACATACAGACACAGCAGTGAAAAACAGCTGACATCTTCTGGACAGCCAGCTGCAATTTTGATGAAGATCTGGATTAATTGTTCACTGTAACTATTAACTTTTTATATCTCACATACTTGCTATTAAAATTCACATGATTGTGCATTTTCCTTGGCCTATTTTATAACAGCTTAGTCTGAAATATTTCTCAAGAAACCACAAATGAGTCTCCATTGTGAAGTTCAATATTAAACTGCAAAGACAGTAATATTAGGAACTAATTTAATTTTGGGAAAAATTGAAGAGAAGCAAGGTATGCTTAATCAAGATAACAGATGTGCAGCAATAGGCTTTCTATAGGCACGTGACTGGAATAGCTGTTCTTCCAATAAGAAGAAAGAAAGGTAAGGGCAAACATGTAGGAAATAAACCCAGGATAAAAAAGTGCTTCAGGACAGGATTGTTTGAGGACACTGCTTACTTTTCACAGCAAACACTGGAAAATCAGGTGTAAAACAGCAACAGGCTGGTTCCAGTCATACTGGAAGCACATCTCCTGATCTGGGCACGGGGCAGGAAAGTAGTGGTTGCTGGATGCTGCACACTGGGATTGACATGCCACTGGGACAGTGGCCCAGCACAGACTTTCTCAAGGAAGAATGGGATTCATTTGGAGAGTTCTTAAGACAAAGATAAAAAATAATTCACAAGACGCTTGGACTTCAAAGTAAGGTACAGCAGCAAAGCAGAGTGTGAAACAGGTTGAAGGTAATTGCTCATTTATATCCAAATCTTGGTAAAAACTCTTCCATGTTCAGGCACATGCTGATTTGCAGAATGCCTTATGTGGTGTGAGACGTACAGCTTCTGCAGGCGTAATGGCACTTATGGCACATGCCTCTAGCTACGCTCCCTGAGTCCTGGAACCATCACAACATGCATCAACTAGAAAAGTGTTTTCAGTAGGAGTGTTATTAGTTCAACAAAATTATTTTGCCATTGGCTATGCCTGGAGTCCATTAAGGATAACAGTAGGTTTTATTATTATTAATGTATATATTTTTTTACAATAAATCGCTCCTCAAAAGTGTAAAAAAATTAATAACCCTTACCTGCTTTACCAAACCTTAAATCTGCATGTATGAAAAGAGTATCATGCAATGGACTTCTTTTACTTCAACTACTTCTTAGACCTGTCTCCTCCTCCAGAATATTAGATGTACACTTCAGTGTAGAAGCTAGCCTGACAAGGTAAGTCCTCATTTTAAATTTTATTGATGTTACTCAGTTTTCATTCCAGATTGAGTAAGATTTAATGCAGGTCTGGCTTTATTGACCCTAAAGGATTTACACCAAAATGAAACATGATCAACGACTTACCTCTTTCCACCTTCATCCTTCTGTCCCTAAACACATTTCCAAAGGGGGGAAAAAAAAAAGTTCAGACTTTCTTTTTACCATTTACTCTTCACCTTGATTCATTCTCAAGAGGGAATAGGAGGGAGCAGAAGTCCAGCCGCATATTTTCTAATCTTGGCTCTGACAGTAAGTAGCTGTGACTGCTTACCGATACAATAAATTCTTTGTGCCCCATTTTCCGAAGTAGGCATAATACCTACTCCGTGAGAGTGCTGTGAGATTCAGTATTTTGCTTTCCTAGTGCTTTGAACTCACTGCGTGAAGGGTGATAAAAACACCAAGTGTTTTAAGAGTCTTCCAATGGTAGAGCTGAGCAATGTCTAGATACAGCTCAGCAGAAATAGTTGACTGCTAAGTATTCTGGGCATGGGGTTGTAGATCTTGTAAGAAAACTCCTATAATCTCCCCCCAGAGAAACCCATAAGCCTTTTTAATTTCTTTATGAATTTTATTTAAAAATCCTTGCCCTTTACATAAGTCAGGTAAACAAACTCTAAGTATCACTAGTTTGCACTACAAGTTTGGGAAGGGTGAATCTGGAAAGCTACTCTTGGCGCAACTTTCAGTATGTTGTAAGATATACTGTGAAGCATTAGTACTGTATTAAAAACAGAGGAAAAGAAACAAATACCAGCTTATTATTTACATGTTAGCTGGGACTCTGCCCTGGTGAACAACTTTCGGTCTCTCTTGAGTTTACTGAGGGTGTTTTAAAGAACTACTTTATAGAGCAGGTAGTACTGAACAGATCCAGAGCAGCGAGATGACAAAATAACAGGAATGCAGCATAACTGCTCATCAGGCCTGTACTAATTTATCTTCTGAACTGGATAACTCACAGTTCTTGTGCCAATGAAAGGCAGATGACAGCTATTCTTTATCTTTATCTGTGCACCAATAGATGCAGACCTCGCACTTTTAAGATATGAAGTTCCTTAAGGAGCTGGACATGCACAGTATAAGCAGCACAGAAAAATTTTCAGTGGCCCTTTGTGAAAGCACGGGGTATGAGATGCACGCACACACACAAAAAGAGCAGGTGAGTGCTCCATAAGACACTGTAAGAGATGTAAAAGCTGACTTTTAACACGCTAGAACAAACACCAGAGATGACTTAGACTTTAGTCCCAACTCCATCTTGATGGCTTTTCTGAGCTCTGTGCAACAAAGCAATGGCTACTGAGGAAACCGCGGCCTGTGACAACTTCATCAGGAGCTCACCCTGCACTGGAGTTTTAAACAGAAAGAGAAAGCACCTCAGATAATTATGGGAAAGTGAGATTTATGAATAACCAACAGAGAACTTCCTGAAAAAATGCAAATCGCTGTGAATCCCAACCGCAAATACAAGTGGCAGCAAGGGAATTGGCACTTCTACAATATGGTGGGTCACTGAGCCGCCCCGAAAACTGTGCTGCTTTGGAGGCAAAGAGAAGGCCTGAAGTTTTGTTATAGTTCAAGGAAAACGGCTGTAAACAGGAGAGCTGTTCCCATGAAGCGATACGCCATGTATCAGCCCTACGAGCTGTTTAGTGTCTCTGTGATGACCACCAGCAGAAAGATCCACCATTTATTTTGTAAGCATTTCTATTCCGACTACAAACAGCAAGAGCCAACCTCCAGAACAAAGGCAGACCCACTTCCAACCCACAGACCTAAAAACTTCTGCATTTGAGAAATGGCTGGATATGAGCTTTATGGTTCAAGTCCCTCTTCTCAACAACGGCTCTCGAGGTCTCAGTAGCCCAAATTCCACAGACATTATTAAATTTCAAGCATTAGTGCAATATATTTCTGATATTCTGTGGCCTTGTCATTGGATTCAGGTAACAAAAAGAATATAGACACAAATAGTTCCGAATTCCATTGTGCAAGCGTGCAGCATTAGCTTCTGTGGACCAGAACAACAGGAAAAAAAAGTGTCCTTTTATGAAAATTTTCAGATAGTCTCAAAACACTGCAGTGACTCAGATCCTGAATCTCAAAAGAGGTAGTAGACAGGAATCATACCATCTGTTTTATAGACCAGAAACCTGAGGTAGGAGTTTGGGAGACCTTGCCAATGTTAAAGGGCACCAATATTTGACAGGTCTCTATAAATGGCAAAAATGACAGCAAATCTGAAGAACAGTTAAAGGGAGCAGCAACAGCAAGGATGCGTTGTCTGATACTGATACGGAACTTGCTAGGAGTTGAAATACCTATGAGTACATCCTTTCCCGAAGGTCATGTTCCCCCACCCCCAGCCTTCCTCAAAATGCCTCCCAAGCTGAAAGCAAACTTATCTGTCTTATCTCCCAGCAATGAAAGGTGGAAGACAGAATCACATCACCTATAAAAGTTGTAGCAGAGTAAAGACCAAGGTGTTAAAGAGTTGGAAGAACTGCATACATAGTTCTTTTCCAAAATCATCTGAAACTTTTGTTTCAGTATCACACAAAGCAAAACCTCTTAACTCTGCCTAGGCTTTCCACTAAGCTTTCTAATTTTATTTGAACATGGAACTCAAACCAAATTGAGAGGATGCAAAGCAGTAGGGATTTAAACAAAAGGATTTTACCAGATGTCCACTGGTCTAAATTACCTGAGGTTTATAATGCAAAAGCCCAGGCTTGTTGGTACCTTCTCTCTTTTGTATCAAGAAAATAGGAAACTAGACAACAGTCTGTTAGAAAGTGATCACACTGAAGGAAGGCATTTTAGCTGACACCTAGAAATAAAAATTAAAAAAAAAAATAAAGAAACATCTTTCAGAGCAAAGTATTCATACCCAGACTGACCTTAAATTCAGGCTGTTGTCAAACAGCATCCAATTTAGGACCCTGGCTGTGCAGGAAAGGAAATACTTCTGGAGAGGAATGTATTCATTTACAAAAAAGATCCGGAGAATGGGAAGCAGGCAGAACTCAGTTCATTGGAGGTGGTCAAAAAGTGTCAGGCCTAGAAGGAGTTAACAGTACAGCATTCACACAGTTCTGGAAAACAAAACATCAGAAGAGAGACAAAACCAAAGAACAAACTCAAAAAGTGTTCCCACTCAGTGCAGCACTTAAGCATGCACTCACTTTTAAGTATATACTTAAAATGCTAATTAAAATATGTTTAAGTGCTTTCCTGAGTTGAGGCCAAAGAATTCTATCAGATGTTGATGGGAAAAAAAAAAGGCAGTATTCATAGTGTTCTACTTAGTATTGCAATGCAAAATAGGTTATTAAAAGACAAAATGCTGTATGAGGCAGAGGTTGCGTGTTCTTGTAAGAGTACAGTGCAGCTAGCCAGGCATTACTGAATTGCAGGGTTACAAAAGGGAGGCCTTCAAGTGGTGGTGGTGGGGTGATGACACCACACTACACCTGAACCTGGAGTATGAACAGCTTGAGATCATGGAAAGAATGCATTTTAAGTTTCAAGCAATCAAATATTTTAAACATGCACATTTTCAAAAATAAATACAAATATAACATTAAGAGCTTAAGGAAACAATGTCAAACAAGAGAGTATAGCAACAGAAATGGATTTAGGCAAACTAGACACTTAAAAAAAAGGCTATGAAAAAAACTGTATCTAGGCACAGAGGAGGGAGTAACTAGGTTGCAGGTAGGACAAAGTAATGTTATACTAAAAGAATAGCAGATAATATCCCATTATTGCTAAATCTTCATACACACAAACCCACAACATTAGAATATAACCACTATTTTCCTGTGTTTCTAGAGAAAAAAACAGTACTTCTCTTCCACACTTCAGGGAAAGTAGACAAAGCATAAAAAGTTCAGACTAATAATACCAATAACCAAGGTAATTAAGCCTATTAAGATTATTGTTCTTACTTCATTTACGAGCTGCAATCAAAGGTCAGCATTGAGTATTTTAGAGATATCTGGCACTTCTAGGGAATATTAGAAATGCGTAACTATCTGACACTAGTGACCACAGTTTGAAAACTTCAGAAGCCAGCTTAGTGCTGTTTAATTCAGAAAAGACAGGAAGTTGAAAATCAGCTCAAAAGTAAATCTAAAAGCCTGTAGTTGTTACAGAAGGCCTACACATAATACGAATATTCATCTCAAGACGGAGAGCCCTAATAACAAATCAAGCAAAAGGTTTAAAAATGATTTTCAGGAGACAAGCAGACCTTACAAAATGAGCATTCAAACCAATACAGCTGATGGAGAGGAAAATAAATTACAACAGTCAACATATAAGAATGAAATCCAGAGAACTCTGATGGAATTGGAAAAGCAAATAAAAAGAACATAAAACCAAACAAATTCCTGAAGAATGTCTAAAGCAAGTAAACAAAGCATCTGCTGGGAAGAAAAAGTGAAAGGGGACAAGGAGCACTTACAGAAACAGTATGATTATGTTAAATACATCCTCAGTGAAAAAACCTTACACAAATACTTAAATTGATCCCACAGCTATTTTCAAATAAGAGAGATCATGGAAATCTACAGTCATTAAGGTTGGAAAAGACCTCCAGGATCATCTGGTCCAACCATCCGCCTACCACCAGTATCACCCACTAAATCGTGTCCCTAAGTACCAGGCCCAACCTTTTCTTAAACACCTCCAAGGATGAGGAGATGCCAGAATCTATGGGATCAAAAAGATACTGAAGTGGCAAGTTAAAGAGAAACCTGTCAACAGAATTGGAAGGAATACACCTATGAGTCCTCACAAAGTTCACTTTCAGAGTGGATGAACCCCTAAAAAAATCCACTGTAAAGCAGCTGCATCACAACACTTGCACATAAACATGCCCCAGTTCCTTTTCTCACTCTATATACACACCATATTTTTGCCCATTTGCAGGCTTACCCTCTGTAGCATTACTGTTTTTCACAGCACAAAATAAAACTCCCTCAGACATGTTGCTATAATAGACCCATCTGCAACTCCCCTGTTCTTCATCTTTGCTAGATCTTCACAAGATTACCACCTTACACACCAAACGTGTCCGGTGTAATGCTAGTGAGTCACTACAATGTCACAGCACACCCATGCCAAAACACCACAGAGCAAATGAAGCACATCTGCCTCATCTTCAGACGCAGATATCAGACCCCAGGTCTCCAGGAACTGTTTTCCTTCTTCACAACATTGATTTTCATAAGGCTTCATTATGTGTGACCACCCTAAGTTTAAATACATGCCTTGTATTAAAAAGATCACGTGTGTAAGTTTGAGATAGCTGTATTAACCTGTGGGGTTCTGCCATTTGTGTGCACAGGCCATTTCCAGCCACTGCAGCTATCAAATACGATCTGAATAAGAAGTGATTTTTCAGCAATGCCATTTTAGCCACGTTTCAAAAGTAAGAAAACACATTGTGGGCACTACCACTGCTCATGTGTTCCTTTGGGGACATCTTTATAAGCACCCATTATGGAGAAAAAAAAAAAAACTCTAATTTTCATAATGATTTGTAATACCTTTTCCACAGAGAAAATTTGCTGTATGAGGCTGTAGTTTAACATATAGCTTAGGTGTTTTAAGGCAACGTTGCAATGAGAGGAACCATCCTGCCCTCTCCTGTCTCTCATTCTCAGCCCCAAACTGCTGCCCGCCCCATGCAGCAAAATGTCCGTGTGGTCAGGAAGTGAAGTGGACAAAGGACCTGATGCAGGTTAAAACCAGCCACGTGTGATCTGAATCCAGGTCAGTTCCCCAGTCTGCATGGAAGGAGGATGGGACAATACCAGATGTTTGAGGGAGAACAAAAGTTCTGATTACACTTATGGGGGTTGCACTAGATGGTCTTTAAAGGTCTCTTCCAACCCAAACCGTTCTGTGATTCTACGTTAGACTCTTTTCCATTGCTACATTGACGGAAAACACCATTAAATTACATCCTTCTTTCTGGTCCTGGTAGTTCTCCAAATTTGAGATCAGACAGTTGTGACTGAAGAACTGGCTACAGCCCCAGTACACCTCAGCCTACGATGACTGTCTAGCAAGGTGAAGGAAGCTGTCACCTCACAAGTGGTCTGTTTGTTTCATTGCTTTTTAATGGTATTGTCTGGAGGCCCTCATGGTTCTGAATGCTGCAATTGCTCCCAGGGAGATGTAGAGGAGAAAGCCAAAGTGTTGGTAAACAGCCCATGATACACCCAAGGCGAGTCACAGCTGCAACCTCCCTTTCCCCCTCTTCCTGCCAGATCCATCTTTCACAGATTCTTTACTTTTTGTTGAAGAATCTCAGTCATGATTTACTAGCAATTTCCCAGGGAGCTTATTTCTTCATCAAAAATGACAGCAAAACTATCCTGTAGAGCAAAAACATTTTGTGGCAATATGTTTACATGAATGCTTTCCTCTAAAAGGAAAGGATTATATGTATGTACTATTTACATAGATACACTTCCTCTAAAATACCATTTGCTATGCTTCAGCTGGTGACTAATGCACGTGCATGTTCTGCAGCAGCAAGGCACCACATACAAACTTCTCAGAAATAGTCTTAACAAGGATTTAACTATTCTACAGAAGTAGGAAGCAAAAAAAAAATGCATTAAAATTTGACAAAAACCTTGCAGCATTTTGGAATTGCCTGACACATCCTCTGTTAAGACAACCGTCTAGAGTAGCAATGGGTTGTATCTCATATAGATGCGTCTGGTTTTCTATGTTCATTGAAAAAAAGTTGAGGATATCAAGAAACTGACTTCCAGTGAAGTTATTCTGCCACCTACTGTTGCTTTTATGGATATACTAGATATTTTAATGTAAATCCATTTAAAAAAATCCAAATTAAAAAAAAAGAAGGTTACTTCCTTACTGGGAAAAAAAAAATCTAATTATTAACCATAAACCGTTAACATATTACAATCTTGTTCTGTTGTTGACTTCTCAATTGTGCAAATCAAAAGCTGCTTATTGCCAAAGTTTGGGGGCTTGGGGACAAGGGAAAAGCTTGCTTGGTTTAAAAAAAAAAAAAAATTTAAACCTCATAAATCAAAGTATTTTCATTAATCTTTTAAAATTCACATAGGAAAAACTGTCTAACACCCTTTTAAGCTGAAAATTCTGACCCCAAGCACTGCCGGATAACTGTATCAAAACGACAATCTGTTCTAATTTAAATTTTTTTTTAAGAGTTATATTGAAATTCACCAGTCTAAATTCACTGTCTGATCTAGGTAAATGGAAAATATAAGAAGGGGTATTGGAAAGGTAAATCCAATCACATCTTCACTTTTAGCAGTAATGGAGCTGAGGTTTTATGAAGTTTGACAAAGTCCTTTCACTACAAGGCAGTGACAAGAAAGTGGAGGCTCTGCCAGTCTTGTCAGAGGGAACATCGACTCCACAAAGCGAACACCAGTCTGCTCCACTCCTACCCTGTCCTACACGACTCCTCATCTCACCAGGCCAGGAGAGCCATGGGTGGCCTCCATCCAAACAACAGTGGAATAAATGAGCTTAGCTCACACGACCTGAGGGGATCACAACACAAGACAGCACGGTTAACCACTCTTTATATTAGACATATTTGTTTGGCCTTCATTTGGAACGCCACTGAAAGCTTGTTCCACCTTGCTGAGCCTGGCGGCGGCCCACCACCATCTACAATCAACATCCAGTCGTCCGCCATGCCTCTGATACCCTACTGCCCAGTACATGCTAGACAGGCTGCCACCCATCCCTTTTTGCAAAGCAGCACATGCACAGCAGCTTCACACTCTTTCAGATGAGGCCTCCCAGCAACTCCTTTTTTCTTGCCAAGTGCACAGCTTGGCTGTGAAGACGGGAACTTTGCATCCCACCACAGGGCAGGACTCGAGCGGCTCCTCAACCGAAGCAGCTGCAGGAACATCGCGCTGGCTGCAGCGAGCTGCATGTCGCTGCCCGGCCTCCGGCACAGGGCAGAACGAGGAAGGACTTGTTGGCTGGGTTAGAGGAGCTCCTTTATATTTTTTTTTCTTATTGGCTTGATTTCTTTAAATTGGTCTCATTACTGAACCCAGTGAGCAGACCTGCAATATTTATATTTATATGTATCTATCCACTTTTACCCCTATTTGCATCAAATAATTTCTACATGCTAAGTATTATTGCCCCTATATTTTGAAGCAGAAGAGCAAGAGTCATTCAAAGAAAGGCAAAGAAAAACTCTAGCAGAGCTAGATCCTAATACAGATCTTGGCCACTTTCCTTTGTAATCAATACTAAATAAACCTGCAAAAAACTGCATATATGCATAAAAATCAAGTTTAGAAAGAGATGTTTTTAGTAGATCTGGTTTCAGAGAGTTGTGTTTTCTGTACCAAAATGGAAGGTCATCCTGTACAAACTCAATATTTTTTCTGCTTCTGAATTTTGTTATCTTTTGCTGCGTATGTAAATGCAGTTGTTACACTAAGAATTTATGCAGATGTTTTAGTTTTTACGGTAAGCTAATTTCCCTGTCTGTATAATAGATGGAAGCCAACTAGCACTTCTTCCAGCCTGTATTGTTGCATTCTAATGTGCTGAGTTTCCCCCCCCTCCCCGCCCATAAGGTATTTTCCCATAGGAATTCCCATAAAGAATGTTTTTCCTTGCAGTGTCCTCATCTCATAATTCTTGCCCCTTTCAATAAAGGGGATAATAAGGCACTTTTGCTCTGAAACTAGATCATCTATGAAGCAAAGTGCACTACCAGGGCCACACCCTAGCATTCGATAATTTGTTCTGTGACCTGTATTTGATCACACTTGGGACTTCGGCTTTTAAAGGAAACACACCTGGATGGGGGCATTAAATGAGAGGTCAAGCAGATGATATCTCAGAGCTGTATCATTGCTAGACTGCCCCAGTGATTTACAATGTTAACTATCTTGGATTCAATAGTGGCAAAAGTTACACTACAGACTCCTTCCTATAAGGTAAGAACAAAGTCACCCTTGACATAGTACTCATTTCAACTGTATGTTAAAAGATCATCAGAAGCAAGACAAAAGGAAATCCAAACCAACTGTCCATTTCATAGTCCAGTAAAATAATCTGTAACACACTGGGAAGAAAATCACCATTTCCCCACTTTCCTTATGATTTGGCCATAATGGAGCTACCAGCTTCTAAGTCCAGAAAAAAAACTCTTCTCTTAAGATCTTTTATGTACATATACAAGAATGAATAAACTGAGAGATCTTCATGGAGATGGGAGTATGAGAAATGCTAATATACAGTGCATTTGAAAATATATACAGAGAGTATCAAATCTATTGCGTAATTTTTCATATACTGATAAATTACATTATGCTGTATCCTACTACATACTGTCAAGAAATTTATTCCCCCGCTGAACTGCAATGCATCACTGTCACTAAGAATGTGTTTTTAAACAGAATGTACGATACAATGCAGTAACTATGAATGGGAATGCAAAAATCCTTTCGCCAAGTCAAATTTCACGAAAGAAAATGAAGGCATTCTTTTGGAACTTACCTGGAACACACAGATATTGAAAAAAAAAAAAAAAAGAGAGAAAAAGAAAAAAAGGAGTGCTTTAGAGAGTATAAGATGTTGAAATCGTGGTTTTGCATCTCATTGGTATCACGTGCCCTTTCCAGCAGTAATCTTTTACCCTGGGAGACACTGACTCAGAGGGAAGCATGCCTATAACCAAACTGCCAACAACTGCTCCCGAAACATGTGGTGTTACCCACACACACAACCATTGGATTAGGGGGGTTGCCTATCCATTTACTGACCAGCCTCAACCTTACTTAACTCATGAATTGTGACAAAAATCACAGCCTGAGGTGATGTAGCTATGTAACTTACGCATTATGCACCTTTCTTTAAGTGGAGTCATTAAAATAAGAGTAAATGGAGTAACCTAATAATGAATACATCTTGCAGGGCCTGAAAAATGTGAAAACAAACAAACATTTCATAATACATATAAAAAGGCCTTTCAATTAACATCCTGTTTTGAATACATGGCTGATCCACAGCAGCCCCTGGCAACAGTCTGCCAACATCTCAGCACAGCATGCTTAGACACTCCTGGCAGTCCTTCCATCCCTCTACACATCAACAACAAGCCTATTTATTATCCAGCCTGCCTGATCTACAGCGCAACGCAGCCAGAACCTGAAGCTATTTCCTTAAGATTGAATGAGTCAGGACATGAAAATGATTAATCAACATGAAGAGGTTTAAAAGCTGTGAGAAAACTGCTCTAAGTAAAACCTCTGTGAAGCAAAGGTTGCGTTTGGAAAGTTGGGGCTTTCCACAGGCCAACAGTACTAGGATGCTTGTTATTTTTCTCTCAATGTTGCGATGATAGCAGTAGACAGACAGACAGAATGACTCTTGGTCTTTGATACTACATTCAGCTTGAGAGACCTACGGGTACAGCTTTATGACCTTTGGCAGGCAAACAACCTCGCTGTGGTCCAAGCAGAAGGGAAACTGCATCAACGCAATGCCAGGACCAAGCTACCACTCAGTGCCTCTGCTCAGGTTCAAAGTGGAAGCAAAGCAAACCCACATCTACCTGCATAACACTGCTGATACTGACCTGGTATGGAGGAAACCAGCATGCAATTGCAGTGAATGAGAAAGACTCTTCTTGCAATAAAGAGGTGCCTTGCACCAGCCTCCATTGCCTAGCTTAGAAGAAATAAAGGAAGCTGCTGCTACCTCACTTCCACACCTTCTGGAGGTTCAGGTGAAGTAAGGCACAGCTTTGGACAATTACAGAAAGCAAGGATGCTAGTTGCCATTCTAGTTGCTCATCCATGCAAATCATATAGCAGTAGGATACTAATTTTAAAGCATTAATGCTTTAAAAGAAGCCTGGCACTGAAAAGCTGGTAGATTTTAGAGTTAGTTTCTGTATCTTAAACAGCAACGGTGCTATGGAGCATTGTGTTATTTAAAGGGAAAAGAAAGAGGTGAACAAAGTCAACGGTTTTGAGGGCTGACATTCAGCTACTCACTCTACTGGGAAAACGTGGGTGAAACAAAGCAAAACACAGGCACAAGTAAATACAGCTGGAAAGTATTTGCTGTCCCTTAATTAAAAAAGAAAGGTCTCCTTTGCTACAGTAATGTTTGCAGTAGTGAGAGTTCTTACTTACAATCCCCCTTCATTTTATCTGTTGTGTATTTATCTATTTTGCAATATGCATTTGAATGTTGAAAACATTTACATACTTATACACACACCTTATCCACGGCGCTCTGTCCAGTTTTAAACAAAATGTATTGTTTCCAAATGCTGCTATTGCTATAGCCTTAAACAATGAGAGCTTCAGTACAGAGATTAATTATTGAAGGGACAGGGCAAAATAATCTTTTCCATGCTCCCTTATCACAGAGCTGCCAAACTACCTCTGGCTGAATTCATTGTCCGTAAACATCATGTCTTCAAGTGCTGAGTAAATGACGGGGCTTGCAACTTTCACCAAGCTAGTAAGGTCCAAGATCTCCAACTCACATCACATGAATATGAAAGGACAACTAGGTGATAGCAATTTCTGCGTCCCCATCACCTGGCAATAACCAGCGATCTGAACAATTATAGTTTATTGTGTTTTGGCTGAGCAAAGTAAACAGCCACTGATAAGATTAGACTCCTGATTTAAACTTAGGAAAACAAAGCCTTTTCCTTGCCCCCTCTTTCTTTGCTTCTTCCTTGTGTCCTTCACATTGGCTAAACTGAATTACAGTTGTGCTGTTTATTCAGCAAATCTCTTTACAATTGCAATTGAAATTGCCAGGGATCATCATCTTAAACAGATTCAAAATACAGACTCCTATACGCTTTTTTGCAGTCTCCCTCTTTACAGCTCTCAAAAGGTGGAGAAAATGGGGCTTAAAAGCAGATTGGAAGTATCAATGGGTGTCTTAGAGCACACAACTCTTCATCCATAACACTGGTCAATGTGGCCAATCCTAAAGATACCCTTACTCAATGCTCATGAGCTTATCAAGCTGTCGGGGGGGGGTGGGGTGGGGGTGGGAAACAAACAGTAAGAAACCAGTAGTAGTGATTATAGTTAAACTGGGCCTTTATCCTCCTCTTTAACAGCTGACCCTGATGAAAGAGTTTCCTTAGAGACTTTAAGGAAGGCTGAATTTATAACGTAAGAACTCCTGGCAGTTATCATCACCTCAAATTATGAAGTGGTTTTGACTAGTGCAGGGGATCTAGAACCACAAATCCTGCCCTACTTTATTGGCTCCCACCTCCCTCGCAAGCTGTTTCACAGAACCCCAGCAAGCAATTTCTCTTCTTCCAAGATGACCAAGTTTAGCAAAGCACAAGCCCATGTCTTCTCCCTACTAGTGCTTGTATCCATGTACACACACAGGACTTGCATCCTGCACACGGCACAGCGGGGTTCTACGACTCCCTGCAGTCCCTGCCAGACTTACTGTCTGTGAACACGCACAAAAATAAAAAACAAAAAACAGAAGAAGTTGCAAAGTATCTTGCATGCTCTTGCATCTTCTGTTTAGTGTCATGCAGTCCTCCCAGACACAAGTAAGAGGCAGCTTTAGATCGAGATAGATGACCTTCACAAAGACAACACATACAGGAAAAAGCTGCTTGCCAAAAGGCTGATTTCACCTTTTACTGATGGTTTCCTTCCCTCAAAGCAACACAGAAGACTGCTTACAAGCTTGGGTGGATTCAACACCAGTTCTGGGTTTATCAACTGTGAAAATATTCTCTACTGGTTAAATGCAATTTTTATTTTAACTATTCCTATCAGGGAAAGATGTTCCAATTTTTGTGTCTTAAACAGCTCCAGGAGACACCACTCACGTTCCTCTTATTTAGACAAGAAGGTGAGATTCACACAGCAACTGTAATTACCAAAACGCCTTTTCATAAAGCAAGAGCAACTAACAAAACATTCACCATGAAAGCATACCACATGCTCCACTTCTTCCTCTGTAGAGCATGTAAAAGCTTTGTTTTCGAGCCAATACTTTCTGTGATCACCGAGACACAAGCATCCCCAAAGCATTACAAATGATGAAGCTGCCATATAGGCAAGAAGTAAGGACTCGGTACTCTTTGGAAGGGTCCTCTGGATACAAATATGAGGTCAGTGTGAGCTATCACACGCTGAACACAACGTATGTTCCACCTTTTCATAAAGGCATCCTTTCTCGGGATGGGAGCTCAGGAAAGGATCTGCTCTTTCCTTTCATCCTTCCAACACACGATCCTTCACTTACAATAGCTAAGAGAAAATAGTAGAAAATAAGGTTCTTTGGAATAATTTTGTTTGCTTTTTCCTCCTCTTGGCAAGTGTAAGATTAGAAACATATACTCAACTCCACAAAACTCAACTGCAAAACTTGGGGTGTCTGAAATACATAAAGTTTATAATGCACCAGTTTTGTGTTAACTCTGCTTCTTTAAGTTTTACAGATGTGAGGCAAAAATACTAACCTCTTGCCAGACAGCATGATTTTAAAAGACCAAAAGCATAGACTTTGACCGTGTGTTAAGGCTCACTGAATTCAAAGTCTGAGTCTTCCTGGATCAGCATAGCAGTTTACTTCAAAAGACCTCATCTAGCATATTAAACTTTCCATTTTAACTTGGTTTACTGTCAGCCTTACTGCAGGCATGTCATTCAGCTTGGACAAAAGCACAGTGGGCAGCTGCACTTTGATGAACTTGTATTTATTTTCAGTCAGTTCACCTTGGTACATTATCATTAATAAAGCAACATTCGTGTGGCATACTGTCAAGGTGCATTGCTCAAAACAACCTTTTCAATATAGTTTTTATACAGCAACAGAAATAGATTTCTTGACTTGAGGCCTAAAATGTTGTGGTTTTTTTTGGGGGGGAGTGGAGGGTAGGGAGGGAGGAGGGACACCTCGTGGGGATTTTTGTTTTCTAGAACTCAGCTTGGGACAAAATTATAATGCAATGTTTCTCTAGGAAAAGGGCTGATTAACTGTAACCAAAACCAAGCCCTATTTATGCAAACTCAGATGGGACACTGAAATGCCATACCTCCGACTATAAGCAGTTGCCACAGTCGTCATGGGAGTATTTCCCCACTCCCCCCTGCACCACGAGGAGATGCTGACTAAGCCAGGAGAGGAGGGGGCGCCTTACCCTGAGCTCAACAGAACACGGCAGGCAGACAGACAGACGGATCTGCTGTAGTAAATCTTAAGTTCCTTAGGCTTTGCCATCTGGCAAGTGAGCTGTGGCTCATGTGAAATGAGTGGGTGGTCATGGTCCAGTTTGTACTAGACATTTTTCAGGATCACGGAAAAACAAAGCAAAACATTGCAATTGGCACCAAGCACTGCTCTTGTTAGCAGCTTTCAGCAGGCCAAGGACCAAACAAAACTGAATGCTCCAAAGCTCTCCCTCCCACAGAACTGGTCGCAATTTCAGTGCAAGATAAAAGTGAGCCCATGTACGAGGGAAGTTTGCAGTGCCTCTGCTCTGTCATTCTTGTTGGGGTAATGAAAGCAGAAATTTTAGCCCTTAGGACAACCAGTGACAGATCTTCTCCACTCTGATAGTTTCCTTGACTACGAATATCAACTTTGGAGCCATGAAGAGCATGTGACATATACAGCTCTGATCTCTTTTTACACAGGTAGAACTGATCCTAAAGTCTCCTTTTGACATTATATAAGGTTATCTGTAAAAGTGTAATTTTCTTCTCTTAGCGCAACAGGCTCAGCAGGGGGATGGATAAACAACCACGTGCATGACCCAAGCTGTGGCACTGTTGCTGGGTTTAAATTTGTTTTAATAAAAGCTGTGGAAAGTAAAATCTCTTTTATAAAACCTTATTTATAGATGAACAACAATGCTTAACAGCAGGTTTTCTACATTAGGGAATTATGTTTCAAAGGTTATCCTTCTGAAAGAGAGCCAAATACTACAGCATTTAAGTTCAGCTTCAAATTTAATACAATGCAGACTTTTCAAGCACAAATACCTTTAAAGGAAACCATATGGTAAAGGCAGACTTGCTTTTCCTTAACAACTTGGAATGCTTTCATTCTGAACTTAAATGTAAAAAGGGTTCAAGACTGGGTATGTAGAATGTTCCTTCTATTTCAAAGGAGAACGTTCATTGAGTATACGGCTGGAGTGTGAAGTGCCACCACTAAATAGTTTTAATTTGATATACCAACTCAGTGAGCAACTTTAAATCATACTTAGCAATGGTTTAACAACAAAAGCAAAGCCTAACTCCTGTTTGGTCAAATAGCATAAAAGCGGCTACAGAAAGGCAAACTGGACTACACTTTGTTTCCAGCATCAGGGAATGAATACTGAAATAAAATGCACACACACACTTAAAAGATTTGCTACGTATCTTATAATTTGAAACAATGGATTTAAAGAAATAATCTTGCAAGTTTTCAACAGCTTTTCTTTCACAAACCAAAACTTCTGTGAGAATGACGCTTTATCCAGACAAAAATACTGACTAAATGTATAAGATTAATAAAGAAAAGAGTATACAGTTAATGAGGAAAGAAAAAAATATTTTTTTTCTCAGATCTCTTCACCATTAGATAGTATTTATAATGACTGCGGAATAAACATTTTCAGACCAAAGTTAGGATTTTGTTTATGGTACCTCTCCATTTGCCAGTTTTCAGTGACATATACCTGGCTTTTCAGGATCCTTGGGGGCGCCTGTAATACCAGCAAAAAAAAAGTTACATTTTCAGACTAGCTGACTGCAAATATTTGACACAGAAGGTCATACAGTAGATGTGTATGGGAGGTCTTGGTTTTTGTGACCACTTTTCAGTATATAACCATCAACTTAAAATTATTACAGTAAATGTGCGTTGAAGATTTCCACATATTGTAAGCAAGGAGAGTTGGTAACATCAAAAAAGTTGAATCTACACAGAAACATCATGGACGAGGACACGATTGACAGTATCTCTTAATGCAAAATCAGCAAAGGCAAGCATGCATTATGGTACGATTACTGTGGTTTGCTCAGCTATACTTTCTTTTTTTTAGGCACAGCTGTATACGGTCTTGAATAAACAGGAAACCTCTTTCATCTGTCAGATGATGTGTATCGATGGTGAAGCCTTTCAGAGGACATACCATATTCTAGGTGCTTAAAGGATGTTGACATTTTAAACAATCCATCTTCTTAACCTATGCTAATCTAGCACTAGGAGACAACTGGAATCCCTGGCAAAGCTGCCTGAAACCTGCCTAGGCCTGAGCAGCAGCAAGACGACCCCAACATACTTACTTTCCCCGAGTCCTTTTTTAGGAATGAGCTTCCCAAACAAAACCAAGGAACAACAAATACAACAGGCACACAACACTAAGCACATTGTAAAGCTGCATCATCACTGCAATTTGACGACCGCAGAGCAAGCAGCCACCCTATGCCAGTTTCACTCTAGCAGCAGCTGAGCAGGCAGGGAGCAGAGGCTCGAGGGCACGCTGCTCAGGCTTGCTGGGAACACCAGGTACTTGCTGGGGTTGCTGGTTCAGGTATGCCTACGCATGCTGCAATCCTGCCTGGAGCGCTGTTGTTGACATACCGTAAATGGTCTAATCAGGAAATCAATCTCTTATGGTCACCTATTTCAAAAGCAGCAGTTTTTCCTTTGAAGCTAATAATTCCAAAGGAGAGATGAAATTAGAGGGTCGGGGAAAATATATTACTAAGATAGTATTACTGAGAGATAATATATTTATCTGAAATCAATAACGAAGAAACCAACACTCACATTTCCACAAGGTTTTTTCCTACATACCAAAAGTTTCTGCAAATCTCACTGGACAAGATTAGAAGATTCTGCAACTGATTGGTCAACCAGAAGCCAAAATATTTTAAAGCAACTAAATAATAATGGAGTAATAATATAGCTTTTTTGAAATCCTCTGATGAAGCTGGTACACAATTTTTAACCTGCAGGTAAAGCAGGAATACGGCACAATTATCACAAAACTAAAGAAGAAAAAATGTGGTTTTGAAAAAAAGCAAAAATAAAAATAAAGGAAAACAACAACAAAAAATACAAGCCCAAGCCGCTGAACCTCTTGCTAATTTATACATCCAGCAATGCTCCGTGAAAGAAGGATAAAGGAAGATCACTGAAGCTATTCTCTGCTTTCTACCCTGTTCTGTGGGGCTTGCTTTTCCCTTAAGGCACGTATGCATAAATTAAGTATGGGTATACCTCAACTTTAAGAAACACACCACAGTGTGTTTCAATCAATGGTTATTCCAAATTCCACTTAAGTCCAAGATAATAATTTCAAAAGCACTTTCTCTCCAGCTGCTGCCAAATTGTTTTAATATCAAAAATTGCTCATTCAGTGGTTAAGGAAACAGTTTTGGATTATAATGCCCAGCAGGCAAAGAGCTGATATACTGGGATCTTGATTTCTGCAGCTCTTTCATCCCAAAACATGAAACTACACAAACCTAGTTCCAAAGCCTTCCTATAGGCTGGGTTTCCACTCACATTTTACATGGGTGTTAGGAGACACTGATGCCAAAGAGAAGACTTCCATTTCAGCCTGTATAGATCAACACTGCTGTTGCCTGGAAGGTAGAGGGATGCAGAAAGAGAGAGTACATGGCCAGCTGGTCAGGAGGATGTCACTGATTTTCACAGTAATGCTGTCCTCTTAAAGATATTATGGAATTACAACCTCAAGCACAGTGTGCAATGAATTGATGTTTAAATATTTGTAACACCTGTATGTTACAGGATGAACCCTGTACGTAAACCTAAGTTTTCTAGTGTCTTTGAAGTGTAGCCACACCTGGGGTTGGTAAAATGCCCCTTTCAGCAGCATGCACGTTATCCAACTGTTCATCACAGAAGGACAAAAGTCATAAAATTTATAGCAAGGACAATATAGGTAAGCAAATAAATTTTCTGAAAGCCTAAAAGAAATATGTTAATTACAGCAACTAGCCTGGGATACCTGGCAACTAGCCTTGGCTTCATACTTCATTCAGGATTCTCCAAAATCATGTTCCAAAAACCTACTGTCCCACTATGATACGGATATCCTACTGAGGTTTCTGTGAAGACCAGGCTGCTCTTCCAAACTCTGTCCTAGCCCCATTCTCCCTATCCTAGCCTGTGTGACAAACTCATAACCTGGTACAGGCAATGCAGGTAGATCAGACCAACTGTACTACAAAAGCAGTTCCTTTTAAAGCAGGCTGCACACCGTGATCTATTTGGTTCAGAAAATAAAATAAAATAAAAAAAATAGGGACATGAAAAAGTTCCAAAATAGGGGAAAAACGGTCAGTTTTAATGACCGAAGAGATTAAGGAGAGGCTTAAAGAAGCAACTGTGCACAGATTCTTTAAATAACGACACGAAGCACTGTAGGAGGCAGATTAGACAGTATGTATGTAAAAAACCACTGTATCAACAGTAAAATTACTTATTCTACAATGATTTGTACTTTGGAAGGATATTATTTCCTTGTTTATACTTACCTCAGAGAAAGCTGCCTAAGACCAAAATGCATTCTGTTTGCCTGAGTGAACTTTACCAGATGACTACTTTTCTTAACCTCACAGTAATAGAGGTACCAAGGTGAAGGAAAGCACTGAAGAAAAACAAATAGGGGAGGAAGACCAGCAGATGTTCGGAGCACTGGAATACTCATCCCTACTGCAGAAGGACAAAAGTTAACACTGCCAGGATTTCAATTTGTGGTTCCAGAAAAACAGAGAGTTTAAAATGCTATGTTATGGACCACAAAAGCATTCTGTCCACACCACAGTATACTGGACATGTTGACATACCCTTCTTAACAGCAAATTACATCAAGCTATAATAAAAAGCCTGATTGGAATTTTGGAAGCTAATAGGGAGAAGAAATATTTACTAGCAGTTGAAATGTTTTCCTTTTTGCTTTTTATTCCCAATTTCTGTGAGAATACTAATGAAAAAATATTGATCAGAAGCCTATCAGAAGCAACTGCCTGCATTAGGTGGACCCAAACTCAACTTTTGCTTCAAAAAGAAAATGTCCACCTAGTCAAACCATGACTTAGCTTGAAATCCAGATTCTGTATGCGCTTATGTTCATCTTTGGCCCCGCAGAGCAAAAAAAAAAAAAAAAAAAATACACAGGGAAAGTTTTTAGTGCTAAAGACTAAGCAAACCAAATCCTGACTCTGTAAACGCTGTCAGGACAGTACTCCTCTTGCCCAAGCACCAGCTTTTATATATATGTAACCACAAAAGTTTCCAGTTGCAGAGAATACCACTCTGAGAGCAGGATGTGGGACTGCTGTTCCTAATGGATAAGAATCAGACTCCTCATGGTTCTCTCTCAGGTCCCAAGGACCTTGCTCCATGCCTGTAACAGACCCTGCTCCCGTCACGCTACTTATGAGAGACCTGTGTCCAGATCTGCAGGCCACCATTATTATTTGCATTAATTTACTGCCCCCAAACTCCAGTCACATATGAAGATTGCTCTATCCATTGTGTACTGTACAACCCCAAACACACTGACACCACGCTCAACCTGCCTATCTCCTGCTCCAAAAAACCTTCAGCAAACTACACAGATCACTGCAATGCCACTGGGCCTACTGCATGCAGCAAACACAGGAGTCTCTCTTCTCTTGGTATCACTCAACTGTGGATGCCAGCACCTGTCACAGGACATCCAGCCTCTATACGAAATGCCGACTTCAGTCAGACCAATGGTTTATCTAAACCAGTATGCTGTTCCCAGTAGTGCGAACAGGAGAGCACGTAGGACCTTAGAATGCGGCTGAGCTACTTGCTTTGAGCTTCCTCAGCAGCTATGCTCACCAAGTTCGGGATGTCAGAGGGCACACCTCTAGCTATTCCCTTCAGAGTCTGTTTATGGTTATGTGATCACAAATTTGCCTAACCCCGTTTGCACCAATTCATTTCTGGGTGGCTTCTCCTGAGGCATTTTTCATTTTCAATACTGGAAAGAAAAATCTGATTTTAAAATTCTTCTGACAGTTGCTTCTGGAATGAACAGAACCACACTCCTCAGCCACCAATGACACGGGTATTCCTCTAGCTGCAGACTCACCTACTTGCAGATTTGCAAGCTACTCTTGGGTAAGACATCATTTGTCCAGCTCTTCAGCTTAACAGAGATTTTCACATAGAAGCTTCATCTATAATAAGGTACAGGAGCTACTAAACATCGGATTTAAGCATGCTCCCTGAGAGACTGAGGTTCTTACAGATATGGATGCCAAGATGAACATACCAAAGCCAGAAAAGCTGGTATGGGACAAGTCAGCACTAAGGTTCTTACTGTAATGTGGCTTTGGTACTTGTTTAATTCAATAAAAGCAGAAGTGGATCTACATACAAAGTGCTATTATTTCCAGAGTAGAAACAGAACCCCAAAACACAACGTAGAGACACAGGCTTGAATACATTTTTTTGTATTTTGAACATTGTATATTGAATTTTACTGTTTCTATATCACTGACAAGACTATGGACACCACACTATGCAGCAATAATAGGGGGTCTGGAGTCCCATAAGTCATCCTGGTGAATCCATGTTTGATATGCCCAGCTAATACACGCTCACATATTTGCACATCTACCTTTTCAAGCTAGGCCTGTTATGCATCAGCCTTGGGTCCATACGTATTGTGACAATGAGGAGCTACATAAATGCCACCCAGCCTACCAAGTAATCAACCATTCATTCCTTTAGAGTAATAAAGTACTACTACCCCGGTAGATAGGGACCAAAATATGGGGAGAAAAAGGCTCATTCACCTCTCTTAACTAGTTAAAAGAATGGTGCAGACTTGGGATCCTTTCCTTCTCAGGAATTTCTCCTTTAGAATCGGGGAGAAATAACTGCCGGGGAGCCTTATTTCTTGGGGGGGAACAGAGAAATTGGGGGCTAACACGTATGCATGTGCTGCACAGTGTATGCAAAGTTGAACAGAAAAAGGACATGCCACATAGATCTCAAGCTGGCAGGTAAATCAGCCACAGATAAAATAAACTGTGTGTGATGCCATGGTCTGTAGGCACAGATTCAGTGCCCTGCTCTAACTTCTAAATAGATTAAAGAAAGGGCCCATAGCTTAATGTTGCTCCAAGACACACAGAGTTTCTCTAAAGCCTTGCATGAGGGCAAACGTTTACTGATTCATATCACCTAGGATACAAAACTGCCTTCAGTTGGTAAAGTACTCCAGCTGCTACCAAGCTGGGATGTATATGAAATGGCAGACTACAGGTGAAGCTTGTATAGTCCTAACATAATACCCTGATTCATCCAGTCTCTTTCCATTGGTCTTGACAAACACACCAGAGACTACAACAGAAAGATGCTGGTTAATGTCTACACTGCTCAAAGCCTCAATGACATTGCTCATTTTCTCAGGCTCACCCACACTAACAGTAAATATCAGTTTCATGGACAAGGAAAGTGCCACAGAAGAAATCATTAAAAAGAACTAGAACGATTACCACTTTGTGACTCAAACCCCGGAGCCTGAAATTTGAGTAGACTTCATTTTACTTTCTTTAATGAATTCCTCTGCTTCTGTCATGCAGCTAATTCGACACATTTCCTCCTGCTCTGATTATTAAAAAGGAAAACCAGCTAGTATAAACATCAAAGAGCTGGCATTACTGCCTTCTGGGACACCAGTGTATTTTCCAAAGCTACAGATAAAAAAAAAAAAAGTGAACTTCCTGATCCCTTTACAGAAGGGTGTACAAAACCTCACCTAATGTGATCACTACCCAAAAGGCCACATTTATATGCAATGAAATTTGGAGAGCTGAGGCTTAGTGAGACAGGATTGCAACCATGGCAGGAGAGAAGTACAAAAGATCCAAACCACCCTGCACGGGGGCACAGCCCTGCCTCTGCATTGAAAACAGCAGCTCAATGCTTCTTCCTTTATCTTCCAGCCCTTTGCAACCGTAACTCCACAGGCACGCATATTATAAATTCACTATACTTCATTTTAATTCATGCTACTTCAAATAACAATAAAGGTGTTAAATCACCTTCACCTTTGTTTCTGGTCCAGCACAGACTGCAATGAGACCAACGGTCTCCTGGTAACTTTGAATCTTGCTGAGTTACGTCAAGAGAATATTTGTGAACTACTCTACTATTCATTTTACTTGTCAACTTCCTCACAGGTAAAAGCAAAGACAATATTATTAATATGAACTGTATTAATTGATCCTGTTTTACAGGAGTTTGACAAAACCAGAAACACTTTCCTAACCGTTTATTCCTACTTAAATCCCTCAAAAAGACTCAACTATGCTGGCAATTAAAATCTTAGCTACTGTATTGCAAAAGTTTTCCTAGGTCAGCACAACAAAAATTAGTGTGTGACTCCCGCTGACTTCAGGGGCCAACAGATCAGACCTTAAATTCCTTTCCTTCCAAAACACTAAAATTTCCTGCTATCAAGCAAAAGAAGGTAGCTCTAGCCACAGGACAAACTTCCTGTGAGATGTAATTGGATTACATCAATTTCTACAGTGCCAGAACCCCCAGACTTGCATCTCTCTTTTCTAAGGGTGACAGACCACAAACAAGCGAAAAAAGAGAGCCAGCAGCCCTCTAGCTTGAGAGTTGAACAAAACCAGAGGCTCCAACACCCTCACCATGGGTACCCCCTACATGTACACCCAGATCTCTGTAACCTCTCAGACCAACAGTCTCCAACAACACTGAAGCAGCCCGTGTGTCCCAGGCATCCACCTCCAGCTGGGCACAACCATGTCTGCCTGCATGGCTCTGACCCAAGCTCACTGAAACCCTTTCTGCAGGCTAGGTTGGGCTCTGCAGTCCCTGAGCTCCCAGGTGCCACCTCAGCCACTACCGCTGCAGGAAGATGTTCCAGAAACTCATGCCAGGGACAAGCTGGTTAAGAATTTGCAGCTGAAAAATTGTAACAGCTTTAACCCCAGGGTGTAGTATTTCAAAATGATTTTGTTGTATACCTTGCGCTTGCACTGACAGACACTGCTGGCTTGGGTAACGAGCACAGCTTTGCCCAACCGATGACTGACCTGAGCAGAAGGCGTTTCAGTTGAAATTTAACTTCTGTACACAAGCCACGGCACACTGCTGGAAAACCGGTGATGTTGCAAGTGTGGGAAAGCCCCATGCCATTGGCTCATGTGAAAGTCAGTCTATGGTCCAGAACCTAGAAACAACAACATTATCTAGCCAACGGCAAACGGCAGGCAGATATTGCTCAAGTGTTCTCAGGGCTTCGGAGCCAAAGACTGAAGTTACACAATCAAGATCACTTCTCTACCCCGCCCTACTGGGCAAATGCTTGCAAGTTTTCATCTGGAAGAAAAAAAAAATAAATCAATATTTTCTTAGCTACACCCCTGAAGTTTCACTCCACACTTAACAGGAGAAACTAAACAAGGAAACGTGGATTGCCATTTTCATTGGCATGAGACTTAGGACTTCAGTCATTCTGTCGGCCACATCCAACAAAACCAGGAAAACGAAGGTGGATTAAAATAACTATCATTTACAACTTCATTAGCCGTGCACAGAGAGGCCTACAGGAATACCTAGCCTACTTTCCTACCAATAAAGCACTGTCTTTCTCTGCAGTATATTTTCCAGTATATCAATCTAGGGTGGTTTTAAAAATTCCAAGTACAGGAACTTTTGCCAGCTCCAAGGAAAATTTACCACATCCTTTCACTGGTACTTGGATCTTCAGCCAGTTACAGTCACACATACGGAACTAAGCCAGAAGTTTTATGCAATGTATGTTTCATCCAATAAAAATTATTTCTACATCTAACGCCATAAAGCTATTTGAAAAGTGTAAGTTAAAAGAGAATGCATATTCAAGGCAAATTATTTCCATGCACAAATATCTTTCTAAGAATCTCCACGTCAGTCTTCACTGTCTTCAGTACATATTTCCTGATTTCCTTCTTAAGGTAGCCGTAAGTCTTGTTTCAGAGACTGTGAACCTACAGGCAGACTGACCACTTTCATTACTGAAGACTATACAGAAAATGTAGAGCAAAGCTAAGAACAGGGCTAAACCTGCATGGTACTTAATCTACTGATTAGACTGTGGATTTTCAAGCTCAAAGGTCACAAACAGCTTTCAAGGGGCGATGACAATCCTTTCTTTATGATATGCCAAGTATTGAGCCAAAACTTTACTACCTTTTTTAAAAAGAACACCACCATATGGAAAAATCTGAGAAAATGATTTTATTAAATCATATCTGGAGGAAGTGGTGAATAGCTCTAAGAAATTTCAGACGAAGATCAAGTGAACCATTGTTAATTTAAGTAAAAACTGTACTTGAAAAACATTACATTGGTATTGTTTTCATGCTTGGAAATGCTTCTTAAAACAAGAAATTTTTGCCACTGGCCTTACTTTTTTAGTGGAAGCTTCTTTAAGAGGGAAAAGAAAGAAGGCTTGGAAATGCTCATGGAAGTGAAATACCTGCCTCTCTCTTCATTGTCACCAATTTAGAAAAATGTTATGAGAAAAAGGCAGACTTTTATTTTAGAAGTTCCATCTATGATGACTTTTGACTCAACATAACTGTACAGCAATACAGAATTAAGTGGATTATAAAGACTACAACTAAAAAGTACTGAGTCACCTTTAAGTCTGAGTTTAGCCCTTAGCTTACCAATATTCTGCTTTTTTGTCCACACCTAAACAGTGTTTTACTTTCAAAAATTGAATTTTACTTCTTTCTTAAAAGGTTTGCTGACTCCAGTCCAGCTAGGATGATCCTCCTCCCCACCCAGTAACCAAGGATGCAGTGGAAGTCAGAGCATGTCTTCAAGGACAGAATTTTGTTTCAAAGTTCCCAGTCTTTGCCACAAATGTTTTACCAGATCTAGCTACAGCGAAAACAACTCAATAGATATAAATATCACCACACATTTGCAGACACTGGGCAGAACCAACAAATCTTTCTTTCTGGATAGCAGCCAGTGGGAGATTCAAAGACTGTAAGGCTTTGCAAGAGGAAACAATTCAGCCTCCTGTAACAAATGTGCTGTCCCTAAAGAATGGTGTCATGGAAAGCAGAACACAGAGGAACAGGATTTTAAAAACTACATGCTGCACGGCCAACCAGCTTTCCAAACAACCCCTTATGAGTAATTTTATACTGGGCAGATATTAAATGTATAAAATTAAAATAAATCCTTTCTTTGCATTTTCTGGTGTGCTTCTCAGAATTTAAAAGCTACTTCTCAGGAAAGATAGCTAATTCTTTCTTTCTTGAATCTAGCTGTACCTTACAACTGCTGTTCTACCAGAAAACCAAATGGTAAGTGTGACATGAAAAGGCTCCAGAGCTTTTTTTACTTGATGATTCCAGCCTAACCCACTCGGGTGGCCTTCCTAAATAGTACTAGCCTGCAATTCTGCAGGGAGTCACATCTCCGACATCACACCAATAATAGAACAATTTTTCACTAATAACTTAAAAATTAATTCATGAGTAGGCGCACAGTTTAGCTTTATTCTTTTCTTTAAGTTGTACAAGTCCTCCTGAAAGAATCTACAAGAAAATGTATTTCTGTAAGTAAACCAGCACATTAAATATGTCCCTTAATCCCTTACACGGGGCACATGGCAATAACTGATCTTAGCAACTGATAAAGAGAATTATTGTTTCTAATTAAGTTCCTATCCATGTCATAACCATAAGTATCAGTTAAACCTTTACTCACCTATTTCCCACATTATCATCGGCATCCTTCCAGCTGAAGAGGTTCACTGCTGGCACATGCATTCACAAAACACCGTAAAGGAGCATTTCAAACAATTCACAGCCACAGAACAAACAGAAATGCCACTCAGCCCATGTCTTCTCATACAGGACAGTTAGTACAGGCACAAGCAAACACATCAAATCTATTCACTAGCAAAACATGCTCATCCACTGATCCTCATGTACAAAAACACCAACAGACCCAGTTCCACAGTCCTGAGGAGAGTTTTGTATGCTGAAGACTTTCATTACACACAAATGGGGTTGCTTATGGAGAGTACCCACAGGTGGTTCTAACACCTGAATAAGGCACTAGGGAAGTAGAAGAATGAGGCCCAAAATACACTAAAAATTAACAGGTGAGGAAGAACTAATTAATCTCCCATGAACAGCTATTTAGCTGTGCAAGTTTGCAGCTGAGCTGAAATGGGTCCTCTAGATAAAAGTGAACTTCATTGTTTTCTACTTCAACTTCCACTTCATGCAAGAACTTCAAATAAACTAAATAAATAAATACCTCCCCCCCAAAAAATAGTCAAAAAGTATTGTTCTAACATTCCCCTCCATAATACAAACATCTGTTTTCAGTCTTGTTTCTATTCGCACATTGTATACACAATGAGGGCATTTGTGTCACTGAGTGAGCAAGAGCACTCAAATCAAACTACATAGTAACCCTCAAAATGACGAGGGTTTCTATTCCTTGTGTAAGGCAGAGACATGTCTAGCTAACTCAACACATACATCTTCGTTACAGACAGCAAAAGAACAGTTTATTTGCAAATATTACCTCCCCCCTGTATGAAAACTCTACCACCTTAAGCCAAGCAAGGCTGAACACATGGACTGCATTAAAGAGATGTGCTATTTGAGAAGCAAAACAGACAGAATTTCACCTCTCAGCCTGTTCCAGCCCCCTGCTCCCACTGCTCTCTTATTTAACAAACTAAACATCCACTACGATGTTCTTTAAATGTTCATCACGATGATTTCTTTCCCAAAAGTGCAAGGTAAAGCCAGATCTTTTATTTATACACATAAAGCTTTTATCTTTATTATCTCCAACAGGCTTGATTTGATTATAGGAGAGGCAATGAAAACTTTTTATACCTCGCATAACTGTACTTCAGTGCAGACTCCCTGTCCAGAAACATCCACTCCACACTGCAAATAACTTGTGGCCATCGGGCTGTGTCAGGGAACATTAGGCAGCTTCTGCACCAGCACTTACCACAGCTGCTTGGCTGCCTGGCACTGTTTTCTCTCTGCTCTCCCTGCTGAACAGAAAGATATGCTTATAAAAAGGTACCTTCTACCCTGATGTGTTTAAATTCTACCTCATTGCTCCTTGCTGTTCTTCTACTGCAGAGAGCAACACATGAGCAACAATATGGTTACAGGTCTTGTGAAAATTTCTTTTACAGTTTCAGGCTAAGAAATGTCTTACACTTAAACATGTATAAGGAGTACCTCCTAGACATCATCTAATACAGCCGGTGTATAAGATTATCTCCAAATGGATGCTGCCTACTGGGGAAAAAATGTAACTTATAAACTGGAAAGCACATTTTGGTGCATGACATGAATAAAACACAATAAAACACGAGACAATTATTAGCAAAAGCATTTAATACCTTAATGATATTATCATTTGATCTTCAGATATCACAAATATAAAAGTAGTATAAGAACCTATATAAAGCACAAGAGCGTAATAAGGTAGCTGTTCCAAACACCTGAGGAAGTTTATGGATGTAGCTCCAATGGCAACTAATGCTTTGATCCCAGAGTTATTTTCTGAATTGAAAGTTTCTTGCTCATTCTTCCAAACTACCATAATGATATAACCATAGTTTTATTGCCATGGTTAACACAGTGCAGAGCTACTCAATATATTCATGTTATACGACAACATATCCTTCATTAGAGCTTGTCACCACTGTCTAGACTGTATCTTAGAGGTCCTAGATATGTTTTGGATTGGTCACAAAATGGATGAATGTACAAAATGAGGGAAAGGAGAGGACAGCACCATCCCCAGAAACTGTACGCTCAGGAAAGCTACCTAAAGAAAACAAAGCTGTTTAAGTTAACTATTCTTTCCTTTCAGAGATGCCATCAAAACTTAGGACACAGTATCACAAACTTGTAGAAGAAAACAAAAAGCTGGAAGCTACTAAGAAGGTAGCAATGAATTTCTTAAGTTATTTTCTTTGCTGCCAGAACACAAAACTAAACTGCTAAAATCCAAAATATACACACCTTGTGAAGGCGAAACAGCCTAGCAAGAATTACTGTAATTCGAAGTATCAGATGAGACAGCTCTCTTTTCTGCTTTAAAAGCAAGCAAGCTCTCATTCACACCTAAATGGGTGACAGTAAGGGAAGGTTTTAACAGCTTTTTCACCAGTAAGTTTTATAATTGAGCAAATTATGGGTTTGATCATAAATGCAAGAAAATAACAATCATGAAAGAATTTCTTTGCTTCCAGCATCTCTCCTCCTTCTGAAGTATTAATTTTGACTACTGCCAGAAACTGTGTGCTGGCTTTATCAGACTGACTACATCACGGCTTACATTAATTTCAGGACAGAGAATTTCAGCAAGTACGAAAAGCACCGCTCTTGGGTATTTCTTGAAGGATCACTTTAAGAACCTTCTTCAATTCAAATGTATTGTTGGGGCAGGGAGGGGTGTCACATAAATGCAGCCTAACCCTGCCAGCGTAACATGTATTTTTTTTTTTTTTTTCAGTATTTGAACTCCTTGAAACTGAGTATTTTCTCTGCACCAATCAATGCAAAAAACAGCTTCAGGATTAAAACCACGGTCAAGCACTGCCTACGTGCCACGAGAGAAAAGCAACATGGCCACCAGATCAAGATTGGAAAGATTACACACATGAAAGCAGTTAGAGTGGTTAATCTGCTACTACACCTACAGTAACTGGGTGTAGCAGCACCCTTTTTAACAATGTCAAGGTTGTATTCATTTAGCCATCTGAGACACGTGAAAAGACAAACAGTTTCTGGCACTGTAATCTACTTCAGTCTATTTAGAGCACGTGGCTATCTCAGCAATGATTCAGAGCAGGAGAAGGTTGAGGTCACTCCTCGGCCAGACTGTGACGACTTAGGACAAAAATATTTTAACTCCCTGTGGGTTGGGTTAGTTTTGTTTTCAAGCATGCTGCTGGCAGGCAGAAAGCAGCCATTTCTTTAGTTGCAGTAGAGAAGAATGTGATTTCTAACCTTAACAGACCTTCCTCTACCGCAGACAATTACTCAGAAATGCACAGCACAGCAGATTCAGCTGGACCTGTAATAGTAATAAGGCGATCCTCTGAAAAAAGCTCAGCTTCTGGTGGCTCAAGGTATTTTTAATTACTATTTCAATTAAAGGAGATCCTTTGCTATCTACTTATTCATAGGTGTTTCTAAAAATTATTCTGGATAAAAGCAATTTTAATTTTCATATTTCCTCGCAAGGAGGCATGCAAGACAAACAACTACAAAGGAAGCTGCCACCTGCACAACCACACCACGTGCTCACCTTGCCTACACGTGGGAGTGGAAAGCAATGAAAAAGCAGTAAAGTTTGTGATCTTCTCCAAAGGTTTATTAATATCAAATCAATATTTCTTCACTAGGAAGAAATGTGCATTTTATGTGCATAAACTGGGAAGTACACAGTGAAGCTGTGGATGCCCCATCCCTGGAGGTGCTCAAGGCCAGGCTAGATGGGGCTTTGGGCAACCTGGTCTGGCGGGAGGTGTCCCTGCCCATGGCAGGGGGTTGGAACTGGGTGATCTTTAAGGTCCCTTCCAACCCAGCTGAGACAGCTGAGAGGTTGTGAGCAGTTCACACAATTCTGAAGCACAGCTTTCTCCCATTCTACTAATTATTATTATTATAATATATATATATATTTTTACTAAACTGTAGTCAGGGATATCAATAGCTCTTTTTCTACTAAAAAGAAAATGAAAGCTTTCCTCAGTATTGCCTTTCTGTGTTTATACTGTTTATCTGATGCTGCCAGCACATATTATGTGCACTGCTGAACAGCTGCCTTTTGTATGCCAGCCACCCTGAGAGAAAAAAAGGAAACGGTCTCAAAGCATGCTTTGGTTTCCTCACGATGTAGTGGCCTACAGACATGAAAACCATTAATGATTTTCAGAGTAGTATGTTATGTCTATTTCTATGATTTTAAACAAATGTAAGTCCATAGAAATAGTCGGGTAACAAAGCTGAAGCCAATGCACTGGGTATTTACAGTCACCAACACCATGGAACAGGCTTGGGCAAAAATTAGGAACGCCCCAGACATGAAACTCCAGGAAGAAGCAGCAGGCAATGCGCCCTGAGATGTGGATATAAGGCACACAACAGCCATGCTCACAGAAAACATTACATGTACTGAGCACACCACTTGGACACAATAATCGCAGTACTTAAGGAAACGTGAATTTCACTAAAAAAACAATCGGAACGCATTTCATAGAAATGTTTCAGATATGAAAGAAGAGTTTAAAGACAAAATCTTTTTCCAACATAACAACCAAAATACTTGAATTTCTTATTACACATATATTAGCTGTCTTTTCATTTCTGATCCATAAAGTTCCCCTCTCATTTTTCCATATGTCCAGTGCATATGATGTCTGAAGAGAACGTCCATACAGAAACGGGATGTAAAACGTTACAACCCCAGCTGCACATTACCAGTTAAGAGATGGTGTGCCAGATGCTTTGCAGTTACTCTTCATGTCCATGTCATCATGTTTAAACATTCTTAAGCATATAGCTTATGCTGGACTCCCAGATGTTACACGTAAAACAGGGTGTACAGCACTGTGGCTGCCAGAAAACTCCTTTTATATATTGTATGCAGTAAACGGTAGATACACAAATATACCTTTATTATTTATTTTTTACATGTATGCTTTTAATATTTGAAAGTTAACATTACTTCCAGCAATATAGGGACTTCTCATTTACCAAGCCCAGCAGCCAGCTCGGGCAGCGTTCCCACAGATGTTTCTTGTGCCTCAGTGACAACCTGAGCAGCTTACACTGGTACTACTTCTAGTGCCACGTGTCAAGCTACAGGACTGGTCAAAATTCAAACTAACCCCATCCCTTCTTTTTATCCAGTTCTTTAAACTGATTTCAGTTTCTGGACCCAGTTCACAGGTGGCCTCAGGAAGCGTTGCACCAGCCCCACTGAACAGAGCGGGGAGCACAGAAGTGCAGCACAGATGTGACCCATCAGAGGCCACCAGTGAGCACTGCACAACCACAGCCACAACCATTTCTGTGCTGCTCACAGATGGGAACGATCCCCGTGCTAAAGAGTAACACTAAATAGCTTTTCTATTTGAAAAGCTTAAACAGACACTTTAAAGTCTGTAGACCTACTTCTGTGTTCAGAATTCAGCTTGCATTTTGAAGGAGCTTGCTTTCTTGATTTGTTTTAAAACCGTAGCCGAATTCACCTCTAAAACTTTCTTAAATCAAATGCATGAATAAGAGAAAACATCCACTTTTCACCAATGATTTAAGCAAGCAAAGTTTCTGGGAAGCAGCAAGTGTGTTTTTATGAGACCAACTGGTACAGTTCCTACAAAACAAAAGCCTTTCTGGCAACCCTCTCATCAGCTAGCTCAAATTATTATTCTTGTTAACAACACTCCCTATTTACAGGTACAGGATTAGAAATGAAAGAAGAAAGCAAAACAGCCTTATGTTTATAATAAGAAAAACATTTATAAGCTCCAAAATCAATTCTTCTGTGGTAATGTAAATAAGAAGAAAATGTCATTTAAAAATCAAATGATTCTTAGAAAGGTAGGTACGATCCATTTAGTCAACTGATCATTGTTTTAAGTATTCATGCACTGTGCTGACATACATTCTGGTCTTACCACCTGTTGCCATCTCAAATCTATACCAAAAATGTGATTCTTCAATTTTACTCAGGATTTATTTCAGGAATTCCAGAAGCAAAATAATCCATTTGTTAGGGAAAACAATATAAACCTAAACAAACAATATACACTAATGGGAAAGGAGACAAGTATGAAGCAATACTAAGACATGTACAGAGACAAGAAACAGTTAATTAGATGGACTCAAATCATATCAATATTATCTTTTCTTAAGTAGAATATGTTAGGTAGATTTAGTCATCTTGAAGGTTACTGCTGCAAGTCATTCAAAAATGTCAGCAATAATGAAATTAAAACGGCATTATGCAACACATCGGTAAGATACTATCTGGAATACTATGCATTTCAAAACAGAACAGGATTGCTGGGATATGCTGTGGGGAATCTAATGCACAAAGAATTAATTTAATCTGAATTAAATTTGAATCTAACGTAAAAAGAGCAGCCTGCCTCACTTGACTGCTACACAGAAGCACTGCAATATACTTCCAAAGAGGAAGCTCAGAAGAGGGAAACAAATTATTACATGGGTACAAAGTATGCCATACACAAAACAAAGTGTTCATTCCCTGCATTCCTAAAGGTACAAACTTGGCAGAAAAAAGTATAAATTAGAAATCACGAAGAAATGTGTAACCATCCTAGAATTAGGGCTCTTCAACAGCTTCTCCACAAGTAAAATGTGAACAAGAAATCTAACAAGCTTTGAGATTTTTAATATTATTGAGAGTTTCAATTGCTTATGAAAAGGGAATGTCTGTTGCCTGTGAAAGCTGAACAGTTTCAGCAAGTCCACTAAGTTCACACAGGAAGTGAAAGCTCAAAAATAGTGTCTGTGCTAGCAGCAGCAACAGGCACACTGAGAACCAATTTTAGCTTCCTGGGCACTCCAAACGCTGGACATGTTTGTGCCATGATTCCTGCTCAAGTGCTTCCACTTACTCACATTAACTTCTCTGCTCAAGTAACCCTACACTGAGGCATTTCAGCCTAATAACCTTACATGAAGTTAACTGCGTTTTCTGCTGCACGTACTTTGGTCTCTGCTAGCACATACAGTGGTGCAGAAGAGCAGATAGCACCAAAGCCAGCGCAAGGGCAGATCAGAAATCTGACCGGGGTTGGTTTTGCTGGGTACAATTAACGTAGAAACTAGAGCAAGGTATGCCGCAGGAGCAGAAGGCTGAGTGAAAGGACTATTACATCAGCTCGCTTTGTCCTTGAAACCACAGCCAAAGTATGCCTCTTAATTCTCTTGAAATGTTTTTATGGGAAATTATAGAGAAACAATTCGCTGCTGCACATGCAGTGGTAGATAAGGAGAACTTGATTGCATATGAAAGTCAATTTGGAGTGCTTCAACACAGAAACAAGTCTGGTTTCTGATATAGTCTGCTGGCAAAATAAACAAAAGAAAGATCTTGTTTACACAAAAAAACAGACATATGACATTACACTTAAAAAAAAAAAAAAAGTATCACAAAAGATCAAATTCCTTCCCCTCGCCAAGTCTACACACCCCCACACTACAGTAAGCATCCCTCAACCACTGAGCACTACCCCCTTCTATCGGCTGGCAGGCAGCACTTTGCCAGGCAGGCACCAATGTTTTTCAAAGCACTGTGCATACACAGAAAGGACACTCAAACCAAGAGGCTCAAGTTAAAAGGTCTCCTTGGAAGAGACACTCTGTTTAACACGGATGAAAATAATTAGAAGTGTTTGCGCATTCAAGCGGATGGTTTTCAACATTTTGTGCCCACAAGTCCTGCGGTTCAGTATCAGGCTCTTTGTTCCAGCGGCTGTTTGCCCTGACGTGTACCTAGTGGCAAGGGCAGATTCCAGGGACCTTTCCACAGGGCTCGGCACGGATTGCACAAATGGCACAGCAATTCACCTGGTCCTTCTCGCCCAGCTGAGGACAGGAAGGTTATCAGTCTGCAATACATGATCAGGCATTTCTCAAGCAGACTCTCAACAAGAAACACGATGGGAAACCTGTTTATTATGTTTCCACTCCGCTATCGCTGCCCCTGAGCTCCACCCATCCCCAATTCGTGTTTATACAGGTGAATTGCCAAAGAAAGAAGGAAATCCTTCCTCTGCACCTGAGCCCCACAGTTTAATTCTCTTACTCTGCTTCATAAAAACTCATAAAATGTCAAAAAGAATTTCCTCAGAAGTGAGCAAACAAACTACAATAAAAGCGTAACAAAGAGGTAGCAAACAAGGCTATGGAAGTTAATTATTACCAAGGTTAAGTGTCTAATTTCTCTTTCACAATACAGGTCTGACTGCCTGCAAACACACCCAGGTGAGCTTAGAGAACCAGACAGGGCTGCAAGGAAATGACCCAGCAGGAAAGAATCCAGGAGGCATCCACAAGGTCTCAAACCTCTCAAATCCTTTGTCTTAGCCCGAGGCCTGCTCCTTACAAGGGTGGGTATGAACATACGTGCAATTTTGATCACTCTCCCTCCTTCTCTTCCATCACGTAGCTGACAAGCGGGCAGGCCAGCAGGGAGGAAGCTGCGTCTGATGTTGGATACTGAAATGACGGCCTGAAGGAAAAAAAAACCCAGAAGCAGTCGCCGATGGCGGCAAAGAAGATGACCAGCTTTAGCACTTCCACTGGCTTTCTGCCAAAGGGTTCAACTTCAGTCCAACGGAGAATAAACCCAGTGGGTGCTTCAGACCGCTCCTTGGGCTCGGTAGGACAGGCCCACTCGCACACGGGCAGGCAGGGGCTGATCGCGCAGTGCAGGCCAACAGCAGCCAAGCTGGGAGGCAGCGGCAGCACACGGGTCAGCCGACTGGTCCCCCGGTCGCCTTTTTACACCTTTTGACGTCTTTAGCTATGTGATGTCTCTAGGTCAAATGCCCCAAAGAGTGTATTTGTTTTCTTATTTCCACGTCACGGGCCTCGGCTCACCATCTTTCTAACAGCGTTTTTTCCGAGCGCTCCCTGTAGCACCAATCCCCAAACCACGGGGTCCGGAAATTGGCGGCATTTGGCAAACAGCACCGGGAACCACAGTTAAGAGAAAATGCCAAATTTGTTTCTTTTGCATGGCTTGCAATAAAGTCTGAGAGTTCTCGGTGCTCTTGTGGTGAAAACCACTGCTTTTGGCATTGTTTAATACACATTAATACAATCACAGGAAGTGATCGGTTGCCTGCACACAAACTTTGTGGTTAATCTTTGAACATTAGCCATAGCGCTATCTTAAAGCCTGTCTCACTACAATACAGACTTCTTCCCCTTACATGCTTTACTGCAATTATATTGCCTACACTGACTATTAACTAAATTACTACTGGACTCACCAGTCCAGCTGGTGAAGGATAAGTCCTCACATGTAAGCCAAATATTGTCCAATTTATTCTTTCCCTTAATGAGAATTTCAAATCCACAAGCAAGGAGTTCGAACAGCTAAATGGATGCTGGAAACTTGAGTATTAGCATCAAACATATCCAACTTACTACATTGTTCTCCTAAAGCATGTCTTGGACCAGTACTCTAAGAAAAAGGCATTTTACAAAGCAGAAATAGACTGAGGCTCAACAGCAGTGCAAAGAACCCAAGGCTGAAATACGAGGGTTTTTTTTACACATCTAAGATCAGATACATAGTCAAAATTTAAGTGGAAAAGCTGGACTTGTGAGCATCAAATTCACAGTACAAAATGTTGTACTAACTGCTTGTCACTGATACACTATCCTTCTGTTCTTTGTTAAATTAATCTAAGTTAATTTAGAAAGTACATGAAATAAAAGACTGGTCAAGTGGGCATGACTTACCTCAAAAAGATTTCTAACAATTCATATGATTATTACAATTATTGCTTCTTTTACTGTAGGTCTGTTGAAAAGCCTGCTGTAAAAACTAGGTAACAAAACGCATACAGCACTGACTGATAATAGATATTGCCCACATCAGTTTATTTGTAGCTTAACATTTGGATGATGTGGTAAATGCGGGGTTGGACTAAATGATAAAGGGCTCCCATCTAACCTAAACAATTCTGCGTGAAGTTTTTGAAAATAAGTTGTTTAATGTGAATTCCTCTGCGGGTATGTAACAATGTTCCATTCTGACCCCAGTAAACAACCTACAAAAGGGAATCTAAATTTGAAATGTGCTTGTTTTCAGTTTTAAAAAGAAGCAAGGCAGCAGGTTTTAATTTCTAATGGTTTTTGCATCATCTAAATTCCAGCTTCCAAATTGCATACTGAGGACAGTACAGATGATCACAAAGTCAAACAAAAACAGATGTATACCAAACTTTGACATGTAAAGCAGAGACAACTTTTGGCTTTCTTGACTAATATTTTTTCATGACACTCATGACTGCAGAAACAGGATCACCAAGGCTACTGACCACCTAATCAGTGATCTTGCTTCTAGCAATGACCAATACCTGAAACTTCACAAGAAGGACAGAAAGTTTGCAGTGACCTACAGCTTCTTATACAGTGCAGTATGCACAGACAAGCAATTTGACAGTCCTACGTTCAGCACTTTGCAACCTGACAGTTGATAAGAGTTGACTTATAGTTGCCTTCATTATCTTTGTTTAGGACCTATAGCAGTCAAATGAGGAATTAGACCATCTTTTCTCTTCCCCAATGAACACGACGACTCCACTACAGGTACTCAGAGTAAATCAGGCATTTTCTGCAGCAGCTGTCTCCATTTAATTCCCTAGTTACAAGATATTACATGGTTTTGGTCATAATCTTTCAAGAAGACATTGGTACAAATCTCAAGTACTGGCCTTCCGCCTGCTTTGGAGAGTTGATGCACAAGTTCCCTCCCATCACCATGATACAGATTTAGTGTTTTTTCATTTCTGTTCCTTGAACTACCTAGTGCTCTTTACATACAATCTCACTAGGTATTTAAGCCAGATATGAGAACACCTATTCATTCATTCAAAAGTCAGAGAACATTATTTTGGAGAACTTACGGTATTGAAAATCTAAACACTCTCATATCACTTAATTTTATGAGAGGCACTGTCTCTGCCTGTAGCCACATTCACAACAGTTTTTAATAAAATCCTAGCTGCAAGTAAACAAAACATATAAATATCCCCAGGAAAAAATGGAAACAACACCACATCTACTCAAAACCATTGTGCGCACAAGTTAATTCAAATAACAAAACAAGTATGCATTTCAATCTTACCTGGCCTGTCATATAACATTGCAAGGGCAAATGGCCACGTGACGACATGAGCCTTTTATTGAACTGCCAGAGGTGTGCACACCAGGCAGGTATTTAGACAGGGCACTCTGACCTCTGCCTGACCTAACATAAATTTAAGAGAAACATCCTAGTGATAAACATCAAAGACTTTACAGGGGTATGTTGGAGGCACCTGCATGAATCAGTGAAATGCAGGCAGAATGGGGTGGTGGATTATCTGTATTTGCAGCGTGCCTTACAACACAGCCCCCTAACAACACACACTCGGTGGTGCTAGGGGCAGAATACAGGACAGCACAGCCAGCTAGCACCAGAACCCCGACCCTTTGGGTTACAGCAGATCTGCTTCAAAACTGTTGACTTCTGTTCAGTACTACATACATCATTCTTGGAAGAGCTTGATTTTACGAACAACTATGATGTTTTGAATGTTATGCTCTTGGAAGTGGTGGAAACTATTTTTAATACATACATTGAATAACATGGACAACCACTGAGGCATAGTTCCTCTGAGCTTCCTATTTTGTTTTTAGAATTACATATGGAAACACGTGAGCTGCAATGTCCCCCGAGTCCTAAGTTAGAAATACCATTCAGAGCCTCTATTAAAACAGATGATGTATGTAAAGAGGGCTAATTTAACTTAAATGCATATGCGTTTGTTTTATTATTCATTTACAAAGAAAGCTATTTATATATTTCTATATGAAGTCCTTCTAAAACTAGCTTGAGAGACTGCATAATGACATTAAAAAGGTGACATACAAATTCTTACTTCAGTTACAGATACTTGATGCTTCCCTATCTTAAGGATATATTAATAATGACCATTTTAGTGGGAGACTTCAGCTGTTTGGGAATTTGGGACCATCATAAGGATTATCAGTGGAAATGAAGACACACAGTACCATTTTGTCTTTTATATGTGTCACTGTCTTCCAATGTTTATGAAGCCGGCTTTGGCTTTTGAGGCAGACTTGAAAGTACGTTTTGGCCTCCCTCCCCAAAACTACTGTTCGATCTTCTTGCCAAGGTGGTACTTTCCCCTACAAGATATGAATCATCTCCCCAAACCTCGTTATAATGTTTTTGTGTGTCCAGAAAGGACTGCCTGACCAGTCTTTTTTATAAGTTGCTGCAGGTTATACAACTGGCATACGCAGAGCATTTCCTACAAGGTAGGAGGGATACACTCACTCTTGGCAAAAGCCAGCGACTGCAATAACATCCTTGTGGCTTTTTCAACCAGAGGTCATCCCTGCAGCACTAACTAGGATAGAAGTGCCAAACAGCAAGACTTACCATTTTTATCCACATTTTAAAATTTGTCAGTTCATGTACAGACACACACATACTCACTCCGTAAATGTTGCTACTTTTTTCCAAATCATTTTACTCAAAAAACTTCACCAGAAAGAAAGCTGCTACTGCTGGAAGAACTTGAGAAGCATCATAATGGATGCATAGGAATTTTACCTTACAGAAACTGTTTAATATGATACACAATGCACTCAGTTTCTGCAGTATTAATCTAATGTTAATCTAAATGCCAAAAGGTAACACTTAGCCAAAGTGCTTACAAACTTATCTACCAGTTGTGTTTACTTCAATTTACTTAAGACAAAAATACATGACGTGTCTGAAATATTGTGTCTGACTTTAGGCAAGGAAATCCAAAGGAGCATTGGATTGTTCTAACTGGCAATGTGTAAACTGCCATAGTTCTGATAACGAACAAGGGACATTTGATCAGTATTTACCAGTAACAAAACAAACCCTGGCTGGAAGGTACTTAACAGAAGTTTGACTACCACATTGGAAACCTGTTTTTAAAAATACTGCAGGGAGTCTGTCTCAGACCACCACTGTCACCTTCAGATTGTCCTCAGGACATAATCTGGCTTGTGAGACAAACATCCAAAGCCATATTCAGCCTAAAAAGAAAAAGAAAAATAAGCTCAATGACACCTGGGGTGTTTGATATCTGAATCCTATTCAGAATCTCATGGCTTGCTTTTATCTCTCATTGACCAATTTAAGAGATGGCACATTGTCCAGATTTCTTCCATGCTAAAAGCATATAACACGAAAAGAGCGTTCACTCACTGACTGCTGATAAACTCAATATCCTCGCTGCATGAACTACAATCAGCTCTATCCTTCATCACTTGAGGAGTTTCTTTTAGTCGTCAACTGTTTTTGAAGTTACTCATAGTTTTAACAGGTATTCCACTAATCTGTAAGGAAAATGCTACAAGGAAATCCTTTTTTTGCCTCTCTAGATCACACCTGTGAAATATGAGGGGTCCCTTGTATCCTGCCATACCTCCAGTCTTCTATGCATGAGAGGTACTTGTTTTTATATATTATCACCACAAAAACAAGAACTCCTGTTCATGGTCCAGGATACCACTGTGCTAAGTGCTACACAGATAGATAACAATGCCAGAACTACCCCAAAAGTGCTTCAATTCTTAAGCAGAAGACCAGAACCCACAAAAAAAAAGGGGCAGAGACATGGTCAAAACACAACCAGTCTACAGTGGGACTGTCCTACACAATTAACAGATGTCAGAGCAAAGGAACTCTTCAGATGAGAGAGTTTCTTTTGGGCAGAGCTTACAATTAATTGTGTAGGGGAAAAAAAAAATTCTCAAATGCCCAAGGTGTGAGGATCTACTAAAAAGCCTGAGTAACAAAGGGTCAAACAAGAACAATGTTTTTTCCCATAGCAATTAAAGATGGCTGAAGACAGAGAAAACAAGGAAGTCTGTTTTGAACTTAATAACTCCAGAGGTTAGCCTGCAAAACATCAACAAAAGGCTAATATTTCACTCTGCACAAAGAGAATCAGGTTTAGGAGAAGTGGAATGTCTTGCCATTGTCTTCATAGAAATAGAAATTAGAAAAACTATCTAGAAAAGGGAAAGAAAGCAGGTATGAAGCTATGAGAAATTCTCATACCAACTACCATGTTAAAAGAAAAAGCATAAAAACTAAACGGGTAAAAGGAAAACAAGAAGCCAGAAATACAAAAAAAACAGACAGGACAAGATTTCAAAAGGTGCACAACCATTTCAGTTGGAGCAAGCAATATTTCAGAAAACGGAGATGAAGTACTGAATGGGATTTTGCCAGCCTCTGATGCTTGACACTGTTCTTGACGTCTGAATTTTGTGAATTACCCAATACCACATTTGTTACTGTTATACACTGTCATTTTCAGTGTTTTGTACCTCAAATGCATAAAGATGGAAAACATGAATACCTAAAAACTCACAAAAAGGTAGCAATATAAAGAACCTCAGGATACAATACAGTTCTTAAAATCGTTTTAAGCAGTTATTACATTTCGAGGTTACTGTCTCAGCTTCAGAACGCTGAAGGCTTGCAATGTTGTGTTGCTCAACCATATCACAAAGACCCAAGAAGTGATTTACAGTGAAGGACAATGTAAATGTAGTATACCAAGCTCCACAGAGAAAAGCTCCACAACTGTAAAGCCATTAAGCTGTGAATCTGACTGAGAAAAGTTGTACAGGGTCCAATATTTGGCTTATTCCATACCAGAGAAAGCAACTGGCAGTGACAGACAGTGCTGCACCACCTTTCCAGGGACTGATTTAGTAAATCTTTTCAATCTTCTGTTGGAGGAATCTTTTTAAGTTGCTTAAATATGAGGAATTTTCAGAAATGTGTGAAAAACATGTTTTGCTTGTTTTAAGCTATTATGAGGGGTGCATCTGCTTATTTTACCTAAAGCACAAGATACTGTTCTGGGCATAGCAATGGCTGGAGAAGCTCTCAATTTTGAGAAAACACTAGATCTAGAAGAAGCAATTGACTGAAATTGTAACATAACTGATTGTTATTTTCACTGCTGAGGATAGATCAGGTTCAGAAACCCACAGCAATTTAATATCTTTAAGGAAGACACTTTATTGGACAAGATAAAAATAAAGAACAGTTATCTGCTCAAACTTCTGACCCATTGCAGTTTATTTTGCCTCTGGATATTATATGTCTGAAAAAACTCACATTCTTTGTCTGCAGTGGTCCCTCAGGTCCTTATAAAAGGACAAAAGCAAATTTTAAAAAATTTGGTAGAATGAGGAAGAAATGAGAGAAACATAAGTGAGACATTCTCACAAGGCTTCTGCCATTCTTTGGTTCTACACAGCAGACGCAAGTCTTTAAACATTTGTTTTTAAACCAGCTCAGCTTCATCTGAATCCCTGTTATTCAGCCACTGGGAGGGGTTGGGGGATGGAATCTACGCTCTTAACAGAGAGAAGAGACATTTTGTCAGCAATTGGAGTCAATGATCCTCCAAGGTTTGTCTGTGCAACTCTTTTCACTAACCTGCAAAATGTGTGTGCTTTGCAATAGAAGCACATGAGAGATTTCACCCATGAATCACTGCTGATCAGGAAAGACAGCTTCAGCGGAACTGGGCCCCCACGCATGAGTGCAGCATTCCCCTGCCCCGCTCCAAACTTTCCTCCCCTAGTCAGAAATACAAACATGCTCATTACCTAGAGAATAATTTGACATACTGTTATGTGAACTGGTAAGTTATTAAGAGCAGCATCCATTAAGAAAAGAAGGATGAGAGCTCCATACCAGGAACAGGGGACAGATGGATATTCCAAGAATGAAGCAGTTTATTTATACAGAGGCTTCTGAAAGATCTGGTCAGATCAGAAGTAGTTATTTTCACTAGCACCTTTTAAATTCCTGTTCCCCTGCAGGAATTTTCAAACATTTCACAGTTAGGAGAAGCACATTTGGTACAAGTCCTACATCTCTAAATTAAAAGTTTTAGGGGTTTTCCCAAGTTTTTATAGGCATTGATAACCAATTTCAATACTATATTGATGAATGTGAATACAACCCTTTGTAGGTATTTAAGCAAGCAAAAATGTAAGGATACAACACCCAAGAAGTCCCCCAGACTTCCTGAAAAGTGTCTGAACTTTAGAAAAAAATTCGAAGAGAGGAATGAAATCGCAGGCCTTGTCTACCAGAGACTCTGACACAAGCCAGCTTTGGAAAGTCAAGCTGATTCTTACACTTCCTCCTGGATTTCCCTGTTTTCCTTTCCCCCAGTGATTTAATAGAAGAATGCTTTTAAAATGACCAGAAAATCTAAGATGTTTTTCTTCCTGATCTTAAAATACTTAATTTTTGTTTCCTTCCAGAACTAAATGACACTGCATCTCAGGCCCACACAAGTGAGGGAGGTCAACACACTTTGGTCCCTACAAGATTAAAAAAAAAACATGGCTTTTTTAGAATTATGCAAATA